>NC_137588.1:62242781-63676681 GCF_963210335.1 Falco punctatus | reverse complement strand
GGCCCCGCGCCCCCAGCCGGTGAGGAGCCCGGCGGCCGCCGCACCCGGATCCCGCCCGCCGGCCGCCCGGTGCCTCCCTGAGGGCGCTGAGGGGGCGCGTGCCGGTAGGTGCCGAGTGCATCAGCTCCCCGCAGCCTCCTCAGGTGGGGGCGGACGCTTCGTTCCTTTACTCCTCTCTCAACTTACTAAAACGATTCTCTTTTTTTCTTTTTTTTCTTTTTTTTTTTTTTTTTGTTATTTTATTTCAGTAGTAAACAGGTGGTGCAGCTTTAGGTAGCAATCACTCTGCGGCCGGGTCTCCGTTCCCTGAGAAGCCTCTGGGGCTCTGTGGGAGCTGCGGTACCTCTGGGTCAGGGTCTTGTGCCACGAAATCAGTCAGAAGACAGGTGGACCGGTCAGTCTTTTGAAATACATTCAGCTCTCTGTGATACTATATATATTCTCATACCTATTCTCTATATGCCTTTTATTTCTATTGCATCTGCACCTATATAAATGATGAAATCTTCACAGCATGCCTGCCCCTAATCATGTACACCTGGAAAAGGCCTGCTCTTTTTCCAAAGAGATGCTGTCTCTGCTGCCAGATCAATTACTTCTGCTTAAGCATTTAACATAATTACTGTTTTCTGTTCTACAGGGGGGGAAATCCCATACAAATGCCGTTCCCCAAGCAAAGGAGTAAGACTGAAGATCTCTGAAGGATGGCGTTCAGCCTGCAAACTTGTTTTCTCCTCCACTGAGTGTTGCAACTGAGATCACTAATTCGATTCCTGAATGACAGAACAGTTTGTCTAGGAAAACAGCAAGAGAGATGGAACACAGAATGAACAGTCAGTGTGGTATGAAGACAGATAAAGGTAACTGTCTGTACAAGGATGGATATGAAAACAGAAAATAGATTCGGTTTCATTTTCACTGTCTTAGAACTAGAATAAAATGGAGTATCAGCCTGTGCCAGTCTCCATTTTGAAGGCAATTGGAGGTGCATCGATCCCCATGCGGTGCATCTCTTTGCCTTCTCACTGATGCTGACCTCCCTTCTGCCTCTTCACACCTTTTACTGGTGCTAGAAGAGCCTCTTCCCACAGATTGCTCAGAGTCTTCCTTTGGCAGTCTTTCCCCTTCTTTCTTCATCTTTGCACAGATCTCTGAAAAGCCATTTTATCTCTTGCTAACAAGCTGGCACTGAGCCCATTCCTCAAAATCATTTTGCTGTTCTAACATAACACGTAATAGTGTATAATCTTCATGCTGCTTGTAGCAATTCAGTATTTCTACCTGAATTGCACACCTCTTATTACTGCCTTTTTACATGGTATATGCAGCAACCTCGCCCTCTGCTGAGGCAGTCACTTGTGTCTAGAGTTCTACTGTATTAGCAATGCTTTCTAGCTTAATGGCATCGCCACAGTTCTGCCTGACCTACTGTAGAGAGCTAATAATGAGCTATAATAAACCAAATGCTAATTGCTATACCTTGCTTTCGCTGTTGATTTCTTTTCCGTACTAGAATCCATTGCAGGCACAAGAAAACCTCAGCAGTCTGTAATTTTTACATTGTGAACGTTCAACTATATCCTAGGATATAGGATAGTTTCATACTATCCTAGTTTCCTAGGATATAGGATAGTTTCATACCTGCAAATGAGTGAGAGGAGGGAAAATAATTCAGAATAGGCTCTTTTAAAAAATATTTTCTTATGTTACAAATGCTAGGGGAGAATTTGCTCCTATTGCTTGAATTGGTTCAAGCACAGCAGGGTATGTCCTCGGGCTCGCCACTACACTGAGGGTGTTTCTGTGGGTGCTTGCAGAGAGGTGCAGCGCTCCATCCCTGCCTGCCCAGACGTCAGCCCCCTGCACCCATGTACCCTTTGAAAGCCACAAGGGTGCCATCAGATCCCACCTGTTTGATCCCTAGCCTGGCACCTCTCCTGCAGAAGAGGGGTCTCCTCACACCAGGCTCCCAGGAAGCCTCACTGCTCAGCACCAAAGGGGGCAACCCTTGGGTTGCCAAGGTCCTATCACCTCCCTGGGGGCTTATGTTGGGTCGAGGTCCCAAAGGAGGAGTGTTACTGAGACTGTTCCCCACTGCAGGTCCTGACATTCCTCATGGCCGCAGAGCAGAAAGGCACATCCCCAGGAGGACATAGAAGAGGAGACAGGATATTTATGAGTGTGCTTCGTGCCATACCAAGCGTGACCCGGTTGCTCTTGTTTAACTGCTCTGACACAAGGAGCTCCTTTCCCAGGTAATTTTCCAGTGATGCATCCAACTGCCTGTCCCATATGTGCTCACTTAATTCTTTACGAGCAACCCGTGCTGTGTGGTGATGCTCCTCTTCACAGTCTTACTGTCAGTGGGCGTTAGGTTAGTCCTATACTTTCTGAAATTAAGAAGAAAACAATATTTATGGCTATTTCTGTGTATCATTTCCAGACCACAGCATGGGGTGCATCTTATTTGCCAACCTTTTCCTTTATCTGTTGATGCCTTTTGGGTGCCCACCTTTCAGGCTGAGTGACAAGTACCAAGAGATCCCAGTGAGCTCCTCTTAGTTTACTGGGCGCTGGCCGTATTCTCATCAGATTGCGCAGCAGAAATTAAGCTATTTGAATTTTATTGATATAAATAATAAAAGCCTGGAGCATTATGGGTGTTTATACTCATCAGCCATCTGAAATTTCCAGCCCTAAAAAGCATGAGAAGTTTTGCCTCTTCTGTGTCACCAAAAACCTACAAAGCAAGTATTTTTTGTGGGGCTTTTTACAGAATACTGTGGGCTGCTTCATAGGAGATTTCAAGCCATCTGTCTTGATATTTTTAATTTACTGGCTGGGATAAAAACAATGTACAGAAAGCTGTGATTAAATTAATTTATTACTACCTTTTTAAAACACAAATGTTGCAGTTCGCTAGTTCTGCATCATAAGCTATAGAGAGCTGCTCCCTGTTTATAACTGTGTGACTGAGGATAGTTACCTTTCCTGTGAAGAAGTTTCACAGACTTTCAAACTATCAACATTACAGTGTAGTAAACCAAACCACATAGAGAGAGCCTGGGGCCCTTTCCCACCCCCTCAGGGGAAGAAGGTAAAGGTTATATGACCAATTATTCACACCACACAAACCCAGGAAATAAAATGGAAGATCAAGCAAAGCATCTAGTCAGAGCAAATGAGTTTCTACTGACACTTCAGAACTGAAGGAGATGGTATCCCGGGGCCTGGTCCTTCCCGCATGATATTCTCAGAGCCACAGGGAAGGGGAGGTGCCAGGTTGGAAGCAATGGAGGAAGAAAAAGGGAATATGGAGGTTAGTCTCAGTCAGACAGGATGCTTCGGCTTTACAGAAAGGTGAAACTTAGGTGCTGTTGACTGTGGGTGGGATTTGTACCTCAAGCAAAACTCATTTTCCTCTGTAATGAAATCAGGGTTCCCAGAATAAATAGGATGACAAAGCCCATGATTTTCCACTTTCCTTGTTGATATTTTCGTGTGAAACAAAGAGCATGCATTGTGAAGGAAAATAGCTCTTCCTTTGTTCCATGGAGAAATGCGGTAAGCTTCCATAGATAAACAATTGAGCAGAAGTTTGTGAAGGGGCAGGGAGAGGGGAGGAAGATTATTTCCAGATAAGTAATTGTCTCATAAATGAGCAAGGTTCAGCTGTAACTCAAGGGCCTTGGTAGCTGGTCGGATGATGTTTCTCAACAGCGAGTCCCATATATTATGAGCATAACTAATGAAAGTTTATTAAGGTTCTTGGTGGTAGTGCTGCTAAAAGAGTAGCTATGAAACCATTTGATTTCTAATAATTCCCAGGAGGACACATAATGAGAAATGAATAGTTACCAGTAAGCTGCTTCCTCTGGCCTGTGTTGAAAAAGTTCAGGAGTTCTGTTTGTCTGCACCATCTGGATTTGAAGATCAATGATTTTACTCAGCCCTGAAAGAGGCAGCCATTTTCAAAAGGCCTTGCTCTTGCAGCTCTATTCATGTGGCAGGTAGGATGATCACTTGCTCACTGTGGCTGTGTGTGATGTAAAAGGGGCTGTGATAGCATTTATTTCTCTCCACTTTCACTGCCAGTATGCAGGGTCACAATGTGAAGGAGTAAAGCAACTCCTGCTGATCTCCCCACTATCAGAACTGTGCTACTGCAGTGCCACTGTCCTTGCAGCATGGGGCATTTTCCTTCCTCTCGCCAGGACAAAGAGGTTCCAGGAAAACATTTGTGCCTCTCCAGTGCTTTGTGTTCTCTGCCCCAGCTCTTTACCTGTAGAAAATTCACAACTTATTCTGAATTCACTGTAGATTTAGCAGGTACAAATATTCCAGAGTCTAAAATCCTTGCAGGAGCATTCAGCACTGTAATATATGTGTAATTCATTAGCCATTAGGAATAATTTGCATAACAACTGCTTAACAAGCAGTTAAAGGAGCGACCAAATCCAATTCTCTTCTCTTGAAGCAGTTTTTATGCACCTGAAGCTTTTGAAATTAGCAGGATTTCTCTTGAATTGGCATTAGAAATAGCGTGCTTTTTGAAATAACAAGGTGCTTAAAAATAACTGCGAGCTTTTACACAGCACTCTCCTGTCACAAAGATCTGCCCCGTGCTGGTGGCAGTGCTGATGGGCAAAGGGAGAGAGGCCTCCAGCTGCAGAAGGTCTCAGCAGCGAAGCTGAGCGCGCCAGGTGACACCTATGTTGTCCCTTGATCTGTTGCAATGTCTCAGAATTTCCTGTATGCCGTGAATCTTTGCATCTGACCTGCAGCTCACAGAAACCGGTAGCTGTCTGGGAATCTGCTTTTGTGAGCCTTGTGTTACATTCTGCAGTCTGTTGGCTGGGAACAGAGCTCTTAATGAATCTGTGTCAATCACTTCTCTCAAAGTACCTGGCATAATGGCATTTGAGCTGTGTTAAGCAAGAGTTTTTACATTGGCTTAAATCAGGACTCCCAAGCTTGCCTGTAAAGTAAAACAACCGACCAAACAAACAAAAAAAGGTAACTTTTTAACCTTTTTATCTGTTTATTTTTGCTTCTTTGTGATATACAAAGGCAGCCTGGAAAGTTAGCTCTGCTTCTGTATAAACTGTTCTACTTGCATCTGTGCACCAGAAATACCAGATTTTAGCTTCCCCATTTTTGCTGAAGGACCCAGGGAGAACTGGAGAACCTTTGGGAATTGGCCAAAGAAACAAGATGGCAAAGCGAGGATAAATGAAAAAAAAGGTTCAGCAAGCTTCTACTGCTGCTGTGGATGGAGAGAGACACAGCTCTAGATGCCAAAGGCCAGCAGGTCAGCTTGGCTGTGGCTGTGACAGGAAAAAGATTGGGGTCTTTTAGTAATTTTTGGTGACCCAAGAAATTAGATTAGCAGATGGTGTTCAGCAATGGCCTTTTTAGAGAAATGCAACGTTTTTGCAACCTGTCTTTAGCCAGAACTGATATATGGATTAGAACAATTAATTTGGCTGTAGGCAGTCCACTCAGGAAGGATGGAAAAAACCTAGCTCTTCTGACCTGCACTAGATTTATCATGTTTCAAAAAGCAGATCACTTGGATAACAGTTTCTTAGGAAATGCCTTGAAATTACTTAAAGGGAGAATACAACCTTCTTCCTAATCTTTGATCCCTCTAAGCACTTGCATTTGATAACCTTTGCCCCCTCCCTCCATTTATCTACATCTGATTTTTATAGCCTGTTTTATTTCTCCAGCATAAGCACATCCCTTCTGGTATGAATAGTTCTTCCCAGAGCTCCTGCAGCGCAATGCAGGTGGATCCCAAGGAGTCTTGGGAAGAATCAAAGATGTGGAGATGTAAAATATGATCTTGCATGCCTGCTTTAACACAGCAACTCAGTACCCAGCAGCACAGTGTGATCTCATGTATTTATATTACCGTAGGAGCAAGAGACCTTTGTTCAGATCACAAATAGCAGGTGAGGGAGAAGATAGGTGTTAACAGAGAGTGCAGCTCATCCAGTATTGTAATGAGATGTAACTTCTGTTTTAATTTGTTTGCTGAGGTTTGGTTGCCTTTGAATACTTCACTCCTGCTTTAGGGGACTCCAGGGATTTTTGTGCTTCTGTGGACAATGAATGAAAGGAACTGGGATATTTGGTATCTTTCCTTTTCCTTATCTTGCCAAAAAGTTGGAATTTGGCAAACCTTTTGAAAAATAACTGGAAAGGGGACCTAAGCACAGTTGCTTAGTAATTGGGGTGGGGCTTGGAGCTTTAGCTGTGTTGTAATTAGGTTATGACTATATTTGTGGCTCTCCTTGGTGCAGGAGGCTGGAGTTTGTGTTGCAGGTGATCTAGGAGCACCTGAGTAGACAAGGAAGAGTTTGCTGGGCAGAGCTACTCTCGGTAAGCTCTCCCTTGTGTGTTCTGTGGGAGGTGGTTACATTATGCAGTGAGATTAGATTAGCATCCTGCACCTAGCATAATTTAGGGACGTTCAGGCCACGAACTGGTTCTTGAAGGACAATCCTCACCAGCAACAACAGCAAAGATGGGACAGCAGGCTCTGACTCTGCATGGGGAGGGGAGCATGGAGCCTCAGGCCATACTCAAAGTTATCTTGATTCCTTAACTCTCCCTGTGGCTGATTCTTGCACTGCCTGGAGAAGCAGCCCTGAGGGTGGTGTTTGGGGAGCAGCTCAGCTAGGCAGGTGTGCGTCCAACAGCCAAGAGAGAGGGCTGAGAGTGTGCCCAAAGCTGCTGGGAGGATTTCTGCTGTGCCCTCAAGACCTGCATTGTAGCTGCTGTCATTCTGTGCAGGCAGTAGGTTTTCTGCAGCTCTCACGGGTAATGGGTTGCAAAAAGGGCTTGCTCTTCTTGAGGTGGTCCAAAATGATCTCAGCAGTCCTTTCCCCATGCAGAGTCTGCATTGTAGGGAGAAGCATTTAATTTCTCTGCCCAAACTCGGCTCTCCAACTGGAAGTGTGCAATGCTCCGAAAGATGGGATGAGGAGCAAAGATGAGGACACAGTGGCTGATGGGCAAGACTGGGGAAAGCCTAAGAAAAAACCAGAGCAGCAGACAGATTAGAGGTGTAGGTCTGGTCCAGTGACCCAGCTGCACGACTGAGCACACGCGGCTCTGGTGAGCTGTCCCTCAGCGGGTGCACCGCAGCAGAGGGCACCACAAAGCAAGAGAAACCGCTGCGTGCTAACAGCTTGTGCAGTGCGAGCGCCTTCGTGGGTACAGAGGCTGCGGGAGCTGGCGATGGGACGGGCTTTCTGCTCCCTGTGGGAAGGGCTGACAGGCCTCTGCCGCCTGCTTGAACTCGCCATAACGACGGGCAGCGCAGGGGCCACGGGCGCTGGGCACCCGGCGCGGAGCGTTCAGGGCTGCCTCAGCGCCACACGCCGGTGCCTGGGGGGGCTCCCCGGGACGCACAGGGAAACGGGTCTGACCGGGGGGTCTGGCTCCTGCAGAGGATGCTCCTGCCGCTGCTGTCACAGCCGAAGTCAGGCTGCTCTGTGCCGCGGGTGACGCTGCGTGGCCGTGTCACAGCCCCCTCCACCCGCGGGATGTCACCGGTGCGCCCTGCCACCCCCAACCCCCTTCAGGGAGGCGGGGGGACCCCCAGGGGCGGGCCGCAGCCCCTCCCCCCCCCGCAGCCCCTCTCCCCCCGCGGCGGGGCCGTACCCAGCCCACCCCGTGCCGCCCCACCCCCTGCCGCGGGCCGGCCGCAGCCCCGCTCCCAGCCCCCTGCCGTGGGAGGGGCCGCTCCCGCTCCTGCCCGGCCCCCGGTGCCCCGGGCGGGCTGTCGGGCGGTGCCTGTGGCGGGCGGAGGGGAGTTTCCAGGAAGTGGCCATATTGGATCCATTCAGCCGCATCCACCCGCGGCGGGGAGAGCCGCGCCAGCCCCGGCCATGGCCGCCACCGACCTGGAGCGCTTCTCGGTGAGCAGCCGCGGGCCGGCCCCGCTCCCCCGCCCGCTCTCCCCGGGACGTAACTTGCGCTTTCTCTTTTTCTTCCTCGGGGGAAAATAATACTACTACTTAGTAACCGTGCAGCCGGTGGCGGGGCCGGGGCAGCGTGGGGGATGCGGCGGCGGGGAGCCGGGAGGAGCCGGCGGCGGGGGGTCCCGGGAGAGGGGCCAGGCGGCGTCCCCGGCCTGGCGGGGTGCGGGGCCGGCCCTGCGGGAGGGTCCTGCTGCGGGGCTGCGAGGCCGGGGGCTCGGTCTGGTGCTGACAGCGCGGTGGCGGTGTGGAGGAGAGCCCTTGGTGACGGCTGCTGGGGTGGCCAGAGGGCTCCCGGGGGGTGGCCAGTGTCCCTGGGTCTGCGGGGTCGAAGTACCCCGCACAGAGGGGCAGAAAGAAATAGGGTCAGACCTTCCTACATACGAACTGTTTACATACCGCTGGTATCCAAACACTGAACCAGTGAGTAAGTTAACGGTGTGTATGTAATACTGTGAGAGAGACGCCGATGCCGACACGGGCAGAGCAAACCCTCGAGGCTAGCTGGTCGCTGAGGCAATGTATGGAGAATGCTGTACAGCAAATATGGAGCGTGACCTGTGCACCGCGCCTCCCCGCAGCTCACATGTTGTATAACTGCTATCGGAAGTCAATCTGCCGAAAATCTGTGTCGGTGTAAATCTACTTGTCTACCGCTTCAATTTTGTGGTGGTGTTGGAAAGCCGTGCTAGTTAAATAGCTTGGCGATGCGTCTTGTAGTCTTTCAGAGCTAAAAACGTTTTTACCGCATTAAATAGCATAGCTCTCGAAAGTCAAAAATGTCTGGTGTGATATTGCTAAATAAACGAGAACAGCAGTGGCGGTTGTCTGAATTATAGGCATGCCGTTTGAGCACAAACAAGTCCCTGCTACTGTTTTCTCTGTAAACTACTTTTTGCCAAGAATCTCAAACTCTGCTTCATTTATTTGAATCCTGGCCCAAAAGTTTCCAGCTCAAGAATGAATTTGCAAGACTGTGACTTACTTAGAACTTGCATGAAGGAAAATTGATTGTGGGCTTTTACTTAAGAAAGTAAATGCTTCTCAACTCTGGGGAGAGGGGATTAAGGTAAAGCCTCGGTGGCAAGGAATGGAAACACCGTAACAATCTCACTGCAATTCTTCCTGCGTTTGTATCGTGTATAAATACTTTTGATGTTTTTGGTGTGTCTGTGCAGGTTTTCATAGGTGTTACAGGAACCTAAAATATTGCCTAGCCTGGGAGAAAATTAAACTTAATCTTGTGTTCTTTGGTGTGGGTACTTGAATGCTTGGTGTACTTGCGTCAGTACTCCATCAATTTTATTTAAAAAAAGAAAGGGGGGGGGGGGAAATGTTCCCAAAGGTGCTTGGCTCTCATTTGGAGCACCAAGGTGAGATGACTGGGCTCCAACATGATTTTAGTGCCCAACTCCATTAAGAGAAAATCCGCTTACTTTGTGCAAGCGGCTAGGGTGAGTTTATAGGGGGCTGCAGGCCCTGTAGATCTGGTGATCAGCTGATCTTTGCCTTTTGCCTGGAGCCACGGATCTGGCAGAAGCAGGTGGGAGAGCAGCACCTCGTTGTAGGGCAGGGGACTGTCCCAGCTGTGCTTTCCTTTATCCTCAGCATGTCTCAGCTCTTGATGCTGTTCCTCCAGCAGCATCATGGAAACCTCGCGACTAAGGTGTTCAGAGTTGTTCTTTCTGCAGGTTTTACAGCTTCCTTGATGCCATTTGATATCACTGTGCCTCAGTTTCCTGAGCATAAAGTCTGTGTGGGAATAGCTCCTTACTGCCAAGAAGAGGTGATGATAAATTCATTTATTTTTACTGTCTGTTTGTATCTGCAGTGGGAAGTAATGTTGAAAAAGCCTCTGAAGGAGGTTTTTGATACACAGTAAGCCATGCTATTCAGATTGGTGAAGCTATTTATAAGTGTCCAGCTGACACTGACATCCTGGAATGTAGTGACCCTTAGGTTTGGATAATGTGTTTTCAAAACTCCCCAGATGCATGCTTCCCTTGTACAGTCCTCCAGAATGCCTCTGTCTCCAGCACAATAAAATAAAGTTCTCTTGGAGTGTTGCTGTTGGAAATGACCAACAAAAGCAAATGAAAGGAAGCTCGCCCATAGAAAACTGCCTCTAAGGCAGCAGAATCACACCAGCAGTGCTCAAGACTGCCTTTGTTTTTTGTGAATGTAGTACTTGTGAGGGAGATTGGCTTCAGCCCCTGGAGACTGAAGTTTTCTGCTGATCTGTCCTTAGAATGTGATTCGCCACTGACTGCAGTGTTCAAGGGCTTGGTCTGCAGGCATTGCTTCTAGGTACCTGGGGCCAGTTGTCTTCGGTACTGTTACTGCCGTAGTGGAAAGAAAGCTGATAAAATTTGGTTTAATTATGAAATACTTCAATTTGTCATTAAAGCTCGGAACTTCTCCATTGCCTGCTCTGGCCAGTGCTGAGCTAGCACACGTGATGACTGTGTGCTGGAGCAGACGCTGGCAGTATTAGCAAGGATGTTGTGTTGAGTGGGAAACAGCCCAACCATCACGTGCAACTGGAAGCCAGAGAGTGCATGAAATGCAGTGGGGAAATGCAGAAGCTCTGGAGAAAGCTAGAAAAGCTGCCACGGCAGGAGAAGTGAGGGAGAATCGACTAGAGATGTGTAGGAGAGTAAATGGGATGAGATGTGAGACCAAGACTGTAAGACTGTCTTGCTTTTGAGAAGCTTTTTGAAGCCCTCAAATCTGTTGCTTTCTCTCTTTTTAAATAAAACCCATCGACCTCCCAAAATGCTGTCACTTAACTCTCTGCATTAACCCGTTGTCTGATTTGGAGGTGCAAAGGCAGTTGCTTGGGCTCTAAACTGAGCAGCTGTGTGCTCTGAGATGCATGTATGTGAGGAGGAACAGGTGTCCTCGGCTATAAGGCTAGGCTGACATAAGGATTTAACATTATGCTCTAAGTTTTGAAAATGTTATGGTTGATTGCTTTGTGTGCATGCTGTGACTGTGTGTATGGATGAGGGATTTGTGAACATCGACGTGAAGTGAAGGGAGGGCGGGATGCGTGCATATAGCTGTGTGTGAGCTGTGGTTGTGCAACAGCTGTCTACACACAGTCCTGAGAAGATGTCCCTTGGTGTTAGTAATTGATAGCTAGGCTTTTACTGGTAGCTTTTCTATAAATTAGTGCCCCTTAGAAGATCTTACATGAAAAAATCCTACCACTTTATGTAGAGGAAAGCTGAATAACATCTTCCTCGCTGAAAACAGACAATGGTGGTGTTTTTTGTTTTTTTTTTTTTGTCACAGCAAGCAGCTGGGCTGGGGGGGTCTGGCCAGTTCAGCAGGTCATCCAAGTGTTGCCTGTTTACACACCACTGCCTTCTTGTGACCTGCTCCCAGCTCTGCCGTAACTGCCTGTGTTGTGATAAATTTCATGCATTTCTGCTGCTGCTGTTTTCTGTAAGCTCTCCTTTTCTCTTACTGACTGCACAGCCCAAACCAGCTCCTCCGTGTGCTGGAGTTACACATCAGTCCATGAAAGATGGGCATGAGGAGTGGGCTGAGAACAGCTCTGTGTGCCATGGCTGGGCAGAGTGGTTGCCACAAGGCTTACCACTGTAGGTCCTAAGCATAGGCTTACATTTTCTTTTAATCAAACTCCCAAGGAAAACATTTCCATGGCTCAGTTCCAGTGGAAACTGGCGTTGGTTTGGGTTGGGACATTCCCCCTGCCCTGTTTTTTGCCCCGCCAGTGTTACCGTTTGGAAGTTCTGGGGTTAAATTTCCTTGTCTCTTTTTTGTTGTTCAGTTATTTTACCTTTAGCCTGGAAAAACTCAAGTGATCCCCCATGCAGCGTGGAACAGAAGTGACAGATTTTTCTCCAAGCTGGTAACATGCACCAGGAAGCAAGCCCAGCGGGAGCAGCCCTTTCCCTCCCTGCCCTGGCCAGCCCTTCTGCCTGTAGTGTATGCTTTTTTGGGAAGGAGGGATGGAGGAAATGGTCCTCCACTGGAGGAGACAAATTGGTGGTTGCCTCTCCAAGCCCTGTGATCCCTCCCTGGGAGGCTTCCCTGTGCTCATACAGGAAGCCAGCTCTGACTGTTTCAACCGCAGGACCAATTAGGTCAACCACAGTCCATCACAGTTAAACACTTTTTTTGAATATATGTGCTGGGAACAAATATGTGCCCAGAATTTTATTTTTTTTTCTTTCCCCACTCTGGTGCTGTTGCTGGCAGTGAATCTGGAGCGTCTCTTCCTTTTGCAGCAGAGATGCAACATGTTGTTCTGCGTGGGAGCTCCAAAGCTGCTCTTAACCGCTCGTAATCACAGTGAGCGCTGAGGCAGTGGGTGGAAGGATGTGAGCTGGCGAATGCTGAAGCCGCATGTGCCCTCTGCATCGGCAAAACAAAAGAAAGCCTGAAGAATAACTCTCTTTCAGGAGGCCGGCACGGTGTCAGGGCTTGTCATCAGCACTGTGGTGGCAGCTGTCAGCCAGTCTCTAGCGTTGTTGGAAGGCCAAAAGCTCCCTAAATATCTTCTGTAGCAGAATACCAGTGCTGTCGCCAGCTGCGGGGAGAGACACAGCCCTGTCGCCGAGTGCCCCCACTGTCTCCAGTCCTGTCGTCTCGAGGCACCACCATCCAAACGAAGCACTCTGGGGACTGGGCTGTTTTTCTGTCTGCAGGAATGACAGTTGTGCTCGTCTCCTTCTCATGCTCCTTTGGCTCAGAGGTTGGGAGGGGAAGAAATGGCGTGATGCTGAATCGGCTTTTCCTGGGTTGTGCAATTAAGAGGAGGAATTTGGGAGGCCATGGAACTGAGGGAGAGGTGCAGGGTGTGGGCACACTGTTTGCACCCTGCCTGCATGGGGTAGGGGCACAGTTACATGATTAACTTTGATTATTCAGAACATGTCCTGGGCACGTTATAGGCTGTGGATGGGAGAAGCTGCCCTGCTGCTTTCAGATTAGCTGCAATCCTTAGAAATAATGTCCTGTCCTCTGTTTTGATGAGAGGGAGCCTGTGTGTTTGTGCTTAGCCTGCCTGTTTCTCCCCTTCCCCACATCTGTGTAGCTGCAGCGAGCACTGGGTTTATGCTTGAAGCTTTGCATTCATATTCACGTATCATAAAAGTATCAGATGGGTAAGAGAGCCTACCTCTGCTCTGAGAGCAGCTCAAGTGAGACAAAAATACTGAAGGAGCTGCTTCTCCTCAGTCCCAGCCACATGCTTTCCTTCCAGAGTCTCATCTCTGCTGTAAGTGGCCATGCTCTCCTCCAACTTGTGACATCTGGATGCAGAATTGGAGCCAGACAGGGAACTGGCACCCTCCAAAACAGGGTGACAGTGGAGATTTTCAGAGGGCTGGGGGAGAACAGTGCTGGTGAGAACGGCAGGACTCCCGGACATGTCCCTGGTCACCGCTCTCAGCTTGCGGGTCGACCAGAGCCTGTGGGGTCGGGGTTGTGGAGGCACCACTTTGTTTAGATGTTCAGATTCCTTTGTGAAGCCAAAAAGTGTCCATCTCCCCCACACATGACATTCCAGAGATGTCAGACAGCTAGACAGCGGTTCCCAATGAGCACCCTGCCTCAGGGCTCTTGCCCTCTCTGGCTTGCACAGCCTCCAAACCAGATTGTCGTGGGGAGCTGTGGAGAGAGCGAGCCTGGGCTGGATTTCCATCGAGGGGCTTGGGGCTGCTCCTGTCCGCTCCTTGCTGCTGCACGAGGTGCTGCGATGAGCCTGTGCCACCGCTGCATTACGTGCACAAGGAAACATTCGGGGAATGCATCCAGAGTCCTCCACAGCAAGGAGCGTTCCGGCTGGCTCCTGCCGTAAGAGAGAGGCAGGACACGTCCCTCGACTTTTGCTTGGCTGAGTTCATGTCTGCCTGCAAAGGGCTGTACAGGCATGCCTTCAGCTGTGGGCCAGGGTGAAGCATGATCCCAGAGCGCCTGGTGTTCACACTGGAAAACTGAACCTTCCCGCAGCAGCCACAGCCAGGGTTGTTCGGGTCGGTTGCTGGGAGAGGAGACCAACCAGGCAGTGTCAAATAGTGTCTATTCCTGCAGGTACCCGGTACGTGCCGGGCAGCCCTGCAATTGTGGGGCAGGGAGGCAGCGCTGGGTGTCTAGTCCAGACCCCGCTGGCAGCAGGCTGCTCCAGGCCTTGGATTCTCATCCAAGTTGATCCTGGCTTTCAGCTCTGCTACAGTAAAAGGGCTGTCAGAGCCAGCCTGCCAGGAACGTTCTGCTTCCCCCAACGTTCCGCTTCTGCGGCAAAGGTGTTTCTAGCTCATTGTCACGAATATAGAATTATTCCGTATTTTCGTACAGAATGAATCGTCCTTTCAGCCTATCTTTTTGCTAAATGTGTGTTTCAGATAGTTTTCTCCTTTCTGTTGCCCTGAGTCTTCAAATTAAAGGTGTTCTGTGCTAATACACTTTGAGGCTTTCTGGAGGCGCATGCTAATAGGATACAGAGCAGTCAGCATATTAGCACAATGACTCTAGTTCAGCTCTTGGGGCTGCCTGGCTGTGCTATGTAAACCTTCTCTTTTTGGTGTCTTCTAGGCAGTGTCACAAAGAGACTTGTCCAGTAGTTGCAAGAGCTGTCTGTGGAGGTCCTGTGAGATGGTTGCATAAGGCAAACTGGGGAAAAAGGATATGGTGGTGACCAAAACTCTTGGGTTCCCATTATATCTCTGTTTCCTTGTCTAAAAATATACTGAGTAATAGTATTTATTGTAATCAGGCAATAAATTCTGAAAATGTATGTGGGAATTAGCTCTGTTTATTTTAAGTGGTAACTAAAACAAGTGATCTTGGTGGCTGATAGCCAGCATGGCTTGTTCGGCATGTTGGGGATCCAGATCCTTTTCCCTTCTTCAACATTTCTTTTAAACTGCCCCAAACCTTTTCTGTGGCACCACTCCTTAGGGGTAGGCACCCAGTTTCTCTCTTGGCTTTGTCCCACAGCCATTTGTATTTGCCAAGTGTCTCCTCTTCCTTGTGGCAGGACGGTGGGGAAGGGAAGAGATCCTGCTGGTCAGATCAGTTGAGTGCAAGCTGGGAATGCATCTGCTGCCTTGGGTGGACTTGGGAAAGCCTCTAGCTAGATAAGTGGATAAGATTAGTCTCTTGTCAGGGTTAATTGTGAAGTGTCATCAAATTAAAAGCCTCAGCAACTTTTGAATAAATAATTTTGAAAAGAAATGAACCAGAGTAGTCTGGTGTGTTCTCATTTATCTGTATTTTGCATTGTTTTTAAACAGACTGAAGGAAAAGTTATGTTTGTGTTTTGGAGTTCACTTTCTTGGTTTTGAATAGTGTATGGGGGGTGGAATTCTCAGGCTGACGAGAAGCTGAACTTTCTCATCCTTTAAGGTCATTTTGGAGGAAATGTCTCTCATTTTTGGTTCCATAGTTTTCTCTGTTTTAACCAACTTTCCTTATCCTCAAAGGCAGCATTCATGTTTGCAAAACATTGTGTGCATAATGCCTGACAAATCCTGTTTGGTTCCTTTGTAAACTCTTATCCAGTACTTGTATAGGGACAAACTGCATGTTTTATCCTTTCTTAATTAAGAAAGACCCCAGATTAATTAATTAGGCTTCATAACTGTTATAGGGAAATCGGTAAATAACACCTTAAGGAAAGGAAGCATATGGGAATTTTGCTTTTAGTGTAAAAAGTCAGAAGAATTTAAGCCAGAAACAGTCAGTTTGATTGCAGAAAATTAAAACTGATGTTGCATTCACAGGCTGTGAATGTATCATCTTGGATGTATGTTGTACAAGAAAAGATGGGAAGCTTTACTCTCCCTTCAAACTTGGCTCTGAACATCAGCAAAAACTGATGTTTTAAGCCTGTGCCAATTAAATTGATTCTGTAGATGTGTGTAGAGTTTTTATTTTGTTTTGTGGTTTGTTTGGGTTTTTTGTTTTCTTCTTTAAAGGAGGAAAGGCTGCGGGGACTGGAGCAAGCTAAAGGCAGTGCCTGCAGTTCAGCTGTCTGCTTGCAAATGTTAAAGTGAGTGGGCTGATGCAGAAGGGAGTATGTTGCGCGTGCAGATCCCTGCTGCTGGGCGTGCTTGGCGTCCAGTGTATTGCTGGGACATCATCAGTACAAGGTGTGCCGCAGGAATCAAAACACTGCTTTGGCACCATGGCTTTGATTCAGAAAAGCAGCTAAGGAGTTTGCCTGAGGAGTTCCTCTCTCAAAAGGAGTTTCGCTTTCTCACTTGAATCCTAGTCCACCTTCTCATGGGTAGGTGACTACAGTGTGTGTTCAGCACGCTGCGTTTTTACAGGTGTGCATCAGAGCTTTTTCTTCCCCAAGACTAGCCTGGGGCACATGAGACATTGTGAAACACTGATACTGGACCAGTGATTATTATTATTATTATTTTAATTCTTGTTTTCCCAAGATGTTGAGCATTGCTCTTTGCAATGCTCTTGCTGGTCTCAGGGTTTATGAATAGCTCTTAAAAATGGGTCCAAAAGCTTTCAAGAAAGGTACCACTTCAGGCAATGTAACCTTTAGTTAGCCCTAAAAGAGAGATCCTTAGCTTTTGAGTCATCTTGCCTCTGTAATGTAAAGTGGCTTTCATATTTATCTGGCTTGTCTTGGTGGTGACTCCGTATCTGGTTTCTTCAGTGATGTTTTTGCCTGCCTGGAGTGCAGCTGGGAGCCAGGAGGGATATGAATAAAAGCTCGAGTGTCTGGGAAAATTCTTGGCATTCTTAGGAGAGCAGTTTAAAGGGGGGGGTGGGAATTCTGTTGTTTTAGCGTTTTAGGTTTTTATTGGGAGACTTCAGTGTGGGCTGGGAGCTTGTGAGCGTGCAGCTACTGGAGATGACTGGCTGACATAGTGTCGTGTATGTGGAGGGATGGCTCAGACGTGGCTGAGCTCTGTGTTGGAAAAGAGAAAGAAGTGACAGCCACGGGGCTTTGCCCTGCTGTTGCTGGCAAGAGCAGCAACGTTGGGCATTTACAGTTCCTTAGGGCTGCTGCAGTGAGGAAAACACTGTTGCCCTCCCTGCACAGGCATAGTGAAGGCAGAGTTGCTTACACCATCTCAGATGTGTCCTGTTGGATTGGCCACGTACCACCACCAGACCGGGCCGGAGCAAGAGGTAGCAGAGAAGTTGAAGCATAGCAGGTTGCTATTGTAAGACAAGTGGTACATCAGCATAAATCCCACATCTAAAATTTTCTTTGTGGCCTTATTTTTTTCTTCCTTTCTTCTTCCCCCAGCCTGTTATTCACTGCTCCACAATGGGGAGCTGGAATTTTAAGCACATGCTTAAGATGAACTGAAAAACTTGAGAATTGAGTATGTGCTTGTGCTTTGCAAATCTGCTTGAGATCAGATGGCATCTAATGTGACAACTTCAGCCTAAAAGGTGCCGAGATCTCTGCTGGCCAGCCTCAGCTGAAGGCACTGGAGATGAAAGGAAGCACACTAAGGCACCAAAGAAGTTGTGCTTACTACCCCTGAGCCCCTCTGTTAAGACTTCCTATGCTCAGCATCCTCTGACTGTTGTTAGACAGCCTCAAATCTGATCTCATCACTTCTCTTGGGCCATTTCTTTCTGCTTAGTAGAGTGCAAAGAGCCAGTTCATGCATTGATGCTGTAATACACCAGTCTTTAGCTTGTGAGTACAAGAAGAAGATATTTTGATGTGTGACAGTGTCTGTTTTGAATGTTGCTAGCACCATAAAGGCGCTTTTCAAACGTCAGGTGTGGTGTTGCTGTTACTGCCCCATAGCTGCTGAGCTTGGCAGAAGGAATGTTTTCTTTGTGGAAACTTGAGTCTGTACTTGCTGCTGTTTCTTTGCAAATGTCAAGTGGCATTTGTTGACCAGTACTCGGGGATGGGGTGGGATCTTCTGAGAGAGGTGATCTGCCGGATTTTTCTGCATTGATCGAGAAACTGGGCCAAGCCCCAGGGAGTGCCTGCTTGGACAAAGAAGCTGAATTTGGCTTCCAATGCTGTTTGCCAAGGTCTCTAGGCAAGTACTTAACTGCTCCATGACTCAGTTTACTTGTGAAATGACAATAAAGCAACCAGCGCCTCTGTAAGAAATCTTGTGGTGATGGGTGTTTAGGGGAGGTCCCCTCAGCATCACACAGTTGTGCAGTTGGGGTTGCTGGAGCAGACCTCCCCTTCCATGGTTTGTGGGCAGTTTGGCTTGTCCTGCTGCCTGAGCTGCCTGGTCCGAGAAGGGGCCAGGCAGTGCCTGTGGCTGGCAGCGTGGCTGCTTGGGGTGTCAGCATCCATGAGCCTGTACGCAGGACCAGCTTGCTCTGCCAGAGCTCATACAATCCTTCTGCTCAGTTGCAAGTGAGCCTTCCTGCATCAGGACCGAATAATTTCCTGATACCATGCATTTCCACTTGGGATGCAAGGGAATAGCATCCTACAGACCCCACTGGTATGTGTGTTAGTCTCTGTGTTGCATGTGCTGTTGTGGATTGTGGACAGGGAATCAAGAAGGTGAAGTCATTGCTTTGTGACTAACAGCAGTCTCCAGCTGTGCCGGGTGCCGAGCCAGCCCCTGCAGAGCAATGACCGCTCCATCCCACCACGGGAGTGCTGCCAAAGGTGTCTTGGCCGTGCAGAGCAGGGCCCATGGGAGCACTCTCTCCTCTTCCTCTTTCTGGTCTCAGAGCCACACTGGTTGGGGAGCTGCAGTCTGTCTGCTAGCACTGTTTTATCTTTCTGTTTTGATTTGATTGTAAATGGGAGAGGAGAGGATCTGTCTGTGCTCTGCACATTGCAGGGTGCCTGGCACACTGATCCCAGGACTCCACGTATGTGTGTGCTACCTCAGTGCAAAACGATGTGCCTGTGGGTATATCCAGAGATACTGCAAGGCATTGGTGTGAAGGTAACAGACGGTACCCAGGTTGGAAGGGGACCTGTGCTGCAAAGTCCTGGAAGATTCAGTATTATTTAAAGTCAAGGTGTCATCCAGGATTGAGTAATTTATAACCAAAAGTGTGCCTTGGTAGTGGGAATTGAAGCACTATGGGAAAGCGCTGTGTAGATGTTGTGTTGTTGCCTCTTGCTATTTTATCTGTGTGTGAAAAACGTAAACGGAAAAAGCCCAGGAAGAGAGGGACCTGAAATACTGCTGCCTGTGAGCTCCTGGAACAAGAAAGCTCTCATCTGAAAGGCTGTGTGCTTCCCCTGTGCATGGGGCTGGCGTCTGGGGAGCCTCAGCCTGGCCACAGCTCGGAGACAGCCCGGGTCAGCCGTGTGAAGGTGCTGGAGGGAGCATCCGGGGAGCAGCACGTGCCTTTGCCTTGAAGGTCATTGCTCAAGTGTGTAAGCCCTTTTCATTTAGCAGAAAGAAAGGACTGACTTTCCCCTCCTCTTTCCTCTGTAGGCTTTTGCTGTTTTGCCTTGGAAAATGTCAGCTGTTCATCTTTCTCACTCCCGTTTTGTTGGGCTGTAGAAATGGGAAAAGGCACCTTGGGTACAGAAAAATGCTGTGCTGTTCCTCAGTGTATTAAACCAGGAGTCTTGTACGCTGATGACTGCTGTAGCAGGGCCCAAGATTTACATTGCAACTCTCATCATGCCAAGTTCAAAATAATATAAAAAACTCCACATTTTAAAAAAATAAATATCACCATTTATGATGGTGGCATTCAGTTATGCTTTTGTTTACCCATATGCTTTCACCTGCTTCATTCAGGAAAACAAAACTGTGGGTTGTCTCAAGCAGAAAATACAAGCATATGTCACTGAAGAGCATTTCTTGTTGAGATTAATTGAAAGGTGATAATTCTCGACTTATTTTTAGGTTTTTTTTTAACCAGCTGATGTCAGAATGGTCTTTTATGACCGAATTCCACTCTGTTCATACTGCTCCTGGAGTGAAAGCAAGGAGAGGAGGGCCAGCATATCTAAAAGCAAAGTGAGCTACTCTGCTCTGCACCAGGAGCCCCAGGTAGGAGAGCTCTGCAGTGGAGGGGCAGCTGGATGTGGAGCTGATCTTGCTGCTGGCATCCCCATGGGTCACGCAGGCAGAGACAAATAGCTGCTTTTCCTGGAAGAAGTTGCTGAAAAAAATGTAATGATGTAGAGTGAAACTGATGCCAATTTGGAGGTGAAGCATGAAGAGAAATTGATCAGATTTTTATTTTTTAAAGGATTGTAGGCACACTGGTCTATGCTGTAGCCTGTGCCACTTCTCCTCACAGGTTTCTTTTATCCCTCTGTCTACTAGGAGGAGCCTAATTAATATGTGAGTACTGTGTTGACTCTCTGACAGGGATCTGGATTTGGTCTCTCTGTTTCTCTGCTGCCTTTTCTTGTTTCACTTGCAATGAAGGGCCAAATAACATATCATCATCTGTGGATGTGGTTTGTGGCCTGTCCCCGCAGCAATGCTACACGTGCCTGCAGCGATGCCACCTCTTGCTTCCTCCTAGCCCCACGGTCCTGCACAGCCACGGTCTGTGGGACCCTGCTGTGGATGGGCTGAAGAAGCTGATGTGGGTTGGAAATGCTGGTTTTAGTTCCCTGGGCAGCTTTATACTGGTATGGCCACAGGAACAGACCAGCATGCCATTGTGCATCCCCAGCCTCCAGTGGACCGTTTCCAGGAGCTGGGGTGGCTCGTGCCTTACAGCAGGTTTGGAGCGCTGTGTTTGGAGGTTTGGTTTCAGTTCTTGTGGTGCTCAGTTAAGTGTGGCCATCTGTGCTACCAAGGGCACGTCTGTCCTTCTGCTGCGTGCCAGGAGAAGGGTCCCATGACGTAGCTGTCAGACCAGAGCCAAAGATCGATTTCCCTCTGGGATGGCTGTTGTTCCCGTGGCTGTGCCCTCAGGTGTCATTTGTGTGCCTGTTGCCTTGACAGACTGCTTCTCGGACCAGCCAGAGCATCTGTGAAAAAGTTTAAGGGACTTCGGATCTGAAAATTAATAAATCCTGCTCTGACTTTCTGATGAATCTGTTGTTTCCCGTGAAATTCCAGATTAAAAATACAAATTATCCCCTTGTCTCTCTGCTTCAAGCCCTGGAGATCAGCTCAAGGCACAGAAGATCTTCAAAGAGCATGTTCCAAGGCTCCCTGTAAAGTAAAACCCTGGTAGCTGCCCATCATAGGATGCCATTAGTGACCCGAGAAGTCATGTTCAGGGCTGCAAGTGGCTGCTTATGGTGGGAGTTTGCACTCGGAGCCATCGCAAACACTTAATTATCATGTTGCGAAATGATCAAATGGGCTTTGGGAAAGCTTGGCTCGCCTCATGGTTATTTGCAGCCCCGGGATGGGGTCTTGCCTGGTGGGAGGCAGGCTGTGAGCTGAGGGACCTAATTCTTACCAGGCGCTGGGGAGGGCAGGAGCGTTGCAGAGACCAGTGCAAATGGAAAGGGCAGGGCTGTGTTTCTGCCTGGCTCTTGCCATGGCTGATCTCTGCCACGTAACCTGCCTGCGCCTGTCCTGCAAGGCAGTTGTGTCGCTGGCACCAGATGTGGCAAAACTCCTACTGAAATTCTTAGCTTTTATTTAAAACAAAAGCAACGCCCCCTTACCCCCCTTGCTGCATTACTTTTTTTTATTACATTGCCCTTATTTATTGCAGCATTTCTATTCTGGATTGGTTATTTATGCTGACTCTTGCGGGCTGGCTGCTTCTGCTGGAAAGAATTCAATTTTGAGTGTGACCTTGTTGTCTTCACTAGCAGGTGAACTGTATCAAGCTGTCCTTCAGCTACCCTGGGTGAGTGGGAGCGGGCCAAAAGGGTTAGTCATTGGGGGTGAGATTTGCAGATCAGCTGCAGGTAGGTGCAGGAAGAAGTGCAGGTGGCTGCTCATCAGGATGGTGGGTGGGTTCCTCTGCAGGGCAGGTCAATGCACCAAACAATGCAAGTGAGCAGAAAAATTAGTTGCAGTCACAAGGCTGTCAGGTTTCTAAGCTCAATGGTTTGGAGGGAAAGAATAAAACAGAAGGACTTTTTTTCCCCGGTTCTTTTTCTTTGCGTTATTACTTTCCAGCAGTTGTTGCCGTTGTTTGTCCTAACACAGCAACAACAGCAAAATCCTTTTGGAAGCTGAATGACAGCTGAACTTGCTGCAAGCACAGCAAATGGTTTTTAGCTTTGGTATTGGCAGTGTCTTGAACTTGAACCAGATTATTATCGCTGCTTACAGGAAAAAAAAAAAAGGAAAATGCATTTCAAGGTCACTGACAAAAATATTTCACTGAAGTTTGGCTCGTTGGTTGAGCAGCTTTAAGAGATGGCGAGCGGTTTTGAGTAAGTATTCTTGTCCCATAATGAACAGCAACTGAACGCCAAAAAAAGAAGAGAAAAAGAAAGCCCTGTGCAAATGCGTTTGGGTTTCCTCCGGCTGAAGCATGACTGAGTTCTCAATGCAGCCTTGCCTAGCTGGAGCCTATTTTAAAATTGCGAGCAGTGGTGCTGCCTGTTGCCTGGAAACCTCCTCCCAGCCTTGGGCACTCTCAGCCTAATCATAGCTATCGCCAGCCTTTATTTATTTCCCATCCAAAATGTCATCCCAGGCTTCTGGTTTGTGTTTTTGTTTGCTTGTTTTTTTTTGTTTATTATTTAAAATGAAAAGACACAAAGTGTAACCATCAAACCGGGTGACTTTCTGTGGGAGCGGCGTGCTTGGCTGTCACTGTGGTGCAGTGCTGGGAACTGGTCTTTGAAGCTATGTGAGGTGGTGGCTCGGGGGGGGGGGGGCATGGGGGAGAGGAGAAGTGGGGGCTGAGAGCCTGAGGAAGCCCCACAAGCTCTGCCGATGCACGCAGTGGCTTCCTGCACCTTGTGATAGTCTCCTCCTTAAAAGGAAAACCAAACCTCCGCAGCTCTGAGCCCTTTGCAGCACACTTGCGGTGCAGTTCCCTTCCCTGCACAGCTGCACCGTCCTGTCCTGGATCCGCAGGTCAGCATTCAGCTGCCTGGATCAGCACAGACTCACCTTTCTTCCTGTGTGCTGGGGACTGTTCCCGCAGCTGGGGTCTGGATCTGTGCCTGCAGAGGTGTTAATCTGAGCTTTGGCATCTCTGCATGGTGACAGATGAATGAAAGAAAGTTTAACTTGGAAGTTTCCCTGTCTTAGGGGCCTTTTTTAATTCACCTAAACTCCTGTCCACCTTAAAACCGTAACTGATGCCATCTCTCCCACAGGAAAACTTAAAATGATTGCTGTTTCTGCTTAGTTAGTGAGCTTGATCGATCCTGATGGGATGACATGGAATTGATCGCAGGGGCCCAGCTGCGATTCGGTTGGGTTTCCAGGGAGTCCCTTGGGAGAACGCTGGGCTAAATCAGCTGAAAGCTGGTAACAAGTGCTAGCCAGGACAGCCAGAAGGTTTGCATGTGAGGCATAGGAGCTGCTTCAGCTGTTCACAAGTTGTTCTTGTGATTGAAATGCTTTAGTTTACGAAGCTGAGAATATTTGTTCTACCAAAGGCAGAACTACAGGAGGCTTTGACTCGAGCTGCAGTTGAAAAAAGGTTTGCTTTTTGATTAGCAATCTTATTGCAGGCATAGAGCAATATGCAAGGCTTATCATCTCATTTCTTGTATTTTCCTCTTGAGTTAATGTGAAGTTTGACAGCCAGCTTAGGCTCTTCTTGGTATGCTTGTCTTGCAGTCTTAGTGCTGGGACATTAAGTCCAAATTGTCAGGGACAGACAGAAGAACCAGAGCCAGGCAAAGGGCAGGCACTCTTGCCATCCCCATCTTCTACTGTGTGCTGGTGAAGAAGAAAAACAGCCGTTTGCCAAATAAGCTGTGAGTGTGGATTAATCACGCTCTGAAATAATCTATCTTTGCATCTCCATGGAAGGATAAGTATGCCGGAGAGGCTGCTGGATGGTGGTCTGGTCTCTGGGTTCAAACAGTGTTGCTTGGTTGTGTAGAGGTGGCAGTGTCTGTTGAAATACTTGTGCAAAGCCAAACTCCCCTGTTCTTCGCTAGAAACAGCCTTTACCCTTCTGTCAACTCCTCTCTTCTGGACTTTATAGCTGATCTGATCTGATCTGCCTTTCTGTATAACACGGGGCATAGACCTGTTTCTCCTCAGATGTTTATTGTCTTAGTTCCTAAGCAAAGCTTCCTACAGGTGATCAGCTTCATCCTCCTCTGGGGGAGGAAGAGACAGAAGGAAGAGCAAAGTGCATAGAGGGGAGGCAGGAACAGGAACAGCAGAGAAACGGTGGAAAACTGTGGTCACAGATGGTAAAGCAAGAGGATTCCTCACCCTGCCTGTGCGACGAGCACCGCTGAATGCCTAAGCAAACAAAACCATGCTGCTTATGGCAGTAGCAAAGGAAAAATATGGAGTACTTGGGGGGAAAATACAAAATCTGTCAAGCCGAATTTGGTGTGGGAGTGTTTAAGAAAGTAGAATAAAAAAGGACAAGGAGAAATTGAGTGCTAAATCACATGGTGGTGGGATTTCCTTTGCTAATCTCTCCCAGCTGTATGTAGCTGAAGTCTATGCTAGTGTTTTCTTTGTAGCCTGGTAGCTTAGTTCTCCCAATTCCCCATGAAGATGAGTATTTCCCCCTCTTTTCTGTTGCTGGCGGTGGGTTTGTGCTGTGGTGTGCCAAAACACAAGCTCGTTCGGGCTGGAGGTTATGCAGTGCCCGGGAGGGTGCTTGTTTCTTGGGCTTGGTGGTTCCTCTCATCAGTCTGACTTGCCATCTTTATGCAGTTTGCTAATCTGGCTTCTTCCCCCTACCAGAACGAAGAGAAGAGGAACCTTTCCCTGGGGGGCCATGTTGGCTTCGACAGCCTCCCTGATCAGCTGGTCAGCAAGTCTGTCACACAAGGCTTCAGCTTCAACATCCTCTGTGTGGGTGAGCACAGTCCTCTGCAACAGACATGGGCTGAGCTGGCAGCGCGGTGAGGTTGGGACCAGGATTTCTTGTGTGTCCTGCTGTGCCATGGGGCTTGGCAGAGACTTTAAGCAAGTCAGAAATGCCTATTTAAATAAACATTTTTTTTTTTTTTCCTCAGTGAACTTCAGCTCTCTGGAGCTTGATGCTTCTGAGTTGTGACTTTCACAAGTGACTATTGGAGATTGTTACCCAAAATTAGAGTTTTGGTGAGGGGGGTAGGGGAGGAAATGGGTGTGGGACTGTCCAGCCCTGCTCTGAGCTGAGCTACCCGTGCAGGTGCAGAAGCTGCAGAGAGCAGCAGGGAGGTCCAAGTGACTGAGCCTTGTGGGGCAAACTGGAAGAATTCCTGTAATCAGCGAGGTGTTGGGCATCTCCTTCACTGTGATAGCTGTGCAATAGGAAGCGTTAAGGGAAGGCTGTGTGTGGCAAATTAAGCACTTCCATTTGCAAACTGGGGTGGCTGGCATGAGCAGCTTGGTGGATATGGTGTGCAAGCAGATACAGTCAGATGCAGTGGTTAGCTGAGAGCTGCTGCTGATAATTCAGTCATTTCTGAGCGGGAGCCTGCACCCCAAAGTTGGGGATAAGAGGTTTGCATTGGGGGCTGTGCCTGGTTGATGCTTTCCCAGCGTGGGTCAAAGGGCTTGAAGCATGACCATCCCTGTGCTAGGAAAGGGAGAGGGAGTGGAGCGTTCCTGGTTTTATTGATTGTAAAGTATTTATCTTGAAGATTATGAGCAGGTGCGAGGTGCTGACTTTAAAATAACCTTGTTACACTTTTTAATTTTGATATTGACATGATCTAGAAACCAATTCCTTCCAGTGATAAGATAAGCATTATTTTTACTTCGGCTGGTTCTTGTATTGTGTATCAGGCCTAAAGTACCGTAACCTGCTAAACCAGCAGAAATAGATCTAGAGGCAGCAACTCCTGCCTGGCCCTCAGCCTGCCTGAAGAGAGTATGGCTTTGTGTAGACTGTGCAGCGAAACGCTGACAGCTCTTGCAAGGTGCTTGTGCCATACCTAGCCACTTCTGAATATCCAAACCACAAGCAAAAAGCATGGCTAGAATCACAGTTGAACTTCATAGGCTTGTTCCTTAGCAGAAGGGTAATTGCAGCTGAGAGCAGTATGTTTTTAATTAGTGCCATTCTTGGGCACACCAGAATGTATACTCTTAGTATGGCCAGATGAGCATGCATTTGTGAAACACTCATCTGGAAGAAATTAATGCTTTTTTTTTTGGTCAAGAGGAAAGAAAGAAAACCTTGTATCCCTGTTTGCCAGATCCTGCTCCCAGCTGTGCCCACAACTGCACAGGAGAATGTGGCTTTACATCAGTAGTGAGTTCTCCATGTGACTCCTTTCAGATTCATCTGGAGCACCAGGCTGGCTTTATTTCCTTGCCCAACTCAGCCACAGCTGGTAGAAAGCGGTGTGTGCCTCTGTGCTGTTCTGAGCACCACGAGGTATTCATTCTCTAGATGTGAGAGGAAACCTCGTTGTCGGACTTGCCTGTCCCCTCCAGATTGTGCCAGACACTCATCACTTCGTGCTGATCTGCAGTTACCTGGAGCTATTGCTGTGTTTGGGACATCCAACAACTGTCTCAGATAGTTCTTGTCAGTGGGAGCAGCTGAGTTTTACTCCTCCTCATCTGAAGGCTCAAAAGACTACTAAAATTGTGCTCTCCCCAGCTTCTCTGGTGCAAGATCCCAAGCAAAGCCAGGGTACATGGAGAGGAAAATAGTGTGTTTTGCTGTGCTGTATGGCCCTCGCTGGGGAGACAGGACCAAAGTGCTCTGTGTTAGTTTTGCATTAAGTCTGGGAGGCGTTCAAGAATGCAGCTAGACAATTACACGTCTGTCCAAAAGCAATTTGTAGTAACCTTTCACAGTATAATTTAGTTCTGCTCTGTCATTAATGTTCTTTGAAGTACCTGTGACAAATTCATGCTGCAGTGAGCTGATGATTTCTCCTTCCTAGGTGAGACCGGCATTGGGAAATCCACGCTAATGAATACCCTCTTCAATACCACATTCGAGACGGAGGAAGCCAGTCACTATGAGAGTGCAGTTCGCTTGCGGCCACGGACCTATGACCTGCAGGAGAGCAATGTCCACCTGAAGCTAACAATTGTGGATGCGGTTGGATTTGGGGATCAGATAAATAAAGATGAAAGGCAGGTCTCGTGCCATCTGCTTGGTGTTTCTGGGCTTGCCTCTGCTGCTTAGACATGGCCTGCCTGCAGCCCTGCCTGCAGTGTTGCAGAGGAGGTGTCCATGTTTCTGTTAATGGAGTAGCTCCGTTTCTGGGGACTGAGTGTTGAGGGAGTTGGGTGAGGAGCCAAAAAGGTCACAGGAGGTCTTCCCAGCAAAGAATGGTGTCCTCCAGGAGCGTGAGCAGTTAACAAGCTGTCCTTGGTGCCAGCTTGGGAATTATCTGTGCTGGCAATGATCAGTGTCTCTGGATCTGTCTCATTTAATTACACAGACATCTTGTTCAAGCTTCAGGTAGAGGCTTTCTGGGACTCCAAGGTCTCTCCTTGGTCATGTTGCATTGCTGAAGCCAGATGGCTCAGCCCTGAGATCTGGGCAAAGTCTGATCTGGGGAAGTAGTTGTCCTTCCATGCTCCACTGTCCTTAGACTTTGCAGTACAGCTTCAGGAGACCAGCAGCCTTTGGATTCTAAAGGTCTGTGTGTAAATGACACACTTCCCCGTTGTACAGCTAAACTGTATGAGTCTTATAACTACTTTTTAAGTGATATCATGGTATGTCCAAGAGAACTCCTTAAGCCTTTGAATTGTTGACATTTGAACTCCAGTATCTGGCTTGCTAATGGTATGGTTTTAGTTACAGGCCGATAGTTGAGTACATTGATACGCAGTTTGAAAACTATTTGCAAGAAGAGCTGAAAATCCGCCGATCTCTCTTCAACTATCATGACACGAGGATTCACGTCTGCCTGTACTTCATCACCCCAACTGGGCACTCGCTCAAGTCTTTGGACTTGGTGACAATGAAGAAGCTGGACAGCAAGGTAAGGGTGGTCCCTCTTTCTGGAAGTGGTAATGCTGCTGTTTGTTGTCATGCAGAAGGTTTTGTTCCTTCCATTTAAGTGCTGGACTCCTTCGTGCATATTAGCTGAGCCATTTTTAGGACTCAGGTAAAACTTCATCTGCCCTGGTGGTTGCTGAGGTCTTGTGCTTGTTTTCTCACTGGCTTTCCTGAAAAATGTCAGGTGAAAAACCCGTTTTCCAGCTAGCTGTATAAAGTCTAGAGTGTCCGTTGCTGTAAGAGGCTTACCCAGATTTGTTCCTATTGATCAAAGCCATCAGCTGCAACTTTATTAGCTGCTCTTTACAGGTGTGCAGGTGAGGGTGCATTCCAGCTCCTGCCGTTGAACTGTGGGAACTGTGGAGTCACCTTTGGTGTCCTGACATGTCAGCAGGGACAGAGGGGCTCAGAGCCACCAAAATTGTAGGCATCTCAAGGTGGTCAGTGCGGAGGAGACGAGGGCTGCCAAGAAGCGTTGGCTGTGCATGCTGGAACACAGGGAGTGCGTGGTGGTGGTAGTGCCATATGATCTGGATAGGAGATCTTCTGAAAATGTAAATATGGTGAGAAATTTTCCAGGTCATAGGAATCCTAAAAGTGGGTTGTGAGAGGGTCTGGCTGGGTTTCCTTGTGCATATTATCTTCTGCCTTAGGGGGCAGTGGGTTACTTAATTGGCTACCACTGATATTCCTGCAGCTCGGAGGAGGTTTCTGACATGCTCTTGGTTGTTCCAGCTGGCTTCCAGGGAGCTGCAGGAGGCTTCAGAGGTTACTAGTGGCAGCATAATTTCTTCTTTGCAAGAATTTCCTATCTTTCAGAGCAGGATTTTACCAGCAAGTGGTTCCTTTCAGATGGCAGATGCTGATCAGCCTGCAGAGAGGGCAGGCAAGGCAGCTGGGACCCTACAGTAACCAGGTAACCCCTGGACTCCATTGAGGGAATGCTCTGTGCTCTGGCTGTTGTCCATGTGCAGCTCTATCAGACTGTCCTGGTGGGTAGAGTTCCCCCTCGCAGAGCTCCTGCTGTTTGCCCTCGCCACCCAGGGCTGCTGGCCTGCTTTTCCTTGGCCCCGCTCCAGAGCAGGCACTGGGTTCCCATTGCAGTGGGCTGTTTGTAACTGTGGTGGCTGTTACACTGACTTCATCGGGAATCTGAAAACTTTCCCTTAAGAAACTCTTGTCTCTTGGTGCAGTGCCAGCATTACGTGTTCCCAGAAATATGTTTGGAGGAAAGCTTTTGCACGATTCCCCTTGGTGCTGGTGGTCCCACAAAGCTTTTCTCTTCCTTTACTTCTGCATTCCCTACTTTTCACATCTCCCTGTGGCTGCCTTTAATGTGGTCCTTGGGTAGTACCAAAATAAATCCTTTGTACTTGTGCAGAGATGAGAACTTTTTGCACACGCAAGCCTTTTATACTTCTAAACTTCCACTTCAATAGTCCTCTCTGGAGTCATTTTATCCCTTTGCTCTCATCTCTCTTCTTACCATAGTGTGAGAACATCTTGGATTTCATGATGCAGTGGCCTCGCACAAGCAGGCATGTGGGAATGAATAAGCAAGTAGAACCCATTGATGTTTTCTTGGTGTCAGTGATTTATGTTGCATTTCTGCATTGGTGTCATCCCAGGACATCCAGGTGCTTTCCAGGCACTCCTTAAAGATTTGTGCAGGGTGGTGCTGTGCCCCTTTCCCAGTG
This sequence comes from Falco punctatus, assembly GCF_963210335.1. Lineage (NCBI taxonomy): Eukaryota > Metazoa > Chordata > Aves > Falconiformes > Falconidae > Falco > Falco punctatus. The sequence continues at coordinate 63,647,043 of NC_137588.1, read as the reverse complement.
CACATGGACCGTTTGTGCTTGGGGGCCAGCGCATGGGCAGAGCGAAGCGGGGTGTTGGCAAACCCCGGGCAGCTTTCTGCCTGCTCCGGACTGGTGACCGAGCGGTTACCGTGCCTGAGCAAGGGGGTGACGTGCTGACTCGCATCTGCAGCCGTGTGAGCGCACCTGACCCCAGCTTTCCTCTTGCAAAGCTTTGTGTGGCTGGTGGCCTTTGTTTTCTGGTTGAAGAATGGAGCCCATGGAAACGAAAGGTGTATCGGAGGCAGTGGCTTTTTAACAAGGGGTTTGTAGGAACTTGGCGCAGTTACACCTTTGCTTTAGCACACCTGTGGCATGGTATTACGTGTTGGGCAGGCTTTTGAAGCTGCATGACAATTCCAATAATGAATCTTGCTCCTAGTGTAGAGCTCAAAGTCCCTTCTGGGTAAAGCTGTTTTGTAAAGAAAATCTTCCCTTGTACTGTAATGCAGTATTTTGTTTAGCTGAGCTCATGGCCAGCTGTTGTCTAGGGTATTTAATTATGGCCAGAGAGCTAGAAGGATCTCCAGAAGTGGTTCAAGGTAGACAGAATGTGGCTAGCTGGCTGGTAGGTGAGAATCACATATGGCCTGGCAGGGGTTGGCTTTCTTTTGGATTTAACTTGGGAAAAGGAGGAGATACTTCCATCCCTGGCAGTGCTCAAGGCCAGGTTGGACGGGGCTTTGAGCAGCCTGGGCTAGTGGCTGGTGTCCCTGCCCCTGGCAGAGGGGTTACAAGTAGATGATCTTTAAGGTCCCTTCCAACCCAAACCATTCTGTCATTTTATGATAAATAAAATTGCATCTGTATCAGGTGAGAAGGTGATTTATTGATTTAAAACACAACCCTGCCCTGGAAGGCGATGGCACAGCTGTGTGCTGCTGTGGGCACCCTGGTGGTTGTCCCCAGATGGTTTCCAGTCAGTGTGTGTTGTTTACGAGCTGTGGCTAATTGTTTGCCCTTCATGAGCTGTCACATCCTAGGCAGGTCACTGGCCAGTGGGGATGCTTCAGGCCTGTCTGTGCCTCTGCTGTTTGGTTTCCAGCATAAGATTTGCCTCTTGGTTTCACTGAGACTTGGCATATTCAGGAACACTTTGGAGATGGGGAAGAACTCAGATGTATTTCACAGTGTGAAAATGCATGTAGCCTTATTATATTAGCAAAATTATTTTCTACCAACTGACCGACTTTGGCACATTCTTGTAAGTGTTATTTTTGGAGATGAGAAATAACTCATCAGAATGACTTGCGAAGGAGTACATTTTATGTGTGTGCATGGCAGTTCACTATCTTGTCTGAAGCACAGGCTTCCTTTGGTCGTAATTCCAACTCCAGCAAAGACTTCTAGCACGTGGACTGATGGTTGGGGGACACTGCTCCTCTGTTGCATTCAGTAGGACAACACTGCAGTAGTTAACTTCATGATTTTATTACTAGATCTTTAAATAGAGAATATTGCTCTTCCACCATGAGATATAAGAATGTTGCTTTAGGATTCTGTCTTCAGCCAAAGGTAAACATTATTTGTGTAAAAGAAAAAGGGGAGAGAGAAACCTTGCATAGTTCTGGCATCACTTCCTTTTATTGGGGTTTTCTGTTCCGGAGGGACAGGAGAGGTGACTTTTCTTCTCTAGCTAGCTGTATATCTGTTTATTTGGCACTAATTGCTGTGCCACAGGCTGTGGCTTTTGCATAGAAGTGGAGGCATGGAAGGTGCCGTAGGAGGGCAGGGTTAGACATGCAGTTTGGTTCGGTACCGTCTTGTACCTCATTTGGTTTTTGTTTCCAAACTTTTCTGTCCTTTCTCCATGTTGTAAAGGGATGAGCTTATTCTAGACTTGGACAGCTTTTGGGTGCCAGTGCTCAAAATCAGAGAAGGGAAAAAAAGGAAGATAATTGTATAGTGCTCCAGGTATCACTTGCTAAGTGTGGGATTCCAGTGTGTGAGTTTCCAAGGCATGCGTGAAATGAAAATAAAACCAGTAATTATTTTAAAAATTTAAGGAACTCACAAGGGAAGAAGAGAGAAGGAAAGAGTTACACCCAAATGCCATTTCTAGGACTCCACAGTATTGATTTTGGCTGTTGGTTACTGGAAATACGACAACTTGTAAAACCCTTTTAGGTTATGAATTCTGTGACAGCAGGTGCTGACTGAGCTGCCTTGGCAAAGGACGTGGGACCTGGCTGGAGGGTGCTTGAACCAACCTGGGTTTGCACCTTCTCCGAGTGCTGCTGGGGCAGCAGCTGTGCCCACAGAGCCTGCCTTCCCCTGTGCTGGGCAAGCCCCGCTGAGCTCCAGGCTCTGCACCTCCTGCCTCACTGGGAGCGGGGCTGAGCTGGGACTTTTTGAAAGAAGAGGGGCAAATTGCTTAGGCCAGCTGAAAATGGATTAAAATCACCTCTTCTGCTGGTTTGTCAGCGTGCCTGGCTGGCTGGAGAGCATGAGGCTCTGCACGCCGCAGCTCCCTGGCAGGGCCTTTCCCCTCGCAGATACCGCTCCTGAGCGGGCAGTACATGAGCCCTGAGCTGACCCTTTTTGGGTGGGAGATGGTGGATCCAAGCCTCCTCTGCTCTTAGCAGGTCAGTGAAGCACCCAGCTGTGGTCTGTTTAACTTTGTAATGAGGACATTGACCTGCTGAGGAGTGAGCAGCAGAGCTTGTTCTGGGGGGGGTTGTGGTCCTTGGTAAAAGAGGCCAGGTCAGTGGCTGAGAGAAAGGAGGAATTTATCCTCTCAGATAAATTTGCAATGAGCAAATTAAGACTGTTTTCTTTTGGAGTAAACACTCTTGTATTTAGTAAGTGCTAAACCAGAGCAGGGGGAAAAAATCCAAGAAGCACGGAAAAAACACTAAGCTAGAAAGAGAACATGAGCTGGGAAAGCAAGGTGGTTTATTTTAGTGGGCACCCATTGGAGACCAAATGGCTGCTGTGAATTTCTGCTCTGTAGGACAAAAAGCATTGCTGTTGGGAATCGTTAGATGGCAAATCAGACTCTCCCCTCGTTTGTTTGGATTCTTGTGTTTTACTGCTATGAATTTGGCTGCTGTTCAGACAGAGGAGTTTTGTTGTTGTTTGTTTAAGCAGTGGTTTGCAGGGTTGCACTTGGCTTTTCTGGCCATAGCAGCGTTATCTAATAGAGGTTCCTGTGACAGATCCTGCCCCACTGTAGCTCTCCCGAGCACGAAGCCATGGTGAACCACATCCCTGCGGAAGGATGTGGGATGTGCCCCTGTTTGCTCTTGATCTTTGTAGGTACTGGGCACGGGGGGACCTCCCCAGCCTGCAGCTCGTGGGTGGCTTTGAAACCTGGGGTGATGAAGCTGCGTGAGGTGTTGCGCTTGGTGACAGCTGATGTGAAACCAAAGCTGAGCGACAGCAGCGTGAAAACAGATCTCTGCTGTATGGCACCCTGCACCTTTTCCAGGAGGTCCATGTAATCTGCACAGCACGCCTGAGTTGTGATCCTCACAGGGCTGCTCAGGAGGGTCCTTGGAAAGTATCTGCAGCTGCTGTGAGAGCGTCAGGAGCCCATGCTCTTTCTGCTTAAGCATGGGAAGGCTTCACGTCAGCTCGCTGCAGCGTTTCATCCTTGTGCTTGTCTTCTAAAACAGCTTGTCAGCAGAGCCAGAAGTGGAGAGGTGATAGCTCGAGACGTGACAGTTACACTGTCTTTGCCTCCCTCGGCGTGTGTAACAAAATACATAGGCAGGAGCAGAGGCTTTGATCTGCTCACTGTGTATTTATTGCCGGGTGTTTATCTGGAAGTCTTGTAGCCAAATTAGTCCTGGAAAACTCTTCCCTCTAGTGTTCAGCTGGGCTTGTGCTGCAGCTTGCATGCAAAAACATAGCACCTTTGTGGTTTTACGAAATGTAAAGCAGCCACCGGGGTAGGATCCGGGTCACGCTGCGGGCACCCACGCTCCCGACAGAACAGCATGCCCGCCTGCTGCTCACCCGAGTATTTTTCCTTCCTTCTGCTCTAGGTGAACATCATCCCGATTATTGCCAAAGCAGACACCATCTCCAAGAGCGAGTTGCACAAGTTCAAGATAAAGATAATGAGCGAACTGGTCAGCAATGGCGTGCAGATCTATCAGTTCCCCACAGACGACGAAGCCGTTGCTGAGATTAACTCTGTGATGAACGTGAGTAATGCTGCCCATCACATTGCCACCAAAGGTTGTGACAATTAAACTGCCACACAAAAATGCGTTTGGAAGGCAAGTTTCATTGGGATTGTCCAGACACTGAATCTGTTTGAAAGTTGAGCTGTGGATCTGACAGATGCCTGAGGCTACTGCATACAGAATTAATTAAAATGTGGCTCTTACTTAATCTGTGTGCTCTCTGGAGAAACTCAGCTCTAAAATCGGTTGTATTAATTTTTTTTAAAATAATTTCTTCAAAATTCATTCTGTTTGCTTTTAGGTTACTTTTAATTTGAGGAGGGAGAAACTTTAAATAAAAATTTTACAGTTAAGATTACCTTTCTGACTCAGGGAGGCTAAGCAGAGAAAACCCAATTCGAAATAAAGAAGAAAAGTTGTTGGAGTCCATTTTGTCTTTTTTGAAATTCGAAGGTCAAATTCAGACCTGGCTGAGGCATGTGCAAAACCACTTTCAGGTTTCCTGTCTTCCAAATCAGAGTGTAGCTATTGCAGCAGAAATAGCTGAAATGTTTCCGTGTTCATTTTTTAAATAGAAAGTAGCTTTTTCATTAAAATGAACATTTTCCTGCATAGTTGTTTCTGATTCAGTGCTTTGTCTCTCACACACCCCCCTCCCCCTTTGTGTTTTAAATTTCAATAGCCAATTGATTTCTGGGTCGGTGGGATACATGTTTTCACTGTAACAGTTCTTTTTTGCTGAATTTGTGAAACATTTGGAAGATGCACTCTTTAAAAAAAATTGCAAGCTGTGTGTATTGGGGGAAAAAGTGAGTCATGCTTGCTTGGTTTTTGAGGATTTTTTTTTTTGTTTTTTTCCCCAATTAAAATGTTTTGGGCCACGTCTCTACCAGTTCCCACTTCCAGATCTGTTTCTTCTTAAATGTGAAGGACTTTGTCAGCCTCGTCCTGCTGAAGCACCCGCTCCGTGGCTTCTTCCCTGCAGTGCTGAGGACGGTGCCCTGTCTCCTTACTGCGCTTGATGCTTTGCAGACTTCGAGAGCAATGAGCACACGTTGTATCCTGTACATGTCCCTTCCCGTGCCCACACACAAACTGCTGTGCCAAGGCCTGTTCATGGATGTCTTTGCTTGTGCTTTCTGCAAGGCAGGGAGTGCCCTGCTCTTGGCATGTGGAAAGACTACAGCTGCAAGAACAACCTGACAAATGGATGGAGGGAGATCAGTAATGATCATGGTGTTCCCACAATATTTCCCCACCTAGTTCAGTCCAGCCAGCATTGCTAGTAAGCTGTGTTGTGGCCCTACACTGCTCTCTGTTGTAATATCCCAGCGTAGAGCAGAGACTGCTCCGAGTACTGGAGGCTGTTAGCTTCAGAGGGAGAACTTTTTGCAGTTGATCCTGTGCCTAAATGAGGGGGATCTAATGGTTGAGCTGATCTCTGAGGGGTTGGCCCGTGCACTGAGTCCCTGCCCTGGTTCTGTTTCAGGCTCATCTGCCCTTCGCTGTGGTCGGCAGCACGGAGGAGGTGAAAGTTGGGAACAAGCTGGTGAGAGCTCGGCAGTACCCATGGGGAGTGGTGCAAGGTAAGGTGCTGTGAGCTGGGCACCCCCTGCACCTTCCCTCCCTTGTGTGGGCACGTGCTGGCACCCTCTCCAGCTCTGCCTGCGTGTGCACGAAGGTGCCCTGTGCTAAACGGTGCAGAAATGTTCTGTGCAGCCTTTTGTGGGTTGGCCAACCTTCCCTTTGAATTCCTGTTCCTACTAGCAGGTAGTGATGGTCAGCGGGAATCCCTGCATCCAAGGGGCTGTGCTGTGCCCTGTGCGGGATGGCAGGGAGAGGTCCTTGTGAGGAGAGTGGCTGGAGTTAAGCTCGATGTACATTTGTGCTCCCCAGCCGTGTGTGCAGTTTGCTGACTTCCCCCTTTGCTTCCATCAGTTGAGAATGAAAGTCACTGCGACTTTGTGAAACTGCGGGAAATGCTGATTCGAGTCAACATGGAGGATCTTCGGGAGCAGACTCACACCCGCCACTATGAGCTGTACAGGAGGTGCAAACTGGAAGAGATGGGCTTCAAGGACACAGATCCAGACAGCCAGCCCTTCAGGTGAGTGGCCTTCGTGTCTAACATCGATTTGGAGTAACGGTTTGGTACTGACACCCCCCCAAAAAATGGGAGGTTTGCAGCTGGCATCCACAATGTTGGGCTGGAAGATACTAGCACTGGGTTTGAACTTTGCAGCTGAGTTAGACCTTCCCTTTCTGCCTGTTTGTCTTTAAGCAATGCGGACAGGCATGCGTTTCCCCATCCCTAACTCATTGGTGTCCAAAGAATCTGGATCTCGTTTGCTTTCTTCCCCAGCCTCCAAGAAACATACGAGACCAAAAGGAAAGAGTTCTTGGGCGAGCTCCAGAAGAAAGAGGAAGAAATGAGACAAATGTTTGTTAACAAAGTCAAGGAGACGGAGGCAGAGCTGAAGGAGAAGGAGAGGGAGGTGGGTGTGCCAAAAACCTGTGAGAGGAGCCCAAAATACAGCCAGCATAGGATCTGGGTCTGGGCAACATAAGAATCCTGGAAAGCACATGCAGCTCTCGAGCAGACCTCACCAGCCAAAGCGCACACACACACCTTCCCCCACTCAGAGAAGGGGATGCAGGGTAATGTTTTCAAAACAGCATCACACTGGCTTAGGTGTCTCAGAAACAAGTCTTCCCCATCCTGTGCAGTGTGTAGGAGACTTGGCTGCTGCTTGCTGAGTGAAGGACAATGTGGGACGTTTTGGGGAGCATCCATGTCAGGTAGACTTTACCTCTGGACAGCAGAGTAAAGGGGACAGCTGGGCTGGAGTCCCTCGGGTCATTGGTGTGAGGCCCCAGGCAGCTGCTGTGACGGAGGAGAAAATAAATGGACCATCCTCAAAATCAGTGAGGAACAAAAGAGCCCACAATGTCCACAGCCCCCTTGCAGGGCTGCAGGCTGAGCTGAGACCCTTGGTGCGCTTACCCGGGGCTCATGCTTTCTCCTGCTTTGATACGTCGCATCAGGTAGAGCTGAATTTATTGTCTTTGCTGCTTTTGGTGAAGAGGCTGTGACTGCCCAGAGGCCAGCTCTGCCGAAGGGCTTGCACAGTGCGGGGGTGCCGGCTGCCGTGCCCTGCCACGGGTCGCTCTGGGCAGGGCGTGGGGATTTGTGTGGGAGGTGCGAGTGGGGCTGTTGGGGAGGGGAGCAGGGGGAGCGCAAGCTGGTCGTGCTGAATGTGATGCTCAGAGGGTCTGTTTCCTACCAGCTGCATGAGAAATTTGAGCACTTAAAAAGGATACACCAGGAAGAGAAAAGGAAGGTGGAGGAGAAGAGGAGGGAGCTGGAGGAAGAGATGAATGCCTTCAACAGGCGGAAAGTAGCGGTGGAAACCTTGCAGTCCCAATCCTTGCAGGCTACCTCACAGCAGCCACTGAAGAAGGACAAAGACAAGAAAAAGTAAGTGACTGAGCTAGAGCCTTTCTCCTCTGCCACTGGGAAGCTGGGTGTCTGCTCCGGTGCTTTAACGTGTGATCAGTTGTTTAGCAAATGGAAAAGGGGACTTTGGAATCCTAATTCCTACCCTTCTGACTCCACACTCAAAGTGGAGGAGAGATGGGGCCCTCCCATGCCCAGGCACTGCCCTGGGGAGGCCCTGGTGACCACAGGTGGGGGGATTTGCCATCTGGGGCCTTTCTCTAACGGCCAGGTGTCCTGTGGGGTTTGCCCTTCCTCTGTGACAGCCAGCTGAAGCGACCCTGCGAGCCATCTGCTCCTGGAGACGGACCAGAAGGTGACTGGAAGTGAGCTGCATCTCCTCCCCAGCAGAGAGGAGTGGGGACAGTCCTGACACGGTTGTAACATCCTACAGATGTGGTCCCCTGTCGTGCACTACTTCACTGTGATCCGTAGGCTTGGGGCCCTCTTTGGGACCGCACTTATTTTATTTTTGGAGGCAAAGCTGTAGAGAAAGGAAACAGCGGCTTAGAGTGAGAAGATGCCTTGGGAATTCCTTAGGGTTCTGTGTGAGATAGGGCTCCAGGGCATGGTTCTTCTGCTTAGGAGAAAGCTCTTTTCCCCTAAAGGCAGAATTCCTGTCTTTGCTTGCTGCAAGTTATTTGATGTTTCTGAAGCCAGCAAGTGTGGAGCGAGGGCATGTAAATAATGCCCTTTCAGCTGCCTGGTTGTGTAATGGAAGAGCAGGAGTGGGGCAGACGGGTTTAAAAAGAAGAGGTGGAGGGGGTGAACCTGCTTTTGGTCAAGCCACTCTTCAAGGAGCACTGGCTAAGGAGCAAAGCAAGAAGCACCATCATGCAAGCTGGTAACTCTGTTACTCTGTCATTTTTTGTTACTTCCCCTTGCGTGAAGGAGCTTGAGGGTCAGAACTGCATTCTGTCAGATCCGGAACAGGCGGGTAGCAGTGCTTTCTGAGCCTTTTAATGGTGAAAAGAAAGACAGACCATCATGAGCAGCAACACCCGAGTTTGCTCTTGACAGCACAGCGTACAGCTTCATGTTGCTGATGAGATCTTGTGCTCTGTCACCTCACTGCTGTGAACTGCAGCACTAGAGGAGCTCGTTCTACGTACTGACATGCTAGTAATTTGTTTCTTCCCGTGGAAGATGGCAGTGTGTGTTATTGAACTTATTTCCTTGGAATGTGAATGTGTTGCTGTTTAAAACAAACCCAAAGCACACTCTTCTGCAGACCTCTGGGCATGCTCTGGGCATATCCCACCTCACCCACAGAGTCCAAAATGGTCTGTAAAACATTTTGCTGAAAATAGGGTTTAATCCTGATAAACTCGCACATGAATTAGGGGCTGAATGTTGGGGCAGCCTGGGGCCCAGGGCTGCTTTGGGGAAGGTGAGCATGCCGAGCTGCACGCTGTTAACTTGCGTGAGCGATGCCAGTCACCGGGATGCTCTGGCGGCGACGTTCTGTGTGTGCTGGCCACGCAGAAACTGCAGCTTCCCTCTGCTCCGTCTGTCCCCAGCAGAAACAGCTTTTCTGTGCTTTGCTGGTTTTAGCCCACCTGCGGATGAGTCTGGACACCCTTCCTCTGCTGGGTGGTGCCTGGGAACCGGCCGTGGTCAGAAGTGGGGTCAGGAGAGGGCAGCTCAGGCAGCGTGTGAAGGACCAAGGGGCACCTCTGTGCAGTGGGGACACCCCCTGGTGCTGGGGCTGGGGGCTCTTTTCAGCTCCAGAGCACAGCTAGGGGAGGTGCGCTGTCATCAGGAATAAAATTAATAAATTAGGGAGAGGAAGTGGTTTTGGGGTTGGTATTTTGTTGGTTGGGTTAGGTTTTTTGTGATTTTTGTTGTTGTTGTTGCAAGCCTGTGAGCTAGTTCAAAATGTGGTATTTGGAGGTTTCTGTTCAAGCAGGATAACCAACTTTTTTTAAAAAAAAAAACCTCAAAGGAAGGTGCCTCCCCTTGGCCTTGCCAGTGACCTGTCTTCCCAGACCCCCTTTTCATCTGGGAGGCATCGGAAGGAGCTGGGGGCTTTGTGAAACCTGCGTATCAGAGAGCACAGCCCTTGCCCGTCCCGCTGCTGTGTCCCAGGCAGCCTGTTCCGTGTTACCCCACAGACCACACAGGCATTAAGAGGATCTGCGTATTCCCAATCAATCAGCGGGAATGTCTTTCCCAGCTTTCTTACCAGGATCTTTCAGCCAAACCGGATGGGAAGGCAGCTGGGATCTGGGCGCTGGTGGCAGGCAGTGTCCTCCCGGGCACCGGTGGCAGAGCGCAGGGTTCAGGCTGTGCCTGCGGCTTCAGTGACCGAGGAGCCAGCGCTGTACGGAGCCGAGTGTGGTGTTAGCTAGGGGTTTGCTCCCTGCTTGCCTGGGGGCACGTGCCCACCTGGGGCGGGCGGTGTGAGGAATGGGATGGAGGGGGTGCGAAGGGGCATCGCTGCCGAGAGAGCCCCACGCCCCCCCAGGGGATGGGGCTGCAAGGAGTACCCTGGGCGTACAGCCAAGGTGCTGCGACCTCGCGGGAGCTGGGAATATATTGTGAGTTCTGGAAGGGGGTGTTGTTTCTACTTCCAGTTGTGAGGAGAGCCGGTTGAACCTTTTATCGTCTCCTGTTTCAACACAGTGGGTTTAGCAGCTTTAGTAAGGGATGGAGGTGGAAGAATTGCAGGTGTTGAGGGGAGACCCGGGTGGCTGCACGGAGGTTCCCTTCGGCACTTGCAGCAGCTGAGCAGGTTGTGCTCTGGTGGGGCTCAGCGTGCGGGGGGCCGCCCTTGTCTGCGAGCAGTGTTTGCCCTTCTCTTCCTTTTTTCTTTTTAACATATTTAGCTACATTTTGCTTTCATTTAATTTTCGTAATTTAATTCATGCTTTTTTTATGTTTTGTTTCTTTCAGTTAATCACATACAGACTTTCAGGCCAAGAGTGGACTTGGTGCTTTCATGTGTTAAGTTGCTTGAGTTTCCCACCCTGTGACCCTTCTCATAACATTGTGTGAGTGGACCAAAGTGAAAGAGAAAATGAGCATCTTCGGTGGTTGCAGTGTAACGACTCGCTGTTATCTGTACAGAATTTATCAGGAGGTGTTGAGGAAGTAACCTTTACCATGTACATTTTGTTAAACAAAGTCAACTAATCCCTAAAGTAAGATGTTTTGTTCTAAACCCAGTGATTGAGAGCTGTGTATAAAGTGACCGTAACTGTTTGTCTGAACTCATCTTACCCACCAGCTAAATAATTGCGTTCTAGGTTTTATTATTATTATTTTTTAATTGGCTAAGGCGACTGCTTGAGGCTCATCTACCTTCCCCTGTACATGCACAGATGTAAGGAGTGGTCTGAAGAATGCTGAAATGTTTGTTTTTCTAACAAACTTCTCAAATAAGTTTTTAGAATGGGTAGAAAACCACAATGCTTAGACTTTCTGCTCTGGGAATCTTAGTCAGAGTAACCCTCATTCCTGTAATTATATATTTTAATCCTGAATTACTCTAAACACATTCTACATCATTTATAATATTTTTTTATAAATATATAAGAGAGGAGAGAGAGAGAAAGAATTGTTAACAAAATTAATGGGACAATGTTTTGAATTTTCTTTACTGCTAAAGTAGAACATTTATATAGAAAGATTTTTCGTAAGAGTTTGTTGTATAATGTGGAACTACAGGATTTGTGTAGCTTTTCAGTTGTCATTTACCAATGTATTTTACTGTTGTGGAAAAATTATTTAAGTGGTCATATTTACTGCTACTCTTTAACCTTAAGTTTACCATGTGCCTAATAAGGAGAATCCCCTGATCTTGAGCTATGCACCGTATTTATGCTGATAGGCTCTATTCCCCTTGGAAAGTGCTTTCTTTAACACTTTGCATGCCTAGAGATAACATCCTTGTTATCCTGGGCAACTGAGCTTAGAGGAATAATTAGGATCAATATTATTATTTTCCACTCAAACCATTTTGTGATAAGGCGGGGCAGTGACTGAATAGGGACTCACTAGCTGTGTTGTCATGGAAAAACAGTTGGACCCAATTCCATCCATCCATCAGATAACAGGCTAAAAGAGAGCAAATATTTTATATTAACTCCCATGTAGTGTCTTTAGAGTTTTTAAGAACACTGGCTGGCTAAGTGTTAGTTGTGAGTGTGTGCATTTTTATTTAGTTATTAACATTACAAGATTTTTCTGATAGTTTAAAGACAAGAAGGATGTCAGCAGATTCCTTCTTTGACTTGCGGATGGAGGTGCACGGCCTCGTGCCTGAGCCGTGCAGGTCTCTGTGAGGGCAGTGCTGTGCTGGAGGGTGAGATGAGGTTCTTCAACTTGCATATCCCGTTAAAGCAGCTTTTTCTTTGTTTTTCATCCTAAACACGTGCTCAGGTGTTAAACTGTTTTCATATGCACATTGGCCTTTTCTATAGATATACTGAAAATCATGTCAGTGTTACTTGATGCTTGTAAGAAGGAACCTCCCGAGGATCTTGCGGGTGCCTTTCAGAACAGGCTGCTCCTCAGAGAGTAGAAATTGCGCGCGCTTGTTAGGAGTCTGCTGAAAGCTGAACATCTAATTTTCAAGGCTGTGCCTCCAGGTTAGATGTATTTTAAAGAGCAACTGGCAAATGTTAGGAGGGTTAATGTGTTTTTCTCAGAGAAACGTACCAGGAACCCAGCCTATTGTTACATGCAAGTAGACAATTCCAGCTTGCCACTGCCTATAGCCCAATCGTGTCACACACGTTAGGGGCAGGATTTTGACTTTAGCTAATGAGAGAACCTCTGGCGCACTAATTGCGTGAGTCAGCAGCCCAGTTGAGTTCGTTGTGTTGCTTCTCAAAGCAAATGCTATGTGGGCTGGGATAAAACAGTAACTGATGACAGAGAGTGTGCGAGCAGCTGCCTTGCCATCGCTTTTCCACTCGATAGCTTTCTCCTGATCTCACGCTGCAGCCAGCAAGATCTATGCAAATGATTTCTATCTGTCCTGGCTCATCAGAGATCAATTCTTTTTTCCTAGAATAACAGGTAATTAAAAATAATGATGATAACAATGAAAGAGTAAAAACCTTCAAATCCATGGGCATTGTGAAGAAATTTCCAGCTTCTTCTCATGAAGACATTCAGAATGTATGTAACAATATTTTAATTATGATTATTATATTACATTGACTTTATGTTGTGATGGACATACCTTTACCTTGTAGTTATTTTTTAGAGCCCTTGATACCATAATCTGCCCAATGGGACTCAGTGTTTTGTTGGGTTTTTTTCCTCTAGTACTTGATTTTTCCTTTTGGCTGAGAAAGGATTTAAGTATATGGTATATAGAGTAGTTCTATATCTTATTTTTATTTAACAAGTTACAAATACATGGTGATGCTAATCTCACTCCAGTTCGAAGACTTACTTTTTGTAGGCTAGAAGAAGGGAAAGAAAAACCCTTCAGAAATGACTGAAACTGTTCAGTTACACATCTTTCAGCTGTTTTATGTATTTATCTTTAAAAGGTTGGTATTAATGGGGAAAAAACTGTCCATTTTTTTATCATTTAAACACTTACCATCATGTATGTTGTCTGCTTTCTAATTTAAAATGTGTTTTGCGGGGCTCTAAGCCATGTAGGCTTCCCGTCTGGCTGGGTGCCATCGGGTGGTGGACTTGAAGCACGTGGAGGCACCTGGGGGACCAGCCCGGGGGTAGCAGCCTCTCGGACGTGCTGCATCTGTTCGCTTTGTCATTCCAAATGTGTTGGGTTTTGGGGTTTTGTTTTTGGTTTTGTTTGGTTTTTTTTTTTTTTACTTTTGTTTCTTTCCACTCACTTTGTACTTCTTTTCTTTTATTAAATCTCACATGTATTTTGAGTTTTTGTGGTGTCGTTTATTTAGCTGTGGATTTCCTGTGTTATCTAGCGGATCTCTGTTGAAAATGATAACATATAACGACTGAAACCTTACCAGTCCCAGGATGTCTTATGACTATTGGGAACATTCAAAAATAAAATTAGCTAATTAATTAACAATTAGGTAATCATACAGTATGCAGGAAAGCACCTAATCTGTAATCTGGGGAGAAATTCTAAGATATTAATTCAAATGCTGTCCCTGTTGGGGCAAAAGTAGCCTCCAGGCTTGTTGGTACATCTCCCCTGTGGGATCTGGTGACTGAGCGGGTAGATGTACTGGCAGTTTCACTGATGTAACGGTGCCCAAAGAGGTGATTTAAGGGTAGGGTGAAAAGGGAGCAGAGGTGGAGGGTTTCTTAATGGTGCTTCCAAGGCTGTATGACTTTTCTGGAGAAGCACATCACGCACTTAGGCCAGGGCCATAAAAAGAGCACAGCTTTAGTTTGGAGGGTTCTTTTTGTCAGAGGGAGCTGCTGCTGAAGCTTTACCTGAAGGCCTGTGCTGGTGTCTGTTCTGTGGGCCATTTCTACCTATGAAGTTTTATATTCAGATAGTTTAGGGTCTCTGGGTTTTATTTGGTCTGGTGCTGAGATCAACGCTGCACCTGAAACAAAACCAACAAGTGGAGTCTTGCAGATGCACAATGTTGGCTGAAGTGGTGCTTCTGATGGGAGCCCCAGTTTCAAGAACAAATCCAAGTGGGTGACCCTGGCTGCTTCTGAAATCTTTTTAGCAACATGCAGGTGGACGGTGCTGTTGCTGCAGGAGTTGGCTTGTGTGCGAGACGTCTGCTTTCTGCGCTTAATATGCAGCTTGCTTAAAAGGCAGAGGGCAGTTCTGGTCATCCTGTGTGCTGCCTGTGTGCATCCTGAGTTTTTACGAGGTCAGGATGGTTTCCCCAGCTGCGGTACCGTGCTGTATGGACACCATACATCCACTCACAGAGACGTGACCAGAAGCATGGTTGGAGCTGGTAGCGATCACCGACAAAGTGCAGGGGGAAGTCTGAGGCTGCACTGGGTTAGAGTTGTCACTTGAGCCGGTTCAATTTTTGAAGGATAAGCCCGAGTGGGGACTTAGCAGTTGATACCAGGTGGTTTGTATGAGGTGTTTTACAACCTTTTCCACCCCAACACTTTTTAAAGCCAAATCGAAAAGAGAAAGTCATTCAGGTACATAAGAATTAACTGGGAAACTGAGGTGGTAGAGAAGCTGGCTGTTTTAAAGACGGGCCGCCTGGTGATTCAGGGTGATGTACATTGGCAAGTGTTTTTCCACAGGAGCAATGTTAAGATCGTTCATTAATATCTGTGCAAAGCTCCTAGAGATGCTCACGGGAGCGTGCGAGATGTGGCGTGTTGCTACAGAAGCCGTCGGGCAGTGCTGTCGGGACTGACAGTGTTTTGCAGGGCCAGAGCTGACGCCGGTGGCCGAGGCCCTGGGACGTGTTGATGTTTCCATTCGGGAGACGACCCAAACCAGCCTTAGCTCCCTGGGCGGCTCGGTGGGGAGAGCTGCGCAGCTGTGAGGGATGTGACCTGGGAGGTGAGGCAGGGGCGGCGTGAAGCCGCTGGCTCTGCGGGCTGGGAGAGCTGGCTGGGGCTGCCTGCGCTGGCCCGCGGCGCCTCTCCCCATCCCGGCTCTCCGTAGCATGTGGCTTCTCAGATGTTCCCTCTCGGCAGTCTTTCCTCATTAAAACTTTAAATCAATCCTCTGACTACCAGTTCCAAACAAGACCGTGGTGGCCGGAGAGCTGCTCCCAGTTGCGATGGTTTGAAGGGAGATGTCTGTGCCCAGCCCTGCGCGCTGCCAGGCGGCAAATGTTAATTTGTACTTTGACCTTTCATGCTGTCTTTACTTAATGTAAATAACTGAAACTTAAATACTGATTCTCTTTTGTTCTTTCTGTAGCTTTTTTAGTCTTCCCAGTGCGTGCTCCATAACATCAGGAAGATATGTTAATTAGAAGATTTATTAAGGCAAAAACATCTCATGCAGAAGAAATTAATTGGTGCTTTCACCTTTAAGCTTGCAATATATTGCACAGAAGAGATTACATAGCAAGGACTAAGATAAGATACACCATCTCTTTTGATCGGGAAAAGTTTGCTTGATCAGGTTTCTTGATAAAGTTGAAAGATACTTGCCAAAAGATAAACCACTAATTAAGGCTGCTGCATGGCTTGCACTAAAACCAAAATGCAAATCTCCGGGCGAGAGCCGGTAGAAAGCATTTAACACTGACTGAACTGCAGAGACAGGGACAGAGCTGGGTTAGTGTGAGAGGAGCTTTCAGCTTGCTGCTTGAGCTGCCGCCGTACTGGGGTTTCTGTGGGTCCTCGCCTGGGTCTGGGCTTGGGGTGTAACTGTCGAGCCTCCTCATGTCCCTAACCTTTCAGCTGGATTCTCACATCTCTCAGCAATAGCTCTTCCGTGTAGCGCTTTTTTTTTTTTTTTTCTTTTTTTTCCTGTAGACTTACAGGTTTTATAACCAAATCCCCCAACCTTCATTTGTTTAGTTTTCCTGGGGCTGCACACGTGTGCCTCAGAGCTTAACCCCTTCCCTGGAGCTCCCTGCCCACCTCCCCACCTGCTGCCTCCGGACCGGTACCCCTGCCCCATCCTACTGGGGGTGTGGGTGAGGAGGGAACCATTTTAAAGGACAACTAAATGTTATATGTTAATGGTTTAAAGCTGGAGACTTGGGTTCCTGGTTGTGAGTCCTGTGTTTGTAACAGACTGACTTCCCCTTAGGCAAATACTTGCTTTTTTTAAAAAAAAAAAAGGAAAAAAAGAGTATGATGTCTGTGCCCCAGTCTAATGTCACACAGGAACGAGGAGAGGCCCCAGTTTATCTTCATTTTAAAACAACCTTGTAAATGAATCTCAGGAATGACCTGCTTGTACCAAAGTTGGGTTTAATAAAAACGAAACTGACTTGTTTAACAAACATCTTTTAAAAACATGTTTTGTACCCTAGTTATAGTCACTGGAACAACTAAGTGCTGTGGCCAAATTCACAACCCTTACTGTTTATTCCACTTCCCCTCTGTTAACCCTGTTACCCTGCATATCTGTGTTCAAAGGGTGATGTCCCTTGCGCACCCCCGTACGCCTGGGGACGGCTGCCCTGTCTCCAGGCTGCTGCTTGCCCTGGAGCTGTGGCGCTGGGGGTGTCGGACCAGCCAAAAACCCAGTCCTTGGTAGGAGGTTTGGAGGCAGCTTGCAGTCTGTACCCTTCCTTGTGCTGGGCGGTGTGACCAGAGTGGGACACGATCTGGCTGTGAGCAGCAGGGGGTGACGGAAGCCTGGCGAGGCTCCCATTGAGCAGGCTGGTGTGGAGATGAGCGGACAGTGCAAGCGGTGCTGCGTGCCACAGGCACTGCGCTCCTGACCCCAGGGTGGGCTGTACCTGACAGTCACTGACACCTCTGGATGCCCTTGGTATAAATTAGACCTTGGAAGTAAATTTCAGCATGTAACAGGTATGTGGCCTGAAAATAACCAAACAGGGCACACGAGGAAGTTCTGGAGACTCCTGCCGCTTGTGGGCAGCAGGAACTAAACCCCGTGACAAGCCTGTTCGTCCCTTCCTGTGCCCGGTGCCGCAGGGACAAGGTGCCACGTGCTTCAGTGGAAGTGGGACCAGGCGGGAAGCAGCCAGCGTCTGGCCAGGCTGGGGCTCGGGAGCTGTGCGTTCAAGGCTGGAAGTCTGCTCGGGATGGCTCTGTCTGTCTTCATGTCTGTCGCATCCCACACCAAGCAGGAGGAAAGCTGAAGCAGTGTGTGACCATCAGGCTGAGCTGAGCAATGAAACGCCCTTTGCTGCTGCTTTGATGACTGTTTTAAACTCACCTGCATTTTCTTTTGAGGTAAACTGATCCAATTTCTCTGGCAAAGCTTTAATCCAGTTTGGAGCTGTTGTGAAGTTTAGAGTCCCATCTGGATAGGTGAATTGGGAATAAAGGGGTCTTTTCCTCTCTAAGTTACTCAGAAGATTTGGTTCAGTTCTGTTTGCCACGACGATAGTTTGGTCACCAGTGGGATTCAAGTTGCACGCCTTGCTGAGGAAGAACGAGAGGACGCTGCTGAGACCTGCCAGGAGTTAATGCATCACTTGATCTAAGTGCACTTTTCTGCATTCTTAAAGAATTGAACTGTAAGTACTGTTCAAATTGAATTTAAAATACTAAAGTCAATTAGCAAAAACCCCAAAACCTGCATAGTGGCAAACCCACAAATGAGATATAGAGGCTTTATATGTGTCTGAAGGCACTTGGTATCGGTGATGCCTCAAGGTATCCTGCTACGTGCTCCAGAAGGTCTTTCCATGATCCCGGTGCTGGTTGCTGTTAATTGCTTCTGCGTGTTTCTTTGCTGTATCAGCAGATTTTGTCAGAAACCTGTAATATGGTAAAACAACTATTGTATTATTCTTTCCTCTGCTGTTTTCTTGTATCTTGATTAATTCTCTGAAGTTTCTTTGTGCACTGTGTAAATGAACTCTTCTTCTAGGTCATCACATGCCCACCATAAGTAGCGATGCTGAGGCAGGTTTATTATCTGAAACACCAGTGAATGCTGATCTGCAGCAGGGCAGCTTCATCCCTACGTGTAGCGGTCCCTGGGTGACTTGCTTTAGCTGTGACATGTTTCCTTTTGGTGGTGGTTTATGAATGGGAGAGGTGGCGGCAGCTAGGGGTGGCTCTGAATTGCTTTGCTGTTTCTGGAGGTGATTTGATGATTGGTTTATGGTTTTGCACTGATTCAGAATCTGAGCATCCATGTGCAGCAGCAGTGTCTGCCAGGAAACTTCTTGAAAGATAAAAAATTCTGTGGATACTTACCATAGGGGGTTTCAGATGTAATTGTAGCTTTGTTTACAAGGTGGTGTTAGCCTCAGGCATCTGGAAATCTGTCCTGAAGTGAGGCAACAGCCGAAGGAGGCTGGGTTTGAGAGGTGTGCCTTGCTCCAGCCAAGACTCCTGCAGGGGAAGGGACCCTGCTGTTGCAGACACAAACCCACCCTCGCTTCCCTGCCGAGGGCCAGAGGCCGGGATGGGGAGCTGCGCTTGTGCCCGGAGGGCAGGAGGAAGGAACCTTCCTTACCAGGTCAAGCTGAGGCACCTGTGACAATGTTCTCTGAAGTTCTACAGGGACTAAATATTGCCCAAAACAACAACTAGCCCTGAACACATCAGGTCTGTGCTGGCTGAATCTGGCATGTCCTTCCCAGTAACTGGTGTGTAGCAAAATGGTTACAAGATCCACAGCAGCGAGTTTAGCAGCAGGTAGAATAAACTTGTGACTGCAGCATGGATGCTGTGCAGAGTTCAAACAGGCAGACGCAGAAACAAGACAGTCATCAACTCTGAAACCCAGCTGGGCAAAATGATCGTTCCCTTAGTGCTGTCAGCAGGATGTGTGGGGTCTTCATCTTGTTAGTCGTTACTTGTCCAGGCAGCGAGGGGAGCGATTAACAGCCTCAACCTCCATTCTGCAGTAAGAAGGGAATTTGCACAGCTCTTGCAATCAAAAATGCTCTCCTGTTACAAGAATGGTCCTGTTGCAACAGCAGCTTCTTCCTGTAGCTTGCAGCTCCTTCTGTAGGGCAGGAAGCTCCGTTCTTAGCAAGAACACAGAGGTAAGCGGCGCCTTTAACCCGCTGAGGCCAGGCCACAAGCGATCATTCCTTTACGGTAACTCCAGCAGTGGAATAGGTGTGCAGAAGGGACCTGTGCTGCCAGAGGGAAGCAGCAGCAGCATGTCCTGGAGAGCAGGCAGGCTCTGGGTTTACTGTTCCCATCCCAGTATGGCATCTTGCACCCTGACTGGGAAAGCAGGACCCTGCTGGGCCTTTCAGCGTAGACTTCATCTTTTAGAATTAGCCCCCTATTAATGTACAGTCATGAATGTTGGTCATACAGATCTGCAGAGGTTTTGAAAAGCAGGTTTGACAACGGGTTTTAATCCAGTTTATGGGCAGGAAACTCTGTAGATAGGATCAAAGCTGAGGGAAGAAACACGAGGTATGGTGGTTGTGCTGTAACGTTACAGTGTGTCATTTACTGTGTGTAGAGTTCTGCTGGCATTTCGATGGGTAACGCAGCTGGTGACAGCACTTGAGAGAGGGCGAGGGGATGGGAGAGCAGAACCAGGTATGCACCCCACCTTCCTGCAGGGACCTGGGTGGGCACCAGCTTTGGGCTGGACCCTTCAAGGGGCACACCGAGAATGCACAGACCAAGCTTATATTTTATTTAATGAAAACTACAAAAGACAACTTGCCTCCTTCAAAAAGTCAGGCAGTCAAGTCACAGCTTGTGATAGAAAAGGAAGGCGCTGCACTGAGCGAAGAGCCCTACCACAAAATTAAAACCTTCCCTGTGGTATGCCGGCAGGATGGATAAGTAACATATCCCAGACGTGCTGCTGCCTGGCCCCTGGCTGCGTGGGCACCTCATAAACCTTGTCTGGCGCCGAGCCCTGCCCCTGCAGCATCCCCTGGCACAGGCTGCTGATCACAGGTTGCCGTAGCTTTCACTTGCCTCCAGAGACCTCCTTCAGTTTCATTGTTCCTTCAAGTCACATCTGCTCACGTGTCACCTGTGCTAAGTCTCTAATACTACATGTTTCTTTCTGGAACGCTGAGGCACTGCTTTCTTTGTGGTTTAAAAAGAAAAGCATGGCTTTCTCCCTGCAGATGTACAAAGCTCGCTCTGTTCTTGGTGCCAGTTCTGGCAAATGCAATACTTTCAAAAGTGTTAACATTGCTGCTCAGGACGTCAGTCCTGCACAGTTTGATGTTCAGGAATTCCTCTCCTACAAGGTAAGACGATGAGCAAGGGGAAGAAGGCCAGAAACTTTCTTTCTGCACTGAAGAGCAGTGCTGTTACGCAGAATGTGTGTCTCTCTGCTCCTGTCTCATCCCTGTTCCCTATTTATTTATCCTGTGTCATTATGGAAGACACTTGCCTGTGCTGGTCCATACGAAACCCTTTCCTGTTCCGTGACAGGACTTGCAGGGGGTGGTGTTATTCATCCAGTACTGTCTGGATTATACCTTCAAACTAGGGTAACAATCACCTGGAAATGCTGGCCCTGTTTAAAACAAACCCCCCCAAAACCCTAAGAAAACACTTTAAAAGAAGGTGTAAAGCTGTTTTTTAAAAAGTGCAATAGAGGTTTACACTGACCTTTGTAGTTTGTAAAACTGCTTTGCTATGGAGATTAGCAGTTAATAAAAAGGGGAGGTGGGGGGTGGGGGGGCAGGATTTATTAAAGGCATTTGTATTGCCCAGTCTGGTAAAACAGAATAAATTTTAAAAAGCCCTCAACAGCACGTGCTGGTTGATGAGGGCACAAGGCAACGGTGACTGTGGACGAGAAGTAATGTCCCACATCTCGTAGGAACTGGGGTTGGGTCTTTAATGGCTTAACCAGGAAGGAGCACAGACCTCAGACCCCAGGATTCCAGGGTAAGGCCTATAAGAAAAACTGGAGGTTTGATTTTTTGGTCTTCTCACTGCTAAACCAAAAGCTTGGTTCCACCTGAGGGCAGCTCTAGAGCCCCCTTCCTCAAAAGCAGCTCCTGCTCACTCTCCCATGGGGCATGTCAGGTTAGCTCTAACAAGAGAACAATGGAGTGAGTGGATGAAAGGCTTGATCTGTCACACTTCATCGCAGCTATTTTAAAAATCAACACTGAGACATTCAGTTCTCTCTGGTGCACCTGTAGCCTTCTGCCAACTTGATCCCTGAGTTTTAGGATTGTGACCAAGTCTCTCCCCAGCTTTCCATATTTACTTGATGCTAAAAACTGAGGGGTGGCACAATGCTTAGGGAAGGACATAAAAAACAGGAAGATTTGTCATTTTCCTCTGAGAAACACAGCAGCACTTTAGCTCTGTTGTGTCAGCCATTCTGTTCACTGGTTCTGCAGTTGCTGCTGCCAAGGCAGTAATTCTCCACTAGTCCCTTTCAGGTGGCTGTAAGGGAGGACACGGGGAGCTGCCTTCTCCAGCCTTCAGCTGAGGGCACAAGCCACCCACGTTCACCCTCCCACCACTTGCTCCCCCATCCTCACTGCACAGGTGTCTGAATCCATCGTAGCACTCATCAGTCTGCATGGTGTCATCAGGAATCTGGGCTGTAGTAGGCATGAAAGGTGCTAAAACTGGCTGGCTTTCAGTGACCTTCAACCTCACTTGATGGGAATTCTTCAGTCCAAAAGGGTCATGGCAGGGTAGCCTTGCCTTGGGATGGCCCTGGATGGCCTGACTGATGGGACAGAAAATATAAACAGCATTGGATGGCTGCAAGTGCATTAGCTCTTGATCTGCAAGCTCTTTGCAATGAATGAATTCAATGCTGTTAACCTGTAAGGAAAGACGCAGAGATTTTCTGTAAGTTCATGATAAAGTACTCTCTTCTGGCTACTGCTCCTGTAACTGGGGGGAGGGCAGGGACAGGCTGCATTGGATGCCTCAGCGCAGCATATCAGCAATGTGCACGTTGGTCCTGATGCCAAACACTTAACCTGAGTTAACCTCAGGGGCTCCTGAACTACTGCACAAAAGGGGGGCAATTTCAGACAAATTCAAGACCGCAAAATGGATCCAAGGTAAGCTGACAGCCTGGGTCTTTAGCCTTTTAGGTATACTGTCTTAAAAGGCAAGTGTATGAAACTGGAGAAAAGCTTTAAAAAAACACAAACAGAGCTTGCATCATTAGAAGCCAAACTGATTATACTTTAAAAGCAACGTAAATGTACTTAGAAGTTTTTGCAGTGTTCAGTGGGAGGCTGGGGACACAGTGGGCAGGTTTCTGGGTGCTCTCAAACACTCCCATTGTGGAGAACCTCTCCTTGCTTAGGAGGCACTCTGGCCAAGCAATTGGAAATCTCCCTTCCCTGCCAAAGGGGAGGCCCCCTCCCCAGTCCCAGCCCTTCACTGCCCTTTTATTCCCTCTCTTGTTAGCGCTAGCAAGGTCTGCAGCAAAGGCAGAACATGGACACATGCTTCTCAGAAGGCTGCTAAAGTGCAAAGTTGATCATAAGTACACGGGTGCTTTATTAATTTATCGGTGTCCTGGCCTTGAGATTTGTGACCAAAGGCCATTTTGATTCCTACCTGTGCTTTTTTTAGCAGATCAGTAATAACAGGAAACCAATCAGGAGTCAGCCTCTCCAGCTCTAAGGTGATGATCACCAAAGCCAATGTGGAGCCCTTAAACTGCACTAGCTGGTGGCACGCCATACAGTGCTGTAGCTGTTTGGTCAAGAATGCGACGTGGCGGGAAGGATTCATCTGAGGCAGCCCGTGTAGTAGATGGGGCCACTTGGACATCACCATGGCATGGAACTGGAGAGAAGATAAAGTATATATATATATACACACATATATATATATTTAAAAAAACAAACAACAGAGGTCAGTGAACTTTGTATGTTTTCATGTTATCAACCAGAAGTACAGACTAATTTCATCTCATATCAGGAAGCCTAAAGGGTTTCCCCCTCCTTTTTTTTTTTTTTTTTTTTTTTTTCCCTTGGTGTTTTGTGTTTGTACTTGCCAACCATTGAACTGGGTTTTTAAGCTTATATTGAATGTACAAGGTCTGTGTTTCCTAACAGTTTCTGAAGTTTCTACATTATCCGGATTGCTATTGAGGAGATTCACTGCAGGCCAGCAGATATGAATAAAGTAAAACCAGTAATAATGACTGCACTCTGAATTTACTGAGGAAACAAGCACCTAAGAAAGGCAGTTTTCACAATCAGCAGCCTAAAATGGCTTAATATTTGCACATAACCTTAAAAAGGGATCCAGGATGTATTCGTATCACATGATTTTTGCCTTACTAGCACATGATCATTTCTTGAAGACAAAGTTTGTTTCTATCAAATGTTTAGTAACTGCAATCTGAACTAAGTGCCAGATTGGGGTAGTCTCATTGCCTGAAACAAGGGTAAATAATTAGTGGGATGAAAAGGAAAATTAAGAAAAAAACCTGTGTGTCAAATGTAGCAAAACTCTTGACAGCTTTCTATGTACAGTATTAATAGAAGGGAAATAGTTAGAAATATTTTTGCAGTGTGTATTTAAAAAATAAAAATGGCATATAGTTGTGCATTATGAGAATCTTTTTAACGTCCACTTTAGTTGTCCTTTAAAGATGAGAGTAAATTTTTTGAGCAAGATGAAAGGTTTTAAGTGGTAGAAAATTTTTAAAATAAATAAATAAAAAAATCACTATAATATTCTTCAAAAGACTTGCAGATGGCTAAGAACAGGTAGTTTGCAAAGCATCTTGGGAAGGATGTGTGGGTGTGCCTATGTGTGTGCATCTGTGTTTTCTAGTCTTACTTGATAAGGAGCTGTTTCTTTAAAGAAAAAAATTTGCAAAACTTAGTGCTTACAATGTTTAAAAAATCCATTGGTGTTGCTGTGTAAAGATCCCAATGAAGCTTATCTAGTATAATTCTTTCCATCCTCAAGATCTCAGCTGGAGAGCGTTTACAACCACTCTGCGCTGCGAGCATCTTCACCGATGGTATTACCTGTAAAAAAAAAAAAATTAAAAAAAATAAAGAAGCCAACGTCTTACACAGTGCTGTGTGTGTTTCTCTGTATTGTGAAAGGATCTGACAAGTTTATACACGTCTCAAAGCACCAAGCAGGTAACTCCCATCCTAATGACTGGCCCATGCTCACCACAGGGCAGCTGGCTATGAACCCAAGCCACAGCACCAACGATGTCATTTGCCTCCTGGGCTGCTGTGAGCCTCCTGAACACTGCATCGGTGATGCGTGTTCCCTGATACTAGTCTCGTTAGTTTTGCTCCTCTAATGAGCTAGGAGAAGGCTTCCTGTTCGCCTGCTTACGGGGCCGCCTGTGGTTGTCTTGTTTCCTGTGGTCATTGACTCAGCTCCTCCTTTTTAGCTGAGAGGAAAAGACTAGCCTCAGCGTGACACATCCTAAGAAAGGCTATGAAGATCACTTCACTACAGCAACAGTTGTTCAAGAGGTGTGCGTGTCTGACAACAACTCCTAGGTTTCCTGTTCTTTTTCAAAACAGAGCGAAGGAAAGAGGAGAAATGCAAGCTGAAATGCTTTTGGCTAATGTCTGTAAATGCCTGAGGAAGTCTTATCAGTGCGCTCCTGCCATGAGAGATTATCCTGTGTAATCTTGCACTTGCATGGGTAGTGGCTGATTTTACATGCTCACCTTGAGGCGCAGACCTGAGTCATTTCCTCACCAGGTTCAGAAACCAGTTTTGACTCCAAGGCAACTCACCTATTTTAAGCTTCCTCTGAAGAACCTCCACTCAGTGGTGCCTACATTACCCTCCCAGGACCCATAACAACGGAATTACAGCACTCTGATGTGCCACAGAGCTGTGCATATGCATCTTGACTGTCCCCCCAGACTAAGCTTTACTGTGAGCCATGGATTCTGAAGAAAGAGGCTTAAGGGAAGGAGAACACAGCCGTTACATAAGCAAATACAAGTCCTTCATCCACAAAGGTCACAATTCTTCCAAGCAACTATGAAACAAGACTGAAAATGTTACTGTCACCCCTTAAGGACTACCTGATGTAAACAAGTTAACCTCCTCATTAAGGCCAAGTTGTTGAAAGACCTGGAAACACAAGCAATGTGAACACAAGAGATGAGTTTAGTGTGTTTGATATTAAACATACAGACCTCATCTTCTTCATTGGTTTTTGCTGCAAGGACAAGGCAGGAAATTGCTATGCACTGAAGATACTTTAATTGGGCCTGAAGGGAGAAGAAGAAGAAGAAGATACTGAGTAAAGAAGGTAACAGTCCGTGAGGGGTAAATAATTGTTATTCTATGACAGATGCACAAATTGCAAACTTTCATTTAAACTACAATTGCTTCTGTATTAGTTTAGCTGCAGAGAGATTCTTTTGAAGCTGCAAACAAAGCAAGGCAATCCAAAGTGAAACAAAATAAATCCTTTTCTGGGTGCAATTTTTATTCGTGTAGGCCACAATTTTTAGACTACGCAGTGCCACAGTATTTACAATGTAATTCCTCTTCTCAGCTGAGATGTTAATTAATCTGTTTTTGCCAAATGCTGGTATTGATCTAAATAGAATTGAGAGCTGCAAGGCTCAGTTCAACTCATAACTTTGCCGTTACTTCAATGACAGAAAAAGTTGGCCCCACGGTTTGGTTAAAAATAATGGTTTCAAAATTCAAACATTAAAAATGATAAGGCAGATGTTTTCTGTTTAGCAGAGACAACCAGATGATAATGAGGTCTTTGTACTCACCACAGCATTTGGGCTACAATTCACACAAACACTTCTACCAAGGATTATAAATCAGTGGAACCTCATCAAACACTCCAGTTCGTTCATACATATATCTATATCTATATCCACACACTTGCTTAAAAGCCTTCCCTAGCAAAGACCCTGACTGGTCCCTAAATCTGCTGCCAAATATAGTATCTGCTTTGTATATAAACTGATTACATACTCCTTACATCCCCAGTCAGTAATCTAGCCAGGAAAAAGCTGATGGAGATTCTCTACCTTTACTGATGCCAGTAATCGGTTAAAGATGCTGGTAGCTAAGGCAAATGTTTCAGGGTAAAACTGGAACTGAGAGTTTATTTCTGCAATCCAGAGAACTGCTTCCTTGTAACATGACAGAGAAATATCTGTTCCCTGAGGGGAAGAAAAGGTTAGAAGAAAAATACAGTTAGCACTTTGATGATTTTGTTAACATATCTCCAAAAGAAGATTTGACTCATTCCAAGTGCTCTAATAAACATTTCTGATGTCTGGAGGCTTGAAATGAAGAAAGTTGTTGGCTGTGTCTACAGAGCAAGGGCAAATTTTGGAGCAGTTTAAAGCACTCGTTTGTGTTGTCCACCCAGTCAGGCTCTAGCTGTGCTTACGAGGGCCTGGTACTGGATTGTACTGGAGTACTGAATGGGGAAGCACCCAGTCCTCCACTTGCACAGTGCGTATGAACCACCAAACTGAGCTCTTACAAACAAGCTGCTGAGTGTGCTTGTTATTTCTCCCTCCTGAGAAAACTGAAGCCTCCCATGCAGCACGTGTTTCAGCCAGCCAGCCTCGACAGGCAGTCAGGAGCAGGTTTTGATTTACTCTTCAAGATTTCTTTTTTAACAGAACTTGGATTTGCTTAGCACTGGGACCACAGCAGCCAGGTTTATGACTCCCCCAAGACACAAGGCAAAATGTACTTATTTTTTTTCTTTCTTATATCTTATTTGAAGATGAATTCAGGTGAGAGGAAGGACTTTGGCTGCCATTACAATGCCACACACAACTCACGGCATGCCACATGACCCATCTGAATATTATCACTGGAGAACTGAAAGGGTGTAGCAGTTATGCAGAACAGACATTTACTACCAATTCATTCAATATTACTCATTGCATTAGCTGTTTCACTATTTTGCTTTATTTAGTAGTAAAAATACTTGGTTAAAAATAGCATTTCTATGCTATTGCAAAAAAGAGACAAGACTAGCAGGGCACTTTTGTGCCTTCTTCCACGGATCTCATGCATTTTACAGAAACAGCTGAGCATAACTGTTGCCATTGGACACAGAGGCCACTAAGTGTTGCAGCTTCCTAAGGCAGCAGGCTGACTTGCTTTAGGAGCCAGGAATGGGGTGCTGAATTTCTGTTAGGCATCAGTGAATTCCCTCTTCTCCCATCTGAATAGACAGGACTCAAAGATGGTGCTGAGCACAGTTAACCCTAATGTGATGTATTTATGGCTTTACCATTGATTGTCTGCTCTTGCCTGCTCCACCACAGTTCCCAAAAATACTTAGAATTGAAACAAAATGCAAACCACCTGGTTTACGTAGGGCATTAGTAAGATCTAAGATGGGACAAATGCAGACCCTCCTCCCCCTTCACTCCTGAAGTTTAGTCCATGCGGGATGACTTTTACATTCAGGTGGATTAGGTGGCAGGACCAGCACTGCATCTCTGCAGAGTCCCTTAGGGACTTCCAAAGAGGACATGGGAGAATACCTTCAGGGTGAGATTCTGGAAAACTGGCACTTTCCAAATCCTAGCCTCTCTGGCTAAGGCATTTTCCAGGAAGAAGGCAAGTCTCGAGCTCTCTGGAGGCCCAGGGCACTTCATAGCAGTTTTTTGAGCCAGTTTCCCTGATGAGAGCTGCTGTCAAAACCAAGAAAAGAATTATAAAGCAACATCCCAGCTCCTTGTACTAAGTACAGTTTCCTCTTGTGATGCCTCTCTAACGTTGAGAAGGAAGTCAGGAGCAGCCATACAACTTGTTTGTTTGCAGACAGTACTCCTGCCATCCTTCTTCCCTGAGGGGAAGCTCATGATGAAGGAGAACATGTCATGGCTAAACAACAGTGCAGCTGGGGTTTTTTCATCCTAGGCTTGCTTGAGTAACCTTGGGTCGAGCAGTACCTGTTATTTCATTTATCTTGTTTCACACATTCAGCTCTCCATTTGCAGGGCTATTAAATTGCAACCCGTTACCACCTGATTTCAAGTTTCTGGCAAATAAAGGTCTGTTTGCATACAAAAGCTCAAAGATTACTGTTCTTAGGAGGTTTATTAATTCCTAGTTAGCAGTCTTCCTTAGAGCAATTTAATCTTTCTCTGTCACTGTTGAAGGCAAGGCAACAGCAACACTTTGGAAACACCACTCTCCAGACTAAGCGTGTATCCACATGAAATAAACATTTCTGAATAATTTCCCATAGGAACCAAGCAGTGAGAACGTTTCAGCCTGAAACTATTTCAACGCTTACACTTTGGTGTTTTAACAGCAGAAAAAGATGCTACTAGATAAAACTTCTGCTTTTTATAAAGAGTGTGAGCTTCCTCATTGGTGTTTTCTGGAAGCTCACACCATTATCTCTACAGCTCCATTAAAAACCCCAAAGTGACATGAATCCTCTGGAAACTGTTCTACATTTCTAGTGCTGAAACTCTGCGAAGTGTATGTGTCACTGAAAGCAGGAACCGCACAGGATTTGGGCTTTTGCTGCCACTGGATGTCAAGAGCATCCAAACCTGACTGCTCGGACCACTCCAGCAGAGGGAATAATGTAAAAGATTTATCCGTCAAATTTGATGCAACCTTCAGCCGCTGGGGGGGGTGGGGGGTGGGGGGGTGGGGAGAGGGATTAATTAGAAGCTTAATTAGAAGCTTACCCTCTGGCTGACCTGAACGCGACCGTTCCCCGCGGGACACCGAGCAGTCCCCGCGCCGCCAGCGCCCGGCTCGCCCAGCCAGCGCCGCGGGAGCCCCGGCCCGCCCCGGCCCCGGGAGGCGCCCCCCGCCCGCGCCCCGCCGCGGGGAGCCCCGCCGCCGTCCTTACCCGCCCGGCCGGGCCGCGCCGGGGGTGCTGGGCCGGGCATGGGGGCCCGGGCGGGCGTCGGGGCGGCCCCGCCGGGCAGCAGCGGGGCTGGGGCGGGCCGGGCCGCCCGCTGACATCCGCGGCTGCGCAGGGCCCGCCCGGGGAGCGCGGGGGTGGTGCCTGCGGGCACCCCCGGCACGGAGCGCTCGCCCCCTGCGAGGTCCCAGCCCGAACCTGCTGTGTAGTGGAGCCGCCACGGAAAAGCCCAGCCATGCACCGGGTGGGAAAGTCCGTCCCGGCACGTCTTCGTACGGGTACCAGGGGTCTCGGGCCACGCCTGTCCTGGGAAAGTGCGGCCGTGTCCTGCTCACAGCTTGATCTGGCAGGGGATGGCTCCTCTGGATCACCAGGTCACCTTCCAGACACTGGGAAGGATGGTTTTGGTTGTCTTTCTTGGAGCATATGCACTCTGTCCCCTCCCAGGGCTGGGCCGCTCTACGGGCATCTGTGTTTCACCCCATGTTTGCTTCCAGCCAGCATCAGTGGGTGGGAAAGTCCTTTCCCGCATATCTCCTTACAGACATCTGTGGGTCTCTGACCAGGAGCTCCTTGTGCAACCATACCTGTCCCGGGAAAGCGTGGCCGTGTCCTGCTCACAGCTTGATCCGGCAGGGAATCACTTCTCTGGATCACCAGGTCACCTGGACACTGGGAAGTTTTTGGGGTTTTTTTGTTTTTCTTGGAGCATATGCACCCTTGTCCCCTCCCAGGGCTGGGCTGCTCTGTTGGCATCTGTGTTTCACCCCATGTTTGCTTCCAACCAGCATCAATGGGTGAGAAAGTCCTCCCAACATATCTCCTTCCTACAGACATCAGCGGGTCTCTGACCAGGAGCTCCTTGTGCGAGTGTGCTTGTCCTGGGAAAGCACAGCCTTGTTCTGCTCGCAACATGATCTCATGAGGAATGGCTCTTCTGGATCACCAGATCACCACTCTGCTGGTCCAAACTGCATGGTGCTTCCCAGGTGAATGTTGTCTCGGCCCACGTGGGTCTGTCTCACCTGCACAGAGATCATTGTCTGTGTCAGGCAAAGCCGTGTGTTCCCGGGATCAGGATGAAATTCTGCCATGGTGAAAAACATTGTAACCTTTGGCATAGCCCCCAAATCCACTCCTACTCCCTGTCCTGGCACTAGTTATTGCCTTGACAAATGCGCTGGCCCTTCTCTTTGTCATAGCCCTGTCCAAAATACCCTTTTGCTGCATCCGCACCATTCCCGACACCTGCTGGGAGCTGTTTTCCTTCCTGGGAAGGATCATAGAATGACAGAACAGTTTGGGTTGAAAGGGACATCAAAGATCATCCAGTTCCAACCCCCTGCCATGGGCAGGAACACCTGCCACTAGACCAGGTTGCTCACAGCCCTGTCCAACATGGCCTATCCTTTTTTATTTATTTCATGGAGCATATGCATCCTTGTCGCCCCTCCCAGGGCTGGGCTGCTCTGCCAGCATCCTTGTTTCACCCCATATTTTCTTCCAACCAGGGCCTCTCCAGCTCTCACAACCACTCTCCTCAGCTTTCCCCTTGGCTCCTTGGTTCCCTCTGTTTTTCTCACACAGCATTTTCTGTAGGGAACCTGTTCCAATATTTTATGTTAAACATTTTCTTGTTCCTCGGCTTTGTCTGCCTACATACAACTCCCTATTCTCTCAGCAGCCCTTTGGGTTATACATTTCTTGGTGCTAAATTACTCTATTAGTCTACAAATCTTTTGCATACAGTACAGCTGAGTAATACTATGGCAATGTGTAAATAGCAAAGCGACTGTGTTTGCTGAACTGACTCACCTGGTGATGCTCAGCTGGGGGTGAGGTGAGGGAATGGCCCTGTCCTGTCATTACCAGTGCATTCCCGGCCCTGTGATATACCAGTGAGTTCGGTGGGTGAGATTAGAAACCCTTCTGGAAGCCCCACATCAATCCCGTCCACATTCCTGCTCACGCATGCAGCCCTCTGTCAAAAATACAGCACAACTGACTTACAGTCCCCAGTCTGTTTCTGTGCTCGCTGCTTGCTGCTAACCAGCTCCTGGCCATACTCTGGGATCCCAGTCCTTGGTGTCCGAGCACAGGCAGCACGGGGAGCAGCGACTGGAACAGTGCCCTGCGACTGGCCAGCAGAAGGGTTTGGTTGTGCAGAAATACTGTAGAGGGGGGAAGTGAGGCACCGATCAGGGGTCAGGAAAAGAAGGATATGGATTTTCTGCCTGTATGGAGAACTGGCTGGGGCTGCTGCCTGGTCAGCTCTGGAGCCCTGTCAGAGCCCCGGAGCCCTGTCAGACCCATTGGAGCCCTGTCAGAACCCCCAGAGCTCTGCCAGCCCCATGGAGGCCTGTCAGTAGCGGACCCCGGGATGCGGGGCCGTCGGGCAAGGCCGCCAGGGCGGCGCCACGGCCCGCTCCGCGCCCCCGCCGTTCCCATGGCGACGCCCCGCCCTCCCCCCGCCCCTCCACTCCTTTCATTGGCTGCAGCCGAGCTCCTATGGCCGCGAGGGGCAGGCCGGTCCCCTCCTTTCCTCGCCAGCTATTGGGTGCGCGGCCTCCGCAGCGCGCGGGGATTGGCTGCGGGCCGCGGCGGCTCGGGGCGGGCGCAGGCGCGGTGCTGTTATTGTTCCGTTGTGCCGCCCGGCGGGTGCCTCGCGCCCGGCGCCGCTCTCCGCCCGCGCGCCGCCGCCATGCCGGTGAGCCCAGCCGCGGCCGCCCCGGGGAGGGAGCCCTCGGGGCCGCGACTCGGGGAGTGCTGGCGGCCGCCGCCGCCGCGTGAGGGGTCGCAGCCCGGCCCTGGGGTCGTCCGGTTCCCGCATGCTTCGGCCTGTCGCTGACAGGAGCCGCGGCGCCCGCCGTGGGGGGGTTCGCAGGCCCCGCGGCCTCTGCTGCTCCCGCTGCTCCCGCTGCTCCCGCTCCCGGCGTGAGGGGCCGCCCGCGGTGGCGGGTGGCGGGCGGCCTGTGCTGGCCTGTCAGGCGGCGGGGCGTGGCGGCAGGTCTCTGGGCAGAGGCGGCGGGAGGCCGAGGCCGGGCTCTCCCTCCTCTCACGGGAAGGTCTCGCCTCCGAGCCGCAGCGGCCCCGGCCCGGCGCTGTCGGTGCGGGGCGCGGTGCGGCGGAGCCGCTGCTGGGGGGTCGGGGCGCGGGTCTGGGTGTCAGGCTGGGATCTGCCCTGGGCAGCGCTTGGGCCCGCCGGCTTTCCGCTGGGCGGCTGCGGGTGACAGCGCAGGGCGGCGTGGCTGGTGCGCTGGGGTCGCTGATTCGGCAGCTGATGCCAGAAACTTGCACCCGCGGTGGTGGAACGGCCCTGGGGGATCCTCCCCGCCGAGACGCGACTGATCGCTCTGGTTCCGCCAGAGGAACAGAAGCTGTTCCTGGCCTCTGCGAAGGCCTGAGAGGAATCTAGGCAGCTGGTGGGAGAGGCGCTTGGAAACGGGGTTTGTTTCTTGTTGACATCTGAGACAGCTGCTTTAGAAGTCGTTAAATGATCCGCTGCAGCACCTAGCACCAAGGGCTGTGGTTGAGACTTTACTATATCAAATGGCTTTTAGGTTTATTTAATCAGGAGAAGCATGTGACATCAAATTAATCAGTGGTGCTTCAAAACTTTTAACTACTTTGTGAAAGAAAAGGCTTGTGAGACTTTATAATGCACCTTTTGAATTTCCTAAATGATTAAAATTCAGCTAGTGTACTGAAGCTTGTAACTTAATGAATGCCCTTCAGCCAGTGCTGACTGGTGTCTGCTTATGTCATCTCTAAGGTTTGAGACTTGTGTGCTCCAGTGAGGGAGCATGGTCGGCGTTAGTGTTTAACAACGGCATGGCTGCACCTACTTCCAGCAAACTGCTTGCAGGTTGTTTGCAAGCATGAACTTGTTTCTTAAAGAAATTCTTAGATGATATTGAATGTGGAATTATCAAATTTTACTTGATTGGTTTCTACATTGGCAAACAGAAAACGATTGCATTGGCTGAGTAAGTGTACATTATTCTCTCAGCTTTAATTATACACCAGTTCTGGTTTTAAGTCCCCAAGTTTGCAATCCTATGGACATAGGCATCTGCCTGAGTCGATTCAACAGCGTCGTTTGTGCTTAAACAGGCAAGTATGTTAACAGTGGTGTTACAGCCTTTGGTGGTTTTTTCTTCTTTAATAATTATAGATCAACAAGCCTGAGAAGCTGGACAAGCCAGAGAGCTGTGATAATGTCAAGGTTGTTGTTCGATGCCGGCCTCTTAATGAACGAGAGAAAGCTACAGGCTACAAAATGGCAGTCAATGTGGATGAAATGAGAGGAACTATAACTGTTCATAAAACAGACTCATCCAATGAGCCTCCCAAGACATTTACGTTTGATACAGTGTTTGGACCAGAGAGTAAACAGCTAGATGTCTATAATTTAACTGCAAGACCTATTATTGATTCTGTCCTAGAAGGGTACAATGGTAAGTCCCTTGTTTAAAGTTGAGGATCCTATCTCCTGTTCTTTGCATTGTTAGAGTTTTTGCTGATCTTATTTAAGTTAGCTTCACTTTGAGGGCTATAGCCCTGTATAGTTTCTGTTGTGGCATCTGACTTAAAATAGCCTGAAGGTACATGTTCTGAGAACTTGATGGTTGTGCCTACTATGATCATTAACAGTGGGAGACTGGTGATGAACAAGACTTGGCTGAGGTTAGTTAGCTGAATTGTTTTTGTTCTGTATCTTCTGTTTGCAAAAGATATGCGCTTTATCTCATTATTAGAATCCTCAGCGGCTCTTCACTATACAATTTCAGTAACCAGGCAGCTGCCACGGTCCTGCAGTAACTAGGTATGCATACTAGACTTGTGCATATAACTGCTGTATTTTCTCCTCTGAACTTTGCTGTTTTAAACTAAGATGACTAGTTAAACACATCTGTCCTACCCCACACAGTCTGTTGCTTCCTACAGCTGGGAAGAGTATGACCATGATTTACATGTGTGTGTGTGGTGCATGTAAATGTATTGTGTAGAGGAAAGCAGGTGCTAGTAAGGAAGTGAATTACTGTTTTCCATAACGGTGTGCTATAAACAGTAGTATATTAAAAATTCTTAAAGGCTTGTAAAATGCCTAATAAAGTTTTGTGCTAACATACCCAGGTTTCAGCTGATTGAAATTCGTGGTTGAAAAATTAATGGTTCAGAGCTGTACCACAGAAGCTTTAGACTGGCCTTGGGGAAGCATTTTTTTTACAGAGAGGGTGGTCAAACACTGGAACAGGCTTGTTAGAGGGGTGGTCAACGCCTAAAGCCTGTTGGTGTTTTAAGAAGCATTTGGATAGTGCCCTTAACAACATGCGTTAACTTGTGCTCAACCCTGAACTGGTCAGGCAGTTGGACTAGGCCATCACTGTAGGTCTGCAACTGAAACCTTCTGTTCAGCTTTTCTGACTTGACTTTTCAGCTGTGCTAGACTAAACTTAAGAACCAGTACGTTTCTGGAGTGCTAGAGTCTGGGATTTCAGTGAAGGTTCTGGATGTCTTCCTGTGCAGGTTGATTCTCTAGTCCAAATTGTAGCTGCATGTGCAGGTTCAGAACTGGGCTTGTGCTGTGGCCTGTGTTGTAGAAGCCTCATGTTGTTTCTGCTGTGGCTTAGAGTGCTAGCAGGAGTTGGTTTTGTAGTTGGTGTATCATGATCTTCCTCTAATTGACCATGTTATTAATTGGGCTTGCCTTAATTATTTGTGTGTGAGACCTAAGTGTACTAGTGCTCTGTACTTTAATCATGCTGCACAGTTAAAACAAGCTGACTTTTTCTTGGATATTTTGCAGGCTGGGTAAAACAGTGGTTCGGCCCTGTTTGCTGTGGTTGTTCAGCATTTCTTTTGCTCTCACCCTTGTACAGTATCTACTGCATGGGTGGAAAATTTCAAGTCCTTAACAACAGAAGTGTTTAGTGCTATCAGGCTAAGAAGGGTTGAGGTAAAACTGTGGTTAGCAGCTTCTTAGAATTTGTTCATATGTCTTCTTATCCTTCAGGTACTATTTTTGCATATGGGCAGACTGGAACAGGCAAAACTTTCACCATGGAAGGGGTCCGAGCAGTTCCTGAGCTTAGAGGCATCATTCCCAATTCGTTTGCTCATATATTTGGTCACATTGCCAAGGCAGAGGGGGATACAAGGTAAACAGCTTCTCTTCACTGCTTCTGTCTTTTGTATATCCATCTGTAGCAGGAGCCTGACCTTGACAATAGCAACTGAAATGGTACCTCTGGCCCTAGCTGAAAGACTCCTACTCGGGCAGTTTTTGATGGGGTAGCAGGATTGTGTTGGTATATCACTGTGTTTTCTTTGCACTCTGTGATTGTGTTGAATTTCTGCAAATGTATTGCTAAGGAAGCTACTTGACTCTTTATCTTCAGGTTTTTAGTTCGTGTGTCTTACCTGGAAATTTACAATGAAGAAGTGCGGGACCTGCTAGGGAAAGACCAGACACAGAGATTAGAGGTGAGCCTGTTGTTCTGAATATAATGTTTCTTTTGAACCAGTGAACAATCTTATATTTTAAAGACAAGAGGAGCACTTGAAGGGAAGTGGGAGGTTTGGCTTCTTGGCATGTGTACTGTTTCCTTTAAGGAACAGCAGATGGATATCACTGACTTCTGATTCTTTTGCACTTGGTCAGTTGCACAGGGAGAAGTGGGCTGTTCCATCTGAGTCAGTTTTGTGTCTGCAGTTCTGCCCCAAAGGCCCCTTGGCAGTCTTTCTAGAAACTGGAGCCTGAGATGTAAAGTCACTGTTTGCCACCATGAGAAACCAGTGGAATATTGTCCTGCATGAGTCTTCCTTAGCTGCTCTGATTCTGAGTGTTGGGGTGTTTTATGTGCAAACCAGAACCAGGAGGAGTAAATCACTGACAGGGCCACTGAAAATTGCTGTTGGGGATCTCCTAAGGATGCTCAGTCTAAACTGTTTCTCTCTTAGGTTAAAGAGAGACCTGATGTGGGAGTTTATATCAAAGACCTTTCAGCTTATGTCGTAAACAATGCAGACGATATGGACAGAATCATGACTCTGGGCCACAAGAACCGTACGTAGCCTTGCTGTGGGCAGGTTTTTATAGCTCAGGCAGAAGAAAGGTCTGATTATGAGACCACAGTAAGAGATCCTGGTTCTAGCACTGGAAAGATTGTTTAGCTGAGCAGAGCAGAAAGGGTAACTCCTCCCAAACCCATTTTTGCAGGGGCAAATAAAGAAGGCTGTGCCTCCCACAATGGCCAGTGTCAGTGGGGGAAGTGCAAAGGGGAGGATGCAATGAGGGCAGCTGATATTTTCAGAACTACTGGTGTGTGTGTGTTGATCCTTTTCCCTCTTCATTTCTGATCAGGATGAACAACTAGCCCTGTGCTGTGAGTGGGAGGGTTTTTCTTCTCTGGAAGACTCCTTAGTTAAGCTCAGATCCTTTTATGGCCTAAAGTTCTGGCTACCGTTGCTCTTGTCATGGATTACTGTGTTCTGATTTCTCAAAATACAGCTTTTTTCAGGGATCAGCTGTGAATACCTCAGACTACTGATCTTTGTAGCCTTAAAGAAACAGATGAGAACTACTGCTGCTCTTGGGATGAGAGTCTGTGGCTGGCTTAGAGCTACAGCAGGCTGTAACTCTTCTGCTAGTCCAGATTGGAGAGGTGCTGCAACTTCAGTGCCTAAGAATAGTTTGCCGAGTCTGAGCATCCCTCTTCCACATTCTGAAAAACAGGGTTGGGATGAGTCCTCTTTGAGAGCAGGGAGAGTGTGATTAACTCTGAAGACAACATTGCTTTTTCTCTCTATTAAAAGGTTCTGTTGGTGCCACAAACATGAATGAACACAGCTCTCGTTCGCACGCCATCTTCACTATCACTATTGAGTGCAGTGAGAAGGGGGTTGATGGAAACATGCATGTGCGCATGGGCAAACTGCACCTCGTTGATCTTGCTGTAAGTAGACCAGCTGGGTCTGCCATAATGCATGGTGCGCATGGCTGCTCATGTGTGCACTCTTGAAGGCACAGTAAAGGGCATGGCCATTGTTTCATGGCTAGAGCCCACCTTCTGTTTGATACTTGACTTCTGTGAAGTATTCATTTGGGGCCTTAAATCAGAAGTGTACTAGGAAGAGTCTTTAGTGTAGCTAGAGCCTGTCCTGGTAAGAGGGCTTTTTTGCTTCTATAAAATAATCATTAAATGGATAAACTACATTGGAAAGAGCTCTCTGGACAGCATAACTGGGTCTTTTCAAGAGGCTGGGTGTTTTTTGGGGGGTTGTTATCATGCAGTTCGTCACTTGCAGGTTCCCTCCCTCTTGTCACTCACTTTGGATCAATGTAACCGTGCTGGCAAAATGCATCTTTGGCTTGAACTTTATGCTGGAGTAGCTTTCCTCAGAGAAGGTGCAGGGAAGGGGAGATTAAAGGCATTCAGTGTCTGCATGTTAACTTTATTTACATGATGTATGTTTAGGTTGCTCTATGAAGCATTTTACAGTAATTTCAGTGTTGCTTTTCTTACTTGATCTGCTGATAGGAAAGGCTGGAGATGGTGCTTAGCAGCTGCAGCTAGGTGCTTCATAACTGTTGACTTGCTTCTTATAACGCTTTTGTTCACAGGGACAAAATCTTCACTTTCCTAGCTGCATTACTCTGAGCAATCCAGAATTTGCTGGCACTGAAAGCTTTAGTTAAGACCTGTTTGACTTGTCTCTTTAACAGTGTCTGAGGTACTTAGCTAGGTTCTCTTAATAATGGATGAAAGTGACATGGCTGCTAGCATGACTTCAGGTGTAGTTGATTGTATTTGGAGGGAGGAGATGTGTTAGAGGATCTGTTGTAACTTTTGCTTCCTGTTCCCTTTCCAGGGTTCTGAAAGGCAGGCGAAAACTGGAGCCACAGGGCAGCGACTGAAGGAAGCTACTAAGATCAACCTCTCTCTTTCGACGCTGGGGAATGTTATCTCTGCGCTGGTGGATGGCAAGAGCACCCACGTGCCCTACCGTAACTCCAAACTTACACGGCTCCTTCAGGATTCTCTGGGGGGCAACTCCAAAACCATGATGGTAAGCTGAGACGCCCTTTCCAGTGCTAGCTGTCAAGCTGCATTTTTACAGGGATAGCATAGTGACTTTGCCATGAGAACAGGCTGGTATTTACCTCTTTTTCAGAGCTGTTTGCAGCTCAGAGAACCTTCCATATACATATTTTTCTGTCTCTTATCTTTGCCTCTGTACAGGTGAGGTTCTAAGCACAGGGCAAATGTATACATGTACATTACGTGATCAAATAGAAGCTATGCTTGGGTAGCCAAAACCAGCTTTGGTGTAGAAGCAGCAGGAAGTCTTGGGAAAGAGTAGCAGTGTGAGACTTGCAAAGCTGGGGATGGGTCCCTGAAATGACCTACCTGTTCCAGGCTCTGACACTCTGTCTTCTAGTAACTTGGTTTTCTGTGTGTCACAGTGTGCAAACATTGGACCAGCAGACTATAACTACGATGAGACTATCAGCACTCTCAGGTATGCAAACCGAGCCAAGAATATAAAGAACAAGGCCAGGATTAATGAAGACCCCAAAGATGCTTTGCTCCGCCAGTTTCAGAAAGAAATTGAAGAGCTTAAGAAAAAACTGGAAGAAGGTGAGATTCTCCTTCCTCCTGGTGTTTCTCTCTGCAGCAATGCTCATTCAGTTTGAGTGTGAACATTCTTTGCTATTTGAAGATGTCACATGAGTTTGATAGCCAGTGCAGGTCAGTGTCCTGGTGGTGTTTTCCCTGGGGGGTTCTGGGAGAGGCATCCCAAGGGCTGGGGGGGACCTGGCTTTGTCATCTGGGTGGCACTTGGCCCTGGGCTAAGGGGTGGCTTCTGGGCTAAGCAAGGTGTGCCCAGACTTGCCTGGTGAGCAGGAGGGCTCTGAACACTGTATAGGGAACTAAAACATACAATAAGTAAAGTCCAAATGTTTTCCCAGTTCGAGGAGGAGGGATGCGGTTTTTTTTTTGGGGGGGTGGGGTGGGGAGGAAAAACGAACCAAAGTCGTGGAGCTAGAACTGGGGCTGACATGGAGAAACACTACATGGAGAAACAAGAAGCTTCTTTAAGCTCTGTAACTTTGGCCTTGTGACACTTATTAGTCCATCAGCATCAAAGAAGAGAAGGCTCTGGGGAGACATTATAGCAGCCTTCTGTATCTAAAGGGGACCTACAGGAAAGCTGGTGAAGGACTTTTTACAAGGGCGTGTAGTGGTAGGAAAAGGAGGGAATGGCTTTAAGCTGGAAGAGGGGAGGTTCAGACTAGGTATTAGGAGGAAATCCTTCCCCATGGGGGTGGCGAGGCGCTGGCACGGGCTGCCCAGAGCAGCTGTGGGTGCCCCATCCCTGGCAGTGCCCAAGGCCAGGCTGGACGGGGCTGGGGGCAACCTGGGCTGGTGGCCGGTGTCCCTGCCTGTGGCAGGGGGGCTGGACTAGACTATCTTTAATGTCCCTTCCAACTCAAACCATTCTGTGATTCTATGAAGGACCCTGCCAGAGGGAGTTTACTAAACCATGACCTTGGCACAACATCTCTCTCCAGAGAGATGCTCACAGCACAGAAGGGCTGTAGCAGTAAGTCCAGCATGGCTTGCTGTTTGGACTCTGCCCCATTCGGGAGAAGCAGGAAATGGTCAGTAATGTTTTTTTCAATGGTTGGGAGCTGGGTGTAGCTGTTCCATCCCTGGTGGGTGGAGGGTGGCTTCTTAAATTTTAGACCCTAAGCTACAGAGCAAAGAGCCTTATGTTTGCTAACATTACTTGGAGGCCAGGATATTACATGCTGAATTCTATTTGGTTTGGTTTCCAAACTTGGCCCAACACATCTGAGCATCATATCTGCAGTGGCAACACTGATAATCATTTGTGAAACTGGATGTTTTTGTCAATTAACAGCTGTCTAGCTTCATGTATACAGGTGTCTGATGAAGTCTCAAGTTTGTGGGAACTTTATCTGACCGTTTAATATTCCATCTGAGATGGAAGAGGCGGTATGGGGAGATTCTGCTAGGAAAACATTATATCTTAGTGCTTTGACAGTGCAAGGGATGCTTTATTTGCTATGAAAGGCACCCATTTGAGCTTTAACGTACACACAGTGACTTCACAGTATTACATTGCTTATCTTGATTTTCCTTAAGCTTCCTGAGCCATGGCAATCTGCCTGTCTACTCAACATTTAATGACTTCTGCAGGTGCTCATGTCAGATACTGCTGGGTTTGGGCAAATGCTGCTGTCACAGTAACAAGCTGATACAAGGTGAAGGAAAGCGCATCAGAAAGCACACTCTTCTCTTTTAGGGGAAGAGATATCTGGTTCAGAGAGCAGTGATTCTGAAGAGGAGGATGAAGATGATGATGGGGAGATTGGAGACGATGGGGAGAAGCGGAAGAAACGGCGGGGTAAGGCAGTAGAGATTCCTGTCAGTGCCACTAGTCTCCTGTTACCCAGAAACTGGTGTCAGAAACTGTAGCCAGAGCCAGGTGGGGAAAAGTGGAGTTGTAGAGCTGCCCTACTGCCGCTGCAATTATCATGCCTCTTCTAGAAATGAAGCTATTTGGTGCCATCTCTGTAGACGGACTGCTCTGAACCTGTGTAGTATCTGCTTCCACTTGGGTAGTTGTGCTTGTGGTAACATTCTCTTTTGTGGTGGCTCCTTGGTTGCCGCAAGGTGGCTGTGTATGGCTTGTGACTCGTGGTGTGGAACTTCCCCTGCTCACAGAGGTGGGAGGAAGAAGGAACCAAAGATCAGTGGTAGGCAGATGTGGCTTTTGTAACCATGGGAATGGTTGGAGGGGAATTTTGGCTGTGGTTTAGGCAAAGGATTCATCTGTCTTATGGATGTTCAATAACTGACTTTTCTGGTGTCCTGCTCTATGTTGATAGAGGAAAAACTTGACCTTTGGGTGTCTCTGTGCAAGCTGAAAGGCTGAATGGGAACTGCACACCCCTTGTTTGGGAGCATTTTGGAAACCCGGTGGCTTTGTCCCACATCAGTGTTAAACAACTGTGTAACATCTAAATCCAAAGGGATGTTGCTGAACCTACAACTGCAGGTCACTGTGTACCATGGGATGCTGTGGCTCCCAGGGAGCTTGCTGTGCCCCAGAACCTCTCTGACATTTCCTCATGGGTAGTAGAGAAATCAAGCCCAACGCTACACCTAAACTTAGAGCTTGTCTAGTAGACTGATTTTGCCATTCAAACTGCTTTCCTGTCCTGAAGCACCCACATCAGTTTAACAGGATTTTTAAGTGTTCCCGTTTTAGATGCGCTTTCTTCATTTACTATCTGTCCAAGTGGAGTTGTAAATGACCTTTGTCGTGTCTTTGGTGATAGCTGTAATGACTCTGACTTCATTTTTCACCTTTTGGCAATTTCTAGAAGTGAAAAGATTGACCACTGTCTCAATCAAGAAACGAAGTCCTGCCCAAATCTCCTCCTAAGAGGAGACCACCTTCAAAGTTTTGCTTGAAAGGAGTAGAGGGCAAATAATTGACTTGCTCAGGTTCCAAACTAGCTATGTTAACTTCAAGTAAGGGTGGTGCTTAGCAGCAGTATGCACAGTAACTGTCTAAGCCGATTCTGCCTTCTGGAGGGAAGAGTGCACGTTGCCACGCACATAAGACTGGAAAAGACTCCTGGTCACTGAATCCTCTGCTACTGCAGATATCCACAGCCTTCTCCACTATGATCTGGTCTGTGCTGTTGTTGCTTGAAATGAAAGCTGCCTTGGCATGTTGTTTTAAGCTGTAGGCTGGTTAAGATGGGTTTTAACTGAAGTGTCTTTCTGAGCATGCTATTTTGTGCTGGGAAATGGTGGCTTTGCAAGCTGAGTCTGGGAGGGATCCTAGCCAATGCTTCCTAATGGGAACTTGTGCCTTTCTGAATTAGGTTGCTGGCCCGACTGGGTTTCTTTACTTCAGAACTAACTTCCCATCTGCATGTTTCTTCCTCTCTGGGTTTTTCTGTGGGACGCATTTCTGTTTTCCAGGCAGTAGCAGCAGCAGTAGTTCAGACTCCACATGCTCTGTCATAGAGAAACCTCTGGATAAGTCCTTCACTAGTGAGTGGGAGCTCTTAAGTCCTTTAAGCTTTGGCCTCTCCATAATCTGCACACTCCATTTTGCAATGCTGCACCGTTCCCTGCTATGTCTGTTGGAAAGATAAACCTGAGCTTTTAACTCTGCTAAAGCATGCCTTTCCTTTGCTGCTTCTGTGCTTGAAACAGTTGTTCAATGTGCACAGTGTTAGCCAGGTACAAGAGAGAATAGGAAGCAATTTAGTATGCTACCTGAGCAAGGCTCAAAGACAACTGAGAAAAAAAAGGTTAAAAAGTTTGCAACTCTGTATTAAATGCTCCCTTTAAAATATCAGGAAAAAGCCTGAGCTAACTTTATGTGAGTTGCTACAGTGTGAGTTTATGAAAAGAACAGCTGGACAGGTGAAATGGGTTGTGCTGTGTTATACTGGGCTCTGCCTTCTCAGAATTAGTTCTGGAGAAAACAAATGGAGCAATCAACAGTATGTTTATACTTGCAAAGAAAATGTGGTAATACTTGGTTGATCATCTTTATTTTGGCAGGTACTTAAAAAAAAAAACAACAAAACTCACCCTTGATGGTGGTTGGGGTTTAACTGCCCCATGATATTACGTTTTTGATCAGTGGGGTTTAATTCAGAGGACAAGGCACCTAGATTGTGGTCTGGAAGTGAAGAAGTCTGCTCCTGGTCAGAGAGAGGGCTCTGTGACTTTAAAAACTCAACAATCAATTAGTGATGACAAAAGAAAGAAATCACATCTTAGGACTTGGCTTGTAGTGACTTCACCAACTGTTGTGGTTATCTGTATGGATGCAGTCTGCTCCCCTCCCTGTGTGGAGAGGGTCTGGAAAGTATTACTGGATG
The DNA here is from genome assembly GCF_963210335.1 of Falco punctatus. Lineage (NCBI taxonomy): Eukaryota > Metazoa > Chordata > Aves > Falconiformes > Falconidae > Falco > Falco punctatus. Next base: position 63,604,147 of record NC_137588.1, on the reverse strand, counting down.
CTTCAATCACGTTTATACTAGTTACACCAGTAGAAGGCATCAGCTCAGAGAAAGCGTGATAGAAGGTTAAGAAGGATCACAATTTTAAGGGAGACCTTTGGTGGGTCATAGGATGGTAGGCTTGGAATCTGCTTGCTTCAAATTTGCTCTTTCAAAGCTTGCTCGAAACCTTGAGTATTTTATTTGGATGAGGACAGTTAATAGCAAACTGCTGATGTGGCAGCGGGTGAATAAGTCCATCTCCTGCAAGTTTGGAGACACTTCCATAGAAGTTGCACCGGGCTTTTGGTGATTAGGATAAGTATAGCTATGTGTGGTTTGGGATATTAACTGTCCTCAAGCGTGACCCTTTTGCATGTGGTGGCTTTCATTATCCCTTTCCTGTCCTGCCTTTTTTGCTGCACTTGCTTGAGTAACCAAAACTGGCTATATACCTCTATGGAAGCATCAGTTACTGCAAATTAACCTACTAATCCCCTGTGTAATTAAATGGAGAAATCTTGTGCTGAGTCTCCCTATGTGCAACTGTCATGTATCTTGCAAAGGATTGGCTTGAAAACTTGGTTAAAACTTAGAATGCATCTTCTGTATGCTAATATTTTGCAGGTAATATAACAGAATTGGCTATCTTGAGTATGGGGGGAAGCATTAGGCCTGTTATTGAAGAAGAAATCTACCCTCTTTAATTGTTTCTTAGGGCATGATCTTTGCGGCAGGCTCATAATAGTACTTCTAGATTCTGCATTGCATTGAATGGGCAGAAGAAAGCAAGAGTGAGCTGAAGATTATCCTGGATATGCAAAGCACTCTGAAGTACAGAAACTTTCTCTGCTTTAGCATAAAATCGTGATGCACTAATGTTTGCTCTAATGGAGTTTTTCAGTGACAATTATCCTCTGTTTTCCACTCTAGAAATATGCATATATATATATAGTGAATGTTTGTTCTGATGCTGATGATCTTTGTCCAAGATGACCAAGGCAATAATATGTTTTCTTTCCTCCTCTTTTTATGCATATGCTGCCTCTCTGCGATTTGCTTTCTACTTCCTCTTAATGCAAGATCAAGCAGGTTGGTGTAATTGATTTCCACCTCCTTATAATAAAATTGCAGAGCTTGTGAAAGAGTCTTAAAACTTGGTTTAGTTCACCTTTTTCTCTTAAACTGAGAATGTATAGGGCAGTGCACTAACAGTGAGAAGCCTTTACCTGGCCTGTCTCTGTGATGAGCTCTGTATAGCACTTTCAGAAAGCTTCTTACTCAAAGACTAATTGGAAAGAGGTTTTTTCCCCACCACAAATCCAGAAATAAGTGCTTATTATCTGATCTCAAAGTTTGGCAGATGGAAGCTAAGGCATTGTTTGCTCTAATGCTAAAGTCCTTACCTTGTCACAAAACTAATTGTCTTGCATGCATGAACAAATGTATATACAGATACGTACATATCTATATGCATATGTGTTTATGTGTGTACATGTATGTTTAAAAATATGGTGTGTTTTGTCTGCTAGAGGTTATATATGTGTATAAAGCTGAATAAAGACTGGAGGAAAGGGAAGCCTTTAACTGAACAACTTCCTCAAGCATGTTCTGACTATATGCATTATGTCACTGTGGGGGAAAAAAAGTCCCTTGACAGTTGAAGGCTTCTGTTAGTTTCTAGGCATCTGGATTCTACATTTTTTGGGTTTGTTTTTCCATGTCTGGAGAAGAACAACACAGGAAAATGAAGGATTTGCTTACAATGAATAAAGGGAGACTTGGGACTTGTGGGAGACTTGTGGATTTGAGGAAATGCACGTAGGCTGGGCATGCTCTCACTCCAGATAACCCCCAGTGATCTCTGTGTTCACCTGCCTTAGGCCCTCTTGGGATTCCAATGAAAGTTGACTCGGGGCTTGCAGAGTGACTTCCTGGAGCAGCAACCTCACGCTTTGTTTCAAAATCGCGTTTCAAAAAGAGGCTAGCTCTTCAGACAGACTCTGGCTGCTTCCTTTGCAACTTTCTATGAAATGTTACTGGTTTGCTATGGTAGTAATTATGTTGTAAAGACACAGCTGACTAGTCATAGCAAACCTCAGTACTTTAACATCTGTGTAGTCGCTGTTACATAAGTCAAATACCACCAAAAAGTTTTGTTAATAGCCTGTTTTTCATAGGGCGGTTTGGCATTTCTCTAGTCTCTGTATTTTCATAGTAGTGTGTTCTTAAAGTATCTATGTGCTCATTTTGCAATAGGTAAGCCCATAAGGAGCCCAATGAATGAGGGGTGGTGGGGATGCTAAGCTGACATTTCAGTATGTAACTCTTGATAGTTCAGCTCTTGTAGTTGCAGGTCAAGGCAGCCTTCTGTCTCCCTTCATTTGGTCTAGTCTGCATAATTAGAACATCTGAGTTTCCAGCTCAGACTTCTTCTTGGGCAGTGTTCCCTCTCCAAGTGTTGTTCTTCATGTGTTTTCTATTTTGGGGGCATTAGTTCGTGTTAATTATATAGTGTTGCTTCTCTGTAGGAACTGGTGGCAACTAGTCAGTGTTAAAAAGGGATTTGAAAGACTGAGTTGTGCCCAGCTTGGAGGTGACATCTAATTAAATTTTTATTAAATGCAAGTGTTGAATCTGAACTGGGGAAAAAATGCCTTGATACAGAGGCTATCTTATTTTTCTGTGAACTGATTTTCCCCCCCTGTCTCTTCCAAAGGCAAAAAGAAAGTTTCCCCTGATAAGATGGTAGAGATGCAAGCAAAGATTGAAGAGGAGAGAAAAGCTCTTGAAACTAAGCTTGATATGGAAGAAGAAGAAAGAAACAAAGCCAGAGCTGAACTGGAGAAAAGGGAAAAAGATTTGCTTAAAGCTCAGTAAGTACCCTGCTCAGAGCAGTTTGTGTGGTTGTACAGGTTTTTCCTTCCTTAGTTTGCAGTGCAGTTATGGATATCTGGAGATTTATGTTGAGGTGTCTGTCAGACTGTGTAAACTGAATATCAGCTCTTGCTATTATCAAAGTGAAAGAGGAGCTTGCTTTGCTTTCAGAGTTTAAAACAGATGGAAAAGACAAACTTTATCCTTTTGCCACTTCTTTCTTCTCTGAACTTTGTCTGCTTGTGTAAGATAGAGTAGAAACATAAATGACTCCTCCAAACCCTGGAGACCTGTGAAGAGCAGCTGTACTCCTTGTTCAGTGGGTAATAGCTGCATAGCAAGCCGGTTTTCTGCAGCACACTCTTAGGAGCTTGTCACTTTGGGTGTAGGGGTTCCCCTCTCTGGAGCTGAAAAGCTGCTGAGACTGCACTGGCCCATGCGAATAGGACAGTCTTGCTGTCAGAAGCTGCTCGGACAGCAGCCAGCATTCCTGGTTTGTATCTCAGCTGCCCTGCCTTGATCTCTGTTCACTCACTTCCTTTTCTGCACCTGCCTCTGGGCATTGCTGTACTGGCAGGACTCTTGGGGAGAGGGTGCCTTGGGTAGCCTGGTGATATTGCTGGTGCTTTGCAGCCCCTCACAGAGGGGACTTGCAGCAGAGGAGAGTTGTCTGCTGACCTGTTCTGCTTCTGAGAAAGCAATGGGAGCTGGAGCACAAGCAACTCCCTGCATCCACTTGTACTGCTTCACCCCCACTTAAACCCTTGGCAGCAAGACAAGTTTTTCCAGCCCTGTGAATGCTGTCTGGGCTGTACAACTGAGCTGGACCTGCTGCTGCGCAAGCACTGTAGGATAGGAAGTTTTACACTTACCTGTGTCTCTAGACAAGAGCACCAGTCCCTGTTGGAGAAGCTGTCTGCATTGGAGAAGAAGGTAATTGTGGGAGGAGTAGACTTGCTGGCAAAAGCAGAGGAGCAAGAGAAGCTTCTAGAAGAATCTAATATGGAACTGGAAGAACGAAGGAAGAGAGCGGAACAGCTTCGCAAGGAGCTTGAGGAGAAAGAGGTGGGGTCATATGCTGTAGCTGTCTGAAAACAGCAATGGCAGGGCACACCGTGTTTTGTGCCTTGGGCACTGCTCATTTGGGTGAAGTGGGCTCTACCCTGTATGTGCAGCAGGAGCTAACGAGTTTGGAGGCCGTACGGTGGCAGGGTGATCACTGGGTCTGAGCTAGCCTGGTTCAGCCAGGCCTCCGTGCCGTTGGCAAATGCTTTTTGTTCAAGTAGTTTCTCCTCTTGTTCATACTATTGCAGATAGTTTCTTTGTTTATGTTAACGTGTGGATGTCTGTGCTAAATGTTGCACACAGCAAGAACGCTTGGACATCGAGGAGAAGTACACAAGCCTCCAGGAGGAAGCACAGGGGAAAACCAAAAAGCTGAAGAAAGTTTGGACAATGCTTATGGCTGCAAAATCAGAGGTTAGTGTCTAAAGTCCTCAGCCTGTGATCACGTGAGGGATTGTAGCTGGGAAGGGTAAGCCATCAGCTTTGTAACACTGGGAGAAATTGCCATATGTTTAGAAATGTTTTTCTGTGCCATCCATTTGGGTCATGTAACTCAAAAAGATCTAATTAAGTCTGGTGTTGGAGCTTCATGGGAGGCATGTTGTAGAGCTTTTCCCCAATCCAGGCTGAGAGGGGCTATGTGCAAGACATGGAGAGACTCAGAACTTTGAGGAAAAAAACCTGGTTATTTCTGAAACATAGTAAGTTGTTAGCTTGCAGTCCAGTCTCCTGCTTTGCAGCAGCCTAAATGCTCCTCTGCTCTTAGCTCTCTGTCCTTTCTGCCTGTTGCCCTTGTTATCTCTTCCTCAGTCACTGGATGAATGTGCCCTTTGGCTGGTGTCTGAGGTTCCTGTTTCATGAAAAGTGCATTTTGTCTTTGGGATCAGAGATTTTCCTTGAAATCTTGCCAGGGATATAACTTGTCTGCATGCTCTTCATCAGCTCTTAGCTGATGCAGAGCTTGGGTTGGCAGAAGGCCAGTTTCATTTTTATGAAACTGAGAATTAATGCTCCTTTCAGCCATCTCTGAGCCAGAATGTCTCAGAGTGTTTATTCTTTTAGAGATAAGTACTAATATATTATCACCAGAGTTTGCTTTTGTTTCCCAAAACCCTTGTATAGGCAGAAGACTGTTCTCTTAGGCTGTTACCATGTCTTAAGCTAGCTGTGATGCCTCTCAAATGCCTTGTTTGTTTTCAGATGGCAGATCTGCAACAAGAGCATCAGAGAGAAATTGAAGGATTACTAGAGAATATTCGGCAGCTGAGCAGGGAACTTCGTCTGCAGATGCTTATCATAGACAACTTCATTCCTCAGGACTACCAGGTAAAGATGTAGGATTGTGCTATGCAGGCTGAACCCTCCAACTTTTATTCTGTCCAACAAGTGGAATGAGCTGGCTTTTCTCTTCCCGAGCTGTTCACAGTGAACCAATTAACACTTGTCTGTTAAGCTGTAGTGCAAATGAGTTGGTACATGTTGCTGTGAGCCTTCCTTTGCTGTGGCTCAGCTGAGCAGGTGCAGCTTGGTTGCATTCATGTGTTTGTGCCATCACCTGGTTCTAACAATCCAGATAATGTTGAAGTGGGAAAAGGTGCTTTTGTCAAGTGACTCTTGTAACCCGGTGGACTTCTGCTTGAAGTTCACTTGGAAGAAGATCAGAGTTAGTAGGTGCATTTGGCTTCAAAACCAGCTCAATGATGTGATTAATGAATGCAGAATGGCTTTGTTCTATTTCTTGGAGGTTTTGATAACTTTGGCTACAATTCTATGGTTATGGAATCTGCTTTAGGGAAGCAGTGTATGATGTTTCAGGGATTGTAAGCAGAGGGATATACTAGTCTGTTCTCTTGCAGCATATTTGCCTAACAGTTTAAAAAAAAAAAAAATCATTCACCCACATATTTAACTACTATATTCACCATGTGCCCATGCTCTGGGTCTGTTCAAAACCTCTTTTTTCCACTGTGCTTGAAGCTGTGGTTGCTAATGTCTGGTATTAATACAATGTAGTAAGACTAAGACTGAACTTGGAACTCTTCACTTCTTGTTTTCTTTGTGAACCCAATACCCAGGAAATTCATGATGAGCTTAAATATGATGCATGCTATTGAATAGGAAATACAAAAGCTATTTCCCTTAATCTTTTGTCTTCTCTGTATTACAATGTGTGTTTATTGCTATCCTGATGGCATTGGCGTAATTGGAATTCCCACTCAAGCATGGCCTTCCCATGAATACAGTTTGGGACTGGTATTTTTCTCTCCTGTAGTCTTGAGAGTGCAAATTGGAGTTTTTGAACGTGATATGGCTGTCCTGAAAAAAACAACTTGGAACGGTCAAGATTGTTCTTAAGCAGCTTGTCCAGCCTTTAGGGGAGATACGTTCCAGGAAAAGGCATCTGGAGGGTGAATTGTGTAAGTCTATAACAATTACTGTTCTAATTTATTTCTAGGAAATGATTGAAAACTACGTTCACTGGAATGAAGACATTGGAGAATGGCAGCTGGTAAGCTAGCTGGCTGGCTCATGTACAAGCTAATGTTAACTGAGCCCAGAAGTAAATTGATAAAGCTGTAGTCAGTTTTACTGTGTACAGTAGGCATTACTAACAGACCTTTCTTTCTTTAAGAAATGTGTTGCATATACGGGAAACAATATGAGGAAACAGACGCCCGTCTTGGATAAAAAAGAGAAAGATGTGAGTGATTCTTTATAAGCTTGTATTGAACTGCCCAAGTCTAAGTTCTGCTTCCTGTGCCTGCCACTGCACATTTACAGGGAAACTGCCCAATTTGAATTTCCTCTTCTTTTGGAGAGATGAACCTTTTTAGTGTTACAAAAGCACTGCTGATCAGTGTATAAAATCATTCTGATCTCGTTTTATGGTTTTTTTGATTTTTTTTTTGGTGTGTGTTTGGTTTTTTTTTAGCCCTTTGAAGTGGACCTTTCCCATGTTTACTTAGCTTACACTGAAGAAAGCTTGAGGCAATCTCTGATGAAGCTGGAGAGGCCAAGGACTTCAAAAGGAAGATCCAGGCCCAAGACGGGTAGAAGGTGAAGAACTTTGGAGTATCTGTATTTAATGGGGGATTTACCCAGGGGAAGGCTTAAGTCTGTGTATACAAACTTACCGTAAGTCTTCAAACACTTAATGAGAAGACAAAATGCTAAAATTTTGCATGGTATAAAGTTTACCAGTGCCAAGTGTGACAGAACCAAGCTGAAATCTCTTTGACAGTAAGATCTTGACCAGAAAGACTTGTCTGGAAAATTTTTCTGATGCCCTTTTGCTGCATTCCCGTCTTCTGGCTGCTTGCTTTAGCTTTTACTGTGTTCTGTGTTTCGGTTTAACAGCTGACACATCAACAGTACATACACGGTTATTACTGGAAAGTAATGTGCTGTTGGGGGAGATTTCAGCACAGATTTCTTTGGACTGTTTTTGTGTGGTTTTGACAAGTGCTTGTGGAAGAGTAACACTGTATAGTTTTGACTTGAAATGTAGCTGGTTTCTGACTTCCCTAGACAGCATAATGATGTGTGTATGGTGTTATTTTTCCCTTTCCTTTCTGCTCTCCAAACAGAAAACACTCAGCAAAGCCAGGAGCCGTCATTGACTCTCTGCTGCAGTAGGTGTGGTCTGTTCAGAATTGCCGTAAAAATCAGTGAGTGTATAAGACTTGGTCAGAATATGGAATTCAAGAGGTGGCACAGTCTGACATGGCTAATAAAATCCATACCTTGCTGGTATGGAGCTTTATTTTAAAAAAATGTATTTTTCCTTAGTTGCCTGTATATTGTATGTTATATTAACATAATATTATAACTGGTATATATGATGGTTGTGAAATTCCATGTGTTAAACGTGTTGTGCAGGGAAACTATTGTTGGCAATCCTTGTTGAAATGTATAGGAAATAAGGGTTCTAGATGTGTGTTTAAGTGCTAGAAGATGTTAGCTCAAGACGGTTGATGAAATCCTAAAATTTAAGGCTGATAAATCTGATTTTTGCCCTGCTTTGCACATAACCGGCAGCTTTCACTATTGTCCTCTGTTGCACTGATCTGTGTTTGAATGTGGTGGCTGCAAACCTTTAAGAGCATCAAACCCTTTTATTTAAGTGTTCCTCACTGTGGCTGTTAACCTGATCGTATTGTGTATCAAATACACAGTCTTTGTCCCTTGACTTGCTGTCTTGCTGTACAAAGAAAGTAGTTGGGTAGGGGAAACATGAACTACAAAAGTCTGAGACTTGTGGGAAGGGACCATGCTCTCTTTAGGTGCAACAGAAAACAAGCGTGTCTAAGTTGTGCTTTTATTTTTGTCTATTTGCTTGTGATGCTAGCGTTCTGGAGAATGAAGCCTTTGGTGCAAAGGCAAAAGAGCTCTCTTCCCTCCTTTTAAGGCTGTGTTGCAGCATTGCTTTGGCTGCTTTTTATGCTTCTGAGCTGGAATTTTTTAAATGTATGTGAAATGTTCTTAATCTGAACAGCAGAGATTATTTAAGGGGAATGCTGTAACACTAGGGCTTGGCTTCAGCCCTGGGACTGTGAGCGTTATGGCTCCATTTTCTCATCCCTGGCTACAAGAGCACTGGATTAGTGCTCTAAATTGAGGATGAATTTAACTCTGCTATACTAAAACAGGCATGAATTGCCCAACTTTCCCAGAACAGTAAGATACCTTGAAATAACTGATGCTTGTATTCCTTTGTAGACTGTATCATCTCAGGTTTCTGGCTATGCTCTGATGAGAGGAAAAAAAAAAAAATCTGGTCTCTAATAATAACAACCATTTATTTGTGGTGGCTGCTCTTTTTCTTTGATGTTTATGCTGCTAATAGACACATATCACTTTAATACATTGCTTTTGTGTCACAGAAAATGCATCTCTTGGATTGTGTGTGCTTTAACTCATGCTGGAGCATGTCAGCTGCAGGCATCTTAGCAGCTCCCATGCCAGGGTGGTGGTAATTAGCTGTAACTTCTGTGTAAGCTTAGTGTTACCTAGAGGTTTAAAAAGCTGTGATTATTAATAGGAGAAATTGAGACCTTAAGCATGACAGAAGGAACAAGACAGCTTCTTGGGTGTCCTGAGTTCTTGCTAGTAGCCACATTTGCAATTACTAGAATGTTCTTGTGAAGTCCTTAGAGTGGTTGATCCCCCTTTCTTACTGTCACGATGATTAACTTTTAACTGGATGTACCTTGTGGCTCTATGACAGGTCTGTAACAGGATCCATAGCAGTTGAAACTGGTCTTTAAGGGCATATTTTGCTCTGGAGGTGTATTCAGTGCTATTCTAAACAAGATGTAAGCTTTTTCCCTGTTTTTTTTTTTATGTGTTTTTCAGGATCATGACTTGAACAACATACTGCCCTCTTATTTTGAGGCTGGGGGGAGTGTCACCTAAGTTCATGCAAGATTCAAATACAAACACTAGTATTTTTTTCTAGCCTCACACTGAAAGAGCTAAATCAGAATTTTTGTTGAGCTAGGCTGTAGTTAGGTTTTTTTTCTCTTGAAGAGCTGACCTTACTTTGAATGTGCTTGGAGGGTTGGGTTTATCTTGTGTGACATACTTCTCATCAAACAAGACAGACTGAAAATGGCTTAGGTGACATTTTGTCCAAGGCCTTATGTCAATTCTGAGTCCGAGCCTGTACTAGTTCTCAGAACCAGGGATGACTGTTGTTTTCCTGTTGTTATGTGGTGTTATGCTAAGATTTGTTGAACGATCTGTTTTTAAGAGTTTCTCCTGAACTGAGCTTTCAAAAAGACCGTTGAAAAGTCTTTTACCTGACAGACATCAGTGGCTTAAAGATACCATAGTGAACCATAACACTGCATTTCAAGTATTTAAAACTTAACTATGAAGGCGTATGCTTTACAACTCAATGTTACAGTCCTGCTGCTGAAAGCAATAGTACTTTACCTATTTAAGTGAGCCTTGGGGCAGAGAAAACAGTTAATTGCTTGCATAGCTTTTTCATTGGCAGATGGGAGAAACTGTTGATAATAGCCTGTTAATAGGGGCTTGGAGAACAAATTATCTGCTCTTTCAAGAGGACTTTAAGTGGAACTGTCATGGTCATGACGATCTATCAGCTTGGCTTACCTTATAACGAGGGTGTTTTGTTGAAGTTCTGGGAACTTTCTTTTAAAACCAGGGAGTCTGGCTGATCATATGGGCCTTCTCTAGCCCTGGACAATCTGCGAATGTCTTGTGGGTCCATAACATGATTTAATGAGGAAGGGGTTTGGTTTGTATGGGTGGTTTTTTTTAGGAGCTTAATACAGCCATTCGCATCCCAGGTCAGTATGTGCTCTATAGTATTTATCAAAAATCATATTACCATAATATATATTGTGTGTGCTCATCTTTGCATCTTGCTACCAGAAGATTCCCCTCATTCCAGAACAGTGACCTTAACATTGAGGTTTTTGATGCTTTATGTTGTTTAACATTGTGTGAAGGAATTATTTCATATTTAACTTGTTCCAGATCCTTTCTTTAAGAGGAGGGGAAAATGGTCCTTAGTGCCTTTCACTGACTACACTGTCTGCACATGTCCAACTTCCACCTTTCTCAACAGTTCTGCTTAGCCAGTCCTGTACACAGGAAGAACTACTAGTTTTTTGTATAATTTGTCTTCCTATTTATTGGTCTTCTAACTGTTTATTTCTGATTTTTTCATTGTTTTATGATTAAACTTATTCATTACACTGTATATATCTGTATTGTGTCCCTGGAGCATGTTCATACCAAGAAATAAAATTCTTGATTCCTAGTTCCCCTCTGTGCATGTTTGTCAAATGACTGTATGTACAGAATCTTTCTAACCCAACGAGTCGAAGCTGTGTCAGGAAGGGTAGCTAAAACAGTCTGCGCAGTTCTGTGATGTGCAGTACTTACTGGAGAAGTTAGAGAAGTGAGTCTGGGGTGCGTGGGGATCCTCACTGCCAAGCCCTGAGTTGTTGGGCAGCAAGCTCTTGTGGAAGAGGTAGACAGGGCAGAAGGAAGAGGGTGTTTCACAAGTTTTTTGTGGTCTGCTAACTCTGCAGCTCCCTTGAGTACTGTGACTCAGCTGATGCACGAACCAAACCCTGCACAGTCCTGGGACTTTCCATAGTGCTCTCCCACACCATGCCAGAGTAAGCTGCAAAATGGTAAATACCTGCAAGACTTTGGTTCCCTGTTGCTAGAGAGACTTTAACCACCACCCAGGTTGGTCACATGCTAGAGTCATCCCTTCAACAGTGTGGGTTTGCTTCCCTGTTGCTGTTTATTTCACTACTGTTGTTGCTGGAGCTTCTTTACTCCTGGGCTGCAAAAGGCTATGCCATATATATAAATGTATATTATGAATATAGGCTATAAAGTGAAGGGAGAACTAAGGGCCTGCTTAGCTACAGACTTGATGTCTCTTTGCAGCTCTAGCACGTACGTCGGAGTTCAGTGTCAGAAGCAAGGCCCTCTTTGTGGCCTGTCTTCTCCCTCTGGCTTCTCCTGGGCTCCTGCCCCTGCAGTAGACCTGCTTTCCTTGTGTTGGTGTGAGCCTTAACCTCGCGGCAGGAGAAATTCTTTGTTTTGGGAACTCTTGCTGGCACCACCCTTGTGCCAGTAGACTCTGGACTCCCATGTATTTCTTGCAACTTATATGGCAAAGTAACAAAGATTACTTTTGACTTTATGGTTTTAAGCTCCCTCATTTTTTAAAGCCCCGGTTCCATCCAGGAACCTGTCACTGCTCAGCTCTCTGGAGTCAGCTCTGCCGCTCTGTGCCCTGCTTTCTGCCGGGTCACAAATTCACCCCTTGCCAACGTGGATAGAAAATACCCATCCTTCCTTTGCTGCTCTATCGCTTCCCCCTGTGGCATCCGCCTAGTCCCCATTGCTTTGGGGCCAGCCTCGGTGCTCTTCCCTAGCCACGGCTGCCTCGTGGGGCCCCTGGGCATTTCTGTTGGGGCTAGTGGGAGAGGGCTGAGGGGTCTCTCCAGGAGCTGGGGTCTCCACAGCTCAAAGGTGCTGCCAGCAGGGTCCTGCAGCCCAGTGGCCCACACTCCAGCTCATGCCTTCAAGCTTTCAAACGTACTCCTGTGCGCTCCAGTTTCTGCCTGAGTAAGTCTTAAGCACTGCCAGCAAATTTAGTCCAAAATTACATTTATTTAAAGAATTATTATAAATAATCTTTGAGAAATACAGTGTCATTGTAGTTTTAAAAAAACATAAACCAAAACTCTGTTTTTTCACTTCAAACCCTAGTCTTTTACTAGTCGTTGGAGGACTCTGCGTAAGTCCACTAGGAAGTCGTTCAGGGAGGTAGTGTTGCCGGCTGCCACGGGACATGGTGCCTGTAACAGGAAAAAAGGGCCATGAGGGTGTTTGCTGGGGGAGGGATCTGGTTCTGCAGCATCATCTTGGTTGCTAGTGGTGGTGCGGGAGAGGACTGGGTGAAAGCAAAAATGGTGACCGAGGGAGGAGCTGGATGTGCAGAGAGCTCGAAGGCCAGGGGCTGTACAGCCAGCGCAGTTTGTGCGTGGGGGCGGTGGGGGGGTGGCATCACTTTACCTTGTGGGCTGGGCTCTTCCTTTGGACCAGACTGAGCAAGTTGAGGTAAATGCCCTCCAGGTGCCTGTGGCAGCTCCGGCCCTCCCAGGCTACTGTGGTGGCTTTGCATAAGGTCTCCATGTCGTCGTATTCCTGGAAAAAGACACATGGCTATTTTAGGAACCCTTTTTGTACAGTCATAGCTTTGTTAGCAGCAGATTAAAACAGCACAGATAATACACTTCTGTTCTAAAGGGCAGGCGGAAAGTACAGCTGGAGATGTCAAGGCTTCCCGGCTGCAGGTGTGTGTGCACGGGTCTGTTCCTGTCCTAGAGGGGGCCCTTGGCCGCTGGCGAGAGGTTGTGGCAGAGCCTGGCACGGCGCTGAGCACCCACACGCTTACAGCACCAGGTTCCTCTTGGAGGTGTGAACACGGGACCCTGTGCTCGGGGAGCTGCTCCCTGCAGGGCTCCCTGGGGACGGGGCTGGTCTGGGTGGGCAGAGGCTCTAGGGGATTAACAGAAGCCCCTGGGAAGAGGTTGCCTCTGTCAGGTGCTTTGATTAAAGTCCCGTTGCAGAGACATGTGGAAGGTGAGGAGCTAACAAGTGCTGGCAGTAATGGAAAAACTGTTTGCTGTCTTCCCTGGGGGATGGTCCTGATGCCACCTTGCTGTGAGCGCTGCCTGCTCAGATCTCTGCTTTCACCCAAATGGCACCAGCAAATAAGCGACAGTCCCCGTGAGCACGGCCAGGTCTGCGGGCGTTGGGTTGTGCAGCATTTCTCACTCCCAGGGCTGGTCCCTGTGGCAGGAAGGGTGCGGGGACCCCCTGAGGGGATGTTCAGCCCCGGTCCCCTGAGGGAGGCTGCTGCATCCCTTGGCTGCCACCCACCAGTGCAGCACGAGGTGAGGGCATCGGCTTTCTGTGAAAACAGGAACTCTGGTGCCGGGAAGCTTGGCTTAGGCAGCAATTTTCAGACCAGAAATAGGCTTTATTATCTGCTATTAAATCTTCTGCTAACTGAAGAGCCTTCCCCCAGATAAGGGGCTAAAGAGGGATAGTATGTCTAACCAGAGCTTGAGATGCTGTGTGATAGGCACGTGTGGGTGTCTGTGGGGTGGTGACACACCACTCCAAGGCAAGGGAAGAAGTTCCTCTCTTCCTTTCTGAAAAGCTTGAACCGCCGTGTGCTGCTGAGGACACAGGCTGCCCATTCCCGCCTGCCCCTCTGCCTCCCCCTTCCCTCCAGGGTGGCCGGGACCAGCCGATGCTGCTTTGGCTGGAGGTGGAGATGGGTGCGGGAAGGTGAGGGCACCCATGCTGGGCAGTGGCAGCAGCAAGGTCCAGCCTGGCGTCGCTGCTCGGGGCTGGCAACAGGCCCCTTGCCCTCACGCTGTGCTGCACAGGGACGGGCAGGACTGCCGGGGCTTCACGCCTGCCTCCTTGCTGCCCCGCGCTCTCCCCTGGCCCCCAGCTCCTCTCCCAGCACCCGTCATGGCCATGTGATTATTTTTGAACAAGGACAAGTTAATTTTTTCTCTTACCTTATGGCCTGTGAAAATATTTGTCATGTTTATGTTGTCACAGGAAACCTTTATCAAGACACAAAGGAGAGGGGTAATCAAGCTAGAGAAAACGCTAATGCGGATCCATCCTGACACATGCAGACCCGCACCCACCCCTCTGCCTGCCTGCTCTCGGCCCCCTGGGAGCACCGTGAGCCCCACGCTCTGCCTCAGCCCTGCCTGCTCAGCACCTTTCTTTGACTCAGCATCGCTCTCGCTGAGCCCAGCGAAACAATCTCTCCCTCCCATCAGTGGGTAGAGGCTGAGCCATGTGAGCGAGCCCTACCTTTGTATTCAGGAGCTCGTTCAGCAGCCTGATGCTCTCCTTCAGAAAGGTGGAGGTCTGCAGCCGAGCAGCCACGTGGCCCTGGCAGGCTGGCAGAGCCAGCAAGATGAGCAGGACTGGGACCGGGATGATCATGGCCTGTTCGGGCTGAACCCCCTCAGCTCACAGTTTCTGGATATTTTGGTGATCTATACCTGTGTGTGCTTTTCTGGAAGAAACATCTCAATTTATGGCTGTAAAATTGCTGAACCTATAGGAAAAACTTATTTTTCCCTTATCTGCACTTTCCAAAGTTGCTCCTATCCAATTAGGACAACAGGTATTTTTTATAAAAGTCAAGGTTTTCTTCTGATCTCGCATTACGTTTCAACATAGGAAATTTCCACCGTAAGATAACAGTTAGAAGTCAGGTCACGTACAAAAGTATGTAAACTGCCTGGTTTGGGGATTCTGCATTTCTCCGTATTCCAGGACTTTCTCTATGCCCCAAGTTGAAAGTGGCCAAACGGGGGAGACCACGGCTCTGACCGCACTCAGATGACGGAGCTTTGCTTTTTTTTTTCTGTATCCTGCAAGTTCTTCCATCTCGTGTATCATTTGACTATCTCCAAATCATGCAAAGCATCCTCCATCTGCATATTATTTTCTGTCTATGGTTATCTTAACCTGCGCCGGGGACAGCCAGAAAGCACAGCACAGCCCTGCCTGGAGCCTGCGGGGACAAAACCTCCTGGGCTGGAGCAGAGCATCGCCGCCTCTCGGCACCGGGGGGTTACGGAGAGCTGGGGGCCACACGGGACCCCTGGAACAACACACTCTGGCCCGTGGCACCTGCAGGGATGTGGGGGAAGGCCAGGCTGCTGGCGCGGGGCAATCCTGCGGCGCTGGTGCTGCTAGCGCTGGCACTCGCATGGGAAAACAGGGGTTTGCGACTCTGCAGCAGCCGGTAGCTCGGCGCCTGGGGGCTGCCCTGGCCATCCCGCGGGAGCAGCCTGAGCAGCGGCCGGGCACTGGGCTCTGCTGGCACCCCCGCCCCGGCCGCCGCAGGAAATCACACTGAGAAATGAGCCGAGCTGGGAAACTTTGGAGTTTTGTAATAACTAATAGGTATTTTTCTAACTCAAATAGCAACTTGCCATCAGATGCTTGATAAGAGTTTGTGAGTGTTCAATGAATCCAGGAGCAGCCAGACTGAGAGTAATTCTGTTTGTCTAATTATGAAATGCCCCAGATGAAGTTAGTGCCACTGACTCAGAAAGACCTTTGTGAGGGATTTGCCAGCGGAGTGCTGCGCTGTTTCCTACCCGCACCGTACTCGATGCAGAGCAGATAAGGGAGTGCGCTCTGGTGCGGGACGGTGCTGTGGTGGCAGCTGCTGCGGGCGATGGCGCTGGGGCCGGGCACCTTGCCGGGAAGCCGGGAGCTGCCGTGCTGCCCTGGGATGGGTGGTGGTGGGAGTCTCCCTGCCAGAAAGTGATGCTGGAGAAGGGGATGGAGGTGGCAGCCCCATCCTGCAGACACAGTGGTTTCTGCAGGTATTGTGGTGGAAAGCTGTAAAACAGAAAAATGTAACCTTTGAGCTACTGGGGCTGAATCATGGTGGAAAAGTGCATCACTGTGTGTTGGGGAAGTCACCTGTACTGGGTTCGCGTGGCCAGGTTTGGTACCGAGGGGTGGCCAGAAGCTGCCCCACGTCCCGTGAGCCGATGCCAGCCAGGGCCAGCGCTGGCCACAGCCGAGCCCTGCAGCCGCGGGGGCAGCAGGGCTGGGGTTCGGGGGGGCAACAGGGCTGGGGGTATGGGGGATAACGTGTGAGGGTCCGTGTCATAATGGGTTTCAGGGTACGCGGGACAATGTGTTTAAGGGTGTTTGGGATAACGTGCTTAAGGGTACGTGGGAATGTGGGACAATGTCTGAGGGTCCATGGGATAACAGGTTTGATGGTTCATGGGATAACAGGTTTAAGATTATGTGAGATGATAGGTTTAAGGGTGTGTGGGATAACATGTGGGATAACGTGTTTCAAGGTGCATGGAATAATGTGGGATAATGGGTTTGATGGTCCATGGGATAATGGGTTTAAGGGTCTGTGGGATGACATGTGGGATAACGCGTTTAAAGGTACGTGGGAACTTGGGATCAGGTATTTCAGGGTCCGTGGGGTAAGTGGGGTAACATGTTTGCAGGCCCGCGGGACACCATGTTTGCAGGTCCAGGGGGTAAGGCATTGGGGCACGGTGGGCTGTGGGGGGCTGCAGCCGGGGGGTCTCCACCGCGGTGGGCCATGGGTGGCTGTCTCCCATGGGCCCCAGCTGGGGTGGGGGTGCGGAGCCCTGGTGGGGGGGGGGCGTGTTTAAGATTCAGGTTGGCTTCTCATTATGTCACTCTGGTTCCATCGGTAATTAACGCAATTAATTTCCCCTGGCCAAGCTCACTGTGTTGTGGCGGGCACTGGGGAGCGATCGCTAACCCCACCTCTTGCTGCCTTTTCCTGGGGAGGGGGCGATGGGGCAGCTTGGGGGGGCCTGGCCCTGGCCAGAGCCAGCCTGCTGCACCAGTGAAGGACAAAATTCCTATGTCCTTTTCCCAAGGGTGGGCTGCGGCTGGTGGCAGTGGTGGCCCCATCGCCTGCTGGAGGGGCGTCTCTGGCCCCAGCGCGGTCCTTGTCACGGCCTGTTCCTGGAGCCCCCGCTGTGCTTCATCCCAGCCGTCATCCTGGGGATGAGCCTGCTGCCATTCGCCCTGTCAAAGGTGCTTGATTCAGAAACGTATCCTCAGTTTTTCTCCCCCTCACGCTCCGTGGTTGGGAGCATCTCCGTCACACGAAGATCCTGCCCGGGTTCCCAGCGCCAGCGTTCCTGCAGCCACCGAGCCCAGGGCTCCATCGCCACGGGCACTGGCTCGACTTTCCCCCTCTTTCTTCAGCCCAAACCGGAGTGGTTCCAGGACAGCCACGGGGAAAAGGGCACGAGGGTTTGCTGGGCATCATGCGCTGCCCCAGGTAAGCTTCGGCTGGCAGCGGCGGGGACGTTCTGCTGTTTTCTTGCATGTCTGTTGCCTGCCACATCTGGTGCTGGTGCTAATAACGCTGGGGTTTATCCAGAGCAGCTCCAAGGGTGCAGGTAACACCCTGTCACACGTGTTCATAGCAGTCTCCTGCATTTATAACAATTTCCAACAGCCGTTTTGCCTATTTGTTTCCTGTCCGTGTACCGGCCGCTCTAGCACCCAAGCAGGCTCTAGTCCCGTGCGCCAGCCCTGTCCCTTCCCTCGCCCGTCAGCCGAGCACGCTTTCCCCGGCGTCTGGCACCGCTTTGCTGCCTGTTTCAGCCCTGCTGCCCCCCCCAGACCTCGTGCTGCACCCCAACATACTCCCCTTCGGCATGGGATGAGCCACGTGCCCCTTCCCCATGCACAAGACGCTCTTCCCAGCCAAGGACTCGCATCCCCGCTCCTCCAGCCACTCCTTTTGTTCTGTGTTTTCCTACAATTTCTGCAAGCCCGGAAGGTTCATTGGTGTCTTTTGCTTTCTTGACAGCTTGCTCTCAATGGCAGATTGGGCAGATTTGCTGTATATTGCCCCAAAAATGCTGGCCTCCCCCAACCCCCGGTCCCCTGTGCGACTGACCAAGGAGGCAGCACCCCCGATGCTCCTCATTAACTGCTGAAGGTAAGAACAATAAACTGCGTAAACCATCGGTACCAAGAGCTCGTTGCTCAGTAGTTTATTGCTTAAGCCCTGAGACACTTCTATAACATCAGTGCAAAGTTGAAATGAAAAAAAAATAAAATAAAATGAAGACATCTAAATACATGGTAATTTGAATATATTAACTCTGTTGTAATACAAATATTTTAAATAGAGGGAAGAACAATAAATTATGAATCGGCACACATTCATTGTCATGGAAAAGCAATTAGGAAGCAATAGTTCCCTAAGAACGAGGTAGCAGTATTTTAAATATGACTGTATTCCACAGAACTACTCTTCTATAACTTAAAATACCTGAATACTGGCTTTTCCTTTTTGTTTTGGGTCCCACGCAAAGAAAATCTTTCAACAGCTAAGACTTTTTGGTCTTGAATCTTTAGATTATGCAGTATAAAAATAAATTATTTAAATAAAATAGAATAATAATAAATAAACTCCAGAAGTATGATGCCAATGAGCACCCATTAGATCCAAAGTTATCCTACAGACTTTCCTGATCTTCGCTATTAATAACTTAAAAGCCCACCGACAAGAGAAGACGCGTTAGAGGTTACACGCACGGTTCTGTCCCACTCCGTCCGCTGCTTCCCCTCCCGGCTGCCGCTCTCGGATGCTGCACTTCCCCGGCTCCAAGCCCTGAGCTGCTGTAGTAACTCATTAGCAAAAAATGCATCATTTCAGTCTAGATTTTGATCTCGTTAGGAAGAGAAGGCGATTATGAAGAAGCCTCCCTTCATTAAGAGGAACAGGAAACAGAAAATTTGGTTTTGGTTTTGGTAGGCGCTGCAGGAGAAGGTGAATGAGTTAAAAGCTCAGCCCTTCTGCCACGCTGCCCGGCAGGATGGATGCTCAGCTCCTCCCAGCTGGCAAACCCTCCCGCATCCCTCCCGGGGATCACATCCCTCCTGGGGGGTCGCATCCTGCCTCATGCCAGCTGGAAGAGCCGCAGGGCTGCAAGCGAGCGCTAAGGGCAGCCTCATCCTGATGAGACCTCTCCTGCAGAGGCTGGGTAATGTCTGAGCCATGGCACTTGGGTGGAAGGCTTGGGAGATGCTGGGGAGGGACATTTCCCATCATGGCTGAGCGATGCCGTGTGCCCGGCATACCTGCTGGGACTTGCTGTTGGGATTGTACTGGGTTAGGAGGGCTGGGGGGGAGCTGAGGAAGTGCATGCAACGAGGAGCAAAAGATCTCTGCAAAACCGATCTGAATTGCTACCAGCAGTCAGATCCCTGGGCTGGGGGCTGGCAGCCACCGCTCTCCCCGGAGCAGTGCCTGTCTCACTGCGCAGCCGACGTGGCCAGGCGCCTGTACATCCCCTGGGTGAAGTTTCCCAGCTTCGGCAAGAAGTTCCGCAGGTAGATCTCGTTTTCATTGCTCAGGGAGCAGTTCTGGGGAAGGAAAAGCATAAATACATCAGAGCTGACAGTGAGATGTAGCAGCTCAGGCCACCAGCCCACACAAGATGCTTTGTTTCAATTGCTTCTGTCTCCATATAAATAATTCAGCAAATAATTCAGAGTTGTGAGGATGATGCCCCAGGATGTCGGGAACTCATCCCTTGCTCAGGACAAGCACCCAGCCCCCGTGCCTGGCAGTGTGACCCCCGTGGCCACGGGTCTGGGGTGGCCGGGGCTGGCGGGGACATTCACCCCCTTCCCGTGGAGGTGAATTATCCCACAGAGCCGCGCAGGTTTGCGATGCCCCGGTCTGGCCCCGTGCAAGGTAAATACCGGCCTGCTCAGCCCTGTGGGTGCGTGGGGGGAGCCGGCACGGATACGGGCCCCGTGCTTGGCGGAGCTGGCACCGGGGGCAAGGCTGCGCCGGGGGCTGGAGCCGCACAGTGGGGCGGCGAGCGGGGAGGCTGCGGCTCCTGCTTACCGTCTTGCCGTGCAAGCTCTGCAAGTTGATGATGAAGGGCTCGTAGTCCTTCCTGCACCTGGTGACTTTCATGAGTGCCATGGCAGCCTGGCACAGCAGCTCCTGCTCTGACAGCTGGAAACCACAGGGAAGAAATCATTAGAGCCCTGTGTTTGATGTAAGTTGATGCTACTTATCGAGGTGTCCAGGACTGGTGGGAGGTTTCACAGAGACTTTCTAAACTGTTTTCATTTTATGGCTGTAATCACAGCCCCGTGCGGTGACTTGGGCCCTGGGCTGGGGGCAGGGGAGCTGGGGGCAGAGGTGGTGGCTGGGGGCAGGTCCTTGGGCGCAGCCGGCACCCATCTGTGCACTTGCCCCCAGCGATGGTGCTTGAGCGGCTCTAGCCCGGTGACTAATAAAACTACCTCTGCTACGTGGGCTGTGCACTGCAGTGAGGAAGGTGCTGGTGATGTTGGCGTGTATTAAAAATGTGTTTTCTGCCTGTGTCTCTATCATCTTTTACCTTTTGATCCGTGAAGGCAACCTGTGCCACTCGGGTGTCATTGCAAGGGACCTGGAGAGGTGACACAAGGGAGAGCCATTGTTACGAGAGACCATCATTACAAGGTAAGACCTTCCCCAGGAGCTGCCAGCTGCACCCTCCCCTGGGAAGAGGCACCATATCCCAGTCCCTCCGGCAGGACACAGTGCGGATGCACCCTGGGTGCTGACCACCGAGACCCATCTTTCAGCAAATTGTTCCATAACAGGCTCCCGGGAAGTCGGGCCCTGGGGTTGCACAGCATTTGCAAGCAGTTGTTTGGGAAGGGGCAGGAGGGTCCCTGGGTGCTCTGTGGGTGCTATGGACCAGAGCAGAGCAGAAACCCCCTGCAGCTCGCACTGTGCCAGGCCACTGTGTCCCCATTACCAAGCTGCCCCAGTCACCCTGACACAGCTCTGTGTGTGGCACAGGGAGGTTTGGGGGAGGTTCTCTTGTTCCTCGGCATTTTTTCCTGCAATGTGCCTGATGTCAGGTGGAACACTTCACCCTGGCTGCCACCAGCATCCTCCTGTACCACCAGGTCAAATCCTGAGCACCCAAAGTCTAGGCTGAGATGGGCCAGGGTGCCCAAAGCTGGAGGTGGGATGCAGCGGGCTGAACCAGTCAGGAATGCCTGATGGCAGTGCCGGTGCCTGGCCTTCAGCACCAAGGAATATCATCATCATCAATAATGTTCCTCTGTCTGTAAGCAAAGAAACACCAGGAGATGTAACAGCATTTACCTGTACTCCTGAGTTGAGCTGTTGGATGCGGTGGGTGATCTCTGACAGCTTTACTTTGGGAAGGGTGGTCATCAGCGGGGTGGACGAGATGAGCTCGAGCAGGGAGAGGAGCATGAATGCAGCCTTCAGCAAGGGGAGCATCCTGTCACCGCTGCCGGGTGCTTCCCGTGCCGGCTGGGCTGGCTGGCCAGGGCCTCTCTGCCTCGCTGCTTGGCAAAGCACCATTTTTATAGTGCGAAGAAGGACCGGCGTCTCCATTGAGTACCAAATATAGGTGTCTTCCTGTGCTGATGAGGCGCGACGGCCCAAAGAAGGCATTATGTAATGACAGCGCAGACTTTTCGCCCTTAACCAACGTTATCTGTTATTCAGCTACCATGCAGATTTTAATCACCTAATTGATAGATGAAGAGATACTGGGACAAGTTGAGAATTTCTCTTTGATGTTTGAGTATCTGTTTACTATTGAGTGTGTTTGCAACATGCTGCATGTGGAAAATGATGAATGTGTGCACGACTTAACCAAGCGCGCTGCAAGACCCGTGTAAAGTCAAGCCATCTTCTTACGTGCAGAGAAATATCTGTGAAGTTTTGCTTGTCTCCACAATGGAAAAGACAAACAGCTACACAGAAGGACCAGCTCTGGGATGTGTGTGCCTGGAAGCCTGCCGGGCTCCTGCCTTGGATATCGATGTCTCACGGGAGGACGACATGACCCCATCAAGTATCTGGTTGAATTTGGAGGTGTCTCCCCACCACAGCTTTGCTGTCCAGGTGGGTCTGTGCCCAGCAGCTGCAGCTCGGGGATCAGTGTCACCCTCAGGTCAGAAATCCAGGAGGCGAAGTGACACGAAAGCAGATATTTACTTTTGCACTTGAATGTGCACCTCTGCTGCCTGTGCACCTGCAGCTGGCTCAGCACCCACCTGCCTGGGGACACCACCATCAGGGGGTGCAGGTGGGAGCACCCAAGTGTCTCCTGCTGCTTTCCAGGGCACCCCAGCCCCTTGCTGGTGTGGAAGACCTCTCCTCCTGCCTGGCCCCTTTGCCCTGGCATGGCCCTGGTGACATGGCAGCACTGCAGTGCCCCGTGCCACAGCTCGGCCATCACCAGCAGAAAAGGGCATCACAGGTGATGGCAGCACTTTGGAGAAGCAAATGGCGTGTGGCTGCTGTTGAAGAGGAACAGCCGAGCCATGTGTCAGAAAAATTCATATCATTTGGTCATAATGACAGCAGCTCTGACAAGCTCAAGTAGCCAAAGTCAGATCTGAAAGAAAACAAAACCTCAAAATGTTTATCAAGATGTTAAAGATCTGCAGACAAAAAAATGCTCTTGCATGTAAAGGAAGAAGTAGCTGAGGGGGTTTTCTGCCGTGTGGGTGTTTGGGTTTTAACTAGGACTTGCTCAGCTCTGTAGCACGTATCCCATCCTGCGAGGATGGCTCCTGCAGCGCCTGGCTCGGCATGGCGCCTTGCAGCCTCGCATGGTGCAGTGCCCATGGGCCGTGACATCCCATGCCGTCCCACACCATCCCACATTGTCTCATGCCATCCCATGTTATCCCATGCCATCCCATGATGTCTCATGCCATCCCAGAGACATCAGAAGCCCAACAGTAACTCAGGGACTCAAACCACCACATCCTGGAGCAGAAAAGCAGGTGTAAGCCCACAGTTATTTCTCACCATGGCTGAACTGTGGTGTTAGTGGGAATTTTGTCGGGAAGAAGGTTGGCTCACCAAAATGGCTCATTTAATTTCTCCTCCAAATTCTCAAATGCCTTTTTCCAGGTGCTGCTGCAAGCACAGGTGGAGTGGCTCGATGCCGGCGGCACCGGTGGCTCTGCTCACACTGGCACCCCGCACTGCTGCGGCCCCGGCTCGGGCAACCCCCCTCCGGGGAGACCCAGCCTTCGCCTTATACCTGGTTAGAGGCTTGTAAAATGTAAATTGTTAAATTGATGTGGAAAAGCTAGAAATATAAGTTTAACCCCCCCTTTTTTTTTAAAGCTTTCAGTGAAGTCAAGGTGTTGCATAGCTCAAGGAAATGCTGAACTTCACCTTTCAAACAAACTGCTTCCAGTTCCACCGCATCCTTTTTGTGTTGGAAGAGTTAACGTCGCAACGATAGGGCTGGGCTGCGGCATTCCTGTTTCATTGCTTACATTAGCCCGAAAAAGTTGATTTTACTGGGGAAAAAAAGATGGTGGTGATTCTCAATCATCGAATTTCCTGCAAAATTGAAAGGCTGGGTCAGAGCCAGGTGGGAACCTGGAGGTTTCCCATCACAGGCATCGGGAGGAAGGTGTAGGAGCTGGCGTGTATCCAGGGCAGCGCAGTGCAGTGTCTGTATGTCTGTCTGTCCCAAAGCCGTCTGTGGTCCCACAGCCTGTGCCCTGGCATGGGGCCCGGCACTGCTGCGGTGGTCCTGGAGGATTGCGGGGTCCTGGGGGGCTGTGGGGAGTGGGAGCCCCTTGGCTGGGAACACCCAGTTCTGCAAACCCTGCACAGAGAGCGGGTAGCATCTTCCCCAAAGGCAGATAAAATCATTCCCCCAAACTATTAATACAGTAACGTAAACCTGATAATGGGAAAAGCTGACATGTATCAATTTGGCTCGTGTGGGTGGAAAGCGATAGCTACCGAGCTGGTCCCAGTTCTGAGAAACGACGTAGAGCTGGGGGCTTGGGTGAGAGGCGGATCGGGAGAGGGGATCGCAGCCCTTTGGGAGCATCACTGACCCGAAGGGAACCAAAACAGCTTGTTCAGAGGCTTCGGCTGTGCTGAGCGTTAAACCTGGTGGTGACTGAAATAACGAGGGCAAGTTCTGACTGTGCGTCACCCCCAGTGCCGGCGGTGAGATGGGCGCTGCCCCCCAAGTCAGTGGGGGGTGTGGGGCTGGGACACCCCCCGAGCCCGCTGCTGCCGCCAGGGTGGGCGCAACCCCAGGCGTGTGAACCCAGCCTGAACTGGGACTCCTTGTCATGGAAGCTTGGCTTTGCTTCCAGCTGTGGCCAGTGGCAGGATGCAGGCTTGTCCTGGGGCTCCAGCAGCTGGGGGTCTGTGCCCACCCTGTCTTGTCCCTCTCATGCTTTTCATGCCTGATTTAAGCACAACTCAGTCTCCAACCAATTCAGGAAAACGGTCTAAGTTGTTAATTTAGATGTTACCATGTCTCCTATCAGGCTCCTCTTGGCCCCACGTGGTGGAGAGGCTGAGGGATGAAGGCACACTGGGCTGGTGCTGTTCGGGTCTTTCCATTGCTGCATCTCTGGATGATACCAGAGAACAGAGGAACCAGCTGAAAAGACCCTCAGTGCAACCAAACCCCGACATTTTGCTTTGTTCTGTGGCCAAAGCCAAGGCTTTTTGCTTTTTTTTCCCTTTCTTCCCAGCAGCAAAGCCCAGGTTGGTTGCCCCAAACCATCACACATAGATGAAGAGCAGTGGGCTGGGCTGGAGCTGTGGGCACCGCGGCACGGAGGGCATTGGTGGACATGGGTGGAATCAGTGGGAATCAACAGAAAGAAACAGGTATGTCCAATGGCTAAGTCAGATCTACAGGGCTTAGAGCTCCCCGGGGCAGTGCCCCCTTCCCTTTCCTGGCTCTGTAGGAAATGTGGGAACAACGGTCTGTAATTTCAGATGGGCTAAATTTGTGCCTTTCCAGTTAAAAAGGCAGTAGCTTTGTCTGGGTACTGGGCCGCCTCAGCAGTCGGCAGGCAGAAGGGACGGGGGGCTTCCCACCCAGCCGCATTTGGCCACCCCTGGCTCAGGATGGGGCGAGGACCCCGGCACCAGGGGCAGGGAGGGCACCCGCTTCTCCCGGGTGGTTCCCTCCCAGGGCTGCCCTTCCCCCCCCGCCGCTCCTGGCACGCTCCGCTTGCCCTTCCAGGCTGGTTTAGCAAACCAAAAGGCGTGCCCGCCCTGTGCCTTTGCTCTAGCAGCCAGGGGGACCCCTATGGCAGTCCCAGCTGCACCGAGTTGTAGGTTCTGTGCAGGGACAGGACAGGATCACGTCATTAAGAAACAATGTCAGAACTCATAATGTCCAGCAGATGGTTTAACTGAGGTGATATAAACAACAACTTCGGGTCTCTTCTATCATTTTTGAGGACCTGATTTTGGACAACCCTCCTAACCATTTGCATGATTCCAATACTATTCCAGCTTTGCCTTGTATGAAATAGAGAAGCCTCAACATTTATTTCCAAGCCATTTGCTAGCCTGTGCTGTTCCTTCCTTTCAGAAGATGATACAGAAGTTAAATAAAACATTTTATAACATGAAAAAAAAAGCTAAATGTGGGTCACCATGTAACATCTAGCATCAGCACATGTAATATCTCTTGAATCAGTGGTTGAGTTTACAAACTGTGTTTCAGACCCTGTGCTGGGCTGGCACTGCAGCCTGGCTGGTGCTGGAGCCAGCCTGCTTCCTTCAGCCTGTGCAGCTGGAGGGAAAGGCATGCTACAGCTACAGCACTTTATTTTTTCTGCAAAAAATCAAATTACACAGAGTAGGATGAAGCCGGATGAAGGAGAATTTGCAAATTGCATCACATTTCCCCAAGGTGTAATCTTGCATCGAGTAGAGAATAAGTACTGGCTCACAGCAGCTTACCCCAGGGTGGTAGTAAACAAACTGTCATACTGAAATAGATTAGAAATGATATTGAGTGTGACATTTAAATGTTAACAATGTTACATGGAGACATTAAACAATTAAGCTTATGAAAGCAGCACCTATATTTATTGGTTTGGTTTATGGTGGTTTGTTTGTAGATAACCACGTTTGTTTTTTTACTTTTTAGTGTATGCAAAAGCTTTTTGCCTAAAATGTAGCCTGCACCAATAGAAACTTCATGGAGAAGTTGCTCCTGGGAGTAGCAAGATACATGTTCTGTAAGTCACTTTTTTACTTCAGGCAAGTCACAAAGCTTTGGTTACCAAAAAAATAATAAAAAAAACGCAACCCCAAACTCATCTTCTCTGAGGTTTTAAACACCCAAAGTACTTTGGGCCAAGTGTCTGTCTTTGTAGCACTGTGTAAGCAGAGAACAGTGTTGTACTGCATTAAGTAGTACTGAGGGAATCATCAGAAAATCCAAGTATTGGTTTTCCACTGCTAATATGAATTCCACTTAGAAACAAGACTGCCCAGACAGAGATGTCTGGAGGGCCTCTTTTTTTTTTTTTTTTTTTTTTTTTTAGTGAAAGTATTTGCCACCTTGCTTACTAAGTGCAGATAAACCGAAAAGAAGTTATGTTACTGAAGAAACAAATGATGTGGCATGGAAGTGGGAGGAAAGTCACTTGCTTGAGCAGTACACGCTGGAGCCCTCCATCTACTGCAGATTCCGGGCTCTAAAAGCCTTGCCAGGGCTGAGGCTGCAGTCAGACCCAAATCCTTCGGAAGGGGTTGACACCCCACGCACCCGTCCCCAGCCTGCCCTGCCTTTGCTTGTGCAGGCAGCGGAGGCGCCTGGTGCCCTGGGAGGGGTGCTGGGTGCCAGCTTGGCTATGAAATCACTGTCCTGGGCCACTGCCTGGTTCTTGGCCTCTGAGCCCACTGCAGTCATGCTCACTGACAGTTCTGTGAAAGCATTTAAAATTATTTTTAGTTGCTATTTTTGGCTCTTAAATCATAGTGCATCTGAGCGAGAGCCTGCCTGTGGCTGTGCCCTCCTTGTGGCAGTGTGTGCATGTATCTCGGCACGGAGGCCAGTGCTGCAGAGCCACTCTCCTGCGCTGGCGTTTGGCTGCTGGAGACCCACCGCAGCGGTAAGTGACACGGCACGTGGGCAGCCAGGCGTTGCTCCTGCCCAGCGAGTTACTGTGACAAATCTGTGCCTCGCTTGCCTCAAAACGCCTCAGCTCGGTTCCGCACTACTGATGGCGCTGAACATCTTGGATGGGCAACAACCCCTTCCCCGCCACCACCCTCGCCTCCAGCCCACCACCCAGGCTGGAGAGGAGGCAGAGCCTGACCTGGGACGCCAGCGGCTGCCGTGCAGGCTCCATGGTGGTGGCCACCGTCACTGGTACGGCACAGGAAGCCACAGCGGAGCAGGGATCCCCCTGACGTGGCGCTGGGGGCGGCTGACGGCACCCATGGCAGCAGCCCTGCTTCCTGTGGGTGCAGCAGGGGAGGCAGCGGCAAAGCCCACGCCGCAGCCAGTCGCATGGGGGGCCTGTTTCTGTCCTCACTATCCCGAGGTGCCCATGAGCAGAAGATTGTGAAAGTATGTGAAGCTTCTCCTATGCTTGATTCAGACAAGCACGTTTTTTTTTTTTCCCAGTCCATATCAAAAGCATGGGGCTGGTTGATTCTCTTTTCCACGCTGTTAGCTGTAGAGAGCCTATGAAGTATTCAAATTAAAAATGTGGAACACAATCATTATGTGGATAATTTCTTGTCATTTTAACACTAACACTTGATGTAGGAGAGGTTAGTTTCCCACCACATTTTCAGTCTTTTTTTTCCAGGTTCTGGCAAAAGCTTAATCCCCAAAGCCTGTACGTGTGTGAGGATAAACTTTGCAGCTGGGGAACGGAGGAGAGCCAATTTAAGTAAAAATGTGTCCATTTTTATAAATACCTTATAAAGGAATTGCAAGCCACAGCTTTAACTTGGGGGAGAAAAAAGTATAGAATTCACAAAGGCTGGGGAGTTGCTTCTGAAGATAACTTAATTCTTCATGAGCTGGGATGTATGTGTCATGCTAAAACAAACAGGTAGTACAGGAAAATTTGTAAATTCAAAGTATTTTTTTTCTTTCTTCTGTTGATTATATCTTCAAGAAAATTCCCCTTCAGGAAGTAGTACTAGAGTCAGTGAAGCTTTTTATTTAAAACTGCAAACGTAATGCATGTTAGTAGCATTTTCCTTTGCCTTCTCATCCCCAGTTTAATTCCTTTTACAGGGGATTGGTGAGAGAGTGTAATTGCTAGGAAGTCCTATTCATTTGCTTATCTTTGAGTGGTTGCCTAATGACTGGGGCCACCCTGACTCTAGTGACTTGCAGTTTCAGAAAATTCAGGTGGAAATAATTCTTAGTTCAAGTGCTCGGTTTCTGGCACTTACACCTTTAAGACTCCTCATTGCCAAGTCTACTTCACTCTGGCTGAGGAACATCAGCTGTTGAATGAAGAATCAGAGCCGGGGTTCTGCTGGGTTTTGCTCTTTTTGGTGCAGGTGTCCAGAGCCCTTAGCAGGTGGCAGCAGTGGTATGAGTGATGAGGGGTGCGGAGAGCCGGGCCGGGCCGCAGCACAGCCGTGGGCAGGCAGCGCGGGCAGCGCCCTCCCCGTGGGCAGAGGCCTCTGTCCGTGGTGCTTAACCAGCTCCGGGCCCTGCCGGCGCCCGCCAGCTCTGCCCGCACTCCTACCCCCTCCTCGCCCGCTTTTGGAGACTTTATCCTTGTGAAAGAAAGGGATTCCTGCATTCTGAAGGAGAAGGCAGTGTGCAATTTCACAGCCTTATTTGTGTTATTTGCCAAAAAACAAATGTCCTGATGTTACAGAGATTAACTTTTTTTTTTCATGGTGGTTTAAAGATTCTTCCTCTGAAACTGAGCTTTGGTCAACACTGTCTGCTAAGGAGGTTCAGCTGCTCACTACTGTCTGCAAGGGCTTGAAGAGCTGTAAGTCTGGCTGCTGCTTGTGGACTTGTACCTGGTACCCAGAGTTCAAGGTAAAAGAGGTGGGCCCTTACTTGGTTATAAAGATATAGTCCTGAAGTCGCATCCCTCAGCTTGCATGGCTTGAGGTGGTGAGGCACGCTGCTGAGGAACCCTGGCCTGAAATCTCAGGACTTGTGATGATCATTCATCACAAGTGATGCATGTGTGGTGCTTTGCATTTTGAAGCGTGCCATCCCTGTCAGCTTTCTGTTGTCATTCTGAGCCGTTCCCTTTGGCCTGTGTTCTGCTGGGCTGGCGGGTATTGCTGTACCAAGGAAAAGAGCTTCAGGAAGAACGCCAAGTGGTGCAGGTGAGGTTCAGCATCCACACACATTACCTCTCTAAGGCATTTTTGTGGCATTTTCACAGAACTTGATTGTATCTCACAGAGAATCAATATATGATGTAACTCTCATAAAAGTCATCATCTTGAAGCAGCAGAGAAGAAATGACAGTAAGCAAAATGACACTAAGCAAAGACAATGTGGTAAAATATGCTTCTGTCATCCATTCACCCATTCATCTAGCTAGAGATGGGATTTTCCTTTATTCTAGACAGCTGTTATATTTTGTGAAGATTCTGTCTTTGAACAGCCAGAGTAATGTTCCCTTGAAGAGAAAACAGTAAAAATTCTCTTTGAAGCTTGTGAATTGTGTGTAGACTAGGTGGCTGGCCACAAACACACCCTGACTAGAGATACACAAACGCACCTGAACTTGCCATAACGCAAGCCCCATTCTATCGACAGACTGCAGCTGTTCCAAACAATCTGCATCTGGAACTCCCCAACAGCACATATGCAAAGAACATCATGACTTTATTTTCACTTTTAAAGCATCAAATGTATTTGAAAGTTAAGTGCATTGTATTTAATTAAATTATTCCAATTCATGGTGATTTGAACCCAGGCACAGAAGTATATAGAAAGACAGGAAGTTTAAAAATCTAATAGTTTAAGACTCTAGCTAAAATTCATTACAAGTCTTTGACATTATATGATACGAAGAATCTCTACTTTCAGATGCCTTAATATGACCTCTATCTAAGCCAGTCTATAATATGTAATTACTTGAAATGCTAATGAACGTATGAGCCTAGGGAGCTGACACTGCATTTCATGATCTCAGAGCACTGGTCAATGTTCTTCTTAATCCTGTAGAATGACTCCACATATTCAGAACGGCCCAGAAGTTCCACAAAATCTTCATCGTGAGTGATCACCAGGAGCTGAAAGTTACGCTGGTGTGAGCGGCTTTTAATTATCCTACAAAGAGATATTATTCTGTGTATGTTTATCTAAATTGCATTCTAGTTTTAGAGAACTTGTAAATACATAGCACAAAAATATTTAACTATTGATAACGAATGACATGAACCATCAAGCAATCTAATACTGATTAGCAACT
This sequence comes from Falco punctatus, assembly GCF_963210335.1. NCBI lineage: Eukaryota > Metazoa > Chordata > Aves > Falconiformes > Falconidae > Falco > Falco punctatus. Next base: position 63,573,871 of record NC_137588.1, on the reverse strand, counting down.
CTTCTTACCCACATAACACCCCCTCAAATTATTTAAGAAGTATTTTTTTCTTTTCCATATAAAGGAGAGGGAATCTAAACCCACTGCTTTGCATGTATATTTGCAGATGCCAACAAAGATATGTCATCTTAATCATAGTCAGCAGAAGGGAATTATATTTTAACATTTGAAAAATATAAATCTTTAAGCTTCATAAGATCACTTACTCCACCAGGGCATGTGCAAGAGACTCTATGTTTTCTCGATCAAGATTGGTAGTAGGCTCATCTAGTGCCAATATGCCACAGTTGAGACAGAATGTTTCTGCCAGAGCAAGACGAATAATAAGAGAAGCAAGCACCTAAGGAAAAAAAACCCCAAAACACACCATCAAAATCTCACTCTTCAAAGTGTTTATAGAAGAACTACATGTAACATGCTATTTTAAAGCCATTAGAAACCATAAGTAAAGTTTATATAACCATGTGCTGATAGTTCTCCAAATGATAGTAAATAATTACTGAAAAACTACATTAAAACCAAGTTTGAATTGAAAGATCCATTCTACAAAATACTGCTGGAAAAACATCAGAGAAGTCAAATACTTAAAATTCAGGAGATTTTGGAAGGACTCCAATCTGTGGTAAAGATGCTATGACACTGCCATCTGCATTACCTCTATACTCTGTTTCAGCCCCTCCTACTGCAGCAGGGATGGTGGAAATGGGTACGCTTATCACTGAGTTTGAGTTACTGCACTCCTGACTACTTACTGAAACTGAAGACAGTAGGATTTACCACCTTACATGTTAGGTTTTTATTAACATGCCTAATCATATTATTATTAGATCTCCTGAACCAGTGAAAATTACAGAACACTTGATGGAAACTGCGCTGCCAAAAATACTTTCCAATTATCACAACTGCTGGCATCACAGTTCATGATCAAAGAAGAATTCTCAGAACATAAGCTAAGAAACTGAACAAGTTTCACTCTCATTTACATAGGACTCTAACGTAACATCCTAGACTACTTTAGGAGAGGACACATTTTTTGTCTATACTGCAGTTTTAGATGAGTTGGATTTCCCCCAAAATTAGTATGGAATTTTCAAAACTAAGTACACATCAACACTCAGGTGGGAATTAATTTGAACAGCATTTCATATTCAAGCAACATGTTCATAAAAATGAACAGCATTTTTCATATTCAAGCAACAATACAGTATTTATCTTCTCATGAAATATCCTTTCATGATTCTTTTGCTGTATGTACTTAAAAATATTGTGTAGAATTTTGTTCTATTCCTTGATTTCAGGTAAGGAAGTGGGCAGTTTGTTACTTCAGGTAATGGCAATTCTTCCTCACCATCAAAGAGGTCTAAATCTGTTGCCATCATATAGCCCTTTCAGTACAGCAGAGGAAAGGGAACAAGAAAAACTCCAGCTCCGACTGCAGAAGGAGGACGGATCTCCCTCACACAGGCGCAGTGTGGGCTAGGCTGTCAGTGGCACCTTGCATAGACAGCCATAAGTGTCTTAAGACCGGCTCTCCAGGTCTTCTACTAACAGTGCAGCGGGCACAAAGGATGGGCAGAAAATGTTCCAGCAGGGAAGAAATGAGAGTAGCCCTGTCTGCATTTTTGTTCCTTTCTACTATCTCTGCTTTTAGGAAGATGGCTTGTTACAGTGGAAATGGTTTATCTGAGGAAGAAGCAGCATTTCCTGCTGTAATTCTGCAGTTAGCTTTGGTTGCCCGAGTGGCATAACCAATATGCCAAGTGTCAAACGACTACAAGTAATATGTTCTTTTAAAGAGCTGACGTATGGGAAAAAAAGTACAGACGGTGATTTTGGAGGCAGATGAACAAGACTGGTTCTTTTCTCTTGCTTAGGACTGTTTTAGATGCTCAATCATAACATAACAGACAGGTGGAAACAACAACTTTCAAGCCCCAATATGTGAAAGAGGTGTGGTTGGTTAACTGTGATGAATCTCTGATCATTGGTACTGTCAAGGCAGGTGTGATATCAGGCTGCTTGGCCAGTGGGCATTATTAAAGTTCCGAGACAGCTGAATGGCCAGACTGCAGAACTGATAGCTGACACAGATAGGACAGAATGAAATGCAATGCCTGAAAGTATGGCATGGTATGATTATTTGGTGACAAACACACAGTTGTGAAACGAAAACCAAGGGCCGGTCCTCAGAAAGGAAATAATATGGGAGCAAGTCAACAGAGCTAAAGCTATGGGAACCCTTTGTGGTAACTAGCAAGTGACAGACTAGGAGGATTTGAACTGTAGGAGAGAAGGAAGCTGAACCCTTCTCTCCTACAGGGACTCTGACCACCCCCAATCGAAACAATGGATTCTGGCACCTCAAAATAGGGTTCAGATATTCAGAATCATATTGCATACTGTCAGCAAAACCCAGATACAGTGAAGGAGAGGTGTACAGAATTGTAAATTAAGAGTTGGAGCCACCTGTTCTTCAGGGTCACTTCAGAACGTGTTACTCTCTTGCATTCACCTAAGTCCATTTTCAGAATCCTAATTACTGCATACTAAACATAAAATGTTATTACCTTTTGCCCAGCACTACATCTTCCTCGCATATCCAGTGCTGTATCTCCCTTTATCATCACCACTCTATAATTGTAACTTCTTCTTTTATCAGAGGCTGAGACATTCTCATCTGCATCAGAACGGATTTCTAAATATTCAATATCTGAAAACAGGAAGGAGACAGTTTTTACATTACCAAAAATCTTTAAAAATATCACAGGGTTAAGTGGAAGTTGAGAGGTACAACAGGCAGTAACCGCAAAATTCTATTCAGAACTCCCACTAATAGATACAACTTTGAAATTAATTTTTCCAGAATTGAGAGAATGAACTCGTGCAGTTCCTGTTTCAAGGAAACCCTACCTTTGGAAAACATGGAAAAGGGAAAATTAGCTCTATTTATTCTGTAACTTACTACATAACATGTAATACAAAGATTACAGTGGTGAACAACAAATGTAGCCTTTAGAATGGAAACTATTTTCAGATCCTGGATTTTCAATATTTATACCTTGTCCTTTGTAGGTGTTTCGCCAAAGGTCACGAATTATTTTGTTGATTTCTTCCATCTTCATGCTATGAAATGTCATTATTGCTCTAAAGAACAACAAAAAATGGAAGTTGTTATATGCAACCATGGACTGCTATGGACTACAGGAACTTTAAGGAAGGCTGCAGCTCCCTTCCTGTTTCTTAAATACTTGCACTAAAAATATAATAAACACTAGTTCTTTTTGAATGCAGAAGCATCTAAAGACTAATCACACTCTATTGCGTAAATGATTCTACTCTCACAAACAGCTCAGTCTCAAGAAGTAGGAGAGTAACAGACAAAAAGATTTGCGTTCACTCAAGAGAGAGCAACTTCACCTGACTTTTAAGGAGATTTCTAATTTATGTGTGAGGTGTATTTTCAGACTGACACCAAGAAGACAAACCTGATGTTTAAGTCTTCCAAAGCAACAGCAGTGTTACTCACTGGCACAGTCCTCCAACAATGGAACTAACTGGGTCTCAGTCAGGAAGGAGAGCCTGTGAAGTTCCCTCAGAGCAGAGAATTCTTATCAAAAATATAATTACCCAGACAATCATTATGACTAGAGCTACCTTTACCTTCAGCAGCAAGAGTATCATTGGATGTCATTGATAATTTTCCATTTAATTTCCCTGGTTAATGTATGAACGTGACTTTAGTTCAATAATAGATGATTCCTTATGAAAGCATTCAAGAAAGGACAGGATGCTACATTTCTAACTTGGCTTTTTAAAGAAAAAGTACTCTGTAAGAAAAAAATGCTTGCCTAATTTATGCCAATGTCCTCTTTCAAAAAAATATGGTGGAAATAAAATATCCTTCTGAAACGGACTTCTACATCTATTTTCCCTACCTCCCCTTTTACAGGACTTAGTCCTGGGGAATACTGAAGTATCAACTCTACTAGGACTTGTTAACTCTGAAGAAAGCGTCTTCAACTATTTACTTACTTAAACCCAAGAATGCATTCCTCATCAATATTTATCATAAACCTCTAAATATTAAGTCAATAAAGATGAACTGATAGCACAGAACACCCAAAATGTTGGTTTCCCCAGCTACAGATACAGCTTTCAATCTCCGGCCATTAGAGTTAACATTTCGTCTCACCGATTTTTCAGATGATTACCAATAAGTGATGCTTATCTATTTTTCTTGAAATTACAAGACTGATTTCCTGTTTTGCCTTAAATAGAAACAATAGATGATTTGATACCATACAAAAAGATTCTGAATTCTACAAGGGAAATTCTTGGAGTGCATTTCCATTTAAGCTGAAAGGGAAGAATTACACATGCTCTGAACAATTTAGATCTTCACAAAATACATTTTTGTTTAGCTTACATTCTAATATTATGTTTAATTTTATTTTACTTTATCATTAAAATGGCTTAAAATGGGATTCCTCTACATCGTGTTTTCAACTTGAAAAGTTCTCGTCTGTTCAGTTTCTCTTCTCGATGGTTATGCTGTACCCTCAACACATTATTGCTCTTCTGTGCTCCTTTTTCCAGCACTACTAGACCCTTCTTAATACAGGAGACCAAACAAAATTCCTTGTTGTATTCAAGACATGGCTGTATTAGGAATTCATACAGTGGCCAAAATGTTTCTCTTTCTCTTATTTCTGTTCTTAATCAATTTATCTTTCTGTCACTGAGCACCAGTTTCGTATTTCCTGAAACGTATCCACTGATTCCAAGATTCTTCCCCATTGTCCATCAAGTTGCAATAGCTCTGTGCAACTCCATCATCATAACTGAACATACTCGTTTTTTTAGGGAGCCATATCTTTACTTTGTACATGTTTATGAATTTTGATATGCTATTTCTGGCCAGTAAGGCCAAGACTAGAAAACAACCTTCCAGAGGAAGCAGAAACAAACATGAAGTTTACTACACTTTCCACCAAATACAAGACATGTTCTTTTTGATCTTGCCTTCTCTAATATAAGCACAAAACCGCCCACACTGGAAAAGAGGAAAAAACCACCTCTAAACTGTAATATCCTTAAACAAACCCACAACTGTTTACCTGAGGAGAAGATCAGAGGGAAAAAGAAATCTACGTAGCATATCTTATTCATGTTAAGATACTACCAGAAGATGCTAAAATACACTGCTATAGAAATGAAAGTGGTATGAGAGACTATGCAAGAAAGACCTGGAATTAATAATGAGGGACTTTAAACACAGATTTCACCTTTCATAAACTTACTGTGGAGTTTATGTGTTTGAGATAACATGCGAAACCGACTTTAGTAAACACATTCTCTCAATTATCCATTGCATATCCTGTGATATTTTCCTCTACTTCCCTCAAAAACAAAACCCACCAAAATTACAGGAAAAAAGGAAAACTGTCAGCAATTTTGGGACACACACTTAAAGAAGCTTCCTAAAAATGCCTCCAAGTGGGAAAAAAAAGCTACAGAGGCATAGGGACAGAGGAACAGCGTGCGGCTCCACTGGTTCTTCCACATGTTTTCATATGAAAACCAAACCTGAATGTGTTTATTGTCTGGACTTCTCTAACCACAGGCAATCCATCAAAAGATTACTTCAGACCAAGAATTCAGCACAGAAGGCACAGACAGGTGATGTGTTGGGTTCACTCACTGTTCTCTCTCTCGACTTGAATTGTTGCATTGCAAACATGTAGAGCCATAACTCAAAATAGCTCCTACAGAGAACTGAGAATAAAATTATAATGATCACTAGACTTAGTTAAACTCCAGTTATTATGACCAATGCATTAACTGTATGTACATTATATGCATTATCTTAAAAATTTCCTACATCCTACCAATCCTGTGCAGTTTGTTATTTTCATTATTTTCATTAATTTACTTTAAAAGTTGTACCTTGTTATCTTATCTTAATGTTTAAATGCCGGATTTTATAAAGAGAAGTGATTATATATCTCAAAGAATTATATCAATTTACTATTTATATAATATATATTATATATAGTAATATATATATTACTATATATAATATTATAATATATTAAGTTACCTCTGAAAGTCTGAAACTGAAAGCTGCTTTTGTATCCAGGTTATCAGTAAAGACAAAAACATTTAAGAATTACCATCATATGACAATACTTACTTATCAAGAGCCTTGTAATAAAGGTCCAGATCTTTGTTCACTAGCTCTGTTGTTCTCATATCAATCATCATCTCCCTGTATTTTTCCTCTGCATCTTTGAACTGAGACTCTTGAAGTTCCCTTTTAAACCGAACAATCTCTTCCTCAAATCCACGTTGTCGGCCAAGCGCAACATGATGGTTTCTTTTCAGAGATTCTATTTTCTCCTCTAAATGTTTTTGTTCACTGTGAAACCATAATTGATATACAAGTCTTTTGTATTTAATGATTTAATATTAAGTCTTTTATAATTAATGATTTAATTTTTTAATCAAGGTTCTAGTTTTGAGTTTATGTTAGACAGTAGCTCATTATATTGCACCTATAAAGACTGTAACAGTTGAAACTGTAGTAATCCAAAATCCATCACTGCAATCAAGACATTACTGAAATAAAAATATCTTTGTTTGTTAAGAACATATTCAAATCGCTATTCTGATTGGGAGAAGCAAGTTAATTATATGGAATTCGAACTTGATAATTTCACCCGTAGAATTAAATTGGGATACTAAGCAAAATAAGACTAATTAATTGGGTAACCTCTAGAAAGCTAAATAAATAGTTCACACATAAGAACCAGCATAGGTTTAACTCCTTTTCAAAAGTGTTTATTATCTAAGCAATTAATATTAAACTATTCAAGTAAATATAAAATTTGATGCTGAGACCTAAGCGAGCAGACTGAAAATGAAAACCAAATATTCTTATCCAGAGACATGCATTATTTTTTAAATGTGGATTTAGCAGTGGAAGTCATTAAAAAAAAAAGGATTGGACTATGCAAACATGAGTTTGAAGAAGGAAGTAGTCTATGTGAATGCGGAGAAAAGTGGGCCAGGAAACACACTAAAGCACAGCGAGTATTACATTTGGATATTCAGTGCATTATTGTGCAAAACATGCCATTCTGTTTTGAAGATGCTTACTTTTTCATTTGTGGGACTTTCATTTCTCCCATCTCCTTCACCAGTTGTTTTATATTGTCTTCAACTTCTTTGAGCTCTTCATTCCGTTTCCTCAAAGTAAGATTATCCTCTAGCCACCTTTCCTGTATCTATCTCCACAGAAAGAAAGAAGGTATATGCTTCAGTATATTGATTCTCAATTACAAAGTATGAGTTCTGCGCAACTCTAAAACATGCTGCAAGCTAAAGTAATTGACAACAATGAGTATTATCACAGTGAGAACTTACCTTGTGCTAGAAATAGGGTATAATAGAAATCAGAATTATTATTCCATATTCCAGTCTGAAATAATGCCCAACAGTATTCATTGTCACAGGTGAACACAAGACCGATCCTATGTGCGAATATTAATCAAGGTTTCAAATGGGGCAAGTAATTTAGGATGAGATTTAACAAAGTCCCCCATTTCAGTTCTACAAGTCAGACAGTAAGTGGTGGGGTAGAATAGGGAAAGACATCTCTCCTAAAAAGAATGTAAACAGTATTTGAAATATATACCCCAAAATTTAAAGTACACGACAAAAACTGGAGTAACTAGCAACTTTTGGTACCTGCAGTTTGGTACCTTACTTCAGAAGGCAGGTATTCTCCACACAAAGGCACTTTTGAAAATGCTGGCTACTGTCCCAGCAGATTTAACCCTTTTGGAAATACCACAAAATGACAGTTAGAGATAAAAGTTTTTTAAAATGCATCTATACTTTTTCATACACAAATGTCAAGACTTTTTCCAGCCTAATGCATGTATAGCAGCTATTCTCATTAACGACTGATTAAGAAATCAGGAGGAGACAAACTTTGCACCACTACGGACCTAGGCAGACTTAAACCAAAATCAGAAATTATTTAAACTATGCAAAACATACTTTACTGTTAAACAACACATCTACCTTTTGAGTGTCAATATCTTGTCGGATCATTTCCATCTCTTTGCTTATCTTTTCTTTCTGTTTCTCACAGGCAGTTAACTGAGAATTTACTTCACGCAGTTCAGACTCCTTTTGCTAAAGAAACAAAATAGTATATGACTTAAACATGAAAGCACTTCTGAAGTAGTATTTTAGTGACTGTTTTTCAGGTTACCTTTTTATAATCGTCTTTTCCTTGTTGAATATAGTTTTCAATTTCTTTCACATACTTGTTTATGTCTTTAGCTTTCTCTTTTATGACATCTATCTGCAGGGAGAAGAAGATTTCAAATGAAATGTAGTCTTATGTCCAAGAACTGATATGCTCTGTATCAAAGATTAGATACTGGACAACACTACTGTCAAAAGTACAATTCCTTATCATAAATCCCTTTAATTTACTAATAAAGCCTTCTGCTTTTGAAAGCCAGATACACCTTTTTACCATGAAAATGTTTTCCAAAACAAATGGTAAGTCACTCATCCGTGCTTACACAAGAGGGACACTTCACCTGAGAAAAAAAGACATTGTCTTTTGTCAAGGACAGATTACAGTCATCCCTGCTATTCCTCTTGGATCTATTAGAAAGGCTTTTTAATATCACTGGTCACTAAATATTGCCATGTGTCCCTAGAAGCTTTTTGACATGACTGCCAAAGGTTAATTACAATTGAGTTAATCTCCTGACTTAGGGAAGAAAAGGAACATAACTAAAAGCTCCACCAATCCAAAGCATTCACTAAAGTCACTGCTGTTTCCTAAAACCAAACTCATTACCACAGCTTCCATCCATGCCTGAAAAACAACACATAATCCTATCTCTGAGATACGCCAAAAGCAAACAAACCTTCTCTTGTGTTTGTTTATTACTTGCAGTCCTTTTATTGACTAGATCTTCCTTCTCCTGCTGCAGTGTCTCTAAAGTTGCATTCAAAGGCAGTATTTGTTCTTTTGCTTCCTGAAAAGTAGTTGGAGAAAGTCCTTTTTATTTTCTCAGTTTGTTAAAGATCAATAATTTTTCAAGTGGTAAAAAAGTCATGTGGTTACTTCTTTCTTTTTTTGAATGTGTTAAAAACAAAAGATGTGATAATATCTGTTAATAAAGTTCTGGAAGTTTGCAAAGATAGCAGCACAGGAGAAACTTTTAAAAATGTATTTTAATTGCTAGTATACAATATTATTTATTTTTCCCCAGGACAACAAAGCTAAGGGTTAAATAATTAGGAGTACTTCCTACCTCAATCTCTCTGCATAAGGACTGAACCTCAGTGGTTAATTCCACTGTTTGTTCCTCCAGTTGTTGACGACGCTGCATACTGCTGGAAATCTGAAGTTTCTCTGCTTTAAGCTCATTAACTGTACTCTTTAGCTGCTGAATCTGATTTTGCTGGTCTTGCTCGAGTTTTTGATTTAACTCAATTTTACCAGTAACTGCAGACGAAAGCAAACACGGAGTGAAACAATCTGTTATTAAAAACATTTATTGTCTTCCTTATGAAAATTTAACTCTAAATTAAGCTAGTATGACTCCAGAACACCAAAACAACAAACTATTAGAATACAGCTATGTCAGAAAGTAAAATTAGTCAACTAAAATTTTAATGGTAGGAAGTTTGGAACACTTTTTTCAATACAAAAATGAAATACCAGTTTTGCATGACCTACCTGTATCCCACAAGTGTTTTTTCTCTTGTTTTTCTTGGCTTACTTGTAGAACAGTTCGACTTAAATCAACCCCTAGCAGCTTAGCCTCCTGCTGAGCAATTTTTCGTTCAACATCCCTAATATCAGTCTGAAAGTATGAGGGAAAAGTACTATTACTATTGTATCAGTGTTTAACAATGTAGTTTTTATCTTTAGCACACAAGAACAAGCTTGGGGCTGGAGACACACATGACTCAAGACCTTCAAATTTACCTCCTCTGTTGGAGCAATGTCACATCACTAGCAATAAGGTTATGTCAGCCCACAGGCTACTAGAAGCTGGAATTCCTAATTGATAGAGGAAATCGGTCAGTACGGATGGATGGGCTTTTGACATCAGCCCACCTCAGAACAGTTACATGTGCTATCTGCCCCTCCAACAACAGAACTGTTGGAGCCTCAGGAGCTGCTGCCACCTCCCACTCGTGAAATACTCAGTCCTTTGCCCAGCCCCAGGTTCTCTGCGTAACTGTTCCATCTTGTGGTTCTCAGCAGAGCAAATATTTTGTGTTGGTAACAAAGGCACGAAGACTGTTCAAAGCAGTCTAATAAAAAGTGTAGGATATCCATTCCCCTTTACCATATATTTGAAGGGCACAGAACAAGGACGCACATGTGACAAGATTTCAGAAAGTACACAGCATAGATCCTGAGAATACACTGAACTATAATGACTATGAGGACCAAAAAACACTTTGCTATACTTGTGATCATGCTCAAGTTCTGGATTAGACCTCTTTTCCCAGTTACTATAGCACAGAACTGAGTTAGAACTCAAGGGACTCTGTGGTCCTCAAAAGAAAAAATCATTACATAAACTTAGAGGGGTTTTTCTAGTACCAAGATCACCTACATAATGCCATCTTTTAAAGTCTTTTTACTTGCTTGAAAAGTCTTTAGGCTTCAAAGTTTTGTTATATTATTGAATAATTACATATTTAAATGCTAGTGAGTGAGTATAATTTTATGTATCAAAAGAAATTACCAAAGCATACCTGGTACCTTTCCATTAGTGTTATATCCTGTAAACGTGCCTTGGCACCTTCCTCCTCAGACAAAGCTTTTTGCAAGAACGATTCCTGTTCTTCTATCTCACCCTTCAGGCCTGTTAAATCCCTCTGTACATTCTGTATCTTGTTCCTCAAGTCTGGTATGTCCTTATCTTGGAGTTCAACTACAGTTTGCCTTAAAGAAAATACAAATCCATTAAGTTTCCTTTGTTAAAAACAGTAGCATAAGCTTACGACTTCTGAGATTACAAAATTGGTGATATGATTTAATAGTGGAAGACTAAATTTAGCTGAAATAGTATCCCCTTAACCTTGCCTACATTTGATTAAGCTTGTTTTATATTTAGCTAAGATAATACAGCTCTCATTTTAGATAGGTGAGTTGAAACAAAGAAGCAAACAAAACCTCTTTTGGTTTTTAACTTAATTACAGCAAGAGCTCAGACTGGATCTAAACCCACTGTACAAGAGTGCCCTCTTGTGAACGGAAGGTCTACCCTCAAACATATATATTCTCCAAACTCTCTCAGAACAGTGGTCTGCAAATTTTTTGAGACTAGACCCTCTTTGCCTACTGGCAGGAAACCTGCATGCTCCACCCTTACTTCAAATGCTGTTCATTTGCTAAGAAAAAAAAAAAAAACAGGACCCTTGACAAAAACCCTTTAGGGCTAGCGTTACTTATTTATGTTTTGGAGGGAGGCAACAGGAAGAGAAAAGGGAGGCAACAAAACACCCTATCTAGAATTTTCACAGCTTTAAAAATGCAGACTAATTCAGCCTGGAAACTGGAAAATACTGTAGGCACTTTTCCTGAATTTGTTAGTACTACCTACACTTTGTATTACCCTCCAAGTTAAAAAAAACAACCACAAACCATAAAATCCACAAGATAAAAAGATTTTTTAAATAACTAAAGGAATAAATCCAGTCCAATCTAATACGGATTATCAGCACCAGGGACAGAGACGCAGTCCCAAACGATGGAACTGAACATGACTGAACCTCAAGGAAACATAAATGGCATTGGCAATCCACTATAAAATCCAGAGATGCCTTTCTGGAACATTATAATTTGTACAAAACTGCCAGCAACAAAAGTATTGTTAAAGGAGATACAAATCAAGGTATTATTAAAGGGTGTTTAATAGAAGTTCAGTTCCCATTCTGTCTGTACAACCTTCCATTTCAGCATTTTTAAGAAACATATTTATGATGACACTGTATGAAAACCAGTAACAATGAAACCAGCCTGTCCATTTTAAATTACAATGATAAATAACAAGGAGGGGAACTATGTTTGTATAGTGTAAATAATCAGTAGAAAAGTAAGTATATAACCATGTTTTCTGCCTCACTCTCATGAGAGCCTTCAAAGGACCAGAAATACCAAAAATATAAAATAGTTGATTATTAAAGTCCAAACGAGCAGAGAACAAATGCTAGCAAAATACATATCTTAATAATGAAATTTTTTTTATGAATTAACTAGCCCTGAAATAAAGCCTCCTTGATGTCTACATAATTTTTAGCAGTAAAAACCCAAGCATTTGAAAGAAAACAGCTTGCAACAATATAGTTTGTGAAGTATTTTACCTAAGTGGTTTAAGACTCATCATTTCATCACGTTTTTTCTCTTTTCTTTTAAGCTCAGACTCTGTTGACTTCAGTTTGTCTGGAGCAAGACGCAGCTTAGACTGTAGATCACTAATTACATCTTGCAGTTCAGCCTCTGTTTGAAAAACTCTTTGACAAACTGGACAACATGACTGGTTCTCCTCTGTCAGTTGTGTAATGAACTGCGAATAAACTGCAGTGGCTCCAGCAAGCACAGCTGGTTTAAAAAGAAAGAAAGACTTTATGTTGAATAAATACTCTATAATCAGATCTAAACTAGGTATGTACTTACCATAAACAAAGACAAAACTATAACCCACAAAATCACAAAGGTAGGAAACCGAAATGGCCGTAAGTGACGCTGTCTGAATTCAGCGCTGCCCCTGATTTCAACAGGTTGCCCTACATCACCTCCTCAAGTCCTTGTAAACCTGAATTATTCTAAAGAGTCTTGTTTTACTAAACCACACTCATCCCTCTGTAATGAACCAGTGGAAGTGTGGACTTCCTGCAGAAATTAATTACTTTCAGACTGTAGTAGGCCCTATGGGCCAAGCTCATGCCAAAAGGCTGGCTTCGTGCTTGTCTTCACACCTGGCAGATCCACACACGCAAACATCTCCTTAGCTTTGAGAAGGTCATGATCTACATACACAGTGACCCAAAGCATACATTTCATTTACTCATAATAAGAGAATTAACTGAAAGAATTCAAATAACTGATTGTGATTAAGTGTAAAACAGAAATAGTAATAAAGATAAGGAAAATTTGCTGAAGAATACTAAGATTCAGTAATAATCTCCCTTAAGTCAAGTTTCCATGCCTGCTGTTTGCTCTGCAAAAGCAACAGATGATCTCAGTATCTGTGGCTTACATTTAAAACAAGCTTCAGGGGAAAAAGTAGAGCTATGTATGAATTTACCTCGCTGTTTTGAACTTTTTTCAATTTCATCCTGAAGTTTCTTCAGATCACTGTCAAAATCTTGGCTTCCACAAACATCAAAAAGTTTGGCTTCATGAAGAGACAACTGCGCTTCTTTTTTTCTCAGCTCGTTACTGACATATGTTTTATGATATTCTGCTGATGCCAGTCGTTTGCTGAAACATCAATGCATAAACTCTTTTATTACAAAACCCCAAAGATTTTAAACTGTTTAAGCAAAAACAAAAACATGGGAAGTTAATTTCAAATTGGTATTACAGAGCTGTTCACCAGTTCTTCTTTAATGACTTTTCAGGAAATCCATAATATCAACATTTTATGAATCTACAGTGTGTGTAGTGTTTCATGTGTGTGTTTCATTTTAATTCTCGTTTGTTTTCTAAATGTTTACTGATAAGAAACTAATTCCTAAAAACAAAACCATACAAAACTTCATAGAATAATACAATACAAACTTTTCTCCCCTACAGCAGTTATTGCTTATCAGGTATTATTAAACCTCTTATGCAAAGAATGCAGCATCTACCCCTGTTCCGTACATACTTTTGAATTATGAAGTATTTTTATACTTCAATCTTAGATACTTTTTGTTTTGTGGAAGTTTAATGTGTATCACTACATAGTGTGGTGATGTTACCTACTCTTCTAAACAAACTGTTTGATATAATCAAATGAAATCAGGAACAGGTAAATGAACTTGTGATACAGTTTCTTAACCACTCTGTGACTTATAAGAAAGTCAGAAGACCAGTAGTTTCCACTCCAGCACATATAAACAACTAAGGATGTTCCAGAACAGTGTTTTGATCTGCTTTTAGTGCTGCCTTTGACATAATAAAATCATAACATTTGTAGTAACTAGCACAAATTGTATCAACTATACATTACACAAATTCTGCAGGATGCTTTCTTTGACTTTGCTTTTTTCTTTTTATTTTTATAAGTAAATAATAATGAATTAAAGTACCAAGTATGTTAAGCATATTAAACTTTCCAACATTTACGTTAATGATTGCAGAAATACTTATGGAGACATAGTCAGTTAAATTAATACCTACTTAAGGTCAGCAAGATCATCCCTTGTCTGATTAATCTTTCTATTTTTACCATGAAGCCAGTCTTCAAGTTGTTTTTTATTCGGAAAGTATCCTAAAAGTGATGTCAGTTCCTCAGAATGTCTTGATTTTACTTTTCTAATTTGCTCTTCTTTGTCTGCCTGGGGAAATGAAGCATTTAAATTAATTTTTTCATATCTTCATATTTATGTCGCTCAATACATTCATGAAGTTAATTGCTTCTGTGAAATCAGGCAGAAGCTTTACATATGAGTGTTGATAAACACCTGAAAAATACACAAATCTTTCATGTCCCTCTCTTATGAGATGATGATAGAAAAATTACTTTGTCTTTCTTCAGCATGTCCATTTGGGTAATTGTCGTGGTATGTAGATTCAGCTGTTCCATCTCTTGATCCAACTTTCTAAGAGCTTTGTCCAGGTTTATTTTCTCATTTTGCAGAGTTTGTACTTCCAGTTTGAGTGCTTCTACATTGTTGTTCTTCTCAGCCTTCTCCAGCTCATGTTCCTAAACAAAAGCCCAGAAGACTTAAATAATCACACTAATCAATAAAGTTCTAACTAAAGGAAATGAAAGAAAGCTCTTAAGCTGCCCAGTATCAGTATCATTAGCTGTTACAGGAATGACACAAGATTTGTAAAGAATATCTGAAAAAGGACAAAGGCTGTGATGTTGGCATGGGGGAAGTCAAGCAGATACTGGATGCACCGTTCTGCAATGTAGTACTGCCCCAAGTTCCTCAGGCTTTTACTGTAAGCTGTAACGTCATGATTTAGCTTCAGGAAGCTCACTCATATATAGTTTGATTCTCTGTATTTGAGCATTTACTGTACACTAAATTTGGAATTATCCTAGTGAGGCTAGAAGAAACGCTGTCAAGCACTGAATTCACACGCTACTAACAAACATAAGATATTTGGCTACAAAGGCACAACCAGCTGTTCAACTGGGACAAAAAATGCTTGTAAATTTACAATACTTCATCAGATCAAACACTTATAACCAACTAGTTCACTCACAGACAAGTTATCTGGAAAAATGTAGGTAGTGTAGCACTTCAGGTCATATTCTTCTGGCCCAATAATTTAAGACTGACTAATCTTATGACATCCCCAACTGTGGGTATTACCCTATTTATAACTCACCAAGCAGAAGCAGTATATTCTATGCATGCACTGTACAAAAACAAAGCAGTGAATAGTCCCTGCCCAAAAGCGTGCACCACCTAAACAGACAAAGCATGGAGAGGGTATTAAAAAGGTAAAAACGCATCAGATGGAGTAAACATCAAGAGGTTTGTTCAGGGGTTTTGTAATGATAAAGCCCAAAGTTTTTACTTAAAATTTCTACACATTTTTCAATCATATTAACTTACTGTCTTGACAATCTCCTGATCCAACTCCACAATTCTGTCTGAAAATGCCTCCAACTGCTGCAATTCGTATTTTACATTCTTCAGCTCAATTTGTTTCTTATTTTGAATGTCTGATTTCAGGTCAATAGTTCTTTCTAACCCAGTTTTCTTGTCTCTTATTTCATCTATCTGTTTTTGTTTCATTGCTTCTTTTCGTACAAATTCTCTCTGAAAGAAGTCAGCAACAACATACTCATTGTTTTCATAGGAAAAAAACATTTAAAAACACTTCTTCACACTAGCATGCAAATATTCACCACTGTAATACAAGACATTGAAATACTTAGGTAACTAAAACTTGTCAAAAACTTTCTGCTGAAATATTTCCATAGGAAAATGCACATGCATCATACCAGCAGCGTTCTATGAGAACAACTCCATTTTTGAAGATGACTTCAACAAAAAGTTGCTTATTTTTAAACCAGTTGTCTGTAATTCTGCCTCAGGTTTTTTTAGCTTGTCAGTGATCCACCTGCACAAGAGGGCTGCTAAGAAAAACCTGTTTGAATAACTGCCTGTCCAATAGATTTGGCAATTCAGATCACTTCATGACCACTTTTAGTTCCAAAACTGATTTCCATGGAAAGATTTAGGCAACCCATAGTGAAAAATTCTAGAAAAAACCCACATGGCTTCAGTTTTTCCCCAACAACATTCTTCTTCTTCCTCCCAGCACCATGAAGACACATATGGACCAATAATACACTAATAACTAACTACACTACTAAAAACCCAGCATTCTTACCGTCAAATGATTCGCAGCTTCTGTATCTCTTTCCTGTCTTTCCTTCAACAACCTCTGAAAACTGGTAATGTGCCTTTCATTAAAAGGTGCTCGCTCAAAACCATCTAATTCCAGCTGTGCTGCCAAAGACTGAATTAACGAATCCCTCGTTGAGATGTGTTCTTGGTGACGATCTGCTTGCAGTTGAAGACGACCTTCACAGTAAGAAAACGTGACATAAACGCTCAAAAACTGAGGCATAAGATACATTTAAGATGTAACTATTTTCTTAAGGTGTTTGAAACCGAAGCATTTTTAAACACCACAAAAAGCTCCACAGTACAAATAAGGTGTAGCTTAAGTGATTGTGACTGCAGGTAACTAAATTTGTATTAATTAAATAAATCAATAATTTAAAATAAAGCCTCTTAAAACATGAAAAAAATATTACTTATGAACAAATAAAGTCCACATATACTTCATGTAAGCATATATTCTGTGCCTCAGCTACTGCAGCTTTACTGAAATAGCCATAGTCCATCAAAAAGAGAACACACAATGTATGCAAGAGTATTATCCTAAAGCCCTCTGACTAGTCCCCAGCCCTGACTCTGGGAATGCCAAGCATTCAGCTTTCACATTCCTCTCGATTAAAACATAGTTATACAATCACATCTGGCTAGCAGGTATTGTCATCACCTAAAGATGCTCAGACAAGTGAAAACAACTCTGTTGTAAACTGCTAGACTGACACTGTTCTATGCCACCGTAAGTTATCTATTTGGAATATTTTTATAAAGAATGGTCAATTTAAGAACAAATGTACTGTTGTAACTACAGCTCAGAACAAGCGCACATTGGAAACTCCAGCAGAAAAACACTAAAACCCACCCACCTGTGAGATTTTCATACCATAGCGTGCAGCTGACCCCAAACTAATAAACATTTCAGTTTTGTCCAGTTCAGAACCCTCCAATTATTATCAGTAGTTTCATTTCAGATCTTAATTACACTAAAATACAAATACAAGGTTACAGAAGTCTAAAATACCTTGTTCAATAAGTAGTTCTGATTTTTCACTGTTAAATCTCTGGCATTCTTTAGTGGCTCTATCTAATTCACGCTTACAGTCTGATAATCTCTTCTCCTTCTCCTTCACTGCTCTCTGGTGGTTCTGGTATCTATCCCTTAGTTGTTCATCTGTTCCTTGAAAAACCTGTATACCAAATACAAAAAGCCAACTTTATCCTGTATTCACTAAATTCACAAGCCAATTATCAATGTTTTAAAGAAAGTACAGTATTTACCATAACAGAATTAAAGAAAAAAAGAGATAAACACCTCCCACATAGGATTTCTACACCAAGACGTATACTGAGAAAAACTGAATCTGCTATAAGCAAAACTGGAGAATCTATTTTTCGTAGGCTGATAAAACATATGAATCTGAATTTTCACCACTGAAGAATTTCCTTCCATTTGTCAAAACTCTTAAATGCCTTGGCACAATCATAAGAGGAGACTGACAATTATTTCTTATTTTAAGATAAAAAAATAAAAAATCTCCTGGGTGATGAACAATATTAACATCAGGGGACATCCCATACTGGTCAAAACAAGTGCTGGCTATCATCAACATACTGTGAGAGATAGGTACGTTCAAGTTGCACACTGCAGGGCATTGTTACCAGCAGTTATCGCTTTGATGAAAACTTTTGTCAGCATTTGTCTTCCTGAAAAGCTAATCTATGGTGGAAGGAAAAGTTAAAAAGCCATTTAAGCCAAATTACACATAAAACTAACACAACTTTATTCAGCCATATCTGCAATATCTGATAATATCATGAGAGCTATGTGGGCTCTGATAATATTTTTCACCAACACCTGATGCGTAACAGAATTATATACTTAGTTCACGGGGTAGCAAAAGACAGCCTGATTCTTCAGCAGAAAGGATGGCAGCATGGAATTTAGAAGGCAACCTTTTCCATCTTCTGTTGCAAATCTTGATTATCTTTCTCCATCTGCCGTCTCCTGCTCTCCAGGGCCTTCACATCATTGTCTAGCCTCATTGCTTTTATAAGATTCTGTTCAACTGCTGCCAGTGAAGTCTGCAAAGGAAAGAATGTTGTAAATAAAATATCTCACCAGCTTATGAATCCCATAATCAATAGTTCCATACAATATAGTAGTCCAAGTGTAAAACCTTCACCTTTACAAAATATTTTTTTAAAATAGGTGGTTTTAAGTTTTAGTTTTTGTTTTAGTTGTCGTTTATAAGAGTTTTAGTTATCAGCTAAACTTGAGAGAGATTTTAAGTTAAGCTACAAAAGAACACTGCTAGACGAATTTCACAAACTGTGTTCTTAAACCTCCAACAGATTTAGACCAGCATCTGCCAGGTTTGCTGACGTACATTTGATTCTGCTTCAGAGCCAAGGATTAGATAACACAACGTAAAAGTGTGAGGCTTTATAATCAATAAATTTGTTCAGCTTTGACATTTTTCTGTGAGCTTTAGTACTTATGTATTGTTTTGTATTAAAGTCTTAATGCAATCGCCATGCAAATTACCTTTAGAGGATCAAGTTGACTCTCAATTGATTTTACGTTCTCCTTAGAAGCAGCCAGTTGAGCCTCTCTATGGCTAAGCTGATCCTGGATGTCCTGTGCTTTTTCTTTATTCTGTTTTAGGAATTTCAGTACTGTCTGACACTCTTTTACTTTAAAGCTTTGTTTCAGTCGTACTTGACGGAGAGTTTCAAGTGCTTTAATATACCTTTAAAAAAAGACAAAATTTCAGATCCTATTGGCAATATAGCAATACTGATGTATGAAACAATGTCTTAGACCTTGTCATTCACACCTACATTATTAGAGAAGACATTCTGTCACTTAGTTTTTATTTATTTATAGTAAAGAGAAAAACCTTGTTGCTGAAAAGATCTCATCAAATTTTTGTTTCAGGGCCTTCCCTTCACTTAGTGGCCAGTTGGATTCTTCTTGGTGGCAGAAAATGACATTGTTAATCACTGCTTTGGAAACACCAAGGGCGCTGATCATCTCTCGATCAATTTCTGCACACTTGGAACTCAGACTGACCTTCTCGCCATGCCTGTGCAGCACAGATAAAGAAAATCACCAAAGTTTTCTAGTAAAACTTCATTTTTAACAGTATAATCTCATTGTAATGTACCATTCAAAATATTGACAAGTAACAATTTTTAAGCACACAATTACCATTTTCAACACCTGCCTTTAACCCCGTCAATATTTGTAGTCAAAACTATTTCACATTTTAAAACTATGCAAAACTACCACAGGGAGAAAAGACAATCTTGAATGAAATCAATACACTTTTTAAACAGTGGAGATTGGAGTTAAACATGGGCCAACAATGATCTGAAACTGCAAACGGTGCTAAAGGGAGTAAAGCCCACATACTCCACACAATGCTCCTTTCAAACCGTATCATTATTAATACAATTTTCAAATAAATGCAAGTTGACAGATGTAAGTAGTTTTCAAAAAGTAGTGGCTATCAAATGTAGGATTTCTGAATCAACTAGTAGATAAAGTGATGAAACTACACAGTTTTTGTCTAAAAGCACTGGTAGCTACTTCAAGGAACACATTATGAAGTTTTGTCTTCTCTTATACATAAAAATATACAAAACCCAAACCGCTCTTTATGTCAAAGTTAAAAAAAAAAAACTGACAACTTACCTTGTTCTAGTAATGACAGCTTCCAGTGTTTTAAATTCTGTTTTCTTGCCTTTCTGCGTACTGACCATGGATCGCTGGACAGCTACGAGCTCTCCGTTTATATCTCGAAACTGTAATCGAATCTGAGCTCTAACATCTGTTTCGTTGGCAACCTTTAGGAGAAACAAAAAAATTATTAAGAGAAATTCTTCTCAACGTCCAAATGAATAGGTACCATCCCAGCTGTGCGTAATGTTCTAACCTCCCTCTCAGTGCTCTGTTTTTCCTGAAACGATAGTCAGCTCATGTCTGCCTAGAATTTGAGTATCCCTGTTTTCATCATAACCCTGAATGCAGTTATTCACTTTAGAGTAAACACACAGTTAATACAGTTGGTATGACTGTTACCTTTGGATCATGAACAAATGAGTTTCCTTTGGTGCCAGGAGGAAAATCTCCAGTGGATATATACTTAAGACATTCAATGATAGTCTAAGAAACGAGAAAAAAAGTATATAGTTATAATGGCAATTTAGAGTAAACAAGAGGGCCTACAGGCAAAACTAGTAAAAGCCAAAATATTTACAAGTGAGTTAAACATGCTAGGAAAGAGAAACAAGATATAAAATTATTTTTTTTTTAGTATCATGAGAATATGGTACTTTGCAGAATTTGTTTTAATCAGGATCTGGATCAGTTTCATATGAAAAATATCGATCAGTGCTCTGCAAAATCCAGGTGTGAAAGCAGATCTCTAACAATGCTAAACACCACAATACTTAGTCAACTAACAGCAAGGTTTTTCATTATTATTAATACTTTGATGTAGAGATCATTACGCCCACTCTGAGGCCTTTCAGACTATTTAGAATCCAAAACTAAACATACAGCAAATCTTACCGTTTTTCCTGCACCATTTGGTCCCACCAAAATAGTTAATGGATTAAAGAAAGTGATAATCTGTTTGTCTTTATCCTCTACCCCAAAACTCCTCACTCCAAGGATACTCATTTTCTCAATCCTTGACATTTCTGCAGAACTTTTCTTCCAAAGTCAGAAACGTAAATGTTATAAATCCTGTAAAATAAAGTTTTGTGAAAAATCTAGAAGGCAAACCCCACAGCATATCAGTGAAAGCTGACAACACATCTATACATGCACAAAATATTATGAACATCTTTAAAAACACAGCTAAAGCTCTTCAGCTATGGCTCAAGGTAAAGAACATATGAAGGCAAAACTCTTTTTTTAAACTGAAAAGCTAATCAACTGCAAGTTAAGAGAGGTGCCATACTATTTATCATTAAATCAACAACAATGACCAAAAATAACCCTTTATTCCACATCACAAAACCCATGCACATGCTTTCAGAATGCCCCAACCATAACAGAGGCCCCAATATTTTCTTCCCTGTAAAAATCCACCATTGTACTGCAACACCCAACACTGTGCAAGCTTTGCTACCTCCAGTTTCTCCCAGGGCCGTGTTCTAATTTGTATGGGACACCCAGCATTATCCTTGTCCTGGTATGAGGGGCAAGAGAAAAGCAGGAGGCTTGCCTGACTGCAGCTGCAGGCAGGCCCAGGCCCAGGGGCAGGGGCACGCAGGCAGGGCAGGCGCAGGGGCGGGCAGGCCCAGGCCCAGGCCCAGGGGCAGGGGTAGACCGGCCCACGGGCAGGTAGGCCTAGGCGGGAGCAGCCCCTGCCGCAGGGTGGGCAACTCCGGCCCTACCGAGCCAGGGTCAACACGTGTATTTCAAGCGTGCATCTCCGTGCATTTGAGATGTTTCCCACGGGCGAAAGCGCGCTGCTCGGAGCGCTCCCACTCGCCCCTCTGGGCTCTCCCCGGCACCCCGCTCCCCCAGCCCAGACGCCTCCGGGGAGGCCCAGCGAGGCGAGGCCTGGCCCGGCCGCCGCTGCGGTTGGAGGCAGGCGGCAGCGGTGGGGGCACCGGGCGGGAAAGGGCATTTCCTGGAGAAACCGCGCTGCTGGGGCAGAGGTGGGCAGCGGGAGTTTCCCGCCCGGAGCTCCGCGCTGCAGCGGGGGTGGAACATTTTCCAGGGAGAGGCGATGGCACCGGCGCGGCGGGGGCGGCCCTGGCCCTGGCCCTTCCCGCCCCCGCCCCAGCGCGCCGCCGCCCGGTTCCCCAGCCCGGTCACCTCCGCTCGCCGCCGCCGTCCCGCGCGCCCCGGCAGCCACCGCGCCCGCCACCGCCACGCCCCGGCAATGGCGGCCCCGCCCGGCCGGCCCCGGCCCCGGCCCGCTACCGCCCCCCGCCGCGGCCCTGCCCCCGCGCCGCCGGCCCCTGCCTCCCTGCCGCGGGGCGAGCGGGGGCGCGGGGGGGGGAGCGCCGCTCCAGGGGTTCCCCGGCCGCTGTCCCCCTCGCCCTCGGCTGCCTTCCTGATCGCCGTGGCCCCTCTCCTCGTCATGCCCCTGGCCCCTCGCTCCTCGTCCCTTGGCCTCTTCTTGTCATCCCCCCGGCGCCTCTCCTCATGCCCCTCTCCTCTCCCCCAGCCTCTCCTGCCTGCCCCGTCCTGGCGACCTCCAGTGGCACCCGGTGATTTTCTCCCCTCCGCTGAGGAGCCATTCGCACTTTTATTAAAAAGACGGAACAATTGTGAAATATTAATTTCAGAGGGTTTTAAAATAACGTTTCCAGCCTGGTGGCCTGGCTCGGTGGGCGCGGCAGCTGTGGCAGGGAAAGCTCCCTTCTGACGGCCTGGTGAAGTGGTGGAGAGACCTGGGGGTAACTGGGTTGTGGGGCGCGTGCGGGCGTACTGCCGAGCCCCGAGCCCCGCTCTGACGGCGAACGTGCAGGTCCCCGCGGCAGTGCAGCGTGGTGCTTCTGTCTCAGAAACCACGGGTCTGATGCTGGCTCTGATGTCCGCTCATTCTGCCCATTGCACACCGCTGAGTCAGAGCCAGCATGGATGGCATCAGCGACCGGCGGGCAAAACAGTGGCACAGCAGCGTCGGAGCTGTGGTAGCTGCCTGGCTGGTGGCGGCGATGCCAGCGCTGTTAGTAACTGCGTGTGCTCGCGTATTTCCAGCCATAGCATGAGTCCTTGGGGCTGTGGGTGAGCGGTGGTTCACCATGATGCTGTCAGTACTTGGTGATGCATCCCTCTCTCACAGTGACAATGAGAGTCAGGAAATGGCTTACAAGTCTGAGGTGGTGTGTGATCTGGTAATTCACCTTTCTTGGTGGGAAATCTCGAATACAAACTGCAGAAATCCCACATCAATCTCTTTGTGCTCGACTCAGGGAGAGGATAAAGTGTAGTCATAGATCTGATTGTAGGATTGCTCCATTTAGTTTTAATTTAAGGGGAATTTCCTTCAGATCCATATGAAAAATAGGGAAAGAATGATTAAACTAAGCTGTTTTGGAAGTTAACATCTTAACAGGAAGAAAGAAAGTGTTGGGCATACAGAGAAGTGCTGAGAGAGCAGATGAGATGTGTGAGGACCCTCCACCACATCCTCCCAAGGAGAACAGCTCCTCTTGCAGAGGGCAGCTGTTGCCAGGCACTAGCCCTCCTGCTCTGGCTTCCTGTTTTAGAAACTGAATACAGGTATTGTGCTTGTTCAAATACCATTACGGAGTGTGAAATCCAGACAGACGGCTTCTCATTAAGCAGAAATGTTTCACTTAACGGCTTATAGTATTCTTTTCCACATTGTACACCTGCCTGCAAAAATTGTGGCAACAGAATATAAGCTGTTTGGAAAGAAACAATATTACCTTCATTACCAAACCTACTTTTTATTTGCTAATAATTTTATGAATATCTGTCTTGTGGGCTGACCCTTGTCATGCATAAAGGGGATTTTTTTTTGACTTACCAAAATGTGAAAATAAATTGCAGCAGCTTTTCACACTAAATGTGAATGGTTTCCGTTGTTCCACAGACAGTTCAACGACAGCTGACCAAAGCAACTTCAGGCTTCTAGGTGGTGACTCCAGCAATTTCTATAATCTGGAAAGAAACCCAAATAAAACCTCAGTTTCCTAATTAAATTAGAACAAAATTAGAAAGCATTCAGAAATGCCTCCTATCTGTATCTGGAGGGAGATTGCTAAATAATGGAGTCAAAATTCCATGCAGTTTATTGCCACTAAATCCACCTGTTTTATATACTTCCCTAGTCACAGAGCTAAGTCAGGTGTTTGGTTTTTTTCTTTTTAGAAGAATAAGAGGAAACACTAAGAAATGAAAACTGACCTAATAACTTTAGCAAGGGTGCATGTTTTATACCACTTCATAGGTAATATGATACAGATCCTGCTCTCAACAGCAAAACAAGTAGTTACTAAACTGGCACAAAATAACACAACTGAAACAGTTAAACAGGAAATCAGTGGATAATACCCATGTCCGTTATTGGATATAATGACAGAAACTGCTGCAAGAGCTATTGTTCCTATCAATGTTCACTAGAACAGGGAAGTACAAGTTCAAATCAATAAAATGTGAAAGTTATTTCTTACTCTGAAGAAAATAGGGAAAGGGGAAATAACCACTTTCCCTGCAATACAAAAAAACTTCAGCTGCTTCTGGTTAAGTCCTCAACTATTATCTATCCTTTTTATATGAAAACATAAACCTCTTAACATTACTGATTTTCTGACATTTATCATCATAGTGTAGTTTGTTAAATACTTCCAACATTCCAGTCTGTCCTTGAAAAGAATCCAAGGAAAAATCTTGGACATTAGGAAAGTCTGAAATGCTAAGCCAAATCCAGAGTTTTACAACTGAACTTTATTTCCAAAATGAGAAAGTCAAGCTCTCACAATTTTAGATCACCAAATAACATTGTTAATAGTGATCATGTGCACAAAGCACATTAAGAAGCCACCTAATAGAGCATTATAAGGATAACACAGTGTGTCAAGAGCTGTACATCATCAGATCTAAAAGACGTGGTCTGTGGACTCCAGCTATTGCACAGTTACTGCCATCGGGCAGTGCTTAATCAGAGGTTACTCAACACTTTGTAGATGCTTTGGGGTCTACAAAGGGGTTGGAAAGGAGTACCAGAGTTTCGAGTCAGTTTTGGGACTGCAGGAAGGTTTCAGGTGATTGGGGGTAGGACAAGGATCTCTCACTTTGGCTGCTCAAATCCCTTTCTTTCTAGGGCCCACAGACTTCCTCACCCCCTTGTACCCATCTTCTCCCACATCCATGGCAAGAAGCAACTCTTCCTCTTCGCTCCAGAGCCCCTACTCATCATCCAGTTATAAAAAAATCAACCAGAACAAAAAAAGCCAGAGGACCGCCCCTTCTTTCTTTCTCTGGGGCTTTCTTACCCTACTCCTGAGGACCGGAGTCCCTCCAGGACTAGCTGCAGGGACAGGCTGCTGGCTGCAGATGCCATGGACACCCTCACCTCTTCCCTGCAGCCCCCAGCCAGGCAGGAGCTATCTCAGGTTCACCTATAGGTAAAGCGGTCGAGCTTCCAGTCTTGGGAATCTGATTTACCTGTGCTTTCAGCCAGCTCCAAAATTGATAAATAACTTTACCAGCATATTTTAGTGCTTCCTCTATGAAGGGAAGCAAAGCAGCCAGTCTCGTATCATGTCAAGTTCACAATTAGGCAACAGAGGCAAACTTTGGAAAACAGAAGTTTGTACTCAATCTTACATCATCTGTAATGAAAATTAGTAACACGCAAGTGATAGGTGAAGTAAGCCTGGACCTTATCATAAGCTGGCAGCCAGCAGGAGGTTTTGTGGCTAACAATTCAGGCTTTCTCTATGGTTGTAGTCTGATGATAATCCTACTTTTTATGAGTGCAAAAAAGGTTCACAAAACATGAGCTGCGGCCACTACAGATCTTGAGACAAGAAGAGGTTAGTATTCGTCTCATTGAGATGTTACTGGCACAACAGGCTGTAACAATACTGCCAGAATCAAAGATAAAATTCATATCCATCTTTCAGAAGAAAATACAACTCTAGACAGATGATAGTAGATTACACTCCATCTGTGTGTTGTCTCCTGCCCTGCAGCTGCCGCGTTATGACTCAGTTGTTCGGGAGCACAATGCCATCAGTCTCTGTTGTTGCTGCTTTCTTCACAGCAACACTTTTCCATGTTACTGTTGGATGATGCACAGACCGTGTCCTGACTCTGAAACCAGTTTGGCCTCTGGAATATTCTCCAAAAGTTGTTGATTAGGAGACTTAGTTATTGGCATTGTTTCTGGTAAGAGTTTTCTGTTTCACACAAGCTATTTTCATACCAATATGAAATCTGTTCTCTAAATCAGTGTTTATGCTGCTGTGAGGTGGTTTAGTGGGAAGGATTTCTTCACTTGTGATCTGTCTCCTTTGACTGACACTCAGCACAGTTACCAGCCTTTCAGAGTATATAAATCTGCAAATGTGAAAGTATGAACATGAAAGGCTCAGAAGCAGGAGGGACTGACTACCTGAGTCACTGTTTCCAGTCTCCTGCAACACATAATATCATGTCATCCCTTCCAGAAATCTGTCAGTACTCCTTTATAAAACTGGTTGGAACATTGGGTACAAGAACAACTGGTGGTTACAAACTTTTATATTTCCAGCCTGAACATCTGATGGCTGCGGTGTTCCCCATTTTAATTTGTCTGAACATTGTCCTGCTTTTATCTCCCAATCTGTTTATAGACTGCACCTGTTCTCAGCCTTCATCTTCCTAGATGATCAAGCCAAGATCTTCCACTGCCCAGGTTCTTTGTTCAGCTGGCCAACAACATTAATGACAGTAGGACAGGCCTTGAGGCCATTCATTAGTCACCTACTTCAGCCTAATAACTTTCCTTTTCAACATGACTCTTAACATAGCCCAGTAGACTATTCCTCTGCCTTAATATTCCATTCTCCAAATTAACCAATACATTATAATTTGTTACAGTGCTTTACTAAACCCCAAATACCTAGGATCCTTGTCTTCTCCTAGCCTGAACTCTCTTACCACATACAAGGGTATCTGCTCACTTTGGCATGATCCATCTTCAGCACAATCAGTGTTATATTTTGTCTTATCCTACCATTTTCTTCTACTCCTTTAACAAATGTTTCTTTCTAAACTTGTTCTAAAAGCCAACACATCCGAAGAGCCAGCCTTCACTAGTCCAGGTTGCTTTTTGTGTTAACAATGCACCACTTTATAGCATTGGGGGAACGTAGACTTTATCATTCCCCGATTTGAAAACTCAGTTCAGCTCTAAGTCAGGCCTGAGGAATGCCACAGACACTCGACTGGCTCCCCAAGAGCTGCTGACCCAGCCAAATCATTTTGTCTTCCTTCTCATTTTGCTGCAGTCCACCCTGTCACTTCAGACACTTGTTCTTTACTCACTGCACTGCCTGTCTTGCAGTATCAGTATTTTTCCTTTGACTGCCCATGCTTCTTTGACACTTCTAACCACTGTGATATCTTTATTTATCTGATTTGGGTTTTAATTCCCATGTACCCTCAGTTCTGATTTCACTTTACACTATAGGATAAGTATGGATGCAAAGTCTAACAGACTAGATACTTGCACTCAGCTGGGAAATGGAATTTTATATATCAATCTCATTTGTTCCTGCTGCATTGGGTGCATGGCATTTTACTGGGAGACACCTATCCTATGTTGCCTTCATACATATTTTCCATTCTACTCCCACGTACCTCTTGTGATGTCACAAGTCTTGCTTTATTCAAATTCTGCAAGGCTCATGGATACTGTGATACAAGGAACTGCCACAGTTCTGTCCACGGATGATGATGGACAGAAGTCTTTTGTTATTAAAAATGTGCGTTTTGTTCCTCTCCCTAATCATACCAAGGTGGTATGTCACCATGAGTGATCAGTTTGGAGCAAAATTTCTCATCATTTCAAAACCAGCTAAGACATTGTTGGTGATTCAGATGCTGGTGACAGCCCAAAAAGATCAGATTGTTGCCCAATATAGCAAGAAACATCTATTCCTTTAATTCTTGTCAAATATAACAACATATATACTATATTAGCATATCACATGATAGATATTCTAACATCTATACTAATAATTTTTAGCAAAAGTACCACTATTTGTGAAATATAACAAAAATGCTTGCTTTATATCCATGCTGTGGGAAAGGGAAACCTTTCAGAATATTTTTTTCTTTTGCCTAGTTTATCGTAGATGCTTTTTATCCCTCTCCCTCTAGAACAGAGTGGCTATACCAGGTCAGGCAAAAGTCCATCTTACTCGGCATCCTGCCTCTAAGAGTAGTCAAATGCTGATTTCTGCAGATGAATGAAAGTATATGTTGTGTTATTCTCCACGTGCTTTTCCAGGATCCAAACATTTTCAGCTGAGAGCCTCTTGTGTTGCTTTTGATGTGCTCTGACTATAGGAAGCTCTATAAGCCTAGTGTAAAAAGCTTTTTCAGGAGCCTTTTCAGTTAGGATCAAAAGATCCTTTCAACAGTTGTGGGGTTTTTTTAAACTTCTAGTTACACTTGCTGAAATTTAGGACAAGAATAAGTATTTTAATATTTTAAAAATAGTTGATGGTTTAGCAGCATTTTCAAAAAGACTTAAACAGTTCATAAAAGCACATACTGAGAAATTAATTATTTGACGTGCAGAAGGTCCCCTTTGTTTCTGTGATTCTCAGGCAGATAGCTGTGGAAAACCAGATGACTCTTCTCACATTGTTGAATGATTTGTCTGATTTTTCTGGAAAATTTTAACCTTTTAATGAATGACTGTTACCCACTCACAAGCCCCTGCCAGCCATCTGAAAGTAGTATTTAGCCATTTATAAGCACTTCAGTATTTTTCAGTACATAAAGTTTTTCCGCTAACGTTGAAAGACAAGGTTTTTGCTTGATGCCAGGGATGCTAATTTCTGCCATTAATGCCTACCATGCTTTTACTATTTAGCTATTGCTAATTAAACCCATGCTTTTCCCAGATATGTATTATATGCTGAATTTCACAGAACAGAGAAGGTGAAGGAGTGAAATCGGTTAAGTGGTGTTAGGATCTGTATATGTCTAAGAATTTGCTATTATTTTTTACTACACCTAGAACTGCGATTTATGTTAAAGAATCATATTGAACAAAGGATGTCATGTTACTGAGTGGAATGTAAGAACTACTTAGGTTTCCAGATCTCCATCTATCGGATTATATGATGCAAAAGTAAGAACAGAACCACATAAATTGTTATATACATGCGTTGTACAAGGAATACTCCTATTTCCTGTGATGAGTTTTTGATATCGTGTAAGAAAATGACATCTCTTATCTACAAAGGTATTTTCCCCTTATTTGATGTCAGAGGGAAGGAAACCCCCAACCTGTCCCCACGAGGCATCCCACAGTGCCTATAATAATTCACACAATGATCTTGTGCCTTTTCCTATATGAGAAAACTTTCCCTTTGATTTAATATTCAATGTGTACATGAGTATATATAGGCAGCATGTGGTCTTAAAAAAGCATGAATCAAACATAGCTTTCCTGGAAGCAAAAATGCTGTTGCTCTGTATCTTCTTAATGAGTTGCTGTTTATCTGGCTCAGTGGGAAGTGCAACAGAAGAATTTCAAGTAAACTTCAGGGCTCTGGTGGATTTAGCAGACAAGAAGGTGGGTCATTGTCTTTTTCATTTTCTACAGTTCTTTTGATGGAAGTATAAAATCAAATCTGGGCTAGTTTCAGCTCTAATTTGCGTGTCCTGTGTTTTGTTTGTTAAACTTGAGATGCTGAAGCCACTGCATATCAACCTCTCCTCAGAAGCTGGTGCAATTGTTTCCCCAAAGGAAGTTCAGAAATAGAAAACCTGATGAAGATGATATGTAGAGATGCTTAACATTATGGCATTCACTTAGAAGAGAAATACCTTCTAACGCTATTTTCTTCTTTAACGTTTTAGATATTTCTTCCAGTACCTGCCGGGAAATTTCAGGTAAGACTTTTAAAGCTTCTTTATTACTGCTGTTGTTAATAATTCGAAAAATGATGATGCTTTGTAGCAGATCTTGAGAGAAAGAGTTAGACTCCTAAAAAAGACCGAGTCTCACCAAAAGGGAATACACATGCTTATAGCATGTTCATGAGCAGTTCTATCAAATTCAGTGAAGTTCCTCATATGCAAAAAATTATGGAAATACATAACCAATTCTAAGACCACGGTCTCTGAGACTTGCTGTATTCCTACCAGAGGCAATCTCAGGAGCTGTTGCAGGAATCTGAATACTGAGGGTGTTCTCAACAGAGCTATATGAGGTGCAGACCCTGAATGTGACCCGCTCTCCTTTAGGACAGAAGGCAGTGAATACCGTTTAGTACTGGAAACATGAAAATGTTCTTACCACTTGGCAAACAGATGAGTTGAGCATAATGGAGTTTGTCTCCGAAGGAAGCAATTCACAGGCACGACAGACACAGCGTTGTTGATCAGTGGTTTTCAGCCTGTGGTTGGCAGGTTTCTCAGGCTCTGTGAACAAAGAAAAGGTTCGTGAAAAATAACTAAGAACAGGCAGCCTATTGTCGGAAGGCCTTATCTTTAGAGGAAGGTGAAAAGCAGCACTTTATAGACAGACGAGTATGGTGCTTCTGTGTGGAGATGGTAGCTGTGGAAGGCAATTAGCAGATCTAATCTCCCCAGGCTACTTGGTGTGATTTTGATAAAACTGCAATGGATTTTCATCCTCTTTTAGAACTCTTTTCCCTGTTTTTCCTTTATAATGATTTTTTTTTTGTTATATGCTTTTTTTTCTCTCCTGCTGTAGATTTATATCAAATCCCAGAAAACACAGGAAAGGCGCCTTTCCCTAATTGTACAGAAACAGAGTAGGCAATAGATAATTTCTGTTTCTGCTCTGCCTGCAGTTATTGAATTTAATGAAAGATAGAATTTAACTCATTTGGCAGAATATAATTTTGCTGCTGTTTGTTATATTTTTTTCAGTGCAACCATGTTCCCTGTCACCTTGAAAAAACCATGGAACAGCTGAAAATTTACTCCAGGAATGATCAAATGAGCATACATGTTTCTCTGATGGAGAAAAACATGGACCACATAATAGCAACTGTAAATAAGGCACATGCAGTAAGTTTCTTGTCAGTAATTTATAATGATTAAACAGGTAAAAATGTGAAATTACTGTGAAATGGCTGCTCATTTATTTTCAAAACATATGAAATGAAGCAACTCAGCACTCTCATCAACTAAAGTCAACAGCAAAATTTTGATGCCACCTCTGTACACTCTTAATTTCGCAATGTTGAGCATTACGTCTGCCACTTAGCAATGGCTTTATAGAAAATACTGACCTGACATTCATAGAGTCTGGATGGAAGTTAGAGTTTTCTAAGAAATGCATCACCCTTAGACACATCCTGGCCTTGGTGTTAGCCAGGATATTAATAAGAAAAGGCCCTAAGCCACACCTCAGTAAGCAAAGTCAGCCAGGAAGAAATATTCCTGATTCTCAAAAGCATTCATTCCTCAAAAGCAAATCTCCATTCATTCGATCTATCTTTTCTTCAGATGAAATATCACCTTGAACAACCAGCCAACAATTCGGCAGTGATATGCTGGTTTTATTCCCTCCCTTATTCTCGCTATTATCTGTTGTTATTATTATTCTTCTAGAAACCTGAGAACAACCGTTCCTGTCCCACAAAAGGGATGCTCCTGCAGAGCGCTCTGAAGTGCTATGAGAGGTTCTTTCAAAAGCTGCATGAGAGGTGCTAGAAACCCTGCTGATGGGTGCTGGCGACCCGGCTGGTTGGAGACGTCTTACTCAACACTAGAGCTGGTTCTGACGGAATGCTGCGAAGCTGCCCCAGCGCCCCACGAAGCGATAGCGCAACATTTACATGAATGTTTTCTATGTGTATTATCAGATATTTATGTCTTATTGCAGGTATTAACATATTTATTTAACTTATAGAAAACTTTTATATTTGTACAGAGTCCTGACATTCAAATTGATAATGAATAAAAGAACTTAAAATTATTAATTCTTTTG
The DNA here is from genome assembly GCF_963210335.1 of Falco punctatus. Classification (NCBI taxonomy): domain Eukaryota; kingdom Metazoa; phylum Chordata; class Aves; order Falconiformes; family Falconidae; genus Falco; species Falco punctatus. Next base: position 63,541,559 of record NC_137588.1, on the reverse strand, counting down.
TGGGTTTTGTGCACTATAATAATCAAAGTATATGTCAAGGCTTGGATAGAACTATGTAAGTGAAATTAATAAAATACAGATTAGAAGACAGGTCCATTAACGTGCTCTCCTGCAGACATTTACAAAATTGGCAGAATCTTTGTTTTCTGAAGGCAGGAACCACCCCAAGTCTCTCAGCCCGTCCCCATCGGAGAGGGGCTCCAGCCTCTGACCGTCTCTGTGGCCTCCTCTAGACTCGCTCCAGCAGGTCTGTGTCCTGCCTATGCTGGAGCCCCCGAGCTGGACGCAGCGCTGCAGGGGCGTCTCAGCAGAGCGGAGCAGAGGGGGCGAATCCCCCCCCTCGCCTGCTGGCCACGCTGCTGGGGACGCAGCCCGGGGTGGGTGCCTCGCTGGGCTGCGGGCGCACGGTGCCCGGTCATGAGAAGGCACCTCTCTGAACAGCGCCCTTCCCGTGCAGTGTGTAAGGAAACGGCAGCATGTTCCCGGAGGTGCAATAAGCCGGGAAACCTAACCCATGCAGAGGAGATATTAAGTGCCTGAAGAACAGCTTTCACAAGCAACTGTAACTGCACAACTGCTATAATTGATGCAAGGCTGGAGAACATAAGTTTTTTTCTTCTATTTCATGGTTCATTCCAGCTTTCTGCATAAAACTGAAAAACAGCAGCAAAGCCAGCACCTTACCACAGCGTTTGCAGAAACAATATAATCAAAATCCAAGCCAAAAGAAATTCCTTTCAACCAACCATTGCCAAGTGACTGTAACGTCATTACAAGTCATGCTAAAAACTCACCTTTCCTTCCAGACCATGCCAAATGACGTTAAAAGTGTCAGCTCTAACGTGATGCACCTAGGGGTGGGGATGATACTGCTCACCCATGCCAGGCTAACTCACGAGGTAAACACAGACAAATGCTCCTGACTGCTTAAAAGACCACACTGGAACCTAATTAACTAATTAAGCAGAAGAGAGCTCTAATTACAGTATATTTTAATGCAACTCACCTCACACCAACAAGCGTATTCTTTCACTACTCATTCACATTACCTTGCAGTGGGTCCGTCCACGCAGGGCAGAGCACAGGGAAACTTTTCTTTCTATTTTGCTCTTCTGGAATGATTTTACTTCCTGCATTAGTTCAGGTTAACAGAGTTTGGAGCACCTGTAATTCTCACTTTGTGCTGTGTGTTCTTCAGGAAAACTAGTGCCAGGATTATAAGACAATTTAGAGTCCTTAGGAGCATTTAAAAAATACACTGAGTGGGACAAATGGATTTTCAGTGTGCTGACAATGTGGTGCATCGTTTGTGTGCCATCTGGCTAAACTATTGAAAAGCCATTTCAGAAGGGAAAGGCAAGGTGCTCTTTCAAACCACAGTGATCGAGGCACATGAATGAGGCTTTTAGGAGCCCTGGGAGGGAAGGGCGGTACACGCGAGGGCAGCAGGAGTTACAAGGCTGGCTGTGCAACCTTTGCAATTCACATTCCACATACACAACACTCTTCTCCCCTGTGAGTGAAAAGGAAAAGCCTTAAGGCTTTAATTTTCAAGATGTATAGGCAAAAAAAAAAAAAATTGAAAAAATCAAACAGGGACAGAGACTGCTCTTGGGAATGTCTCTTGCTAAATGCTGAGGGCACCCTGCACCGCGGCGGGCTCCACCTGCAGAGCCTGCCGTGTGGGAACCGAAACCCAGCGAGCTGCTTCCACAATAAACATCAGAAAACAAAGAAACAAAAAACTAGAGACAAATATACTGAATTGTCTAAGCTGAAAGAACTGTAATCACAGGTTTCTGAGCTCCTGCCTGGAGAAGCCAAAGGATTTTAGAAACCAGAAGAGATGTTAAAGCTGCCAGAAGGAATTACTGAGATCCAAAGAGGAGAGCATCCCACCACTGCTCCTCTGCCTCATCACTTCAGGGAGTTGCAGGACAATGATTTAGAATATTTTTTTAACTATCCTGGCTACCATTCCCACTGACGTTTCCCATGATGCTGAAAAGCTTTCTGGTGCAGCCTGTGCTGGCCACTGGTCATGACTTAGGTCAGACTGGGGCAGAGAGCGAGCAGCAGATGACACCCACATTTCCATCAGCTTGGGCTGAGTCTTGAGCAACAGCTGGCTCCTCTGGGTGATCTTCCTTTCCCTGGCTTCCCTCTTCTCTTCTGCCTTTCTTTTTCTCTCCAGGAACAATCCCATGTGGTGCAACAGCTCAGCCAAACTGGTCTCAGGGTGGCACCTGGCACAGTCCCCCTGAGAGCATTGCCCAGTGCTAGGCATGAACCGTGCTGCTCCCCTCACCTACCTGAGCAATTTCTGCCCTGGCTCGTCTTCAAGCAGCAGCAATAGTGAAAGCCAAGGGCAATAGAATAAAGAAGTCAAGGGCATCTGGCCAGTGTTTTGCGTTTTCTTCCAGGTGTCTTTAATGCCATGGAGGAGCCTGGCAAAATCAGGTGTTTCTTGCTACAGGTCACTTTGTGTGGAGAAAGGGAAAATCTGTGAAAAAACATACTCAATTATGTATGTTAAAGAATTAGTAGATACTTAATAAACTATACATACTGTACCCTCGACCCAGTCCACAGTGGCAGGCTCTGATCTCCCTTCTTAACTGAAGCAAAGTAAAAACCTTTCTCCCCTGAAGAAACTGGCCAGATACTGCACATTTCCAGAAAGCAGTCACTCCCATGGAGCGTTCCAGAACTGTAACAGCCTGTTTCCTAAGAAAAGATTATACTCCATGTAATTTAGGTCAAGACCAAAATTTCTAAATTTCCCTGGCTTGGGACTGGCCTTTGAACAAGCAGCCAAGCAGTTTCTGTGGCAGGGGTGATCCAGGACCTGGTGCACCACAGAGCAGCACTACTTAGGGATGCTTTTCTAGCAAGAACAAAATCCAGGGATTTACCTTTTATCTCTATTGCACAAAGCAGGATTTCTGCTCACAGCTGGCACATCCCAGCCTGGTTTTGCACACACATATGTACCCCACTTCACCAGCACCCTAACAAGGGGCACGCGCTGGAGGAAGGCAGCAAATAGCTGTGCATTCATTCCCTAAATAGGGTGAATATGAGTCAAGACCCCCTGCTAGTGACTTGCTGTTTGCACTTATCCAGCTTTTCTCTAATTCTGTTAGAGGTGAGAGTATAACTAAAGGTTAAAACAGTCTCTACAACCCCAGGAGAAGGGTCAGTTTGGGGTTAGAAGACTTGCCAGCATAAAGGAAAATTCTGTTTCAGTTGGATTGCTTTAAACTAAGCACCTACCACAAAATATTGAAACATAACTACTGACAGAAAGCATTTCAGAGCATTTCTGCAGATTAGTGAAAGTATATTCATACTCTAACAGAAAGGACAGCGGGTGGCTGGGAGCACTTGTGGCCCCTGCAAGTCACTGACTCATCTCTGGGTGCTGGGATGGATCCGGATCAGGAGGAGGCAAACCCTGCGGTCCTGAGCAGCTCTGCTTTCCCAGGAGCAGAGAGAAGAGCTGGCCAGGAGGCGTTCCCACAAACCATGGTCTCAGCTTTTTAGGTGACCAAGTACGTGACACTGGCTGCAGCTGAAATCCATACGGGCCACAGAGGCTGGGCATTGCAGCCACTTTGGAGATGCCCAGGAAACACTTATCTTTAATAAATGAGACATAACATTTACTGATGAGGTTAATCGATGAAAGGTAGTTTCCATGTACAGGATTACATCAGTCAAAAGCTGCTTATTTATTAAGCAGGATTTAAAAACCAAGATATGGTCTCCAGAGTCCCATGATCTCCTCATACATCTAGCCTGCCCTTTCAGATAAGGGAGGAAAATGCAGACACAACTCAGAATCTGTCACAAATGTCACTCTGACCTAGGGCTCTGTTTACCCACACACATTCATCCCATTTACCACCGAAACACCCACACACCATTTTGTAGCGCATCCCCTCGACAGCGCCTGTGGGCTGCACGCCCTGGCCAGCAGCGCTGGGCATTAGGGACACCCCCTGGACACCCTTTGGACCCCTCCTTGCTGTTAACACCTCAGGAGGGGGGGGCAGGGGAGGAATCACAGAGATCCTCACCTTGGAGCGTTACCTGCACCCCGCAGCACTGCTCCGACCAAGCCCTCCATCTCCCGGGGACCTGCCCTGGTGGCTTCGAGCAGCCGTGGCTGTCTTCAGGGAAAAGACGATCTAGGAAATGAAGTCTGTTCCCCGATTTTCAGAAATTTCCATTTTCCTGAGCCTGGCAGGCTAGAGAGACACAGTTACTGCACCACATCCATGCTACATTTTGTACTCGCACCAGCAGAGAAACCTTATCTGAGCATCACAACTTCATGCTTATCTAGATGAAGGAGCAAAATTAGCTACTGCAAACAGTTGCAGCTTCCAGCTAATGATGCCAGGAAGAAGATAGGAAGTGACAGTAACATACAATAGCTTGGTAGCTCCTGCGTGCACTTCAGGTCCACCTCCTCTGGGCACCACAGTGTTTCAAGCCATGGTTTCTGCAGGGACTTGGTGCTGCTGCAGCTGGGAGGTCAATCCTGCGCTGGGTACCAGGCAGCAAGTGCTGAGCAGCTTCCATGGCCGCCCAGGTGCTGGCAATGCAACTGAGCCACCAGCAGGTTCGGGAAAGGCCACGCTTAAGCAAGCTCAGCGTTAGTCTCGCCCATTACGGGCTTGGCGACTCACCCGCTCAACTCTCCCAAGGCGCTCACCGGCTCTGCCAAGCCCGTTACCGCAGGCACAGGCCATGGGAATCGAATCAGGAATCGCTGCTTCTCCGCACGGAGAAGCCCTCGCCCCGGGGGATGGTCCCAGCTTGCAGCTCAGGCAGTGGCAGCACCTTGCACAGCTTCTAGGAAAGCTTTGTTTTCACATTCGTAGCATCACCTGATTCCTTTTTTCAATAATATTCCTAAATCAGCTATAACACAAACACCGCTTACCACACCCTGGCTCCCAGTGAAATATCTTTTTCACTAGTATCAGAATTTATGAATTCACCAATAACTACATTATTTACTCCCTTCCATACTCATGACCGTTCCAAATTCAAACTGAGTCACTTTGCATTAACCCAACAGTTAGGATTTCCACTTGCTGTCCTTTTCTCCAGCCTTCAGGGTTTCTTCAGAATTATTTTCTTTGCTTATTCCTATTTCTATTCTTATTCCTATTGCTACCAATTCTATCAGCGTTTGTGGTGAATTTACTCAGCCCATACTCACAGATCAGACAAATTGCAGAGCTACAGGGATCAAAGACAGTCAACAATGAGATGAGAACCTATTGCTTATGTTGCCCTATTTTATTCTTACATTGTCCTTCAGCTTCTTAACCCTGCACTCACACTAAAAAAACACCCCGAACCACCTGAACAACAATGAAAGTGGAGCTGACTACAGTTTGTGTAGGGACACTGAGCCAGCTTGGAGACAAAACCAGTACTTGAGTGCTGTCTTCTCAAGCAGAAGAGGAAAATAAGCCAAAAAAAAAAAAAAAAAAAAAAGAGAACTCCCCTGCATTGCAAAGTCCAATGATTTTGGATTGTGCCATAAGAAGACAGAGGGGTCATATGGTGGTGAAGAACCAAACTTGTTCAAAGGAAAAAGCTCCCCTGAAGGGGAGCCAGCCAAAGCCCCGCTGAAAGACCAGCTCGTGCTACGGATGCACACAACAAAAATACTCCGTAATTCCTGGGAACTGGGAATTATCTGCTCAACATAGAATCTGCCAAGGGGAAAAAAAGAAATTATATGGTTCAATCAAGGTTCTGAGTCAGCTCTAGGATTCTGCAGAAGCAGTTGAAAATCCCAAATGCAAGAGAGGGGGAGAAAAGGAAAATCCTGAGACGTCAAACGTGTGTGCAGTGGTGCCGGCCAGGAGCAGCAGCGGAGACAAACGTGCCGGCTGCACCGAGCGGCCCCAGCGCGGGGGGAGCGGCTCCAGGGGCAACCTCTCGCAGTGGGGATGGGAACCGCTGTGCTGCGGGATGGACCAGCCAGCGGCCCAGGAGAAGGTGAAACAGGGAGATGGCCCAGCTGCCCACCGGGTCCCACAGCCACTGAAACCCAGGTCGTCCATGGAGGCCTCCAGTGGTGGGGTCAAACCTCAGCCTGGCTGGTACAGCCCAGGGAGAGGGGGCTTTGCCTGAAAAATCAGTATGAATTTATTTTGGTCTTCCACAAACGGGCTGTAAAACACCAAAACCACAGCGGACCAAGAACAGAGCTTCATATTTTCAGCTGCATGATTCACAAGCTCAGCCCAAGGGTGACCGGCCGTGCCAGGCAGGTTCTCCGCAGAGCTCCCAGCAACGAGCTGGTGCAGAGACCATGTTCCTGCAAGGACACGATTCTTGGAGCTGCATGATGAGAAAGCTCTACAGATAAGCATGCAGCATGAAAACCCCCTACTGTTCCTGTTAGAGATGACAAACTGGGTATAGTGAAGTTGGCGGTGACCGGCTTGCAGGTTACCATGACACGAGCCACACAACCACTACTGACTTTTGACTTCCCCAGTTCAAAGTGTTGAGATATTGAGGCACTTACTCATTTAGTGCTGTGGCATCGGGCTGTGGGCCACCAGGCCACGTGGAGGGGAGCCAGCAGAAACGGGGCTGGATGGGCCATCACCATGGCTGTGCCCTCGCTGTGACCAGCGAGCAGAAAGCAACAGGAGCACTTCTTGAAAAACAGCACTGTTCTTTTCATAATGAAATCCAAAAGCACTTGCTCCATTTTCCAGAAAAGCGAAACACAAGTCGGCTAATTCAGCCAGATAACAAGCCGCGATGCTGTCAATGAACTAAGACCTTAGAGGTGACCCCAGCAAAGCTGGCAGGCTTCCCCCTTGCCAGCGGAGTGGGCACAGCTGTTCCAGCAGGGAATCACCCCCTGGCCCCAGCAGGGTCCGGGCTGAGGTGCTGCCCCCCTCCCTTCCCACGCAAAAGGGACCACTTGGCTGTGTCCACCAGCAGCATGTGCTCCAGGGCAGTGGCTTCACCCACTGGAAATCATTTAATTCTTACAGAACACCTGCGTTTTGACAAAACTTTGTCGGAAGTATTGCACAACTGCTGTCATTTTCCCTTTCTAGGCAGTGGACCACATATTTTCTATGGGGTTTGATTATTTTTTTTTTCTTACATCACAATCTTTTTCCTATCGCCTATCAGAAGACTGCAGACTGTTATCAGAAAAGATCCAATTTCTAGAGAAGTGCTGTGGAGACAGCAACTGCTTGGTCATGCTTTGGGTCATTCTATGTTTTACTGATTTCAAAATTGAAAAGCCACATCTTTATATATTTATTACCTACTTCTGTGGAAATGGTGATTGGGTAAGGAGTGTGGCCCAAGGTTAAACACCAAATTTACTGGAACCTTTCTCTTCCAGAAAGTCTCAATTGGCCTGTTTTCTATCAGTTTCAAAAATCATCAGAAACAATTATTTCCGTGTAGAGAGACCATAAAATGATAGAGGGCTGGTCCAGAGGCACTTACAGGTTCTCTGAGCACATCAGGAGGATGCAGACCCATCTCTACCTCCTTTTGCTGGCTGTAGGCATCTCTGCTGCTCCCCACATGAGCAGCATGGCTGAGTTACTGACATTAGTACAGCAAATGCAGGCATCAATGGCAAGGGACAGCTGGGTAAACTTAATTTCCACTTTTCTAATCTAAAATTGGATATACTGAACCCTCTTGTTCTTGAATACTTCACTCTTCTGAAAGTCAAACAATCTATTTATGTGACTGTCTCATTAGTGTTACTGATTATGATATTTGAAAGGGTTAATTAATTTATTGTTTTTCAGGATATGAGGATTGAAACTCCAGATAATATAGACGTAAGTAAAACTCATTTTTTTTAAGTAAAAGTAACTTTTTCATTAATTTAGTAATTGGAAATTGAGATAATTTTAAAGTTTTTATCTCCTAAAATACTCTATTTATATTTAAGAGCAAACAGTTACATGAAATGTAGATTTTAAGATATAAAATATTATTAAAGATATAAAATGTTATTGTAAGATATAAAACACTATTAAAAACAAATGTGGCACTGCCAGGGACCTCAGCAGGGGAAGGGATGAGTGAGTGGACATGACAAAACACACTAGTAGAAACTATCATTTGCCAGGTTTCTGCAGAGTAAATAAATATGCACATCGGCTAACTGTGCTTGCCGCAGGCTTTTGCAAAAATAAGCCCAAAAGTCAGTAACAATTTATTTGCCAGCAGGCAGCTAGCCATAACTCAAGATGATTCCTAATAAACTTTTTGCAGTTCATGGTTACATATTCTTGTATCTCAGTTTTGCTATTTCTCCCATCTTAGGATGTGAATTGTGTCAGCACAATCTTTGAAGGAGCAGAACAGCTGAAAACTAATGCAGCTATGAAAAACTTCAGCATTTTTTTCCAAAAATTTGAAAGACTGAAGCAATCACTCACACCAAGCCCGGCAAAAGAGGTAGGAATTAATTTCTTGTCTATCAGAGGTCATGCAGCAGAAATGTAATGAAATGTGATCCATAACTCATAACCGAGCCCTTACACCTACGAAAGAGAGAATAATTTTAGTACTTGCATGTGTTGAATACATGGAAGAAGAACTCTCAGCATCATTTCACATATATAGCCTTCCCTTGTTCTAGTCTTTAGCTTGGCCCACCTTTAAAATAAGGATTCATATGTATGATCAGTATCTTTAAGGTTTAAGAAAAATCATGTCATTTACAGAACTATTTGAAGATGGAAAAAACTCTATGTAATGGTTAAATACTAACTAATTTAATTTTCTTCATTAACTTTTCAGGTGAAATGTGATACAGAAAGAAAGAACGCAATAATATTTGTAGAAAAGCTGATGATGTTCATTCGAAGAAACATCAAAAAAGCTAGAGTGTAGTACAAGTTTCTAGAATTGCAGTATATTTAAATGACCAGTAATATGTTTATTTGTTTTAAATGTACTTTGTGCTAAAATCTGGCAGGGCGCATCTTCAGTCCCAGTGGTACCATGCTGGTTTGTGTTTGGCATACATCTCTGGAAGTATCAATGGCAAAATGTTGTTCATATTTCTAGATGAAAATTTAAATGCTTGATAAGCAAATTGTGCAGGGGATTATGAAGCCCCTGACTAGGCATAAAACTTTTGGGTTTCTCATGAAAAGGTCAGGTTAATTGCTGAACAGTCACAGTGAGAACAAATACAGATGGATGCGAGCAAAAGCAACTGGTTCATGCTACGCACCTTATCTAACCATTGCCTGGCCCTGCGGGTTTCGCATGCTGTGCTGTAAGAACTGAGTGATATATCAAAATGTGATATGAATATATTTCCTTTGCCTTTCTTGTGGACCAGTGCTGGCGTAGGACAGCAGGCACTCCAGCAATATGGGTCGGAGATCTTAGAACTTCTCAGGTCTAAGGTCAAATTTCTGCTGGGAAGTTTTGCTGGTGTCATACAACCTAGGCGGGATGGGTATATAACATGTCTGGAAGAGCAAGAACCCATGTATAGGACAATAAACCAGTACGCAACTGGTGCTGCTGAAATAAGTGATTTAGCTCAGGGAACTGGTATGGCTATACTGGGAAAATCTCAACGTCGCAATGCCTATCTACAGTAGAGAGGATTAATCGATATAACTATACAAGCAAAACTTTTCCAGCACTGAGCCAGCTTTGCCACTGCTTTGAATCCAGATGAGACTGAACTGCAAAATCATATTCACACAACAACCACCCCCCAGCTCTGCCTGAGCTTCGCTATCTGTATGTGTATCACTTACCGGCAAGTAGCACAAGGGCACCGCGCTCATGCGTGCGGCACCGCACCTCCGTTTAGTATGCTCAGCACTCTGCCCAGAATCTTCCACAAGCACTGAGAAGAAGCACTTCCTGAGATTTTGCTCTGCCTGCAGCTTTGGTCGACAGTGTAAATTTGGCAAGTAAAGATTTGTAAGGATTTGAGAGTATGCCACTTAGAGAATTGATGGTTTTTTTCTAAAGTTAATGGAGATAATAGGAGTGTTTAGATCAGTATGAATTTATTTCTCTGGTGTCAATTAAATAATAGTACCTTTTATAGATATATGTATTTTGGAGAAAATATTTATTCTGTATTTTTACTTTTTCTGTATTCACTTAACAAAGTGAATAAATGTTTGTCCCTGCCTTTTTTTTCCCCACAAATTTCTTTCAAGCTCTTCCCACACAAGCAAATCTAGTTATTGTAAAACCTCTGATGGCCAAGGGAAAATGATCTGTGAGATGAATGAGCAAGTGTATTGCTAGAAGCTATTTCTAACAAGGCACAAGTTAAAAAGCAGCGAGACCACTAAGGTGCACACCTCTGACAGAGCGGAGCTCGCACGGTTGGTTTAACGGAGCTGTTGAGGAGCTGCTAGGACCTGGAGTGATGGCTCATGGAGACCAGAGTGGTTGGTTGTAGAAAAGCTTACTGGTCTCACCCTCCTTTTCAACAATTAACATTGATTGGGAGAGAACCCAAGTGACAGCCTAACTGCAAACCCTGCTCCAGGTGGTGCCAGAGTCTCGGGCTCAACGCTGAATGGCTTTTGGTGCTTATTCTCAGGTGCAGGCACCTGCCCGCCGCTGGGCAAGCATCCTACATGCTGATTGTCCACCTTAGCCTGAGTAACTCCAGGCAAAGGGGAAAAGCATGCTGCAGACAGAGGGAAAAACAGCTGGTGATGTTTCTAATGTAAAACAAATACCTTTAAAATAAATAAGCAAGCATCTCCTCGGACCTGCAACAGAAATCACAGCCCTTGCCATTCACAAATAAACATTTGCTGAGAAAGCGCCTTTGATGGAAAACGTTTTCACTTTCCTCCTGGAAGCTGCTACAACAAGAGCATCGCCAGGGTGTCCTGATCCCCACCTCTGGAGCACCTTGCTAAGCAGAACCCTCACCAAGACACCAAGACCAAAACACCATAGCCGACCTCTGTTGCTCTCACAGCTCAAAACAAAATCCTAGTCTGCACTGGGAGGCAGTTTCAGCCTTCTGAGATGCTTTCGAGCTCTGAACGCTCTCCCCTGCCCTGTTGTGTAGTTTTTGTCTGAGTTTCTTTCACATTTTCTCAAGATAATTTGGTAGTTAAGCACTTGCATACTGACCACAAAAATATATGTTGTCAAACAGCTGCCTGCCCATGTGCAAAAATTTGGGCACAAACAGATGGAAGTTTCTGATACTTGTATTTGAAGTATCAGCTCCTAGAAAGTGCATTAGGTTGGAGAATCTTAAAAATCAAACCACGCTTTTCTGAAAGCCTGAAATCAGGGGAGTCTTGGGCACATGCATCCTCCTCCAGCTCTGCTGAAAGGACAAAGCCACTCCAAAATGTCCAGCCAAAGCAGCTTTCTCAAGGAACACGTCTGCAGGCTTGTGGCTTGTTGGGCGGGACTGTCCTTAACCACAGTCCTAAAACCCCTCTCAGTGGCACCTCAGATCAGTAGAGCTAGCAATTCCACCCCTGCAGGAGCAACTACAGACCTGGTTGGCAGCTCTTACGGTCATGGGTGATGTATCTCATCGCAGAAAACCCTTATGCCAGGTGCCTCAAACAAACCTGCTTCTTGTGTTCGCTTCTGCTTCTCAATCAGAATAAAACCAGATTGTCTAATACATATATATATATATAAAATCACCTTTCTGTAAACCTGAAAGTGAGTTTTAATTTTCAGCACAGACTCTAATTCTCACAAGCTATCTCTGAGCTGGGGGCAGCAGAAACGGGCAGGTACAGACAAGTGTAATCCCAGCCGAAGCTGCACGTCGGTTCGCAACAGCCTGAAACATGGTGTTGTGGCATGGGACACGGAGCAGGCAGGCTGCTGGTAATACCATCACTCCTTGACACTGGTGCCAGGTATATTTAAAATCCTGATATTACCCTGACGTTACTCTACTTCATCCTAAATTGCATTGATCACCGCAAGAAAGGCTCCAATTTTAGCTGGAGGACACAAAAGGAGAGCTCACAAAAGGGCTTTGGGCTACACACTCCATACAAGCCAGCTCCTGGGAGTACAGAAGACTTAAACCCAGACCCCCCCATCCCTGCCTCTCCTCCTGACCCTGGCTGTGCCCTGGGCCAGCCCATCACCATGCAAACCCAGGATGCCAGCCCCTGCCTTGTCAACGGGTTTTCTTTAGCCCCCTGGGTGATGCTTGCATTTTTTGCTATAAACATCCCAGTGTAAATTAATTCCTTAAAAAAAAAAAAAAGTTTTAAATATAGGAAAAAGGAACGAGAAGAAAATTGAGAAGAGATTTTTGGTGAGAAAGAGAGGTTCTCTGATGCTCTCCTAATCACAAAAAAAGCTTCTTGCAAAACTTACCGATTTTGACATCGTAAAAACAGGCAGCTGAGCAACTGAGTGAGGCAGTTGTAGGCACAGTGTTCCCAGGCATCTGATTTTGGTTGTTCTGAGTTCCCGGGTCCGCCGTGTCCTGATAGAACGTGTCAGCATTACTACTCCTTTTTCGCGTGCATCCTGGAGACCCTTGCTGAAGCACGGGCAAGAATCCTTTGATACCAGAACAAATATGCAGAAGTAAAACATTTTCTTGCCACCCCAGTACCAATTTCCCCAGCATTTTCAAGCGTCATCATCCAGCTTCTACGAAGGAGAAATACACAGTACATCTCCATAAGGGGGGAGGCAACAGCTGCTTGTGAAACAAGGATTAATCAGCAAAATTATTGATAAATTATTTGCGCAGACGGCGATCTACGAGACTTTTCCCTCCGCCTGCCCGCAGCCCAGCGGCCGAAAGCCGTAGCCTCGCACGGCGGAGCCGAGGCCAGCGCCGGGCGGCTGACGGCAGGTGGCAACAGGGGACCAGCAACGCAGCGGGGACCAGCAACGCAGCGGGTACCAGCAACGCAGCGGGGAGGCTGCTGGGCAGGACGAGCCACGGGCAGGGGTTTCTCTCCCACGGGCAAGCGCTGCTCACAGAAAGTGAGTGATGCTGCCGGGCTGCCCTCCGGCAGGGACGGGGCTGGGGGCGAGGCTCGGGCTCCATCCCTGCGGCTCAGCGCAGCCGCGGGGTGCCCGCTGGCCGTCCACGGCGGGGACCCCAGCCTGGCTGCACCCCAGGGTGAAGCCCCCGCGCCAGCAGCCCCCGAGCCCGAGGCTGCCCATCAGGTGACTCCTTCCTGGGCTGTCAACGCGGGTCACAACTCGGGAACACAGCTCCCTCTCCCCTGCCGCCTCTCGGAAGCCTTTTTCTCCAGGACGGGCTTTGGGCTACACACTCCATACAAGCCAGCTGCTGGGAGTACAGAAGACTTAAACCCAGACCCCCCCATCCCTGCCTCTCCTCCTGACCCTGGCTGTGCCCTGGGCCAGCCCATCACCGTGCAAACCCAGGATGCCAGCCCCTGCCAGCAAACGGCGCTGTCTTCAGCCACTTCTTCTGTTTCAGAAGATGCTTTCCCCTTGACATCTCCTGCCCTGCCAACTGAATCCAAGGCCCTCACTGCTCCCAGGTGGGGCTTGGGCTTCACATGGCTGCTGTGCTCTCCCCTTGAGCAGCCATGTCCCCCAGATTCAGAGCTGTGACCCCTCTGTATGACAGGGAGATGGTGCTGGCCCCAGCACTCAGCCCCACACAAAGTTTGCTGGGAGGGGGTCCAGACTCAAGGCACCTGGCAACCCACGATATCCTAGGAAGTGATGGATAACTGTCATCCCCTGGCAGCTGGAGCATCTCTGGAGCAGTGCCAGGCATGAGAGTTATCCAGCAGACAAAGATTTTGCTTTTGCTTTGCAGCAGTACCTGTCCTAGGGATGCAACCACTCGGCACCTCAGGGAATGGGCTGGAAGAGGCTGCTGGTGTCCCCGGCCACTGGCTCATCCAGGGATAGGGATCTCTGAGTATTCCAGACTCCCTGGGAAAGAGGGAGCTGAACAGGAGCAGCCCCTGTGGGCACAGCCATGCCAGAGCCAGCCCCTTCCACCTGCTTGCTTTCCACCTCTGCGGCCAAGGTGGGAGCAGAGATGCACACACGGCTCCTGGACAGTGTGGCTGGGGTTGGGGCTGACGGTGAGCTGGGGTCCTCCGGCCCCACATCAGAACAGGCAAACACCCACCCAGGCAGGCAGAGAGCGGCCAAGCAAACTGCCAGGATCACTCACTCACCCAGGATCACCCACCCACTCACCCAGGAGGGTTGGCCAGATCCCTGCGTGGGACATGTCGGAGAGAAAGTGGTCAGTGCCAAAACAGGAACAGATGCGCACGGGGCTGGCAAAGCCACGCGTTCCCTGGAGCTCACCACATCCCTTCCCAAGTACCTCAGCTATAGAAAAGCCTGCTAACACGCAACAACAAACCTTCAAGCACTTTGCAATAGGGTGCGCAGCTCTGAACACTCATACCCAGGTGGGGAAGGTGGGACGCGGCACGTCCAGCTGCACACAGCTCCTCTGCCCTACCCTGCACCGCCGGGTCCCATCCTGCACCCCACGAAGCGGCAGCCCCAGCACCGGAGAGCCACCACCTAAGCCAAGGCAGGGCTGGGCTTTAATACCTCAAAGGCATTTCTGAAGAGCTGAACTGTGTCAAAAAGCGACAGACCACCAGGAGGAGAAGGCAGCACTGTCACAGCCTTGAAAAGCCAAAAAAAGGTGGTTTCCAAGTAGTACTCCAGAGGATGTATAGACAGCCCAGCAAAATGTCAAGTACAGCACCAGAAAACCTCCAAAGGAAGCTTCTAACGCCACTGGCTCTTTTGTTGTTGGGGTTTTTTTTCCATATTTTTGTTATTTTCCGTATTATTTTAGGATATTTTTCCATATTATTTTTCCATATAATTTTTCCATATTATTTTTTTTTAGGTCTCACTGAATGAGACCACGTTAGCGATCTGACTGCACTGGATGCTATGCCAGCACAGGAGACTGTTCTAGCCACATTTTCACATAGCTATGATGCTTATTTTTCTTCCTGCTACCTCTTACTCAACTACCTGTTCCCATAAGGCAGGGAAATACTGTTATAGCCCTGCCCCTGACCACAGGCAGAGCAGCAGTCCTGCAGGGAGCTCCAAGCAGAAGCTGGCAGAGCACTTGGACACACCATAAAGGTAAAGAAAGGAAAAAAAAAATGTCTTCCCTTTTTTACCTACAATTTCATTCTATGAAAGAACAACACTGTGGTGCAACAGCCCTCTTTCATAGCGATCCTGATTTCTAGGGTGAGCCAAAGTCCTGTGGGTGCTCAGCACGTTGCCAGAGCAATCACTGCCTCCCACCGCCCACCCGGTGCCGATGCTACCAGGCCAAACCAGCGTCGGTCCCAATGAGATGGGAGCTGCCGGGTCCAGCTGTATGAAAGCTGAGGCAAAAGGTTAACAGGGGCAGGAAGGATGCATCAGCCAAAAATATAAAGTCATTAAAAACCAGTGGGCACAAGCATAACAAGTATAACCTCTCAGTACAATCATGGCATACAATTTAAATATAGGCACACAAATACTGTAAAGATACCGGGTCAGATTTCACAGGGTTTGGTGTGTGCACGTCAGAAGGGACAAAAGGTGGAGAGAAGGAAAAACCTGACCAGCCTCTGGCTGTATGAGGCTACAGAAAACACCACAGGAATCCCTAGAAACGAGTGTGCAAAGAAACTGAAGAGGTCATGATAAAACTACCTGTGACAAAGAAAACAAACCACTCTCCCATCACTTACCTGAGTCAAGCAGGGCAAGATCAGTATCACAAAAAAAAACCCAAAACAAACAAACAAACAAAAAAACCCCCCAAGACCTTTTTTACAGAGTCAGTAGCTCTGGAAAGCAGCCTGCTAGTCACTGTCCCCAAAACGCTGCCTCTGTCACCTGCCCCCCCAACCCACCTGCATCCTTTTCAGATGGAAACAGTTTCAGATGTATTATAGTTCAAGATAATCACCTTCTCTAGCATGCCCAGGGAAAAACCAGTACATTCTTAATGTAAACCAACATTCTTTTACTTTATTTAACCTTCTAATACTTTAATTTACCCTGGTAATGATTTAATCCCTGGTAAAAGCAATTCTCTATTGATTCTTATCTTCATCATTATATTCTTATTATTATCGTTGTTATTTCGGCAGCAAATACAGAAGTTACCTCTAAGACCACGACTCCAGAAGTGTGTCTTGGGGAGGGGTCGGTTGGCCGTAGACCCCTCCAGCAGGGCCGCGGCTCACCCAGCACCGTTGCGGGCAGCGCTGCCTCTGCCTGAGCCCGGAGCAGGGATGTCCCCTCCGGCCCGTTCCACCACGTCCCCATCCAGCTCGGTCCTGCCGCGCTCTCCCAGGGGCGCGGGGGTCACCACGCTCTGCAACGGGGTGTCGCAGCCCTCGGCTCCGGAGCCTCCGACAGCTCCCGCTGTCTCTGCACCGGGGGGGTGGCGCAAACGCCTCCATCACGGGCCAGCGGCCACGCGAACCCCCCGCTCCTTCCACCGCACCGCCCCGGGACGTGCCCTGCGGGTATCGCGGCATCGCGACATGGCCCGCGCGGGGCCTGAGCCCGGCTGCGGGGACCAGCGGCCGGACCGCCGCGGGCTGCCCGGGGGTCGGGGGCCACGGCGGATGCCCGGCGGTCGGGGGGGGACGGGGGCAGCGGGGGCCGCGCTGGCGGGGCGGCGGGGGGTGCCGGGCTGCAGGTACCCACGGAGCAGCTACCGGCACCCGCACCCTCGGGGGCCCGCAGGACCCCCCGCAGCACCGCTCGGGCAGGGCAGGCGGACACTGGAAGCGCTCGGGACTCCCTTAGTGCACTGCCGGGCCGGGACCACCGCGGCCGCGCCCCCCGCTCGGGCTGCAGCCTGGCGGCAGAGCCGGACCCGTGCGGGGGTCAGGGGCCGGGGGCCGCGCCGGTAATTAGAGCAGCTCATTAGCCCGGGGCTGGCGGTGCTGCGAGCCGCGCCACAGCAGACAGGGAGGGTGGAGGGGTGTTTTGGGGCTGTCTGGGGTTTTTTTTTTGGCTCGCCCCCGGGGGGTGCAGCGGATGCAGGCAGTGCCGGTGCCCCCCCCCCTCCCCGTGGATCATCGCACCAGCGTCCAGGTGCCTCGGGGAGGGGGGGTTTCCCGGCGCGGGTGGACTTTCCCGGCGGGGTGGCTGGAAGTCCCGGCGCATTCCTGCCCCTGACTCACGGCTCGGGCCGGGCTTCCCCCGGACCCCCAGCCCCAGCCCCGGCACCCCCGCACCCCTCGAACCCCCTCCCGCCGCCGTGGCGCCCCCTGGCGGCCCCGCTGATTCCCGGAAGTGGCGCGCGCCGCCCCCGCTGCGGGAAACCGAAACTGGGGGGGGGGGCGGGGCGGGGAAGCGCGGGGGAAGGGCCAGGCTGGTCCCGGGTGCGCTCCGGGCACGTTGGCTCTGCGGAAGGAGAGAAATAAATGGATAAGGTGCGAACAAACAACAACAGCATCCCCAAAACACAAAGGGGGGGCCAAAAAAATAAGAAAATTAAAAACAAAGAAAAAGGGGTAAAAAAAGAGTAGAAAAGCCCCCCCCCCCCAAAAAAAAAAAAAAGTGGCTGGAAGCAGGCAAAATAAGGCAAAAGAAAGGGGAGGGGAAGGGAAAAAAAAAGGAAAAAGTAGGGTAAAAAAGAAGGGATAGGAAAAGGGGGGCAAAAAAATCCGACAAAAATGGAAAAGAAAAAAGGGGTGGGAAGGATAAAAAAGGAAAAATAAATACACGAGGCAAAAAAAAGGGGGCATAAAAAAAGAGCAAAAAGAGGCAAAAAAAGGCCAAAGAAAAAAAAAGGTAAAAAAAACCCTGCAAAAAAAAAAGGGCAAAAAGAACAACAAAAGGGAAAAAAAAGAGGGGGAAAGAAAAGGAGAAAAGGAAAAAAGGTGACATGGCTGCCCAGGGGGCCAAGGTGGCCCCGAGCTGCTGGGCCCGCGCAGGTGAGGGTGGCTGCCTGGCATTTTTTGGCCCCTTTTTTTATTTGCCCCCACCCCCTTTCCCTTTTTTTGTTACCCTTTTTTTCTTTTTTTTTTTTCCTCCTTCCCCCTCCCCCCCCCCCCCACCTTCCACCTGCCTCTCCCACACACGCACACTTTCTTCCCCCCTATGTTTTTTGGGATTTTGTTGTTTGTTCACGTGGCAGCTGCTGAGATGTCAGCCGTGGGAGGTGAGTCAGTGGCCAGGGGTCTCTGCTGGGACATCAGGTGTTAAAAAACAATAATAAACCAAATAATCTGTGCTTCTTCCAGAAGAAATCACACCCACCTGGCAGGGGCCGGTGCTGTGTTCCAACCCGGAGTTGCCTGGGACAGCCTTTCCCTGCAAGGTGTCCCCTCCCCTGGGGGGGGTCCCTCCTGGCCCGTGGGTGCTGCTGGAGGGATTCCTCCATTTCTTGGTGGGGAGAAGGATGCGAGGGGTCCTTCCTCCTGCGGCAGAACCTCCACCATCCCTTCTGCAGGTGGTCATCTGGGCTGCAGTGAACTCTCTGGGGTCTGGCTGGAGATATCACTGAGCTTTTCCCAAATTTTTTTTTTTTTTTTTTTGGGGGGGGGACACAGATAGCAGCGCTTGCAGACCCCCCTTTTCGAGCACCCGAAAGCAATGCCCAAAAGCAGCAGCCACGACCAGTCCAGCGTGGGGCAGCAGCAGGGCAGGTGCCGTGGCGCGGGGGCCCAGACTGTGCCAGCGGCCCTGCTGAAATGCATCTAAATGTTTTCCACCCCCCGAATCTGACTCTTGCCTATGTAAACGACATTATTATCAAACGAGGCTGTTCTCGCTTGCAGTCTGTATTTGGACAGAGCTGTTGCAGTCTGCATCAAGGTCAATAGCCAGTAAATAATAATAATAAAAAGCCTAGGGAATAAGATGCAGATGTTTTAACATCTGTTGCTCACAGCACGTATTTGCTCTGGTTGTCCTATGAGGGCCACGACAGCAGCTGGGTGCCCTCCCAGTGCCCGGACCAGCCCTTCAGCCCAGGTGCCACATGCCAGCAGAAGCCGCCCCAGGTGCCAGCCTCTGTCCCAGCACATCCCACACACCCCCGCTCTCCCATCCTTGGCTCCTAACAGCACGAACGTGCCAACCCCACAGCTCTCTTCAGCATCCCTAAGAGCTTCCTCCTTGGCAGCCACGCTGGACAAAGATGGGATGGAGTATTTCAGACAAAGCCGGGCTTGTTGCCATTTGTCCTGGGGCAGAGCAGAGGCAAAATGCTGGCAGGTCACTGGATCGGGATGGCTTTCCCTGGGGAGCTGCAGTAAGTTCCCAGCGTCTCCCTGCCTCCGCGCTCACAGGTACCCTGGCCCACCCCAGCTGCCTGGTGGGCAACAGCAGGGTGCCAGCAGGGGCTGGGCAGGAGGCGGGGGTGGCCCCGGTGAGCCCCCAGCCCCAGCACTGTGCCAGCTGGACCCTGTCATGCCTGTTGGGCACCTTTTTGGATCAGTTCAGAGAAAAGCAAACCCTCCCGGGGGGGCCAGGCTGGAGGCACAGCCAGCCTTGCCCACAGCCTGCTGCTGGCCCTGCAGGCTGGAGCTCCCTTCGGTTTAACTCCTGCTCTTCAGATGGCTGGGTGGGAGGTGGAGTCCTTCAGACTGATTACCTTCAGCTGGATACTCTAAGGGCATTAAAAAAACCCCAACCAGTCTTTAATATCCAAGTCACCATTTTTTCCCCTGCTGGTATCAGCCCCAGCTGCATCGGTGGGACATCAGCAATGTAAACTGAACGGGCTCCCCACTGACCTCCACCTGGGCTAGCTGCTGGGATGCTGGCACCCCAGGGCACCCCGGGTCAGCATGGCCCCACAGCTGCCCCACGGCTGCCCCACTGTGCCTGGGCTGGGCAGGGAGGACGAGCTGAGGGAGCCGCTGCCATGCTCCCAGGAGCACAGGGAGAGGACTGAGTCTCTCTGACCTTTGGCAGGGGGCTCAGGCTGCTGTGGGTCCCTCGCTCGGCAAATGTCACAGCTGCCAGCTGCCTGCAGCACACCAGGCTTGCCTCGGCAAAGGCTTCACGAAAGGTCTGTGTCCTCCTGCAAGGGTGAGAGAAAAGTAAGGAGCCCAGAAAGTCTGAGGACGGGAGTCAAAGTCAAATTCTTGGAATTCCCTTTTTTTCCCACCAAAGCAAGCACAGAATCTCATTTTGGTTTAGTGTAAAAATCCACCGTGCCGTCAGTGGGGAGAACTGAATTGATTTCAGCTCCTGAGATAGGTCTCTCCAATTCCAGGAAACTGTAAACGGCCCATCCCAGGATATATTTATGGCAGCCACGATCAGAGCGCTCACTGGCGTTACATCATGCCAGGGCAGGGTTTCAACATTTCTGACATTATTCATTCTCCTGCATGTGCTTCAACCAAACTTCCTTTTTGTAAGAGAGGCATTTATAAGAAATGGAAACAGCTTGCAGCAAGTCCTGTGCTCTCAGGGCTACTGACCGGAGCAGCTTTTTTTTTCTCCTTAGCCTTTGCAGCTTTTAAGGCTGATACTCCCATTAACCCCTCCCAGCCCAGAGAGCTGAGGTGCATCTACTGCCTGCCCGGGGAACCGTGGTGTGGCAGCGAAGGCTCTGTACCCATTTTGCATGCCCCAGGGAGCTGCTCCAAAACAGACGGGTTGTTTCTGGTTTTGATGGGGAAAGGGGAGGATGACAAGTGGGAGAGAAAATGAGAAAGGATTTGCATTAGAGCAGGTTTCTTTTAAAAGCAGGTAGGGAGGAGGAACAAACCCTCCTGGAGCAGGGTCTGGGAGGACTGTTGGGTGCTAGTGGGCATGGAAAGATCGTGATGCAGCGATGGAAGGAAGCAGCCAGGGCCGTGAGGAAGCAGATAAGAGGCTCTCTCTTGCCATGTTCCCGCTCTTCCCCTCCATCAACCCCTGCTCCATCCTGTGGTTGTTCACTCCCCCCCCTCCCCAAATACTGCCTGGCTACGCAGACCTCGGGCTCTGCTCCCTCCCAGGGCTCGCTGTCAGGCACCAGAGACAGCTTTCCCTGGCAGCCCCCATCCCCACCTCCCCACCTCTCCATCGCCAAAGCAGAGATTCCCCACTGTGGAGCTTCTTCTGGTTGGATTCACAGTCTCGGGGAGGGACAATCATCAAAGTGAAGACTGCCTTTAGCACTCGGTGTGATGCTCAAGCTCTTTCCCTGCAAGACACCTGAGGGATTTAAAACCCAAGGGTCATCTGCCCTATCCACAGCTCACGTATAGCACTGGGCGAGCACAGGGCCAGTGCATTGGTGGCATGATACACACACTGAGCGATGTGCTATGGGGCAGACCCATCCTGCTGCACACACACATGCCCCTGCAGCATCGCCTTGTGTGGGGAAAGGGCAATCTGCCTTCTGCTTACCTTGGGAGGGAGCCGTGGGCTGGGCAGTTAGCAGAAGCTGACAGGCTCCTGTGCTGCTGCCCCGGCACATACTGGAGGTGAACGTGGCTCTCCCGCAGCTGGTTTCTCCCCTTCACCCCCCCAGCTCCCACAAGGATGTGTGTGAATGTTCAGAGCCTTAGGGGTTTGCTGGGGGGTAAAGCAGGGAAGGTCTCGTCCCCACTCAAGGGTAATTTTGCAAGGAGTGAGGAGGGAAAGGTGTGGCAGACGTAAGGTGGAAAAGATGCTCCTTTTGCACTACCAGAAAAACAACCTACTCCAAGCAGCCCCGGCATCAGGCTGGGTGCCCATGGGTGAGAAAGTCCATGCTGCTTGTCACTAGGGAGAGAGCTTCAGCTGCCTTCAGCTGGAGGCGGCAGGTTTGCCTGGCTGTTACACAGCACTGCTGGCTGGGAATGGCCCATTTCGTGGCACACAGGGTTCAACATTAACCACTCTTCATTCTATATAGCACTGGAGCAAATCCATCCTGAGCTGCTCAACCAAGCACAGCAGCAAAGACAGGGAACAAAGAAGCTCGTTAGCACCTGCATGCCCAGTTCATCACCCTCCCTCCTTGCTGGCTGCCCCAGGAGGTCTGTAGTGATGCCATAACAGTTCACGATTTTTAGCATTACTTGAAATACAGTCTTCCTAGGAGCACCTTCCTTCAAGGGTGCTACTGACTGAGACCCAGAGGTGGTCATTTTAGAGTAACAATTACCACTTGCTGCAGCAGCACTTGGGGATTTGATTGTGTTTTCAATAAAATTATTATTAAATATTTCCTCTGAAACAGGAAAACAATCCCAGACTTGGGATCTCCCTGGATTGGGTAAATTGATAAAGTATTTTAGCAATCTGTTTCTCTGTCACTCAGTTTACAGTTAAAACAAAAGAAGTGGCAAATCACAGGGGGAATATGAAAAAGGGGGAACTTCAGAAGGTGTCCGAAAGGCCAAGCAAGTGTCTGAGATACGACTGCTGTGAAGTAAAGCTGGAGCACAGCTGCAACCCTGCAGAGGATCAGAGATGTTGACATTCATGGAAACTCTCTCTGGGTGATAACCTGGGTGGAGCAGAAGGGATTTACAGCCAACCATTTATTGACGCCCTTGAGGTGCATGGATTATTCCTTGCTTATACTTTTACACATGTGTCAAATTTAAGTGCATATTCTTGCTATATTGAGAAAACTGCTGAAACGATTGTTAGCGTAGTGGCATAAATGGGAGGAAGGAGTTGGTTTTGTAAGGAGGTGGTTTTGTAGCTGTCGTGTAAGGACAGCCTGACACACAGTAACATCAGGGAGAGACAAGTTGTTATTTCCTTGTTTCAAGCTGAGAGATAACAGTGAAGCAAACAAACAGAAGGCATCCCAGCTTGGGCAGGTCATGCCTCATGGAAACTTGTGCAGATATGGGATAGAATGCAGATATAAAGGTCAATTAAGTTCCACTGAGTAGTATCTGTATGGGTTTAAACCAGAGGAAAGAAGTGGAGATTTAGGGCTGGGACTGTTAACCTCCCCTCCTGCATCTCTGTTCTAGGTCTATTTATTTGGTGCCTGGTGCCAGTTCCTGATGAAGATACAGATTAAAAATAGCCAGTAAGGACCACAACAGTACCAAAGTCATATATCAAAAAGCTTGCTGTTCAATTTTGTCATTTAAAGTATTTAAGATACATTTAGTGTAAGCAACCATTGGCCTGTCAGACCAGAAAGCTCAGAATTAATTTTTCTTAAAGCTGGCTGAGAGGGTAAAGAGTAACCATGGGAGGATGGAGCTTGAAAGGAATGACAGCATGATCTTTTCCGTTAATATTTAGGTTTTATAAGAGGTGTTGCGACTATTTTTGTAGATGACATCTGCACTGAAACCTCAAATACCTTCTGTCATCTTTTTCAGGCCACTTTTATGTTACCTCTTATTATTCTAGATTTCTGGACATCTTACACCGAGGAGTGAACCTATGGCCTCTCACAGGCCGTGAACTATAAATTTCCTAGTGCTGTCCCCACCTGGTCTGTCTACCACTCTCCTTCTTTGCTTACTTGTTTAATTTACCTAATATGTTATATCTTTGCCTACGGTGAAAGCTTGCTGGTGAACAGTGCCTCACCCAGCACAACAACCCGACTGGAGGATACTACCGCAAGATAAAAGTGTCAAGCAGACAAAAAAAATTAGTTTAGAGAAAGCATGGCCCATCTACAGTGTGTTTTTCTGTACTTAAAACCAAGTTTGGGCTTTTCTTTAATCTCTGTGTTAAAGAAAGAGAACTTGCCAGTGCTGGCAGGGTGATGGGCTGCCCACACGTCTTTCCACCTCTCTTCCAATAAACCTTCCCATCGCACACAACTTCAAACCTGCCTTGAAAGTACTGAAAAGGGAGTAACTAAAAATGCCCTAATATTCTGCTAGACTGCAGGTACCTTGAAGACATTGGATGCAAATCTGATCTCAATGTCACCCAGATCCAGTGGATCAGAGGGAAATCCTGATGACACCAGTGGCCTTCTATTGTAGTGTCATTTCTCTTCCGTGTGCTTCATCTGTGAGCAGCAGGAGAGGACAATACCAGTGGCCACGCTTTATGTCTCCTAACACAGCTATTTCAGGTCAGCCCAGCCTGACACACATCCCAGGCCAAGGGAAGACGGAAGAAAAAAACATTCCTGGGTTTTGCAAAATGGCTGCGTTGCTCTGCCTCCCACCTGTCGTCATTTATGCCGAGAGCAGATGATGGGCAGTGCACCTCTTGCTATAAGCTACTGCACAAGCTATGGCAAATGCGTGTTATGAAATTAGAGCAGCTCAAAGTCTCAAACTCCTGCGGCAAAGCCACTAAGACCAGATCTCGGCTGGGAGCTTTATGGGAAAAAGCCTTGGAAGCGGGCTGTGTTACAGTTCTAACTAGGCTGAGGAACCCCGTTGGAGCATCAAGGTGTTCAAGCCAATGACAGAGGAAGTCCAGGCAGCGTCTGTAGCACTGCTGCTCACCAAAGAGGTGGTCTGCTGAGGCCAGGCCTGTGTCACACGCCGTAGGCACACTGTGACGTGCACTGGCACTGCTCTGCCCACTGCCCCGAGCCCTTTCTTTCAGCTGGGTGTTTGATGAGCATTCAACACCACAAGGCAGCAGCACACCCCTGTACGTCTGCTTGCATCACTGGGGTGGCTCACGCTGACACTGGGCAGCACGCTGGGTACAGACCACTACCTGCCTTGAAAGCATCAATGCGGAGGAGATGGTCAGAAGCATCATTGCTCACAATCCTCAACACCTTCCTTTTCTATTGACCTTCTTTCTATCACCCGTGGCTGCTCCTATTACTCCAGGCCCTACCAAATCCCTGCAAATTGCTAACACCAAATAACAAAACCCGCGTGCAGTTTTGGCCCTCCATGTCCAGCAGTCCTGCTGCTCACAGCAAAAGCATGTGCGTTGGAGCTGGTACCATCCTGGGTCCCGTGGCAGCAGGGCTGCTCAGTGACCGTCGGCACTGGGGCCGGTTCTTTGACACTCTGCAGTGAGGTGACCGGGAGCAGCCCAGCTGCTGGCCATGCTCCCACCCGACTCTCAACAGCCTCATCCGGACCCTGCTCCCTGCTCACCCGGTTCCGGTGGATGAGGGCTGCTGTGGCTGGCGGGAGCTCTGGGGCTTTGCGCGTCGCCATTACCCCGCTGCTCCAGCTGCCCGGGATGCTCGCGAACAGCTGCCGCGCGGGGGGAGCACGGGCCAGGGATGGATCCCTCTGTGGCATGGGGGCTGGATCCCTCGGGAGGACAGGAGCTGGATCCCTCAGTGGGACGGGAGCAGGATCCCTACATTAGACAGGGACTGAATCCATTGGGGAGGACAGGGGCTGGTCCCTCAGTGGGACGGGAACTGGATTCCTCGGGAGGGACAGGAGCTGGATCCGTTGCGGCGGGGCAGGGGCTGGATCCCTCCATGGGACAGGGACCGGATCGCTCAGTGGGACGAGGGCCGGATCTCTCGGCGGGGGACAGGGGCCGGATCCCTCGGGGGAGGCACGGGGCCAGGCTGGGATGTGCGGCGAGGGCCGGTGGGGCCGGGCTGAGCCCCCCCGTGCCGAGCGGCGGGGCCTGGCGCACACCCGCGCTGGACGGCGGCGGGGCGGGGCGGGGCGCGCGGCGGGGGGCGGTGCTCCCCCCGCGCCGCTGGTGCTA
Organism: Falco punctatus; assembly: GCF_963210335.1. NCBI lineage: Eukaryota > Metazoa > Chordata > Aves > Falconiformes > Falconidae > Falco > Falco punctatus. Next base: position 63,515,963 of record NC_137588.1, on the reverse strand, counting down.
CAACAGCGTGATTTCCCCGAAGTGATGCTGGCGGCGGCGGCCAATGGGAGGCGCGGCCGCCCCCTGCGGCGGGGCTGATTGGTGGAGACGCAGCCGGGCCCGGGGCGGCGGGGAATCCCGGGCGCCGCCGCGTTATACCCGAGGGCGCGCCCCGCGGGCGGCAGAGGCCGGTCGGCGGGCAGCGGGCGCGGACGGCTCGGCTCGGCTTACCGCATCGCTGCACAGGCTTGCACGGCTCGGCACTACACGGCACAGCCAGGTGGGTCGCCGTACGTCCTGTCGCTCGCCCCCTACCCGCGCTTTGCACAGCCCCGGGGCTCCGGGAGAAGGCTCCCCGCAGGGTCCGCGGGAGCGGTCCCAAGGGTTAGGGCACGGCTTGGCTCGGCTCTGCTTGGCAAGAGGGGGCAGCACCGGCATCTGTCGTGCGGAGGCGGTTGGCGGGCGCCGGTGGCCGTCGGGTGGGCACTGGGCATCCCTCCGGCGGGCGGCGGCCGCGGCCCCTTACGCAGCCGACGGCAGGAGACGGACGGGGGCGGGATGGCGTCCCGCACCCGCGGGGCCGGGCACGGCCGGGCGCGGCTGCCACTCGGCGGGCTCAGCCGGAGGCTTCGCTCCCGCTGTTGAGCGTGTGCCAGCGCCGAGCCGCGGGGCCCGAGCCCCGGGGGGCATCCCGGGCCGCCCTCCCCGGGGCGGACACGCTGCGGGCCCTTGTCCCGCCGCCGCGCGCGTTGGTGGTGCAAGCTGGAACAGTATTGTTTGGGAAATCTGGGGCTGCCTTGAAAAACTACCGCAAACAGGAAATTATTTGTGCAGAGGAAGGGCTGGGAGCGCCGCGCCGCCCCGCTCCCCCTGTGCGGCGGCAGCACCGGGCGCGGTTCGCTGGGGCCGGCTGCGCGGCTAGTCGGGCCCCCGGCAGGGCCGGCTCCCCCCGCGCCCAATTTTATCAATAATAAACTTCTAAGGGCCGGCCGTGCCGGTAGAGTCTCCCCGCCGCCGCGGCCGGGGGGTCCCGCAGCGGTCCCCGCCGGTTCCACCGAATCCCCTCCTGGGCAACCGGCCCCGGGGCGGGCGGGGGGCTCCCCGAGGGGCCGGGCTGCCCCGACCCCTGGCAGCGGGGGCCGAGCTCCCGCCATCAGTCCCTTTGCCAGAATTCCAAACTGGAGTTTTCGGGGCTCACCAGGCAGAGTGGGATGCACCGCCCTGCTCAAGCAGGTGGAAGTTACTGAAATAAAAAGAGTCATGAATCTAGAGAAGTAGTTAGTTGCATTGCTAGCATTACGGGCAGTGCTGGCAGTACAGAGGGTAAGGGGGGTGACATTGCAGAATGAGGAAAAGTGATGAGTGGTTTTGCTGACCTATTCTTTCTTTCATAGACAACATGCCAGTGTCAAGAATGCGCATGAGGCCCTGGTTGGAAATGCAGATTAATTCCAATCAAATACCAGGACTGATATGGATTAACAAGGTGAGGGTTGTTTGTTATGATCATCATTATTATTACTGTTACTTCTGTGTCATTAACCATCCTCGTTCTTAGATGATGGTAAATGTGAGTCAAGATCAGAAAGGAAGGAAGAACATGGAGAAAACTTGCAGGCATTATGTTTAAAAAACAAATATTCTTGATTTCAGAAAAGGTAGCTCTGGTTGGTATGCAATGCAGGAGTTCAATTTTTTTTTCCTGGGAAAAATGCTAAATTACAATAAAAGCAGTCTGAACTTGAGGGAGAACGAAGAAAACTCCAAGTTCTCTTTTAACTCCTGCGGCCCACTTGAGCCAAGTCACCTCTTGTCCCAGTTCAGTGGCTACTGCTACACTCCCAGTTGCTTCCAGTTTTATGTTTTGGCCTGAAAGCAGCACTGTATTTTTTGTTCTGGAAGGCAATGCCCTGTACCTGTAGCACCGGGTCAGATCAGTAGGCTTACTGACCCAGGTCTCTTTCTCTGAAGTTTCCATATCCATCCCAAGGTGATATTTAAGCTAGGACATGCTTTTCTCGGGATTCTTGTAGGATCTTATGGGCAGCTTTAAAAAAGGGATTCTCTACCAAAGCATGCCTAGAAAATATGCCATAGTTCCTGACATACTAATGATTAGATGCAATGCATTTAAACGATTCTGGGATAAAATTGACAATATTGCTTACTTCCAACTGTACTGTGCCACATGTGTTGTTGTTTTTTTTTTTTTCCCCAGTTTCAGAAATCATAAAAAGCCTTAAATGCCTGGAACAGAATAGATGGAACAACGGATGTTTAATTAAGATATAGAGCAGGGGGGTTTATAAAATTTCTGAGCTGCTACTGAGAATTGTTTGATTAAATCTGTCGTTCTAAACTGGCATGTGGTGCTTCTATTTTAATTCAAATCTCTGTTGGTTTAACTTCAGGATAAGATGATGTTTCAAATCCCGTGGAAGCATGCAGCTAAGCATGGCTGGGACATGGAGAAAGACGCCTGCCTTTTCCGGAGCTGGGCCATTCATACAGGTGTGTGCCAGTGTCACATTCCCATCGCTCATCTGCGTATCTCAAGCAAGGCATTTTGTTTTGTCTTGACTTACACCTCAGGTAGTTATATTAACTACTAGTATAGATGTCAGAGAAAATAGAAGAGTAAGGTGTTATTTTTTAGCGGGAAGAAGTAACACTGAAAAGTCTATAAATACTCACCCCATCTCTTATTTATAGGAAGGTATAAAGTAGGTGAGAAAGACCCAGATCCGAAAACCTGGAAGGCAAACTTCCGCTGTGCTATGAATTCACTGCCTGACATCGAAGAAGTGAAGGATAAAAGCATCAACAAAGGATCCAGTGCTGTCAGGGTTTACAGGATGCTGCCGCCCTTGACAAAGGATCAGAAGAAAGGTAAGCCCCTCAGCACCCCAGCTGGGCTTGTGCAGCTGCCACTGCTGTGCTTCAGCACCGCCTAAATTTCCTGTTCCGCATGGGCGGGGGTGTAACAGACCTGTTGGTAGCACCGGTGCTGCTGGAGTTAATAGCTGGTTACTGCCGTTGGTAACAGTTTGTAGAAATGGTCTGGTTTTATCCCAAAGTCTTTAAATGTGCCTAAAGGCATTGTCAGGATGCTGCTGACAGCAGTAGCAGAGCTTGCTGAGCAGGGCTCAAAGCTGCAAGAGCTCATGCTCGCCTGAAATGTCAGCCACGCAGCTCTTTCTCACATTCATCTTTTTGTTTAACAGAAAGGAAGTCGAAGTCTTCAAAAGAAGCAAGAAACAGGAGCAAGAGAAAGGTATGTGTCTGTAGAGGCAGCTGAAGAAGCTAGAGGTTTTGGTGGTTTTCATGCTTAATTTTTTCTCGTATGGGAACCTGTGTATTCTTTGACAAGCCTTTCATGCACTGCTCTTATTTTTGTAGTTGTATGAAGACATGAAGACGGAGGAGTCGACAGAAAGACTAACCAACACTCCTCTGCCAGATGACCACAGTGGCTACACCGTTCAGGACTACGTGGGGCAGGAAGTGGAGGTGGAGAGCACGGCCATCACCTTAGGTGAGACTCAGTTTTTAGCTCTGAGCAGGGTGGAAAGTGTCGTTTGTGCTAAACCCACAGTTTCTGCACCAAAAAGACAAAGGTGACTCTCGGGGCCGTGCCGTCAGGCGGGCAGGGAGGAAATAGAGGTGGTTGTGTCTCTCCTGTAAGTGCCAACTCCTGGTGCATCCCACAGACCTCTCCTCGTGCGAGGTGAGCGGCTCCCTGACTGACTGGAGGCCACCGATGGAAATCAGCATGGCTGACAGCACCAACGACCTCTACCAGCTCCAGGTGTCCCCCCTGCCTTCGTCCTCAGAAGGTGGCTATTTCTGTTTTCCTACCCTGATCTTTTATAAGTCTGCTGGGGGCAGGTTGGAGGCAAGACAGCGGGAAGGAGGAGTGTCTGGGACATGAGAAAAAGCAAGAGCTGTTTTGTAGAAAAACCAACCTCCACCTGGTGGATGAGGGTGCCTGGAGCCACCAAACTGGCCAGGTGACAGAAGGGAAGACCTGGCAGGTGCCACCTGCAGTAGTTACTCATGGGTGAAAGGCTCTGAAATGCCATTTGCTTTGCACACATGGGCAAAGGGGCAGGCTTTGTCCTGCAGGCTCCACCTGATGGCACAGACAGGTCGGTCTGTAAAGAAGAGGGGAGATTTCTGAGCTGGGAGGGTGGGACTGGGGCTTCCCGAGGCAGCTGGACGAGGCAATGCCAGAAGCAGGACAGAGTTGGGTACAGTAGTGTCAGTGCAGGTAACCATGCTTCCAGTGGGGAAGAAAAATAATCAACATAGATAGAGCAAAGTGGTTCTTCACTTAGGGTGCAAATATCTTCCTCCTGCATACCAAGCGGGCTCTGCTCCGCTGAGTCCTGGGGAGGCATCGGAGCCGGCTGTGCCGCACACCCCAACATGTGGGGGCTGCAGAGCATCTGGGATGAAGGGCTGCAGAGCCACGGGGAAGGAGCTCAGACCCTCGAGCCTCTCCTCGGTGTCATCCCCGGGGAGGGGGAAGTAAGGGGTAGGGCTGTTGTGTGACAAGAGAACATGAAGTGGGTTGTGCGGTGGAGAAGCAGAAGCTCAAGGGCTAACATGTGAAAAGTTGACATCTATGTTCTTTTTTTTTTTTTTTTTTAATGTGCTTACAAAACAGTCACGGATGAAGATGAAGAAGAAATGAACTCGGACATTTTTAAGGTAAAACCAATCCTTCTGGTCAGAATAAAATTGGCCAAAGTTGCTGTTTGCATCAAGAGAGGAAGGGAAGCAGCTATCTGATCCAGTCCTATATGAGCTGAACATACACTTAAGTAATACAAGGCCCTTATTTAATGAGGAAGCCTGAAAAATTAAATACAAAAAGAAGGCTCCTTTGCAAACATGTGCTGGAGAAGACACATCCCTGGAAATATTTACTCTTCATGTGAAAGTCAGAGAAAGCTGTTGAGTACTACTAGAAGTAGAGGTTGCTATTATCAGAGTCTGCAAAGGTTTTCTAGACTTTATTTGGCCCATCCCTCTGGCACATATGGCACTTAATCTGCATTTCCAGACATGTCATGCTCATCCCGCTGATAAGATGGGGGGATTCATCACTGGAGGTCTTCCAGCCCTTCTTGTTTTGCATTAACTTTTTTTTTTTTTAATTCTGGGAATAAAATGAGTTTTATATAACTTAGCCTGAGAAGATATAATTTGGTCATTTTTGCTCGTCTGTCTTCTGATTAAGGGAAAGGAATAGAACATTGCACCCACAGAGAGCAGGAGCACTTTTTACCATCCCCTTATTCTCTTGCAGCTGCTTGAACCAGTCCAAGACTGGCGTGCCACCAGTGTTGGGGGAAAAGGCTTCCTCACCAACGAGCCGGGCACGCAGACCATGTGCAGCACTTACAACTACAAGGAGCAGGACGGGGAGATCGACACAACCTCAGGTACCACCGCCTCTGCTATCACCGGCAGCCACGGCCACAGGAGAGCGCGGGCAAGAGGTTTCATGCAACACACTGATGGGAGGGAGCAAAGCCAGTGGAGGGATTCACGCATCCCTGTGCTCTGAGGTTTCCAAGTAGCCTGTCGGAAGGCTGCAAGGAATTTTTGATAAAGAGGAAAAGCCAAAAAATGCCTCCACTAAGAATACTAGAGACTTGTTTTACAGTTACACACCTGCAAGTCATGTCAGCTTTCAGGAACTCCTTGCAGCGTAACTGAAGAATTTCCACTAGGAATAGCTTAAATGGGATGGTTTGATAGAGTGTTTGGAGTATTTAGTCTAAGGTGTTTACTCACATCTGAGGAAGCTTTCAAGTTTTGATATACACACACACAATTTTGCTTTTACCAGGTGTGCTTCAGTACTCATCCTTGTTTTATTTTGTCTAGGAGAGCTGGAGGTCAGGTTCTTTGACCAGAAAAGCTGCCTAGACTTCTCCTGGCTGGACACAGTGAGACCTACCATGCAGGTCATTCCTTGTGGCTTGTAAACCCCTGGCTTCTTCCCACCACGAACTGCTCTTGGGTAGAAACTCTGACAAGCCTGAAGAGGTGGAAGAGGTTGTTTGTTACTGACTGAGCAAAGAAAGTAGCTTTTATATTCCGTTTAACTTTTAGGCCTGAAAAGGTTAGCAAGAAAAACGCCATTATAAATTTAAAAAAAAAAAAAAAAAAAAAAAAAAAGAAAAAGAATCCAATCTCACTAGCAGGACTCTTGGCAGTGAAGATGCTCAGCCACAGTGCGCACCTTGTCATCACTTGGGAGCTGAAGCTTTTTTGCTGGGAAGGTTGCCAACGTGCCATGGGGTCTGACCTGGTAGGGTGCTGCCAAATGGTACCCTGCTGTGCTGGAGGCCTGGGGAAGAGGTTACCATCCTCCCCGTGTGAGATGTGATGAGCACTTTACTCACGGAGTGCTTAGGAGAGATGCTGCTAGGAGAGCCTCTTACCTGTTAGTTTCAGTTGCTGCTTACCTGTGCAACACTGGTGACAGTGAGCTTAATGACTGTCATTACACTTAAGAAAAATTGCACTAATTGGCACTGTCTTCTTTGATTTACTCCATTGCATAGTTCACCTTTCAGATCTTTCAACTTTAAACTGTAAATAATTTAGACCAATAAAATGTGAAAATTCAGTTTAGGCTTTGCTTCCACATTACCCAGGTCTACTCATAGGATGTTATCTGCTCATAGACACGCCATATCTATTTCCACATAATAGTTGAAGAGCTGCTGCATGAAACAATTTTTGCACTGATGGGGCAGAGCTCTTTATTTATACCATGCCTTTCCGAGATCCCTTCTCGCACTCTGCTGGGACACCCACAGTACTGTATGCAGCAAGCTGTAACACCCTGCAGACTCACCCCGGACCTGCACCTGCAGGAGAGTGCAGAATGGAAGGTTCTAGTTTGTGTGTAACACATAGGAACCAAATCACTAAGCTGTAATAGACTATTTTCATGTACATTTTATTTTTGTATATAAAGTCATGTATATTTGTTTTAATAAAAATGTTTTATATATGATGTTTACTTTATCTTGTGGGAGAACTCAGAGAATGCACTCCAAATTCCTTGAAAAAACCCAGACACATGCTGTTGACAGAGACGGTTGCAGGGGGTTTTTCATGAGTCATGAAAGCATAGGGAATTTAGTAGTTTACTCCTGTTTTCCACTCCTCCCCTCTTCCCAGTGCAGCTGTGGGTGGAATCCTGCTTGTTTTGGGAAGGGAAGCCCAGGTCTTGTGCACGTGTAGGGGAGCTGGTTTGTATCTGCCATCATCTGCAAGTCAGACCTACCTCGGAGCAGGGTTAGAGGCTATGCTATTAAAAAAAAAATGCGCTATGGACCAAGCCCCTGCTGTGGATGTCCCTGTCACCAATGCTGTCAGCTTCTGCAATAAGCCAATCTGCAGTGAAGACCTAGCTAAATAACCCAGGTTTACAAAAAAAACCCAAACAAATGCACAGGCACAATTCAGAAGGCAAGGGGAAAGCAAGCTGGTTTTCCCCTGATATTTTACTCATTTGCCAATAATTTTAGGCTGGAAAGGTCTGACATGTTAGAGCATCGTCTGGGGTGGGAGATAAGAGGCAAGTGTGGCTGATGCAATGTGTCTCCAGCTGCAGCCACCAGCATCTGACACTGGCTGGAAAACCCCCGTGCCGAGCAGGGCTGTGAGGCCGTGGCCTTTGGGGAATAACTTCATTCACCGAGCAAGAGCGAGGGCGGCCCGAGGAGAATAAACATCAGGCTGTGGGAGAGGAAAACCCAACCCAAAGGGCTGGAACAAAGCGAACGTTTCCTACCGCCTTTGGCACGGGCTCTGCTGCGACGCAACCTGCAGACACGCAGGGACAGATGTGGGGTTTACCAAAGGAAGAGGGGAAAAACAAGTGCTACAACCACCACAGTAAGCGGTGGGTCTCCAATGAGGCAGAGCTAAAAGCCTTGGCGACGGCACAGCAAGGTGGGCAGGCAGCAGGGAGGGAGAGGCTGGGCAGGGCGACTGCAGCGCCTGTTAGTCATTAACTGGCCCTATCTCTGGGGCAGCCCGGAGCAGGCAGCACCCTCCAGGTGGGACCAGGCAAAGAGCAGCTCCCTATGGCCTCATCCTGGCTCTGTGTGGGCAGCAGCCTGCGGGGTGATGACCTTGCTGTCCCCCCACAGCATATCTGGTCCACCTCCCGGGAAGGGATCCATCCAGCCGGGAACTCTTTGGGTACCAACCAGGGCTGCCGGAGCAAAGGCCATGGCTGCCTTGGATCACACTCGCCTAAAATCCCGCACGACTACCCAGTGCAGACCTAGACCAGGAACATTCTGTGCACGAGCAAAGGGATCACCCACCAGATCAGGTTTGTGCCCAGCCAGCTGCAGCAGCAGCTACTGCCAGGGAGAGCGTGTGGGGCGGCTGGATCTTGAGCATCCTTTGCACACCCAGGAAGGGACGCCATCCCAGTGTCATCAACACAACCAGAAGAAACAGGTTTTGTTTAGGAACCGCTGCCAGTTTGTTACACATAGGGGGAGGGGGGCGGGGGAGAGAAGGGAAACTTTCTATGATGCAGACAGTGCTAAAAATAGAAATTAATTTGCCCACTCATGCATTAAAAGAAGCAAGTTTTTCACAGTTATGCTCAGATGCAAAAACCCCAGCACTTACATTTTCACACATAAAAGGTCTGACCAACACCTGAGGACAGAAAACAGCAGCTAATGCCTCACGCCCAGGGGCCATAGGCACGCTCCGAGTGTTTTTACCAGGACAGAAGAGACGCTTGCCTTTGTCACCTGCCAAAGTACCTGTGTAACTGACTGCACGCCAGGTATTTTGCCAGTGGGAAGTGGTGAAGTCCCACAACAGGGTGGAATTCATCTGTCCAGTCGCTTCATTGATTGAATAACTGCCAGACTCATTTTTTCATGGTTGTTTTGGACTCCTCCATCACCCCTAGAGCAGGTGGGATTTGTGTAAGCGGCATTTCCTCTCCCAGTGCAAACTAAGGAGACCTTTAGGCTGCTTGTACCCAAAGGAGCATCATGAGCTCTTTAGGATAAGCCTCCTGCATTGACTATGCAATGAAAACAGTTTTTAAACCTTGACATTGAATTTTTCCAAACTCGCCTATCCTAATTAAGCTCTTTGTAAATCCAATAAACTTCAGCTGGCTTTCCCATGTTGGAGTAAGAGCTGTTTTCACCTTTAACATGCACACAGCTACATACCAGGGGAGCAGGTCACTGGGGAGAGCTCATCCCTGCCAAACCCAGACAAATCAATAAAAGGTAAGTTTTTATGGGAAGAGCTTGGAAGAGCAAGCAGCTCTTTCTTGTGCTATGAACCTCACATGACAGCAAGATAGATCTATAGGCAATACCGCTGTTGTAAAAATGAGAAGAGATCACCTCTCCGCGGTGGAAAACAAAGAGAAGTTGTTGTACAATCAGGGTCTTTTGGGAAATGCACAGGAGCTTATGCCACGGGCTTGGAGGGCTGCTGGAGCGGAGGCTCTCCATCACTTACACCATAGTTAAACCATCGCTGGCTGCAGCTTACTTGCAAACCTTGGAAACCATTTAGAAACAAACAAAAAAATTCTCCTTAGTTTTAGAGCTTTAGGATGTCAACAGGATGAACCCTCCTGAAAATAACATGACAGCCTCAGAAACAGTCCCACAGCCAGGAACCTGGGAAAGCCCTACAGCGGCTCAGGCACAGATTTCGCTGCTGCAGCATCCTGCGTCAAGGTGGCAGAAGACCTTGCCTATAGAGATTTTCAGTGCTGCAGAGGCAAGGATGTCACACATCTGTTCACAGCAGCTTTTCCTAGTGAAAACCCTTGAACTATAAATACGGAGTTGTTGCTTTTCCCCTGATCTTTGTCCAAACAGATTGTTAAAATGCCCTTCCATAATTAGAGGGGAACATAACTTCTTCCCCTGGGGTCCACTTACCACATTGCTTACAATTTATTCACTCATTAGGAGAAACCTGCGAGCGGCTCAGCACCAAGCTGCCTAAAGGAGCCTTTTGCTCTTGGCTGCCCAGAGTGCCTGCACCTTCCGTGAGCTTTGCTCACCAGCAGAGGCTGTGATTAGTTTCACCTTTATTTGCTATGGCCATTGAATCCTGATAATTGGGCACGTTTCCAGGCAGTCATAGGATTTACAGTATCACGTCTGTAAAGCATAGCATGCTTCAGACCAAAGATATGAAGTTATAACTGCAAAAAATAGTGGAATATTTGTTTGTGGTGCAGAGGCAAACTATAGCTTAGGTAGCAACTGAATGACTTTGACTTCAAACACTATTTCTCTGCTGTTGTGCTGGATCGTTCCTCCTCTCTGGACCCCCAAGGGTCCACTTTTCCCCCCATGTTTGCACACACAACACAAGGAGGACAGAAATTTCTCTCCCAAAGGCTTGGGAGGGCCAAGGGAAGAAGTGTTACCTGTACAAAAGTCCCTTTCAGAGTTTAGAAGGGGAAAAAGTTTCTCTAAAAGTACTGGAAAACCATATTTTCATGGACAAATTCTGAGTTGCCTGTTCTTCTACGACAAGTGCTTCAGCCACTGCAGCACCACATTTCAGAGCTCCTCTTCTTTCCACATTTTTCCATCCCCTACAATGTTTCTCTCCCAGTTAAACTCACACCTGTCCCTTCCCAGCCTTCCCATGCACGGAAGAAACAAGGCGGTAACACCAGTGTGTTCGTGCAGGCAGCATGGTGCGTGTAGCTCAGGCTACTTGCACACCAAGTCATCCCCCTCTAACCTTGACTCTTGCCTGTTCTGATAACGTCAGGATGCAAATTCAGCCAGCTTGGCTCCCTGTCGCATTGGGCTGCAGGTGGCCACCCCAGGGAGCAGCTGGGAAGGGATGGGGAAAGCTTCCCATGGCCCTTTCCAGAGCTCAGACACGAGCATGGCTTGCGCTGCCACCAAGCTGGATGCTCAGACGTGAACCCAAGCCAGCAGAAGCTGTAAATCACCTAAAACCTAGAGAACCTGCTCACCCCACTGATGGAGGTAACTGGTCACCAGCTGGCCTAGCAGGGGCTTCAAACCACAGTACCAAGGACGTGGGGTGGCCAGGCACCAGCGATCGGATACTGGCTCCGCTAAGTGCCTGGCTGACCCGCGTAAAGAGCCATGCCAGGTCACAGACAGCATGACAGGAGCAACGAGGAGCAGGGGGCAGCCAGGAGGGTCTGTAGCCACAGGGCGAGATGATGAGGGCCAGGGAGTGGGCAAGGGGGCAGATCTCACCACCCACCTGTACAAAATCACTGCGGGCTGGGACCCAGGTGCCGGAAGTCACCAGGCTCTGCCCCTGCACGAGTAGAGGCAGCTAGTCATCCCTTCTGCTCTATAAAGCTGATAAATGAAGTCAGGACAAATGCATGGATGGAATAGGCATTTGATCAATGGTTATCAGGAGATTTCCAGGAATAAGGAATCCAATCTGCACAGCAAACAGGACAGCAGACCCAGGCTGGTTGTGCTCTCTTCATCCTCTTCAGGATGATCCACCTCATTTGTTTTGCTCATGATTCATACAGAAACTTCACTGTGAAGCCTTTGAAGAGCCAGACAGTTGGTACCCGGCTGGGTGCAGCTGCTGCCACGGGCCAGGGTTGCCAGGAAGGATTAGGGGTGAGGTGCTGCCAGTCTGCCCAGCGCAGACCCACCTCTTGCACCTCACTGATGTCTTCTCAACCACCAAAAGCCAGTGGGGAGGAGGTGGCTGAGCTGGTGGCACATCAGGTTGCTGGTGGCTCTTACCTGACACACAGCATCCAGGGTCAGGTCCCAGCATCCTGGGTCACAACAGCAGCAACATGCATTACTTGGACACCATGAGCATCCTGAACAATGACTGTAGGTGCCTGCATGGAGGATGCTCAGCCGTCGCAGATGAACTCATGACCTATTTTGGTATAGGAAATGTCGCACTTCAGGCACTCCTGCCTATTGTGCATTGTTCCCCACTGCCCCGCCGCGACATGCTATGCTGCGGGCACGTGGCCACAGCATCAAAGCACAGAAATGCTGAGGCAAGCGGAGATGTGTGCAGCAGCTTCTGGGGATCTTCCAGGGGAATTCAACCTCACCAGCTTTACACAACTCCCTTAGCAGAAACAGGCTGCCTCACCAGCCACTGGCAAAAGGAAGGACTTTGTTTTCTGTTTGCATGGACCAATGGTTAAAAATACAAAAGCAAGGGAGTGGTTAAAAGGTCAGTTTCATTAGAAGGAGAATGGGGAAATGGTCTGAGGAGTTCTGGGCGACCAGAAAATAGATGGAAGTCCTTGTTCCTTTCAAAGCATGTGGTGGTTTAGCAGTGACAGCACAGAGCATGAAGAACAGAAAACAGCGTAAGGATGCTGGCCCTAATTCAAAACGAATCCAGCACAAGAATTACGCCTATTAGCTATTTGCAGCAGGGCTATTAAGTAACCAGACCCAGGCTAACCACAGGCATAAACACTGAACATGCCCAGTTTTAATATCTGCATTGCAAGAATATGTTTCACTGAGTTTGTTCTGTCATGAACTAAGTCCTATAAAGATTTCACCAACAGTCTTCAGGCAGAAGAAGTTAATTGAGAAGCCAAGTCCAGACAGGTACAACTTTGTTTTCACCAACTTTATCGCTAAGGAAAGCGGAGGGAGCAGAGAGCTGAGCGTGGACTGTGCTGGCCTGTTCCCAGCCTTGTGGCTGGATTTTAGGATGTTTTTAAAAAATTCTGGAGGGAGCTGGCAGAGATTACCAGCAGCACAGCACTATTTAAAATCAGCAATTGAACCATGTTAGCACATATACGTTTCACACGGAAATAATAATTCAGCAGCTGCCATTCCTGCCCAGAGCAATCCTTTGCCATCAGCTTTGGAAAAGCCTCACTGGGCTTCCTCCAGCTCCACGTGCAGCACTTCATGCTTCTGGGAGCCCACAGACAGACTTTCCCAGGGATGTACCAGAGCAACCTGTCTTGGGGCAAGTGATTCACTCCACCGTTTGCTCTGCCCTGCAGCTCCACATGCCTCCCGCCCCCACCCTACAGCGAGGTCCCAGCTCACCTGACACAGGCTGGCTCCACAGCAAAGCTGCGCTTCGTTTGCCTAATGTTCACGTGATGGCTGTATCATCACGGGCGGCGTGCCAGCACAAGCTGCACGACATCAAGAAATCTCATGTAGTTTGTATCTACTAATGCATAACATCCATCAAGCTCACAGCAACCATCAACTGCATCTGAGCTACACCAAAAACATCTTTGATGTTGCCTACAGAATATTACGTGGACCACAAGAGCTGCAGAAGTTTTACAACTGGCTACATCAGAAATGTGCTTCCTAGCTGCTGTGCGAAACACTACCAGATTAGCCAAGGGGAATGGTCCAAACCAGCACAGCTCGCATGCAATTTCCATGCACGGGTGATCAGCCTGTCTCATTGACTGGCTTTTTCTCCATGAGGCAGGGAGAGGAAAGCAATCATCAACAAGAGGAAAAGGATTTTAAAAACCCACTGTAATGAATAGGAATGTTCTTGGACCTATATATCTTGTGATTGACCAAATTTCAGGTTGGTGGTGTGTTTAATTAAGGCACTATTACTGGACATGCCCTTTCCTAGCTGATTTACTGTTATCTTCCCTTAGAGATAAAGGCAACAGAAGTTTTTCCCAATGATTTTTAAAAGTCTTGGGCCTACCTGGATTATACCCTTTCCCAGCTATGCACAGCACTGACTCATTTCTGGGCCTGAGTTCCCGGATCCCATTTGCTGCTGGGTTCGTCCCCACAGTTCAGAACCCGACGTCGCTGCGGCTGAGCACCTCCTGTGCCTTGGCTCTGGGATGGGCAGTGGCACATAAAAGCCACGTGCATGTGCTGACAGCAAAGCCAAGGCAAAGCGTGAATATAATTCCTACCTCCAGGAAAATTCTCCTCCCTCAAAATAGCAATTCCTCATGGAAAAGCAAGAAGAGTTTTGGTGGAAGCACAGTCTGAGCCCCTCATCCCCATTCTTGATGAACAGATCAGCAGGGGAAAGATTTCAGCTCACTTTCCTCCAGCACTTTACTCGTGATAAACAGGGAGCAAACATTCTGCCTAATTAGCATCTTTAGAGAAGCAACTCACTGAGTGCTTTGATTACAGTGCATGCACCTGTATGTACTGCCAGCACCCAAGGGTTAGGGAGTGCGGACAACCCTTGAACTGCACATAGGTATGAGGAAGCCTTGAAATAACATTCTTCTGTATTCCACGGCAGGGTGTCATCTCCTGTCATGGAGAAGCACAGCCAGGCTGAGCCCGTGGCCCTCCAAGGAGGTGTCCCCCGGACCAGGAATGACCCTACCATCGCCCCTTTTGCAGGGACAGCAGGAGCCTGCCTGGGGCGCAGGAGCCGCACAGGGCACCCCATGGCTGATGCCCCACTCTTCCCAGTGCCGAGGCTGGAGCGCTGATGCTGTGCCACATAAACATTGTGTGGTGCTTTATAGTCAGATCTAAGTAAAGGCAAAATTTCTGCATTTCAGGGAAACCAGCTAACTGCCCTGGAGAAGGTGCTTGCCATGAACAAGAAAAACCTACAGCCCAAGCCAAGTTTGGGGACTGTGAGGCTCATGCTGCAGCAGACAAGTTTCCCTGCTGCCCTGGGAACTGCCGAGCACCCTTCTGCACCCCAGGGAGAGGCACGAGTGGGCTGTGCTCCGCTTCCAGCAACCAGCTCCTTTTCACTGCTTGGCTCCTGCAGAGATTTTGCATCCCTGGCCATCCTGAAGGGGCTGGCTGAAGGCCACCTGCAGTGCCCCAGCTCCACAGCTCTCGCAGAGTTATCAGCTCTGCTGAACCCGTGCTGGCTGCTGTAGGCACGAGCAGGTATTGGCAGCCGCAGAAGCAGTGGAGGCGGCTGTGCCAGCAGGCAGTGGGGGGCTGTGCTCCAGCATCCCCACGGCCCCTGGGGGGAAGGAGCTGCTCCATCACTTCTGTGACCTTCTCACACGGCCCTTGCGAAGGCAAGGAGAAGACCCTTGCCAGCTTTTTTCTTTTTGCTTTCAGTGCAGGACCTGGCAGACTGTGAGACGGAGGACCCAGGTGTTGTCCTTACCACAGCTCTCTCCTGAAGTCAAGAGGATGGTGCAGGAGACCAGCTGGTGCTGTCCCACCCATGGGATGGGCACAGCACCTGCTCAGCACAGCCCTGCACTTACCTTCCGACTGCTTGGCAAGGGCTTGGAAGAGATTGACTTCACCCTACTTTAAAGAATAACAACGCAAGGGCAGCTGGAGCCACTTTGGTGGCATAGTTTCACAATAAACTCGCTGTGGTTCAGCAAACCTCAGGCACCTTGTGTCTGAGGAACAGGAACCTCAGCAACTGAGGTCTGCAGGACGTGAGCCCAGCCCTGCAGGAAAACGAACTTGCTACGGTGTCAAAAACCCAACCAAACACTCAAGAGCTTGGCACTAGGGACACATCCCCTGCTGTGGGTGCCCCCCGCCTACACGTGCTGGCTGGGCTACACCACTGCCCTCTGCACAGAGCCCAATACAGCTTTCTGCTTGGGAAAAACTCAGTAAATTGAGAAAAAAATGATGAGAAAGGTTAATGTTGTACTTGATAACAACTTGCTGCCTCCTGCACCTCTGCTGAGCAAACCACTGTTTCCTGAATTGAAGTGTCAGGCATGAAATATTTCATATGCTGGAGCAACCGTCACCATCTGCTAAGTGACAAACATAACTTAAGCCTTTCCTGGTATTTAATGCATAAATCAGGGTGCGTCCTGTGTGGCTGTTTGTGAGTCTGTAATTGAAAACTCCATCTTGCTTGGGGTGGTGGCAGTAAAAATGCTTGTAGAGCCAGCAGAGCTTTAGCCTAAACCACTTTCTAGCAAAGTGTTTCTACAGCATGCTTAACTGGAGCGTGCAGTCTGATGCTGCTGCAGCAGGAGCATAGTGAGAAGTGCCTGAGGGCACCAGGGAAGGCTGTACCTGAAAAACCAAAAACTTGTTTCCTTGGGTATCCTCTTTTCCCTACAGCTAATACGGATTTATCCTTTCCTTCCTCACCTAGTTGGTGAGATGTGAAGTGACTTGGCCATTACTCATGACCCCATGAGTCTGGCAGGCTGACCACTGCATAAGCATTTATTTTTGCTCTTACCCCTCCAGGCACTCGTTGATTATCCCACTGAGCCCACACCCAACAAGTGCCCAGCAGGCAGCGCTGCCCAAGGCCACCACTACACGTGCAGTGAAGACAAGGAGACAGAGCTCCATGCTTGGGGAGCATTGGATTTGCATGATAACCCCCTGCCCAGTGGAGCTCCTGGGAGGTCTCCTGTGCAAAAAACACATTATAAATATATATATATATATCTCCACTTAAAAATATGCTTCACCAACATCATTCACAACACTTGTGAGGAGCACAGGGGAAAGGCTGATTGCTGGTGTCAGTCATCAGCATGGGAGGGTTTGTGCCTGGAGGGCATGGGTACAGTTCCATCCCAGTCTGCTGCAGTTGAGGGAACACTGAACTCAGCGTGTCCATGATTCCTGCCCGAGTTCACCGCTTTCCCTGCTCTGCTCTTCACCTCAGAGCACCAGGTCACCTCCTGCCTGGGTCTCCGTTTCACACAGACTTGTCTATTCAGACCTCCACATCAACAGGCACAAACAGAAGCATACCCAGTAGATCCAAGGAAAGGATTATCTCCTTCGCGCAGCACTCAGTAGGTCATATCTGCAATACCATGTCCACTTTTGAGTTCCCAATGGTAGAAGACAGACTGGCAAACTGGAGCAGTAAGTCCTTAAAAAGCTTGAAGCCACCAGCACAACCAGGGGCATGGAGCCCTTGCTGCAAGAGGAGAGGGCAAGGGGAGCTTGTTCTGCTGGAGGAGAGGCTTTGGGGGGGCTCATAGCACCCTCCTGTAGGGGGGCTTGTTGAGAAAATGGAGCCGGGCTCCTCCCAGGGTGCATGGTAAGAGCACCAGAGACAAGAGGGAAAAACTGGAGCGACAGGGTCAGCCTGGGTACCAGGGGCTGTTTGTACCTGCAAGCACAGCCCAGCAGTGGGACAGCTCACCCAGGGAGGTTTCCAAGACTGGAAACAGCCCAAGGCAACTTGGGCTGACCTTGCTTGAGCAGGAGGTTGGACTAGAGTCCTCCCAAGGTCCCTTCCCGCGTGAATTATCCTGCAAGGCTATGCTGCTATGTTCTTCCAACAGCAAGCAGATCATTGCAGGTGGTGCAGCTCACAAGAAGCTCATTGCTTTCTCCTGCTTCGTGCACTGATTTACCATCTGTTTATCATCTCTAATCAGCAGCTAGCTTCCAGACCATGCTTTTAGAAGAGCTATTTTATTCCCAGGTTTTCATTATGTCTCAGCTAAGGTCTGGTAGTAAGTCTCCTGTTCCTCCACACCTCACAGCCATGGAAATACAGGTATCGGTGGCCGTTCCCTCACTTATATGATGTTTCTCTGCTGCACAGAAGTGCAACAGCATAAAGCTCCCAGGTGAAACCATCTATACCAGCTTCAAAAGCAGGGGCAAATCCCAATCAGACTTTACATGGCATTTCTACTAGCTATGGTGTTCTGAAGTGCTGTCTTAATACTTGCCTTAACTCAAAAAAAAAAAAAAAAAAAAAGACTGTAAACTTACTATCTGAGGAAAGCCAGACCATCAACAAGCAAGTCCCCACCACTCTGCACCAAGAAATACCATACCACAAGCTTTCACTGAATTGTAAGGGGGGTTTAACCTTCACAGGCTGCTGCTGCAGCTGCTGGAAGATGCAGAAGTCCATCTGGTCCCCCCTGTTTGTGTCTCCTGAGATTCCCCGAGGGAAGCACAGCCAACAGTTCTGCAAAGTCCGCCTGCCCTGGGCTTTGGTCGCATTGCAGCTGTGCTCACAAGTGCTTTTAATTTTTCAGGAAACCTCCCAAAGTAATCTAGATACAGAAAAACTAAAGCACAAGAGGTGCCTTGCCCTCTATACAATGTGGGAAGCTTCTCTGAAGGCTCCTTCAATGCCCATTATTACTAGAATAAGCCACAGTAGACAGTTCCTCATTTCTTACTGAGGTATATAGGAGAGAGGGGCAATTGGCACAGACGGGTTAGAAAGAGGCACTCGGTGCCTTGGGAGTTCTGCGTGATGCTCCCATTGCCACAGGGACAGGCATTGCCCGCCCTCAGGCTTGGCCCCATCCACAGCACCGCAACAGGAGGATGGGAGAAACAGACACAGAAGCTCCTGTACAGTGGGAACAAAGAACAGGTGCAGGGAAAGAGAGAGAGAGGAAGAACCAGAAATACTGAGAAGAAATAAACCAAACCAAAATAAACAATAACACCTAGAGCCAATAGTTTGGCTTCTGTTACGAATAAACAATAACAAAAAAGAAATGGTTTCAATTTGCCTTAAAACATAACAACCTTAATGTGCCAGAGACACACTTGTCCAGGGGGCTCCACCAACACTCCCCCCCTGCCCAGGGCACCCAGTGATGCCTTTCAGCCCCCCGATGCCCACAGCACCCACTGCGGGGATGTGACTGTGTATTTACTGACCTTCTGAGGGTAAAATGGGATTAAACCCAGGAATGACTGCAGCAGTTTTAAGCCACATGCTCAAATAACAAGATGCAAATTTCCTTAGATATGTTTCCAAAACAGCCATTAGAAACCCCAGATCAAGAGTTACGAAGCCCCAGACCCTGTAGTTTACCCGCCCTTGCTTCCCACCCCAGCGTCCCACTCAATTAGCTTGGGGCCACCTCTCCAAGCCCTAGATATGAGCAAACCAGTGCAGCCCCACCATCAGGACTTGGCTCCCAGTTTCCCCTCAACCACTTGCACCCTTAGGTAACAAGCAATAAAAACGCCCCAGAACTTGGTGTGGGTGTGATGCGGGCTGCCAGCCCAGGTCACCACAGGGACAGACCCCGCACACCCCCAGCCAGGCTCTGCAGCACCCGCCCACGCTCCCCCGGCAGCCCTGCTTTCAGATAAATGAGTCTACTGGCTCCTTTCCCTCCTCACTCTGCTAAATGACATCACTGCAAAACCCCTGACAGCTGGGTGCAGCTACGGAGAGATGCCCCTGGCCAAAGTGCCCCAGGAAAACCTGGTGTGGCTCGGGTGAAGAGCTGCACCTGCTGATTACAGCATTCAGATGCAAATGGCAACAAAAAATACTTGCAAAGTAAAAGAGCAACACATTGGAGCTGTACCAGAACCCAGTGGTGTACAGAAATGCATCACAGCAGCTCTACTTCCTATTTCCTTTTCCTTACAGCTCTGAAAATCATAGCGGCAAGGTGGGGGCTGGGGGGGTTCTGGCGATCCGGCAGCCCCGGCGGCTGCTCGGGGCCAGCTGAGCACACTCAGGAGCCGGGGCCCAAGCCCCCACCGTGTCCAGCCGGATCTTTCCCGCTGCTTTCCTGCCTGGTTTACCATCAGGCACAAAGCCCAGGGGTGCAGGAGCGGGTCTCCGGGGGGAGCTTTGGTGACAGCCGTAGCTGGCAGTGGGGCGCAGGGATGCCCGGGGTGCAGAGGGACCAGCTCAGTGATGCAGAGCTGGGCTGCCAGCCCCCGGTCTGGGGCTGAAGCTGCTCCTTTTGGGTAGTGCCTGACGAAGGGTCTCTTGGAAACAACCCAACTCTTACAGATTTTTTTATGTTGAAGCAGTAGCGAGGCTCCTGGCCAAAATCAGCATTGGACTGTGATAGTCTCTACAGATACGAGGTATGTTTGGTCTGACAGCCTGGGGCAGAGAACACCCGAGCACTGTAGGAGCAGAAATTCACACCCAGACCCCGGTGGGTGTTGCACCATCAGAAGAACCACTTTCCTCCCCCTCCACACCATTGTGCCCTATGATCCCCGAACGGCAGCACCATCCGTGGTGGGAGATGAGGCTCCTGGGCACCGTGGTGGGACCAGCCCTGATAAAAGACACAAACTCGCAGCAGCAGCAGCAGCAATGGAGCGAGGAGATGATCGGAGCAGGACTGCAAGTATTGCTCAGCCAACTCCAGGCTGATTCACTACAAGTATCCCAGCAATTTCCCAATGGCCTAAGAGTCACAAATTTTACAGGGTATTTGAGATACAAGTTGGTGTCCTTTTAATATTTAAAGGGCAGGGAAGTGGCACTTGATAAAAGAGAAAGCTGGCGGAAGGGTCTAGCTAAAAGGAAGGGTGGGGAAAAGGAGGGTGTAGGCAAGACGTGAGGAGGACAGAGATTATTTTTGTGGCCAGAGCCCTGCATGGTGTAAATATCTTAGTCTAGCCTGTATTGCTTGTAGTCATAAAAGAGGGGAAAAATTTGTAGAAAGGAAGACAGATGCCCATTCGAAGACAAAATCCAAAAGGAATATCAAAGATTTAATTTAAAATAGCTCAAGTATGTCTTGGTCTAAGGTTCAGAAATCCTTGGCAAGCAGCTGGTGAAAATGGCCTGAAGGCGATGAACGAGGCAGTATTGGGAAATGGGAACTGAAGCAATATCTGCTGGTGGGAAAAGAGAAGTGGCCGGGATATTTCTCAGCTGGTTTCACATCCAGGCACCCCCTTTCACGCACGATCCCTCCTGCTTTACAGCAGGTGGCAAAGCGAGAGGTGTGAGCCAGGCTCCATTGCCAAGGGTATCAGGGTACCAATGGAGAGACACCACCACATGGGGACTGATTCACAGGGAACTTCTTATCCAAGACATTGTTTTCCCTCTTGCACAAAGACTGCACTAGGGAATCTCTCAGCTGCGAAGTCTGGCTTACTGCTAGCAGGCTTGGCTAGTTTTCTACCCAGGGGAGAAAACACTAAAACCAAAAGGATCTGCTGCTTGTGCTTAGTACTAAGGACTATTTTGGTTTACTAAATGAATGTGTAACGATAGAAGCAAGGTGCAAAGAGCACTGTGGGTCCAGGAGACATGCTGCAGTCTGGTGCCCAAATGCAGGCAGGTGCCAGGATGCATTACAGAAGAGCCAGTGCAAATTAGCCCTGAACCCCTGCCCAGCAATGCAGCTCCCGGGCTGAAGCACCTAACGTACACCTACAGCACCAGGAGTTGCTTTGAGATATGGGTGTGTATCAGGTTTGCACACGGGGAATCACAGGACACCCCCAGAATAACGCAACCCCCGACTCGTAGCCACAGGGACAGGCTGTGAGCAGGGACACTTGCACTCGCTATGGTCATAGCATTTGCATTACTTCCCTTAAAATAAGTAGTCTCGTGGGTTTATTTTAGAATAGCCAAGTACGCAGGAGGGTTTATGTTTCTGCTTTCTTATATTTATATACAAATAAACCACATAAATATCTCCCAGCACCACAACAACAAAACGCATGCAGTGAGCCAGCAGACAACAGCCTGGCCTGTACCCAGAGGCTGGGCTTGGTTTAACTTCTAAGAATTCTGCCAAACAGGGACTCCCCACTTCTTCCTATTGGAACTGATGGCGATGTACGTTGTTTAAAGATGCATGTGGAAAGGCTGTTTTGTTGCATTTCTTCAGTGTCAGCTTGTAACTCTCATTCACACCCATCAGCTGCTTTGCTCAATCTGCTTTGGGTTTTGGCGATGAAGTTTAATGAGGTTAAAGTAAAACCTCTCAAAGATTAAGAAGGAGAAAGCTCTTTGTATTTTGGAAGGAAAGGGGTTTAACGAGCGGTTGCCCAGTTCAGGACAGTGAGAGCCAGTGAGAAAGCGAAGTGCTGCTCCAGGATTCCTGGGTCCAGAGCACTTGGACACTTGCAGCTGCTGGGGAGCACATGCGGTGGCTGGGGACTTCCACCCAGAGCAGCCCTTTACCTTCCATCAGAGAAAGCCGCTGTCTCCATGACCACTAGCTAATGCAGAATTTCCACGGCAAAGGAGACCAGCATGGCTGGAGCGGCAGGGCTGTGCAGTGACAGCACAGCGGAACGCAGGGGGCTTGCACCCACCCTGGGCTGCCCGGCGGCTGCTGCAGGGGTGGAGGAGTGCAGGGAGGCTGGCCGTCACCCAGGCACACAGGTTCTGTGGTGTGTCACCATCTTAAAACACATAACGAGGATGATGCAATTTACCACAGATCCACTTTTCACAGTATTTTATCAGAGTCATTTAGAAACAGCAGCAGAGACTGGTGAAGCAGCAGCAGTGCGATGACTGAACTTACGCTCACCTCTAAGCAGCCTGGGAAATGTCAACCACAAACTTGAAGTGAATATGTCCAAAGCCACAGGTTTGGTGTTATTTTTTTCCTTTTTTTTTTTTTTTTTTTTTTTTTTTTAGCTCATTAGTCATGATACTTTATAAAGGCATTTGCAATACTGCAGAAAAGAAGAACAGAAAATTCCAGAAGTGCATTTTATGCAGTATGAAATACAGTCTCCTCCAGTTTCATATCTTAAATTTGGGTTTTGCTGTATTCCAGTATAATAGTCAGCTTGAAAGGAGCTTTATAATGGCATATATGAACAAATATATTGCATGGACAAAGGAGAAAGTAACCCTGCCAACATCTTTGAGGAAATTTAAATTTGAAATCCAAATGAATATAAGTATCGACAAAGACTTTTTTCCTCCTCAAAACTTGTTTTCTTTAAACTCTTCTTTAACATCCTTAATTTAATTTTCAGTGCAGCAGATGTTACTTACCAAATGCTTTATAAATAATACCTGGCTATAGTCTAGTCTAATCTAGTCCCGTATTGTAGGATAAGAAGTCTACACCAAGTTGCAGTTAGTTAAATGAGGACCCAGTGCCTGGTGTGAGATAACTGGTCCCTGTTTCAAACCTCCTGCAAAAAATCTGACAACGCCAAAAGGCTAGATTATTAAAATAGAGTGCACACATGCATTCCACCATACCCCCACGTGCCTGTGGGAATACAAAGTCTACATTTCCAGTACATTCAAAAGCCAATTTCTAATGACCCAGGTGGTTCCAGGAGGGCAAAGGGACCTCTTGAAGAGAGGGACTGAAGTGGGATGAATTAGTTCAGCAGAGGCTGGTCTTTATTTTGTGTTAGGCAGGGGAAGCCCTTGCTGGGGGCCCCCACTTTGGAGCACTTGGCCACTGAAATCCAGAGACGGTCTGATAATAGTCTCAGTAGGGTCAGAGTCTGAATGTCGGTGAAGATAAATCAAGCAGTAACGGACGCGTGAGCGAGGTTAAAACCGCTGACAGCAAGGCGACGTAAGGCAGAAAATGTCTTTCATCCCCATCACAACACAGCGGGTGCCGAGGCGGTCGGCTGGTTCCATGGGAATTAATCTACTTCTCTGGAACTGACATAAAACCACACAGCTGGCACATCAGCATTCCTACCACTCTTACGGAGAGCGGGCACAGGCTGTGTTCTGGCTACAGAATGCATGAGAAATGCCAAAATTTAGATCTTAATCTTTATCAGTTGCAAAGTCTATGGCTGTGAACCTGAATCCAGATACAGGACTAACTCAACCACCTTTCTTCTGCTTTTCTCTGCGGTGTCCTCCCGTCAGACAGCCACCAGCCACTGGCCAGAGCTGCTGGGCGTGCTGGCCATCAGCTGCTGCTCCATGAGAATCCGCATCCCTGCTTCCAAGGGCAGAGGTTTCCCAGCCTTGCCTTCATCCCATGCCTCCTCTGGCTATGAACTGTGCAGCCAGCGCTGTAAGGAAAGCGTCACTGTTAATGTACTGGCTATTTCTGTATTTCTAGATCTGCTGATAAAAGGTATTCCTTCTTTGCCAAAGCGTATTCATTTCTTCTCATGCTGATACCCATTCTCCCTGCAAGTGTTGTGTATAAGCATAAATATATATGTATACATACATGTTTTTACAACACTGGCATCAAGACGGCTGACAGCATGTTACTTTTGGTGTATTTTATAAAACTTTTCTCCAAACACCATCACTTAAGCATCTGCTGTCAGGTCTGCCTACACCCTGCCAACCACCTCCTGTCTCACCACCTTATTCTGGCCATATTCCCTTGCAGGGGGGAAGCACAGTCATCTTCCTCATGCTAGAAACTATCCCATGAGAGGTTTAACCCCAGCTGGCAACTCAGTGCCACCCAGACACTCGCTCCCCTGTACCTCATCCCTGGGATGGGGAGGAGAACCAGAAGAAGAGTAAAACTCATGGACTGAGAGAAGAACAATTTAATAATTGAAATAAATAACCACAACAACTGTAATGAAAAGGAAACAGGAGAGAGGAAAAAACCCCAAGGGAAAAGCCCCAAGTGATGCTCCCTACCCACTGGCTGATGCCCAGCCAGACCCCAGCAGCGATCGGGGCCTCCAACCAACTCCCCCCAGGTTATATCCCGAGCATGACATCCTCTGGCATGGAATATCCCTGTGGCTAGTTTGGGCCAGCTGTCCTGGCTGTGTCCCCCGCAAAGTCCCATGCCCCTCCAGCCCTCTTGCTGGCAAGACCTGAGAAACTGGAAAGTCCTTGACTTAGCACAAATGTTACCCAGCAGCAACCAAATCCAGCAGCGTGTTATCAACACTACTCTCATACTAAACCCAAACCATAGCATTTCACAAGCTACTAAGAAGAAAATTAACTCTATCCCAGCCAAAAGCAGCACAGGTGGGCAGGAGGGTCCGCCCTGCAGAAAGCTTCACCATGGCAAAATGTGGAGATGGACAACAGCGTTTTTCTAATGCTGCTGTCCTGAAGTCATTTCCCAGATAAAAATTCTCTCCTTGCAGTCCAGTCGGAAGATGAAAACTTAGATCAGGGAACCTGAATTTATTTTTTAGTCCTCCACCAACAGCTGCAGAAGTCCTTGACAGTCTCTGCTGCCCAAAAGTTTATACATTCCAGCCTACCCAGCTCACTGTGAAAACTAATTTCCCATATTCCTCTTAAAATGCTGTAGCTGCATAAGATCCGCTTTCCCTATGACCTGAGATAATGTTTAAGCACCTGGGCAGGACACACCTTGCCCACCGTCCAGCTTGCAGCGAGGAGGAGCTGGCGGTGTCCGAGTGCGCTGGGCTTTCCACCGCCTCGCCCTGTGCGATGGCTCAGAGCATTGCGAAGTGACTGGCACGGGGCTGGCTGCTGGCTAGGAACAAAGCTGGGAGCTGTGTGAAGCTCTGGAGTTTATGGCGACTTGAGCAATGAAACTAAGGCAAATTGTGTATAATGAGAAGTGTGAACAGAGTTGGGAGCTCTGTGCCATGAAGAGCCGAGAGATGGCTCTGGCACAGGGATAAGCGCCAGCTTCTGGCTGACAATCTCCCAGATACACAGCTTAACAGGGTGCAACACCCAGACGTGCTTTTAAATAAAAGTGAGGGCCAAGCTGTGAGAGATGAAGGCACGGCTGGTGCCTCCCAAACCCCGAGTGCCCCCAGGAGCAGCACCCCTGACAGCACCGCGCCCCAGCGCCCGTCTGCACAGCAGCTCCTGCGGTTTGGTGCAGTTCCATCTCAGGAACTTCCCTCCTCAGCTTGTCTCCTCCTGCGGCAGCTTTTTCGAGGCATCACTTATTTCTCCAGTTCCTACCTTTCCCGCAAGCTGTTTCGTCTCATGGAGCACAGCTCAGTGTGCAGGGCTCTGCTTCAACATGCAAACCCACCACCCAAGCTGGAAGCTCCCAGGCAGCACCCCAGCCGAGGGTGGCTGCCCACCAGGAAGCCGAGGGCGGCTGCCCACCGCAGTGCAAAGGCTGAGTGATTTGCCTGAAAGTCGCACGGGATGTTGGGCTGGGGCAGGAGCGGAGCAGCAGCAGCATCTTCCAACACCTGGGATGTGCACACAGTTTCCACTCTTCACACCTCATCCCCGAGCCGGTATCGGTCCATGCAGCCAGGTGATGGTAAAGGTCCATGGGAGAAACCCACCGTGCTCAGGAATGCAGGTCTACCATGGGAAAACACAAAAGGAGCGGTCCCTCCTGTGCAGCATTTTCTCCCAAAACAGACATATCGAAGTTATTGCTGGAATGAGTCTGTCCCCTAACAAGGCAGCACCATGAAAGGGCTCCCAAAAATGAGAGTGCTGGCAGAGGAAAAATAGCAGATGCAAAAGTTTTCATTTTGCCTCCAAAGAGGAAAAAAACCCAACCCAAACAATACCTGGCTTTCTTCAGCAGAAAACTGAAAAACTTTGTCTGAAAAGGCTAGAAAAAGTTGTTTGGATCACAAAAGGGCGGAAGCAGCATAGAAAGAAGAGGAGCAAAGCAATTTTCCAACAAATCACAAAAAAATAGAAAATTCCTGTGGAAAGCAGATAATTTATACAAATATTTTTGTTTGCCTTCAACCCCCTCTGCTTCTATTTTTAAATCAAGTGTAAAATGAAAAACTTCACAGGAAGTTTTCTCTGCTCAAAACCCCCTCTAAAATACAATCTAATAATTTTTGCTTTGTTAATGAAGAAGGTTATGAAGTACACTGCATAGAAAGATGAACTTTGGAAATATTATAGTTTCCCCTTGGAAAGGGAATTATTAACTCCTCCATCAGGGCCAGCAGGACAGACAGCACAGCAACCAAATCTGTTGTCAGTTCTGGAAAGTCCCACATCACACATACTGTATTAGATTAGAAAAACAAAGATTGATTACACAAGAATTAACTTTAACTAAAATAAAAGTAGCAAGTTCTTCACTTCCTGGACCCAGTGCATTTAAAAGCTGGAGCATCTCATAATATTTTCTTACCCAAGGTGAGTGAAGTATTTTGGGTATCTATGTCTCTGATCTAAAAGCAAATTTCCCTTTACTTGCTTACAGGCTTGAAAAAAAAAGAGATTTCAGCGTAGAAAGATTAGAAATGCTTCCCCACATGTCCTGGTCTGGGTCAGAATGAGGAATTAGAAACAATATCCTTTCACTCCTGATCTTCAGCCAAACCAAGCAGTGCGCACCAGGAATCACAGCGAGAGGGGGAAGGGGATGGGACACAAGGTCCCTATGTGGGATTTTCTACATTTTTGTGCTTTTTGACACTCCAGTTCAAAAGACTCAAGTATCTTTCAGCTAAGACAATAACAAAATTCAGCCTCCAAGTTCTTCTTGGACATCTCAGTTCCAGTGGGTCCAAAGCAGAGCTGGCCGCAGGAGTCGGGCAGGGCTGGACACATCCCTGCAAGGAGACACCTCCTGTAGGAATCTGATATCCTCTGACTCAGAGGACACAAAGCCTTGTGCCATGTAAGATGCCCCAGCTGTGCTTTGTCCGTCTTCCTCGTCGCCACGATGAAAGCTTTGCTCAGCAGCTGTAAAGACTGGAGAAGCCCCTGGTGAAGCAGCACACCCGTCGGGGTGTCTCCAGCCACCCGGGGGTACCACGCAATAGGCCATTTCAGACGCTTTGGGATATCCATCATCTCAGACAATTACAGAATACCATCTTAGTGGTTTTGCCCCCCCAGTGACATTTCTCCAGGGGCTCCAAATGCCGTACTGCCCAGTTTGCAAAGGATGTGGCTGAGGTCTCTCCCACATCGCCCCCCTCGCTGCGGAGCTGCGCTCCCTTCCTGCAGGCAGGACAAGATGGATGTGTCTTATGGACTCTCACTCAAGCTAACAGTGGACTCCAGGATCCATGGTATCCAGTGAAATGAGCCAGCAGCACTCGTGCAGGAAGGGAAGACCTGATTCCTTGATGGTTTTGGATCTACCACTGGCATTGTCCAAGCTCAGGACCAAATCTGAACTTTCCCTTTTGAGCTCTTGGAGCGTGCAACACCTCCAGGTGGGCAGGCAGGTAAGGCTGGAGCTGTGTCTAGGTGGGAAGCAGAACTAGAGAAGAGCGCGGCATTTCATGGCAGAAGGCACCATCGCCTGCACAGCATCGGCAGAGAGAGGTCTTGGCCACAAAACAACCCCTTCTAGTACAATCATCAAAACAGCTCTTGCCACATCAGATGGACTAATCTTCATGACCACAAGATGAGATTAATCAAATTTATCACACTCTTGCAAAAGAAGATAAACTGTATTATTCTGAGACTCCTTGCTGACTGAATAATCCATTCTATCATTCTGGATAAAAATGCAATGGGCCTAACACTGTCCTTTTTTTTCTCATGTGAGAATTAACTTAAGCGGTGTAATTAAGATTACAGCAGTGCTAAGTGAGTAAAAAATAACATCAGCTTCCAAAAGCCCGTCCTTATTTCATAACAAATACTACAGCAATGGCTGGCCACTTGAAAATACCCCTTATTTGTAATAACTTTCTAAATTCTCTTGTATGGAACCATGATGTTCAGCACCAGCATGATGGAAAACTCACTTTGAAGAACAGCTGTATGAGGGAGAGGGAACATGTCATTGAGGTACAAATATAAAACTGTGTAAATTAATCAATAGGCTTAAAATAAAAATTACATATTACAGCCATAAGTCACCCCAAGTCTTTACGTCCTCTTATCTTGCACATTAAAAAAACAAATACAATTTTTTTCTTGCTCAGCCATGCCTGCTGACACGTGACTTTGGAGGAGCAGACTGGAAACAGTCCAGCAGCCAGTATATCTGCAGCGTTTATGTGGGGACCCAATCCAAAGTGTGAAAAGACAGAACAGGGGTAACTGTACAGATTTCCCACCACCTCAAAGACAGCTTGATGTTAGTGTCTGAGCATGTACACTGTTCATCTCCCATAATGATTTTTTTTTTAATTTTTTTTTTTTAGCATATGAACAGAACTTGATTGAACGTGTTTTATCTGATGGAAGAACAGTCTAGTTTTGTACCTGCATCCTCTGCAGCACATGGGACCGTTCACACGACGGGGCAGACAGAGCAGCTCTTTACTGACAGGTGGACACTATTCGAGGTGGTCCACATGGTCACCCTCACAGTTCCATTGATTGGAGTCTGATGTCTTGAACCAAAGTCCTGGTGAGGGCCAGACCATCAGTGCTTTGGGAAGTGGTTCCAGCTTTGGCCACTCCCTGCGATACCAGCCCCTTCCCAGGGCAGATTTCTACTAGTTTGAAATTCACTCTGTAAACCACTGGAAATTCTGCAGAGTAGCTCCTCTCTTTTGTTTCCGGTATTTTCACTCTCTGGAAAAGGGAATGTAAATAACAGGTATAAGTCAGATTGTTCTGGTCCCTCAAAACCTTTGCATTTGGTGTGTATTTCGGATTATTTTCTCTAATACACATGAAGGCACTGCTTAGCACTATCCTGTCAGCAGTCAGCTGGGTGCTCCCCCTCTAACACAAAACACCCTTTGAATGATGCAAAATTTCTTGAACAATATCAATAAGCAACAACCATCAGACTGGAAAAATAAAAGAACAAACCCTTGCAAAGCCTTGATGTCGGGATAATGACTTTGATGAGCAGTATAAAAAGGCAACCTCTTCTCCGAGGTCTCTTTTCCTAACAGGATTTCCCATGCAGGTCACACACCGCCTGTTTAAACAAGGTCTCTAAATCCAAAGCGATGGCACCATTTTCAGGATGCTTTGATATGTATCGTCCATGCATGAACACTGAGGTCCCTACAGCACACACGTGTTCCTTGGTTTCCTCAGCCCAGCTCCTCTGCTGGTTGCCCTCTACATCCAAATTACCCATATTCCTAATTCCATCGGTCATTTACCTGCACAAAACGTTTAGAGATGAAAGCCAATACATCTGCCACTTAAAAGCCAGCCTTCAAGGCTTTGTGCTGTGTTACCTGTAAAGACAGCTCACAGCAGCAGATGGACTTTCCTTGGTGACAAGGAAAACAAAAGTATATGTATACATATGTATTTTAATCCTTTTTTAAAAATACATTTATTTTATCATTTTTAATTATTTTTTGCTAGTTGGAGCAGTTACTCTGCCAGCAACTAGATGCACAGTCACTAAGAAGAAGGTTGGGAATAGCTGATCTAAACCCCTGGACAAGCCCTTGCAGAAGCTCAATCACTTCTCAGCCACCTACATCCAGCTGGGACTGACTCATGCATCCCCCTGGGAAGCAGCTGGGTTTGTGTCCTGTATCTACAGCCCTTCAGGCCGTGCTGAGGCTGGATGTCCCTGGACAGCAGGGGTGGCTGGTGGCAGTCCTGCTTGGTTATGTAGCCAGTGGAAACCGGCATCGGTCTCACGGCGTTGGTTACTGCACCTTGTACCCCGCCAGCACCCGCTGCTGGTAAGGAAAAGCACACGAGCAAACGGGGGTCACTCAACTAAATCATGAAAGAAGATGAAATCACATACTTGAATGTGCAGAGCATCGCTGGTCTCAAATAACTAAAACAAATGTTGAAATCTGAGTTGCTTGGAACTTTCTCATCACAGTGCTTTTGTCTCAGAAAACATGGTTTAGATCAAAAGGGGATTTTCCACAAGAACATCTGAATTTTGCTGAAATCACCCCATATAAGATCAAAATAAAATGTTTTGGTTGTGCTTATTAAAAAAACCAAACAATCTCACAAGAAGCACAGCTGCCTTGCTGAAATGAGCTGAAATAATTTTTGCTCAGCCTTACTTCTGACCTGTGATCACCTGTCCATCAAGCCATGAAGTTTTTAAGTAATTTTTGCACTTCCTGACCCCACTTCTGTGGGCAGAGCCCTTAGCCAGACTACATCGCTCATAACACAATCTATTTAACCTTTAATTAAACCTTGGTGCTACCCCATGGACATTCAGGATGACTAAGGAGCCTGTTCCCAGGGGCTGTGCCAGTGCTTCCCGGCGCACCCTGCTCTGTTTTGGGAGCACCTCGGTGGGTGACGGCCCCAGAGCGGGGCTCAGTGCCGGCCCTTCTTGTGCTGCATTTGGAAAGGGTGACTGAAAAACCTGAAAATTTCAATTTTCAGCTTCATACCTGAAAAATTCTTTTATCTCCCCATGTGCCCAGTAGCACACCCACAACACAAGAATAAAGTCTTGAGACCCACAGTTACATAATACCACTAATATTAACGAGTTGAGTCATCTTAATGACGCCAAAATTTCCTGTGGAGATTGCGTTCCGTTTGCTTATGTGGTTTTTTTCTTCTTTCAAATTTCAAGCAAATACCTTTCGAGCCCACCTAAAACCAAGCCAATAAATGCAAGTTGACTTTCAAACATGTGAGATGCTAAAAACAGGTGAATTACTCAAGACAGAGCAAAACCTCACCACGAGATGTGGCATCATCTTCTTCCTGCCACCCTCCTGCTCCTCACGCTTCAGCAGAAGTCACAGCTCTCTGAAGCTTTGCTCATCACCATGCAGCCCAGTTTTGGCAGCTATTTTCGGCACTGCCGCTGTACAGCGGCCAAGTTCTCAGATGTATTTGTATGATTTTTCATAACTTCCTCCAAGTAGGTCTGTTTTTTTTTCCATACTAAGCTCAACATTTTTAATCTTCCTAGGTCAACCAAAAGCCATCTCCTCTTGGCATCGCGCCTATCTGTCCAGCTCAGTCGCAGCGTTTCTTATGACCGGTGCCAGCTCCCAGGGCGGGTGGAGAAGGCTGGGAGCCAGGACCCAACTTATTTACTAAGAGCCCATCACAAGCTATTTCTGTAGAGCAGACTTGGCCCTTTCAGAGCTAAAAGGGCAAAGATTCGGCTGCTTCCCCATAGGAAGGCAGTTCCCAGGCAGCTTCCTGCTGGGTACACGCTTTGCAGACCAGGGGCAATGCTACTTTCCTTCCATTTTTATGCCCATTGCTGAGCCTGCATTGGGTTCCTCATCCTGCTGAGGGCTTCACCTCATACGTGCCGAGGCTCTGAGTTATTGTTCTGCTTGAAGGCGGAGGGGACGGTGAAGGAAGCGACACTGGCGGGGTGTTACACAGAGCCCCAGGAGCAGACACACATTCCAGCCACGTGCCAACACCTCCCTGCCCAGCGCAGAAAGCTCCATTTGCCAACAGCCCTGCAGGTCTCCAACGCGAAGCCCATCGAAAGCAAGGTCCCGCAAGAGTCTTGGATGCACATCAAGCGAGCGCAGGTATTCTGCTTACGTGTGCTGGGTTACAGCAGCAGAGGATCCACCTCTTCAATCCTCTGCTCCTGTACATTAACGAAGCACAAAGCGTGGGGCCGGGGCAGGTCAGAGGGGCCCGGTGCTGCTGGGGGCATTGCCTCAGGCTCTGAAACCAGCTCCAGGTCCCAATGGCTGGGGGTGAGGAGCCGCCCCTGAGGCTTTTCCTACGTGTTAATTCACCCTGTGGGGTCCAGGGCTGCCCATGCTCCAGCCAGGACTGCAGCTCCCGGCCCTGGAGAGCTCACCGTGTAGTTCAAGTTCAGCGGTTATTAATAAAACATGCAAGGGGAGGGTGACCGTACTCAGAGGATGGAAGCAACCAGGCTGAAATGCTCAGAGCATCAAACACAAGTGAACATTTAATGTACTCAAGTGTTTTTCTTCCCTTTTTCAATTGCTGCTTTGATTCTTTGAGTTCTGTTTTTTTATACCATGCAAATGTTACTTCAAGCTCTTCCTGTTCTCACATCAGGTGTATGCAGTCAGCTTTCTCGCAGCAAGATTGCCCAAAAGCTTTAAAACCTAAAAGACGGGGAGTTGCCGAGGAGAAGTGACTTCATGTGCACCCTTGTCTGACATCCCTGGCTGTGAACAAGCGCCCTGCGGGCTCCTGGGCCAGCCTCCAGCACAGCCAGCAGCCCCTTTCCAGAGATGTGGATGAGGTGTTTGCTCTTGAGGATAGACCACGAGAGCCCAGTTCTCAGTTGATCCCCCAACACTCGCTTCCTCATCCATGTTAACCAGTTTGCCAACTGCAAAAAAATAAATCTGCTCTTCTTGTACTTACACCATGCAGCCACCAAGCCACAAGAACCAGAGCTTTCCAGTTCAATGACACTGAAACCAGTGCGTAACCCTGGTCTCAACCCCAGCTCCTCTGGACTGCTGTGACCCCACATACACACACGTGTGCAATCCCACCCGCACATCCTTCCCACACAAACAAAACAGCCACAAATTTATACGGCTATGAACACTACTGTTAGAAATTCATTGTGATGCTATTGGAAACGCAGTGTGGTTACCCTGCTACAAAAAATAAATAACAAAAAAATTGAAGTGCTGTTAAAGGTGCCAAGGCTTGTGTAGTCCACGGTGCTCGGGGTAGCTGGTAGATGGATCAAAAAGCTTGAGAATCACCAGCTTGGTGACAGCCCCGCAGACCTGGGGTACCCATGCTCTATGTCCAGCCTCCCAAGAGATGCACTGGGCAATGCTTTGGCAGTCCCTGATGATGCCCTTTCAGCTCTACATCTCAATGTTTGGTTAGAATATTGAATTTTGGCCCCTCAAGCTCCGACACAGGGTCAGCCCCAGGCGAATTCCCTCTGTCCCTGGGCAGCACCCATCAGCAAGTGCAAAAGGCAGGGCAGGGCTGCCAGAGGGATGGGCACTGCCAGCAGCTGTCACAGCCCTCAGAAACAGCAGAGTCACCCCTACACGTGATAAACCATTGCTTCATATTCTCAGTTTCTTACTTTAATCAAAATGCATCTGTTGCAGATTCATGCAATGACTTGTTCTCCCATGAACTGCCTGGTCCAAGTGGATTCACATTATTTGGAGTAAACCCCACCCCCCTCCCTTATTACCTGATTACCTTAAAACATTCATTGCAGTGTTTCTCAATAGCAAATGCCATTCCTAAGGTCACATTTTCTAAAGGAGCCCAGATACCTGGTGAGGATGCAGGTGTTGATGAGGATGAGCTAACGCCACTGCTCGCAGCTCCAGCAGATGCAGCACCCGGCAAGCAGGGAGCCCTCAGCCCTGCGGTTCCCAAGGTGCAGAAGAAAGCGAAAGGCAATTCGAAGGCAATTACATGAGAACAATTAATCAGAAATGGGAAACAACACCTCGAGGGAGTTAACCACAGGAACATGCCTTTGGTGCTACCTGCCAGGATTACAGACACCAGCAGGTGAGTTGGAAAATTGGTGCATTGCTGGAAGCCTCCACCAGCCTCATGGCATTTGCTCTTTTATTTGCAGTACTTCGCCATATGGGCCCGATCCAACAGACATACATGTTCTCCTGCTTCCTGAGCAGGTTTGGTTCTAGTTTTTGAGGATGTGAAAGGCTTACAATTCCTTTGCCTGCCAGGGTGGCCGAAAACCCTGACTCCAAAGAAACCTTACCCAGGCATTTCCCGCACTGCCTCCGACATGCCCAGCATCAGCTCCTGCTAGAAATTTTCAACAGCTCCCAGAAGTTGCCCAAGTAGTTGCCACTTCTGCCAGCTACGGGAGATGATGGGCAGCAGCTCGTTCTGCGAGGCTGCGTGACAAGCTGCCCGCGGTGCCTGTTTGCAGGTGCATGTGTACGCCTGTGTGCCCCAAAGCTTCCAGCTCCTGTTTTTCCTATGTGATGTACCATTTATTTTCAGGTATCTGAGAATTTCTGTAGGAATAATGGGAACGCTTGAATATCTAATTATCACTTTAACCAAGCCTTGATTCATTCTAGCAAATAAATTAAAACAACAAAGCGAAACCAAGAATATGGAAAAACCCAGGCTGCCTAAATATCTAGCTAAGGAACTCCAATAATTTCATTCTCCTTAATGATGCGAATCAACAATATAATGAAGGTCATCAGGGGAACTGCTCTGCATCAACAGGAAGCACAATGCAATGCTTAAAGCAGCAGATAAGGATCAGGAAACCTCCCACTATTTGCCTTTCCTCTCTAGTCTGCAGTTTCATCTATAAAATAGGAATCCTGACATTTTTCCTAGCCTACAGATGCGTACTAAACCACTTCATTAATGTTTATGGGGCAGCTGGAGAGGTTCAGATGAAAAGGGCTGAATATATGAAACCACAACAGGCTGTGAGTGATTCAGAAGAGCTGGTGCCCTGGGAAGCGCTGAGGCGCAGACAGAGCGTAGGCTGCAGGGTTCCTCTGCAGGCAATGACAGGGCCATGGTGGGTGCAAAATGAGCACCAAACCAGGGGAAAAAAGTGCTCCAGAAACAAACAAGACAAGGCAAAAAGCTATGGCAAAGTACCTTGGAAGGTGTCCCAACCAAATATTCCTTTTCAAATTTATCATGTGGCAGCGCCGTTAGAGATCTGTAATGGGAAAGCTTTGTTTCCCCCCCCCCACTGCCTAGAAGTCAGACTTACTTGGGCCATTGCTTCCTATCACTGGAGTCTGGGATGGGAAAAGATGCTCCACATGGCAGCTGGAAGGGTTATTACAGGGTTAAAATAGCAGGACTAAAATAAAAGTAGATTATATAAATGAGTCTAGGAAACATTGGCTGTAACACAACTCCAAAACCAAGGTGCTAGCTGGATTTGTTAAACAGTTATAATTAAATGAAATATATCTCCCTTAGCAACTTATTAAGCTGTAGGGAAAGATTAATTTAGTAAGATGTTTCAAATTTTTATAGTGCATTTTATAATACCTGGACATCAGGGCAGTTTTCCATGTATGCAGCCCAGCAGCCAAAATTACAGTTGCTATTAGACTGCAGTTAATTAGGTACAAAGCACTCTGCCCACTTCATCATGTAAGCACAAGGATGAGCCAAAAATTTTGTCAGTCTGCTTTTTCTTTTAGCAGAAAACTGAGTTTTTGAGAAAATGGTTTGTTCACAACCATTATTTGCTTTCAAAGGAAGTTTCCTCAGCAATGGTTTTTTATTTTCAGTGGGTTAAATGCTGTCAGAGTTTTCCATAAGAGAACTAAAATAGTTTTGTGGCAAATGGGTACGCACTAGTACCCCACTTTGGGCTTAGTTTCTTTCCTTATCCAGATCAGCCTGAAACAGGCTCCATCAGCCTGTTCACCTTGGTTCTGCAGCCTCTGCTGCTTCCTCCTGATTTACGGGAAGCTGTATTTTACCTTCTGATGACTCAAGGTTCATGCACCACATCATAACTTTTTTTTTTATGGAACAGTGACCCTTTATCTGGCTCCAGTAACACGCAGCACTGCCTGCCCTGGCAGGTTTAGGTGATGGTGAACATGTGTGGTGGTGCATCTCATCCCCTCTCTGGGCTGCTCTGCTGCCTGGGGGTCCCTGGTAGCCCCGGTGTCTGCGGAGCGAGCTGGCACCCTCGGCTGCACCAACAGCTCCTGCTTGGCTGAGGTGGGAACAGTGCTGCCCGTACCAGGAACTCCTGTTGTCTGGAAAAGGTGGAAACAAACCCAGCCATCGGTCATCCCCTGACAGCCCTGGGACATTCCTGACCCGACCCGCAGCCGGGTGGAACGGTACCATTGTCAGTGAAAAATGACCGGCTCAGGTTACGGCCAGGATGGAATTTTATGGATGACTAAAGCCAGTCACCTCTGCCCCATACACAGCGGTCCATGCAAGACCCTCTGAGCCGTCCTGGACCACCGTGGGCTGCAACAGCATCTCCCTCTGCGTGGGATGTCACATGCCAACTCCCAGGTCTGCGGTGTCGGGGGGACCGTCGCTGAGAGCTGACGATGGAGCCTGGGCTGATACCCCCGCTCCTCCAGGCTCACCCTGAGTATTGCACTGAACTCAGGGGGAAATTTTAATATATATATATACCTTTATACATTTGTATATCTATCTCTGGTACACCTATCCCCCTGTGTTTGTGTGTGCATGTGAATAGATTTAGATACTTCATAACCAATACAAGTGTTACCATTTGGGGTCTGTAATTAAATCACTGTTATAACTGAAGTAAATCCTACTGAATCACTCTGTAAATGTTAAATTGATGATTAAGTGCTGCTAAAATTTTGTGATGAACCTTAAGCTGTGAATAAACTCTCACTCTCTAGATACCCTTAGAATAATCTGTCGACCAAATCTGAAACTAAGATTGGATCTAGCTGCAGCTAAACTCGACCAAATCAGTAAGAAAGCCAGGGGGTCCACTCTGAACCTCACAACTCAACAGTAGGTTCTCCCTTACCCGTGACATCTTTGATCCCTGTGTAAAACATTCTCGTTTAATTCTAACTTGATTTTTAATTTGTTTTTTTTCTTTGTGTTCTATCCATATAATAAGTAATGAATGAACCTTGCCATCACACTTTGTGAAGTCGCACCCCCACAAACTCTTACTAAAACTACTTCGCTCATACCTTTGACAGTGCTTCTTTAAGTGACTTAACCTAAACAACTCATTGGCGACACCGCTCCTTGCCACAGTGACCTTGCTTTTTCTTTGTGACCTTGGTCACCATGGTTGGGTTTGCTCCTTCAAACCACAGGACTGACTCCCATACTGGCCTCGTTCAGCCTCCCCCCCCCCCCCCATGGCGGGGCTGAGCAGGTGTGACCACGAAGTGTAGGGTTCTGCCAACCCACCACGGAACAGGTGCGCATGAGCATCCCCCTGCCCCTGCACAGCCCAAGTTATTTCTTATTCACTTATTACCACGTTTCTGTGCTCTCCGAGTCACACTGAAGCTATACGGGATTTGATAACATATGTCAAGATACAACAGCCATAACGCCAGGACCGTGGGAGCAGGAATCAATGACCCAGCAGTGGTAACCCCAGGTCCATCACCTCATCCACCTCCTGCCAGCCCCGTGCTTTTATCTTAGGTTTGACAATCAG
Source organism: Falco punctatus (assembly GCF_963210335.1). Classification (NCBI taxonomy): domain Eukaryota; kingdom Metazoa; phylum Chordata; class Aves; order Falconiformes; family Falconidae; genus Falco; species Falco punctatus. The sequence continues at coordinate 63,478,423 of NC_137588.1, read as the reverse complement.
CTTCAAACTAACATTAAAGCCAACATAGAACTCTGCTTCATCCCCTTCTTCACCTTTTTTTCCTTTTTTTCTCCCGCTCCACCACTTTTTTTTCCCCTTTTCTTAGCAGGGTGTTTTTCCAAGATCATAACAGCAACAAAGGAAAGCTTTGCAAACAGGGGCTCAGTCATCAGGCTGCCTCGGCACTGCACTGCACTCTGTTCTCAGGAGTGGCTGTGCAGAGGTAACCTGACACGTTCACAAGTACAGGTCCAAATCAAACATGTCAACATCGCAATCCCCAATAAACAAAATAACTCACCTGGAAGCTACAGCCTTCCCTGCCCAAGGCTGTGACACGGCCGTGCTCCTGGGCTCCCCTCCGTCAGGCTCAGAACAGCCCCAGAGTCCCCCGCTCTCCGCAGGCCAGGCCAGCGCCCAGCCCACACCAGTGCAGCTGCACGGCACACCGGGACAGCAACGCTCATCCCGGGGCATGCACAGGGCCAATGGATGGCTGCAGGCTCTACAGAACCAGCCAGCCTTTAAGCCGAGTGTTATTTATGAGGCGGTCTGGCAAGCCTGGCTCTGATTCTCCAGCTATCTCCATTTGGACAGAGACCTGGATGCTCCAGTGCAGCCCAGATGCCCTCTGATGGGAGGCAGGGAACGGGGAGCAGGGGCCGGGGCAATGGTGCACACCTTTGCCTTGGCATGAAGGAGACCCAAGTCCAGAGCGTACACTACCGACACCATTCCCAATCCAAAAGCTTATCCACACTCCAGCTGTATTACTTAAATTAAAAACAAAAAGCGTTAGCCACCAGGGATTTCCATTGTTATTTTCCCCATCATGTTTCCAAGGCAAAAGAACAGACATCATCAAGCAGTTTTGCTGACTGTAATAGAGAAAAATCACATCGTTGGACACTCACACAGGCTTTTTCATCCCTTTCTCTGTGTATGCTCTTGGTTCTAAACAAAGGAGAACAGACAAGATAAATTAGAGGGGAAGATGTACTTCAACAGATTATATTTTTTTTTTCCTAAAACTGTCTTGATTCTGTTTATACTGGCTAGGAGACAGCATATTCCATTCTTCTCAAACATACCAAACAAAACGCGAGCTAATGACGTGATTCCCCTAATCAAGGTCACAAGTCTGGTTTTGCTGCAGCGTGCAGCTGAATGTTATACCCAGGGCGGAGCTCAAAACCCAGTTTAAAATGGGCTAAGTATCAAAAACATAAATAATTTGCTTAATAGGAGGAAAAGCACTTAGGGAATGCTTTTCTGTCAAAAGAAAAGAGAAAATTTAGAAAGCCTGCGGGTCCCCTCGAGTTCTTCATCTAGAGGAAGGTTCAGGGTAAGCTGTTACGATGCTAAAGTCAAGGGCAAAGCTCTTCTCCATTTGGGTGAAACTGGGATTGTGCTCCATCTCCTTCCAGGAGGGAAGAACTAGGAAGGAGGGTGGTTCAAAGAAGGAAAGGATGGCTCACTGCTCAACCCCATCTGCAAAAACCAAAGTAATTTCCCAGCTGAGAAACTCAGCTATCAGTGCTTTAAAATAGCAGCTGTGACTCTGCCATCACCAACAGTGGCCGCTCCCCACACGCGCTGCATGCAAGGGATACGTGCCACGGCGTACAGGTAATTTCTCTCTGAACAAGGAAATCAACATAAATCAACATAACTTGCAGATTGGGTTGTTGACACAAGAAATCCTGCTTTAGCTCATAAGTCTATAGTTTTCTTGACACACAAGAAAACAAATGGAACTGAGCAATCCTGGTGGTAAGGCTCAGCGGCTCAGCTGGGACAGCTCTGGGCATGGCTGGAGGGGGGTGCAGGGCTGGGGGGTTGCTCAGGAAACATGCCAGCACCAGTGCTGCCCACCCCTCCTGCCAGTCCGACTCCACTGCACCATCACACGTCCCAGGCGGAGAGGGATGCCTGGGGCTGGCAGGAGCTCTCGGGGAGGAGAGCGGGGAATGGCTTTTCTGCAGGTGATTCCAGCTCAAGCATTTGTGAAGCACCATGTCTTGGCACCAGGCAGAGGTGGCTGGTTTTGCTCGAGGTGAGCAGGAGAGCTCGCTGCCTCCAACAAGCGAGGCTGCGCTCATTGAGATGGTGACTACGCTGCTGCTGACTCACCTCTCCAAGGCAGGAGGCAAGGAGTGCTTGCTCTGCTCTCCCCAGCAGACTTTGGTCATGAGGAATAACAATAAGGGAATACAGATGATTTGAGTCATCTCCACTGATCCATCATTCAGGGAAAAAACTGCTTTCTGTTCACTGCAGCAGAAAAGATCAGTAGAATTTTGAAAAAAAGCTACAGGGAATCCCACAAAGCTTCTTACAGTGCACTGTGCTTCGTCTGTTGGAACTAATAAAAACAGTTACAGCTGCATGTTATATAGTCACACAGCTGGATGTAAAGCAACACAGCACTATTAAAACAGGTTGCAATTTTCAGACCAGCTTCCAGCCCTCTGAATAATCCAGGTGGATGTGCAGCAGCCTTCCCTAAAGCAGCTCCTGCAGCCTGTCCGGCCCACACATGCCCACCTTGCCTGTCTGTGCCTGCAGCGCTTTCTGCACAGCACAAGCTAGTTTTATTTGCACTGTATATTTGATATAAATTTAAGCTCTTCCAGAGCACCTTCATGTGCTGAGGGACCTCCCATATTTAAGCTTGTTATCACTGGGTTGTCACACACTCCACTTTTATTAACCACAATGCTGGTTCAGAGGAAGATGATGCAACGGCTGCATGGGAAATGTCAGCTATTTTGTACAACGCTGTTTATTGTTTCAGAAAAGAGACTTTCAAAATGGAACGGCTGCTGCCGTGCTTACTGACCTCCTCAAGAAGGCTTTTGGCTGTGCCTTCTCTTTCCTGAAAGGGAAGCAAAAATATCAGGATGCAAAAATTAGTGTATGTTAGTGAAGTGGCAAAATCAAGCAGCGCTGTCCCTGACCCATGGTCGTCTTCCTCCTCTGGCCCTGCTCTGGCTTTTCCTGGGGGCTGAACTCCAAGGGTTGAGCGGATAAGACAATCCTTTTTCTCTATCTAATCTCTGCTGCATTATCCCAGCACGAATGTTGGCTCCTCTGCTGCTCAGCTGAACTCAGTGGGAGCAGCAGCCACAGGGTGCAAACAGGTCTGGCGGAGCTGGTCCATCGTCCGTCGTGCGCTGCTGCCAGGGAGCAGAGGTGGCATGGCTCTCCCCAGGGAAGGATCATGCAGGGGAACTTTGATCCATGTGAATAAGGCACGTGGAATTAAAACATCTGCCTGTGCTTTTTCATGCAGCTTGCAGTTACCCTTCTCTCGTAAGGGGCATAAAACCAGCTCAGCTTCATCAACTCCAGCCATCTCCATCCCCGCTGACCTCACAGGACCCTGACATGTCACACCACCTACCAGCAAAGAAAGCACATAAACCACAATGGATTGATCAAAACAGATACAGGTCATAAATCGTAACTTATGAATGTACATTAAAAGCAGGTGGGTGAGATAATAATGAATCACTACAGGCAAAATTACTCTATCCATCGACCTGCAGTGGGGCCACTCCACAAAGCCACATCCTTGCTGGCGGCAAGTGGCGTGTCGAGGCAAGCACGGAGCAAAGAGCAGCAGCTGCAGTGGCATGCCAGGCTGAGCACCGCTGTCTGAAGTAGCTGGCAGGCACACTGCCACTCGGGTGACACTAAATAATCAGTAACGTAACCTTTCCACCCTACAGCCTGTCCAGGAGTCATTATCTTTTATTGTCCTCTGGAAATCATTAACTCTATACCCAAAAGTCTATGCAGACTGAAGCATGATAAATGGAGACTAATAAAACTCAATTTTCTCCAGGTTAAAACTAAATTCTGTTTTCAGCCTTCTAGCTCACCCTCAAAAGTGAAAATGTGTGGCTGCCCTTCACCCAGCAGCTGCCTAATAACTCGTACCCTATGCAGAAATCACAATTAGCATGAGCAGCCATGGGGACTGGGCTGCAGGTACACGTTGGTACTCAGGCAGGGTGAAACCCAGGACACTGTTTACTCCCAAGGCTCGCAGCCACGTTCCCTGGGAAGGGACGATGCCATTCTTTAAGCTCACAGAAACGCTGTGCACTGCGGGACGTGGAGGTTACGGCACCGCAGGATGGACGTGGAGGTTATGGCACCTCAGGAGCCCTGCAGGTGAGCGCGTCGGGCAGGCAGGGCACAGCTCATGCTTTTCAACAGGTGTTCCAGGAAACCCAGAGAAAAGAAAGCAGAGGTGCAAAGCTTGTCACCTCTAGATTCCCCCGTTCTGCACCGTCCACCATCAGATGAGGCAAAGACAAAAGCTGTTTCATCTTAAAGCCAAGGCAAAGCTGCTGAGCCGCCCCAGGTGACACGGGCACCCCTGATTCACACCACCTGCGCTATGACTATCTTGTATATAAGACAATCCCTTTCCCATAAAAGAGTGGCAGAACTGGTTTTGCAGCCCTTCCACCATGCTAATTTGCTGATGGAGAACAAGGTGCTTGTAAAGGAGAACAAGCAAGCAAGTGAGCTTTATTCAGCTTAATCACTGGGTTAATTAATGGTGTACCAGATGAACACCATTTACATTGTATAACTACCATAAAACCTTAGGTAGGGTTCACTCAAAACAAGAGCATCTCACCCATGAAAGCACAGCCTTCGCTCCAACAGCAGGTGACCATCACTCCCAGCAGCTGGTAGAGGTAAGGAAGAGCAGAGAAGCTGCCCCGAGGCTTTTTGCCAGGACCACTAAGGTCAATAAAGTCACCCAAGGTCTTCCACCAGGGACACAGCCTCAGAGACACTTATTTGGGCTCTTACACTTAGCAGCATAAGGATAAGTTATAGATGTATTTTGCTAAAATAAGGCAAAGGGGACTGACCCGAACACCTCTAAGTCACCAAGCACTTTTACCAGCAGCTGAATTGCCCCCTGGGTGAGGAGCCCCCACCTCTCCCCACAGATTTGCCTTTTACAGCAGAGGAAACCACTACCAGCATTCTGGTGAACACACTTATGGGCTCCTGATCAGGGAAACCCAAAATGCAATGCATACCAGGGGCTTAACGGGGCGTTGCACGCCAAAAATAATCCTAAAGCAAGTCAGCACAGACTGTGCTATGCTGAAAATTTCCCAGTTCTTTTCCCAGCCATAGAAAGCATACAGACTCCTCCACGGCTATGCAAGAATGGCTGTGCTGGGGGAGGAATAATCATATATTGATGAATTAGTGGGGATTAACAGGCTCATTAGCAGAGCAATTTGACATGCTCATGAATGCAACTTCTATGCTGCACAACAAGAACTCGGCAGCGAAACAGTGGTTGCAGGAGCTGTGTATCATGATGAATTATCTCAAAGCGGTGGCTGGATCCTGTCCATGCAAGCGGAGCTTCCTCTGTGCATGGCCCCAGGCACTACCCCGCGGGCAGGCAGGGCAGGCGGCGGTGACCCCACAAAGGCAGGTGACAGCTCTGCGCCGCGGGACCCCTGCAAGCCACAGCCTCGGCAGCGGCGCCTGCACGGTAACAAACCGGGGTGGTTTGTTAGCCCGCTGTGCCGGCACGGCGAGCACATCCGAGCACAAGGGAAGAACCTGCTCTTCCCTTCCTCGGCTGCAGTGGTCTGGCAAGGACATAGAGCACCCGACATCTCCTGTCTTTGTCTTCTTGACAGCTCCTGTTGCTTCAACCAACTCCGTTTGTATTTTCTCCACCAGACCTGGCCCACTTCTGTGACCCCTTTTTCTGCAAACCCTTCTGCGTCTCTCCTCTACTAACGCTCACCCTCCTGGGTCTCCTCCTGCCCCACAGCTGGCAGAGCTTTGCTTGCATCTAGTATCCAGCCACTTCCCCACAACACTCCAGAGCACCTATATGGAAAATCCTGGAGCACTTACTTTTAAAAAGTGATGGTATTTATCTTTTTAGACTATCGTAGCCGAGCGGGCTGCAGGACAGGCTGTATGTGGCAGATGCCCGTGACTACTGTGAAGCGGTACGTGTGGCTGCCCCAGCAGCTCACCTTCCCCTGCAGCAGCTCGAGAGGAGACAGGAAAGGGTGGGATGGGTGTCAGCTCGAGAACAAGCTGTGACAAACAGGGCAGGAGACTGTAACTCCAGGTGTACCAGAGATGCTGAAAAGGTGACCGCAGACCTCCTGAGCCACAAAGGAAAGCAAGCCCCACAGGGCTGCTTGGCGTGTGTTATGGGTCCTGGAGTGCCACAGACCCAAAGCCAGTTGTGTTTTTCATGGTTTTATAAGTCTTTCTCTCCAGCCATGCTGCAGCCTACGTAAACTCTTGGCTGTCACACCAGAGACCTGAACTTGACCTCTAGCCCTGTGAATAAACTCAACACGGGGCTGAAGCCAATGGATTCTGTGCAAAGGTCCCAGGACAACGAGGAGATGTGGCTCCCACCCCACAGCTCAGAGCCACTGCTGGAGGCTGACTTTGGCTTCCAGAGGGAAAATGCCATGCCCAGGCTTCGCTGACTGGGGGCTGGCAGTTGACTGTTTGGGTCCAAGGGTAAGAAAGTCATGATGGGCACAAGCTTGGCCAGGGCTCAGGGAGGAGGGCAGGCACTCCCTGTGCCTGTCAGACAGCACAGATACCGTGCACAGCACTTATGGGACTAATTAAGAACAGAAAAACAGTCTGCTGAGGAAGCACAACAACTGCAAGCTGCACTTCCAGCAGGCGGGGGAAAAGGAGATGAATAAAAGGAACCGCAGGCAAAGAGACTGGCAGAAAACCACAAGTTCTGGCAAGCGCTCAAGGCAAAGATTTTGATCACGGCCTGGTAAAGCTGAACTCAGTACATTCATTTCTTCCCAAGAGCTACACCTGACAGCTCCAATAAGACCAGCAGCTCTCTACCCTCAACCGAGAGATGCTCCTCCAAGATCTCTCGGAGCTGCTGCTCTTTCCCAGGACTCCTCAGGATCTGGAAGCTCTTCAGAGTGACCAAGTCCCCCACAAGCAGAAAGTGCTGGGGTCTCCTAGCTGAGCCCCTCCTTCAAACCTCTCCTCCAGATGCAGCAGATGCAGAGGCTACCCTGAAAAGTGTCTGATGATGGTGGATGCCTCCAAGGTCTGAGAACACATGGGCTGCATGACCACGGAGCCTCCCTTGTTACACTTTGAACATCTTCCAGTCTCTCTGCCTCTGAACCTCACCCCAAAAATCTCCACAGGCTTGTGCTCCACATCCTCACCCTCACACCCTGGCCAAGCAGAAGGCAGCTGCTGTTCCCTTTTTTTACTTCTGCATGAACAGTCAGCACCTGCGAAGAGAGCCTGCCAGCCCCCTCATCTCGGGGGGGGCAGTGCTGGAGCAGGGCAAGACAGGCTCTGTGTGCGCTCTGCAACCACTGCAACCTGCACCTTGCTTCAGGCACTCAGAGACTCCTTCCCATCAGAACTGGCTCCAGTGATCACACTGGGGGACGGAATGAGGAGGCAGGAGGGAAGAGGACACTGCACTGGGTTGACATCACCTTTTGTGTGACCCTGATCTTTACCACAGCTGTTTCTCACTGCTGTGAACAGCTGATGGTGTTCACCATCAGGGCAGCGTAAGGGAAGCATCACGGCGGTGGTCACTTGCCTTGAGCGGGCATTCCCCACTGCCATGGCCAGGAGGGATGGCAGCACAGAGGCTGGGACACCAGGGCGGCCCCTGAAAGCCACCAGCGAACCACCAGCACATGCAATAACTTGCAGAGACCCACACTGCCACCCAGGACCAGCACACGACTCCCACCCAGCCTGCCAGGAACTGCTCCAGGGCAGCTCCTCCAGCCAGCACCCAGGGCCACCCGCGCTTCTCGTGGGTGCCACTGCCCTCTGCAGTCCCCAGAGGAACCTGCCACCACGCAGCCAGCACGTCCCTCGTCATCCTCTCCTTCCAGCCTCACCTCACACGGGCTCACCCTACAAAATCCCAGCCTAGAAGATAATTCATCCATAGAAACACATCCACCCACAGTGGGAGCACTGGGAATGGCGCTGGGGGGGAAGCACGGTCCCTGACCCCCATCTCGTCCATTGCCCCAACTGGGAACTCCCCAGCCGAGCTGCGGTTCTCACAGAAGCCACCGAAGAACAGCCGAGAGCTGAGCCGGGATGGGTCATCCCACCCTAACGCCTCTGGCCGTGCCCTTTTGCAGCTTCCATCTGACAGCCGGTGCCGAGCGCGGCTGGATGGCCCCGCGCAGAGAGGAGCTGCGGCCACGCGCTGCCTCTGGTCACGGGCTGGGGACACGCCTGGCTCCGCACCATGTCTCGGTCTAAACTGGCTACTGCAGGCTGGGTCTGTAGTCAGCAGAGACTCAGTCAGTGGGACGTAGCACACTCTGCTTGACTGAAAGTGGAAGGCGAAGCAGTGGAGCTGAGGAGGGAGAGAGCAGCACCAGGACGGGACATGGCGCAGAGGACAACAGCTTTGGCAAGCCCCGTAAAGGTCTTTGTTGAAGCTTCCCAGACTGCAGCGACCAGGCTGAGCCGGGATCAGGGCAGGACTGTGGGCAGTGACAGCTCGAAGGGAGCCAGCTCCTTCAGCCACCCGCGGAGATGCTGATCGTTGCTCTCTTCTCTCCAGAAGCAGAGAGTGGGTGAGCCGTCGGGACACCTCCAGACTCCCTGCTCTTCCCCGTGCTGCTCAGAGGGTATTTCCCAGGGAATCTGCTGGCTGCAGGAAACTGGTTCTGGAGGTGTCGCAGGAAGCACTGTTGCTCCAGCCCTGCCCGACACTCCTGCCCAGCTGCCCCACAGGCTGCCGGCTGGCACTGACCTTGGTCTGAGCACACTGGCCACACTGGTGTGCCAGCAGCTCTGGTTTCAAATACATGTTTCTGCTTTGAAGGCTTTCCTTGGTAAGCCAGCCAGATTGTTACATATAGATCCTACACCTTAATGCAAAAAGCGGAAATAGAGCTAGTTGTTTTATGTGTGTATTTGAACAGTATTTGCTTTGTAGCAGCAAGTTAATCATAAAAGCAGTCTGGTCTGCGGCTTGTTTGCAAAATGGAAAGCAGAAGATAAGAAAGGGCTTCTGTGCCAAGGGCTCTGGCACCTGGGTGCATTCAACACAGCTCAAGCAGAGACTAACACCACCCACGGCTCCCACGCGATGCCCCACCACCACCCCTACTTCCAGTGTCCCAAGTGCAGTTTTAAAACTCCAGTAATTATTGCTGTTATAAACACAGTAAGGGTAAGAAAGACAGTGAGGTTGGGCTGATTCCTGGGGTAGAAGTGGAAGAAAAATGTTCCCCAGCAGAGCTGGAGCTGAAGACTCAGATATCCATCACTGTCCCCTGATCCCAGTGCAGCACAGAGCACCCAGCGCCCAGTACCATAAACCAGTGCCAATTTTCAAGACCTGATAAGAACCTGTGGGCCACATTCACCCAACACTCAGTTGGGACTGAGCTCGTGCAGTTTGACTAGTGATTAATTTGTATCTTTAGGTACAGAATCTTAATGGCTTGAGTGCTCCAGGAGCCACATTTTGATGGAGAAACAACAGGACCACAGTCACAAACTCAGACTCCAAACACTGAAATCCCCCGACTCGCATCATTGCAAGACACTCGAGCAACATGAACGTGTCCCGCTGTCCCTCAGCTCCCTGCAGCAGATGAGCAGTGCTCACTCCCTGCATACTGTTTCTCCACATTGCTCAAGCCTGGCATTCTCTCCATGCTGGCTAAACCCTGCTCTGAGGACAAATTGCATCATCCCACCAGCTCTTCCGAGGCATGTGCTCCCAGAATATTTGTTGTGTGAGTCTGGTGCTTGGCCTTGCAGTCCCGTTTCTTGGGCCGTGGCAAGAGCTGTGGCATTGCAATGTAACACTGCCAGTCCAGCGACCGACCTACACCGCCGCATTGTCAAATGACATCAACACAGCACTTCATGCATCTAAAGCTCAGTGTTCTTGGCTCTGTGGCTGCTCCAAGCAGTCAGCACTTCTGAAAGAGTATCTCCTTTGGCTGCTGCTCCTGCCTGCACCATACCACCAGCCACCCTGCGAGCAGGCTGGGCTCTGGAGACAGCCGCCTCCTCCAGCTGCCGCTCCCAGAGCTCCCTCCATCCCAGCTCCTGGCTGCAGCTCCATCCCTCCTGGCTCCTGGGCACAACACACCAGCCTGGGACAGGGATGTCAGAGCAACCTGCACTCAGCCACTGCCTGAGGCTGGCTCCAGCACTGCCAGTGCCTGCAGGGTACCTGGCACCAGTACGTATGCCCTGTTTAAAAATAAACGTGAACACACAAGCTGAGACAGCAGTGTGAGTATGGGCCGAACACAGACTGCCTTTCCAAAGGTGTAGTTGGCTGCATGGTGATGCAACACCCATTTTTGCTTGCTCCAACTGCCCTTTGCCAGGGAAGCAGAAGGGTGTTACTTGCTCTTCGTTAACGTACAGCTGGGCTGGGGGAAAGGCTGAGCACAGTCTGAGCTGTTTGACATATCGAGGGCTCTGTTCTCAAAGGGGCAGCGGGCAGAGATCACAGCTGTTGCTACAGGAACAAACTGAATTTCATCTGCCAAAGGCAAGGTGAAGCCTGGGGCACTCGGCTCTGGCAGCAGCTACCTGCGAGGGGACCCTGTCCCCACTGGTCTCCATCCTCAGCAGTTCCTAGTCCAGCCTCAGCCTTACCCCTTTGGCCCAGGCCCCAGCTCGCACAGCTCTGCTGGTCTCCTCTAAATCCACATTTATTTCTCACACTTTTCAGGTTCTTGACTTTGACCTGTTCTTCCTGCTGTGCCACCAGCAGCAGCATGTACCAGAGCTATAATTAATACTTGACCTGACGTAGAACTGAAGGAAACTAAGCTTATAGTTTATTATAGTTTGTGCAAATCAGCTTATATTTGGGCAACAGATCTTTACAAAAGCTGCTCTCCCTTCCCAAACGCAAATTCCTTGCTGGGAGCAGAGGGAGGCTGGGCAGGCAGTGCTGCTCCAAGGAAAGGTCACCAGAACTGCAGCCATCTGAGAAACAAGGGTCACTCCTTGCCTCCCTCTTGGCTGGAATAAAATAAAGAAACACAGCAACGAAAGCCCAGCCGAGGCAGACATCCAGGACGGAACATTTTCAGCTCAAACAATTGAAGCTGGCAGTTATAAGGAATTAAAAACTCAAAACCAGTAACTTGCTGTGGGATAAACTGAACAAGCGCTGGGCAGCAGTGCCCAGCTCAGCAACAGCCTATGGAACCTGTTACCTCTGGGAACACACGCACAAAGGAAAACTCCCCAAAAGTAATTCAAAGGCCAGACTTGCACAGGTGCCAGCTTCTCCGGGAGCTCCCAGAAGCCCAAAAATCCGGCACTTGGGCACAGGGAGCTGGCCGGACCCCTAGCAGCAGCCGGACAGAGGCAGTGGCCAGCAGGGACGGAGGAGCCTTTATCCCCCTCGGGCAAGGGGGCAGTTATTCCACCCAGGCTCGTCCCGGCCCAGGGCGGAGGAGGAGAGCGCTGCGGGGCCAGGGAGAGAGCGGGGGGCAGCAGCTCCCCTCCATCCCCCGCAGCGGGCAGGTACCTATAGATGCATAGGCGTTGCCTCCCGCCGGGCTCAGCCCCGTTCCCCAGGCACAGGCAGCTCCTTCCCGTGGAATCCTGCCCCTCAGCCCCGCGCAGCACCGGCTGCCCCCGCTCCTGCCTTCCCCCGGGGAGGGGGCGATGCTCGGGGACCGGCGGAAGGCGACACTTACCTTCCGCTGCGCCGGGGCCGGCGGGGACGCTCCGGGAGGATGCTCCGGGGGGGAACGCTCCGGGGGGCCGGTCCCGTGGTGGGGGACGATGCGAGCTGCCTGCCGAGCACCCGCCGCCCCCGGCCCGCCGGTCCCGCTCCGCAACGCCACCGCGCTGCGCTTTCGCTTTCCCTTTCCCTCCGAAACAGAAGGGGCGGCCCCGGCCGCCGGCCGCCCTCCGGGGAAGGGGCTGGGGGAGCCCGGGGGACAAGCCGACCCGGAGCCCGGGCACCCAGGACCGGTGGCCAACGCGACTGCTCGCACCCGTGTAACAAGACGAGTTTACTCCTTCCCCAGCTGCCTGCGCCGTGGTGTTTCCCAGGACTTGCAGCACAGCGGGCAAGGAGGTACCTGGGCTCTTCAGCAGAGACACCTGGATGCCCGCGGGCAGCCCCACTGCCCCCGGGTGATTTCCCACCTGGGACTTGAAGGAGAGGCGCCTGGGATGCAGGGAGGGAGGGAGTGCCCTCACGGAAAGCAGCGGTCCCCCAACAGAGGGGAGCTCCTCACACACCCCTCTCTAACTGTAAGCAGGAGCTGTATGAACTCCTGGGGCAGAGGGGGAGAAGCTACCAGAGCCATGGGATTTCTGATGGCTAAGGACAATTAGTGAATAAATCAAAAGGAAATTAACTTGGTTCACCCCAGGGTCCAGATGGTCACAATTAAGCTGCTTCACAAAGCCTCGCATCCAGAGCCAACAGAGAAGGAGCTTCCCCCCACGGCCAAGGCCACCACGGAGAGCTGGGGCTCTCAACAGCAATTAGCAGGAGCGAAGAACCTCCTCCTCAGCTGTTCTGCTTTAGTCCTCCTGCACCTTCCAGGAGGCATACCGCTGCTAGGGGAACACTCACTTAATGACTGCATGCTTTAAAGCTATTTTCTTCAGGAATTTAATCCGTTACCTGGTATTCTTGGGCATTTCTTGCTTATCACTCTTCTTATTTGCCTTGCCTCAAAACAAAGCTAATACAGGAGCTAGCAGCAGGTATGCTTGCAGTTTTGCAGTAGGCAAAGAGGCAAGCGATGGCGATAAGATCTGCTAACACAGAAGGTCAAAGATATATGGTGCAAGTGAGGCAGAAAAGCCACCTCCCTACAGCTCTGGCTCTACATCCCCAGCTCTACATCCCCAGACTCTGCTGGCTCAGCATGGTGCAGTCTCTGGCTCCGGTTTGTTTTGTGTTTTTGGTTTTTTTTTCCTCTTCTTAGAAGCACTCTGCAGAGGGATTTGCAGAACACTGCTCACAGGCCCCATATGGAAGAATCTCCAAATCTAAGCAACACCCCAGTGCCCAGGCTGCTAGAGGCACAAAGGATTTTTACATTCTTAAAAGAGTTTGGTTTGTTGTTTTTGTTTTGTGAGGGAGGGGAATAGCAAGGGCAGGGCTCAGCCTCAGATCCCAGGCGGCAAGTCTTGGTTGCACAAGTGCTGCTGGCACCTCCCGGACTGCTGTTGTTTGGGTGTACAGAGTCCAGGAGATAATCAGACTGGCTGTTAAACAACAAAACCTCATGCTAAACAGCATTTCAAATAGTTTCTAAGATGTATTTCTAAAATCTGTCACAACTGACTTAAGGAAGAAGATTGGTATTTGGTGAAGAAGCAGTACCTTGCCTCTTCAAATGTTTTAGAAACTTGCAGAATGACGATCCTTCTTTTACAGGTAGAAAAACTAAGCTGTGGGAAGTGTGAGCAACTTCCCAAGGAAACAGCCCCCAGTCCCAGTACAGCATCCCATGGGCTACACAGGTTTCCAAGTGCTTAAGTGACCTGGGAATCCAAGGCACTGCTTCAAAGGTGACTTGTTACCTGAGTTCTGGCTGCTGGGGAGACATGGCAAAACACCAGTTACCTAATCATATTTGAAGCGTGGGTCATGGGAACCGGTCAGCAAGAGTTACTCAGGCTGCTTAATTGTCTCTGCAGCACCGGGGGGTGGGTGGTGTGTGCCTTGGGTTGGGCTTACTCCTGCCATTTGCCCTTTGTAAACTTTCAGACTCTGCCCTAAGCGCTGTCCCTGGCTGCCAGGTCCCTCGCGTGGCATCTTGTGCACAGCTCAGATTTCTGCAAGACTTTTAACTGTCATCCTTGACAAAACTGCAAAGCAGGGAACTTGGGAAGTGTCACTTAGACTGATGGATTCAGAAAGAGGAAAGCACACGTGTGGCCGCGTGTTTAGGTTAACACCTAGGCTGTGGCGATCAATAACCTTCATCATGCAAGCCTGGGTACTGCGTACAAACAGCGTGTGCCTTACCGAGGACTGTACCCTTGAAGAACAAAAAGACTGATGGAAGGGGAACATCCTGCCATAGAAGGTGCCAGAGGCTGGAAGTCAGCAAAAGTCGCGGTAACTAGGGGAAAGGTGATGGAGGCAGGGGGAGACTGTGACCACCACCTCAATTTAAGACTGGAAAGACTTGCCCCCGCAGCCCTGCAAGGAGCACACATGCTAATCTACATGCAAGTAAGACTAATTTGGATATAATTAACCCATAGCAGATGGGTTGGTAACTACTAACTAATGAGCATGAATTTAGGCAGGTTTTTCCAAATCATGTAACAAGATAAATATGCTGAAGTTCTTTTGGATGGTTGGCTGGCTTTGTGGAATACCACTTAGTCTCCAGCTTTGCATGAATCTGTAATAAAGAAATACCTCCACCCTGTGTGGCAATTAGCTCTTCCACGCTGGATGAACAATCCCACTCTGAAACGAGCCCCTCTGAAATAAAAGACCTCTTCTACAGGAGCTTTGTTGTAGAGGTATCAATTTCTCTTCACATCAAGATTTCTGCACTACAAATGTCTGCACTTTTTTTTTTTTTTAACAAAAAAATTAAAAGAACCCACAATCAAGCCCTCACACATTGCCACAGGGGGAATCTCTTCCCCCGTGCTGCCCAGCGCAAACCCTGCTGCACAACCTGCCTGCCCTTGCCTCCCAGTCTTGGTGCTCCTTCCAGACAAGGGTGGGTTTCTTGAAAACCAGCTGGGAAGCAGCTCTCCAACCAAGCTCTGTTGGATAAGGGCTTTTTTATCCCTTACTGCTGGCCTTTTCTTCAGCCCTTCTTGAAGGATTAAAGTTAGCCGTTCAGGCTATGGACAGCAGCAGTTTAGTTGTAGACAGTTAGCCAAGCACTTAGTTCTGTAAACATCTCAAGTAAATTCCTGCTGCCCTAGTATCTCATCTTCCATCTTCCTTACTCCTTTACTGCATTTCTTTAAAAGGGAGTAAGAAAAACTTACTAGAACAGAAGCGACCCAGGTTTTAAAGATCATTTGCGGACACCGGTCCAAACTCTGAGCTATTTTCTCACAAGACGGGCGAAGATTTTTTTACAGGTGTACCAGACCACCTGTGTGTACCATGTAGAAGATGGGCTAAATGCTCATTATTTAGTAAGAAAAACCAGGGGACAATAGGCACAGTCCCCTAAATTGTTTCTTACACCTCCTAGTTTATCAAGCTTGGCTGACCTTGCCAGTGGTACTTTTGCTTATCTACCGGCATTCAGCTCAACACAGCACGTGGGGGGAACCCCACAAAACCCCAGACTGAATCCAGTGATGACATTCGCACAGCTTGCTGTCTCGGTGTCACATGAAGACTCCCATACAGTTCTGTTGCAAACATTTAAGTAGCACCTAAAAGAAACTCCTTTCAATGGCAGCCTCTCCAGGGAAAAGAGGAAGCAAGTGCCCACAGAGCTGCTCCAGCACCCACCTCCCATCCATCCCATTCACCTCTTCCATGGGCAGCAGTCACAGACAGTGATCAAGTTATGAAGACCACCTCTTTGCTTAGAACAAATATTAAAAAAAGCAACATGGAAAAAAGTCATTATATATAATACAAGATCAGTCAAGGTAAAGCCTACAAGATCACAAAAAATGGAGTAGCTCCGTTATACAAAACATTTTAAAACATGAAGATGTAAAAAAAATTGCAAGACTACTTCATTTTAAAGATAATTCCTGACATGATTTTATTCTGAATTTTACAGAGAACAAGCATTTTTCTATAAAAAACTAGGGTAAGAATCAATTTAGTTACAGCTAGGAATATTTACATTCTAAGAAGAAATTTCTGTATCCTTCTATATACAAGGCTGTGGCTATTACTAGTTTAAAGGACTCCCAAAGGCATTTGTAAGTAAGGCACTATGGTGCCTGAGCCAATTCTATGCTTTAAGATGACCATTTACAACTGCCAGGATTAAGGTTCTATTCTGCAAATACTGAAATAGGTATTTATTCGCAGAGGCTGTCCCATTGGTTTCCACACGTGCTGTGTCTGTGCGTGGGCTCCTGGAGAGCATCAAAAAGAAGAGCCCCTCTGGGTGAGGCTGTAAAATGGAACGGTCGTAGAGCAGAGATGGGTATAACTCACATTAACCTCAAATTCCATGAGATCAGCTATACAGTAGTAGCATCGTCATATCTCCAAATGGAAGTCCTCTGAACAGCATTTTTACAATGTAGTTAGGTACACAGCGAAAATGTTCAGTAATGCCCCCCTCACAGGCAGTCTCGTGTAGAACTATGAAGGGGCTGTGCAATTAAAGTATGATTAAGCATTCAAAACGCAATCCTCGCTTGACTTACTGCAGTCCAATTCCCTGGGCAATGCATCACCTCCCTGTGCTTTCTTCTTCCAAATGGTAACTTGGAAACAGGGGAGGACGTGTTCACACCTCTTAACAAAAACAGTGCCACAAGTCATCCGAAGCTGCCTGCTCCTGCAAGACGAAATACTAAGTGATGCTCATGTGAGCATTACATTCACCAACAGGAGACTCAAACAGAGAATCTAATGAATACAGACTGTGGTGCATCACAAGAAATTATGTTACCTTTTGAGTTAATGGTATTCCCACTTGCAAACAAAGAAACTGAAGCCACAGGATTACGCGACATGCCCAAGATGATGAAAGAAGTCAGTCCAAGAGCTGGAAATGAAGGGATCCTAGTTCCCAGCTCGAGGCCATATGTTGTTTTCCTTGGTGGAGATATTGTAGTAAGCATCGTTCTTTAGCAACAGAGAATTTTGCCTAATGAGATTAATTTTGTATAACCTGTATTGCTGCTGTAATACAGGTTTATGGGCACCAAAACCATTCAGTATTTCTCAGGTTAAGGTTAGCCTGAATGTCAAAGTCTGTAAAATCTTCCTCAGCAGTACAAGGAGCTTATAGGTTTATTACAACTCCTCTTCCAAAGGCAAATTCCATCCTTTCCCCCTTACAAAGTGTCACTCACTATATCTTTGAGGATAACAGAGGCAAAAGCACTGGCTTTCCCAGAGAGCAGAGAACAGGCCCTTCGCCACTAGCCAGCACACTAGGCAAGACCAGTGTCCAGGTGCATTCGGATACTGGTACTAGAAACCATCAACTCTTCACAGAGGGGACAATCTATGTGTGACCTCACCTTGGGAGTCAAGGCTGCCCCATGCGTCCCGTTTCACCACACTCACACAACAGCTCACCAGGGGTGAGTGAAATGTGCTCACAAATGTAAGTTACAAAGTGGTCCATTTACAGCAAAGTCTCAGAAGGCCCGTCCCAATCCTGCTTCGCATCAGCATAACGCAGTGACATGCCAACATGTCTATTAACAAACCCATACATTGTCTAGGAGTCAGTCACACCCGAAAACGTGGCACTTGGCACACACCTTCCAAAGCCAAGGCACGGTGCAGCACTGATGCCACTCTTAAGATGTGCCAACAACTGGATCAGGTCCTTTCATCTGCATCTCATTGGCACAGATCAGATCACCCACCTGTATTAAAATGCTCCCTCAATTTCTTTTGAAAATACCTATTAGCTGGAATCTGCCTACTCACTAAAACAAGCTGCTTCTTTTAGAGATAAACTTCAAAGGAGTAGAATTAAGTAGTAAATACAAAATAACCCAGTATGCTATGTGAAATATATTCTACATTTCCAAATCATACTTTTTGTTTTTAAAAACAGAGGCAAAGAAAAAAAAAATTGACACAAAGAGATTGCCATTGTGTTTTGTAGTATTAGTCATAACCAGGAAATTCCCCAATTTGTCTGGATTAAACAAACATACACATCCCCAAAAAAACCCCACTTTAGTAAACATCAGAATATTTAAATACTCAAGAATGAAAGTCTCACTGTCAAGGCACATACCTGGATAAAACAGTGGATAAGAAATTACAGCTAAATCAGGCATTAAGTGGACTCTGTACTTTAGGACAGGAATTTCCATACTAGATCATGTATCAGGCAAGCACATATCTTACATTCCAGGATATTTTCTGAAACAGTTTACAGGAAGAGAGTTAATGGGACACAGTTGTTTACATTGGCAAATTCATTACAAGGAAGTTGCAGCTAAATGTGTTTTGCCTCAGACTCCTGTGGTTATCAGATAATTCTTCTATAAAACACAGAAAAGAAGCTGTTTCTAAACGTTCCAGTTCCTAGAAATAAGGTTTACAAAGAAAAATATTTGTACCAGGTTTTAGAGCATACTCTTATGTTTGCAATGAACATCTCAAAAAAGGTGGCAAGGCTGACAAATCGTATCATGCCTTTTGGGCAAGGGAGACTGGCTGTTACATGCCCTCTCCTGACATGTATTTGCTCATGTCAAGGCTATTACATGATGTGCAGTCAGGCTTGCAAAACCCAGATCCTCAAAAGCTTCACATCACACACTGCGTTTTAAACCTGCCTGCCAAGGGCCTGTCAGCTTATTAAACAGGACTGACACCGAACCTGCCCAAACGTTCGGACTGCTTTTCTCGCAAGAACTGACGGGAGGGCAGAACTATGTTTCCCAGTATCCTTCTCTGACCCAGTAACACTGGCCAGCTTCCTGCTGTGCAACTGAAATACTGGACAAGTGGGTGAGAAGATGCAGAACAAACAGAGCAAACTCTAAGGCTCAAGACACTGATAGGAAGAGTTTTAACAAAACAAACCAGTGTAGTCTATACAGTGGTTTCTGCTTTCTTTTTTCTGTGACAAGTAGTCTGGAGGGCATGCATCACTTGGGCTGCTGGAGCCAGCTACCAGGGCAGAATATGGGTTTTGGTTAACAAAAAGCTGGAACCAGCCGATGCCACTTAAGTACTCAAATACAGCAGGAAAATGCCAAACTTCCTCGAGCAGCTGCCGCAGCAGAGAGTAAGGCCCCAAACAGCTTTGGCTACAAAGGTTTACGTTCTGTTTATCAAGTCTCTACAAGACAGAACAAAACACAAATAAGTGCCACAAGACAGAAATCTTTCACTGCTCACATCTGTCAAAGTATAGTCGCAACAGCACAAATGAACACTGGGCGTACATATATATTGTATGTATTTAAAGAAACACAGGCAATGCCACAGGTGCTTCCACAACCCAAGGAACAATTTCTTGGCAGCTTGTCAACAAGATTTTTTTAAAAACAATTCAGAAACAATCATCAATTACATGAGCTAAGTGAAGTAACAGACCTCAGCAATCACACAGTTGGCACTTGAGAATTGAGAACCAGCGGTCAGAAATACATTCTGAATTTTGTTCTCAGTACATTCCACCACGAGGTCAATGCAGTGGCATAAATTAACACAAACATTTATCTCCAAATATATTAATTGTGTGCGTATGTGCACGTGTGCAAAAGGCACAGAGCAAACACAGGAGAATGTTTTCCATCATCCAAATTGCACAGAAGACATTAAAACAATTTAGACAAAAAACTTCCACCACACATCAAAAAGGGAAGAACCCCAAACTAACACCACTCCCTCCACAGATGGATGAAACCTTTTGCATAATTTAAAATAAATCCAGCCTGGAAGCAGGCCACATCCAGGGTCGGATGTAAACAACTTCACCATGCAGGTACAGTTGAAAACCAGCATTGGAATCAAGTGAATTTTGTGAGCAAAACTTCAGTGCTACAAACAGTTTGTGCAAGACAACTCTTTCAACCTATGTTCAGTTAAAACGTATCAAGTTAGAATTAATTCTCAAAATCTTCCTTTGCATCTTTCAGAATTCCCTAACAAATTCAGCACGTGCAAAGCAATTTGTCTAAGATCAGACAAAGGCATGTTCTCATAACCTTCACTGTAATAACTATAATAAATAAGTTTTCTGTCCAGAGACAGAAGTCAAGGACTCAAACCCAATTAGCAGCTTTTTCTGGCAATTTTTAGTTCTTGATGTGCATTAGCTCTGGAGAAGGTTCACTGAGGAATCCATGTACCCTGCCTGCTCTTGAACTCATTTTCAAGTATCTTTCAGCTGAACTATACATTTAAAAGTTATAAAGGATTGATCAGATTGTTCCATAGTACTACTGCATTAAAACAACTGTGGCTGAAAAATCTCTTTGAAGGCTATACAGTATGTATGTTCATATAAAAAGAGAATGTACGGAACACAGTGTTTAAATTAATAAATAAGGTTAAAATTACAGGAACAAAAAGTGTGGCCACTAGCCCTTTCTAGAATGAATTATAGAAGAAAAGTCCATTTAAATTTGAGTCCACCAGGAAGTACGCAGGAGTTCCATCAAAAAGCTGTGCTTTTAAAAATCTCTGGATTTTCTTCTTCCTCCTTGGAATCTCTTGTGCCATTAGAGGCAGGCCTGTATTCTAATCTGGGGGGGCGTGGGGGTGGGGGAAGAAAAAAAAAAGAAAGAAAAAAGAAAACTTTTTTTTTAAAAAAAGATGAGAGAACAGAGGAAGAAAATACCTTTGATATCCTGAGTCCTACTTGACATTACAGACTCCTAATTTTAATACCCTGTTGACTTGAGTTGGACAGATCCCTTTCTTACTCCAGGTGTACGATTATGTATCATTTTCAATCAGAGCCATGGCAAAAGGCCAAATGCTCTCAATGCCTTCTTAGGCCAGTTGAACTAAATAGGAAGATTTCAGCCCTTCACCAGTACTTATATGATTTTCAGAACCTAGAAAGATAAGATTATAACCCACAAAGTGTCCCTAAACCTTTACAAAGCAATGCACTTTTATAAATGCATTTCCCATACGTGCTTTTATTCAGTCCTCAGAGTAAAACAATAAATTTGGAGCCAAGAGATGTACATACGAACATAAACACTTGGGAAGAGGGACCAGGATTCCAGCCAAGCTCTTATATTTTCAACAGAGCATTAACTACACTACCAAAACCAGCCCCTCACTCTGACAATACCCAAGCAAGTCCGCTCCTTGGAACAGAGAAAAGGTGTGTTAAGATCAGAAAGTGACACTTACCCTTTCACCAACAACATTTGCTCAATTGTGTCTGGAAGAGGCATACCATAGCTTTCTGGCAGAAATAAAGTTAGAATTCCTGACAGCACAGTCAGGCTCCCCATCAGGATGTAAGGCAGGAATCTATCATAGGCACCTAGCAGAATAAAAAACATATATTAAAAAAAAAAGGTAGCACCAGCTCTAAGTCTCTGATAATGTTTGTACCTAGATACAGGGCTTTATCCTGCCAAGATTTACGTGTTCAGTAAAAACCAAGCAAACTAACCCCCCTCACAGCCTGGCATTCAAGGCATATGTTGTTATAAATGTGGTTTTAGGAACTCAAGAGTTTCCTATTGGGAAACAATAGCTATAAAAGCTGTCCCTATTGAGTCAGTAACATTGTAAGTCTTCAGAGCACCTGTTCAACAGGGCACAAAAGGCTGTCTCTCTCCTTTACAATCAATCCTCAGAGATGCCGAGACCTTTATTTTTACCTTCAGCTGCACAAGACACCTGGACCTGGAAACAGAGAACAGTAGAAAAGCCCAACAGCCCTCAGGGGCAGAACACTCATCTGGGTAACTTTCCACCCACCACCATCTCTCCTGCCCCTGCACAGACTAGTTAACTTACCAAGGTAAACGAAGTAAGGTGAGAGGATGCTGCCCAGTCTAGAGGCCATAGAACTTGCTCCAACTCCCATGTTTCTCACTACTGTTGGGTAGAGCTCAGCCGTGTAAACATAAACCATTGAAAAGGCAGATGTGATCCCAAATTTCCCCAACATCACCAGTAGAATAGATAGTGCACGGATATCTGAAATCAAAACATAGCAAGGACTTCCATACAGCTCTGCCAATTCATGGTAATTCTTAATTCCATTGTATTTGTATAACTCCTGCCCAATTAATTCCAGTATCTGGTGTCTTTTTTCCCCTGTACATGTCTACAAGCATGGGCAACATTTTTAATGTTTTTTGGATGGTTTTTTTTGTTAGTGTTTTGGCTTTTCTGTTTTTAAATTACTAGGACTCAACTTTCATTTCCTCTTGAGCATGAGGCTTCCTGCCAAGCAAAAAGTAAGGAGAACAGAACAAGAACTGGAAAGGTCCTCTCAGATTTCAGGGGCCTGCTATTGCAAACAATGACATATACTCCTTTTTAGTAAAACGAACAAAATTAAACATTGAAACAAGTTATTTTTGGTTCCCTGCTCTGGTTGCTCATTAACATTCCTAGTTACAAGTCAATAATTTAATTACAGGAAGCTGGGTTGACTTTAACTGGGATAGCTAATTTGAAAATCAAAACAGATTGCATCACTGTCCGATCAACTCAAAAGGACAGAAGAAAAAAGCCCAAAACCTAAAGAGAATGCAACACATACATCACCTGTACAAAATAAGCAAGGCAGTTCTTGCACATTCTCTTTTGTTTATTCTTTGATTTTTAAACAACTGCTAAGCAACACCACACACCCCACCCCACACCCCATATTTAACATCATCAGTAATGAGTCTGTAACGCTATTAATCCAACTGGCCTAAAGATGCATATGGTTCGGTATCCAATAAATGTTATTTCGTCCTCCTTTCCAGTTGCCAACCATTATTTTAATTATCAACACTAATTCAGTACAGTTAACTGACAACACTAATTCAGTAAGTTCTTTGTGGAAGCGTTTCTGACAAGTAACAACTCCCCTGAATATAACATCAAGAGCCAGTCACTGACAGCTGCTTGGGAAGGAAGTTCTGCAGCCTTTTGGTCACCTCCAGTTACTAAATTCTGGTGGGTCTAGTCCTGGTTTTACACTTGGGCCTTACCAGGGCACCTCGCCAGGGATGTACATTCAAGGCAAAACTGGAATACAATGCTAATCCCAACACATCACAGAGCCAATGACCCACCTTTAAAAATGCATCTGAATTGACATGTTCTGTGAGCTCCTTGTGCAGCACCACTGAGAACCAAGGAAGAGGGACTAAGACAGGACATGATACCTGTATTTAGTCCCCTCAGGACACTTTTCCTCCACATCCGCCCAGTGCATGGTACTGCACTTCACCTATCATACATATTTGAGATCAACTAATGATTCCATACGTGAAGGCACCAGCTGAATGAAGAGAAGAACACAGCCTCCCAAGAATAACGCAGCAGCCATTGAATACCGTCGAGGCAGATTTCGAAGCAGCAGCCAGGAAATAACGTAGGCTGGAACTTCAATCACTGCCGAGAGGAAGCAGTTCACATAGACATCTCCATGCAAGTTAGGTGTGTCAAGAGAAAGTCCAAAATAACCGACAGAGATTATCATCCTGAAAGAAGCAGAACAACAGGATCAGACAAATTTCTGTTCTTCCTGAGGTTGCCATGACCTTCTCTTACATCTCTCAAACACGGAAATCACTATGTAAGGCAAACTCAGCATCTGCCAGATTTGTTCAGCTCTGAAGCAGCTCAAGCGCTGACTTCAGAAACAGCAAGACAACAATTAAACAGTCCTGATGCTTTTTACCTTTCAAGCTGCTCTTGAATTCAAAGAATAAAATATATTTAAAAAACCTAAAAATATCCTATTCAGCATTAACAGAATTAACAATGCTAGTTGTGCTGATGGAGAGGGTCTGCCTAATTCTCACTAAGCCTCCGTACTGCAGGTCACCCCAGGAGATAAGTGATGATCATTCATGCAATGATACAGCAGTTCCCATTACTAGTGGTTACAGCCTTTGGCTGAAAGTTTGGACTACTGAATTTCACTGCTGCCGAGGCCTACAGTAGCTTCCTATCATGTTTACCAGGGAGTTCTGGGTGGAGAACATTGTTTCTGGATCATTACCCTCCATGCTTTGTGTATAAAGTCAGAGAGGAGGAGTAGGGCATCCTGGCAGACCCAAACAATCCGGAACTTTCTCTGCTGTGCCCCAAGCTGGCTGGGCAGCATCCAAGTCACGTTTGCATGCCTCAGTGCCTGGGCTGGTCAGTGCAGCAGGACAGAGCCGGGGGGCTGGGAACACTGCCATCCTAATTGTGCTGCTGCTAGATGACATCTGGGTTCCACATGATCAAGGGAAACACACAACCGGCCTTGGAGACAAATCCTGTTGTGTCTTGGGAGATGCTGGGAAGAGAAGGTTATGCTTCACCAAGTATCACATGGTAAACAAGGAAATAATGGGTACCAGATCAAGACATGTTCAGGTGCAACACTGAGGCACAGAGCACTCTGCACTTCAACTCCTTCAGCATCTATGTTACAAGGGAACCCAGAGAAAAAAAATCACTGTACAGCATGAAGTGGATCGCTGACAAAAGATCTGCTCTTCCTCACGTCACATGGGAAGAGCCTTCACAGTCCAATCGCTTAAAATAAGTTGCCTGCCTAATGTGCTTGGCAAAGCATGCAGTCATACAGCTGAGGGTAACCCCTCCGCTGCTGTGTGCCCTGCCAGCTAAAGCTATTCTTCTCCAGAGTAGTTAGGCGATGATTTCCACAATGCTGTGCAATATGTCCAGCCCTGTGCTCCCAGGAGTTATTTGTATATACAATAAACGGTGCTTGCTGGAACCCACTTTCAGTAGCAGTTTGCCTTAGCTTATCACATTGGCAAACCTTGATACATTTTCTAGGAAAACTTTTAACGGTATTTACACATCCTAGGGTGACAAGAAGCCAAACTTCCTCCTCCCTGATAAAACCCAGCAAAGGGATTAGTTTAAAGGCCTGCTGCTTACTCAAAATTAACAAAACACTCAGCAATGCATAGAAGTGATTTATTGCTATCTGCAAGCATGCTTTTTTACAGAGCCTCTTTTATGAGCTCTCAATTCATAACGCAAAATATGCCATCGGTATACCATGGGTTGGAAAACATTGCTGTGAGTCAGTACAAGATACTTTCATTTCTGGAAATTAATTAAAAGGAGGTTCGGCAACTGATACGCAAGGTAAAAAGAGTGGAAAAATTGCTCAAATCACTGAATATTTCTCTGCAAGAGGAGGCAAGATTGTGTAAGTCAGCTGTATATGTTCGACATTTCCTGCCCATCATAAAATTTCATTTATCATGTGGTAAAAAGCCCTTCAGCATATGGAATGGGTTACATATTGCCACGTTACTGTTTCTCTCAGATGCCTTCTCCTACCAGAAATGCTGTTCAAACAGATATTGCATTTGCTTTTTACAACCAGAGACAGAAAATCGGCTGTGCCTAGGAACCTGCTGCTGATCTACTCCGTGCAGCTTAGAATTAGGACAGACTTAATGCTCTAGCTCATTTCCAATTAGAGGTGAGAGTCAGCAATTGGACTTGGAGGTAAGACAACAGTATACAGAAACTGTACTGACATTTCTGCAAAGAAGCAATATTACTTTTCTTTTTTGAGCCGTTTTCTGCTCAGGTTCCTTTCTCAGTGTGTTTGTAACACTGTGCTTGGTGATGGGCAAGGGAATCTGGCTTAAATATTAGCCAAGTCATCCTTGGACCCAAAAAGCAACATTGGCTTGTACACATTGGCAGCTTGGTGGACTGAACTCCAAGGCTTTGCCTCACTAAAGCACAGGAACATTGTTCAAAAAGGCAGCAAATAGACTTAGTTAGCTCCAAAAGCACTTGAGGGACCTTCTTGGTTAGGGCACTGTAGGTACATGCAGTAGTAGAAGCTCATTTTTATGGCCTCTGGCAGGCTAAGTTACCCTCTCCATCTTCTCTTTTCTAAGCAATTACAGCTTCACTGACATTCCCAGTACAGGAAAATAACAACCATTTAATCAAATAGAGCATAAAGTATGACTTCAGCTAGTGCAGAACCAAGCTGAAGATGGCAGGTCGACAGAGGAGCTAGCAGGAAAGTTTAGGGAAATCTCAGATTAGAACTTCAAAGACAGCTTTGAAAAAGAGATGGGAAGATTCTCCCCACCCAGGTCAGGCCTCCTGGTGTTTAGACCCCTGGGAAGTAGATCTCTGGCGGGGGCGGGGGGGTGGGGGTGACACGAAGACAGGGCATGACTCATTCCTCTTAAAAGACTTCGTTACAGTCAGCAGAGCACTCCCCAAGGCCGGTATCAGGCAGGATTCCCATGCATCACTGCCAGCTGATCTGATTCTTACTCAATTCAGGATATGTCTGACTGCTTCAGAAGTAACAATCCAGATGTGTTTCTAGACTGTTACTGAAATGAGGAACCTACGTAACCATGTTTGTAAAAATTTGGTTGGTTCAGCCAGCAGGTCATTGGGTTTTTGAGCTGGTTTTGTCCGTATCTCTTCAGAATACCTTAAGTGGTCAAAAAGCAGTTTTCTATTGTTTTGCTCCTTTTGTGCTTACATACACCTGAACTGCACTTGCTTACCAAAGAATCACTGACATAATTGTGATAGTTAGGATATTTCGGGTTTTCATTAGATCCAAAATGGTGTACGTCTGTTGCTTCTGGGACTTCAAATCTTGCAGCTGAAAAACAAACCAACCAACCACAGGAACATTAACTTCTTGCAACCAGAATTATTGTGAAAATAAGTCCCCCTTCAACTTATACATCAGTATTTTCATACACTGCAGAGCTAAAACAGGTGCCTCACTTTCAATGAAACACCTCTAAGTTGTAAGAGCCAACAACCCGTGAAAGTAGTTGCTCCTCCCTAATTTAAAGTCACTTAAAATTTAGGCTGAAATTAGTAATAGTTTTCTCTGCCCAATGCTTCACAAAACAACTGCTTATTGTTACTTTTATACTTGAATTATAAAGAAATAGCATTAATTCATGATTTATATATTGCTTCTGGCAGGGTTCTTGCATCCAGTTTACAGCACTGTGCCTTGAGGATCACGGAAATCAACTGCACTCAGACAAGAAAGCAAGGATGATGAGACATTTGGAAAACGTGATCTGTAGAAGTAGGTTTATTTAGCCTGAGGGCCAGAAGACCAAGAGCATCTTAAATGGTCTTCCAAGATCAGAAAAAAAAAAAAAAAAAAGTGATAAATTGTCCTTCCATGTTCACTGCAGACAAGGCAAGAAATAACAAGATTAAACTGCAGCAGGACAGATTTAGTAAATGACTCCTCATGCTGGACCTAACAGAAATGTATTTAAACTCAGACAAACCAGCTAATGAGCTGAAGAGTCCCCATCATCATCCAGCCTGTTTTTGAGACCTTTTTCTAAGAATATAAGCAAAAAGGGAGCAAGCTTCTCCTTTCCCCTTGAAACTTTCTAGCTCCTCAATATAAAACCACTTCCATGTAAACAATGGAAGATACTCACCCATGAAGCATGCAAACAAGTTTTGTGCTCAGTAAGATTGTAAAAAAGGAAATCATTTAAGGTTTTTTTTTTTTTTTTAAATCAGGACATTAATTTAGACCCCTAACAAGGGGTAACAAGGGAGAGATTTTTCAAAATATGTAAAGGGTGATTTAAGAGGATGAGTGACTTGGCAGTGTTAGATTTATGGTTGGACTTGATGATCAAATAGTCTTTCCCAAACTAAATGATTCAAATTATCAACTCTGATAATGGCTGAACTCTGCTAAAGTGATAAACGCTATATGGCTGAAGAACCACAGTTTTCTGAGCATGTCACATTTTTCACAAAAGATGGATGTTTTCAGGATTTATCACAGGCTACTTACTCATCAGTTTAATGGTATTTTTAACAGCCTTACAGTATGAACATTAACAAGATTTTGATCTTACAATCTTCCACAAATTCTTTTTTCTGATAGGATATTTTGTATCTATCCGAATCTGTGACACTATCAACAGTTAGAAATCTAACCAAGGAAGAAATAAGCATCCATCTTAGCAGCTCAAAATTATCAAATGGAAAAGGTAATACTGAAATATTTTTACTTTTGACAATTTTTGAACTGTACTGCCAAGACACAATATTTAAGTAAAGACTCCTCTTTGCACAACTAGAAGAATCACTCTTGCCTGACAGACCTGTTATGCGCAAGCACAATAAACCGTACACAAAGATTATGTTCTCCCTTGACTTTTTTAAGTCAGCGTGACCTGAGAAAGCCAACCTAAATTTTAATATGTTTAAAGACTGAATGCCTTTTGTTGGCACTGTGTACTTTTTCATGGTATGTGCAAACGGTTCTCAACAAAAGTAAACTATAATTGTAGTTTCAAAAGAATGCAATTACTCACTACTTTACACTTTTCGGAACACTTTCCGCCTGGACTAACATACCATGCTCTATTCTGCATTAGTTCAGCTTATTTAATACTTTTTTCCTTAAAACACCAGGCTGGTCCAGCAGTAGTTGGATGTATTCCAGGGCACAACACACCAATAAAGACAAAAGCAACCATCAGTTTAACTTCATTCCTCAAGAACCTCTCTTCCATATTCAGTTAGCAAAGTTTCTTTTAGCAAGCTACTTGCCGGACACTGATTTGGGGCCCTTAAGTCTTGTTCCTCAAGTCAAAATATACATTATCTCCTCAATGTCTCATAAACTTTATCTGAGCTAATGGGAACGCGAAGTTCATGTAACCCCTGCAAGTCAGGCGAAAATTCTTCCCGAGTGATACTCTGTTCTGAAGACCTGGAGGATAAAATAACAACCTGATGCTCATGCACACCAAGTTTCAGTGTATTTGTTTCCATAATTCTTCATTTTCTATGAAAAGTAAACAGTTCTTTACATCTGATGGCTTTCACTCTGCCTGAAGACAAACCTCCCCCACACAGACTGCAGGCAGCTTTACAGCTCACAGCCCTTTCTCATAAATCACATGATCTTTCCTAAGTACTCTCCAGTTCTGCCACTATTTGTTGCCAAGAAACCAGCAAACAGGAAACAAAAAAATGGAGAAAAAAACCCAAACAAACCACAAAACAAAACCAGGAACACTAAAATTCAGCGTCACAGTTGATGAGAAAAAAGAACCCTGCCTTTTAGGAGCCATAAGCAGACAAGATGATCCTTAGCAGGACAAGCTAGAACAAGAAGCTATGAGAAGGGCATTAAGGGCAAAACAATGGTTTGACATTAAATCTATCAAGCAAACATTTCCATCCCCCTCATATGGGATAATTCAACCAACCAGGCCCTATTTGTGCTCCATGGCTTGTTTGCAACCAGTCACCTGCTGGATCCTAACTGGTTTTGGAGTCTAAATACCGCAGGTGCTGCTCCCTACCTGCACGGGTTTGAGGAACATTCCAAACACGAGCTGGGGTTGCTCCTCTGTCCAAAACTCACGTTCCAAATGCACGAGGGCTAAGGGCCAGATGGATTTCTGAGAACCTCTCTGCAGCATAAACATGTTTCCTAAAAACTCAAGAGATGCTGCGAGCCTTCTGCTTTGGAGCTCTTCAGAAAGCAGACAAGAACACTGTAAACAGACCACTGATGTAGAGAAGCTTTGCACACATTTTTTGGCCACAGCATTACTTTTACCTTAAAAAGTAAAAAGATGGAAGGAGTTCTGCATTCAAACAATGCCTGTTCGTGGAGCTCATTTTCCTTTGAGTGTCGGAATGTTAATCTGCGTTTCTGAAAGCTGATGTGCCACTATTTACCTGTAAACATGCACCGCATACTCCAGCCCACCCTGCGGCAGAAGCCAGCACTTCTTCCCCTTGTCCAGTGTTCCCTGCGGCAACATCCCTACTCCTGCCCCTGCCTTCTGCAGCTTCTAATCCAGTCCCATTCAGAGACGGCAAACAGAGCAGCATTTCTTTCTAAGAATGGGAGACAGAGAATTCCAGGGACAGTGACCTTAAGCAGATGTTGTAGCCAGAGCTTATTTTCTGTTCTGCTGCAGTGCTGGCAATGGGCGTGAGAAGGAAGGAGAAAAAAAAAAAAAAAAAAAAAAAAGAAAAAAGGAAAAAGGCACGTTCTAATGAAAATCTAGGGGAAAAGCTATCAGAAGAAGGTCTGGGTTTTCCTGGCAGTCTCACTCTGTTCCAGCAAGACCAGGATTCTATCCTACCATGTACAAGTAAGTCTGGACAAACAGGTAGGTTTGCCCCTCAGCTAATTCAACCCCAGCGAAGCTATTTAAATCTCAACAGCAAACACACTACAGTCTAAAGGCTAGCCATTTCCCTTTTAGCCTGGTACAGAAGCCTTGTAAAGCAAGTGAGTGTGCAAGAGATTTTCATGTAAATGACAAGACAAAGTCAATTGTCAACCAGAACACAACTGGGCAACTGCCCAGACAGATTCTACAGATCTGCCTAAAAGAGGCATCCATTCTCCCGGATTATGCAAACAGTTTGTCTGTCTGACTTTTGCAGGTCACGTTTGAATGAGTGTGGAACTGCTTCTATGCCTTAAGGTCACCAAACAGCTCAGACAAAGGGGAGATACCCAGAGGGAACACAAACATGTTGGAAGAAATAGATAGGAAAGAAAAGATACTGCTAGCTACACCACCCTGAAAGATGCTCGAGTTTTGCTTTCCTTAACATGGAGTAGAAATTGGAGTTGAGT
This sequence comes from Falco punctatus, assembly GCF_963210335.1. NCBI lineage: Eukaryota > Metazoa > Chordata > Aves > Falconiformes > Falconidae > Falco > Falco punctatus. Next base: position 63,447,929 of record NC_137588.1, on the reverse strand, counting down.
ATGAACTAGGTTAACATTATTTTCAGTGCCACTGGCCAGGATTAGTTCTGTGTTAAACTTTTATAGAACTGTATTACACTGCACAAGCATAAAATCTGTTCAGCCCAAGTATCTGGATCACAAAGCAACCGGTACCTCAAATTCATTACCCTCCCACAAAAACTAGAGTTTAAAAGGAGAGAGGCAGCTGTAAACCGATCCAAAAGATGTTTGCATTAGAATGCATGTTGTCATTCCCAAGGGAATTGTGGGGAAAGGGTATTCTGCTTTTTAGAAAAAGGATGACCTCTTACCCATTTGAGAAGTAATATATTGCTAAGTCAAGTCATATCTGGAAATTAATAACTTTACACAGTCATTATTAAGTCCAACAAACAACTGGACTGCTAAATGACTCTTACCTCACTAGGGTCAAGTATTACATCTGGGGCTGTAATGCCGTTAGTTTTTGCAGCCTTTCGGATGATGTCCTCTGCCTCTTGAAATCTTCCCTGGGAGATCAGCCACCGTGGAGATTCTGGAATGACCCTGCAGAAAAGGTTCAGAATAACAAGCCTACATTTCCACAGAAAGCACTTGCTGCAGACACCAATACACATTGTTCCAGGCATGAAAATCTCAAAACTTGCCACATCTTGCAGAAATTAGAGCAATGACAACAGAAATCAGATTTACAAGAGCAGACTAGTACACTGAACAAGAGCAGACTAAAATGCGTTTGTGGGTTTTAGAAGTACTGAGGAAATTAGCAATGACTCGGAAAAAAGCAATAAAAATCTTCAAAGCACGGGAAGACAGTTTAAAGAAATTCAGAAATGTGAAACACAGGCAGCACGCTGTACGTTAAGAGGCGTATTCTTAGAGAATAACACATATAAAATTACTAACTGTAAATACTGTCACATAAAGGCAAGTCAGAAAGCAGAATTCACCAGTCATTGAACGTTCTAAAAAACGGGATGGCATCTCCAACACAAATGCTAGTGGACGTGAAGAAACACCACCCCCGTGTGGACCACTGAAACTTTACACACCACCTAGAAGTACCTTATTAACCAGGAGGAAAACACGAAGTCTCACAGATACGCAAGTCCTGTTTTGTAGCTTGTCAGCTCTATGTCACCCTAGCATTGCCCAGCTTCCCAAAACAACTGTCTTCTCCTGCCCTCAGTTCAGGCCTGCTTTTAAAAGCTTATGGATTACAGGTCAGTGCAGAAGGATGCAGTTTATTGACTTTTTATATTATTTGCATGTACACCACTTAATTCTATAGAAGCCTACAGAAAATGAAGAGTAGGCTTTCCAGGCATGAATCAGATCACCCACAAAGCTGTGGACTTGCAGCTAAACAGCTGGGAAGAGTAAAAGACACAATGTCCGTTCTTCATCTGCCCATTTCTGAATGTCATTGGTGAAGGCTGGTTGGCTTGGAGTCTGGATCTTAAAATTTATCTGTAGACAAGAGCTTCTAAAGACTAAAGTCTTTTAACTTAGTTATACTCACCACCAGAGCGGGATGCAGAGCAGCCCAGGTAAAGTAAGCGCCAGCAGCAGCATCCGCCAGTCTCTGATGAAGTAAGCAAACAGTGGCAGCAACATGTAGCCAAATGCATAGAATATGCAAACGCCCAGTGTGCAGAACAGCACACGAATTGACTGGCCAAGAATTTCAGTGCCTGTTCAAAACAGCAGAGTGAAGATTAGTATTTTAACTTAATAGCAACCAAGTAACTTACGAAAACTACCTCTAAGAATTGGTTTTGAAACATACTGCACTGATAGTCCCAGTATATAGCGTGGTCTGCCATCCAGTTTTAGAGGCACTGCAGAACTGCTTCACGCAGTGATCCTGCATCAACCCAGGTCATTCTACATATAGAAGGAAGAGAACTGGGCCATACAATATTTCTGTAACTCAAAGTAGCTAATACTTGCCTAATTTTATCTTCTTTGAATCTCACACTTGACCTGAGGAGCTAAAACCATCTGACATACTACAAAACATTCACAACAGTTAACCTCAGCTTCATCTCTATCAGGTCCCCTCCAGCTCATGGAGAAAGACCAGCTTCTTTAAAGAATAATTCAGAGATGCCTAAACTAGGCTCCTGACCCATGTCACCTTCTAAAAGACTATTTTGCTATTAGCCAAAAAACCTCACACTCTTTCGGTGTACACACGTGGAGTTCACGTTGAATCACTAACAAAGGCCAGGCTACTGGCAGTGGAATTAAACGCACAAACAGGGGTCAGTGCTTCCCTCTGAAATGCTTTGGGACCTGCAAATCAAGAAACATAGAAAGAAATATAATCTTCCTTCTTTCCACAGAAATCAAAGAAGATTACAGATGTTGCAGCAGGATGTGTGCAGTGAGGTTAGCTGAACACTGCTTTCACGGCTGCACTGGCCTTCTCTGGCCCAAAAGGAATTTCTTGCCAGCATTTGGTACTTTGGACAGTGAGGTCACTGTAAATAACATTAATGAAAAAACCCTTTTTTTTTCAAATGTCAGATTCATCAGGTAATTCACATTCCCATGATCATATATGGCCTTAGTTATACTGAAGATCTACAAAGCAAGAATCATTATGTCATTTAAATTTTTATGCTAGGCTGTTTAAAGGACTTTATAACGCTTACTCTACTATTTTTTTTTTGCAAGTCTTTAAATCAAATAGGCATTTAGGCCCCAAAACGGACAATAGAAATCCCTGAAAAATCATGTCTTATACATCTCTCCAGCTAGAAGGTGGACTTTATTTCAAATAATTGATTTCTGTCATTTTGCTTTTTAGGTTGGTAAGCCACAGAATTAATTCAGATTGCACCTCTATCAACTAGGAATGTCCAAGGAGAGGACAAGTCATCCAAGCATAGTAAGGACACATCTTAACAGTGCTGCTTGGCAAAACAAATCAACCTAAGCCATCAACCTAAGCCAGTATTGAAAAGGAGTAGGAAAAACACAAGACGGAAGAACACATACTGTGCCCAGCAGGACTTTCATACCAAGAACAAATGCTGCCACGTAGTTAGATATCTGTCCCATGCCGACCAGCACAAAGAACACTGAAAACATCTCCCAGCTGGTAGAGAAGACCTGTATGAAGCTGAAGACAGTCTGCATTGCCAGAGTTGCAAAGAGCACATTCTTCCTGCCAAACCTTCCATGGACAGATTAGAAGGAGGAGGAAAAAAAAAAAAAAAAAAGAAAACAGGGGAAAAAAGAAGAAAAAAAAAGAAGAAAAAAAGAGATGATTATACAATAGCATGAATGAATCTTCAGAAACAGAAAAATAAGATTACTCACACGCATACTTAGGGAGATATATTATATCTGCAGAAAGCAGAGGTTCAGGAAACGTGACACGGGCACAGCTATTCTGAATACACTGGAAAAAATCCACTGGCCCAGAGAAAACAATATTCTAAGGGCTGCTAGTTAAGTTGCCTTTAAGTATGTGCTGTAATGCTATTTCCTTCTTACTGATAGGATGAACAGGGAAACAAATCACTGGGAGCAAAATATTTAAAATGCAAGAGTATTAGGTGCTCCTTGTCCTCTAAGGAGCACACAGTATGACATAGATTAGCATGTGGGAAAAAAAAAAAAAAAAGGAAAGCTTCTGAAAAGTAAAACTCAGGTTTGTAAGATGCTATTATCAGCTAGTGATCCCATGCTGCAATCTTCATTCCACTTCGTAAAAAAAAAAGAAACAATTTTAAGGGACTCTGGCAGTTCTATCAGTGAAGTATTAAAAACCAAACCAAACCAAAGTAATTAAACTAAACCCAACCCATCAAGCTGTTACAAGGGTCAGTGCTGATGTCCTGGCCCGGGCAGCCCCACAACACAAGCAGACTTTGCAGCCTGTGACAGGACGTCCACCCCACTCCGAAGTCAGACTCAAGCAGAGGGTCTCGAGCTGGTGCCACAAGCCTCGGGCAGGCCATGACGCATTCACAATGGACCCTGCAAAATATCCTGTCAGTCTCAATGTCGTGCCTGGCCAGGTGCGGGGCGCAGGCTTGCTGCACAGCTTTCCGTACCAGATGGGCAGACGGCGGCAGCAGAAGACCGCAGGCAGCCTGGCTGGAGCAGACTCCTGACCACGAGCTAGTTGCTGCTGCACTGGGTGAGGATCTCTGTCACTCTGTGAAGGACCTGCAGGAGACTCCCATGATTGTGAAAGTGTGAAGCTGGTGGCTTCTGCCACCAGGAGAACAGCTCCTGTGTCACCTGCTCGTTAGTGACCATGGAAGACACTCAGCATCCTTGCAGCAGCGGAGGGGCTGAGAGCTCTTTTGAACAAAGCATCCGAGACCTGCAGCAGCACCAGGATGAAGTGGCGGGAGACTCCCCATAGCAAAGAGGAGATATTGTCCCTCACATGGGAGAGCAGCTGGAAAGCATGGAGCTCTGCCTGGGGATGGATGACGAGTAAGCTGAGCGCTTATGGGTTGGGATTAGCAGGCAGACCAACAGTGGCACCACTATGGGTGTCTGCTGCAGACCACCTGATCAGAAAAGGGTAAAAGAGGCATTCTTCAGACAACCACAGCAAGCCTTGTGTTCACAGGCAGAGGCCATCAAGAAATAGTCTGGGTTGGAAGGGACCTTAAAGACCACCCAGTCCCACCCCCTGCCACAGGCAGGGACACCGGCCACCAGCCCAGGTTGCCCCCAGCCCTGTCCAGCCTGGCCTTGGGCACTGCCAGGGATGGGGCACCCACAGCTGCTCTGGGCAGCCCACCCCAGTGTCTCACCACCCTCACCATAAAGAATGTCTTCCTAATATCTAATCTAGATCTACCCGTTTTTAGTTTAAAACCGTACCCTCCTGTCCTATCGCTATATGCCCTGGTAAAAAGTCCCTCTCCTGCTTTCCTGTAGGCCCCTTTAAATCGGGAAGGTCTGCTATAAGGCCTCCCCGGAGCCCTTTCTCCAGCAACCCCAGCGCTCTCAGCCTGTCTTCATGGGGGACTTCAACTACTCCAGTACCTGCTGGAAGGACAAGACCCAGGAGGTTTCTGGAGCGCATCAATGACAATTCCCTAATGCAGATGACTGAGGAGCTGACAAAGGGAGAGACTGGTGGACGTCAAGCTCGTGAACAAGGGAGAACTGTTCGGAGATGTAAAGGTCGACAGCAGCCATGGCTGCTGGCTGCGCAATGGTGAAGCGCGGGATCACGAGGGGAGGATCAAGGCCGAAGGCAGGATCACAGGGAGAGCAAACACTGGCCTGATCAGGGATCTATTTGGAAAAATCCAACAGCATATGGATCTGGAGAGAAGTCCAGGAGAGCTGGTTCATTTTCAAGGCTCACTGCCTCCAAGCTCAAGATTGGTCCAACCTGATGAGCAGGAAACAACATAAAGGCCCTGAATGATGCTACAAGATTTGTGGCATAGGGATTATGTTTCCAAAAAATAGGAACTCTACAAGTAAATCAGCAAATTAGAGGATCACATGTTGTTCTCTGAGAATCAGGAAGACAGCACACAAAGCATTGCACAGCAAATCCCAGGGAGAGAATCAGAAAAAATGAGCTTAAAAAACCCCAAAGAAACAAACAGTCAAGATCACAAAAATTAATGGTGTCTTCCATTTTATATTTTTAAAAAAAATGTTTGTACTGATAAAGAAGCCTTTGTTCTCTGGAGTACAGCTCAACAGCATTCATGCTTTTCAGCTTCTACAAATGCAGATCATTGGTTTTATATGCTGCATTTGATGATGAGGAAGAGAAGCTATGTGTGTTTATAAAAAAAAAAAGAATTTTAAGTTTGACCTCAAAGAAAGGAAAACAAGCCTTAGGGATCTCTCTGAACATAGTCCAAAGTAATTAGAAAAGAATGCCATTGATTGATTTTTTCCACATGAAACTTATCTCTTACACCTGCTTTCTGGCATAAAACCAGTTTGCTTGAGAAGTGATTTCACTGAAAAAATAAACAGATAAAGGTAACACCCACCAACAGTCTTTGTAACATTCTGTTCTAGTGCAGGACCTTTAGTCTATACTCTGTCTACATTCAGATTAGCCAGTCACAGAACAAAGACATGTTAGTAGCTGTAGAAAGACACTTACAAAAAACTTCACACACAAGAATTGCTTACAAAACAGCAACAAATGAAGAGCCAGCAGCTCTGGTGTATATATATACTTTACTTGTCTGAAAGCTGTCCCGATACGAAAGATCCAAGCAGGACGCCCACAAAGAACAGGGAGGTGCTCAGGGGTCCTTTCCAGTCGTCGTCACATACGAGATTCCACTGCAAGGAGAGAGAACACGAAAGCCTTTTAACAAACAGGATCTCCTCTTCCTGCTCAGCCCAGATGAAAACATACCCTTTGGACAGAAAACCTCCATGAGAGAAACAAATAACTAACCTATTGCACGGATGCAGCTCCATGAAAGTAACGGCAAGGGATGCCCAGCAGCAATGGGCAAGGGCCACCACCCTGAGCCATCTCGGAAACCATCCAGCTGCAGCCCCAACACTACCTTTAGCTGTGACCCATGTGGCTTTCTTTACACAGGTGATGGCTGTGCTATTTCACCTACACGTGTACAAGTGATGGTAACTAATTATTTCATAATGCGCTTGGTTCAGGTCCCTTTCAAAGGCTCTGCAGCCCCTTAAACTGCTGCAGTTCTGCTGGTTTTGGAAGGAGTCAGAATAGATTCCAAACTTCCCTGCATGCGGCTAAGTTTGCCATTAAAATTTCACATTTCTAATATAAGAGATACTGAACTATGGAAACAAGAATATAGAAAAAATACTTTAATACCATTCTGAATGAGACTGGAGACTGTTCACTCCTCACTGAGAACCTAACTAACATCATTATCATCTCTGGAATACAAATAGAAATACATACCAAACAAACAAAAATTTCCAAAATTAAAACAAAACAAAAAACGTAGTAATAGAAGAAGAAGAAAACAAGATATATTTTTTAAATGAAGACTGCAATAGTTTCCAATCTCCTACCCATTTCAGTCTGGTATTTTTGAAGCAGTACTTATATTATTTTTGTACCTATACCAACAGCTATTATTGAAAGACTCTTAATTTTATTTTGGTTATCTGGGGAGAAAAAAGCGTGCAAATATTAGAAGGACAAAACCCAGCAGGGACACCTCATCCCTTACCTCACTGCTATGCTGTGGCTGGAGGAGTTCCCAGTGCTCTCCCAGTCCCACCATGTTGCCCAGCAGCCTGCGTGCTGGGGGCAGGAGGTGCTGCAGCCCCACAGGAGAGGAATTTGGAGGCACCCAATGCTTCTGATGTGAGGCCAAAGCCTCCTGAACTTAATTACACAAACAGCTCCCACAGGGCCCCTTCTGATGTTTGAGGGACAGAAACTTTTAATCTGTATTAAAAGGTTGAAACAAAGATATTCACCCTGACCCTAATAATTAATCCCCCTTGCCCCCCCAATTACAAATTAGTAAGTATAGCATGTTTTACTCTTAAGTTTTTTTAAATTTGTACTGGAACACTCATCAATGCTTTGATCTACCCCATAAGAAACCCAGCTGCTGCACGTCCCAGCTCTGCCATCCACACCTTGTCCATGGTCCCCTGACAGCATTTTGCTTTGTCCGCCAGCCCTGCCTCCTTAGCATAATGCCTCTGACTCCAGGAGCCTCACAGCCCTCAGTCTGTTAACAGTTCACGCTACAACTACATCCTAATGTATGTTTTAAGGTTGGAGGATCACTAAAAACCTTGCACTGAACGAACAACACCAGCAATGGCCTTCCACTCTGTGATCCCAAAGGCAAAACTCAACTGAGCCACCACCTATTTCATGGAAGAGCATCCAGTTAACTAGAACTGGAAGTTCTTCTAGAGGTGAATGATGCTCATTCATACTGGCTGCACTTTCATCGGTGTTTGTGTAACTTCAGCTGCCAGCCTTGGGCTATCTTATGAATTCATGTCCATCTTTACTATTTTTTTTACGGTCATAGAAGCAAACAAAATGAATACAGTTACAAATTGGGAAAAGGTGCAAGTCATTTCTTAACCTCTCCTTTGATAAATCTGACTGGTTTCGTGTCTGAAAAAAATATCTCCTTCTATCAGACTTCATACCCATTGACATTATTCTTGCACTTATTCCCCAAACCTTTCCAGCCTCACACCACCTCAAGCACAAGCACCAGTGCTCAGTGCAATGCTCCAACAAATCCTACCGACACTATCAATTATGCATCATCATGGAAGTTCCTTTCAGAACTGTGGCTTCCTAATGTGCTAACAAATTTATACCACTCATGTAAGGGATGTAACTTACTATAGTTATCAGTAACATTTGGATTAAAATCTGCAATTAACATTTATAATTAAATCTCTATTTACTGAACAGAAGTTGTACTACATTATAGATTAAAGAAAGTTTAGGCAATTCTGTGACGACCACAGAGGCTAATCCAGCCAGAAAGCTTCAGCAAATTGTATTTGGCAACTTGGAAATACGTAACAAAAGATCATTATCAAATTTATACAGGCCAAAGGTTTCAGTGGTTATCATATGCCCTCATATGACAACACTTAACCAAGAAAATAAATACCACAACTACTAACTCTGTATTAATAAAGACTCGTCTACTCACAAAGAATTATCTTTACATGAGCTACTGGAGCCAGACACCTTCAAAAACAGAATTAAAATCTAACTAGCCAAACATCTAGCTCGGTGATTTATATCTATCATTACTAAATAAGTCATTATTTTCCAGCTGCTCACCCTGTGCTTGCAAGTTAGTCATCTCCTTTCATCTTACACCCTGTGCTTTGGCACAAGGCTGTGCAACATTTGGCTTTCCAGATGCTGGCATGCTTGTGCCCAGCAACAAACATTTTCTTCAGACCACTGAGGTAGAGACATTGCTTGAAAAAGTTTATGGTATTGAAATGTTTTGCACTGTTCTGCCAATAGCTTCTTGCATTGGTAGGTGGAAACACATTGGTCCTTAAAACATGGCAATTATTATCAGCTTGTTTTTCTGTCCACTCTATTACAGCAATGTTAGGAACCATTATGCTGAAGACCGTTTGAACCAGGCCTCGAAGTGAACTTCAGTATCAGGTTTCCAAGGAAAATGACTTTGGTTGTGCAATACCAGTTATTTACAGACTCCATAGATGCACAACCATCAGAACAAAGGGATTTTAAGGTCTGTTACCCCTTGCCCCAGGTAAACGAATGCTGAAGTCTTCAACTTTTTAATGACTCACCAACAAAGTCTACTATATTTCTTGTCAGTGGTGGTGGCAGAGGCTCCCAGAACCATCCTGCAGCTACACCCTTCACTCAACTACACATTGCCCACAAAGAAGTCACCAAAGTACTACTGTTAGAAGACCAGCATTGCAAAGAGCGAGTGTCCCAGGAGTAGTTACTGATAGAAACATGCTGCTGGCAGTGCTGTTTGGACACAGTATACTGTGACCCAGTGCTCTAAAATCATGTGCTATTTTCACTTCTTAGTGTCCTTTGAGTTAGCCTGCTAGCTCTAATGGCCTTTGCCCCAGTGAATGAGATAAGGTTAACCTCAGCAAGGTATCAGGGCTCCAAACAGGAGAAAAACATTTCAGCTTTGTTTCAAAGAGCAGCTGCTGATGTTGCAAAGAACCGAGCTGCTGAACACTGGTACCCAATGCTCAAGGCACAGCACATAGCATTCTCACTCAATTTTATTATACCTTTAGAAGAGGACATCCTCTGTTGCAGCTTAAACTTATCTTCTTTCTCAGACAGCTTGCAGATATTTTGTGCTTTAGCTACTTCCCAAACAATTCACCAGGTTGAGTTACATCTTTGTCAGCAGCCTCACACCTAGTAGCAATAATCACTTGCACATTGGAGTCAAGATGCATGGGGAGATAGGTGCCTCCGTAAGCGATTCCTGGCTGATACCAGCTGCTGGTGAGGACAGGTGGAAAGAGGGGACAGGGAAAAGAAGACAGGCTATGGAAACGACCAGGAAATCCAGACAGCTTGGGGGAGAAGGCAGAGGGACTGAAGCCATTACTTCTCGAGCACAGGTTTGGGACTAGAGTATGAAACCGTCCTAGGTATTCACAGTCATCACTTAAGCATGTATTTAGGAGAATCCTTTCCAAGTTCTGCTTCATCTCTTACACAGCAAGTCAGCTACCTGGAACCACATATCCAAATCTCTTGCTATAAGGCAAGCCCAGTTACAAAACTGGGAAGAATAAAAAACAACCTACTCCCTCGGATCTTCTCCCTCCCACAAACACAAGGTCCTTCCCAACCACATTTTATTAGCTTCCAGTCTTTTATCACAATACAACCTGAACAAGAAATATTAATGCAGGTTTATCCAGAATTACACTAAGCAGCATACACAGAAGTGTGTTTATCTTGCTAGAATAGTGTTTCCTGTGTTCCTTCTTACACCTTTCCAATACTAAACTGAACATTAATATAACACCTCAACCCAAACAGAAAACTACCCTACAGTTTTCATACAAACTGCAATCACAACAAAATTCAGACTCCAAGATGAAATATTTGAATTATTTTAACTACAAGCTGTGGAACAACATTAAAAGCATAAAATAACAGCATCAAACAAAAATTGCAAGGCAAGTTTAGGCAGACAGAATGCCCCAAGTCCAGCTGAAGATACCACTATACAAGTAAAAAATATAATTCCCGAAGATCTCTAGGCACTTTAAAACCTTCAGGGCTGAAGAGTAATTTCCTGTGTACAGGCTCTGCTTCCACTGCACTTGCAGAATATCACCTGCCTCGAAAGGAGAGCTGGCACTTCATGAATTACTAACAGTAAATCCTGCAATGGCTCTCATCCAGTCACTGATGCAGGTCCCTTATCCTGCTTCACTTTCACTGCAATTGTATCATCTTGCAAGAAATGACAAACCAGGAAGTAATAACATTCTAGTTGCTAGTAACAAGATTTGTATCCTATTTAAACATAAAATTTGCCCAATATTTTTAATGCATCATAACATGGAGATTGCAAGTCTAATTACAGGCGTGCTCTTGAAAACTTCAGAAGTTCTTGCAATACAGCATCGCAGCAAACAAATACATACCACCACCAAATACACACCACTACCAAGTACGTTTGGAAAGTTACAGAAGTAGTTGCAAAACCACCAACAACATAATTTAAGACCTCACTTGAAAAAAGCATGTTTCTCAGATTATAGAGAACTGTTCCACCACAGGAGAACTCCCACTTCCCTAACACCATTAACGAGAACCCTAAACAAAGAAGAACTATGACAAACACAGTAACTTTAATAGCCTTACTTGGTTACACCCGTGTTACAAGCAAAAGCCTTTTAAGAAAAGGAATTTTTTTACAGCTACAATGTATCATGTCCTCCCACTCTTTCCCCCCCCAAAAAAACTGTTTTCGTCTCTTGCCAAGAATAACACACATGATAGAAAAATGAAGTGGGATAGTTCCATGTACTAATATTTTCTTTTCAAAATCAACATGTTAGCAAAAATTTTTGAAACTAATCCAATATCCTGTACTCTCTCCTGCCACTTGCTTCTCTCCACAAGTAGAGGCAGGTTCAACAACAACAAAAAAACCTCACCATCTCATAACCTTCGAATCTGGTCTTGCCCGTACCCATATAAATATCCTCTTCTTACTTGAAAGCTATGAGTGTTATTAAACACCCTTTCCTCTGAAAATACATTTGTATATTTCAAATACTTAGAAGTTCCAGATGTTACATTAAAGCTTATCAGCTAAATGTAAACAGAGGTCTGTATCTACAAAATATAGATTCCGCTCAATTTTTCTCCTTGTAGTTGTTTTAAATTTTGACAGAGGTAAAACTTGCATAGAACAGGAAGGAAGGTGCCAAATATTTCATAATTCCAGTGCAGAAACTTCACCCTCCCCCATATATCAGATTTTTGAGATGACTGGAGAAAAAGGAAACAAGGCACAGACATCAGAAACTGAGAAACATGAGCTGAGTTTTAAATTAAAGGTAAAGACAGCATAATGAAAACATTACCCTATCATTAATTGTCCATGGTACCTCTAAAAGAGCATTGTTTCCATTAAACTATATCAATTGCACATTTCTGACCCTGCACTTTGTAGAATTCTGAGGAGTCCTGCATGACGTGCTTCTTAAACCACACCTTTAAAACCTCAGTATTTTACAAGTACTTCTGTACATGTCAGACATTTATTTGTATTTACTTCTTAAATGAAAGCTAGACCTTTTTTCCCTTATTCTGACAAGAGTATTAATACTAAGATTTTATACTTGCAAATCACCTAAAGGTCTTTCCATAACTTTATCAGCACCTGGGGCTGAAAAGCTGTCAGTATGAACTTCAGCCAGAAAAATAAGCAGTTATTAACCTACAGAAAGAAAGAGAATGCACCTGTTTTAAAAGATGAGAGATAACATGGGGGTGGCTAACACTAATGAAGAGTTCAGTGAGAGCTGAACCTGGATGACACGAGCTTGATTTACACTTCAGCTCCTAGCTCTGCTCTTAGAAAATCCGCAGGTGTCCCTGCCCATGGCAGGGGGTTGGAACTAGATGATCTTTAAGGTCCCTTCAAACCCCAAACCATTCTATTATTCCATAAATTACAATGTCTAGCATGAGCCTGTGTTTTTATTATGGTAAAGCAAAAAATGCATCTCTCTGCCTTCCAACAAAAAGTGAACGTTGAAACCTCTGGTTTGACAGCTGTATCACAGTGCCTCTTCGTGTCATTCCAGGTGTCACCACTGCACTCTCCACTTGTTTCCCGAAGGTCTTCTGGCATAGCCCGCTGACCTTCAGGGACAGGGCTCTGACAATACAGCAGGGCACTTGAATCCCTGGTGTGCAGGGAATGGAAACTTCTGAGCCTTCATAACTGCCTAGAACTTACTCTCTCTGCATGTCCCTGCATGACAGAGCACCAGCCCTGCACCAAGCCTCAGGACACTTGGCAATTCCCACCACGTGCATCCTTCCTCTGCAAAAGCCAAACAGTCGCTGAAGCTTGTTAAGAGCACAACAGGCATAAAACACGCAGTTCTGGAGTACAGCACCTGCACTGCTCTGATTTCAAACTGATGAATAAGGCAATACATTTTTAGAGGTTGACAAAGGATACGTGTATACAAAATACACTGTCTATTTATGCTTCAGTAAGTAAGAATTACTCCCGTATGGACTAAAATGTTTTGACTATGTTGTCTAACATCTCCTCATCACATCATATTTCCAGTTCATTCATGCTCTTAATAATTCCACTGCTCAATTCTATTCCCAGTTATTCAGTACAGCCCCATAACAGCCACAATAGGCAGAAGTTAGCCTTTTCCCTTAATTACTCCAGCTTTATTCCGTTTACTACCACATACAAACTTTTATTACTCCTACATTCTTTTTTTATGGGACTTATGGAGGAATAGGAATAACACAAATGGCTTCTTGAGCCAAAGTAAAGCTTTTCTTATCCCCTGAGCTACAGCATTTCAAACAGCAAGAGACAGAAAGGGATTTTGTTACAGGGGAGCTGGTTAAATACTGCAGACTGGCTAACAACAACATACTGTTGTTAGCCTGTGTGAGAAAAGGAAGCCTCTCCAACTGAGAGGGAACTGAATGTTTTAAGTCTCTCCTGAAAAGCAGAACCATAAATGAGGCCTTTCCCTAGAGTCGTAAGAGATTCAGCAAAAAGCTTTCTTTAAAAAAATCCCCCCTTCCCCCTCCTGGTGTTGGCTACGGAAATCTGGGACAAAGGTCCTCATGATTATTCAACAAGTTAGAGATATGCAACCAAACACAAGATTAGTTAATCATAAAACCAGCAGCACCAAGCCAAGAAATTAAACAAGTTTAACACCAAAAACCTACAAGTATGTGAAAGGCCACAGTTCTTGCAAAACTCCCTCAGAAGCATTAATATTAAAGGAGAAAAAAAATACTGCCTCAGTGCATGATGTCTGGGCAGACAAACACTACCTCCCACAGACACAGAACATCTGCCAAACCATACAGACAACGGGCCAGAGCTTCTGGGGAGTCTCCGTAAAATGTTAGCAGCTCCTGTTTTTTATAGATCATAAGACTCCTGGACAATACCCTGATAGCTCAAGACATCTTAATTTACAGTAGGCCATAGCTCAGGGAAGCAACTCTGAAGACAAAGTACTGGCTGAAGCCACATCTAAGCCTGGACAACCATTACAGTAAGGCACTTGGAATGAAACCTGTACATTCAGCTGAGTGAGACTGCCCCGAGAAGATGCCAATTTCTTTACACTGCCCCAAGAGCAGCTCAGCCTTTCACAACAGTGCATTTCAGCAATGACCAGGATCTAGAAATTCAGAACAGCTTTCTTATCGAGGAAAACAGCAGTTCTTCAGAGACAGGTGAGGCAATGCCTTGTGCCACTTGTCAGAATCACTCAAGCCCTTGCTGCGCGTGTTCAAGGGAAGTTTCCAACAACCCCAGTGTCACCACTTCCATGCCTCCCTGTGCTGCTGTGGCTCCTCTCCCTTGCTCCCTTCCTCACCCCAGCCCTCCTGAAGAGGATTTCTGTGCTCAGATCAGCTTCTGGTCATTAAGCACTCACACCCATCACTATCCAAACACCCATTTTGCAAAGCAACAAATAACAGCAAATATAGTTCCAGCTCTGTCAAATTTATCCATGGGCACAAACAGGCAACGGGGCTGTACAACTTTCTGAAAATAAACTCATACATGTTTTGAAATTCAAGTATTCCTCAAAGTCCATTTCCTCGTATCTGAACCCAGCCTGGGGGGCTGCACAGCTTTCTCTTGGAACAGGAGGAACCGGTGGCGCAGCGCTGGTTGGGCCCTGGCGCAGACTGGACTGGAGGGCGTGTGAGCAGCAGCGAAGCCGGCCTGGCCCACAGGTGAGTGCGGGGACAGAAGCCACGGGCACGGCCACAGCAGGGCCATTGCAGGCGCTCAGCAACCACCAGGATCCTTTTGGACACAGCATCGGACCAGGGCTGCCGGCTTGCTGCATCCTGCACAACTCAGGGTGACTTCTACTGCCCACCTTTTCGATCTACTACCACCCAGTCGATCTCCCGAGTTGAGAGAGGTCTCTGAGCCGAACGCGCCGTCCCTGTGCTGACCCTGCTCCCTGCCCCGCAGACACGCCAGGTGAGGTGCCTGCACTGCCCGGCAGCTCCCGCACCGCTGCCGCGCTGGTTGAGGCACTTGGAGGTTCCTTTTGCAAGTGGAAGCAGACAGAAGATCTCAGTGTGAAGGCAGCACGCCCGACCGAACAGCGGGGCCATGCCCCAAGCCACGGGGGCGCCGCCCCTGTGCCCCGGTAACTGCCCGCTTCCCCCTGGCTCCGCCTGGGCCGCCCGCCCGCGCCCCCCGCTGCCAGCGCGCCCCGCCGCCGCCCCCGCACCTCGGTGACGATGGTGGAGCGGTAGACATCGCGGCTGTACTCCCAGCCGTCCAGGCACGGCTCCAGCTCCAGCGAGCCCAGCTCCACGTCGGAGCCGGGCCGCAGCCCCAGCGCCGAGAAGTTGGCGAGCGCGGCCAGGCGGTAGCGGCGGCAGCGGCTCGGCACCGCCCGCCCGCCCCGCAGCTCCAGCGGGGCGCTGGCGTTGAGCCACTCGCCGCTCAGGTTGGCCCCGCGGGGCACGGCGCACCGGTGCTCGGGGGTGCCGGCCAGGAAGACGATGGAGAGGCCGTTGAAGCCGTTGGGAATGATGCTGGCGCTGAGGAGGAAGAAGACGAGGCGCTGGAAGCGGCCCCACTCGCCCAGGAAGGCGGTCACCTCCTCGTAGTCGCGCATGGCGCAGCCGAGCTGCGGCCGCCGCTACCTGCGGGCCCGTCTGGCACGGGTAGGAAGCGGCCGCCCCGCGCCGCCGCGCAGCCCGCCGAGCGCCTCGCCATGGGCCGGGCCTCAGTGGCGGGGGAGCGGCCGGGGGTGGGGTTTGCAGGCGGAGGCCCCTCAGGTGGAGCCGGCCACAGCCCGGTCCGGCCGCCTCCGCCCGGCGCCGGCGGCTCCCGGCATGCCCTTCGCCCGGCCGGCGGGAGGCGCGGCGGGGGCTCGGCCCCTGAGGTTTGGCAGAGCCGGGCGCAGCCTGGGGCGGGGACACCTTGGCCGGGCCTCCCCTCCCCTCCCCTCCCCTCCCCTCCCCCGAGCCGAGCCGAGCCGAGCCGAGCCGAGCCGAGCCGAGCCGAGCCGAGCCGGCCTTGCGAGGCCTGAGGGAGAGAGGGCGGGCGCCGGGACAGCGCCTCGGCCGTGTGTTCGCAGCGAGGGCGGGAAGAGGCGAGCCCGGTGCGCCGGTAGCGCGCAGAGGCGTGCGGGCACCGGCTCTGCCTGCGCCAGCCGCTGCTCCCGGCCTGCCGAAGCCGTGCTGGGCTGCAGGCTCTGGGCAGGCATCGCCCTGGCTGGGGCTGCTTTCCAGCTCCTCATGAGGTGCCCGGCCCAGGCCCGGCTGGGCAGCCTGTCCCCTGCCCGCTGGTGACTCCTTGTCGAAGCAGCCCATTAATACAGGCATCAGATCCCTTATTTACTGCGCAAAGTGTTCATAAACCGGGCTTGAGGTGAAGGAAGTTACCACACAGCTGCCTGGTACCCCCAGGCCTTGGCTACGCAGGGGAACCAGCCCGGGGTTCCCGTGTAAGGCTTTGGCTTGGCTCGTTGCCACGTACGAGCCACGAGTCTTCCCTGATGGTTTCGCTCCTCGCCCGGTGGAAGGCAGGCAGCGTTCTGCACGTCCAAGCACCAAATGGTTCCCCACCTTGTTTTGACCTGCCTCAGCACCTTCCCAAAGCTGCCATCATCCCTTCAGCAGGCTCCTCTGTGGCTGTAAAAAGGTCTTGCTGACCATGACACTTTTCTGAGGGAACATGTGCTATATGTTTGACAAATAATAAATTTAATAAATAATATTCTATTCTCCAGCCCCAAATCCCAGCTCATTACCTAGTGGCACTGTCAGGAAGATGGTGTCTCCCGCTGAGCTTAGTTAAACAGCTGCATGATCATCACTGCAGAATTTGGCCTTGCTCTCTGTATGGCTGGTTCACATTTCTGACTGGCTTTTTTTGGCTGACATCTTTTCCACCTCCAAATGACGAAAGCCAAATGTATACCTTTCGCAGCATTTTTGAATGCTTATATTTAAAAAGAGCTTTCGTTCCATGTTACAATTGCACAGCTGTGAACAATCTCAAAGATGGGAAATGAAATGGACAAAATAGAAGTTAAATCTTGTGGTGGGTTGACCTTGGTTGGACACCTGATGCCCACCAAGGCACTTTTATCACTCCCCTCCTCAGCAGAACAGGGGGGGGAGAAAAATATGATGGAAAAAAAAATCTTGTGGGTCAAGATTTTGGCAGTTTAATAAAGCAACAGCTAAAGTTGCACACACAGAAGCAAAGGAAAACAAAAGCTGTTACTCTCTACTTCCCATCAGCAGGCGATGTTTGGCCACTTCCCAGGAAGCAGGGCTTCAGTGCACGTAGTGGTTGGGCTTGAAGACAGACATCATAAATGATGAATGCCCCCACCTTCCTTCCCCTTTCTCTTAGCTTTTATGTCTGAGCAGATGTCATATGGTATGGAATATGCTGTTGGTCACTTTGGGTCAGCTTTCCTGGCTATGTCCCCCCCAAAATCTTGCCCACCCCCAGAGAGCTGCGGGGGGTGGGTGGGGGTGGGGGGGCTGGGGAGCCTCGCTGCTGTGCAAGCCCTGCTCAGCAGCAGCTGCAACATTGGTGTGTCACTGCCACCTTTCCAGCTACTGATAGAAACACGGTGCTGAGGGCTGCTGTGGGGCTCAGCCCGACCCAGTACAAACGTCAAAACCATCCCTAAGCCTGACTGGGGTCTGTGTCCAGGGCTTTGCAGGATTAATCAGGATCCAATGATCTGAAAGCCAGAAAAACTGTACTACACCATCATAGCCTTCCTGTGCAGAAGAGCTTATTTGTGGAAGAGCTTATTTTAGGGTTTTATTTTCATACTTTATATAAGTTAGGGGACCTATTCTTCAATTACAATCTACACAGAAAGCAGGTTATACGGTGCCAGTGCACATTTTTATTACAATCAAGACAGAAGTTAACAAGTGACAATTATGATAGTTTCATGTATGCTTTAGCTGATCCAGTAAGCCAGCAGAGGATCAAAGGCTGCAGAGAGAGACCCAAGTAAAGGTGGCAGAGGTGACAGATGAGGCAGTGTCGTGGCCCCTGCAGTCAGTGGGAGCGATCCAGCTGGTGCTTCCCTCTCACCCCCGGGTCAGAGCCTGGGGCAGCCCCCAGCTGCACGTGAACACCCAGGTCCCACACTGAGCCCTGCCGAGCACCTGCCACACGCAGAGCTCCCTGAAGATTGCAGCGAGAGGAGGCTTACATAGCTTACTAGCAACGTATTTTATTTCTGCCAATAGCTACTAAAACAGTGCTGTTTTCTTCGGCTTTACAATTAAAAAAAATAGTAACTCGCCAGAAACTGCCACTCCAGATTCATCCCCATTTGCTTCTCCCACAGACTACTGCTCTTTGGGTTTCTTCAAAAATCCCCATGCACAATTGGCACAAGGACAAAAAGTCTCCTTGCAAATGCTTCATCAGTTGAAGCAATCTTCTCTCATTTTTACTATGCTCAGATACCGTAAGGCCTTATAACAACATCACATACTTTTCAGAAAGGCATTCCACGCTTACGAAAGATGATCCTTTTTTAAAAATTTGCCATTAAAAATACTAAAACGTGACACTAGCTTGAGATCAATGGCATAAGTAAGAAAAATGAGACTGATTATAACAAGGTATTTAAAAAAACCCCACACAACACTTTTTCCTATTTTAAAAAGGAAAACTAGGTTTTAAGGTACTACAAAGTTCAAGAGTACAAAAATATTTACCCTTTAGAAATACACAAGCCTACCATCACATAAAATAAGTATCAATACATAAATCTTCATAAAAATATGGCCACCTGTATTTAACCAAGTCCTCAAACCTGTCCTATGCTGATAAAGCTTTGTTGAGAAATTTAGTTATGTCTAACCAGCTATTCTATAGATTAACATTGTAATAAGCAAACCCAAGATTAAATACTGCTGCTGTTAGAGAAATTCTAGCTTTAGAAGGGATGAGAACATCAGGGGTCACAGGATAATGGTTGCCTCATGGCACATTACATTTGTGGCAAAAGCATACTTGCAGAAAATTAATATGAAAGAGTATTTCCACATCCCAAAGAGCAGCTTGAAACAACTGCACAAGTTCCTTGCACTTAAATGTTATAAAGCTTTATATTTGTGCTTGAACTTAAGAGGGAGAGCCTCATTTCTGTGCCAAGTGCCAGCACAAGACAACTTGCCACAAAGTCTCTCTTTAGAGACGAGACAGTGTGCTCTTGTTGACGCTTATAAAAGGTGAATCACGGCTAAGTGTTCTTTACAGAGGATAAAAAAAAAAAATATCATTCTGCCAGGTCTGATAGACTTTTATGTGGCCAAGAAGTGCATGCACAGCTAATAAATAGAAAAATAAAAGGTATTATACTCTTCTCAAATTATGTAGTGTTCATAAAACAGTAGTAGCACAATTCTAAGCTCTACGTTTGTTTTCATCCAATATAGCTTTGCTGAACTTTAAAAAAATAAAATGCATACATAGCCTGTTGGGTTTGAAAAACAAAATACTGGCTTTGTTGGTGTTTTGTTTTGTTTTGAAAACACAGTGGTCCCAAATTAGCCCTTTTGTGGTTTTAACAGCTGCAGGTGAACATCTCCAGTACAGAACATCAGATTTTTGCAAGCATTTACATTTGTAAATGGTAAAATGGTTTTGCTGAGGTTTTTGAAACTGCAATGAGCTTTCTCTGAAAGTACAGAACAATGGGGTATACATTCAAAGGAGAAAGGAAATGCTTTGGAAAAAAAAAAAAACAACCCAAAAGATCTAAAAAACTTCTTATGCAAATATACGATGGAAAAACCTGAAAGCTAAAACTGCACGGCATGTTTGGATAGGATCATTGCCTTGCTAAAGCTCATGTTTCTTTTGAAAGCCCATCAGAAGGCCAGCAAGCTACAGTCCTTACTCGGTTAAAAGACTTCCCCCCCATCCCCAAAGACACTGAACATTCAGGAAGCCCAAGGATTTCAGCAGGCTCAGGCTTTATGAACAAGCATCAGTTTCTACAGGGGCAAGTGGATCCCAGGTCCTGGGAAAAGCAAGCGACATCAAAAGATATTCTGATGTCTTGTTTAAAAAACACATCCTTACAGCAAAGTCTACATCTGCTTTGCTACAACTAAATTCTGATCCCACTTAATCTACTGGGCTTTGGTCACAGATTTCAAAGGAGGCCAGGAAAGGGAACTTTTGGGGTATTTGCTGAGATTTTCAGAGACAGACACCTGGCTTTCCTTCATCCAGTCAACGTGCACAGTGAGAAAAAACACCAACATTACATTTGCTTTTTTTTTTTTTTTTCCAAGCAGCTTTCATTGAGTACCTGACTGACTGGCCTCATTGCTGTATTATTCCTAAGGCTCATTTCTAGCTTACTCCTTGAAATACAGGCAGGGCCCCCCCACTTCTCAGGGGAGTGTCTGCTGACAGACCCCAGGTATCAGGACACTGAATTACAGACTAAAGAGTCCTACAGGAGTAGACAGCATCTGTTCAGTAAACTATGGATTTGGGTACAGTAGCACAGGGGATAACAGCTATGGTGCAGTAGCATTGACTGTTGGGTTTTGTTCATTTTCCTCTGGCAGAAAATGCATTTTGAGAAGATCCTGTTCTTCTTTCAGCCCTTCTGAGAGCGTGCGTCCTTCACAAGGGTGTTACCAGAATTTTAGGACTCTTTGTTGAATTCCTAATGCCAGTGGTTTGTTGCCCATTTCTGAAACTGAAAGTAAGCAGAAGACTGAGAAGTTAGAGAACATTTTACACTGTGTCATCAGACACTTCCCTCTCCTCTTCAGCACTGCTAAAATAACCACGTTACACTACTAATATAAACTTTAAAAAACCCGTAATGCTATGTACGTTATGCCTTTCTTGATGGCAAAGTAGCACAGCAAACAACACTTGGAACTTGAACCTAACTCAGTGGCTGTAATTCTGCTTATACAAGAAACCTGCAAAGGGAATCTGGTTTGACTTTAGGATTCCTTAGCTACACTTTGTCAACTGCTAAGCCAAAAAGCCATAGGTCAGACATATGAGAAGTCCTTAATTGCAACAGAGAGCAGCATGCCCTTCTCAAGGAACCTGGCCCAAGAATTCTTCTTATTCTAGAAGTGTAATGACATCTACTTATACTGACCAGGAGTCAGAACAAGGCAATTCCAGCTTCTTCAAGCTGTTATTGGTTATAAGGACAAATTCTGTTTCAGTACAAATTCTCACTAAGCTAGAGGGTAGCTGTGCAGCTGCACTTCGGCTAATTCAGTTTCCCTCTGCTGCTCCCAAGAATTTTCCTCCCAGTATAGTAACTAGCAAACACTGGCAATCTCCACTGCACTAGCACTATAACGTACATGCACAGATTTCAGTGGAGATGTTTGCTCAGGGTACCCTAAATAGCAATGGTGGTGGTGCAAGAGAGCTGGCATTGCTTCCAGCTAAACAAAATAAGCCAGGAGAAAAGCCGTCCTGGCATGCCTCTAGCCTCCCAAATAAAGGAGGCTAGACTACTGAAATCTTGTGCTTAATCTGGAGTAGTACCTAATGAAAAATGTTTAGTAATGTAAATCATCCTACTAAATGAACAGTTTAAATGAAGAGTTAAGGAGAGTGAATGATATAAAAGGATGGAAAGTGTTGGGAGATATAAAGCAACAGCCTCAAGGTGATGCGAAGGTCAGCTTTACGTTGTGAGTGCCTGCTTTTGAGTGCATCAATCAGCTCTCAGGTTCACAGATTCTGGATAAACTGCATAATGTCAATGTCAGTCAAAATAACAAAAAAAAAATATCTAAAGGGCACTTGGAAAGCTTTGATGTTTTGCAGTGGATCTGATGAAACATGTTTACCGATTGTGAAAAAGGACTATGTAGAAAGAGGTCCTGAATTCTTGTGAAGCATGGGATGAAGAAAAGCCGCCTTACCATTTCACCTTCAGCATTTGCTCAAAGCTCTCAGGCAGGGGATTGCCATAGCTCTCTGGGAGAAACAGGGTAAGGATCCCGATCAGCACAGTCAGGCTTCCCATCAGGATATATGGTAGGAATCTGTCATAGGCACCTGGCAGAACACAAGACATGACAACTGTACTTAACACCCACAACCAACAAACCCATGTGTAAAATTTACATTCCAGACATTGCTGTAATGCAGAATTAATTTGGAATAGCTGAAATCTTCATAAATATGAAATGTGAATCCAAACCTGAATTACATCTGTTATCTGCCAGCAAACAAAGCAATTTTTCAATTTTAAAACTACATGTGTGCTCTAGGGTGGTCAACACCTACCATCAGCAGGACGCTGGGCTTGTGAAAAGAAGGGAAGAGACTGATGGCAGCTGAACCACCCCGTTACAGACTAATGGGCCATTAATGGGGGAACCCTTAAATACATTGCCTGTTACAGAGGGAGAAAGCATCAGGCCTCCTGTGACAGAGGAGAAGCTCTGACCTTGTCTACTCAGAATATTATTTTGGACTAGAAGTCAGCAGCCACTGCCAGCAGCCTGAAGTCACCACACAAGTGTTTGGGCAGGATGCAAGATCTTCAAGTCACAATAGCACAGCAATGAAAAGGTCTTTCAGTAAAGGGATTATCTAGGAGTTAAAAGTATTTAAGGTAGAAAAAGTACCAAACTGAACTTAACAGCTTTATTTTTCAGTTGGGACAGAGCAGTATGCTTTATAATGTATAGAATAAACTAGGATTAAAACCCCTGGGTATTTCACATAGAGCCAAAGTTTGTGATTTGATCTCTTCTGTCTTCATGAGCTGGATGAACTGCAAGGTCCTAATTTAGCTGTAGCAAATAGCAGCTGGCAAGTTTCTCCTAAAACCACCTAAAGTTTAGGAAACTATTCTGATGACTGCAACAAGATTTATTTAAAAGCTGAGCCTATTGAAACCTAGGAGAAAAAAAAAAACCAACAACAACAAGCCAACAGTAAAACCTTTATCCTATTGTTTACTCCCTATTACCATTACCTGTGCTGCAACAAAGGCTGGAGACCCTAGGGAGCATCACAGTCCTGCTGTCCCTTTTACTTGACATTTGCACTGTACAATCATGAAATAAAGACAATGTATTTTCATCATTTTTAGTACAGTATGTTAAAGTCACACAGGAATGCAGAGGTGAGATAACACAGGTGAGCTACAGACAGTGTTCTCCTCTCCCCTTTCTTGGCATTAACCGAAATTAACCACTTAGCAGTACATCAGCAATGTTCTGCCAGAGTCAGCAAAGTCACCCTCATTTTGTATCAAAGGGCTCAGCAAGACTCGTTAGGTGCAGGGGAGAGCTGAGAGGGGTCCAGTGATGTCAGAAAGAAATAAATCCTGTGTGAGCAAAAGAAACAGGAGATTGAGCACCATGGACTGAGCAGCTGGTATTCACCAATACTTCCACGCTTTATCCCCTAATCTCTGTCACACTTTCTTATCTGCAATATAAGGATCATTTCCATGTACTTTTTTAAAAAAATTAAAATCAATTAATATTTGTGCACCACTGAAAATGTGGTTGTAAATAAGTCTCCCCCCCAAAAAAAGCCTATGAGGAAATCAGTAAGTCTGCTTACAGCCTGAGGCATGACCAGTAAGAAAAAGCAGAAGGAATGCTGAGGTGCCTGGCTTAGTAACTAAAAAAATCACTTCATGAAGATCACAATTAAACACACTCCTGTGCTGCTTAATCTGTATGTTTTCCATGTAATGCTTTAGAGACCCCACATTCAGGAGATGTTTGGATTCCTGCCTGGTTCATCTCCTTCTGATGTACCCATCTTAGATGTGCATGAAGAGTACAACACAATGAATTTCCTACTGCTAGACTTCCTTACTTGCAAGATCACTTCTTGTCATGCCCTCCTGGAAAACTAACTGGCGTCCCAGGGGTAACATCCATGGCCAAGATGTGACCAGTTATCCCCCCAACCCCTCCGCTCACGTGGTTTATGGACACTGACATTGCCTTGGACCAGCCTGGACCCACTGTGGTGGTGGATGAACCACCCCCAGCTTCAATAAAAGAAAAGAGTGCCTGATTCTTCTGTGAAACCCAAGAAACTCCACTTCGTTTCTACAGCGTGTGACAGTGAACTCAGACCCAAGGTGAGAGAAGGGACTTGAAAAGGCAAGTGAAAGGACTTAAAGCTAAGACTGCCCTGCAGAGGCTCAGATAACTTCTCTGGGCAGCTGTGTAGTGCAAAGCAAGAAACATGAGATGCCTCACCCAGGTAAACAAAGTAAGGAGCAATGATGCTGCCCAGCCTGGAAGCTGTGGAAGTAGCTCCAACTGCCATGTTTCGCACTAACGTTGGGTATAGCTCCACGTTGTAGACATAAAGCATTGAAAATGCAGCTGTGATGCCAAATTTTCCAAGCATCACCAGGCCAACAGACAGGATGTTAAGGTCTGGAGGAGAAAAAGTAAAATCAAAGTGAATAAACACCACCCTGGACTTACTACTTTTATTTCTTCTACATCCCAAAGATGCTATAGCTGGTTTTTTCCTAGTGGTTTGGGGTTTTTTTTTGTTTTGTTTGTTTGTTTTAAATTCTAAAATCTATTAGCCCTATCCCTAGGTGACTTGGCTATGAACTTCCCACTAAGCATAATGTAGATGCTCAGGTTCCTTTGTACTTGTCAGATTTTGGCAGTCTCTCAGTAAAACAGCGTTCTTGAAGTGGAACAAAACTCTGGATTATATAGTTTAAATCCACCGCCTTTTTGCAAAATCCTGTGGAGATGTACACACAGTGAAATCTGGAAGACTTGCAGGTTTTTTTTAGCCTCTACGCACAACCAGATAAATCACAGTACACTTTCGGCTGTCATTTTACAAGCTGGTTCCCTGGACTATAAAAAGCTCCGTAATTTGACACAATAAATGAGCGTCATGCATGACTCGGCATATACATGAAAAAAAATATCACAGCTGTAAGTGATCAGCATGAATTTGACCTCAAATTCTAAACCTGATTATGGTTCCCAGTAATTTCAAAGAACTATTTGACAGTACCATAACATATTTCTATCATTTTATATACTTAGGTCATGTATTAAGTCTCATACCTGCAGGAACCAGCTGAATGAAGAGGACAACACCTCCTCCCAAGAACAAGGTGCCAGATAAGGAGTAGCGCCGAGGGAGGGAGCGGAGGAGAAGCCAGGCAATCACATAAGCTGGAACTTCAATAACAGCCGAGAGGAAACAGTTGATATAGGCATTTCCATGCCAGTTTGGAGTGCTGAGGGACAGGCCAAAGTAACCAACCGATGTGAAAAACCTGGGAAAAGCAATAAAATCAAATTATTCCAGAAACACCAGTCTCTGAATGCCTCCAGTGTTGCCTCAGATGTTGTTACAAAAATAGGATGTCGCAAAGCATCGCCACAGGCATCGTGGCTTAAAAAAAAAGTCTCAGCGGCAACCCCATCTTTCTAATTCTGTCATCCCTTCCAGTGACCATATCCACAGCGGCTTGAAGAGACCTCTGATTTCTCTGTCCTTCCTGCATACACTATACCAAGTAAAAGACTTTGTGGAAGTTGATCACAAAGGCTTTTCACTGCAATGGACTCATTAACGGCACAATGAAATAACTCTTGAAAGCTTCCCATGCCAACTACATTCTACTTGTAGCCAACTCCAGTGACAGGATCTCCCACCCTCAGCAGTTCCGTTACATCTTATTTAATCTTCACGAGAGAGCTGGATGTTCAGGTTTCAAATCTCAAGGGTGCTTTACTATGGCATGCCAAGTGTGCTAGCCAGTTCCTTTCTGCTGGGGGAAATATGTACAGAAAAGGGTCCCGGGTTGTCTACATGGTATTATCGGGTCCTCATTCCTCGTGGCTGCCCAGGCAGGGACCAGGATCTCACTGAGATGGACACCGTACAGAAACGGAACAAAAACGCTGGCCATGGGTCTGCTTCTTGTTATGTTACTGAGTTGCTGCCTTTGCTTCAAGCAGGACATTTCTCTTCAAATAGAGATTTAAAAAGATGGGAGCCTCTTAAAAAAACAAACAAAAAAAAAGCAACAGAATTTAAAATACACAAGTTGTTACATATAGTTTCCTAACTATTTTACATCTGGGTTGAGGCTACTGTCTCCGTACTCTTGTATGTTGTGTATTAATGCAGTGCGGGTGCAAGGACACTGAGGGCCATGGACCAGCCAAGGACCATGTGTAGATGGGCTCCAAGGCTGAGACTTATTATCTTAACCTGTGGCATATGCCCTCAAATCAGAAACTGTTCTACTGCCTGGGTACTTTAGGAATACACATTTCCTTACCACAAAAGTAATGACATAATAGTAATAGTTGCAATGTTTCGGGTTCGAAATAGGTCCAGAAGGATAGCCTTCTGCTGCTGCTGAGGCTTCGAATCCTGCATCTGAAGGAAAAAGGAAAACAAAACCAAAAAAATTCCCACACACCTAAGAGCAAAACAACCTCTGCACACCCACAAGTTTGGGCAGTTAGGAAGTTAGGAGTCTATCAGGGGATACCAGTCAGCCCAAAGGCCGCCCCTGCACCAGGGAGGGTGGTCCTTAGGTACAGCTTGTCTCTGCACCCAGCTGTACTTGTGATGGTTTCCAGGTTTTGGTCAAAAAAAAAAAAAAAAAAAAAAAAAAAAGAAAAGGTAGCACTGAGACCACTACACCATACTGACTAATTAAAAAGGAGTATCAGTTGACAAGAAAGACGCATTAACACTTCCTTAAAGATCTAACGCCACGCTTCCAGGAGTAACTTCGTTACCCAAGGCATTTTTCTGTGCACTGTCCACTCAACTTTCTTCTCTTCAGCCTTCACAAAGGATGTGAAATAAATGCAGGAAATCACCCAGGTTTGCTGCCTGCCTGCCTGCTGGAACCCTGCCGGGGGGGAGGGGTACCAGAGCTCAGCGCGGTAACAGGGCACATCATGGGAGCATCGCCATCCCTGATGGGAGACGGAGGGTCTGGTTTGAGGCCTGAAGCAGAAATCTTCTGAGTGGCATTAGGGTGCCCTTCTGCTTGCACGGAGCACCTTGCCAGGGCAAAGTCAGCGGCTGTGGCCAGGCTTCCCCCCAAGCCCAAAGAGCGAACCACCCTGGCCCTCCCTATGGGGCTACCCAGGAGATTCCCTATCCTAGGGAGGGAGGACTTTTTTTCTAGCAACGTTAGAAAAAATACTTCCAACAGAGGACTTAAAGGGAAAACATCATCCTCAGGCTTTTGTGGACAAATGCTTTGGTACACAAGATTCCCACAAAGTACAGGACAGCTGAGCTGCCGCTTGGTCTCAAAAATACGCAGGAGTGACGAAAAGCCAGCTCACGTGCTGGAGCCTGAAAGGGTCGTGTCCAGTATGAAAGATGTCTGAACTCTGGCTATGAAGTAAGGAAAGTATTTTTCCATGGTTTCTGCAGGATGAGCTTCCCATAGCTGGAATGTGCACTTGAGTTTACACTAGAACACACACTTGGAAAAAAGATCTTCAGCAGCTCAGCCAAAGTGTAACTATGACATTCAAGCGATGGATCCTGCCCACGGGAGGTGTTGCACGCAGCATCTTTCCCCCACAGATACTGTGGAGCAGCTTTGCTTTCTGCTCAATCAGAGGACATCAGGAGGTGTAACAGCAGGTGATCGCGTAACAGTGAAGTAAGGTCTGACATACAGACACGTGGTCATTACTGATGCAAGGCTGGAAGCTGCTGGTTTCTTTGAACAAGAAAAAAGTCTGTGCCTCTTCGGCAGGAGCTCTGGCGAGGGCAGAGCCACTAGAGGGGGAGACGAGCACAGGAACCAGCTGCCCTGCTCCCTGTCACATCATGGTTTTCAAGTGCCCTTGCAGCCCTCGGGTGCTTTGGCTGGTTTGGGTGACCTGAGGAGTCCCTTGGGGCTCCACACAGCCCTGGAACATGTGGGTGCCGATCTGGGGTCCCCTGCACAGCCCCCCCACGAAGGGCTGCTGTTAAACTGCAAATCGCCAATACTGTGCCAGGCTGAAATGGGGGCAAACACGTCTTCCTCGGGTCTTCTCAGTGCCCAAAGGATGAAGCGAACTGGGTCACCCTTGCTCTGAAAACCACAACCAACCACTGCTGAGGAAGAGAATTCTGCTGTAAAAAAAAGCGACCACCAAAACCCCAAACAAATAACGCCCTCCCTCTGCTTCTCATTTTGAACTCGCTAGCCCAGCACTTACCTCACACCAGCAGTCACTGCCAGCCTCTATGAGCTGCTGGTGCAAACCATTGCTCTGACGGCATTTCCCAAGTCAGCTGGCCAAAGGGGGAAACTGCCAGCCAGGTAAAGTGCCAGGACGTATGAAACATACCTCTGCAGTGTCAAAAAGCATGGCTGGGGCTGGAACGCCGTTTATTTTTGCAGCCTTTTGGATAATAACTTCTGCCTCCTTATATCTTCCCTGGGAGATCAGCCACCGAGGGGATTCAGGAATTATCCTGCAATAAGTTTCAGAATAAATGACTCAACATTTTCACAGAAGTAGAAAGTTATTAAGAACACATGTATCGTTTTTATGAGTTATGCTCTCATCTCACAGATTGCTTGCAGCAGAAGACAGTCAGCACAGAAGCATGTGGGCTATGTAACTCATGGATTTGTCCCACTGGGATCAGTGGGAGAATTCAGATATATGGGACATGTTTATTCTTGTGCTGAAGTAGATGCACACTTAGGCCCTTGCCCTGGGTGGTTGTTTTTTAAGGAATAATTGATGTCCATCAGAAAAAACCCAGATGTCACTAGACAGACAGCAAAGATGGGGGTAGGTGAGCCAGTGTTGAGCAAAAGTGTTCTTGGGAGATGGCACACAGTGTGGAAATGCTTTAAATGCACAGGGTGTATTTAAAGGCTCTGTGCCATAGGAATCTCATATACAAACCTCACAATCGCCACAACTCTGAGGCAGGCTCTCCCAGGCAGAGACAGTGGCAGTGTCCCCTTGCAGAGTTGATGACATTTTCCAATCAATTCCGGGCATGTGTTGAGTGAATTAACACCAAACACAGGACGGAAAATCTCACCTTTCCTTAACTAAATCCTTTGATCTTAACAGATGCTACCTTGTTCCCTTTAGCCAGCAGTATTTTTTCCTCTCCGTGGAAAAAAGCAGGTCAGACACTCCTTTTCTGATGCATTGTCTAAAGGATTGACCCAAAGCCACATCAACAGTTTCGAGCATCAGATGATTTATATCCGATCGTTCAACCACTAACGTGACTTTCTGTGAGATGAGCTGTTTCCACTGCTGTTCTTTGTGGGCAAGCTGAGGAACACAAGACTGCAGAGACGATGCTGGGAACCTTTTGGAGAATTTGGAAGAGGAATGAATAGAAGAGCAACTATGGCACGGAGCAGTGGGATGTGCAAGTCACATCACCTGTGGGAACAGTGGGCCCAGATGCCAGCTAACACCAACCTGCCTCGGCAGAGCTTTGCCCACATGCCGTGATCCCCATCTACCCCCACACTAGCCCCAGGCTGGAAGTGCCATCTGTGGAAAATTTTGGCATGCTTTACGATTTATGCTCCAAAAAGCACGGTAAATTGTCACCAAATACATTGAAGCCGCACACTGAAGCTATGCCCTGGGGACAAATTGTGTGTGCCTCATCATGCCCGTTCTCTAGCAGACATCTGAGATGTGCCCACCCAAAGCCAGCCTCCCCAAAGAGCAGCTGCTTGGTGCATAGGGAAATGCCACTGTGCTGAAGGCGTTTGAAACATGTCAAGTTAAAAAAGCAAATTGACCCTTAAACAGAATTAAACTGTCTTTAAAATCAGAGGAAGATCTTTAAAAGATCTTTAAAAGCAGAGAGGGGAGCTGAAAACTACTGTAAAGGTTTGGTTTGGTTCGAAGACTAATATTAAACAAATGCAAACAACCAACAAACCAAAACCATCAGCAGAGACTTCTGACAAGACTGAGATCTGCAGGTCTTTGAGACTGTACAAGAGGGGGTCTAAATCACTTAACTTTTTAAAAGACATTAATCTCTTACTTACAGATATAACGCTTTCAAGATAACAAGAAGAAAGGAGTTCCCCGATAAAATTAATATGAAAGGAAGGAACTGGTTTTGTGCTAAATTATCCTTATTCTAAGAGCGTGTGATACTCTTGCCTTTCCCTTCCTATTTTCTAAACGCCTCTCTCTTCAGAAAACAGCAGGTGAGCACAGCAGCAACAGAACAAGGATATCTGCCCGCCTTCAATGCTTCTGCACAGCTGAGAAGAGCAGACAGTTTTCCTGAATTGTTTTTCTAGTCCCCCAGGGCAGAGCAGCCATGGGCAAGTGAGGTTGCACCTACATGTCCACCAGCGCATTAGAGCAGGGGTGGATGAGCACAGTGGAAAAGCGAACAAAACCATGGACTCGGCCACCAAGAAGACAGCGTGGGATGGCTGAGAGGAGCAGGGCAAGGAACAGCCAACCTATGGGCCAAAGGAGCTCACAAATAAGTCCTGCTCCAGCAGCCAAAGCAAAGTTTGGGAGGACACAGGGCTCCTGGCATGCCGAGCCTGTGGGAGAGGGCTGGCCCAGTGAGCCCTGCAGCCAGACCCCTCTGCTTAATGACATCTAGTGCAATGAACTGCTTAGTGACATCAAGTGCAATAAAACTGCCAGCTGCTGCGCGCTGAGTGAGCGGGCTCAGCCTTTCACTGACGTTAGTACCAACCAGCAGGTGGATCCACATTAAAAACAATGGATAAAGAAAAAAGGAAGGAAGCAAAGTTAGAGTGAATCATCCAGCAGTGATTTTGCAGGGGTAAACCTAGAGGTGGTTAACAGTGTCCAGAGTCATGAGTCAAATACAGAATTCCTAAGCTGCTCTGGAAAGCCAGTGAAAAAGTGGCATCAAGCACACTGCCAGCACCAGCGAGGCTCCGCAGGTAGTTAACCTGATTTACAACTGGCAAAAAAAATCCCCAATAAAAAATCCCCCCAATGCCCACCTCAAGGCAAAGCCTCCTCACACGGCAAATAAAAAAAAAAAAACCACCAAGGACCCCTGACACCCTGCCATTACCTAGCACCCGGCACTGGAGAGCATCAGGCAGGGAGGGGAGGTGGGGACCGTGGCCTCAGCGCGGGGGCACTCACCACCAGAGCGGGATGCAGAACAGCCCCGGGACAGTGAGCGCCAGCAGCAGCATCCGCCAGTCTCTGATGAAGTAAGCAAACAGTGGCAGCAACATGTAGCCAATTGCAAAAAATATGCAAACTCCTAATGTAGAGAATATAATACGAACTGATTTGCCAAGAATTTCTGTTCCTGTTTAAAACAAGGGAGGTTGGATTAGCATTTTAACTCTTTCTTTTCAGTCATGACTAAATACTTTACTGCATTTGCAAAAAAATAAGCTAAACAATCTTAGAAAAGAGCAGCACAGCATGGACCCACCCGGTACAGAAAGGTTGCTGGGAGTATTGGGGACCTTCAGATGAAGGAGGGACTTCTGTTTGCTTTGGTTAATGCATTGTCAGAGACAGATAAGGTTGGGCATGGGGGAATAGCGGGCAGACTTTCAGGAGCCTTCCCCACAGGCTCAGCTAGGACATAGCCTGCTCCCCAATTAACCCATTGGCATTTAAGATGCAGTTCACTGCTGAGCAGTTCTGGAGTACAGCAGGTCTGTGGACAGCAGGACGGCACTGGACGGAAGGATGGGAATTTACAGTGAGGTGGGAATAAATTTCGTGGTTATTTTTTGGAACAGAAGGCTGGAATGTCAGACTGGCACATCACAGGCTGTAGGACACAACCAGGGAAGACACCGTCTTCTAATAATGCTGCTGCTCCAGCAGCCGGGCAGCAGTCAAGGAAAGCATCCTACAACCACCATGTCACACACAGACTAGGAGCAACCCAATATTTAGTAATAAAGATTGAGACTGTTGTAAGCCTTCAAGAGCACTTGATTTCTTTTCCAATAAAATACCTAGCCACTGCTAACAAAACCCACGGATGCCCTCAGGTCCACCTCACTTCTCACTGAGCCCTCAGCCCCAGGTCTACAGAGCTCTTGTCTCCATTGGAAGCACCGCAAGGGCCATAATAATCCCACAGTTTGATCCATACTCAATTAAAAAGCAAATTACGCTGAGCAAGCAGGAGGGTCTCAGGAAGTCTGGAGAGCTTATTTTGCTTATGTAGCATGACAAGAACTCCCAATATTTAATATTGCAGAGAAAATGGAAAAAATACCTGAGCAAAAAAAAACCCCTCCTATTTGATAGCTACAAGAATTTTCATTAAAAAAACCTGGAGTAACAGAATAAAGAATTTAAAAGATATCCTGTATCCTGTCCAGCACTTCTGTCATGTGCAGCTTCCAGGAGGCTCCCAGGTTTGCCTTGCCACGGGCAGAGGCTGGGCACTCATCAGGGCATGCTGACCCCACAGCTAGGCAGGTAGGGTGGGAAGGACCGTCCCCCATTAGTGCCTCCCTCCTTACCGATGACAGGCGGCTGGTGACCCACTTCAATTAGGAAGCTAATGTCTAAGTTAGTTTAAATTAATCTTGCCCTTAGTAACAGCCTCATAGTGCGGTGAGTGCCTGAGGCACCTGGCTCTCCACTCCCAGGGGGTCATCCCTGCTGCAACATCTCTACAGAAAACGGGAGGGCAGAAGGGACAACGCGAGGGGTAAAGTGCCAGCAAACTGCAGCTGTGCAATTAAACAAACCTACCATTACTTTGGGAGACCCGGTCCTGTCTCTCAGCAGCGGGGGCATTTGGTCAGTGGGGTGCTCAGCCCCCCCAGCTTTGCCTCCGCTGATCTGCTTCCAGCTGTGCCCCACATCCCCGGAGCTAAATTCCTGCCTGATCAGATCCTGCACCCTTATCAGAGGGACTTGTGCTGCACAAACCCCATGTGTTTCCAAGAGGATTTGCAGCCAAGCCAGCACTCCTGACCCAGAGCCGTACCCCCCTGCCTTCCCACCGCAGATGTTGCTCCATCAGCTCCGCACAAGAGTTAACTCCTGGGCAGAGCAAGCAGCAATGGCAAGGGATCAGCAATGGCAAGGGATCAGCAATGGCAAGGGATCTCCCCGCTGACAGTCTGACCTACTTAATCCTCTGTCACTCACTGGCAGTGGTGACTCACAGCCCCCCCCAGCACTGATTTCAAATTATGCTCTTCTGCTCTACTTTTCCCCCATTAAAGCCTCATGGGGTAGGAAAGAACAACATTAACTATTAGCGTATCATTTTCATTTAGACTAGCTCACAGTATGATCTACAAAATTAATTTTGACACCGTTGGTTTAAAAGCTGACATAAATATGTATGTGCACACTTTATAGGTAGCTCCTGCAAATCCCAGCTCCCCCCTCAGGCCTGCATCAGTCATCCCAGTAATCCACCTGTGCAGTCACCTTTCCTGAAAACCCCGTGACTCTAGCAGGAGTCTCTGTGGGGTCCCCTTCCCCACGGGGTCCCCAGGCAGCGACTACAGCCGTGCAGCCTCCCCATGGCCACTGGCTCTTTCCTCCTACACTCCCTGTAAAAAAAAAAATATTAAACCTCTGCCTCTAAACCTAGGGACTTAATTGTTAACCCTCGCACTGAGACCAGCACCTTTATGGCTAACAGGGCTCTGACACCCACCTGGCCCCTCCACTCCAGTGCCCCCCACATTTGCTGTGCCTGGAAACGCTGGTTTTCTCCAAAGCTTTGTACCCAGGTATGCACCAACCCCTCTGCAAAGGGACGCAGGGGCAGGGAGGAACCTGAATGCCTTCTCTATCTCAGACCTGCTTCTGCTGATAACAAACCCTGAACGGGCCTTGAACTTCTCCAAAGAGGGGGGAAAATGGATGTTTATTAGGAGTCTTCCTGCTCTATTCTTTTTCACTAAACCTATAGAAAGTATATAGGCTTGCAGTATCCAACAGCAAAAAACTCAGAGTGGCCTAAATTAGGAATTGTACCAGTGAGGATTTATCGCTAATTAAATGATGCAGGTTCAGAGGGGAAAAAAATAAAAATACATTAAGAAAGCATTTAATCTAATGCAAACATGTTCATACCCAGTATGAAGGCCACCACATAGTTAGAGATCTGTCCCATCCCCACTATGAGAAAGAGCACTGTGAACATCTCCCAGCTGGTAGAGAAGATCTGCAGGAAGCTGAAGCCAGTCTGCACAGCCATCGTCGAAAAAAGGATATTCTTCCTGCCAAACCTTTTGCAAAAGACAAAGATTATTATTGAAACAGCACGTATTTATGGAGCGGGGCTACGTAAGAGAGCACAAGGGAGCACAAATATCCAACCTCAAGCAACACAGCTTAGCACAACCTGAAGTTTGGTTCATCCTAAAGAATTTTGTTCATTATTTTCATAAGTGCTAAAAATAATTAAAACCTCTGAGACCCAGGAAACAAGAATTAAGAGCAAAAACTTCAGGAAGCCACTAGACAGAGACTAAGGAAACAGGACAACAGTACGTAAGTGAGACACATGAAGATTGCAAGCCACACAGCCAAAAATCAGGAAATGATGGCTTTTAGGCTACTGGCACCTATACATTGCAACACCATTATGCTCTGAATGTGCTGAATAGCTTTATCAACTGGCTTCAGTCTCTCTGAGCCACCATACGATTGCACCTGTTCTCTCACCTGCTTCTCTGCATCAGAATTACGCAGATTTCCTTATGGAAAGGTAAGAGCAAGCTTATGTACGGGGCACGCTGCCCTGTGCGGGGCTGCATCGCCGGCTGCCTGCAGCAGCCCTTGACTTGGGAAAGGTTTCTGCAGCAGCACAGGGACATTGCTCAGGTACAGGCTCAGAACATACCTCTTTACTGACCAAATATTTCCAAAATAATTCAAGACAGCTCATGCTAGAAGGTGACTGGGCTCTCGGGAAGGCTGACCAGCCGTGCTGCTGCCAGGGCACACGTGCTTTCTCAGGTGGGCACATGGCAGCAGCAGGATTTAGTGATTATCTCATCTCCCTTTCAAAGAGTAACACCAACTGACTTCTGCACTGGTGGCAGGAGTCAGGAGATTAAATTCGGATCACATGGAATTTAATGCTGGAGGCTTTAGGATTAAGACTCACATCAAGTTTTGAAACCCCCCTGCTAAACACCCAGAGCCATGCTGCTGCTCTGATGACTTCCCAGGCAGCAGCCAAGGCAGTATGGGAGACCCTGCTGGAACGATACGGAAAAAAAAGCTAAGGGCTGTATGAGGAGAGAAGCAGAGACTTGCAGAAGGAACAGATATTCTGCATTCAGCACTTGTAGAGCCAAAACTTCAAATTACCTGCTGAGGTAATTATCAAATACCTGTAATATTTCTTTTTTTAATATTTCACATCTACTTAGTTAGATACTATGGCATGATTGCTATCCTTATACAGGTTATCTTTGTTCTTCCTCTTGGATATGCTCACTTTGATTCCCACAAAACAACTCTTCTATGCAGAGCTTCCATTCAAAGGACAAGTTTCTGTCCTGCAGCTCGAAGAACAGACTGTCAGTTAACGTGTGACAAAGAACAAGACTTTTCGAACTACTAAAAAGAAACAACTGGGGTCGTGAAGGAAACCCCACCACATCAGTCTGCAAAGCAGCCACCGGGGCTCCTTGCAGAGATCAGTCCTTGGTCTCCTGAAGTGCCAAAGGGGCAGTAACCCTACGCTTGGGGTAGATCAAGGTTGGGATTTCTGAAGAAGCCAGGCCAGTTACCTCATTTTGATCAAAACTCAGAGAATTGGACGTTTAACTCCTTCATGCCTCTTAAAACCAAATGCACCAGCCGTGGCATCAGGTCTGCCCTGCTCTGCCCACGGGTGGAGTGGGAGCAGCGGCATTACCTGTCTGAGAGCTGCCCCGAGATGAAGGAGCCGATGAGGACCCCCACAAAGAAAAGGGAGGTGGTCAGCGGGGCTTTCCAGTCGTCGTCACACACCAGATTCCACTGCAAGAGAAGGGCCCGGGCTCAGTCACAGCCGTGATGCTACTGTTGAGCCCCATCCAGCTGCAGGGGTTATTGGCTGGAGGCATGCATGTTTCCATGTCATTTAATTTAGTTTCCCCACACCCCCATTTCCACCCATCGCTGGCATGAGCACTGTTTACTTGTTTACTTTACAGTGAAGGTCAGTGCCAGAATGCCCTGCTTAAAGCACAAGAAAAGAAGGGAAAGCGGTTGCCTCCCTGGGCAAGCCCCATCAGGCCAAACCCAGCAGCTGTCTGATGGGACCCATCACCTCTGAAGTGGGTGACAGCCAGCAATGTCAAACCCGATGGGCAGCCAGTGTGTGCTGCCCTGGCCCCCTTTCAGCACAATCTCCCCATCACGCACCTGTCAGGCTCCCTGACACCCAGGACCTGGCTCCCCATGGCCCGAGACGCTCCCCTCCCGAAAAGCAGAGCCATGGAGCAGGGTGAAGGCTTGTCCCATCCCTGGCTAGGGACAGTTTCCAGCTTACCTGATCTCTGCCAGCAGAGAACCCACTGCATTTCTGTAACTGCTGGGGCTGACAAAAGCATACGCAAGACGACACACAGAATGAAATCTCTTCTCCTGTCCTGATGTGTTTCCAAATTCCTTTCCATCCCCACAACCTGCAGGGCTGACTCACTGCCCATCACTCAGCATCGCAACCAGATCTGGCTGGGGCTGGAGTCTTAGGACAGGAGCCAACATGGAAACTTCCACCTAAAGCCACTCATAACCCCAGACAAGGTTGTTTTTGGTTTTTGGGGTTTTTTTTTCTTTAAATAAAAACGGTGTAATGCATGTCCATCCACCAAGCGTGTTTCTGCTGCAGCTTGCTCCTGTCCTGGTGACTAACCTCCTGGTGAAGGCATGCCTGCCAGCAGCGCTTATGGATAAACTTCAAACATGTCAGTCTCAGATTAGATAATTCTACCACCAAGGTAAGCTAATTAGATCACAGATCAAAGCATAGCATAATTTTAATAATTAGCCATGTTATCAGAAAGTGGGGACATCACCCACCCCAGCGTTCACCCTGTGCTCAGGGAAGGGCTGGGCTGAGCTGTCTCAGCAAGCGGCAGCTGAGCCCAAGCGAAGGCAGGGGTGGTGGTGCAGACATCCCCCCTCTGGGCTGCTCAGGCCCCTCAGCTCAGCTACAGGCAACAAGAAGGAGCAACTCTTGCATTACAGAGATCCAGGTGCCATCCAACAGCGCTGTGAGTCCTGCCAAAACCAAACCACTGATGGGTCGGCAGCCGCATTTCACTCCTGCTGCAGAAGAACAGGCAGAAGTAAAGCCCAAAGGCAGCGGGGACATGGTGTGGTTTGATGCAGGTTGCTCTGGACTGCAATTTAGGAAAGAGAAGCCATTGGTGTGTGTCCTCAGGCAGAACGGCCGTACGTGCCAGC
This sequence comes from Falco punctatus, assembly GCF_963210335.1. Taxonomy (NCBI): domain Eukaryota; kingdom Metazoa; phylum Chordata; class Aves; order Falconiformes; family Falconidae; genus Falco; species Falco punctatus. The sequence continues at coordinate 63,410,299 of NC_137588.1, read as the reverse complement.
GGTGAGGGGCTGGGTACCACCACACCTCTGCCTGATGCAATGTCACAGCAGCTACACCGCAAAGAGATGAATCGATGTTAATAAACACAGCCCAGGCCTCTTCCTGAGAAACACACACAGAAGTTTGTAACACCTGGAGATCTGAAGACTGAAACATGCCTCCAAGAATTTAATGTGATTAATAACAAAAAGAAACCTATGGCAGCTGTTTCTGTAAGATATTTTCTTGTCCCTGCTGGGAAGGGAGAGGTTGCAAGGTACGGGCCCGTCTGGGCATGCACCTGCATTTGCCTTCCCTGTGTTTGATGAGGTGGATGTGAGCCTGCAGGTCAGCAGGGCTCTGATACCTTCTGGGATGCTAATCGTGAAAAATATATGCAGGGATCTGTCTCATAAGTCAAAGAAAACTGAGATTTCTGTGAAGAGCCTTGGTGGAAATCAAGCCCCATATTAACAAAGCAGTAATTCAGCTGCAGGAAACACAGCATTAAAAGCAGGTGTTTCTTTATATAGTGCAAGCAAGGAAGAGGGAAAGGCAGAAGAGGGGCAGCTCCTGCACGCTGCAAGAGCTGCAGCAGCTCTGCGCCAGCCTGGCTCACCCGGCCCCCACACTACAGGGGTGTTTTGCCACATCCCACTGCACCTCCCTTTCTGTCTTCTGGGAAAGCTGGTGACTAACGAGGTGCCAAAATTTGCAGCCCATACAGACTATTATTAATTATCTGGGCCCTGAGCACCCTGCTCTGGGGCCACCAGCACAGCAGCTGCTCCCAGACCTTCAGATTTCAGTTGCTTGAGGTTAAGGGTGAGCATTTTTAAAATGCCTCCACTGTGGCAAAGGTACTTTGGCTGCAAAACAAACCCAGCTAAATAATAACTTGCCCATGAAACTGAGCTGCTTCCTATGTTTCCTTGGTGCCAAATGCCTCCTACCCAGCTGTTCACTCTACCTTTTCCCATTACATCCTGCACAGACAGCAAAAATTCACTATACAGGGTCAAGTCTTTAAGATTTACAGGACGTAAATGGTACACAGCATGCAGTGGCCAGCTGGCCAGAGGGGTTGCTGTCTACAGAAACTCCCTGTATTTGACCAGAAAACACACAAACACATCAAAACCACCTGATTCCACAAATACGGGAAGCTGCTGAGTGAGAAAGCCACACCATCTATTTTAGATCAAATCCCACACACAGCACATGGGAGCTGGGCAATGATTTGTACAGCCTAATCTCTAGGTACACCTTATCTTCTCCCAGAACGCCAGCCTCCCCATCGAGCTCCGACGGAAGCTCACGCCCTAGCGCTGCACGGTGATCAAGCACGTGTCGGCATGGTAAGATTTCACTTGTGGTTGACCGTATAAAGCTTTAAGGTATCCATTGCACGCTGACTCCTCACAAGCAGTACCTGATGAAAACCGAAATTTAACTTATTTGATCTCCTCCTCAGAGGCTGCATCCATCACAGCTGGCGCTGACACACCACGAACAGGGGAGCTACAGCCCAGCCACAGCTAATCTACCTACAACCACAATCTCCAAACCGTCTGTACTGACTAATTACTCATTAACCAGAAAATTAGTAATTCTGTAATGTCTCTGGTTCAGCACACTGCAGAGCAAAGTTCGTGTAACTTCCAAGCAGGTGCTTTCGACACCAGGAATAAAAGCTGCTCAAGAAGAACAGTATTAAATCACTTTATTACCATCAAATCCCTCCAACCTTTCCCCACAAGCTCCCAGCTACTGAAAGAACCAATTCTGCTGGGTGCTGCCGGTGGGAATGCTATGGATGCACAAGCTTTCTGAAAAACTGAAACTGCCAGAGAAGGTGCCCTGACTGCCCCAAGTGACCCTGCCACCTGCTTTCTCAATCAGAAATCACTAATTAACCATCCCGAGTATCAGCCCGTTCACATCAGAGGAGAAAATACCAGCGGAGCCTTCTGTAAATGGTCGAGGTTGTAAACCAGGGACAATCTGACTTTGTTTCCAGAAGTAAATATGATGACGAACAGCTCAAGAGATACTAGAAGACATTTGCAGATCGCCCTGTGCTGCACCCTGGGCACCACATCCAGCAACGGGACCGGCTCCGCTCAGCGCACGAGTGACCAGCTCAGCCACCTCCATGCCCAGCGCAGGGCGGGCTACCAGTGCTGGGTAAAGAGCAGCTTCACAGCTGCTGGAAAAAGCTGAAAGGAAACAGAAAAATCCTTCAGATGCCTTCAAACCACAGCAATTCATATGCAACTTCCCATCCATCTCTGCCAGTCCCAAAATTTCTGATTTCTACCTTTGCTACCAGGGCTGGGACGGGGGCGCCGAGCAGCCCAAGGCAGGCAAGGGGCGAGCGGTCCCAGCAAAGCCTTTGGCACTGCCCTGTGCAGGGGCTTTGCAGTGGTGCCTGGGGTACGTGCTGTGCCTCGGTGGTCCCAGCAGCCCTGCCAGCGTGTTCCCAGGCAGTGGCGCTGGCAGACAACCTAGCTCGAGGGAATTAACTGGACGTTAATGCCCCGCTCCAAAGAGCAAAACTGGTGTTTGTGCTTGAACCTCTAATTAATGTCAGATCTGAACATTGTTATCTGGAATTAAAGCAGAAGTAGGTTAAGTTCCAGACAAAAAAACCTCAGTGTAACAAAAATACATACGTTAACATTTAAATTCATTTCAAAGCACAGACGGCAGAAAGCAGAAGGGGTAACGAGAGAGAAGCAGCCCTGCTTTGGGGTGAGGACCCGCCAGGCCAGCTCAAGCCCCCTTGTGCAAGCGCAGGTGGCACCAATCCAAAGCAGTGAGCACCTGCTTAGGTGGAAAACAGCCATTTTATGTTGGGACAATTGGAGGAGCTGCAGTAGACGGGGAGGCAGCTGGGCCAAGGGGCTCCTGTGCCCCTGGAGCCTGCCAAGGGGTCTAGCTGAGCCCTGCAAAGCAGCAGGAAACCCCCTTCTCCTCAGCTGTGGGATCACACCTCACCCCACACTTGACCCCATGTTTCCACTTGCCCATCATCACACCTACAGACTTGTTTGTATCACCCCAGCCTGATGATCACCTTTTTCACTGGCACTGTGGACATATTCACTTTTCCACCACCATCTCGTTCCAGATGACCTAGACTGGGAGCCTCTGTTCCCAGGGTTTAGCACATCCCTGCAGACCAAGTAACAACGGCGCTAAGCTCACATCTCCCAGCCTGTTCCTCTCAAGCAGCAATAATAACAGGATCTGATGCAACTGCACAAATCAAATCAGACCTCCAGCGCTTAATCCTGTACCATCAAGTCCTGCTCCCCAATTGAGTTCTTGAACTGAAAATGGTTTTTCACTGAGCTTTCCTGATGGCATGTCCTGACTTGTCTTTCCTAATACAGAGAAAAATATCAGGTACAAAAATAATCATCTGAAGTTTAACCAAGCTGCTTTTTTTTCCTCAGGATTTCATCACTGCCTGTTTTCCTTGTTTTAAAACCAAATTCTGTATTTTTTTTCAAATGTCCGTGACATTTTTAAAACAAAACAAGCATCCTTCTTTTCCATCTGGCTTACAGATGGGACCCTGGCACTTGGTTTCCATCCCTGAATGTGCTATTGCCTCTCTGGCATGCACCGGGTCCCGTGGCAAACCCCACCGCTGTGTCCCATTCGAATCTGGTACGGAAGACACTCGTCTGGCCTCTGCCAGCACAACTTGTTTGCTGCTCATTATGAAGGAATAATATTCCTCCTCCTTTTGCTTCGTGCACTGTGTCCCTTCACTGCTAACTCCACACCACAGATTCCGAGCTCACAGCCACCCCGGGTAACCCGGGCTCCCCCCGGCAGTGAATGCCAGGGCACTGCCTGTGCTGGCGGTGGCTCCCAGGCATCCGCCACGCAGCCAAGCCAGCCCACAGGCTACGGCCGGGCACGTCTGCCTGCAGCTCGTGGGTGGCAGCTGGGCTGCCGCTACAGTTCACCCATGGCTATGAGCAGGGCGAGCTTCCCAAGCACCCTTGCCCTGATTTGGTGTTGCGTGGCATCCCCGGTGACTGAGCACGATTGCCAGCACAAAAGGCAAGAGATACGCACACGCAGGCATCGTGCCTGCTGGTGGCTTTGCTCTGGGCATGTGAGAGGAGGCTGGCGTCCCCTGCCCTCCCCTAGCCTGGAGCTGTTCCCTGCTTGCATGCTCCAGTGCACTGAGCCTACACCTGCACACCCCCGGCACAGATCCTGCCCCCGTGTCCCTGGAGCACGGCCCCACAGCCATGCGCCTCTCGGTCAGGACTCGTCCTGGCTGTGCTCCCATGCAATGCTTTTTGGTGGCAGATGCTGCTGAGTCACAGGGCTCGAGGCGAGAGCCACGGACCCGCTCCCTGCCGCGCTGCACACCCTGCGCGTGAGCAGGGCATCCCTCGGCTACGTGGGGCACGCTGCTCCGCCAACCCACCGCCAAGCCTGCCGGCTCCAAACCCGAATGCTGGCTGGCGTGAGGATGAGCCTGTTACTCCTCGAACCCCCTCACAAAACACAAAAGGGCAGCAGCAACCCTGCAGCTTTAGGGGACCCGTGCTGTCCTTCTCAGCAGAGCTCTGCGCTCCCCGCTGGTGCCAGCAGTGCCAGACCGCGCGTCCCCGCCGCGCACAGCCACAGTGCCCAGACAAGCGCTTACATGACCCGCCACCGCTGACGTTCCCACAGGACACCCTGCACAAACAGTGTCACTGCACAGCCTTGGGGACTGCGCCGGGGGCCAGGCTCGCGTGGGAGCCCACCGCAGCCCACGGGCACGTCACAGGCAGTGACTGGCCTGACCCAGCGCCGCCGCCACTGCGGGCATGGCTGGCAGGGCTGGCAGTGGGGCTGGGGCCAGCGGGGCCCACCGCTGCCCCACACCCAGCCAGGCCGCTTGTGTTTACCGGGCAGGGTCGATGTCCCCATCCAACGCGACACCGGGAACAAGCGATTCCGCCTGATGGCGACTTTACCGGGAGGGCCGGTGGGCTGGCAGAAGGGAACCATCAGGCTTCTATTTTCAGCCTTTGCCTTCCCCTCCGCGGAATAAACCCTCTCCAAAGCAAACAAGCAGCGGTTTCAGTGGCAAACACAGCCACGACAGTCAGGCCGGGCGGCTCCTCCCGGGGCCGTTCACCCCACGCATCCCTCCCCGCGCAGCACCGCGCCCGCCGGCCCCCTCCCCGTTCATCCCCCCGCCAGGCAGCACGGCCCCCACAGACCAGCCGGTGCTCGGGGGGTGCGGGGGGGGGGGGTGTTGGGCTCCGCGGCCGCGCACCTCGGTGACGATGGTGGAGCGGTAGACATCGCGGCTGTACTCCCAGCCGTCCAGGCACGGCTCCAGCTCCAGCGAGCCCAGCTCCACGTCGGAGCCGGGCCGCAGCCCCAGCGCCGAGAAGTTGGCGAGCGCGGCCAGGCGGTAGCGGCGGCAGCGGCTCGGCACCGCCCGCCCGCCCCGCAGCTCCAGCGGGGCGCTGGCGTTGAGCCACTCGCCGCTCAGGTTGGCCCCGCGGGGCACGGCGCACCGGTGCTCGGGGGTGCCGGCCAGGAAGACGGCCGACATCCCGTTGAAGCCGTTAGGGACGATGCTGGCGCTGAGGAGGAAGAAGACGAGGCGCTGGAAGCGGCCCCACTCGCCCAGGAAAGCGGTGGCCGCGTCGTAGTCGCGCATGGCGCGGCTGCTCCGCGGCTCTGCGCACCTCGCGGAGGCCCCGTGCGGCGGCTCCGCCCCGGCCCGGCCCCCCGCGGAGGCGGCGCGTCCCGGCGGCGGGCGGGGGATGCTGCCGCCCCGCCGCCCCGCCGCCCCCCCCCCCCCCCCCCGGTTCGCACGGCGCCCGCACGGCGGTCCGGGCAGCTCGGCGCCCCCGCCGGCCGCAGGCCCGCAGCCCGGGGGGGTGCGCACCGCACCTGCGGCCGGAGCCGAGCCGGCGAGGTGCCCCACGCAGCCCCCGGCCCCCGTGCACCGGCCACCGCTCCAGCAGCCGCAGCGCTCGCCGCCCCTGGAAATCCGCCGCGATCGCCCCCCCGGGCTAGCCCCTGCCGCGTTCGGGCAGCAGGCAGGGCACGCAGCACCGGCTCTGCGGGAGCCCGCAGCAGCCCCGGCCCCGCTAGAGGAGCCCGTTACACTCCGCATCCCGATCCCTTTGCTCTCGCTGCTTCACATGTCTCTCGGCCGTGCCTGCGGCCGGGTACACAGGTTGCTGGTAAAGCCATTTCAGAATTCCCAGCAACGCTGTCATCTTCTGGAATAACTCACGGGGTGCTCAGAAACAGCGGGTGTTTGAAATAAGCACAGCACTCAGACTGGTCAGATTGGTGGTGGGTGGATGGATGTGGGGCTCCCTGGGGGCCTGCAGCAGGGAACGGGACAGCTCGGCCATGCAGAGCTGGGGATGCTCGTGTTGGCGGTGGGAGGCCGGGAAGCATCTCTGCAGCTGGGATGATCGGGGGTAACGAGGGTGTGTGGGAGGATGGAGGCACAGACTGGGAGCGATGGCTGCGGCAGTGCGGGGAGGAGAAGCACAGGGCAGCGTTTACCTGAGCCAGGCAGAGATCCGCTGCTCCTCGGCATAAGGGATGGAGAGCTGATGTCATGGGGAAGATTTAGATACCTCCTGCCTGGAGAGAGGCTGGAGGTGGCATCTCACTGTCAGGCCTGGGCCACCACCACACAGCTAAAGCTGTCCCCAGTGATAAGAGTGGGGTGGTGGCCGATTCAGGCAGATCAGGAGCTCGCAGGCAGCTCAGGCAGGGGCAGGCAGCAGCCCTCCACCCTGCCCTGCCTTGGGGCTGTGCAAGAGCCACAGCAGACAGGCAATGCATGCCTGCTCCCATGAGGAAGCAAGGAATTTGGAGTGTATTGTCTTAAGCATTAGTGTTAGTGCAATCTTAATAATTATTCAGTCAACAGTAATTGTTTACAGAGGAATAATTTGCAGTGCTTGTAAACAGCTCTGGTTAGCCTGCAAATTTAGCATATCAAAAGTAAGTGGTAGGCATGCACACAAGCTCAGGTTTATCTGGTTTGCAGATGAATCCTTAATGTATTATAAATTTCAGGTGTTCAACATGAAAACACCATGTCTTTTCTTATTTCTTTTATGTTGTGAATCTACGTAATTTAGTAGATTAGAAACACCTTGTGTTCTCACCAGCTCGGCCACAGCGCCATGAGCTTCTGCATACAATTGTTGTAGCCCAGAGCGATGCCGCCCGCCTGCCAGGCTCTGCTGGGTGTTCCCCGCATTGCAGACCCCGCTTATGATCCAACATCAGGAATGCTTCAACCCAGGCATGGAGATTACGAAACCCACATGGGATTAGTGGCCAGTAAATGGCTCGGGCAGCCACAGAGCAAGTTCACTGTAGAGGAAGGACCAATCCTAGTTCTCCCAAATGACCCCTCTGAAAGTGGCCAGCGCGTTTCACTGAACCCTCTAAACCACCCTTTCAGCTATTAGATGAAGAGCAGCATGCGGGAAACAAGAGCAGAGAGATTCCTGTAAAGTGAAATCAGATGCTAAGGAGCCGGCAGAGCAAAGGAGGAGTACCTCCGTCACAGGGGGAGAAGGAGCAAATCTTTGAGGAGCTGAGAAACCAGCTCTTACGCAAATTTTCTGTTCTTGTGCAAACAGATTTTCTAACAGGGCCTGAAACACTCAGGCAGGGGCTGGAGGTGGAAGTGGCACCAACAGGCTGCTGGTGCACGGTCACTGCACCCTCGTGCTGTGTGGTGCTCCCAGAGCTCCTGCTCTGCTCAGGGTGGGGGTGGTTACTGCCCGAGGCAGCTCTGCTCTTCCTCTTCTGCTTGGGAAGGCCTGTCTCAAGGGATCCTCTGCCTTGGTGGGACTACTGTGTCACCCGCCCAGCAGCCATCTCAAGAGCTGGGAATTAAGAAAGTATGTGATAATTAGAGTTTTCTAATTCCATGTTGTTTGCCTAGCACTGAGATCATGTGGAAGCTTGTCAGTGTGACAAATCAAAATCCATTTTCTAAGTGTGTTTGCTGAACCTGCAGAGTGTCCCCTGAGGTCTTGGAGCTGGCGTGGAGGTGCTGAAGCGCGTGTGCCGCCCAGCCGAGCGGGGTGCAGCCATGCTCTGCCCAAAGCCCTGGCTTTACGCTCCTGCCTGCCTGCTCCCCGCTCCGGAGCAGCTGGAGCCAGTGGTCATGTCCATCAGGGCCACGTCCCGCTGGACCGATGGCATCTGGGAAAAAATCTTTGGCAGCGCTTGAAAAGGCTCCTGACTGATTGCAGCCTTGCTGCGCTCTCAGCAGTGTGATGCATTTACCCACGGAGCGGTGCCGAGGCTTCCCCGGTGCAAGGCTCACTTCACACTGGGTTGATTTACGGGACTTACAGCTTTCAGGGGCAGCTGCGGCCATCGCTTCCCAGTTCCTGGCAGTGGTGTGTGAACTTTTTCCTTCCTAAGCAGAGCTGGGCAGACAAACACTCATCAGGATTAATATTTGTCAGGCAATTGTATTTGTGGTAGGAATCCTGTAGGGTTGGAGCCAGGGTGCCAGCCCGTAGCGTGTGTGTGAGGATTTGAGATAAAACTCCCTGAAATGCACCTACTCAACATTTCCCAAGGCCATCCACCACCCACCAAGGACTTAAGTAGTTTTACCTGGTGCAGCATCACTCCGGTCAGGTAAGAGACACCGCTTTGGCCCAGGGCACCAGCACACGCTTCCATCACGGCTCTGCAGCAGGAGCAGGTGTATTGAGGTGTCCTGCAGAGCTCAGCACCGTGGAGCTGCACGACCACCCCGTCCTGCTCCCCTGGCCCCTCAGCCTTTGGGTCCGGGCACAGGGATGTGGGGCAGGGCTGCACCACAGCAAGGAAAGGCGAGGGATCTTGCCGGAGAAGAGATGGGATGTCTGGCAGCACGCACATGCTGGGGATGGGCTCAAACCCATCGCTCCGGCTTGAAACGGTCTCCACCGGAGCAGCCTCTGCCAGAGGTTTCTCAGAAGCGCTGCCCTCCGGGTGGGTTTAGCTGTTCCCACCCGGGAACCACCCCACAGCGCCGGGAATCCTCACAGCGCAGGTTCTCCCGTCCTGCCCGGGTGGGAGATGCCGTTGGATATTTCGGTTTCCATCACTAGATGGTGCAGGAGGCAGGCGCAGCGCCTGGCTGGGCTGGAGCTCGGCCTGTCCCCGTGTCCCTGCGCTCCATGTACCCCATCTGCACCTCGCGTACCCCCAGGCACCCCCAACACATCCTATATAGCCCCAGGCACCCCCATTAGGAGGAAATCCTTCCCTGTGAGGGCGGCGAGGAGCTGGCATGGGCTGCCCAGGGCAGCTGTGGGTGCCCCATCCCTGTCAGTGCCCGAGGCCAGGCTGGACGGGGCTGGGGGCAACCTGGGCTGGTGGCCGGTGTCCCTGCCTGTGGCAGGGGGTGGGACTGGGTGGTCTTCAAGGTCCCTTCCAACCCAAGCCGTTCTGTGATTCACCACTATCTACCCTATGCACCCCATACATTCCTCGGCACATCACGCACCCAAGGCACTCCTTCGCACCCCCAAGATGTTCAGCAATGCCGTGGGACACGCAGCCTGGCAAGCTCGGAGTCTCCATCCCGAGGAAGATCAGACACCTCCCGGGAGGGATGCTGGTGGCTGGCACTGCCTGGGGACAGGGGCAGGGAGCAGGTGGCCTCCCCAGGTCCCCTCCATTGGCTTTTCCGACAATGATGCTCAGTGTCCCTCGAGCGAGTCCCAGCCCTGCCGTCCCATCCCGTGGTGCCAGCAGCTTGCTGTTGACCTCTGAGTCAATCAGCTCAGGGAGAACAGAAGCTCGCCGCTGGCCCCCTGGCACCCCTCAGGTTTGGGAGTGAAAAACTAAGGTATTTCTTAAAAAAAACAAAACAAAACAAAACACATTTGTTTTCATTAATAAAGCTAAAAGCCTGAAGCGTGCTTGAACAGTGTCTTTGCACAGCATGAGAGCGACCCCGAGCACATTAACTGCCCAAAGCAGCAGTGCTGGCCGCAGCCCAGGCCCTCCCCACCAGCTTGCCCTGCGTGAAGGAACGGCTTTAGGACTACATAAAAATTCTAAACATTTAAATGTCCTGGTGTGAGAAGCTGTTCCTGGGCTGGGGGAGCTCTGTGGGTGTTTCCTGACAGCCTGTGCTTTCCTGGGGAGAAACAGAGAGGCAAAATAACTTGCAGATAAGTTCCTTTACATTCAGGAGCAGTTTTGTGTGTTTCATTATATGTGTGGGGAAGATTTTGTTTCCCTGAAGTAATTAAAATACCCTCTTTCACACATGAGAAAGGGAGGAGAGGGAACTTTTCCAAAGAGCCTCTTTCCCTCTGCCTCCCCTCCTGTGGCACAAGGACTTTTATCCTAATACAAATGGACCAGCCGAGATTTTTTTTTAAGGTCCCTGGGGCAGCCAACTAGTAACAAAAGCAAAGTTAAACAACTCTGAACAAAAGCAGCAGAAGAAAAGGGGTGTGGTGGTGGAAATAATGCCCAGCTAACTAGGAAACTTTAATGAAGATACATAGAAAAAATTAAACCATTAGAACTTGAATCAGTTTGGCCCTGGTCCCAGCTCATTTAGTTAATTAACGGTGTCCTTTGCCACGTTGGATCTTACGTGTGTTTTTTTCCCAAGCAGCAAGGAGCCTGGAGGAGGCTCCCAGGGCTGGGCAGGTCAGACAGCGGCTGCTGCGTGGGCTGGGGCTGCGATGTGCACAGCGAGGGGTCTCGCAGGGGTCCCAGGGCTGCCGAGGCACCCTGCACTCCCCACTGGGTCTCACCCCTGGGGATTGCCCCATGGAGCTCAGCTTGGGGCTGCAGTGCCCAGGGCAGAGAGGCTGGGGTCATGGTGGCTGTAACATAAGCCCACACCTGACATGTATGTATTCAAGGGTGAACAGAGAAATTGCTAATTGGAGAGTCATAGATATGCTAATGATTTGAATATGTGCGCTAATTAGAGATGGAGTTACACAGACCCAAACTGTACAGAAATCTTTAATGCCACATGCGGATCCTCAGAGGCTTTGTCTTTTCAGTTATTTTAAGCACGTACAAGCAACAATTTCCAGATATGAATGCTTTCCAAATAAAACCTGTTAGATTAAACATCTATTGGAGGCACCTAACTCATGCTGCTTCTGACTTCCCCGTGTGGCAGTGAATTGAACACCCATCAACCATTAAACCCAGACCTGCTGAGACCCAGCGGCGTAGGCAATAGTACAGCTGCTAAACCCTGATGAACGCACCCTCTGCCTGCTGATGCCCATGCTCCTACCACCCAGTGGATTTCTGTGGTTCAATGTCAGCCATGACAGGCTGGGACAGGGCTTTTGGGGCTGGTTTTGCCCCCACTGTGCCAGTGCCGCAGCTCTGGGCTCCCTGCCGGGGCTGCAGCACTTAGGGAAAGAGCCTGAGCAGCGCCGCAGCCGATGCCGTGCACGGGGATTTTCAGGAGCACTCATTGCTTATGGCTGTACCATGGTTTACATCACCTTTAGGGAGAAGGGCGCTTTCAAGCCCGGGTGCTGCCCGGATCTCTCTGCCAGCGATGGGGCAGGTGCCATGCCCAGCCCTGCAGAGCTGCGCCTTCTGCTCCGGTCAGAGCCTGGGCCATCGGGCAGAAGGTACCTGGCAGCAGCACCGCGGCTGGCTGCTGCTGCTAAAAAACTGAATTGACTTCACTTACACAGGGGCAGATGCAGTAAAGCCCTGGACCATCGCAGGATGGGCTGGGTCACACCGATGGAGAGGAGCCGGGCACCCATGGGTGTTCGCGTAACAGGCAGAGACATGATGGCCCTTCCCACCTCTGAGCCCAATGGGATGCAGGGTCTCAGGAGGGTCTTGTAAGTTAAGTCAAAGCCAACCAACGTTCCACCAAAACACAGGCCAAGCCTCAGCCGAGGCTCTCAATGCACAATGCCATGAGAAGTGCAGCTCCCAGTCTCAGAGATGCTTTTTAAAGTGTATCCAGACTTCCCCTTATCTGGATGCTGACAAAGCCCTGCATGTACGGTAATGCCAGGGAGAGACCCAGCTGGGGACCAGGCAACGGCCAAGCTAAGTAACGTGGGCAGAAAACCAACAGTACAGTTTTATTTTGTATTTCATACAAACGGATCCCTTGCTGTGTTTTACAGAGTTAAATTGTGTTCCATGTGGTGATGCAGGTTTGCTTGTGGCATCTCTTAGAAAACTCCATAATGTGAGGGAGGTGGCCTGAAGCCAGGAGTTGACGTGCTCTGGGACGGGGTTGTGTGAGGCAGCTCCAGTTTCAATGCAGGGGGGATCAATTGAGATGATTACTCCTAAGAAATGGTATCACGAGACAACCACTTGGAAAAATTGATTTGTGGGAACCTGGTTTCAAATTAAAAGGAAAGCCCTGTGCCCAGCGCTCCCAGTGCTGTACTGGTGCAGCAGCCAGGTGAGACCACCAAGGATGCCCCACCAGCAGCCAGCTCAGTTGGGCGTTCAACTAAGGGCAATGAAACGATCTATGAAGTTCTCAGGCATTCCCTGTGCCAGGGCTGCAAGACTCCTGGCATCCCCGCAGGACACAGCCACCGCACAGATGGAGTCAAACAGGGGACAGGAGCTGGGGACAGCCAGATGGACAGGCAGCTGCGACCGGGAAAATGGAAAAAGCCCCCTGTGCCATTCATGTTGTGAGTTTTTCATGGCTCAGCTGAGCCGGATTTGGTCCTGGGTTTGGGTAAAGCCTAAACTTGTCAAGCTACAAGCGCCAGAGCTCAGCCCAGCTACGCCCAAGGTTGACAGAGGAATTCAGAACAAATGTTTCTGACACAGCAAAGTAACAAGCTCCAAGCAGACACCCGCAGGCAGGGGCAGCAACGCTTCCCACCCAATTACTGTTAGTCTTCTCATCATGTACAGTTGTCCCAAGTATTTCCTTTCAGATGGTCCAACCTACCAAGCAAAGCTATGAAAAATGAGGCTCACCACTGCGATAAAAATCTCCACGTGTTTCTTGTGCTTAATTATTAAAAATCCTGGTGGCAGGAGGAGGAGGAGGTGGATATGCTGCTGTCAGCAGGACCGCGTGTGGCCAGCATCCCTGTGGCTGCAAGGTAGTACCCAGCTGCAGGGAGCTGCATGCTTGGGCAGCCCAGGCTGGCTAAGGAGGCTGCCAGGACGGGGCAGGAGCTGCTTCAATACCTATAAGGCACGCCACAAAGAGGTCTAGGTGTGGCCCAGTAACACCCTAAAATCCTTACTCCCTTCTAGGGTGTAAAACCTGTAGGAAGAATTTGCATGCTCAGCCCCGACTGGGATAATGCTGCCGCCCCTCCTCCAGCCCTGGATTCCTCACATCCCTGTTATGGACAGCCAGAAGGGGAAGGAGGGCTTTGGCCCCATTGATCTTATTTTCCTTCTCCATGGAAGGGAAGTGAGCAGACACTTCTCCCACACATCCTCTCTCTCTCAAGCGAGGAGGAGGAAGGACGCTGTTGCAACCATGGTACCAAACGCATGCCTCTGGTCGCCACCCTCAGGGGCACCCAGCAGCTGGGTGACTGAACTCTCCTCCAAACACTAACATGAAAAAAACATTTCTCCAGAAAGCAACATCCCGAGATCCTCAAGAACTTTTTCCTGTCAAATAGAGTGGATGACAGACCTGGCTGATGGCGCAGCCTTGGGATACGGGTATAAATCTGAACCTGCTGCCTCTGGACTTGGGGCTTGCTGCGGCTCCAGCCACTGCCTAAGTGCCTGGAGAGATTTTCTCCCCACCACCCTGCTGGGAGGCAGAGCCAGATGGCAGCAGTCTGGGGATCTAGAAATAAAGGACTACAAAAACATAGCAAAAGCTGGGGAAGATTCAGAACAGCCGAAGCAAGGACAGCTGTGGGGCAGGAGCATGGGAGGTGAGAATAGCAAAGGTGGGCTCTGTGCTATTTCAGTGCCTCTTGTAGGTGGGCTCGGGTGATTACATGACAGAGAACAACTGAATTAGGAGTGATAGAAGGAAGAAAAAAGCGTCACTGCACACTCAGTGTAGAGATCTCTCGGGGAACTCGGATGGGTCCAGGTCAGGCTCAAACTACAGTGCCCCGATCCATACAGTTTCACAGCAATTACTGTTCTAAGAGATCACCCTTCCTTGGCGCATCTGCTGGGGTGGGGCTGAGCTGGAGACCCCAACCCACCGGTACCGCACCCCAGACTCCTCAGGGGGTCAGCTTTTAATCACCAGGGCAGCCAGAGGGCAGGAGATTAAGGTCAGGATACGGGAGTCAGCTTCTTTTCTGAAAGTGCCTTATCTTCTTTGTTTTTAAAACATCTTCCTTGCTTTTTCAGGAGAGAGGGGCAAAAAAAAGAATACTGGTTTTATATGAAATAGAGTAGAGAATTAATCAATATTTACACAGATCTTGGATAAGGTTATGGTACAGACTAATAATAACCCAACACAGCAACCCAAAAAGCAGAGTGTCAAAAAGAAGAGAAAAACCTGTTCGTATGCTTTCAACACCATCCCCCTGGAGATCCCAAGTGTAAACGGATTTATCTAGGAAAAGGCACTTTAACTTGGGCTTTGGTAATCGGGGTTGATTACAGCCGCACTGCGCAGCCGGCGGGGAGGACGTGGGTGGGCGCGTGGCCGCCCGCCCTCTCCGGAGCACAGCCCGGGCTCAGACAAGTTCAACTTTAGCGTTGGGATAAACAGCCACCACGTCATATCCCTCAGGGGGCTTCACCCTCTCCTTCGCGTGCGTCTCGCAGTACAGCTGCTCTTCGATGAAGAAATACCCTCTCTGCTTCAGGTTGAGGCCGCAGTCGTCACACATGAAGCACTCGGGGTGGTAGAGCTTGTCCCGGGCTTTGACGATCGTGCCGCTGGTGAGAGATGGGGAGAGCTGGGGTGAGGCGGAGGAACAGTGAGCACAGACAGCTTGTCCTGCTGCCTCCAGCAAAGCAGAGTAAGCAAAGGAAAGCGGCACGCAGGGGCACCCAAGGGGGTTATTATCAGTTCCCATCCCAACACTTCAGCCCACCCAAAGCTGCCGCCCTGCTCCAGGCACAGCTCCGCCGTACCGCTGCAGGAAGGGATGCTCCATTCCTGTTCGCCTGCACCCGCTGTGGTACTGCTCCGTGGCTCGATGCAAAGCAAAGCCTTAAATATCTACAGAGCCATAAATATCTACGATCAGCCTGGATCTGAACATCGGGAGCTGGCATCTTCCGAGCGCTGCTGGCAGGGCCGGGGCTGCGCACACGCTGGCACTTCAGCTTTTGGATCAGGGATGCTCAGGTCCCAGCACCAGTGGGAACACAGTCACAGGCACTGGCAGAGCAGACGCCCAGCCAGCAAATGTGCCTTGAGCAGAGCGTAAATTACAACAGAACCTGTTACATCACAAGCAGAAAAATGCCTATATTCTCTGAAATCAAACCCAGCAGCCATCCAGTGGAGAGTAAACTCTTCAACAAACAAAAACAATCCACAGACCTCTTCAACTTAACCCTTGAAGCGTTTCCCCCTCCATAAGGCAGTGGAAGAGTGCCAGTGCTGCCCACGCTGCCAGCGCTATTCATAGTCCCCAGGCAGTTGCTGTGCTAAGCAGGGCAGGAACCATCCCATGAATCATTCCCATTTTGCTGCAAGATTCCCTTAAAAGGGGCAATCCAAACCATATTCCTCAATTCCATGTTTATATATGGTTAGCAAAAAACCCAGAAAGGGATTTAAGCTATTCTGTAATAAAGGTATTCACTGCAAATTCCAACCCACGTGTTGCGTCCCTGCGTCCCTGTCCTCACCGAACTGGAGGCTCCAGCGAGACGCGACACTTACACAATCCCATTCCCGCAGCGGGTGCACTCGGGGAGCATCTGCAGCCCGGACATGGCACCGCCAAGCTTTGACACCGGCGACTTGATGTTTCGAGGGTTGCTCAGTTTGTCGAGTTTTTCACCTGCCAAGAATTTTAAATGGAGATTGAGAACTTGTCCTCTCAGGGCTTTTTATTTATTTTTTCTTTCTTTCTTAAGGAGTCAGATGAGTCTCTGCCTGTCACAACAGAACCTGCAACTTGCTTGGAAGGAATTAAAAAAGCAAAGAGTGAGACCAACTACCTCAGGAGTCACATGGACACCGCGCTGCCCCTCTGCTCATCCGAAGGAAGCAGGGATGTGGCAGCCCTCAGCTGTGCCAGCAGATGATCTGTCCCCTACCGTGATACACCAGCTCTGTACATACACCTTGTCAAAAGGCACGGCAGCCTTAATCTAGAGATGAGAGATGAATTTGGCTGCAATACTATTTAGTGAATTAAGAAAGATAAATAGCAAAAATCTCAGAAAAGCTCCAGAAAGAAGAGCTTTTCTCACACCAACATTTCAGGTGCACCTGGTAGATCCCCCATCAGTCAAGGAGACAAAGATGAAAGCCTTTTAGAAAATTAGGCAAATTAAACTCAACAAGAATAGCATTACATGCATTTTTTCTTCCTAGAACACTCATCTAATCTCAAATAAAACATTGTGATAGAAGATAACATCTTCTGGGCACCAAGCCTCCTTTCGTAAAGGTCCAATGACGGGAAAGGAAACAATGAAAAGTTTGTGCATGTGAACAATATCACGGCAAAGTTTTCCGTGTTGCAGCCCTCTCCCTCCACATTGTCTGTCAGCTGCCCTTGGGCTTGGGGCAGTACACACATCCTTGTTGCCAGCCACTGGGATACTTCAAAGCCTCGAGTATTCACTGCCTGTTTCTTCATGGCTCACAGCTGACTGGTCTTTCGGGTATATATTGATCCGTGGCTCCTTGGTGACGGCCTAAGGTTATAGAAAGGAAAAGCTCCTGAAAAAGGACAACGTATTTTACTCCATCAGTGGACACAGTCTGGAAAAGCAGCAGAGGAGCTCTCGGATGAGCATGCCATCCTGCAGCATTCAGACTTCCCACGCTCCATGAGCTGCCAGGGTATTTCAGTCCACGGTCAAACTTAAACCACGATGCCTAGGAGGTCTCTGCTGGGGCACAGGCCCTTTCTAACCCAGGTGTCTACACTCTGAGCTCATTTTGGAACCTTCCACTTGGATTTTGCTCTGAAGTGCCCTCCACAGCTCCAGGAACATCTCTGCCTTTCCTAAACCTGAGGCCGTTGCATCATCGCTGGCGGTCGCTCGCTGACCCCATGCAGGTTCACACGGTCTGTTTTGAATGGCATTGCTTGGCAAAGCTCCCTTCCACGGAGAGACCCCCGCTCCCCCGGCTGGCACATCTCAGGAGCACCCTCTGTCCTGGGCTCAGCTGGGGAGGAGGGAGCAGCCTGACAAACCCCCCGGCTACCCTCGGGGTGCGCAGGCACCCTTGCACGGCTGATCCTGTCTCCAGCCGTGGCTCTGATCTAGAGACCAACGGTTCTAGCCAAGCAAGTAAAACCCAAAGGACTAATTTCCCACCAAACCCCACTTTCCCAAGATACAGTGTTTGGAGATGCTGAGAGCTTTGGTCCGTGCCAGACTGCCTGTGCAGGAGCGCACTGGGGCTGCTCCACCCCAGGGTGCTCCGAGCGCTTGGCTGGCTCCAGCCGAGCTCCCTTGTTGAGTCCTTCTGCTGCCTTGCTGGGAATCAGCCGAACCAACTGCTCGAGTTGTTGGCTTCCCCCAGCATGAGATACGGTGTGCTTGGACTAGGCACGCTCATCGGCCAACATTTAACAGTTAAGCTGTCACTGTCTCTCAGATGGAGCGATTGGGTACGCTGTTTGAAAGAGAGACGGGTGGAGGGAAAAAAGATTTTACAGCAAAATGAGCCTTGCTGAGAGGGCTGCTTCCATCTTCCCAAACGATGGATCATTTCCTTCTATGCGCCAGCCCACAACCCCACCGTAATTTATGGTCCTCAGCAAGGCAGTGAGATGCTTTAATCCCACAACCTTAACCATCACATCCCCGTTTGTGGCTGCAGTGCTCATCCTTCACATGCCAAAGGTGCTTACGGAGGCAACTGCAATGATTCCTCCAGCCACCATCAGACCCTCAGCACGAAACATTGCTCCTTAAGGGTGCGGCACGGGGCTGGTGGTGCTGAAGAAAACACGGCTTCCAGCAGAAACACCTTTCAGACAATGACTTATCTTATATGGGACACTTGGCTCCTCAGGAGAGGAGATCTTGCCTTTAAAAGGACAACGCACAGCAGGCTTGGGCCAAAATGTATAATTGTAGGCTTAAGAAAAAAGGAGCAGGGGTGGAAGCTGTAAAACAACCTAGCAAGAACACTCCTGGGGATTTAAACCATGCTGAAACATCACAGAGCTTTATGCCAGGAGAGATGCTTTTCACTTAATTTCTCATTCCCCATGAAATAAACAGCGTTGTAACAATGGAGGCACGAGTGAAACTGCGCCGGCAGTCGGTCGCACATCCCCTCTGCCCTCTGCACAGCACAGCCAGGAGGGAGAGGGTCGGTGGCAGAGCCCTGGGGGTCTGGGGACTATCCTGGCACCTCTCTGTCATCCCCGCCCCCCCTCCACAGCCCACACCTTTTCCATTCTCCCTTTCTCCCAAAGGCAGTGATGGGTTTCTGCCACCCCAAGGCTGCAGGATGTGAGGGGAGGCAGGAGCAAACCAGCAAAGCTTCGATTTTGTTCCCTTTGCCTGGCACAGAGAAGGGAGGAAGGCAGCAGCATTACTAATTGCAATTAACACAGTCGCTTCCTATTTACTTTTTCCTAATGAGGAGACTTGGGGGTGCAGCAGATGCCGCACCGGGAAGCTGCCCGTGCTTGCTCTCGGTGAAGGACTTGCAGGCACAACTGAAGCCCGTAATTAGCATCGGTTTTCCTGCCAGCCTGGGAGGGGCTGCAACATTTACACCCGCTGCTTCCAAGGCTGATCCTATCTTACGCTTTGCAGACATGCCTCAGTACCACTGAGAAAACTGAAACTGGTGGAAACTCTTGATGCTCAGAAGTTACCTGTGATCGTCCTTCTTGTGAAGCAAGAAGCAATTTCCTTCTAGTCAAAGAACAGGGTTCTCCATCGTTCTATATACACCGGACCTGGAGCACCACAGCCCGACTCGCTACCTCTCACGGGTTCATGATGAGATTTGCAGTAGTGGGTATTTTCCCATAAAATCTAAGTTCCTGGACTCACATGACTGGAGTGCGAGGCTCTTGGAAGGAAGCAGAAAGAAAAGTCTTGCCCTAATGGTTGTAAAGCGAAGCCTGGAAGTTTGAACATAAAGGCCCCAATGGACTTAAGGTTGAAAGGCAAGTAAAAAGAAGCTGAAATATATAGTTTGGGGATCTTATTATATAATGCTCAGCATTGGCCCCTGCCTGCATTAACCTTGCAGGCAGGAAGCTGTGACAGACCTGAGAAGTGAGCCAAGAGTTCCTGATCTCTATCCCTGCCTTGCTGAGGACCATCCCACATCCTTATGCAAATGCCATTTACTTAAACAGGCCTACAGTTCTCCACTGGTGATCTTACACAACTGCTCTAGGCCATTACTTTCATAAATGATCTCAGGAAAACAGCTGCCATGCAGAAGCTTTTTGCAATTCCAGCTTTCACACGACGCTCAAGTCAGCCATCGAATCTGGCAAGCCCCCAGTTGCTGGCCTAAGTCCCTGAAACCCTGATTTGAAACCTGCTGTCCACGTGTTGCCCTTCACAGAGTGCTTGGACCCTGCCGTGTCAAGCTGAGCTGCCCCAGCACTGAGTGATGTGCAGTAAAATGATGGTGCAGAGGAATTTGCAAACCGCCCCCCCCCCCATCAGCTCTTGCAGCCAGGTCCTTTAGAGGCTTTTCAAGCTTCTGGACCTCAGCAAAGGAAGAAAGAACTCAGCCTGCAACAGCATCTTCGTGGGCTTCAGGCCATGGAACGGGGTGCAGAGGGACCAAATGATGGTTCAAGCCCCGCAGCAGCACAGTGCCACAGCCCCAGTGGCAGGGAGGTGTAGGGACTGGTGGGGACACGCTGTGGGTGCCAACCCTCCTTACCATTCTCACCAGCCTCCAACATGCCCTGCAAGTATCGGAAGGATCCAGACTGCTTAGGCTCTGAAACGGGCTTTTCATAATCCTGAAGCATCTTGTAGACATCCGACTCCACATCAATCCCGTTTCTGTTCCGTGGGAGAGACTTCATGGGGTCAACGCTGTTTTAAAGAAGGAAAAGCTCAAGTCAAATATAAACAGCAACTGTCAGCTCGTCAGGGAGGTACTGAAACCTCCACATTCCCACAGATTCAATCAAACTCAAACACTTCTCTGTTCCCATGGGTTTCTCTGCCTGGAGGTATGCCTGTCCCAGGAGCAGCCACCGAACCAGGGAAGTTAAACTTGTTCCCTGTTGGGCTCCAATTGAGCAATGTAGCTGGGGCTGGCCCAGGTACCCGCAGGGAAGAGGACAGCTGCCACAAGCACTGTAACTTGCTTGGCCACACATGGAATTTATTGAAAAAAATGGGTAAACCACTGCATTTCATTAATTACACAGGGCCAGGGGGTCCACGGCCCCTTGTACCACTGTGAGGGCATCCGGCACGAGGAGAGCGTGTGCTGCTGCCCAGCACCGGCACGGCAGCAAATCCCCTGGCCAGCCACCAGCGCCTCTTTTGAAGTGAGCGTTTCTGTAGGTGACTGCATTAAAGGATCCATTGGTCAGACAGAGCCCACAGCTTAAATGAGAACAGCACCCTGCGGGGCTGCTCAGCACTCAGGGAACGAGAGCAGCCCCGTACCTGCCCCCCCAGCCACATGCCCACATGCCCACCTTCAGCATCCAGACCTGGAGCTGCTCCTTGTCTGTATGTGGCATAACAGACAACAAATAGTCATTTAAACCATTATTCCAGTTCAGTCGATACATCAAAACATGAAAAGCATAGTTAGGAATTAAAAAAAAATATTTTGGGTACATGTTTAAGTGTCCTGCTGAGTAGGGGGGAACTGAAGTGCTGTTGAGCTTCACTGAGGCCCCAAAGCACAGCACAGCTCCAGCAAAAGGGGCTCCTTTTCCTTTGTAAGGAGAAGGTCATCAAGGTCTTTATAAAACCAATAAATACAGCATGAGCCCTGAACGCCACCAGACAGCTTAACATATTTTAGCCATCATCTGACTCATTTTCTCCATCAGCAATACATTCATGCTAAAAAAAAAAAAAAAAAAAGAGAGAGAGAAAAATAAAATTCACTTACAAACAAACAGAAAAACCAACAAAACCCACCCCAAAACAAAAGAAAATTCATTCTCAAAGAAGAGCCAAAGCTCCATTTTTGGGAAGCGACCCACCCAGCAGTGCCGGTGCCGGCGGGCAGAGCAGAAGTGCCGCTGCTGGGGCTCGGGGCTGCCGAGGCAGCTGAAGACCCGTCGCCGCGACTCCCGGCCAGCCCAAGCCCCCGTGTGCCCCGAGTGCCGACCTGCCTGCCTACAGCCCTCTTGTGCACCAGTGCACACGCTTCCAGTGAAAAAGGGCAGGTTTTGACCAGTCCAGCCTGATCAAGCACAACTCAAAGAGATCGCCCTCCTGCCCCCGTCCTGCTCCAACGCCCAAGCTGATCTGGCTTTTGGCTCACACACAGATAACAGCAGATTTTGCTCTCTGTATTTTTTGTGCAGTTCTCTTCTTTCCAACTTCATTAACTTCCCTGGAGCAGCACAGGGAATAAGCTGGCTCGCAGCATCACTGAAATATGAATTCGTGCAGCCACAGAGTTCCCGAGCTGAAAAGAAACTCGCTCTGCTCTTTGTACTTGATACAGACATTACTTTCTTGCAGAATATTTTGCCAGTCTGGAGAAGCATAAATCAGCAGTGGCGTAAGCCATGCGAAAGCATCACCGTCCACAACCTGGCCTATCTCAAAGTCCGAGTTATCCACCCAAACCATTCTTGGCTACACAAAAGCTTTTTCTTTCCTACGAGCATTATTTATTTCTCAGCCTCCCAGACAGCTGCACTGAGCAGATCGTACATTGATAAAACTCCCAGTTTACTGGGGTTAATTTTCTCCATGATATCTCCAGCTCCCAACCCAGGTGCTGGCTCCTGGCTTTGTGCCGGTGCAATCCCCACTCCTAGGAGAGCCAAACCCTCCATCCCGCCTTGAATGTATCCTTTGAAAAAATGGGATACTAATGTCTGTGACACTCCCTGCAATTAATCCCAGCCTGGGGACTGGACCTGAAGATGCCCATCTACCTACCCCCGCTGTCAACAGAAGGAACTTTCACAGATCTGGAACACCAGCCCCTTCACCCTTCTCAGAGAGAAGTGATTGAACATTGCCGCAGCATCACAAGCTTAAATTCAGTGTAGCAGTTACTACATACGTAGACATGGTCATTTTGTTCAGAACTTGGCATCTCCAACCATCCTTTTTTTTGAGTTTTGGGGGGCTTTGGTTGTTCAGAGTTTTTTTCCCCCGTTTTTTCTCCCACCTACACTTGCCCAGCCCAATGGAGCAGGAGCTGAACCCAGCACCTCTGGAGCTCCAGGAGCAAAACAGCTTCAGTGCACACCCCTGAAATTGAGCTTGCAGGAACAGCAGTGGGACCCAGTGTCTGAGCCATGCTCTCGTCCTACCTCTGGGCCGGGGTGATGTGCAGCCCACTCAGCTGGCCCGGCAGAGCTGACTCGGAGCTGCTGTTAGCGTAGAGCCGGGTTGGGTGATGATGCTGCACATTCAACATCTGCTTGTTGTCCATGGGGCTGCCACCAGTACCGTGGGGCACTGGCCTCCTGCTCTGGGCAGGCCCGTTGTCCTGGAAGAGAAGAAAAAGCAGAAAAAACTGAGATTTATAGTTCTTGATTTGATATACACGGAGAGGCTGCGCTGGGACTTGCAGTTTGCAGTAACGATTTTTTATACGTGCTGTGGAAAGCCGAGATATGCAGCAGGAAAAGGAAAACGCAGGCTTGACCTGCAGTTAAATCTTGCTGAATCTATGCAGCTTTCCTTGGTCTCCAACCAAATGAACTCGCCTGTTTCTCCAGTGTGAGCCACTGCCAAGTATCCTGCATTTATCCTCCTGTAAAAGCATATTTGTTATTTCCGCAAAAGAAAGGCTGCGAGTCTGCTTCTCATTTTGCGTTACATCACTCTAAGAGCACTTACCGCTCTTCTGACTTCGGGGCAATTGCTCTGATTTACATTAGCAAAGCATGATAGAAGCAAGGCACGATAAAACCTGAGCTCTGCCTGTGCGCACAGGTCGGGCAAAACCTGAAGCCAAGGGGCCAGGCTTGGTATTTTCACTTACTCGCAGCTACTCTTGTCCACAAAGATCCGTGTTCATTTTGGGAGGTTTTCTCCCCAGATCAGTCATTCACAGTGTGAGAAAGGCACCGGTCAAGGGTTTAGCTCAGTATTCATATTTTTATTTGCATTTTAATTCCCAAGGCAAACTGCAGAAATCTTTTTGCCGTATGACCTTAAGTTAGGAACTCAGATGCCATTAAAACACAAGTTTTCCATGTTATTTTACCTACATAAAACATTACCTATGTGTTTTTCCAAAGCTTTGCTAGTCAGCCCTGCGCACACCCATAAATCCCGCTGTACCTACTGCTAATCTGGCCACAAACCACCTGAGCTAGGCGTGGGGGAGCGGCCAGCAGCCCCTTCCCAGTGGAGGGGCTAATTCCAGCCATCGGGAAAGGCAGCAGAAAGCCAGACACAGCCTAAGGATGCGCATCGGCTGCTGCTATGCCCAGTCACGCGAGTCAGAAATGTGCCCATACCAATGGAAGAAATAGATGCTTTATAAGATGCTGTAATCTGTTTAATCTGGTTTAATCTGTTTCAGGGCAGATCCCCAGAGATGCTGCCTTGCACCAGCTTTTCAGTAGACTGGAGCTGATGCAAAACCAAGCAGAAAAAGAAAACACCGTCCTGTGAACAAATAACAAAGTGCATGTTACGGGGCTCTAATACAAAGCTTACTTTTGACTAAAATAATCCAATAAATACTAATTGGAAACAAATGTCTATCACTGGTGCATAGCAGAAAACACTGGCGCTCCCAAGCCTTGTAAAAATGAGCAGCAAAGAGAAATAAAAACCAGATCCTGCCAGCAAAAGATCTTGAAAGTCCAGTTCTTCAGTTCTTCCCAAGGCAAAACTCCCATTGATAAAAACTGGGCTTAATTGAGAACTGCAAGATGGTGCCTTTGAGTTTTTCTTCTGCTCCCAGCTGAAAACCTGCAGATTCTGGCAAGCTCCTGGCACTTCCAGCGCCTCGAAAGCTTCAGCAGCTGCTCCGAGCCCTCTGGTCCCCACTCCTTCCACACTGTGCATGCACACACATGTGGGGAGAACTGCTTCCAACAAAATAACTTCAAATTATCTATTAAAAAAGGAATTTAGCTGCCAGGAATAATATAATTTTAACTGTTCCCCAATTTATGTTCTTAAAAAAAGTATAAATACAACCAGGCTATTGGTTTCCAATTCCCAGATTGACATTATTATTTCAAGGAAAATAAAGAAAGCGCTTTCAACCATGACACAGAAAGGAAAAGAAGGATCATAAATGTTTCGGGGAAAAACGCAATGGCCCATGCTGGCTGGCCAGCCATCACGAGCTACAGAGTTATGCTTTTAGAAACCACGACCATGAATTCCCCGTGCGTGGGAGCCGGTGCGAGGGCAGCTGGAGCTCTGCCTGCCGGGCACAGGGCAGGGTCATCCTCTGGCTCCTCCACACCAGGGACATCCAGACCCTTTCCCACAGAGCATGGCAGCTATTTCTGGAATGAAAACCTCCTCCATCAAGGGGCCTAGAGACCATCATCACCACAGACCCCCTTTAATCCAAGGTGGCTTGAAAAGCATTGCCCTTTCATCCCCATTAAGCTCAGCAATTTGGACATCGACAGCAAATGTTGCTATAAGGTACAGCACACAGCCTGCCTGCTCT
The DNA here is from genome assembly GCF_963210335.1 of Falco punctatus. NCBI lineage: Eukaryota > Metazoa > Chordata > Aves > Falconiformes > Falconidae > Falco > Falco punctatus. The sequence goes on along the minus strand of NC_137588.1, from coordinate 63,385,379 downwards.
GCAAAGGCATGGAAGCCCGGTGATGGAAATAGAGCGTTTCAGAGCCCTCCCTGCACTGCTGAGCTGCTCGGTGCCCCTGGTGCCACCAGCTCCCTGTCCCTGCAGGAGGGGGATGCTCATGGTGGTGGCAGCTCAACCTCTACTTCTGCTCAGCCATGACCCAACAGCATCCATAGGGATCAACAGCCTCCTCCCAATGGACACTGGAGAGCTCCCGCTACCCTCGCACCCATCAGACCGAGACCACAGAGGTGAGGCACTGGATGTCCCTCAGCCTTTTCCACCAAGTCCTTTGCAGACTTTGGAGAGCTGTGCTGTGTGCTGGGGGCAGCTCAGGGCTCTGTGGGAAACAGGCAGAAGGTGTGTACCTGGCTGAGAGCTCACTGGTCCTTGCCTTCCTCGGTGCTCTCAGTTTCTCTGCTACGCGACCTCCCCGTTGCACAAAAAGCTGTTCCTGGGACTGAGCTCAGTCTCCTTTTCCTCATCTCAAAGACTGGGAGACCTTCAAAAGGCTTCACATTGTGCAAAACACTCATGCACTCGCTCTCGGAAACCTAGAACCAGATGGATTTCTTTCCAGTTCTCAAATTCAAGATCAGTTAAAATTTCCCCCCCTTTGGGACCTAATTTGCTTCTCTCTGCTGGCTTTTTCTTCCTGCTTTTTATGGTCTCTCTTAAATTAAGAGGGTTTGCAAACCTTTCCTAACAGCTGGCCTGAGAAGTTTCACAGAGAAGAACTCTTTTAGCCTACAGACAAGAAACTCACAAGCCGTTCCCTCACGCTTGCCTTCCCGGACCATCAATGACGAAGCGAAGCCCCCTCCTGACACGCAGCGCTTGGAGCTGCTGGAGCCCAGGCTGCCCTGCTCCTGGCAAACACGATCTGCGCAGCCGTCCCACACCAGATAAATCCAAGGCAGGGCTGGAAAGGAGCTGTTTGAAGTCCCGGTCCCAGGGAGCTGGTGGGGTTTGGGGTGGTTTTGTGTGCAGCTGCAGTGCTGCTGCAGCACAGTGTGCAGTGAATGCCCTCGGCCAGCACCCAGCTGGAGCCACCTTTGCTGGGCACCACCTTGCTGGGGACACCCAGCCTGTCCCTCCCCACCAGGGGAAGGAATGAGCAGAGGAAAAGGAATTGTTTGGAGGAGAATGAGCCACAGCAAACAAAAAAGATGACTTGCAGCAACCACCTGCCCCAGCCATTCCATGCACGGCCTTGCCAGAATGCTGCCTCCTCCTCCTCCTCCTCCTCAAGATGCATTTATCAGCATTGCATGAATGCAGCCTCTGCCTTATCAAGCACAGGTAAGAGCTGCCTTTACCAATACAGTATTTATATTCTGAGGAACTATTTCCAGCAGAAGGAAAAGGTGACACAGGGTATGGGAGTGTTTCTCTTGGCAGGAGGCGCAGGAAGCTGGGGCAGCGGTACACAGGTAGCTGCAGCAGGAGCAGTGCTGGCAGGAGCAGCGCTGACAGCACGTAGCGCCTTGCCCGGAGTTGCCGCAGGGCTACAAGTGCCGATGAGGCGCGGTGGGTCGGCTATTGCACCTGAGCTACCGCATCTCTGCACGCTGAGCCTTGGACACCGCCGGCCAGATGCCATCAACTTGGCTTGCACTGAGCTGCACCTCCCTGCCTGCAGTGTCTCTGGCACATTCTTGGGTGCTACTGTTTATTCAGATAAGAGAAAAGAGAAATGTAGCTGGGTTTGGGATGCCTGGCTCTTGTCCCCACCATACAATGCAGCATCGAGAGCATGAAAGGAATGATTTTCCTTTTATATTTAAGGGAAGGATGCTGAATGACAGGTTGCTTGGATTTAGTCATGGAAATTCCAAAAAGAGCCAGAAATACGGAGAGCTTTTACGCCTTCTTCTTCTACAAGCACTTCAGTTCAATTTCTAGTAAATCCCTCTGTTCTATGCCTGCTTATTAGTGATGCTCTCTTCCCCTGTATCAGGTATTTCGTTCAGCTACAGCATGATGCCTGGACATAGCTGGTGGAGCAATGTGCACAATCAGCGAGGTAATGAAGCTCAAATGCTTTCCACAGGACACATGGTTTCCAATGTCAGGAAACATATAGGGGAGCATTAAAAGAAGCAAGCTGGACATTCCAACAGAAATACAAATCTACTCTGCGGCTTCACCAAGCAGAGCTAATGCGTGCTCTAGGTAACGGGTCAGAAGACGGGCTTTGCCTGCTCATTACAGCTGTGGCGCTGACTCTGCTGGAATAGCTGAACCGAGGCACTTTCATCCCTTAGGGCTTTTAGATGAACCTGTCATAGGACAGAAGACTCAAAAAATTAAGTACTTCTATCAAGCTAATCACTGCTAAAAGAAGTGTTCCCCTAAGTAGGAAAACATGCTGCCAACCTAGAATTTTGGAAAGGTTTTGAAAATTAGCCTCAGTCCCTCTCTCTCTGGGAGCGAGTTTATCATATTTTGAAACCACCTTTTGTAAAGACAATAAAAAGCAGAAATTTCTACGGATTTTTAAAATACGCCAAGGCGAGCACACTCTTTCAACTACCTACTTAACAGGAGTAATGCTGGGATCCAGAGCTGGGAAGAGGATTTAACTTATTAAAAGTTAAACTCATGGATTTAAACATAACCCATCTCCTGGCAAGCAGAAGTCCCCCGTGCTCGCCGCCTCGGCCGCTCTTGGTTCCAGCTGATCTCAGCCCAGAGCTTCAGGGCTGCGTTTTGCAGAGCTGCAGGAGCTACCTGGCCTTGGAACCCAGAGAAGATGCTACAGGAGACACAATTCTTTTCAGAGTTTTGGGAACTTGCATTTGTATTCTGATACACTTTGGTAAAATCTGACCTCAACTTTCCTCAAGTTTGACCACTTTGATGCCTCAATTTTTCTTACTCTTAAGAAAAAAAACCCAATCCCAACCAAAAAGGAATTTTTTTGACATTTCACAAAACGCCCTATTTGCCCTTCCAGCCTTTTTCAACTGTGAGTCTTTAGCTCTAGAGGCCACAGGTTTTAGACACAGCTTAAGAGAACTTCAGACTTCATGTTCTGATCCAAAGCATTTAAAGTTCATTCATTTCTTTTGCAGTATTTGAAATTACACCCTTAAGAGGCCAGAAGTGCAAACAAAATAACTAATCTCATTTTTCAGACTATCAGACATCAAACCCGAAGATTGCTAATTTGAGAAGCCAGCGTTGGCTCCTAGCAGCTCCATGGAAGCACCTACACCTGTGGCCTGATTTGGAAGGGCTTTGAGCAACGGTTGGCTTCAGCATATCTGAGAAACCTTCATTGGGAGAGGACCCACCAGCTGCAGAGCCAAACACACCTCCCAAATGACACCTTCGAGCCCCAAATCCATCCCGGAGCCACTTGGGCAGCGGTGGGAGAGGATCTGCCAGGAGAGGACGGGCTGCAGCTCTGGTGCCCAGCCACTGCAGGGGTCACCTGCCCTGAGCCCAGGGGAGCCAGTCCTGCTCTCTGCTATAAACACATGCTGCATCAGCCTTAAACAGAGCTGAAGGTCATTAATGGCTTCGATGTACTTCAGATCCACTCACTTCCTAAAACCCGAACGCAGTCAGTCAGGGTCAGCTAGACATTTGCTGCCAACAAGCTGAATTAGAGACGTGAGCGGTGCTACTTGTGCCCCAGGAGGTCAAAGCATCCCTTAGCTGTGGGGTCACCTGGAAGAGGTACCTCTTGTGACCATGCTTGGTGACTTGTGTCCATTCTCCAGTGGCAGCAGGACAAGCCCAAGTGCTCTGGCTCCTCATCAGCGTTCAACTTCTCTCTCCCAGCTTGGGTAGTCGAGCCTAGCTGCGCTCTGCAGCATCCACCAGTGATTCTCTGACTCTCTGCAATGTAGGGCTAAAAGATGTGTCCCTGGCATCGGTCCCCAGCTGCCCACCACAGAAGGGAAGTGGGCAAAAGGACCTTCCTGCGGAACCGGGTAATGCTTGTATGTCACTATTACTGTTATTAGGAGACCATCAGACCATGCCCATTAGCTACACCTGAAGGAAGGTCAGCTTAGAGCAAACCCATCGCAGCTCCTGCAAGGCTGAGCAGTGGTTTGAGACCAGTCCCCACCGTGCCTGCTGTCCAACATCCCCAGACAACCCGGTGATGGCCTCCCCGGCTTCTCCAGTGGGCGCCTGGCACCACTGGCTGCCCAGGGCTCGACGGGACCAGCTCAGACCTGGCAGCGAGAGAAAAGGGTAGAATAGGAGCAAGGATCTCTCTAAAGCAAAGGTGTAATTCCTGCCCTGGCTGCCTTTTCTTCTGACACGGCCGGACTTTGATGACGTGATTCTGACCTCTCCTGGCAGAGGGCTTTTTGTGGGTGAAGTTTTACTGCCTTCATCACTGCAGGTACTATTTCATGCAAATGTGACAAGCAATTAAGCCTGAAGACATACCGTAGCATATCCCGACACCCTCAAGACTGAAATTCAGCCTCTGCACAAAGGACAACTGCAATGCAGCAATCCCTTCCCCTCATTCCCCCCAGCTTTTCAACAGCAAAGACAGTGCTTTGTCTCTGATAAACTGGTTCAAAAGTCCCAGAAATGGAAATCTTATTATTACCCCGCAGAGGTGGTGTACAGGACAGACAGCACAGTTTTCGCTCGAATGCAAATAACAGACTTACGCCGTGGCCAGCATCTGCAGGAGTGGGATTGATTCTCCAGCTCGCTGCCTCAGAAGAAGTCCTGTGGCAAACCCTTATGACAAAGGCTGCCCCCAAAGCTGGGGGAAAAAGGATAAATTTTAAAAGCTGCATACGTTTTGACACATATGTCCCTATAAGCACAGTTCAGATGTCCTGTTGAGACGCTGTTTTTACAGCATAAGCAGGCTTCAGTCTAACTTTAAAAAGCTCTAGTAAGTATGATCCCACTATTCAGCTCAGCTCAGAAGATTAACAGATAAGAAAAAAGGCTGAGCATAGTTCGCTGAAGCTGGATGAACAGAGTGTGTGGGTTATTTTACGAGATAGATTTCAAAGATTTTGCCAAGTTCCTCTTTCAGCATATACCATGGTCTGAAGAACTTTATCCATCATGTCCTTCCTACTACGCTCCTTTCACAGTCATCAGCTAAACACCAAATTAATTTTTCAGATCTCTCTAAGTAAGAGACCAAACCCTTAAAATCAGATGGTCTTTTAGTTAAAAGGCTGCAGACAACGTTCACATGAAACATGACTCAATGCAGAGCCTGGCTGAGCCCCAGCCTGCCCGCGTCCCCAGGACAGTCTGTGCCCTGAGAAGGCACGGCTGTTGGCACATGGCAAGTCACGTCTCAGGACAGGGGCTCAAAACGAACCCCATGGCTTCTTGCTGGGTCTTGGACGTGCTGAAAAACATCGCTGGGTCACGTTCTGGTAGGCAGAGTGCAGCCCCTGTGAGCATTGCTAAGGTTTGCTCAGCTTCGTGGTGTTGGACCTGGCAGTCAGGTTCATTTTAAAGCACTTATTTCTGTATTACATGCTGCAATTTCTGCTGAAACCCCTGCAAGCCACAGCAAAAGCATTGTGTGAAAATCTCCATTGCCTTCTATTTAATTGCTGTTCTGGCAGGGAGCTGGCTGAGGTCAGCCCCATCCACCTCCCGTCACTGCAAATTTCCAGCCACAAACCCCCATTTCCACAGGTAAAACCCACACACCTCTACATACAGAAGCCTGCCTTTGTTTTTCAGGAGTAATTCCATAAACACATGACTCCAGGAGCTGGGGCTTGACCCAAAGCCCCGGCTGCCCTCGCCCCGGGCACTGCAGAGCTGCCAAGGCCAGTGCCAGGCTGAGGTTCGCACCAAAGGGGCAAAAGCTGAACATTTCCTACCAGCTCTAAATGATGTGTCACGTTTGACAGCATTATAGCAGCCTTGACGAGAGTCACCCAAAATGTATTTGCATGGATGGGAAAGTTTCTAAACCATTTGTAAACAATGGTTGGGAATTTCTTAACTTCCAGGAGGAAGACATCTATGCCTTTCTGAAGGAATGCTCTCACGAGAAGCAGCTCTGCAATATAAAATGAGGTATTTTTAAAATTGGTTTTAGGGTAAGCTGGGAAAATACTCCAGGTCTGTATTTGCACATGCACATTGTCAGCACTATACATTACATAGCACAAGGACAGCATATATCTAACCCAGGGACAATTTCTCACAATTAGAGAAGCAAACTACACCGACCCTTCTGAAGGAGCAAACGCTTCTCCCCTTGGTGCAGTCACGCTGATGGCCACCAGCAAGGGTGTGATGGTTGCCAGCTCCCAGCGGTGCAGCAAACAGCTTCACCCCCCCGTGCGAATTAAGGAGATCAAGAGGGACTGGAGTGCAATGCCACGACTTTATCCCTTAAGCTACCTGGCTCCCCAGCGGTCTCTTAAAAATCCACAGCGATGGAAAAAAGTTCCCCAAGACCAGCAAGAACGATTAAAATGTGTTTCCATTTATCTCGCCTGCTCCAGTGCAGAGGGCATGTTTTTAATATCAAGGGTGCATGCAAGGGAGTGTTTAGCAAGCAGACAGAGGAGGGCTTTGTACAAACATGTCGGTTTTATTAACACTTTCATACAAAAAGCAAGATAGCTGGGGAGCATGCGCTGCGCTGCGCTGGAGGTCACAGGGCACACCGGCTGCATTTGCCAAACACCTTCGGGCACAGCTCTGCAGCCAGGCAACGTGAATACATCTGGACAGGGCAGTAACTACTGCACTGCAGTAACACAACACACTTGCGTCAAGGCTCAGGCTTGGTGTATCTCCAGCTCTCATAGTCCTCAGCCAGCCTCAGTCTGGTTCATATGTACACAGAACTAATATTTGTAATAAGTAATTTTAGAAGAAATTAGAGTAGGTGAAGAAGTCTAAGACTAAAAGAATTTCTATGTATCCTATACATAGTATTTAATTTTCAGCCATACAGGAAAGTCTAATGACCATTAATAGAAAATAAACATCAGTGAAACATCAAGGTATTTTTTGCAATATAATAACCCTGAAAAACAAAGGTAGAAGAGCCTCGAAATTCTCTCCTCTCTCCAGCGGCAGCAGTGCCCTCCTGCCAGATGATTATCTGACCTTAGCTAAACTCAACGACAGTCTAAACCCCAGGAAGGATTTTCCCTCTGCTTTCCGGTGTTCAGGGTCACCTTCCCAGCCCAGCAGCAGACAGCCATGGTGTAGGAGAACATTACTCAGTGCAGGCACCAGGCTGATGCTCCTGCCAGTGCTCAGCCTCAAGCTGCCCTGCTGTGCATGGGCTGCTGCATGCCTTGGATCAGACTCCCCACTGACAGAAAATAATGTCTACTACAGAGGGGAAAAAAAACCCCAAACCATCACAAGTATCCAGCCCAGCCTCCTGCCTGCTCCCCCTCCTCTTAGGGAAGATGCTGCTGGTCCCATTTCAGTGACACCTGACTGAGCCACCATTTAATGCTGCTATTAAATCACTTTTCTCACCATCTGGTGTTTGGCTTAAGGAACAAACCTAGTGAACTTAATGCAGGCAACGTCCCTATTCCATCCTTGCCAGCTTACTGTCTCTCTCCTCTACTCCCAGTTGTGGGAATTGCTGCATTTCCAAGTGTTATCATATCATACTTCCTGGTTTGTGTTTTTTTTTCCCATAAGTGCCTTCAGCAGCTAATTGAAAGACAAAAGCATCACTGGCAACAAGCTAATCTTCAGACTAGAGAAATATTACCTGCTTAAACCCCAAAGATGCCTACTTCATCAGTGTGGCTTATCTGAACGTCTCTCTCTGTGAAAGCCAGGGTAAGGTACACAGGAAAACACAATGAAAGCAGTAGGATAATATTTTTTGTTTTCATTTTGGAATTCCCCAACCTTTTGCTTTTACTCATTAATAAAGAAGATAAACTCAGCTCGAATTAAAACATGTCTTGGGTTTTCCTGCTAACAAACAAGCACTGGCAGTGCCTGTGGGACATCCCAGCCCTCCATGGCAGGAGCAGGCTGTTCCAGGGGATGGGAGGCAGCTACTGCAGCCTGGCTGTCCCAGGCTCTCCGCTCTCCCTGGCTGCCACTTACCCACCCCTCTGGCCAAAGAGAGGTTTGGGAGCAGCTCCCTGCCCTTGACGCATCCCCTTCACCCGCCGTGCTGGCAGCCGGTCTGCCCTGTGCCACTCATCTGGCTGCAAGGAACCTAGGGGACCACAGTAAGCATCCCTCCTGCCCCCATCACCCCATCCCTGTATTAGCATTGCCATCCCCTGCCCCAGCACCCCATCCTTGCACCAGCATTGCCATCCCCTGCATCCAGCACCCCATCCCTGCTCCCAGCATCACCACCCCCTGCACCCAGCTGCCTGGGACGGTGCTCTCTCTGCACACTCTCACCCCAGCAGGTCACACAAGCAACTGCCAAGAGCAATTAATTTATCTTAAGTGAGCAACAAGTGAAAATGGAATGGGGTAAGTTATTTTTCCCCGATGGATAAGAACACAAACACTAAACTATGCCTCCCTCTGCTTCCAAGCAAACACCTGGTATTTCTGAATACACAAGCAGGCTGTTTCTGAACCTGTGTCAACAGAATCATCACTGAAACTGATGTTATCAAGTAAAATAACACGGTGTGTATCTGCCTTACTTCTTTATCCAACAGCATTTTCTGTTTTGTCTTAAATCAACCCACATTGTTACTATTTCAGTATAGCACCTATTTACCTTCAACAAAACCAAGTTATTCAAGTTACCTGGGCAGAAGAAAACACCATTTTGAAGTTTCCATTCCCATTTTTTCCCTTCACCCTAAGATTGGATTTTCCCCTTTCAAATACCAGGATTGTTCAAGCTCACTTGAAGATGCCGATTCATGTAAGAGATACATAGAGGATTTCACATGAAAGTTACAGCTACAACAGTCTGACGTGTCAAAGTGGTTCTGAGAAAATGCCTTTGCTTTCAAATGATTTAATATTATATCAGAGTTACAAATAGAAACAGACTTGTGTGCAACCTCTTCACCCAGTATATTAGACCAGTGGTGTTGGTGGTACATATACCCCTGACTTGAGTGCGAAGCGCTGTGGGAGTGCTCGCAGCTCCAGGCTGACGCCGCTTGCAGCCGCCGTCAGGATTCAGCATGTTTCTGCTATTAAATCAGTCCTCAAACAACAAGCTGGGAGTTCCCATGCGACGGGAACCCGGGCTTGTGCCAGGGCATTATCTCATCCTTTGTTTTCCCCAAAGTACGAGGCAGACATTTTCCCTCTCCTCCCGCCCCGAGAGCACCGGCCGATGCCCGTGCGAGGGCTGGGTGCAGGGGGGGGGCAGGGGTCCTGACGAGAGCAGACATGGCCCATCCCACCGGCCAGGGGAGGAAGGAAAGTCGGTCACCTCCAGAACGGGAATTCTACCTCCCCAACAACAAGGCTTTAACCCCCAGTTCACAGAAATAAGTCTGGGCTATACCATGCTTTCACAAAGCTGTATATGGAAATTTCATGCACACCACCAGCCTGCTGAGAACTTAATGCAATACGCAAAGCTAATTAATCAAATGAGGAGTAATTAATCCTGAATAAGAAAAGCCCAGGCCTTCTCCACTTCCCAGAGCTCAGCCCTCAGTCGGAGGGTCAGGCTGGAAAGCTGCCGCTCCCGGGGCACACGCAGCACAAGAGGGGACCACGGCAAGGGGGAGCGGGAGCACTGACCCGCCGGCCCCGTCCCTCCTCCAGGAGCAACACGGGTGCTGCTGCGCTGGCTCGCTGGCACTGGGATGCCATTCCCGTGGGACAGGGCTAATGGACCGCCTGCGGGAAGTACCACTCCCTCTCCGGGCAGCCGGAGGAAACCCAGCCTGTCACCCCACATAGCTTCCCTCAGCCAAGTGTCCAGGTCTGGGAGGACTTGCATCCTATTCCAGCTCTGGCTACGTGCTGCCAATTCAATTTCTGCTGCAATTATTCTCCCACCCAGACACTTGATCTACTGTCAATTAGTGCTGATGAGGCTCTGCCCCACAGCCTGAAGCCCGTGTTTCCAGCCCTCCTGGGCCAGAAACCTGCCAATTCTGGCAGTATGGGAACGGTCAAGAAAACAAACATCCTCTCCTTTTATTAGCACCACATGGCAGTATTTTGACTAGCGAGTTCACGCTACAAGAAGCCGAAGACAGCGGGATCCCCAGAAACTGATGGATCGGGCTCTGCGCTCTCTGCCTTGCTGAGGCGGGACAGCCAGGGCCAGTGCCTGCAGCGATGCCGACACAGGGCGCACAGCCGGTGGCAAAGCCAGACCGGAGATCCCAACACATCAGCAATGATTTCATGTCTGCGTGATGGGATCCTGACTTCATGCAACGGTGCTGCTGGAGAGCACCGAGCCGCCCTCAGCATCCCCGTGGGTCCCACCGTCACCCACAACCAGGTCCGGCAGACACGAATCTTTTTGTTATTTAGGATGCAAGTTTGAATGTCACTGAATTTGTGACCTCCACTATAGACTCCTGCTGTTAAGGGCAGACTTGTATAGTGTAACCAACTGATAACCGAAGCCTGCTTTTTTTAAAACAAATGGTATTTCACGAAGGTGACCCACTAGCATCCTGTTCCGTGTCATTTCTGCTGTGAACAAGCAGCTCTCTCCACTTCCAGCTTCTGCAGTTGTGAGGGCAGTTATTCCCTGCAGTCATGGCAGTAATCAGTTTTAATAAGAAGGATTGATTACATTCTTGGTCTTTGCGTAGGGGTTTTCCACAAAGCTCAAATGACAAACCACAACAGATTTAGAAAGAGAGGAAAGCTCATCAGCTGGTCCATACCTTCCAAATTCTCTCGCACAAAAGATAACTGCAAGCCTTGCTGCCTTCAAGACAAAGACTGCGCCTAAATAAATCAAATTTAATTATAGGGTATATGCTTTCCTAGAAATCGCACAGATTTAGGCATTCTGCTTATGCTCACACATTTTGGGGCCTCTAGCAAGAATTACTGTAGTCACAAGTCAAAAGACTTTTTAGACATCTTTGCCCATTATGATGGAAAAGTTGACAGAGTAAAACCTGGAGGAAGGAAAGACATGTGCTCCACATTACTGGAAAGGCCACTTGGGGTAAAACTCTCAAAACCCTTTTCAAGGACAACCCCAAACCTATTTTTGTGATTTGAGGGCAGAATTCCAGCAGATTCCTCCCCTTTCCCCGTGTTTCAAAGCAGATTGCTTTTTTCCAGATGCGAGGAAGTGCACCTAAAGGTTGTGCATTTTGAGCCAAGCTATTACTTTACAATGAACCTTTTCTTTCTCACGATCTAGTAAGTGCCTTTGCTCACAGGGGCTGAGCAAATACAGCCCCGGGTCATATGGCATCGCTCCACCAGGGACCCCAGCCACGATCCGAATCTCTGCTCCTGGGGGACAGGATGCCTGCTGCAAGGGTCTGCACTCCTGAGTGCTGATGATCACCCCTAGCATCAAGCAAATAAGAAGACACCTGCAATAACGCGGGGCTTAGGACAGCTACTGGCACGTGCACCCAGCAGTCAGCGTGAGCCATGCTGAAGCCTCAGCCACACTCAAGGCACAGTCGGTTTGGGGAGGGAGACAAAACAACCGGCACGCCGAGGGTGCACCCACAGCAGGAGCACTCTAACGCGCGCATGGCAGCTCCCTCGCTGCCTCTCTGGGAAACCCAAAAAGCCATTAAGCAAGATGACGTGGGGATAGAGCCACTGAAAAAGACAGCAAGAGCTGGAACCTGCCATCTGTACCTGTGAACACTTGTTCGCATGCCTCTCCCAGTGCCTCCCCACAAACACATCAGCTTTACCCACCGAGTACTCCCCAGATTTACACATTCTCAGTATAGGTCTGAATTCAGGAAAATCCATCTCTACCTCCTCGTTACAGTCTATGTAACTGTCTAATTTTAAAAAAGATCCATATGTAGCATATATTAACAGTCAGATTCAAATCCAATCTGCATTAAACCTCAGAAATGTTGTATCTGGCAGTGTGACTGCTGCACATTTGTTCCTCATTTAATATTATTCATAGAGTTTTGGGTACATCAAAGTCTATTAAGAAAAAATATCTGTCAGAAAAGATTGCCATAATTGATTGATGAAGCAAATGTGGCCAGAACTCAAGGCTCAAGCACACAGATCACCCTGCCCCGTCAGTCAGTGCAGGAAAGATGAGCAGACCCATGAGTCGCTCGTGTGCGATAGTGGGGTGGGTTTGCCAGTGCTGCCGCTCTGCAGTGCCGGCAGCTGCCAGCCCCTCTGCCCTCTGGTCCTGGGCAGGAACGCAAAATATTTGCAAATCCCACATGCACTGGCCAACAGATTCACAGGCATGACTATACAGGTCTGCTCTTCGTGGGGTATGGAGAATCTCACTCCCATCCTTGTCACTTGATGGAGTTACTGCTGCCAAGGCTCTTTTCCTGGGAGGGCTGTGGGGGGACCTTGGCACCCTCATCAGGACACTCAAAAAGCCACCTCTAGAAACCAGCAGCAGAACTAAGCCAGTAGCATCCTCATGCGGGCACTTTGCAGGTGCTGGAGAAAAAGCTCTCCTGAACCAGCCCAGGCCAGAAGCCACCTTTGCGGAGAAGGAAGCCGTACCAGCAGTATGTGATACTTGGCATCAGCACACAAGCACTCCTGCATCGCTGCAGCAGTCACGGTCTTGGTTTCTTTGTCAGCCCGAGGTACTTTTGTTTTCTGAAGCCTGCAGGCAGCTCTGGTGCCCCTGCCCCTGCTCTGGGAGGAGCTGGCCAACCTGCAGCACTGAGAAGGCTCAGTAGGCTTCAGTCCTGCCATGCATCCCCTCGTGTGCCCTGGGAAAGCTGGACGGAAGAAACCCCTCCAACCCATGCGCATCTGCCCCGCACCTATCCGAGGGGGAGCAAGACATCAGGAGGTCCCCTCTGCCCCATCCCCTCCTCCTGGGCTCCTCCTCATTCTCTGGCTATCCCTACTGCACCCATCATGGACCAGCACATCCGAAAACCCAACATCTGGGTAACTCAGGCAGAAAGGGAGGAGTGAGATATGGTTCCTCTTCCCTTTGAGGAACCAAAGGAGAATTAGAGTCATCTTTGACCTCACTAACAAGCTGTTCCTCAAGATCTGGGTATGGAAGACGAAGATCTACTCAGGTCCACCCACCTCCCGGCAGCAGGGTGCTGCTGGAGACAGCCCCGGCGGGTGGAAAGGCAGGGCAGGCTGCAGGCAGGGTGCTGGCAGGAGGGTCTGGGGAAAAGGGTTGAAGACAGAGGGAAGAGGCCAGCTGCAAAACAGAGAGAAGGGAGAGAAAGGAGCAAGACGGGAGGGAAGAGGAAACCAAAAAATTACCCCCAAAAAATATATCCACCATGTGAACTACTGAATCACAGTCACGGGACAAGGAGGGTGCGGTGGATTTTGCAAGCAGCCGAGAGGAAGGCACGTCAGCAAAGGCAGGTGCAAACAGACCCTGGGCATGCTGTGGCTCCAGGAAGGGCAGGCATCTGGCAGCTCCGTTAGGAAGGCTCCATCAAAAATAATGCTGACCACGAGCTTGGTCACTGGGCTTGGGAGGTCTGGTGCTGGGTGCTGCCCGCCCCGTGGCACTGCCCAGCCTCCTCATGCCACCAGCAAGCTGATTCCACAAAGCCCAGCTTGTGCAGAGGGCAATTATGGAGCTGGGTTTAAGCCAGATCAGGTCAGGGATCTGGTTCACAGAAGCCCGGGCTTTACCAGCCCAAGCAAAGCACAACAAGACCTGCATGGAAACACCTAACCAACGTGATGCTTTAAAACCATGCATAGAAACTCCTTAAGCTCTGGAAGGACTGCAGGCAGAGCAGAGGGCTTTCCAGATACGGATCTCCTCCCTCCAGAAAAGCCAGGCTGGAAGGGCAGCCTGTGTGCCGGGCTGCTGCCGTACCTGTGGCTCCGGCTCTACGTTGATCCGGTACGCTTGAGCCTTGCCATCTTCCAGAACAGGGGGTGACCAGGTCTTCCCTTCAGTTCTGCAATGGGAAATTAAGTAAACTCAACTTACATTAGTTTAAAAAAACCCCAAACCCAAAATCCAAGCAGCAACACACCAAACAACAAAAAAATCCAGACTTCTTAAAAAAACCCAAACAACAACCGACAAAAACCCACCAAACCATACATGTAGTATATAGGCTTGCCAAAGAATTAATATATACATGTGTTTGCCTAAAATTATCCTCAGAAATACTACAGTGGTAAACAGAGAAAATGCCAATTCTGTGTTATTAAAACCATGAAGCTCAAAACTATTCTTGAACTACAGGCTCCTGCTTAGTGCGGAGTTTAAGATACAAATTTATTTCAGTTCAAGAAATCAGTAGACAGGCTTGTGGTGGTTCTTGTTTTACATACTGCTGGCTTTGCCCCTTTATTCTGGCCCTGAATCCTGAAATATATTCCGAATGTGCGCATGTGTGTATGTATATATATATATGCATGTAATCCCTGGCAGGCCCGTATACTAGACCACAGCAGAAACCATACAAATGCCTTTCAGGGAGAAGGCTTATGCAACCCTGTATGAATCATCTTGACCCTTTCAGCAGGTGCCAGATAGAGGAAGCCCTACAAATACAGTTTCCATTCACAAATGCATCTTCAGTCCTGCCAAGCCAGAGCAGGATGCTACCACTATCCAAAGATTTTTCCATGTGCCTGATCATTTTTTCCCCACAAAGGTACGTGGGGCACGGCTGGGACAAGATCTCCAGCGTGGCTGTCCTCTCCAGCCCTCAGGGCACGAGGGAGCTGCAGGGCTTGGGTGAGGTCCAGCAGGGACATACACAGGCTTCTCTGGGTGCTGAGAGGTTGACTGAGGAGATGGAAACTACGCAAAGTATAAGATAAATTCTTCACATGCAAACTGTTCTGTTTACCATCACAGTCCGCATATGTACCACTTAACGAAAACAGCTCTTGTTTGATAGGCACAGATCGCTGGCTGCGGCCAGGTGTCCTCTGCTGGACTCTGGCCCCTGCCACACACCACGTTCAGCTCTAGTTTAATGATCTGCAGAGTCCAAGTTTGAAAAATAAGGAGCGTGGCTTTAAACCAGGAACTCCTGAGGTGATATTTTACCTTTGCTATTTTGCCTCTAAACCAGTCAGCGTACAGACCTACCTTTCCAAACTCAGGGTCCAACCCAAACCCTCTCGAAAGCAAAGGCTCCCGCCGTCTGTAACGCACTTCGGATCCATCCCCCGAGGGGTTCAGCTTTTTTTGTTCCAAACCACTATTCAGTACTACCATCACAGCTTTTTCAACAGGGGATAACATACACTTTCTCGTAGCTAGATGTCTTGTTCTGATAAGTTATCTTTACTGTAATTATTTGATTTTAAGTGGGGGAATTCACTTTAAGATGGTCTTTCCAGCTGTTTTCGGTGGGACAAAAGAAGCCGCCCTTCCCAGGAATGGCAGCCTTCCTAGCAATCCCGACTTGCTTTGTGCCATGATCCAGTGCTGTGTATATCACTTCCACATTGAAAGTTTCATCTGGAGGCCCAGAACAATGAAAATGCCTAATTACATTGGCAGCAAGCATCATTATTATTTCCGTGCTTTTTTTCCCCGTGCACTGAATCAGCCCGATGTGTGCTCACGCTGCCGCTGAGAAGGGGCAGTTACGACATTCCTCTTTGCTCAGCTCTGGAGCCCGCATGCCAAACAGCTTAAAGGATCCCTGAAGACTTCAATTTGCCAGTAAACAAGAACTGAGATTCAGAAAGCGATTCTGATTGCAGAAGATAAGAGCGATAGCAGTAAATTTGCTCTGCATGAAGCTACGGCATTCATTCACCGGTACTGCCAGCACATTCTAGTTGGAATTTCCCAGGTCCCCACATCCCTGACAAACAAAAATCACACCATCTGTGCCAGAAAGCAGCTAAACTTGTGTTTTCAAAGAGCCATTATAGGTGCCTTTACACTTAATGAAAGACACAGCCAGACTTAGGTTTGCGTATAGAATGACAGAATGGTTTGGGTTGGAAGGGACTTTAAAGATCACCTAGTTTCACCCCCCTGCCACGGACAGGGACACTGGCCACTAGCCCAGGCTGCCCCTAGCCCTGCCCAGCCTGGCCTGGAAGCCCATTCGTAGCCAGTAGGCTTCACCATCAATTCTTTAGAGCAAACAGAATTTCTTGGTATGAGCCAGGCAGCCTCATACAGCTCCCAGCGATGGCCGGAGCAATGCCAGACTCGCCTCAACCACAGCTTCCACTTGAATACTCTGAAATTAAGCACAATTTAGGTTCTGTTTGGTCCTTCTAAAGGCAAAGCAAAGGGGTACGGAAGAAACAGGAGCCTCAGCAAATAGAAATGCAAGTTGTAAGTTTGATGAGATTTCTGCTTATATAAGGAGACTCCTTTTCTGCAGGAACAGTAGAATATGAGGTAATCAGAAATAATTAAGAGATGACTCTGAGTACGATGCCATGGGCAGCTACTGGAGAAGGGGCTGATGCTCCGAGGAGCTGACACCCCTGTGCCCCCGGCAGGACCAGCAGCACAGGGGGTCCCCTGCAGCCCCCCAGGACAGGGGAGCCGAGCCAGCCCTGGAGCAGTGGGGACCATGGGCTCAGCACGGCCACCCCAACCCACCCTGGCAGCAGGTTCACGCTGCCAACAGTCAGAGCTTTGTGTTTAGGCAACAGCAAAAACTAATCACACTTTTCTAACGTAATGGGTGTGAGATCAGACATCACGCTCAAATGTTCCAAGTCGTTTAACTTACGGCTCAAGGACAGGAAAAGTGTTTTCAGATGTGTTGTAGGGGATTAAAGTCAGCTATGTGGAAATCATTACCCTGTGCTAGCAACACTCTGCCATATTTTAATGGCTGCTAGGACAATCCTAAGAAAAATAACTTGACCGAGGTCAGTGCTGGGCCTTCAACATGGGGCTTCGTGGGAAACAGACCTGTTAACAAGACAGAACTAAAAAAATAAAACCAACCAAACTTGCAGACACCTTTTATCCCACCATTTGTTTTCTAAAAGTCTCAACATCATTCTCAAAAGATTACTTGCATATGCTCACATATTTTACCAGAGTGTTTTTTCACCTGGTAATGATCTGCAAGTCTTGCTCTTTACATTTGTAGAGGTGCTTTTAAGTTGCAAGATTTCCAGGGTCTTACTGAATTTCTAATTTCTCCATCCCCTTATAAACTAACATTTAGCACTTGGCAAAGTGCCAGACCCGACCCAGGACGCTGCCGCCTGCCATTGTGCAGCCACGCAGGTATGAGCGGTGACAGCGATGCGACCCTCCAGAACAACCACATCCCTGTACTTCACACCAGTCTGTACGGTCCCTTCTGAGGTGGGGGGTGACTCCAGGTTCCTTCCATCTCCAGAATGCTATCCGCCTCCCATCATGGCACAGCACTATGGTCACAACTGATCTTTATCATTGGTACGCCCATTAGCCTTCTAGCAGCTGAACTCAGTCTAGAAGCAGCTACAGCTGATTGTAGAGGGATGAAGCTGCCTTAATTAGCATTGATAATATCCAGCTGTGGTTGGCTTCAGGGGCGGTGGGTTGGCTGATGTAGATAAGGTGCAGCTGTGGCTGGTTCTGTGAAGAGGTTGGGCAGCCAGTGAAGAGAGAGGAGGAAGAAGCAGAGAGAAGAGAGAGAGAACGTGCGCTTGGGGTGAGGAGTGACTAGGAGAAGGCAGCAGAGGGACTGGCATGAAGAGTATGTTGGTATGAGATGGTAAAAGACCTTGTTGCAGCCGGCTGGTTTGGAGAGTGCTGTGACAACTGATGCTTCTAATTTGTTGAATAGCTTGGGTTGGAAGGGACCTTGAAGGCCACCCAGCCCAACCCCCTGCCACAGGCAGGGACACCAGCCACCAGCCCAGGCTGCCCCCAGCCCTGTCCAGCCTGGCCTTGGGCACTGCCAGGGATGGGGCACCCACAGCTGCTCTGGGCAGCCCGTGCCAGCGCCTCGCCACCCTCACAGGGAAGGATTTCTTCCTAACATCTCACCTAAACCTCCCCTCTTTCAGTTTGCAACTCCCCAGGATTGTGAACCTCACCGTGACAACTGCACGGCATTGGATGCATCCCTGCAGTGATGCAGGCAGGGGCTGATGTAGCTGAGCTCTGCTGACACCCTGATGGACCCAGCTCATCCAGGCTATGTGAAAGAGCAGCTGCAGGTTTTCTCCTTCATTCCTCTTGGCTGAAACCATTGCTGTGTATCGAGGCTCTGGAAAGATGCCGGTTTTCCTCTCTATTAGTCCTTGAGGAGCTCTGGAGGGGAAGCTGTGATTCACTTTTCCAGTTGTACTTTTACTGGAAACTTGAGAACATCATACATTGTCATCCTTCCCATCTTCCAGCAGCGTGCCTGCGCTGCTCGCAGCAAACGGACCCCACAAAACCTCCATGGGCTGCGGGAGGCAGGAGAGGGGGTCAGAAGAACACTAACTACGTGAGGTTCCAGGGACTTTTGGGGCTATATGTCCAGCAGACTCATTACTGGGCTTTCTCCCATAGAAACTTCCAGAGAAGCTCTATCTCTGTACAGAAAGCAGGAGAAAATATAAAACTTTTATATGCAAATTTTCCAAGTAGACTCAGCAAAACTGTAACGGTGCATCGGTCCATGAGGGCTCCCTGCACGCTGCTCATCCCCTGGGAAGGGGGTTTTGGTTATCCATCCTGCAGCAGGGCACAGCACATGGCTGCGAGCCTCACTGCCCTTCTGCACTTGGCCTTTGTCACTCGGTCTCAAGCAAACGAGAACAAATTTGATCCACGCTGCGAGTGCAGTGCTGCACGTCACTGCTGTCTGTAAAGCAATGTGGGTTTCCCAGCCCATGCATGCTGCCTTGCTTCCTTCTCAGCCCCTTGTCCTCCCTCTGCCAGGGTTGCCCAGAGCAAAACAGCCCCTAGAGCTGGGCAGGGGGTTCCACAGCTGCTCTTTAGAAAGAAGAGTTACCATCTCTGAAACACCTTCCCTCCGCAGGCAAAGGCCATTCCTGCAGCCCGCACACCAGATGGAGGGGGAAGAAACTGCTTCCAGGATTTACTTTAGATGGAAGGAACCGAAGCTGAACCTTTGAGGATAGATGCTTTGACACCACAGTCAGAAAATAAATACAATGCAGCTACCCAGGAGTCCTTGGTTGTGCCTGGGGCCAGGCAGGTGCTGTCAGTCCCCCAGCACCCATCTGGCCCCATGCACAAACAGCCTGTATTATTACCCAAAGAAAGGGCCGTAGTTGGATTGGACTGAGAAGAACAGCATCAAAATCGTTACGATTACTATTTAAAAAAAAAAAAAAAAAGTCTCACAACACACATTAATTCCTCCCTGCACATCACAGGAGTATGAACATGTTACTCGAGCCAGGGACCTCTTGCTCCCCAGCACACTTTGTGCCTGGTTAAGAAATTCCTTATTTGTGCAACCTAGAGACAACTTTGCAGTCATAAAAAAGAACAAGTTTTACCATGGGATCAACCTTAACCACACATTTAAATTATTCAAAACTCTGAAACCCTTGGCCACCAGTCAAATACATACATTTAGTGGCTAACTACCAAGATCTCCACACCACGTCTCTGTGAGCAATAACTCACAGGGCTGCTTGACAGCCGGGATCCTCTCCACCCAGCTGCCACCCACCTGCCCTTGCCCTCCCTTGCAGGTACCAGTAAGGCAGGCGGAGCAGACCCTGCGCTACCTTGGCTTGGGATTCAGCAGCTGGGAAGACGATGCTGGAACAGGCTGCCTGATTTATCAGCAGGGCATCCCAGACCATCCCACTCAAATCTCCATCAGCGCCACCGCCGCCTCCCCCCACAGCCCAGGTGCCAGGCACTGCTCCAGCCTTACTAAGCTCAGCTGAACTCCTGGCCTCACATCTTGGAGCTGTTAGCCACGACCTGACCGCCCACCCCCTTGTTACAGGGATGCGGAGGTAATTCCTCACACGTTACACCAGTACCCACACGAGCATTGGTTACATAAATCGACTCCTTTCATGAGCTGATGAGGATTTTCCTCTACTCCCTTTAGGAACAGTAAAGCTACTGTGCTGCTCTGCCTTCCACAGCACCGCTGCCCAGAAACAGCCCTGCACATCTCTGGGCAAAACGGGACCCAGCAAAGCTGGGGACAAAACTCCCATTAACGTCAGGGGGCATAGGGGTCCAGCCCAGAAAGGCGTCAAGAGAACAGGGGTGTGAAGAAGGAGGGAGAACCACACCAAGAGCGCTTAAAGTCCTTGATAAAGGACAGAGTGGAGATTTTTTTTTTTTTTTTTTTTTTTTTTTAAGAAATACATGTTAGTACAGCCTGAGAGCAGAGGCAGCCTCCCAGACACCAACACTGACTCTGGGGCTGCAGGGGACATGGGAGAGTCACAGACCCCAGCACACCTGAAAAGCTGTAACATCCCCTTCCCAGCAGTTTTCCCAAGGGGGGGGCTTGGGGCCAGCTCCTCCAGGAAGGATGCAGCACAAACTTTCATGCTCCCAGCTGGCAGATGACAAAAGCTTCAGGAAAAAAAGCTTTCAGACTTGCCTTCCCCCTCTGGCACAGATGGGCAGGTCTGGACAGTGCTGCCAAGGACTTTCCAGCAGTGTGCGTCAGTGGGAACAGCATCAGTGGTGCCACAAGGTCTCCTGTCCAGCATCTGAGGTCCTTTGGGTGCTCAACTCTCTGTTCTCAAGCAGTGGCTTCAGCAGAGCACAGCTCCAACCCAATTTTAGGGCTGCAGCATAACCACGAGAGATGTTAATATTCAAAGGAGCTGGGAAGGCTTTCTTTAAAAGAGTTAAGAAAATACACAGTAATATGTAAGCAAGAGCAGGGCAAGCTGCACTGCCACGCTGGTTATCTCTGAGCCCTAGGCTCATTGTGTGCACTTGACTGGACACTGACTGTCTTCCAGGGCAAGAAAGGGTTGATTGCAAGAAAAAAATACTGATTTTAATGCACAAGTACTTGTTCACATGAACATACATCACTAGAGAGAATCCAGATGCAATTTATCAAGCCCGTGTTGCTGGATCCTTTGCTACTGTTAGGAAACAAACCAGCTTTTCCATCCAAGGTGACCACTGCTGGGAGGCAGAACGCCCAGGCTCTGCCAGCTTCTCACCATGCTGTGTGCTTTGCTGCTGATGCCCTCCAGACACCGCCTCTCTCAGCCACCCCAGAATTACATCAAAGACCAGATGCAGAGCTTTCCCAGAGCTACCTCCTCAGCACCGCACGCCCAGCCCTAGCGATCATAACCAGTCCAGGGAACTGGAGTGCCCCAAGCAGAGAAAACAGATGCTTCAGTTTCCCAGGAGCTGTCGTGCAACGGTGCCAGATACACCAGGGAATGATGTGGCTTCTTTCTGCCAACACAGCCATACTCCTTGCACCATGGATCTTTCTGCTGCCTCAAAAAATCACTTCTCCAGACATCCCTCTGGAGCTCAGTGCAGGTCCCGGCAAGCAAAACCATAGCAGATGTGCTTCCCAACAGCTGGCACGGTCCTCTGGCCAGCAGAGCCACAAGGAGGAGTGCTCTGGGTGCTGCTTTCCATTACAGTGTTTGGAAATTACATGTTCACGTTTGATCTCAAACTCAAGCTTTTCTCCTTCCAGATTGACTTAAATGAACAGATTCTACCATGCAGCCGGGTAAGAGAAAAACCATCAGACCCAGTGTGACGTTCCTAATGACAAACTGTGCTAATGACCAACATGCTGATCTATTTGCAGTCCATCCACATCATCACGCCTGACTGTGGCCAAAGTTTGCATCGCAACAGAAATCCCACTTACTTCAGTTGTTTCCTCCCCGAGTATTGGGGAGAGAAATTGCCTGCACTTCATGGGAAAGTTTTACGCTCCCATTGTTTATTCTACCCACAAAGACCCACAGTCCTCCTGGCTCCTTACTTGTTTCTCCACCGGTGCATCCAAATGTCTTAATGAGACAAATTTTGTAAATGGGATAATTAGCATCTCTTCCCATCAAATGCCATGGGTACTCTGCATCCCTGACACCTCCGAAACCCAGACGGGCCATGCTGGTCTCAGGACATCCTGTCAGACCACACAGCAACTCCCTCTCCTTGTGTTCCCCCCATTTCGATTTTCCTACTGAACTTTCCAGTCAAAGAGCATTTACCGACCACAGTTTGAAAACAAAAACAATCTTGTTCTCTGTCATGGTAACGCATAATGTCAAGGGTTCACAGAGAAAGGGCACGGGATGGAAGAAGCCCAGAGGGCACCAAGGGCTGGAAGCCCTTCGCTGCCAGGCTCACTGCCCTCCCTTGGCACACACGCCCAGCTGGAGGGAGCCAGCTTCAGCAGAACAGAATTAACATCAAATTTCATACGTCTTCACTAAGAGAAATAAAACAAACAAGCTCGTTATTTCAAATATATTCCAGACAAACACACTTTAAGAAAAAATTTCCTTACATTGATTTGCAAGCTATGTTTTGTTGAAGGCAGAGTACAGAGACAGACACTGCTTGGAGAGCATGCTCTTGCCCGAGGGAGATGATGCTAATCCACACCTCTGCGTGGGGCTTTCCTGGAGCTCAGCCTCGCAGGGAGCCCAGGCCAGTGACCCGCAGCTATTGCAAACCGCAGCTGCTGGACGTGCACAGAGACCAGTGCAATCCCCTGCCGCTGCCCCAGGACACGGCTCCCTCGCCAGCAGCTCCCGGCACAGGGATCTGCTCACACCAAGGATGACAAACAGCTGGGCAGAGCTGTCTGGATCCAACAGGTCACTCGGGAAAGAGGAGAGAGATCCAAGAACCATGTAGCTTTGGGCTGAACTAAGAACAGACTAATAAAGCATTACTGGAGCTGCTGTCCTTAGTGTCAAAAAAATAAACGATTCAGTTTTCCCTATTGAGAGAAAGGCCACTCTCATGGGCTTCTCTGGGCACAGCCAACGTCTGTTCTTCTCTTGGAGGAGCCACCTCACCGACCCAACAGTGCAATTTCCTCCCGAGAGGAGCCACTCCTTCCCAACAGCTCCCCTCCATCACCAGCTCCTGTCTGCTCCAGTCTTGCAGAAGCCTGCACATTTATTTTTGCCTGTCAGATACAAGAGCCTTCAAAATCTGCATTTCTGAAGGCTAAGTCCTGACAAAACCGCTGCAACCCTCTTGCCTAGCAAAGCCCAGGCCACCTCACCCATGAACCCTGCACCGCTGCAAGGCTGTGGGCCATCACCAGTGACCGCTGCTACAGAGAGCCCACTGCCCCTCCGGGCACGTTGCACGGTCCCACAGTTAGAAATGCCACCCTCACTAGGTGTCCTTAGGCAAACCCAGCCTGAAGCCACAGACCCTCCTGCTGCCAGAAGTCTTCCACACAGCAGCTTCCAGATCACCACGAAGTCATTAATGACCATTTCTGTGCCTGAGGGAAACTAGACAGAACATCCGTAATCCCACCAAGGCACATACCAGCACTGCTGGGACCTCTGCCCGCTCCTCTCGTGGTGGAGCCCTGCCGCGCCAGTGTGACGCAACCCCTGCCCTGTGTCTGTGCAAGGTCACCTCTTAGGAGAGGAGATGCGCTTTCACAGAGATACTGCTGACACCACATACACTGACCTGGCAGCTACCACCACCAGTACGGTCACAGCTGCCTCCAGCAGGATCCAAGCACCTCTTCCTAAGTGTGAGGACCAGCTGGACACCGGCAGAAAGCCAGGCACATACAGTGTGCCACCCACAGAGGGGGAGCACTCAAGGGTCCCACCTCAGCCACAAAACAAACCAAATGCCAGTTAATACTGGTGGCTAAAATGAGGTGTAAAAGTGGGAATTCAGCCCGTGAATTCACACAGTGGAAACGCTCGTACGTGAAAGCAAAGCGCTGCCGTGCTGCAGGTGGAAGCTCTTTTCAGCAAAACTTTATTCTAACTCCTGATGAAGCTGTTCTGCTCACTGAAAGCTTCCATCACTACACGAGGATTTCCACCTCTTCCAAGGAGAGCTCCACCAGCCTGTGGACAGCCAGGAAGGGAACCCTGGTCCTGCCCTGGGTACAGCCCCATCTGGGGTGGAAGACCATCCACACCTCCCTAAAGCTGCTCCAAATGGAAAGCCAAATGACCACCCTACTTGGCTATGGGAAATTCTGCCTGCACGAAGAGTTTTCTTGTTTTTCTTTTTTTCTTTCTTTCCTAATGCTGAAGCCACATCATCCCTATGGCACAGGCTAAGCTCGGGGACTCTGCATCAGCCGGGTGGCTCGGCCACCACTGATGAGCCATGAGGAGCCAGCGAGCCTGTGCTCCATTTACAGCAGCGCTCCTTCCCCACTGCCCAGGCTTCCAGTCAGAAACTACATGTTTTCCAAGAGAAGTATAAACAGTAAGCGATAGCTCTTTATAGCAGGAAATGCCTTTTTAATCTGAAGTCAAAAATTGTATACACTTATTTAAACCTATTACAGATAGCACTGGGCATTTGTGAGCCTTATAAGGAGCACTCATTCTGCCTGGATAACCTGTGGTTCATGCTAGGAACCTTCAGCTACAGAATTAATTCCAATGGAAAGCAAAAAAAAGGCCAAGCCTTCATTTTGCTCTGAAATATTCTAAAAATGTTAATTTCGCAGGACCTTCAAATGCCTATTCATTGAACAGATGTTTAGGAAAATGGTAAGTGGATGTTAACTAAGTGGGAGGCTTTGCCCAAAGGAGATTGCAATCCCAGTACTAGTCTTGCTCGAGTCAATAAAACCTCCCTTGGGTTGAAGGATCTGACCCAGCTCACAGCCTGGATAAGCCTTGCAAGGTACGAATGATAATACACACATATACATGAACTGAACCCCTTTTTTTGTGTCAATGACCCTTTAAAAATAATTTTGTTTTACTGTACTTAAAAATGCAGAACAATTACAGAGACCATGGGCATGCACCAAGAACTGGGCCTAAGGGTGCAACCACGCCAGGGCCAGCTGCAAGCCTTCTGCGGAGGCCAAGCAAAGCTGACCCCAAAGCACCTCAAACAGAAGAGGACCTACCTGTTCAGGGAAAGCAGCAGTTGGTCCATGCATGCTTTGATCTTGTTTTGAGCTTCTAGGTGTGTCATGTTCTCCGTGCTCTCTCCATTAATTGCCAGAATAATATCTCCTGCGCACAGGTTTGCCATGGCTGCTTTACTGCCGGGGTTAATCTAGGCAAGGAAAAATAAAAGGGTTACTTAAAAGTGATCAGTTTTTAAAGAGTTTCTTGGAATAAGCAGCAGATAAAAGGAATAGTTATTTCTGGAGAAGATAGGTGTTTTGCCTACACCGATGGCATCTACCAGATGTTGGATGTCAGAGCCAGGGCGCTCGGGCCATCGCCTACAACAGTGCTCTTAAATAGAGATTTCTGTCAACCCCAGTCAGTGTGTGACCAGATCCTCTCTTCAGATTCGCCTCTTGCTTGAAATAATGCGATACCCTCTTTCCAGAGGGATCCTTTACACTCCTTTGGCTTGTAGGCCTTAAATCACACTACAAGAATCAGTCCCTATAGAGCACATGAAACCTTCCTCTTTGGATAACTATGTAATTAGAAGATGAGCGCAGTCACCCTAATTGCTTCCTGCAAAGAGGTTATATTTGACATCAGTTTTTCCTGACCGTTGTTCAACTGACTTGTCTCCTTCTAGCCCTGCATGGAATATCATGCTGCTCGTTAAGTCTCCACAGCTCTTTCCTTTTGGTTTTGTAGGAACGCCAGAACCTTACAAAACTCGTAACTTCTTTCCTGAGGAACTAATGACAGATCCAGGTACTGTTTGTGGCCAGCCATAAGACCAATCCTGCCACCCATAAAAAAGAGTTCCTCAAGAAATTACCATTTCGTTTACATCAGCCCAAATGTGGTTTTAATTTTTGCAATAATATAAAAATGATGCAAGGCATAGGCAGGACAGGTAAATGTGTCTGTTTAAACTCTTAATAGCTATGTGCTTGCCCTCTAATTTCCTCTTCAGTCATTCAGAGGATCTGCTAACGCTCCGCTAACCAACCACATGGTTTATCAAGTGAGAAAGTACAGTGAGTCTGACTTTGGTTACTCCTGTCCCCCCACATTTAGAGTGCGATGGTGCTTTGATTCTGCTCGCTCATGACTTACAGGGCTATAATCCCGTCTCTGGCAATGCATCTGCTCTGTCACACCCCGCTTGAAAGATCCGAGCAACTGCTCTGTGCTGCCTCTCCCCTTGGACGGGGCTTACATGGGTCCACAGTGGCAACCAGATGCTGACAAACCAGGTAGGGTTTTTTGGACAGTTTGAGACCAAGCGGTGCCCACAAGCCCCCCCCCCGGCCCCCGACCACCACAGGCCACCATTAAACTGGCAGTCTTTTAGAAAAGAGGCATGCACGCATCCCTGTTTCCATCTCGATTTGCTTTCTCCACATCTGTTTTCATAGGAAATTTGAAGAGGATTTCGTCCTACCACCAAAGCCCTTCATGGATCGCACCGCAGCCGCTCACAGGGCTGTGAGAGGTGTAACACAGACCTGCTGCACCGCTCCCCGCGTGACTACAGCCACCAAAACCACCGAAACATGAACCTGAAGGTGTGTGGGGAGCTCCAAACCACTTCTTACATTTAAGTAGAACTGGCAGCCTGAATTAAGGCTTTTGTTGCGTTGTCAGAGTGAATCAGCATTTGCCATTTGCTCTTCAATAGTTTCAGCCAGGCTTTTTCGCTCTAAAAAACCTGCCAGGCCAACTCCTTCCCTGCTCCTGGGCTTCCCTGCAGCTCGGCTCAGAGCAGACACAGGAGGCCCTTCTGAACAGGGTACACGTTAGCTGTAGAGCCCTGACACAGGGCGCTTCAACCCCAGAAAGGTTCATTTTTTCCCGGCATGCATTTGTCCTGTTGGGTACTTTTGAATCTGTATAAGAAGATGTGGCATTCACAGAGCGTCAGGGTCCTCCTACAGCCACCAAAGCTGCCAGACCCACCAGAAAGTCAACCAGAAGCTCAACCACCACCTCCAAGGAGGCATCTCCATGCGTTTGCCTGTTATTAGCTGCTTCCCTCGGTGCTCGCCCTGCAGCTCCGGCTGCCAGCGGGCTCTTGGAATAACCGACCTTCAGTTTGACCCAGGACAGCTGTATTTTGTTCTTGTCTATCCAATGCTGTCTAAATGTCCGATGGATTTGTTTCCCCCCTGCACTGATCTTCACCAGATTGTAGCGTCCTTGGAGAATAAGCTGATCATAAATGGAGCTCTTAGCTGTTTCCTATTTTTAGATTCTGGTTTATTTCAAATTGTTTTGGCAGTATCTTCATATTAGCATTTCATGCTAGCCGTGGAGATGACTGAGGGTTTGAAATAGAGCTGTACTCCAAGAACTCATTAATTTGAGATACAGCACCAGTGTCATGGCAGCTTGGGAGTCAGTATTACAGTGTCTGTCAGGTCCCAAGTTTGTATTTTCGTGAATAGTGTTTAAAATACTGCAAAGCGAGTTTTCCTAACTCACAGCTGTGCAAAGCCATTGACACCAAACATGCCACAGAAAGCCCTACGAACTTGGTTATGGGTCAGGGCTGTGCATGAATCCTCATGCAAGGGTCCTACCTGCTTCGCACCATGCAGATCCATGCAGACAGCCTACTACAAAACCAGCATCTCCATAAGGACAAGGATGCAATTTTAAATATAGCATGTTTTGTAAGAGTGTCTATGCTTGGAGTGAAACATCCAAGAAAAATGACCCTGTCTATGCTTGGAGCAAAATATCCAAGACAGATAAACTCTCTACTGTCCCGTGGAAATGAACAAATACACAAGGAAGGAGCCGGAGGGATCTCAGTGTCTTGTTCAGGCAGCACTCGTGCCCAGCAGCAATCAACTCAACCCAGAATGCTCCTCAACCAGCCTCTCTTCTCTACAAAGGCCAGCTACTGCCCAAGGGCTGCTGAGCATCTACCATTATAAACAAATACAGAATTTTTTGTTCAAGCGATAAGCCTTGTTTGAATATTAGTCCATTCTCCAGGGCTATGGCTCTATGCAATGCAATTACAGCTGCGTGCGTTGCCCATGGGTGCCAGGTCTTTCCAGGGCAGTGACATTAAAGGCCAGCAGTGCACAGAGGTTCTGGGACGGAGGTTTTACCGGAGGCACTCCTGCTCACTGCCCTGCAGAGGGGCCGGGGGGCTGCCGTGAGCAATAACCGCCACGTGCACGGTGTGAATGAAGCGCACACGGATTTGAGTGTAGCTGGACATGTTATGAAGTTAAAAATGCTGCGAAGAAAACCTGCGCTGAGGCACTGGACCCCTGGGTTCTTGAAAGGGGCCTCCAAAGGCACTGAGGTTTGAGGATAGGATAGGTTTAAGAAAAACAGCCATAAGATTTTTGTTTGCTTGGTTTTGACATTAGCCATCAGCACCAGGAACAAACAGTTTTAAAAATCAAGGCTGAATGAACACAGACCAAGACCAGACCAAGGGATACGTAACCCAGGGTGGTGCGAGCGATCTCCCCGGGACAAGGACAAGCCTTGTCCCCCCACGCCACGCTGTCTTTCTACGGACAATGCCGAGTACCCTAAAGCAGCGTCCCAGCTCACGCGCTGGGGCTGAACACGGGCTCCTGCTGCACCCTGCATGTGCCATGCCTCGTCTCGCCCACGCTGGGCACCTGCCAGGATCTGGGCTGTTTGTTTGCTTTTCTCCAGTGAAGAGCTCAAGTGGGGCAATTACATGCTAGCAAGGAGCCAGCCCGGTCCCTCACACCCTGCTAACCCCGGGGGGTAACCCCACGTGGCTGCCGGTGTTTCAGGGATGGAGCAAGGTGCTGGTGGAGAATTACATGGGTGGATGGGGTGGTCTGAGCCCCTACAGATATCACTCCCTGTGAGGCCACGCAGCTCCCAAAGGGCCCTGCTCATGCTGTGGGGTGACAGCAACCTCAATACACGTTCAGAGCAGTCAAGCATATAGCACTGA
This sequence comes from Falco punctatus, assembly GCF_963210335.1. Lineage (NCBI taxonomy): Eukaryota > Metazoa > Chordata > Aves > Falconiformes > Falconidae > Falco > Falco punctatus. The sequence goes on along the minus strand of NC_137588.1, from coordinate 63,356,380 downwards.
GAGCCAAACCCACCGCAAACACCACAGGCTTGAAGAAACATAAATATTTTTATTAAGGTTCCCCTAAAGGTTTTTCTTTTTTCAACTAGACAAGAATCCTGCCTCATTTGGAAGCTCTGAGCTCGCAAAGCTACAAATTTACACAGCAACGAAGCAGCACTGATGTGAACTCCTGGCCATCAGCTAACTTACACTGCTAGTTATTGTTGCCCTGCACTTGAAGATACTTTCACACCAATATAAATTCAAAGCCAGCTGATGGGAGACTTGGGGTGAAGTTGCACAAGACAGCCTAGGCAACCCCATAGCTTGCCCACGAGAGGGTAGAGGACTTTCTGCACCTTCCTGCTCCTGGGTGCCAGCCCTGGTGCTCAGCAGGTTGAAGCACAGCCTGGAATGCAATAGAATCACAGAATCATGGAGGTTGGAAAAGACCTTTGAGATCATCAAGTCCAGCCACTAACCCAGCACTGCCAAGCCCACCACTAACCCACGGCCCCAAGCACTGCACCTGTGTGTTTTTTAAACACCTCCAGGGATGGTGACTCTACCACCTCCCTGGGCAGCCTGTTCCAATACTTGACCACCCTTTCTGTGAAGAAATTTTTCCCAATATCCCATCTAAACCTCCCCTGGTGTGGTTTTCTAAGAGTGAATCAAAGCAACTCTGAGTAATGGGTCCACTGCACTGGACCTGTAATCTGTGAGCCAGGCAGGGATGGAGTTAGCTGGTGATGAGCTCTTCATGAGATGATTAAGCAGATCCCACACAGCGCTATGGGTGTAATACCCACTAGCCATCACCTAATCACTGCTGCATCTTCAGCAGGAAGGAACTGAGCATGAAATGGGTGCAGGACCAGCCAGCATGCTGGGGAGGTCACTGGCACTCATGTTTTCACAGCTCCTTTTATGCCCACAGAAGCACATTCATGCACACTCTGCCCGAGGTGATCGCGCACGCACAGCACAGCATCTGCTCTGGGAACACAGCATAAACACGTGTCGGTTTTAGTGCTTTCCCAAAATTAAAGCCAAGAGAAAAATGTTCTGCATTTAACCCCTCCACAAAAACAAGCAAAAGCTGCTTCATTTCTTTCCAAAAAATGCAGATGCAGAAGAATATTTATAAACAGAAACTAGTAAAAGAAACAAAAAACATGCGCAGCTAACAATATTGTAGCAGCGGGGCACGTGGAGTTTGCAGTGTAAGTGGCCCTGGTAAGTAGCTCCAGGCTCTGAGATCGGCCTCCCCGTGCAGCAATGCCTGCAGACCATGCCTCCTGCAGGGATTCACTCCAGTAGGACACCAGAACATATGTCTTTTTCCCTTTTCTACAAAGTATATTATTGTCCCTAAACCCCTCAGGACAAGTCTCATTTGTGATGCCTTTGTATGTCCTCCACATAGCACTGTGCTTCAAAAAAGGTGAGAGGTCCAATATCACTGCCTGTCTCAGCCCTTTTGTATTATTCCAGCAGGACAAGGGGAATTTTAAAGAAGAGACTCCAGTAAGTAGCCCCTCTCTCACTGTCCTCTGCCACTACAGGAGGCTCAGTCACAGTGCTGCGAGCATCACCCCCATGCTGAGGATGATGAGGGGAAACGTGACCCACATCTGTAGCACCGGGCCAACACCCTGCAGGTTCACCTCTCCTTTTGCCAAGTTGTCAACCAGTGAACTGGATCTGCATGATTACAAACCACCTTTTTTGAAAAGTTTTTCCAATTATTTTCCCCATCACCTTTCCCAAGACTGCCACTCGCCTCTCCAAGGGGACCAGCCTCAAGCAGCTGCCTCCCCAGCCAAGTGGATACTCTGATGCTATGGAATAGATTGGAAAAATCCCCAAGCCGGCAGCAGCTATCTTATCGGGCCACTGGAGCCTCGTTAGGATTTACTAAGTGCTAGCATCTGACATCAGGCCAATAAAATAAAGCACATTAAGGCAACTGTTGTACTAAGCCAGTTGGTGTTGGAAGCTGTGCAGCCTAATTTAGTAAAGTAAGATTATTTGCACCGAGAGGGGTTTACTCTTGAAACGCACACAGCATTACACTTTCCCCCCTGGAGATCAACTACAGGAGCGTGCCAGGGCTGTGAGACCAGGCAGCGCAGAGCAGGTCTGACAGGGCAAAGCCCCCCGTGCATCGCTGTATGCATCCCCCTGCCCACGTGGGGGTAGTCCTGCATGCCGCGGGGACGGCTCAGCTCACAAGCAGCTTTGATCAAGCCAGAATTGGGCCAACACCACAAGCTGAAATGATGAACACTTCAGTGAAAGGTTAATTTGTTATATTAACTCAACCACCTTTTTTTTAAAAAAAAATTATTTTCCCCAGAAACCTGCCTCTGTAACGTCACCTGTGTCAGAGCCCAGGGATGAGGTTCCTCCTTGCTGCCTGCACAGTCTCAGTACAGCCACTGGAAAGAAGAACTTACTATTTATTCTCCCAGTAGTTCTTATTCAAATTAAAAAAGGTCAATTTCAGGCCAATCACCCCTACATAATAAAGGCAGCTTTCTCTCTGTCTTTAAAAAACAAACACACCCACACACCCCCAAAACGACCGGAATAAAATGCATCACCAATTAATGAAGCCATCTTCCCAGAATGTAATGGGTTAAAACGTGTGAGCCCATCCAAGCCTACACAGACCACACCACTCTTCTCTTAAATCAATAGCAGTTTGTTGCAGGCGAGTCTGGGGAAATTTTCGTTCTGCAAGCATGATCAAAAGGGTCTGATTAAAGTCTTTGAGAGGCTTTCAAGGTAGCGTGACAAAATTCTCAGCTTTTAAACAAAGGAAGCCTATTCTATTATCAGGAGGCATGCTACGAGGCAGCAGAGGATCTTGAGGTAGCAATATCTTCTAAAACAGGAAGAACCGAGAGTTAAATGACTAACTAATGAAGATAAATTCCCCAAATCCTTTAAGCAATCCTTCCAGGGATTCTCTCCAGCTTTTCAAAGCATTGTGCGTTGAACTGACATACATTTCTCGCCAATCCATTTGCATTTTGCTAAACGGTTATATAAAAGTCCAAAATATCAGGACATTATTTAGGTATGCTGCACAGGCCAGTGAATGAAGAGCACTTTTTATGCAACATTAATTCATTTAACTACTGAAGAAAATAAGAAGCTTAAGAGCATAAAAGGGAAAGAACCAGAGTATGAGTATTACAAAAGGCAAGACACTTGAAAATCCTTTTGAATCCAAGTACTGACGGATCCAAATCCAAATTTAGAATCAGATTTGTGGCGTAGATTCCAATTCACCTCAAGGGCTGAGGTCTTTGTACAAAGAAAGGGCTGAGAATCAATGAAACCAGACACAAATTTTAGAGCGACCAACCACACAACCTGCGTGCAAACCTCAAAAGGCTGACGGAGAAAGACACAGGTCGTTCAAACGCTCCCATCTGGCTTGTTTTGCGGAAAGCTTGCCCTGCTCAGCCCAAGGGCACCCAGACTCCAGCAGCACTCGCAGCAGCATGCCATGCTGCCTCCTGCGCCCACAGTCACCCCTTCCTCCAAGCACAAGTTGCAGATATGCTGCTTTACTACACGGAGTGACCCACTGTTAACCACTACGGCTGCTACTACACTTACATCTGCTTTATCCTTTGCTATGCCGGGGAGCAAGGCCAGGGTAGGACAGCCTGCCCTGGGCGACACTGACTAACCTTGGTGTAGGTGCGCTTGGAGCATCACTGCGGTCCTCCAGACATAGCTGCACACCACATGGCAAACTGGATTCAGCAGCATCAGAGAAAGTGTTTGTGGTCACCACTGGTTCATCTGTTTAGAGGTTTAGTGCTCAGCTCTCCTGTGAAGCCTCCTCTCCCAGCTCTCTTGTTCGGAGAAAGCCCTGGGTGCTTGGCAGAAGACACACGGGAGCTGCCTGGAGCTCTCCCTTCCAAATCCCCAGCCTTCTTGGCTGGGAAGATGGGTCAATACTTTCTTTCCTATCAAAAAGGAAAGTAGCCACAAAGGTATCTCCAAACAGAAGATAATTCTCCAACACAAAATGTTTGAATCCAGCTGCTGAGCAAACCTGAAGCTTCGCTCTCAAGAAACGCGTGGGTCTCGCGCAGCCTGCGGGGTTCTCTGCCTTTGCAGCGTGGCTGCTTTCCCCAAGTTCAGTTGTGAACACCAGGTATTTTGTGGGGCTTGGTCTTCTGTACCAGAAGCTTGATGTGTGCTAAAGGCTTCTGGGAAGCGTTTTGTGGCTCTCGGTGAAGGACAGCATTCAGAGCCAATGTCCCGTAAACTTCCCAGGTGAGCATCTACTCTGTGGTGCCTGTTGCTGAACAGTCCTGGATTCAGTTGTTCAAGACAGTTTCTCTTTCAGCTGTGCATTGCCCATACCTGATTATTTAACGTAATTACTCTTAATAATCTTCTATGATCTGGTGTATTTTGCCTTCTGAAGCTTGTACTGTAAAATGTCATTCACACGTACTCTGCTATCAGTCCACACAACACATAAAACAACCTCAGGTTTAATGAGCATAAATGTAAGTTGCCCTGGTTGACAAGAAAGATTGAGTGTGGCATGGGCTTTGAGGCATCTTTACGATGTTTGGAAAATTCATTGGCTGCAATACTCTTGCACAGCAAATTTTGTTGTTGGTTTTGTTTTTTTTTTAAATAGAGCTCTGCTCTCCACAGTGAGAGTGCGGGGTTTATTTTAGGTCTCTGCTGGCTGTACAAGCTCCTTAAATGCCACGCTGTGCCTCAACATCTTTGCAATTCCTCCCTGTAACCCAATGAATCCTGGTTTTGCTTGAAGTTTTTGTGTAAGTCCTGAAGTAGAAACCAAACATAACCTTATCTTCCAGGGCTTGGGGCAAGTGGGGTGTTAACGGCTGCCTACAAATCCACTACATTAACAAGCTCTGGCTAGATACGCTGCCTTTTGCTTCGGTACACATCTGGCAGTGCTGCACTGACAACAAATCAAGCAGAGTATTTTCTGTGAACATGTTTGGTTTAGCTTTTTTATCAACACTACCAGATCTTGAGAGATCTACTGTTTTCTTTCACACTCTAGCACCTGTGGTCACAGATGACTTAAAAAAATAAAAACGTTTTCGCTAAGTGTTTGGGTATCTAAGAACCATGAGTCAATGCATTTTAAAGAGCTCAGAAATCAAACAACAAATTAGGTTAGAAATACTGTATTTAAGAGAACTTGTGCCTTATAGGGTTTGCTATGTAACTTCTGCAGACTTGTGATATGCATTTTCCCCTACTACCAAAAAAAAAAATTAGATTGCAGTAGTCTGCACTAATTCCACACAATTCTTAATGGTGTATTTGTATTAAAATTAAAGAACTGATCTACTCTCAGCAGGACCAGGACCATCTATTCTGCTATACAGCAGCAGTGTTTAAGAAAAAAAGAATAATTCCACATATTTCCCCTTGTATGCTTCCTACACTAACAGAGTCATGTTATTGAGTCTGCTATCTAACCTCATTCTCTTTTATCCCTTTATCAAGTGGGCTACAACCATGCACTTTTCCAAAGTAACTCTGAATACCTGTCCCAACAGGCAATCTTTCAATCTTCGAGTCAGAAAATTGACATCACCATCATTTAAAGAGAAAAAAAAAAAGAAAAAAGGGAAAAACCCCACCCCAAACCCACAACCCCCCCTCACCCCAACCCCTTCTGCTTTGTTCAGCCTGGCAGAGGCCGGGAGTGTTTTCAAGGGTGTGCTGGGTTTATTTTGCTAAACTCGCCCCAAGGTCAGACCTTGCACGAATGGACCTACATGAATCATTCTTTCCGCCTGCTTTCCCACTCTGGATTATCAGTGTGCTTGATTATGGTAATTAACATTAGGCTTTCATTCCACACCATTACTGTCTCCTGAATCAGCACAAGCATTTAGTCTTCTCTCTCAGTTTATTTAATAAAGCCTCAGTGATAAAATAACTTCAGCAGCAAATATATTTGTTACATACTTTCATTAGCTCTCATCTGAGTTCAGATTAACCGTTAAGTACCACTACGGCTTCAAGCATAACTGCCCAGGTCTCTCACTCCAGCCGTTACAACAAACAGTCATCGGAAGAAGAAGAAAAAAAAATAATCATCCCACTTGAACTATTATGTTATAGCAAACATTAATATGTAACCAACTGAGGAACTGTTAGCATGGCTTGGCTTGTGCAGGCAATGAAAACACCAAGGGTCAGCAGAAATCAGCAGGGGTCCTAGTTTTGGGATTCATCAACACAGAGCAACAACTTCAGTCCATTTGGGAGCTCTAAACTGAAAGTACATCATTCCCGTTTAATAAACAATCAAATACTTAAGAAGTTACATGTAAAACCAGGAAAAAAGCCTTATGGAATGCGAAGAAAAAAGCCCTGTTTCCTTTTGCTGGCATCTCTGGTTCCTGCCTTCCCCACCAACATACACGGAGTTCCTGGGGTAACCAAACCCGGACCCCCCAGCCAGAGGTCTGCCAAGCCCTTTGTGCTCCGACATCCCCGAGCAAGCCTCACAGCCCACCCCAGAAGTTACTACTATGAGTGGATACTCTCTGTTCAAGTGGAATCACAGTGAAGCACTCGGGCATTTGCTGCTGCCCCGATGGAGTCAACAAGATGACTTTTAGTGGAATTCCTCCCTCAGCAGAATTCCTTCTTGCGTATCCTATACTTTAACAGGGCACGTATTTGCTCAAATACAAAAGCTGCTTAAGTTTAAAAGTCAACCTTAACTCAAACAATACCTGGATAATGGATTGCAGACCAATTATTTCCCACCCTTCTTGTATTACAGTTCCAAGCCAACACTGAAAAATGCATTTTTGCTGCTTTGTTAGAGACTAGTGGGTAAAAGGATGCTGAAGCCAGCAGATAAAGGAAAAGTTGTATTAAAAACTTCTTTTAAAAGATACTGGAATGGGTCCATTTGTCAATTATCTGTTCAGCCAAGTAATTTTTCTATGATTCTAAAAGCAGCAAGTGGATTAACACCGGCAGAGTTGGTAGACGATGACATCGACTGCTCTAGAAGCTGGACAAGCAAGTTCAAGTGATTAAATGCATTCAGCTCCTCTAGTTACGCTAATGACCGATTATCTTTTAATCCCAGGCAAGGGGTAGATCAGCTGTGATCCCACAGAGAACTGCAGCACTCACTGATGTGGTTACAAGCACAACACTGGGAGCAGCTGAGTAAGTTATTCCATTCCTGTTCCTGAGCCATGGCTGCTGGTCAAAGGCAATCTGGTTGCTACCCTGAGTAAAGGCTGAGTAGGCTCCCCTTCCCACCAAGGGCGAACACAGCATCCACTTGCTGACCTGCTCAACCAAGAAAAAGCAGCTACGCGCTACCAGAAACTTAATTAAGCCTTAAAATGACTTTCCATCAAGTCATTAAGGCCAAGTCTAAAAGATGTTTGGGGTCACTCCCATACCCCTATAAACATCATTAGGAAGGGGAACCATTAACTTCATGATGTAATACCCCCGGCCTTCACTTGCTATAAGTGTGGGTACAAACCCAGCCGGGTTTCTTCCCCAGAGCACAGCCCTGGGCTACAGTTCCCTTCTCAGCACCGCGCTGACAGCGCATAGCTGCTGCGGCACCCAAACCAGCCAGCAAGCACCAGCCCTGCTCATCTGGGTCCTGCAGAAAATGCAAGATGAAACAAGGGGGAAAAAAGGTGGCTAGCACACTTAGCTTTTTACACAACCACCTAAGAAAGATGCCCTAAGCACACCCATCTGGACTTGCATTTATCTTTCCTTACCTTTAATACCAAAGAACTTAACATCCCAGCTGGAGCCCTGGCCTCTCTAGGGTAGTGCTCAGCATCAGCTGTTACTGGTCACTTCAGCGATCAGATCTCAAACCACAGAAGGAAGTGACCTGCTCTCAAAAAAAAAAAAAAAAAAAAAAGATCTTCGCTTGATTTCAGCAGCATATTTGAAAGAGCTGCAAGGATGGGCTCAACACCATCAGCTGCACCTGCACAAATGCAGTGGCCTTGCAGGGGGCTGCAGGCTAAAGCAAGCCCTGGTGAGCGAGTCCACTTCTATTGCAAAGCAGGACTGTGTGATCGTTGTTTTCCTTGCTGAAGAATCCCTGTTTTTTCAAGGTTATCCCTTGACAATACTGTCACAAGCCACTTTTGGTGACTACCTTCAGCCTTCCTCCCTGCCCCACGCCAGGCACCTCTCCCTGCCTGGTGTTGGGCCACACTGCTGTGCCGCTCAGCCTGGTCCGGCAGCTTCTCTCACACCAACTGCTTCATTATTTCTGCTCTAGCAGTGGCACTTTGACTTCAGGTCCCACTAATGCAACATCAAGGAATTCTGCCTTCACTGAACCCCAAGCAACAACACTCAGACAAGCTTCAGAGAAGGAGCCGCACCTTTACAGGGTTGCCCCAGCAGATGGCAAAGCATCGCTTGCTGTGGCAACGACACATCTGCTCTGTTACAGCTGGTGAGAGGTCTGGGGAGAAAATGTTTCCTGCAGTAGCTTAGCAAAGAGTAGAGAAAACCAACATGTTAATGACTGAATAATTTTTTTTCAATCCCTATGCAGATGAATTTGTGTTTTATAAGTAGGCAGCCAACCTCTGGCACCCAGAACTGAATGTGGGTGGCCTTTGGGTGCCTCAAATCCCAGATCTATGAATTCCCAATCTAACCAATCCAGATAGGATGCTTGTAGAGCTGTACAGCCCAAACCCCTGGTAGCATATCGGTTCTCAGCCCCCCTCAGGCACAGAAATAGGGCAAACCCGCATCCCTCGGACAGTCCATCACACCCAGGGCATGTCAGCATCTTGGGCTCACAGCTGGATGTGGCAGTCTCAGAGTCTGGTCCCACCTCCCAGCAGAATTTCTGCTTGTAAAAATATGTTTGTAATTTAATGGCATTTTGGTATAAAAACAAATAAGTCTTTTTTTTTTTTTTTTTTTAAAAAAAAAGGCAAAAAAAGCGCAAAGCACTTTGAAGGAAGCAGAAGTCAGCCAAAAGACTCCACAATTAGGCTATAGCAAGAAGCTCCCTCCCTCCTGCAGTAATCCAGCCCCCTTGCCCGGGCTTCAAGCTCAAAAGAACAGATTTCCTGGTGAGACAATTAAACTAATTACAGAACAAACAATTACAGAATAAAAGCAAATATGGCACCACACTGGCCGTGTTCAGTCTTCTGCAAACAGACAGGGTTGAACAGACCCACCACCAAGCAAAGCCCCAGCTCCCTGGGAAGCCCTCCAGCAGCCCCTTCCCACACCCCATGGCTGAAAGCTGCCGCAGAAGCTAATTCTTCCCCAGTTTTAACATTTCCAGGTGCTATTGGCGGAGCCAGTGAGGTCTTTTCCTACGTTAAGAGACTAGAGCCCAAGCAGAAGCACTCTACACCCATATTTACATCCCAGCAAGTTGTTTATCACTCTTTGGGAGCAGCGGTTGGCATACAGCACATCAGAGCATCACCCCTCTCTTCAGGGAGAGCAGAATTTTAAAAGTATCCAATTTAAAAGGCTGCAACACTCAGTAATACAAAGTATCACCCTACAGCTGCTCCTTGTGTTACAGCTAGTTGTGATCCAAAGCCAGACTGGCCTGATGAGAATTATCCTCACACCTCCCAGGTTTGCTGAATCAAACAAGGAATTTGGCAGGCCACCTGTCTAGGCAAAAGCAGACTTTGTTTTTTCTTGTTTAAAATTAAACCATTTTTTTCCCCCAAAGTAACAGGAAAACAGGCTCCCTGCGCTAAATTCAAATGTTCATTTTCACAACAGGAACATTTTTACAGTCACCGAGAGGTGGTTTTGTGTTTTGCTGCGGTATATCCATGTTACTGGGGGAGAAAGAGGACTTCCCCGCGCCCGGGAGGTGCCGCTGAGCCCACAAAGCCGAGCGCCTCCCCCTGCAGCGCAGACCCCCTGGCTGCTGCGTGCGGCCCCGGCCTCCCTGCTGTGGGGCTTCCCTCACCATCCACCTCCTGCTGCGCCTCCAAAAATGAGCCCTTGCTGGCACACTTGGTAAGGGACAGTCCAAAGGAAAAACAGAGACATAAAGCTGCGTAACAGGCGTGTTCAAACTGAAATACAAACCGAATCTCTTTAAAACATGCTCTCTTCCATATTTAAAACTCAGGGCACATGTTTTCCCTTTTCTGTCATGGCTTTGGCAGAAGAACGAAGAGAAGAAGAGAAGATGGCAAACAGCTTGTATGTGTTACGACAATATTTTGAAGTTATAGCTCTATCAATACCCTCGGCGCTTGCTCCAGTGCTCCGGCAGCGGCAGCCCAGGAAAGCCCAGCATCCCACATGGCCTCGACATGCCGGGGAAGCAGAGCAGCCTCCCCAGGGCAGCCCGACGGTGACGGGACCACCAGCACCCGCAGGAACGTGCCCAGCGCCTCATCCATCACACAGCCCATTGCACCTCTCGCCCCGCTCCCTCCCGCACAGCCAACGGGTTTGTTTTCACATAGGTCTACCCACAAAGCTGATCCCAAACTAGCTGCGCTGTCTTACCAAAGAAGTTTCCAGAAAATATCGTTGTGAGATTAAATGCAAGTGTGAGCGCACTTTCACGGTAATTACTACCAGCCCACAGGGACCCCATAACACAGCAGCCCGTGCGGAGAAACTTCTTGCTGACTTTACTTATGCCTTCCTACAAAAACCCCAGACCCAGCAGCCTGTGAACTCAGTCCAGGGCACGAGTCCAAGCGTTCTGCAGCGCTGAGCACTGAGAACTCGGAGAGCAGATCTTTATGAATTAACATCCAGAGAAATCCCGCACGGAGCAGGCTCCGCACTAGCGCGGGGAGGAGCAGCCGGCGCTGCCCGCCGTGGGGGGCACCGGCCGGGAGCGGGGCGGGTGCGGGGACCCGGGTGTTAGGGGGGGAACCCGGGTGTTAGGGGGGGGACCCCCAGCGCTGCCCCTCGTCCCGGCCCTGCCGCCCATCACCTGCCGCCGCGCCCCGCTCCGGCCCCGCTCCGGCTCACCCTGGAGATGGTCAGCGGGGCGCTGAAGTCTTTACCGCCCACCAGGCGAAAGCCCCACGGCGAGGGGCCGCGCAGGACCACCGAGTGGGACATGGCGGCGGCGCAACGCTCCCTGCCCGCGGGCGGCTGCGGCTCCGACTCCCACTCGCCACCGCCGGCCGAACCCCTTCTCCTCGGCTCGGCTCGGCGCGGCGCGGCGCGGCACAGGGGCGGGGCGGGGGCGGGACCGAGCCGCCCGGCCGGCTCGGGGGGAGCCTGGGCTGGGGTTTTCCCCGGCGCGGTCAGCAGTGGGGTCCGGAGCGGCCGCCTCGGGCAAGTCCTGCCTAGGGCTGGGGCTGGGGGTGAGCGGGGCCGAGCTGGGCCTGCACGCGGACCCCTGCTCTGCAGGCTGGGGAGGGGTCGGGGTGCGACAAGCGCGAAGGCGACGCGCTGTCGAGCTTGGAACGTCCCCTCGCTCTTCCAGACCCTTCCTGGGAGCCACCGCGGGCGCTCGGCGGTGGCACCACCAGGGTGGCTCTGGCGGCAGGGGACTGGGACTGGGACTGGGACTGGGGTGGCACCTGGGCACAGCTCAGCGTGCACAGCAGAGAACGTCACCCTGTCAATGAACTTTGCCAGGCGGCTTATCCTTAAGGATAGAGCTGTTGCCTTTTAACGGTTTGGGAGCAAAACTAAGGCTTTTATAGCATACCCTGTCGCTACACACCCAGCATGCCCCCGGGTGGTGTGTTTTCACAAGCGTATATTGTTTAGGTGAAATAGAGGGATTGCAAAGTTCAGAATTTTCAGAATCTATAGCAAAGATAACTAACATGGAGACAATGCATCTGCTTAGCACTAACACATTTTTACAAATTTACACCTGTTTAGCCTGGAGAGGAGAAGGCTGAGAGGGGTCTTTATTCACCCATACAAATGTCTTCAGGGCGAGTGCCAGCAGGACGGGGCCAGGCCCCTTCCAGTGGTGCCCAGCGACAGGACAAGGGGCAACGGGCACAAACCGCATCACGAGAAGTTCCAGCTCCACGTGAGGAAGAACTTCCCTGCCCTGCGGGTGACGGAGCCCTGGCACGGGCTGCCCAGCGAGGCTGGGGGGTCTCCTTCTCTGGAGACATTCAAACCCGCCTGGACGTGGTGGGTCCTGCTCTAGGAGAGCTGCTGCAGCGGGGGGTGGGGGGTGGGGTGAGCTCCAGCGGCCCCTTGCTGCCCTGGCCTTGCTGTGACTCTGTGATTCTGACTGCTCCCAGTAGTAAAGTATATGCATTTGGTGTGACCAAAGCCTCTGTTTACTGCACCTTCATCCTCTGGAGTGGGAGGAAGGTGATGCTATAGGTTGGTACACATGTAGTCATGACTCTTTTATTCATCACAAGCAGTATGTTGAAGGACAAAAGACAATATTTCAAGAACATAATCAAATTGGGTTTAAAGCAGTTTGGGAATCACTTGGCCAATGCACCCCAGCATCACTGCGACTTTGCAGCGGTCTCTGGGGCAGCACCAGGCATGGCAGAGCATCCTTGCTTCCCTGTGGTACAGCTGAGTCAGTGACCATTGGAGCACCCAGAAGAGGGCCATGCTGCAGAGAGTGTTTAATCTGATGCCCTGTTGGCGTGCAGCGGTTGCTCGGAGGTGAGATGGGTGGTCAGCAGAGCTTCTCAGCTTCTCCCTCAAAAGCTGAGTGCAAATCTCAAAATGCCTGTAAGCCTCCCTCTCTCCCTGGAAGGGCTGGGCCAGAATATCCCACTTCAAAAAAAGACCTAACAAAGGATTCATTGTTTGAAAAGTCCAGTTTCATCAAGTACCTTCTTGTTGCCCGGTTTCTGTGAGTTTGATTTATGTGCTATTTGCCGTGAAGTCTTTCTGCACGCATTTGCTCATGACACAGGGAGGTTTGTGTGACTGTCCCCTGGCCATGCCTGTGTTATCCAGGGGGCTTTGGTCTGAGACAGCGGTGGGAGCTGGGGCTTTTAAACACGCTCCTGAGCTATGCTGCAGCCTTGTGATTTAGCAACATGAATACAGCGAGCGTGCTGTGTTACAAATCCAAAACACAATAAACTTTGTTTGCTTTGCTAGAAAGGTGCCTACGGAGGAGAAGTTCAGCTGCAGCTGGTACCAGCAGAGCTTTCACCCGTACTCTTTGTTCCACACAAGCACTTGCCTCCACTGAGAGAGACTATAAAAGCTGACTTTTGTCTGTGCAACTGGTGATGAATCATACCTCCTCATTCCTGCATGATATCACCGAGCCTGCAGAAGTCTGGGAGTAGGCTGGCCTGAGGTTTCCTTGCTTGCGTTAGAAAATCCACCCAGCCAAACACTGAAATTTGCCTTGCAGAGAGCTGGAGGGCTAGTTTCTGTCCCACCACTCCTGCTCTCGCCGTTCGGTGACAAGGAGCGCTTCCCCAAAGGACTGGGTTAAAGACGTTCACAAATGCGGTGGGTCAGCACCAGCATCTCCTTCCTTTTAGAAGGGAAAAAAAAAATCTTTCTGTAGAAGAAACTAAGTTCACTGGAAAGTAGCAGCAATAAGAAAAAAAAAAAAAAGGAGAAAAGGAAAAGAGCAGAGAAAAAAATGGGGACTGCAGTTCTCCGGAGTCAAACTTTTTCCACTGGTGTTCATCAGGGCTTCATTACTGAGGTGGTTTCTGAATTGTGCCCAGGCTGTGAGTGGCAGGCTCTGCTGCGCAGCAAACCATCGGGGTTTTCAAAGTAATTTTCTGGCACAGGAAATAGATGATCAAAACACAGAAATCCCCACTATTAAAGTATTCATTTCAAGAACTGATGGGAAAGCGGCTGGTTCTGAGGCACTTTCTCTTCAAGGCCTTTTGAATGCTCAGCCTACATTACCCCTCATGCAACTTAAGGCTCGTCAAAAACTTAACCCAAGTAAAATACAATTATAATTAGCCAATTTGGCATAAACTTGTGGGTATGCTTATTCCAAACGAGACTACATTTTGAAATACATTAAAGTGAGCTGAAGTAGAGGCAGTTTTACCCTGAACAAAAGTATCTGCCGTTGAATTGCTCCTAATGGAAAGTGTCCACATGTAGAGCAGCCCTCAGATTTCAGAACTGCATCAGGAATTAATTTGGCATCCCTCTATCAGTGATAGACCTTTTTTTCCCCCTGATTTGGGGAATGAGAACATCACCCAAAGAACTCCACATTTCATAGGTGCCTCATTTTCTTTCAGCAGCTCACATACCTTTTCACATGTGCTTTCTCTGAGCAAAGCCAACACAGTTTTGCAGCCTGCAAAGGACCCAGTCATACTCTCACTTCAGTCAACCAAAGTGGGCTCAAAACTATCTATTTCTGTCTTTGATAACTTGAGAATTTTTAAATTTTATTTTAAGTCATTTCCAAAACCTAATTGGAATTCTTCTTCTGGGTGAGAAGTCAACAGAACCAACAGAAGATGACGTGTGAACCTTGCTGTGGGAGCAAGCCTTAACACCCAGCTAAAACACAGTATCTCCACCGTGCTCGCTCTTCAGCCGAGTGCTGAAACCCTGCAGCAAGCTCTAACAGAGACCACATGTTATTCAAAAGAGAGGTCAAACGTGTTCACGAATTCAATCTCACCACTCCATTTGCTTTTATTCCGCTCCCCCCCCCCCGCCCCCCATATTTTCCTCAATGCTTGTTTCCAGTATTTTTCCACCCTGAAGCCTTATCACCTCTTTGTTTCTTTTTTTGAATATTCCATTCTGGCTCTCCTTTGCCACGGGTGACACTCTCAGTTTCCTTCCTTTGTTATCACAGACGGACTGGGTAAACTACGGCTATTCAGCTTTGTGTCCCATTTTGAATGAGCATTCAGGTTTTCCATTTGCCGCCCTTCCAATGTCTAGCAGAGGTCCCGTGCTTATCTGGAGGCCCGATAATGACACCCTCCCGCAATACTGTTTTTGAACATCTGCCCACATGAGAGTGATCTCAAGCATCATTATGGCTTGATAGTTCGTCTTCAGGTCAGGAGATTTTCTTTCTCTGCAAATTCCCTTCTTCTGGACTATGGCTGTTTCTCCTTAGAGTGGCTTCAGGAGGCTGAGGTTAGCCATGAGTCCTCTATTGCAGCAGGCTGGGTCTAGTGGGAGTAGAAATGAGTTCTGCTGATGTTTTGATGTTTTCACATCAGTTTAAGGGTGATAAGTTGATGTATGGGTTGTTAGGAAAATTTTCTTCAGTGTTATCATAGAATCATAGAATGGGTTGGGTTGGAAGGGACCTTAAAGACCACGCAGTTCCACCCCCCTGCCACAGGCAGGGACACCGGCCACCAGTCCAGGTTGCCCCCAGCCCTGTCCAGCCTGGCCTCGGGCACTGCCAGGGATGGGGCATCCACAGCTGCTCTGGGCAGCCCGTGCCAGCGCCTCGCCGCCCTCACAGGGAAGGATTTCTCCCTATATTAAATGTAAACCTCCCCTCTTTCAGCTTAAAGCCATTCCCCTTTGTCCTATCACTAAGGTAAGGAAAATATTTTTATAGACCTTCTGTTTCAACTCATGGTGGTTACCCAAGGCATGAGATCTTTGTCTTTCAGTGTAGCTTCTGTTGGATATATTTTAGACTAATGTACATATATGTTTCATAGGAGGCACTTTTTAATCCATGAAAGCATCTATATGTAATTTTTAAATGAAGCTGGGAATCTAAGATAGTTCCTTGGCTGTGGAGTGGAACAATCAATGATGCCCCTTTAGACCATTTGTGAACAGCTTAATGCAGATCTTCAACATCTAAAAGCAGCTTTAAGCACCACACTAGATGTCAGCTTGTGGGCTGGCCTTCTGAACAGCCACACTCCTGTGAAAATTGGGTTTCACATTCAGTGGCTGATGGTTTGTGTTTGAAACTCATTTGTTGTGAATAGTCACTTGTAAGTTCTAACACTGGTTGTTCCTCCTAGTATTGGTGACTGGAAATGGTCCCTGAAAGTGGTGGTGATCACATGAATTCAAAACGCTTGTGGGAGTAAAGACTCTAAGCAATGTTCCATGGTATTTGTGCAGTTTGCCCTCCCAGTAGCCAGTGTTTCCCAAAGTATAACCTCTTTTTCTTTCTTACATTAATCAGTAGTCCTTGACAGTTTCATCTTAATTTCCATTTTCATTGCCTAAATGAATCCTTTTTGGTACCTTCCTAACCTGATGGGATTCACGTACAATAGATTCTTAAGGGTTTCAGTTTCTTTCTTTACTTAATAGTTAAAAAAAATCCAAAGCATAAAAAAAACCCCCACCAACCCAACATCCTGTGAAAACAGTTAATTTTGAAACTCATTATCTGGATTAAGTCCAGGCAAATCTCAACCCTACGGCAGATTTAACTGCAAGTTTCCAAAGGATTACTTAATTTATAGGCTTTGCAGGATCTCTCAGATCTGAGTTATTATTTTGGCTTTTGAAAGTTCCTTGGCGGATACCCAAGTGTTAAGAACTGTCATCCTGAGTTCCATTTAATTCATTTGTTCATCTAAGTAATTTCTAAAAAGTTTATCTTGTAGATCTAAGCATCCCACAGAGAAAAATCCAGCTTTGATAGAAATCATTAGGATAATGAAAAAGATCTCATTGGTCCCGTAGAATTTCTTCATCTGTAATCACCTTCAGGTGGAGCAGCCTGCTGCCTCCCAAAGCTTTCTAGCTTTGTAGGATCATTATGGAGAAAACTGTATGCGAGAAATAGTCCTGTGCATGGCCAGTTCTAGCTTTGATTTGCTTAAACACTGTACAGCAGATGCAGATTCACAGTAAAGACCACGGTAAATCCTTTGTAAGATGTAGTCAGAGGGTAAAAAGCAGCCAAAATGTATTTTATTCTTCTGTTCTGGCAAATATTAGCAAGACAGTTTTTGTGCATTATTCTAATCCTTGCTCGTCAGACTACAAGTCATCTACCAGCATTTCATACGGCTGGGGTTTTGCAGCCCGCTGAACAGCAAGGATAAGTCCCCACCTCGCAAACGTTGCAGACTAAACACAGGATAAGAGGCGGCGGATGGATTTCCCAAGGGGGAACACCAGGAAGCAATGACACGCATGGTCGGCTCGTGTCGGAGCACAGCAGCAGCCTGTACGTGGTAACGGGCAGCTTCGCAGAAGGGTGAGGAAGGGCACGGCAGCTTGTCACAGAAAGCTCACAAAATGTTTCGGTTTACTTTTTACAAACAAAATACGATGTTTTTTCTTATGGCCTGCTTCCTATCAATTTTGCTGAAAAATGAGTCGGCCCTGTGTTCACCCCATCTCAGTCCCACTTTCCACCTCAGGCAGTGGAGCAAACAGATGACCAAGTGCATGTTAGCTTGGGTCTGATCTTACTCCCAGTCTCTAACCCCCAGGTTGAGACTAACCAGATGATGAGCATCACGAAGTGGGCAGGTGGGGACCCTGCTGGGGCTGTCCCGCTGCCCTGCCACCACCAGCTGCCGCACCGGAGGAGATGCTCGGTTCCTTTTCATCTCACCCATGAGGTTGCAAGCCTGGGATGCATTGGCCAGATGCAAGGAGCTGGTCTGTTTGCTTTAGGGGTGCATGACCTCCTCCCCACGGCTTCAGCTGCTGCCCTGGCACTGACAGCGAGGCCAGGATTAACTCCGGCTCTTCCTCCTTGTGAGCTGGAACCTCTTTGCAGGCGCGGCAATGTGACCGATGAGAGGCAATTGAGAAAACAAGAAGAAATATTGGCATAACATTGTAAGCAGAAGATGAGATTACAAGTGATCTGCTTTTTCTGTAAGGCTAATGTTCCCATTATGGGATTAAAATGATTGATTTCCCATCAGAAACGGTGTCTGGAAGAACAAAGTCAAAACTTCTGTTATAATGTGAGTCACTTCACCGAGCAGCTAAACACTGAGCTTTTGTCTTTTTTTTTTTTTTTTTTTTTCTTGTGAAATCATGACAGAAGTCAGCTGTTGGTAAATTCTGCGAACAAATTAATTGGTACAATTTTAGTATCATTATTCCATACAGTAGAAATGAAGCAATAGTACCTATTTAGCAGAGGAGCTCCCCAGCCTTTCCTTGGGACTGCAGCATTTGCCACCCTAACTCTTGACTGTGTTGATAGCGATGCTTCCTTTTTTAGGGTGTTGTACAGCTCCAGCATGCAGACAACCGGAGAAAATTAAGCTGAATGTTCCAAATTTATGCAGGTCAAGGAAAGTTTGCCTTTTATCGTTCAGAGATAAGTACAGCAAACTAACTGTTCTTGAATGGCTGAGTTCCACAGATGCCGTATTAAGCCTCAGTAATCACAACAGTTTCTGTAGGTGGGTTTCACAGGAGCTTTCTTGTTCATGTCAGAGTATCCCACAGCCTTAAACTGATAGGGACAGAGGGACAAACAGTACGCTAAAACCTAGGAGGATAGGCCTTGAGATATCTCTGTGTTCTGCCAGAGTTCATGTAGCCCACGCCAGCAGCTGGTGTCTCGCCCCGTGCTAAGGGATTCAGGCTGTGCCGAGGGCATCCGATATGCTGCCCAGGGGGAATCCGGCGTGAGCTGTCCTCACCCGGTGTGAAAGGCTGCACTCTGCAAAGTGTAAACTGCCTGGCAAGGGCAAAGCAAGGCGAGTAAAATTGCTCAGGGTGTGAGAACAGGACGTAAGGCACACATTTCAGCTCAGTACTTGGCATAGATCCCTTTCTCCCTCTGCTCAGGCTGTTCTTCATTTACAGGACTTTTGCAGAAATTATCCATAGAGGCACAAGCGTCTTCACACCACAGGTAAAGATGCGCTAATACGCAGTCACAACATCACTTCTTAGGGAACTGAAGGAAACATGCCCTAGGATTAAGTGGGAAATGCAAAACATATTTGGGGATGTTTATCCTGGATGTGAGATGCGCATTTAACAAGTCAAACTCTCCTGGTTTCCCAAGTTCATCAGATTGCTGGAGGAGGATCTCAAAAAATCTTTTGCTTGAAGTTTGAGGTGAAATGCTTTGAGGTGTTCAAGCTAGACAGAAGAATAAGCATTCATCGTCCATGAGTGTTAAATGAAGAAACTCAGTGACACTAAACGAAAAAACTTGCCGCTGATGTAATGGGCTTTAGCTCAGCCCTCACTTTTTGGTTACTATGAAGAAACAAATGGACTAAACCTTCCTCTCCCCACCTGCAGGCCAGAATTAAGATGCTTCAGTGTCCAAATCCTGCCATTTCTGGCAGTGAATCTCCTGAGCACCAAGTGAGACCAAAAGCAGGCAAATAACATGCAGATATAATTTTCAAGATCGCCATCACAATTCAAGATTGGTCTTTTGAATTACTATGTCTCTTGTCTTATTTCTCTCTTAATATTCTCTAAGTCTGCCTTTGTGCACCCAGATTACACAAGGATAACAGCACGAATTCAGAAACCCTGAACACAGGAAGTAACTTTACTGAGTAGGCAAAAAATAAAAGTAATTGCCAATATTTGTAATCTAGCATATAAGCAGGAATTCATAACTGCTTGCAGGAATGTAACGTATCAACCTCCTTAAACAGCCATATCCTGTTTCTTTTGTTTCCCTCTCTGCCTTTGCAGTGACTGTTGCTACAACACCATCCATCACTGCTCCTTTCATCTGTCAGGCCCTCCAGCCGCTCGCCTGCAGCTCCAAACCTGCCCCCTCAGGTCTGAGCTGTCTGGATTTCCCCCATGTTTGTCGATTTAGGCTGTGGGTGCCCATCCTTTTCAGCTGGAGCTGTGTGGGCGATGAGATTATCCCCTCTGGTTCCTCAGCACCCTTCCTGTACCTGCTCAGCGGGTTGCATGAATAGGTTTCAGTCAAACAAGATTAGTGTTAAGAGGTTTCATCGTAGGAAATTCTTACTGGGGACTGGAAGGACGGTTAAGATGGGCATGGTCTAGGCTGAGGCTGAGATTGTGATAGCTGCAGGCAGAGGACAACACACATTGACACCCCTGTTCAGAGAAGTTCAAGCACATCCCTGTCCATCCCTTTCCTTTGGTATCATCAAGTTCTTGACACCTAATTATGTGGCTGATGAGCTGCAGGCTCCTGCCACTGAAGATGCTCCTCTGATCTCTTCAGGGTATTGTGCTTGGTTGGTTGCCTTCTGGAGCATATTCCTTGATGAAACTAATTCAGCACAAATGGTAATTTAATTTCTTTTTTCCCCTCATTCCAAGCATGCTGTTACTCAGACGTGGAAAAGCTGAGCCTGAAACAAACGTTTAAAGTATTTTGAAGGATTTGTCATTACTCAGAGAAATAGGTCTGACATTTGCTGGAGCACAAGGAAGTGGAGAGAAAGAAATGCGTTACTCAGAAACTGCATCGGCCAGGCCAAAGTTCTACCTTCGGCTGCATCTGGGCAACTCATTTAGGTTGAGAGCCGTGTTGCATGATTTGGAGTAGAATTTGCACTCAAGAGTTTAAATAAAATAAATGATATTTAAGAACTTGCAAGGCTGTTAGGCGACACTGTACAGAAACATGTCTAGCAGTCTTGAGAACTTTGATCCAATATTCAGTGATGTCAATAGAAAAGCTCCCACCAGCGGTGGCGGGAGTGTCATTTCAATGAGCAGCTTGGCCGTTATCCCGAGTGTTTAGTGGGCATTAGGCTAATCAGTGATTCTACCTAATAAAGAGACAGATGTCACTATTTCTTGTCTAACGCATGCAGCTCCTGATGTTTTTCAGTCTTTTTCTGGCTTTCTTAGGCAAGGGTATGACCTAACTATGGAGTAAAGATGCCTTACATTCTGAAAAAATAACAAGAAACACTTACAATTCAAGGAGCATGGAAAGCAAATGTGACAAACATTTGAAGTGTTTGCCTGCTTCAAGCACAGTATTACATTATAGTAATCAGTCTACACCTGAACTTTAATTTATTGTTAATAACTCCCATCTGCTTCTCTAACCAAGGCATTTAAGGCCCTTTTGCAAATTTCATCTCCAAATTTGTCCTCACAGAGAGGATAAATAATGTTTCTAACAAATGAGTGAGACTGTGGCATCAAATGGTTAAATAACCACTTCCAAGACAAACAGGCAGCTCCTGCTAGAAATTGTACCCAATCTAATTCCCTCTCCTGTGGTTTAAGCAAAAGATGGATGGGTCTGAAAAAGCCATGCAGGACGGAGGGTCCTCTGGCTGCCCTGAGATTCATCTGGACACACCACCAGTTAGCAGGAGAAGTTAATGGCATGCCACCAAAAGGAAACTATTTCATCTTTTAAAGATATCATACAAAATAATACTTGGTTGCCAAAGAATATGGTATTTTTACAGATGTTTAGGCCTTCAAGGCGAGGTGCCACCAGATCAAACAAATCCTAGCAATTTGGGGGGCTCATAAAATGTGCACGAAGGATGAATTGTTCAAGCTTTTTAATTCCTCTGCACCTCTTTGAAGATTCAATGTGTTTTTTTCGGTTGGCTTTAAAACTTAACAGTGCTCTAAAGCTGGTTATTTTTCCTCAGCAACACTGATGCTGACCTGTTGATGGTTCTGCTGAGCGTGGCCAGCGGCTGCTTTCAGGCCGGCTGCCCACGCCGCACAACTGCACAGCACCAGGGCATCGCCTCTGCTCGCCTGCTCCCAGGAAAACCCCAAGTTGCATCGTTTTTCTTTAGTTCACCCCATGAACTGTTCACTGCTTCTTTCAATATCTTAATTTCAGCACTACTTTTAAAGCCATCAGCATCACTGCTGAGGGAGAAAGAACACAAATACTTGGCGCAGGTCAATATTTACTTTTCTGTTTTCGTGGACATGAAGCTCATTGTGCCTGTTCAGAATGTCTCGGGAGAAGCATGAATAGTTTAAACATGTGTTCAAGGAAGCTTTTTAGTTTATGGATCCCCAGGTATTTTTCCAAGTTATAGAATTTCTTAAATAGGTGTACTATTGTTCTTCTGAAAGAGACTGAAAAAATAATTCTGAACGGAAGTATTCTTTAAACTATACTTTGCAAAGCAAGTGAAATTGCTGAGTTAGTGCTAAGGGCAGCCCAGCATGGCTCCAGCCCCTCGGCCGCCTTCCCGGGGACTCCTACACGTGGCCCCTCTGCTCGGCTCCCGCAGGAGGCACAGCCCGGTCACGCCATGGCCACAGTGAGCATCCCTCCAGGACAGCACTGCCAACCTCTTCACGCCTTTCAGGTATGTGTCAAGTTAGTATTTCTCCAGTCCTCTTCACCAGAGATCAATGTAACTTCCTGGAGGAAATAAAAATTCATTGGATTTCTTGTGTAGCATTGGCACAATGGTTTTAATTGACAACCATATAAAGAGGTTACTCTGGGGATTGTGTTTTCCCCCCGTTTCACTTGTATGCAGAAACATGTGGGTCGGTTTGGGTGTGTTTTGGCAGCAGTTTCGCAGATTGCTTTGGGATGTCTCCAGTGGTTGGTGACCCAAAGGTGGCGAAGCAGCGAGGTGAGGAGCGGGAAGCACTGCAGGACAGGTGCTGGGAGATGCCCCCTGCCCAGGAGCTGCCCCTGGCCCTGCTCTGCTCATCCCCAACGGATGCTCATAGTGAAGGCCTGATGATTAGGGTAAAATTTTACAGTTACACAGTTATTTTGTGTTGGCTAACAGTCCAGGAGTGTAGGTCAGATGTAGCTGTGGAAGCCCAGGCTGTGGCTTTTGCATAAGCTTTCCCCACAGCCGCCTTTCAGAAAGACACTCATTAACATACGCTGGCCAGCACACACTAATGAAACACCTGAAGAATCACAGGGCATGTGAGGCTGGACTGGACCTCCGGAGGTCATCGGACCCGAGCTCTAGCTCAGAGCAGGGACAGCTTTGTAGTCAGACCTCATTTGAAGTCAGATGAGGTCTGAAGAGCTGAAGAAGGAAGGATGTCTAGTGCTTTTGAAATGCCACAGAAACTTTGAGCATCTTGATGGTTCACAAACTGAAGCTGGGATGGAGCAGGCACGTAGCTGAGTTCAACAGCAGAGAGGTTTCTCTGCATCTCGCAGTCACTGAGCATCAGCTGCTGATGACTCATTTGGAAATGATTTGTTGGCAGCTTGTCCCCAGCCAGCACGCAGCCTCCATCCAACTGTTCCCGCAGACCCCCTCGCTGCACATGCCGTTTCCATGCTGCTGGGCAGGGATGAAATCCAGCCGAAAACAATAGATACCAGGAAAAAAAAAAAACCCTAAAAGTTTCTGATCCTGTAAGGGATTTGACAAAGGAAATAGTGGAGGTCCCTTTGCTGAACCTCGCAAAAAATTTTGGACAACGCTGTCAGGAAAATATTCTTCACTGAATTAGTGAGGCAACTTATTAGGTCTTTTCTCTATTTTTGTGACTATGAAGACAGAATTAATGAGTAAGAGGCCGTTATGGCCAGTGTCCAACTCAATAGTTACAACATGCTTAGGAAAGCATACTTTTTCTTTCCTTTTGGACAATCAGACATGGTATTTTTAGTCCTGGACAGAGCTTTATCCTCTGTAATGATGTAAGGTTCCTGGTAGCTCATCAGATTGGGTCACCCACTGTAAAAAGCTAAAAAGAGACAGAATTGCACACCCCATTAGGTCTGAGCATCAGCTCAAGTCGGGACGGTGGGGGGAGACTTTCCGCTGCTGAATCGCACCCAAGTGGTGGAGCAGGCAGGATGCAGAATCCCAAACAAACCACAAAGCCTGATTCTGGTTTGAACTGAACTCCTGTTAATTTGTCTCCATTTATGGAGTTATTTTAGGTTAGTCGGTATATTATGCTACTTTATGGACGCTTCATTTAAGACAAAATATGTGATGACCTAAACAAATACTGAAATCCACAAAT
Organism: Falco punctatus; assembly: GCF_963210335.1. NCBI lineage: Eukaryota > Metazoa > Chordata > Aves > Falconiformes > Falconidae > Falco > Falco punctatus. The sequence continues at coordinate 63,332,566 of NC_137588.1, read as the reverse complement.
TATACCCAGGTGGCAAATTTATTGTTCGTGTTTTTAAAAGCCTTTCTTTAATAATCCTCCTCGTGGGCAGCTAATCAGCAAAGCTGGATCTCTGGCTGGTGTCAGCCTGTGTAGTTGTGTCCAGGCATATTCATCTCTGCTTTATGCCAGCTAACAGTTTGTCTCATATATTTTCACATTCTTATACTGAGAAAACTCTTAACTTTTGTTGCAGTGGTGATATTTTCAGAAATAGAGGGCTTACAGCTGGAGTGGATGTTGCAAGTGATAAATACCTTAATTTTGTAGGGGTGCTAGTTTGCCAGAGGGGCAAAGGGGCTGTCCCGGTCGGCGATGGCTGGGGCAGAGCAGCTCCCGGTGGCTTTTTGGTGGCTGAGACCTTGCAGGCTACAGCGGCTCCAGTCCTCCCACACCCCAGCATCTCACTCCTTTGGACACGGTTTCTGTGTAGCTGGAGGTCTCTGCCTTTCCCACACCTCAGGGTTGTGTATCTTTGCTATAAAGTGTTCTCAGGAGGGTTTTTTTCAGTCTTTTTTCAGTGTCCTGTTTTTTCCTCTTGCAGGCAATCAAATCACATTCACCTAAAGCCTTCTATGTGCAAGAAACTAAAGTAATTTCCTTTGAACATTAACTTGAGCGTTGTTAGTTTATAAGAAATCTGGTTCTTTTCCATCGCCCTTCCCAGGCACTTCCTCTGCTTTTCTGGCCTGTGCATTGGTAGGAAACACAGGTGCCTCGGCCTCAGGCTGCTGGCACCCAGCGCCATGGGAGAACAGTGCAAACCCGTATGCCTCAAACATTCAGTCTGATGGTTTCCTAAATCCTCCCAGCATGGCAAGTTTGCAGCTCCTAGTTATAGGTGCTAAGCACTCTTCAAAAAAAAAAAAAAAAAGTTTTCTTGTAGATCTATAAAATATATAGGGTCAATTCCTTATGCAGGGTGAGTCAGCGTAGCTTTGGGAACTTAACAAATGGCTGCTGTGCCCTGTCATGCATGGGGACACTTCCATGGTGCTTTGTGTAAAACTTGGGGTTTCCTTGTTGGAGGCATGGTCCCTACTCGACTGACCCACTCACCCAAAGCAACAGGACTTTTAAATGGATGGATGCAGACAGACATGACTTTCAGGTGATATGTCATGCACAGATGCCCAAATGTAATTTTGAGGTGTAGAAATGACCTTTGTGGTTCCTTAGAGGTGCCTGAGAGGGAAGCTTCTGAGTGAGGTTGGTGCCTAAAGGGGATTTACTTCTGCTGAATGCACTAAGGGGCCCCTAAACATTTTGTGTATTGGCTGGGATCCAACCCATGTGACCACTCCTGTCAATGTGGCTTTTTGGAGCAGGCCAGAAGATGGAATGGATTGCTTGTGATATTTCCCAGACATTTGCTTTATAGTCATTGAAGACAAAATGCTATTTGGTTTCTAATGAAACAGGGATGTTTCTAAGCATAATGAAGTTTTTGCCTTTGTTTTGCTTTTCATAGCCCAACGTTATGTGACATATAAAACCACCCCATTTGTTTTCCATTGCCTGTAAGTAAATTCCCCCCCAGGACCACCACAGAGCAGATACTATCAAGGAGGCCAGCCCTGCTTCACAGTCCCATCCCCCAGGCTCAATCGGACCCCTGGCCCCGGCTCACCTCGCTGCAGAGCAGTAACTGCTGAGCGATGCAGCATCTACCCCGTGCAAACACCGTGCATGTTCCCTAGTATGCTGTGTCCCCTACAGGCACCAAGAGCCATCTCTGTCACAAATGTGTCACTGTTATGCTACAGCACATATTTAGTCCTAATTTCTGTGGGTGTTTTTCAGCCAGATACAGCCCATACTCCACCCCACGGCACAGCTGGACGTGTAAATGCATGTAATATTTTTGAGTCATTTGCTTTGTTGAGAACTGTGATTTGTCTCCTGCAGAAGCCAAACATACCTATGTCATAAAACATGGTCATAGTGAGTAAAACCACAAGGTGAATGTGAGGAGGATACAGTGGTTTTGGCCTTTTTGTATAGGAAGAATTGTTTTGGGCAATAGCTCCTGTTTCTATATCATCATCCATCTGTGGGGCTGACAGCAGAGCTGTAGGGAGTGTTTTGGCACTAAGGCAGCAATGTGGCTCCCAGCTGCCAGCTCCCCAGCCCCGGCTGGCATGTCCCTTTGAACTGGCCCCAGCCCTGGCACGTCCTCCTGCCCTTCTGCAACTGCACTGGGGGCAAAACCAGCCAGCACAAGCCTGGCACTGGGTAGGAGCTTATACTTTCCCCTTCCTGGTATCACCAAGGCTAATGGATGGAGGCTGGAAATCTTGCTGTGAGATGGAGAGAAGAAAAAGGTTTTTTTCTAGTTGCAAAGCTGAGACATGCAAAAATGAAGTGACCGGCCTTTGGGAACAAAAGCACAGTCCACGGCTTTCAAATTGCAATCCCATGAATTCATACAAACCCATCTTTCTGCTCCCCTCCGGCCAGCTCTAGGTGTGCCTCAGTGGCTAGGGGAGCACCTGGAGGAACAGGGGTGTGGGAGCAGCAGGCAGCAGAAGCCAGCCCAGGGGTGTAACACGTGGAGGGGCCCATGGCTTCTCTCCCCTGGCACTCACTGCTCTCCCAGTTGGGTATTTTAAAAGCACGTGGAGAATCAAGCACGCCGTGATGGACATTTCCCACATGAAGCCTGCTTGCCAGAACTTGGGGCTGCACCGGGGCTTCATTTCCTTCAGTGTCTGGAAGTCACGTTAGGAGCACCTGCTTCTCTTCACGGATGATAACTAATACACAGTCCTATACTTCTTCTGCATTTAATGAAGGAATTACTCCCTAAAGAACTCAGTACAAAATTCCTGTGTTGTTAAAGATGTGCCAACATTTTCTTTGCAAATCTTTGGTTCCCACCGAAGTTAGTGGAAAGATGTCTTTTAACTTGCTGTGGCTGGGTTGGGGCTCTAAATTGAGTTCACTTCAGGATAACTCCGAGGAAACCTGTTGTTTTCTAAATGTGGAAGAAATCATATATTCCTCTTGCTGTGATTGCCAAGGAAAAGATATAAGATTTTTTTTTTTTTTAAGCTTTAGGCTTTTTGCTATTATGCTCTAGGACTAGGTGCTCACAAATGCATGTATGCTGATCTACGCCATTGGTGTAATTAGTATTAATAACAACATGACCGGAAAAAACATTTGAACGTGTTAAGAAAATATGTTCCCACAACTCTCAGTGTATCTTGAGTTGAACTCAGCCGGTCTTGATTAATTTGAACTTGACTACTGAATATACTTTTGTAATTGAATTCAGGGCAGCAGTAATGCTCTACAGAATCTGGGTTTCTAATTAAATCAAATAAATGTTTCATTAAAGTGAACGGATCTTCTGCTTGTATGTATCAGCTCTTCCTTATCACGGTGCTTAGTGAAGGAGAACATACAGCTGCTGAAGTCCAACATACATTTGCAATTAGTGCCCCACATAATCTCTCAGGAATATGAGATTTTTCAGGATACTCTCTCTGCAATGTTTCTGAACCAGCTAATTTATTAATCAGCTTATTAGTAATCAGAGGTCAAATCTTTGGATGAGGGACACCTAATGAATGTCAGCTTCTTCTGTGCAGAGCATCAGCCAATTCCACACGTAAAGAAAACCAACCTCTGTTCAGACTTTTGGAACAACAGAAGGAATCCATGCTTCTTGAATTATTAAAATGCTGAGTGCCTGCGTGGCCCGGGTGGGCAGCCAGTGCAGCTCCGGGTATCACAGGCAGGGACTCAAGTCTGCGACGGTCCTGGCTCCACTGCCGCGGGAGCTGCACAAGCCCCACGCTCCTCCAGCCCTGCTGTACACCAGGGAAACATCCACAGCTTCCTCTGAAAAACACCTGGAGATGCACGGACAGGGAACAGCATCTTAGGCTGTTGCTATTCCTCTGGGCGTAAAAACCCCTCTGAAACAGCCTCTTTGTTTTGGAGTCTGCCTGCCAGAATAAAATGCAGTATTCTGGACTATTAGCTCATTTAGAAACTCCACAAAGACACTATGTTTCAGAAAAGTTTTAAAATAAATTATATTTTATTTTATTTTTTAAATCGGCTCCAAGGTTTATAAGGATTTGCTCTTTATTTATTTCTGGAGCCCAGCTTGCAATTTTTTTCCCCTTTTTCTATGTGACGGTAACAAGAATGGCCATTATAAATCTTGGACTGCAGCGTTTTGTGAGTCAGTGTCTGCTTTTACAGCAGAAGGCAAGCTAGGGTTACCATTGGGGTTGCTTATATGGAATCATGTTAATTAATTGCTGAAGATATGCTTTGGGTTTACATCACTTCATTGTTATTGAGCTGTGCTCATCCTGGCTAAACACGATTTTCAGCTGCTGCCCTCTCCTTCCTTCCAGCTGTTCGCCTTGCCGTGCCCCAGTGTGAAATACATGGAGGCGTTTTAGCCAGAACCCCCAAATTCCTGTCACCACCTTCACGGTGGTTGCAGCTGTGAGCCTTGGTTTGGGAGAACAATCCTGAGAGGCTGGAGCCGGTGGTGTCTGCACCCTGGGGAGCATCTCCTCCGCTGCCTTTCCCTGTGGCTGGAAAGTGCTGGTCTTCTCCAACCTAAATGATTCTATCATGCTATTAATTAGTCACTTGCACAACTACTGTCAACAGCTCACTTAGACTCTGTTTGCTTTAAAGTCTGGAGAGCACCTCTGCTAACAAAGCTTTGCCCATTTGTGTCAACTAAGCTTCTGGCCCCACACATTGATTGACTCATTGCTAATTGTTTATTTGAGGAAATCAGTGGTGGTTCTTAAATGCAGATCTTTACTGGCAAAGACAGCGCAGGAGTCTGGATTCTTGAGTGTACCCATTTTACCCAGAAACTCCTTCCAGAGAGGAAGACCTGGCCAAGCACCATGGTCAATGAGGAAATCTGTTGGCGTGGAAGACAAGCGGGTTCCTAAAAGGAGCCAGCTGGGTGCACCAACAGGGATGGGATGGGGTGGCATGGGGAAGGCAGAGTTGCAGCCATTTGCCCTGAAAGGGCAGGGAAACAGCCTCCCTCCTCCCCGCCCCTCGCCGGGGTTAGCATCCATTGTCAGAACAGTGTTTGATTACCAGCCCGCTGCAGACATCGCCTTCTACAAGCAGCTCCGCACAGCCAGGCTGCACCGTTGTGCCAAGCGCAGGGCGCTGGGGCAGGAGCTGGAGCAGACCACAGCCCTTTGCCCTGCCTCCTCCTCCCTCTCCCTGTGGGACACAGGCCTTCCTCCTCACCCTCTACAGGAGTGGGGCGAGGGCTCCCCTGCCTCAGCTACACACCCTGGTCATTCCCAGGGGCTCTCCTTGGGGCTGCTCCCTGCCTCGTTTTCCAAACATCTCATTAATAAAGTCAGAAAGATTTACAGAGGCAGAAGTGTACTCGAGACTACCTCTAGATGCAATACCACGCACAACTGGGAGCACTGTGGCCATGTTTCTGGTCTCCGCGGTGAACAGCAGATGTGAGCAGGGACTGCAAGCTTTCCTGATAATTTAGTGTAATAATGGTGTTAGCAAACGCCAAATTGCTAACTTGATTGTGAATGAAAATAATCACTCTGCCAGAGCATTGCCACAAAAACTTTAAGACCAATGAAAACAGACTGGCTCAGAATGAAATACACTCATTGTATAAAAATGACCATAACATCTTGCGCATCTTTATTGCCAAGTATGTTGGCTTTTGGGTTATTTGACAAAATATGGCCTCAGCTGCTCTCTGCTGTTTGGCACCATGTCAGGAGACCATGGAAAACAGGGAATCCTATTCCAGAGGCTTTTAGAAAGGAGGTGAAAGAAGGGAAAAGAAAGTCAACATAGGGTATTTTTTACAATAATGTCTTAATTATGCAAGCAAGTTGATGGATTTTGTGTGATTTTTATTTCCTGGCTACAAAGAGGGGATTTTTTTTTCGTGGGGGAGGGATGCTCATAAAGCCTCTCTGCTATTTATCCTTTTGACCTCTGCATTACCCCAGCTGGGGCCAGGATGACAGATGTACATCCATGCACTCGGAGTAGTGAGGTTAAAAGGAAAAGTGACTCATCCAGTATGAAACCCCCAGGAAAAATAAAAAATCTCTTCAGATAAAGAGAGGTGTTAGACCAGCAGCTTAATTTTGGCTACTTGCTGCCTTCTTGCTGGACTGACTTATGGGTTAGTGTTCTGCAACTGTGGCTGCTTTGGGATTGGTTTTCTGGACTAACTTTAGAAGACTGAGTGTTCGGGAGTGGAGCTTGTCTGACCGTAGGTGTTGGCATCCACATGCAGGTCACCCAAGAAACAGCCTGTCTCTAGTGGGAGGAACAGAAACATCCTCCAGCCCTGAGTGCCCATATTGAAAGGCAATGCCATGGGCACTGTCTTGGCTTCTAACGAGGGCAGGCAGCCTGGTTATCAGAGCTGGGGAGGGCACAGAGCTGAAAGAGGCTGCAAATGCATTAGAAAAAAAAACATCTGAAATAAGTAAGATCCAGCTCGGTAGGGAGAGGTACCAAGTACAGAAACAGCACAGCTGCAAAGTGAGGAACAACCAGTCACTTCTGCTGAGAATGAGGGGCGGGGGGAATAAATCACCAGCTGTACGAGTCCTGCCAAGACGCACAACACCAAGCCGGAGCATAAGCAAGAGAGCTTTACACGAGACAAATGAAGGAACCCTTCTGCTGTGCCTGCTGCGGGAGAGACCCCAGCCACTGTGCCTGTGCGTCGTGCAAGCTGGTCCTTTTCGGGGCAGAGACATGAAGTACCCGACCTGGCAGCCTTTCATTGACAGTCCACTTTTTGGCACACCAAGTATGGCCTCGCAGTTTCTGGGGCTTGTAACTGAGGTTCTGAATCAGACTTTTGCCCCTTATGCTTTTGCTTTTTAAAAAATCTGCCTTCACTTAAGGAGCAGAAGTGGCATTAACAGATCTTTATGTGTAAAACAGAATTTTGCTATAACCACTCTGAGGACAGCTTTAAACTGCGGGTCACAGTCCTGTGCTTAGGGTTTTGTCATGCAATAACCCATGCTCAAAGATTTCCACGGTGGAGGGAGCAGCTTGAGCTACAGAACTATCCCAAGGTGCTTTTGATGCTGTTAATGAACTGACTGGAAAGGGCGCTGTAACAACCGAGCTAACCACTGTCACTTCTATCTGGCTTACACCCTTTAAGTCCATTGATTTCAGTGCTCTTCCCCCTCTGAGCTGCACTGATGTCAGACAGTTCTCAGCTGCCTTAGCAGTCTGGGGTGGCTTTGGGCTACGGCATCTGTGTGAGAAGCCACATGGGCTCTGCCTGTCTGCCTCAGCTCGGTGTCTGGATGTTACCACCATCATGCTGGATTTCTCTAAAGCTGAGCCTCCAATTTGTTGCTGTTTGCTCCAACACTTCCAGAATACTTGCCTGCCCACGTGCTTGGATCCCCCCAGCAGTCATGGGGCCCTCTGTCCCCAGGCAAGGGGGAAATTGCATGATCGTATGGAAAATACAAATAATGTTGAGTTTTGTTGCTGTGGGAACAGGAGCTCAAACCAGAAATACGGCACATCAGATGGCAGAAGGCTGCCTGGTGTGGAGGATTCCCAGAGTTCTGGCTTTAAACAATGACAGAGCAAAAGAATGAGACATGAAAGGCCAAGAGCTGCTCTGTGGGTCAATCTTCCATTTCTTTTGACCTTTAACTATAAATTGTCCTTCTTATGACTCTCTCATAATCTAATCTTATATTGTACGTGATTCTTTATGCACTTGCATTAATAGATGGGACTATGTATTCCTCCCTTTCTCTCTTTGTGTGACTTTCTGTCAGTAAAATACTTCATCAAGAAATGAAAGATTCTATTCACCTTCAGCCCACATAAATATCTTACATTAACATACAAATGCACAAGACCTGTACCCAGCTGTTAGAATGGCTTTTCCTCTTCAGTCATATCACTAGGTTGCTTTTATTTAGGAATGAGTAGGATCCAAAGAGGAGCCGACCGCTTCCGTGGTTAGTGACCACATCTGCAGCTATAAAAACGCCAGGCCGTGGAGGAGTAGGAAGGTCAAAATGCCCCACATGTGTCCTGCAGACAGCAGGACTCTGCCAAGCTCCCCGGGGCTGACGGAGGTAATTTAAAAGCCAGGCTGATTCCCACTGATGCTGGCAGGACAGAGCTCAGCATCACACCCAGCTCCAGCTTTCTCTGTCCCCAAAGTCCTTTGCCACCAGCATCTACTGGCATCCACCCTGTGCTAATGGATAGCAGGTCTGATGCTGTTAGAACCAAACTACGAGCTTCTGTAGCTTTGCAGTGAGGCCATGGCAAGGAGCCAGCTCCCATCACTTCTTTGATAGGGCGTTTCCACCTGCAGAAAGGAAAAGCAGGTGAGTGCAAGGCATAGATGCTCCAGTTCAGCTGCTGCCCGAGCTGCGGCAAGGCATGGAAAGCACCCAGAGAGAAGTGGGCTCCCAGTAAGCTCTGTGGTGAACACTCAAAAATTACTGTTTCTTCCAAGCTGATGGGAATTTGGACTTCTGCTAGCTTACAACATCCACATCTGTGATGCATCACCGAAACGCACAGCCAAACATCGTATCAATAGAGGAGGAGGAATAAAGGACTTCAGCTAGCATGGAGGAGCGATTTTCCCAAGGCAGGGTGGGGCGATCACGCCACGGCTCCCTCGGCTTTGAGCCGGAGGCCCATGACAGCGGCGCTGAGCAAGACCTCGGCCGGCTGAGTCAGCCTTATCGGCTGGGGCCGCGCGGGAGGGAGCGGGGTTATGGATGGGCTGTCAGGCCCTCCCGGCGGGGCCTGCCTTTATTAGGTAGCATCACGGCTGCTGGCCACTTTCCATGGGAGATTTCAAAATGCTTTTAAAAAATCTTGTAGAGAGGGTGTATTAAACATACTGTACTGCGGTGAGAAACAGACCCAGCTGACAGGAGTGTCTGCTCAGGGCTGGTTAAATTCCTGTTGTATTTTTGACATATTCGTTGTCCTTTGCACTACATGCCTGTGTTAGCTTTCAGGAGTTGTGTTAAATTTATTTTTTAATTTCAAGAAGGACTTCAGCTGCAGCTCCTCTGCTCTTTCCCAAGGGATGGAGGTTACCTGTGGAATATGTGTGTGTCTGGCTCTGCTGGTGCTGAGCAAGCAGCTGAGAGTGGCCACGCTCCAGGCAGCTGAAGGTCTGACCCAGGGCGGTGGGTCCCCCCAGCTCAGCTGTCCAGGATGCACACATAGGCTTTGCAAGTGACTCCATCCCTTCTCCCTCTGCATGATTCCTCTCTGCTTCCCTCACACCCTCCTCCCACAACCACTCCAAAACCAAGGGCAGGAGGGCATGGGGTGCTGCTGCAGTGGCTCTGAGCCCTTTGGTGGTGATGGTTCTGTCGGGGCCGCAGGAGCATGCAGCCCATGTACAGAGCTGGCACCAGCGATGCCCGGCCACAGGGAGGGAGCTGGTGCTCATCTCAGGGTTGAAAGGGAGGCAGGGATGCAGAGAACTGTCCAGGCAGTAATATGATGAACTTTGGTGTCAATTCACTTTGCCTTCCTTGAGAAAGCATCTCTAAGGCCACACAAAGAACTCGTCCTGCTGTGTTTCAATTGCTTTTGAGCAATTCAGCTCAAATTCTGCAATTCAGCCAGCAGAGTCTCTGATGCAACTCCTAGCTGGCCGGTGTGGGGTCAGATGCAGAGCAGCTAACATTGGCTTCCTGGTCACCTGAATTCCCACCCAGAAAGTGACTGTACCAATTTGAGTAAATCAATTTAGAAACAGGCTCTTTCGGGCCACACAGTTTGTGTAGGTCCCTGGGAGGCAAGCGCCAAAGGGAAGTTCACTCTTCCCTGCTTACTTGTTTCCTGGCTGCCCTGGTGAAGTGGTGACAAAGGCTGCATTTAGCAGGAGCTGTGGCAGTGGCTGATGCCATCCAGGCATTACTCTGCTTGTGCCAGCGATTCACAGAGGCTGTCACAAACTGTCCTCCCTTCATAGCCAGCTGGGGCTCCTGCACAGACAGCCTGGCGGGAGCAGATTGCCCTTTCAGCTGAATCAGATCAATCCAAAATAATTCTGTCACGACCAGGAGAGTAACTGTGGCATTACCCATCCTGGGGTGACTGAGAGCCTATTGATCCCCCTAATTCTGTGTGTCACCATCAAGCTGGTGAGTCAATCACTGGTCTATACTTGAGTATGTTTAATATTTTTAAGGATAAGGTCAGGATCCTTGGGTTTTTTGGAGCACACTTGCATTAATTTACTTAAAAGAAGCATAGCACATATCCTAAATACAGAAATACCCATAATTTCCCACTTGGGCTAGAACAGAACCATTGGAACCATTACAACTGAATTTTGTGCCAAAGTTACTCTGTTAGTAACCAAATTACATACAGTAGAAGCTGGTATCATGTTAAAAATTACTAGTGCAATGCAGGGTGAAATATATTGCTTACATGTGTAGCCACAACATATTGGCAAAATGTGAATTTGTATTGAAGTTTGATGTGAGGTAACAAGTACTTGCATATTATTCACTTCCTTGCCCAGCTGAGACTCTTCCCTTCAGGGACAGTAACTGTTTGACCATGGCCATGTGGAGCCAGCACAACTACTGAGGGAATGGATTTGTTCTGAGCACCAACAGCAAGAAAAACGTTCATTACTTCGATGTTCAGTTTCAGCTGTGGAAGCTTTTAGGCATGGGAATGCAGGGGTAGACAAGGCACCCAGTTCCTCACCTAGCTCCAGAAGGTGAAAAATCTGGCTGACCTGGATCGGGCTGATCCTGCGCTTTCCTGAAGATGACAGCTCGAACTCCTCGAAAGCTGGCTGGCAGACTACTCGTCCCGCCTGCTGGAGTTGCACCCGCAGCAGCTTGATACTCAAATAATAATTTTAAGCTTAATGGCTTCTGCTGCAAATTAAACCTGATGCTAGTTATCCCGCACCCAGTCTTGTGGGGGAAGCCCTGCAGCCCACGCCTTTGCTCCCCTCCGATACCGTGCTGCAGCGCGCCAAGGGCAGCCGAGCGCCCCGCCACGCTGCCCGTGACCCGCCGCGGCCCCTGCGGAGCGGCCCCGGGCTGCGGCGCGGGCAGGACCCGAGCTCGGCGCGCCCCCTCCCGGGCGCTTCGGGAACGGCAGCCGGGCCGCACAGCGCTCCGGGCCGCGCACGGCGGCCGCGCTTCTGCGGGGCTTCTGCCCTGAACCACCCCGCACAGCCCCGAACCACCCCGCACAGCCCCGCACAACCCTGAACCAACCCGCACAGCCCTGCACAGCCCTGAAACGCCCCGCACAGCCCCGCACAGCCCTGAACCGCCCCGCACAGCCCCGCACAGCACCGCACAGCCCCGAAACACCCCGCACAGCCCTGCACAGCCCTGCACAGCCCCGAACTACCCCGCACAGCCCTGCACAGCCCTGAACCGCCCCGCACAGCCCTGCACAGCCCCGCACAGTCCCGTACAGTCCCGCACAGCCCTGCACAGCAGCAGCCGAAGCAGCCAGTTTCAGAACTGCCTCGGCCGGAGCATCCTCTAGGCCCTCTCCAGGCACTGTGTGCTCAGGCATCCTGCTCACCCAGGGCGGGTGCTGGCTGCGGTGCAGGTGGCTCCTCCGAGGTCAGTACTGGTAACGGGATGGGGACAAATCTAACTGTAAATGTAGCGAATTAGTGAGAGGACGTGGCCTGCCGGTGGTGACTGGGACCAGCAGGAGGTAGGGTGGTTCTCCAGCATCCTGTAGCAGCATGACTATGTTTTTCGGTAACCCTGGCTACGGTGAGAGCAACTGGGTCTCCAGCAGAATGTAAAGCTGAGCTGTTTGTGGTTCTGGTGGTGCAGATTAGTGCCAGCTTTCACCAAGATGCAGCTCAGTGAGCCACAACCAGTGAGGAGCTGATAAAGTATTAGGAACCTTACTTAATTCTGTACCATGAAAAAAGAGGTGTTTTGCCCTCGTGGGAGAGGTTTGGTGGGCTGCCTTGGCCAGAAGCCAGGGCCTGGGGGGCGAACAGCTGTAACACCTTCCTTTACGGGAGGAAACAGCTGCAACCCTTGGCAAGCAGTGAGATTTTAGGATATTTCCCAGGGCTGCTGTGGGGACCTGGGTGGCAGCATGAGGTCAATGCTATGCTGAGCTCCTGTTAGAAACCACAGCATTGCCTTGAGACAGCTCCTGTGAAATAAACAAGTAATACTGCCACAACGAGGCATGGAAAGTCACTTTGCCCAGCTCTAAAGGGAACTTTCTGATAGCCTAAGAGTGTCCTTTAATTTCCTGCAGCAAAATGATCCCTGAAAGTGATGTAGAAAGGGCAAACCCAGGCATGCAAGGTGCTGCCGGGAGCGGGGCAGCTGTGGCTGTGTTCCTGGGCTGTCCTGCGCTGCTGGCTGCCCAACCAGCACTTCCTGCACTGGAATGTAAAACCACAGCTGTGAAGTTGTGCCACAAGTTGCATCCTTAAAGAAAACCTAACACAAATACTAGTTTTGTCCAGGGTGATTCTTTTAATTTTTGTCTCCTCGGAGCTGTTACAAGGACAGCATGTGAGGCCATAATACCAGGGTCTGATCCACAGCTCATTAAAAATAGCTTCATCTCTTGGGCCCTGAAACTTCGCTAATTGGAGTAATTCTCCTGAAATTATTAGAGTTTTACAATTTGTACCAGCTGAAGACATGTCTGTAGGGCCAAAATTATTTCCCTTGTGCTAAGTTTCCTCTGTCATCCATACATGCAATGTAAACCAGATTCAGCACATCGGAAACGTGAATGAAGACTTATTTTATGGTATTTTAATGTGTTTCTTGAATTAGAAATTAGAAAACATAATTTCATTTTCTTTCAAATTTCCACCAAGATCTATGGAAAGTAAAAAAGCCAAGGGATGTTTTTTACGTCTACTGCAGATATTGTTACTTAGCCTCTTGGTTGTATTAATACACATTTACCAAACATTATTTTTCTGCATTAACCATGGAGCTTTAAATCTTCATTAACTGGGATGTCTCAGCTCAGTAATTGCTAAATAGAGCTGAAGATATATATAACAAAGGGCAGACTAGGAAATAAAAACAGACAGTTATATCATCGCAATTATATCAGGAGTTATGAAAATGCCTATAAAGAACCCTTGAATCTGCTCACATGTCAAAAGTGTTAAATGTATATATTCTACAGATACGGAATTACATTTCATGCAGTTGCAGTTTCAATCCTTTGCCTGTCTACTTCCTTCTTTCTCTTTTTTGTTGAGGATTTTGCAATGTAAGGGAAGAACATACCCCATCCTGATTTAAGCTCTTTGCTTTATTCAAATGTGCTTAGAAAATGAGGACCTGAATGGTGCTTCCACCACAGGCTATTTACTGCAGAACCAGTCATTACAGAAGAAGTCTCTGACTCCTACACTTCCCCTGGATCACGCCAGAAGTTAACTGCCTCACGTGCCCTAGCACAGGCAGAGCAAGGAAAAGTATTTGCTCTGAGATAACCTTAGCAAGTGCATGGCATGAATTATATACAGAATTGGAGCTTGGGCATATGTAGAAGATGTCCTTTCCCCTACCAGCAACTGAAGTGAAAGGAGTTCACTGCCTTATTTAATACCTCTATGTGAATGTCCATGCTCAGGCATCCACTGTTTACTTATGCTGAGTATACAGTGCACACACTGTACTTCTCCTGCCTAGGAAGGAATAAAAGATCTACTGTTCAAGTCAGCCAAATATTTTTAAAATTGAATGATGTGCCAGAAAGGATTTCTGGGACTCCAGAAATTAACAATTCCACCATTGCATTTTGCTGTGCAGATGTTGCTGCCCAGAGGAAGGATCAGGACTCATGCTGGCAGGGTTGCCCTGCTTCAACACTCAAATGGGAATTCAGAAAAGATCCTTTGCAGGAGAAGCACCTGATGGGACAGAAATGGAGAAAGCTCTGGGAAGAAGACGGATCTTCTGGCCTGGAAGGCTGTGCATAAGCCACAAATAGTATGTGGATGCCCCATCCCTCGGAGTGCTCAAGGCCAGGCTGGATGGGGCTTGAAGCAACTTGGGCTAGTGGCAGGTGTCCCTGCTCATGGCAGGGGGGTCAGACTGGATGGTCTTTAAGGTCTTTTTCAACCCAGACTATTCTGTGATTCTGTGATGATGATTCTGTGATACAAAACACAAATTCCATGGGGATGTTGTGTGTGAGAACAATGAGAAGCTGAAGGACTAAGTGTTCTGCAGATGGAAGAAAGATACATTCCCTTTGCTTGCTCGTTGCGGTAAGCCTGGAGGTTGTGGGTGAACATTGCTCTGTCAAGAGTGGAACTTACACCCATCATCAATCAAATTGAGGAAGGATGCTGTCAACCTCCCTAGGATTTTAATTTGAGAGCTGAAATTTCAGAATCTCAGCACAAAGCTAATGAGTCTTCTGTGTGACCATTTTTCATCAGCTGGGTTTCCCTTCCAAGGTAAAATATGTTGTGTGCGAAGAAGGGATGTGACAAGCCAGCACAGGCTGACACAGAATGAGTAGGATATGGAGCTGATAGCGCTGGAGCTACTCAGCAGTGAAACTGCTGGACCTGCTAGCAGCATTTGTCTGGGCTGCTCTTTTTGGTTAAAAGAAGAGATGTGGTGACCCTTTCCTCATTTGTGGAATCTCTTCTGGATAAATATATCTCAGTTCCATGTGGAAAACCCACACACATAGAAGGAGTTACGCCCAGAAGATGGTAGCCACCTCAAGCACAGTGACTGCAAATTATCCCCTCTGGAGAGAAATATTTCATACTGGTCTGACTTCAGCCTGGTTCAATGTGCTTTTTTAAGGTCTGGCTGTTCATCCACTAGTTAGTAGCCTAAATAAAATACAGGTTGAGAATTTTGTGGTTTTTTTTTCATGGTTTTGTAATGTCTTTTACCCACATTTCTTAACTACATCTTTCCCCAAACCTAAAAGGGATAATGTGACCGGCTGGCCTTTCCTATTTCTGGATTTGATTTATGCTGGAGCCTGTGAAAGAATGACTCATAGAGCCTGCTTTACATTGACCACTCAGTCTCGTACAAAATATGTGTTAAAATCCAGGACATGCAGGGAGGAAGGTCTGCACAGCGCAGAGCAGGATGACCCTAGCCCCCTTCCACACTCCCTCTGGGACTTTCTCTATTCTGCATCCAAATAGGCTTCTCCTCCCACAAACCTTGATGTTAAATGTATTGCAAAGCTAAACCCCTTGCAGGTTGCTAACTGAGCTTCGTCTGGGGTGGTCTGCCTGCGTTACTTCAAAGCTTTTGTTTCTTCCAGTTACCAGTGAAAATTACTGCTACGTGGTGAACATTGAGGTCAGACAGGCAATTCTCAGCAGCTGCGGGCTTGCCAGCCGCCCAGGTACATTCCACATCGCTTACACCCCAGGGTGCGGTGACATGGGGAGATGGGAATGTGTCCTTCTGCCAGAGCTGGGGCTGCTGCTGAACTCTGCTGCAGCTCTCAGCATCTTCCCCTGGGCTCCAACAACTTGCAGTATTTCTCCCTCAGTTCAAAGAGAGAACCCAGGGTGATTCATCGTTCCTGCTAGCCAAGTTTACAAAACAGCTTACTCATTTGCTGAGGAGGGGGCCAGACTTTGATTAAAAAGCATAAAACATAGACATGATTTTAAAAATATTTCAGCTTGGAGAGTGCCTCCTATGCATGTAAACGATCAAGGCTGCAGTGCTTTAGCAGAGCTGCCCGCCTTTGGATTTTGGAGCAGAACATCAGAACATCATTTATAAAAGCTGCCTCACTCCCTGCAAGCCCCTCTAATGTTTAGCAAAGGCTGCGATTTGCATCCCTACATCCCCTGGTTCTTTTGGGCATCCCTGCACAATTTGGAAAATCTAATTAAAATATGGGTAGTGTCATTTTAAATAAGAAAGGAAGGGGAGACTATGTCTATTTCCCTCTCTGTAGTAAGACACCTCTAATTCTCTATGGGTGCACTCAGTTTTAAATAAGCTAGTCAGGCAATTACTGGCTATTTCTATGGTTGCAGAAGTTTAAATGACCTTGTGAACGTGCAGCTGGGCACGGTTCAGAGCGCTGCCAGACCAGCCTCAACTGTACCATAATTACATTAAAGAAGAACACGAGCTGTCGGATTCCTCCCCGGGCTTGTCTTCCTGACGATCCCGGTGAATCCAGCTTTCATTTCCCAAACCTGGCACAGAGACAGCTGGAGCTACCACTCTGTATGACAGACCTTTTCCATCTCAAAGCTGTGTGTTTAACTCATGTTAACTCTCATCTAGATTATCTGCAGCAGAATTCAAGACGTAAATCCCATCCTTTCATTTCTCTCGGTTGCACTTTGGTGTCCTCAAGGGGTGCAATGTTGTATAACACGGATTGCTGCCTGCAACCTCCCCAGTCTGCTCAGCTCGGCTGTGCACCAGCATTACGGTGGCTCAGGACCTCACAGGACCAAGCTCCCAAACCAGTGTAAGCATGAAGGGCCCTTTGCCCATTCCAGGAGGACTCTGGCACAGGTCTGACTGCTCAGGAAACATTCAGAGCAGGAATTTGTTTGCAACCAACGTCTCGAGTTTTGTCAGAGGAAAAAGCACACTGCACAGGGCAGCCCTGTGTAGAGACACCTGAGCTTGGCCTGAGCTGGCTGCTGGGCAAATTCACTTGCAACCCAGAGAGCAGATGGCAAGCGGAGAAGCAGCATGAGTATGAGGAGCAGTGGGCTGTGTGGGCTGTGGCACCGCACTGTGGATGTGCAGCGACCCAGCGTAGCTTTCCATTGCTGCTGTGCGTAGTGTATCATTCAAGGAGGAAATTGTATCCAAGTCTGTTCATTGTCAGGTGTGTACATCTGGCTTCTTAGCCTTTCTCCTGGGTTTGGCCAGTCTTGCATTTTAGTCACACTTTTTCCTGGTGATGGACCATGTTTCTCTCATACTCAGGGTTTTTGATCCAGGATAGCTTCCTGACAGATGCTATGAATTTCGCTGCCAGCAAATGATCCACAATGTTGCTGTCAGCTGGATACCAGACAGTGACTGAGTAACAGAAGCCCCTGCTTCTCCCTGGCAATGGAGCCTGCCCTCAGCTTGTAAGATCCATCTGCGCAGACACTAAAGGAAGACTAATAATGACATGATACTTCAGCAGATGCCACTTCCATAGCATAGCATGATTTTTTAGCAGTGGTAGGTGTAAAGACACTGGTCAGATTTTTGGCTGAATCTTTAAACAGCACAGATCTGATGCTGGCATGCCTTGTTTTCTGGCTTCCATTCTTGCTCTTCTAGGATCTGGTGTGATTATTTTTCATTCACAAGAAACAAAGAAAGAGCAACAGACATACAGCTAAATTTAGAATTTATTAATGCACAAAGTCTTTTTAGACATGTACTTTTTAACTACAGTTTCAGGGAGAAACCTGAGCTACACTGATGTCAGAAAGAGTTCTGTATCCAGACATATGCCTGCCTCCTCCGTTCTGACTCAGTGCTTTGTTTTCTGGGAAATACTATACCACACTATGTAAGTCCTCTTAGATAGTTTTAATATTTCCTCTGCTGAGGTCTCAGACAAACACCTTGTAATGTGAGAGACAAGAGAGCATCCAAAAATACTTGTGTGTGCATTTGGCAGCCAAGCTCTCTGCAAAAGGATTTTGACTCCACTTTTAAGGAGGTTAAGTGCTTGAAACTCTCACAGAATGCTTGATTCTCCTGGTTTTAAACCATATTTCCATGTCATAGCTCTTGAGGTGCCAGCTGGGGTTGTTGCTGAAGGGACATCAACTTGGATTGGTAGAATCAGATGTTGAAAAACTACCTCCAGCCATTTCCCCCTCATCTCCCTGTACCGTGGCTTAGTATCTCTTCCTTCTTCTGTTCTATCAGAAATCTCTCAACCTCATTCCAGAGGCAGAAGCAAAGGAGCTGTTTTTAACTTGAGACATGCTCCTGGTGTCAGCTAAGGCCACTCTGCAAGCCCAGCACTTTCATGTAAAAGAATTTCAAAGCCAAGAGAGCTAAAGCAAAATTGGAACTTTATATGGCTAACACTTAATGTAGTATTTAGAAATACTACAATGCTCTTTGTGCTAAGACTATATCATATGGTCTATACATACAGTCAAAAGGACTGCACAGCTTGTTATTCACATGAGCAAAGACAGCAGATTCATATGTCCCCGTGTTCCTTCTTTTGGTGGGTTGACCTTGGCTTCAGGCTGGTGCCCGCCAAAGCTGCTCTGTTGCTCCCCTCCTCAGCTCAACAGGGGAAAGACAAGATAACAAGAGGCTCATGGGGTGAGATGAGGACAGGGAGAGATCACTCACTGGTTACTGTCATGGGCAAAACTAACTCAACTTGGGGAAAATCAATTTATTACCAATCAAATCAGAGTAGGATAGTGAGAAGTAAACCCAAATCTTAAAAACACCTTCCCCCCACCCCTACCTTCTTCCCAGGCACAATTTCACTTCCAGTTCCCCTGGCTGAGAGGCTCGGCCATAACCAGCAGCAGGTCCATCTGGGAGCCAGCTGGCACCAGCTCCATGGGACATGGGGGCAGCTTCTGGCAGCCCCTCACAGAAGCCACCCCTGTATCCCCCCCATGACCAAAACCTAGCCATGCAAACGCAATATGCATTTACACACACATTTTTTAGTCCCTTCCACTAAAACAGAGGAAAAAACCATCTATTTCTCCATAAAAGCAAAAAGTCTAAACTAAAAATAGGTTAAAAAAGAAGCATCAGAACTAAGAAACCCAGCTCTGCACCACATCACTGTCCCTGCAGACGTGCTGTTTCTACAGTCTCTAAAATGTACTAATACCTGCAGTGCCATCACAGACTTACAGATTGCTTCTTTCATTGACAGTAATGAATCTCTTCTAAATATATGATGGAAATTAATTTCACCCAAATAAATGTTAAGATACAAAGCGTATGTATGTGTAACATTCGGAGCTCTGTTAGGACGTTCTGGTGACAGCACAGCCAGACCCTTTTATTATGGTTTATGATATCAGCAATTTTGGTTGTGTGTTTTTTTTTTTTTTTTTTTTTTCTAAAAGCTTCAGTGAAATTACAACCTTATGTTAGATATTTTTTTCCGTTTTCCACTTTCTTTATGGATTCTGATACTGTGAGTCATCTCCCCAAACCTGGCTTTTTCAGTCACATTTTGCTAGATATCCAGTCAGCGAACAGACTTGTGATGGTGGGGGGTGGATTTGGAAAGCCAGAGGTAGCTTGTTCTTGGTGTCTTGTATGGTCTCATTTGGTTTCTGACTCAATATTGAAAAGAAGTTATTTTTGGCCAAGGAAATGGTTATGATGTTGGGTGATGGTTGCTCTTAATTGGTGTGAACATCTGTTTGTATAGGGGAAAAACAGTACCCCAGACCTTCTGGAGCTGGCACAATGTCTCTGGCTTGGTTCCAGCTCTGCCCAGGGCTTCGGCCCACGAGCCACCGCGGGGCTCCAGGGCTGCCCCTTCCCCACACGTACACCCCAGTCATGTTCCAGCACGGACATCATCTTCTCATGTCCCTTGTAAACTCCATTTTCCTTCTCCTGAGGAGACCAGCAGCTGCCCAAGGGGCAGCGCAGCCGGTTCCAACCGCGACCCCACAGAAGAGGCTTTCAGAGTCAGGCAGGCGGTTTTTAGAAAGCAAGCAGGCTTTACAGGTGCTTTATTTCTCAGTGACATCCGCTTTTAACCCGGGAACACCCCGCCGCCAGGCCGGGCCTGGCCCCACGGCCGCGCCCCAGGGGCCTGAGGTGACGGAGGGCGCCGCGGGGCGCCGCGGGGGGCGGCGAGGCGCGTGCGGCGCTACTGGCGGCATTACGGTAGGAGGGGCGGGGTTGGGGGCGGGGCTTCAAACGTGGCGGCGGCTCAATAGGAGCGGGGCCGGGCGCGGCGCGGCTGGAAGGGCCGGGGCGGTTCTAGAAGCGCGGCGAGCAGGGCTGCGGGCTGGCGGGTGAGCTGCGCCGCGCTCGGCGGGGCGTGGGCGGGATGGCGGTGCCCCGGGGTGTCTGGGCTGGCGGTGGCGCGGCCGCAGGTGAAGCAGCGCCCGCCCCCTGCAGCGCTGAGGGGCTGTAGCCCCCCGCGGGTGAGCCACTGCCGCAGCCCCCTCGGGGCTTCCCCCCCCCCCCCCGCCCCGGGCGGGCGGGCGGCCCCCCCTGAGGAGAGCGGGGGAAGCCGGGGCCGGGCTGGGGGTCGGGCCCCGTGGGGGCAGCGGGCTCGGGGCTGACTGGGAAGGAGGGCCCGGCTTTCAGGTGCCGCGGTTCTGTGCTCGCCGGGCCCCCCCGGGCAGCGGCGTGGGCAGGCGGCGGGCGCTGCCCGTGCCCCTTGTCTGGGGGAAAAAGCCGAAGATAACAAAAAAAAATTACCGGGTTTTTCTCAACATGTTCGAAGTGTTATCGTTACCAAAACGTGGCAGGGCTGATTCCCCTTTTCCTTGCCCTTTGGGGTGTGGGGTGACTGATGCCGCCGCTTGGGAAGGTCCCGGTGCCCGCCGCGTTGCTGGCTGTGTGCGCTGCCAGCTGCACGCTCGCAGGGCAGAGTGTAGGGTGCCTTGTGCTTCACAAAGGTGTTCAAAATCTGCTTGTTCTGCTCCTGTCTCATTCTGTTTTAACCTGAGATTTGTTTTCCCAAACATGCTTGTCCATGTGTGTGGCAGCGGGCGCAGCTGAGCTGGGGTGACGGGCCGGGGGCGCAGGCGGCCGCCGCGGCGGGTGCAGTGCAGCCTTGGTGGAAAAGGGCTGTACAAATGCAGTGGAGAGCAGCCTGGTGTCAAAGTTAGTTACCACAGCTCAGCTGGGGCACAGTAGAGCAAAACATGCTTTTGACCAGACAGGAGTAAGTTTATTTCAAGCAGCAAAAAATGCCCTTGTAACCTGAAAGCAAGAAGGAAAGACGGTGTGTAAATAAAGACAATGTTTGGAGCTAACTCTGTGGTGTTTGGTTTTCCTAGCCCAGCATCACCCGTGTTCTGTAGCAGTACAGAAAGTAGGCTTCCCTAGGAGACATTCTTGTAACAAAACCTCTGGCCCCTTAATTTTATAGGTGCTCTGTGCGGGTGAAGCTGAGCTGAGAGGCCACCACAGCCATCTTTACCAGGGTAATACTTCAGCTTGCTGGCATTAAGGACCTAGGAAATAATCCCACAGGTACGTTGAAAACATATATAGCAACCAATAACTGCCACTCATATTTTACAGGCAGAACATTATTCTACAGCTGTAAACTGGCATTGCTGTGACACTAAGAGACAAGAATTTTGCTTCTTGCTTATGCCATAATTTCTTGATTTTCTGTTTTTTTAGTGTAGCTGATCATGCTCTGGGAAGCAGTGCAAGGAAGTGTGAGCCCAGAGTATGATTATGTATTTCAAAGACAGTAACAGCAGAGGGAGCACAATTTACCATTTAGTGTAAGAAGTTTTTTGCTCTAGGTTGAAGTCAGGAATCCAGTCTGTTTATAATTTCCATGCTGTGCATATTGGCAAGCTTCCAAAGAAGCAAGCTGTAAACATAGATGTTTTTCCTATGAATAGTTCTGATTTTTCTGTATGGTTTTCAATATGTCTGAGAAATGAGAATGCAGTGTATCGTAGGGGGCAGGTTCTGGGGTGATTTCAGAATAGTCAACCCCTGCACCTCTGCGATAATGTCTGATTGTAATTAAATTGCTGATATTCATTGAAAGAAACAGTTTGCTGACAGTAGACCTTTTCCTACACCCCCCCCCCCCCCCCTTATTTCTGAACAGGAGGATATTTTCCCTAATATTATGAGCCTGTGGAAGGTTAAATATCATGGTAATATTAAAATTATGGGATTTGCAAAGTAAAATGCAGTCTAAATTTTAATGTTGAAAAAATAAGCTCTAGTGGAAAAAGAGCATGCAGTTTTGCCATCTTCAGTGACTGTGGGATTTGATCTAGGCTGTTTCATGGGGGGTGAGCTTGCAGATACTGCAGAATAAGATGCAGGCAGATTTGCTGTGCTGTAGACTAGCGTGAATTTTCTTGCCTGCTGGAGTGCAGAAGAAACATTCTTCGTTATGGTTTTCAAAAAAACCTAACTGTTGGGAGCTAATCAAGATGATTAATTTAAGATTGTTATAATGAAGTATGGCACAAGTTGTCCCATATTAGAAGAAATTCATACAGTTTTGCATGAATGTGCTGTATCCTTGTTAATGTGTGCAGGTGGACAAGTTTTCTTCCTTTTGGCTTGCCTTGAAAAGTACAAGGTAATTGTGCCGTATTGTTTGTTAGCCAATTACAGTTGTTTTCAGATGCACATTAAACCCTTTGGGAAGCAAGGTAGTGATGTTGGCATAAGCCCATTTGAGCAGTAAGTGCAACATGTACTGGAGAAGGAGCTGGGAAGCAGTTATTTGATGATGGAGGAGAGAGAACTCGCTTCTGAGGAGGCACCTAATATTGAAAGGGAGCACTGCCTCTCATGTCTCCCTGGGCATGGCAGAGAGCTAGCTATTTGTAGCAAGGTAACTAGCTGCATGCTGCACCGGTGGTGGTGTGAATCCTGACATGAGGTTTGAGATATGATGGGGCAGTCTGAGTGGGGCACTGACAGGCGTTTATATCCAAAATTCTGTGGGTCAGAGGAGTAGCTGAATGATGGATCATCTGAATTGATGTGGATAATGAATTTTGGCTCCGAATTACTTGTTTTGAAGTCTTCAGCTAGTGGTTGCTTTCTTAGGATAAAATTAATGTTTCCTTAGTATTTAATAATTTTTTAAAATAGTTTTATAGCTGCCACAATGTGCCAGGCATCTCCTGACTAATGTATCAGGCTAATTTGCAAGAATTGAAAAACTGCTTCAACCTGGATGGTTTTTTATGACTGCTTTTCTTAGAGAAGCTTGTCCTTGGCAATGTCCTGAAGATCTGTTTACAATTAAGCCCATCTTTTGGCTCTAAAAAAGTATGTAAGCAATCTTGCAGGTTTTCTTGTACTATTTTCCACTTAAATATAATTAGCCTTATCTACAGCCATCAATAGTGATAGATTGTTGCCTGCTTTTGAAACTCCATTGTTTGGGGAGGGGAAAGGGAATGAAGCCAGTTGCACTGTTACTACTTCATGCTGTGTCTGCAAGCAGTAAGACAGGGTAGAAAGCAGTGGCATTTAGAGAAGTCTCAAATGGACTTCTCTCATCTGAGAGTTCAACCTCAAATTGCTGTTTGAGGATGGGCCATTCTTCAGAGCCTGGCATGTGGGCCTCTGCCGTATGTGCACCAAGAGCCAATCTGTGGCCTGATGTGACTTTGAAGTAGTGATTTGCTTGTTAGATTTTGCCATGATACTTTAAATTTAGATACATGTGGAAACAGCATTTTAGCAGTGATTTTCCAGGTGTTTTTAATAGCATAGGCAAGACCAGAAGAGGAAATGGGCTGTAACCCTTACTTGTGTCATCAGCTTGTAGGCTGTTGCATCCTGATGGTTTACAAAAATGGTATGTTAGATTTTGACAGTATCTAGTTATAATACTTTGCATAGCAAACCTTCTTCCCCTGTAGCAAAGTGTGGGTCTGTAAGAATGGAATCTTAACTAGGGAATGGTAGTGTACCTCAGGTGCTTGGAGGAAACCGTTGCTGTATGCTCTGGGGAAAAAAAAGAAAAAAACCCCAAACACCCAGAAACCCCACTCAAAACCTGGAAGAAATAGAAAACTAGATCTGTTAGGAGTAATTAAAATTTGTCATGAAGGAAACATCACAGAGAATGTCTGATGACCTAAGATACTGACAGAGCAGTGATTCCTGCTGTGAACTGTGCTCAGTATTAGTAACATTTTGATGTGGTGAGCTGGCAGTTTGCAGACCAGCAATGGTACTTAGGTTTTTGACTGTAATTTCATAAGGCTTAATGAAGTATTGCACACTTAGTGTTCTTTTTTCACTTCTGATCTATCAATTATACAAGTTCTAATTGTTATCCAACTGTATTACTATCTTGGAGTGGCTGTGAGGTAATGTTACCTGAGTTCTGTGGGTTGGAGGCTTGAATACAGACTTGGGAAGAAATGCATTCACAGGGGCTGAAATTAACCCTCTGAAGCTCCCCCCAGTCTTTGGAAAGGAAGGTGACTTTGCTGGTAGCAGTTTGGAGCAGCTAAATCACACCCCAGTTCTGTACCTCCCCTGGAGAAGCCCCATAGCAAAGGGAGCGCTGTCATGTCTAAGTAGCGGAGGGAAGAAATACTGCAGGGTTTTTTCTGGAGTTAATGTGATCCAAATGAGAGTTCACAATACAGCAAGTCACACTGGCTAGATTTGCCACAATATGCAACAGTAAGGGGTATGACTTTTCTTCTTTAGACTGCATTGGCTGGTCATGTTCCACTTAGTTTAATTCTCCTCCATGAGAAGTCTGTGCAAATCTGGAGCCTGGATGAAGGGCTTGTTTTTGTTAGTCCATTTTTAGTTAGGCTATCAGGCAATTGGAGGGTTTCTTCTGACTTGTTTTTTGTCTTCTGAGGACACCCTTATCTGTTCACTCCCGTCAGTTCAATTCCCAATCAGCCATGAGATAGCACAACTTGCATCTTCGGTTACCTATCCTGTATGCTGCTACTATTATGTCACTTTAAAAGGCAGCAGAATGCAAATCAACTTCCCTTGTACACAGTTGTACCAACTGTGAATGGTACTTGCTGAGTCTTTTTTTGTGGGGTGAAGATGGAGAGAAAAGTTCATGTTTTTAGGGTCTCTAACTTCAGCTTATGTGGGTAGGTGTGCTGCCTGCTGTCTAAAGGAGGGCTCTGAGGGTCATGCTCTTGTTCTGTGGCATACAAAGGAGACTGCATCCTATCAGTTTGATCAAAAGTGGGAGCCCTGAAGTGACTGGATGAGTAATAGCTTCTTGTTTCTTCTGACCTGAAAAAAGTCCTCCCTTTGGCTCATGTGGGAGCTGGCTTGAATCCGCCATGACTGGATATGAAATTTGGGGTGGATGAGAAACTGATAAAGTTGGTAGATGTGCAAGAAACTTTTGTAGGTCAGATCCATGTTTTTATTTTCTTGAATAGGATTTTTTAGAAAGCTTATTTAATAAAGAATTCTGTCTAACTTGTGGAGAAAAAATTCCATCCTGGTCTATTTTGTCTAGAAGAACCTTTTTCGCCTCTGCCAGTGCTCTCTGAAGTCTGACAGCACTCTTTCCAGTGGGAGCAATGAATCATTGAGGTCTCACACTCTAAAGAAGTGTCTGTACAATATCCATTTGGTTGGTTTTTAGCTTTGCTGGCTGGCACATTCAAGGGAAGGAAAGGAGCGAAATGTTAAGTATCTGTTACTGTATGCAGAGAAGTTTAGTTCTATCAGTGTTACTGGGACAGTTTCTCATTAGCGAGAGCTGTCTTGCGGGTAAGGCAGTGGTGTACGTGCTCATCTCAAAGGTACGTGTGGCCTTAGGAGCCCCATGCTGATGGCACTTGCCGTAGCCTGACAAGCCAGGGCACTGTGCTGCTTGTCCTGGGCCTTCTTAAAGCCCAGCTCAGAGCAACCTGAACTGCCTGCTTCAGCTCCCGCGTGGGGAGGTTCTTGCAGCCCAAGGCTGAATGGAGCCCAGCCGCTCTGCACAAGTGCTTGCAATCTGTTGCAGAGGGATGTTGCTGTTACCATGTAAGTATCCCTTTAATAAAAGGAGACCCTAAATTCACCTGTCCAGCATGATGTCTTAGTCATTTGAAGATGCTGTTGAAAAAAAGCCAGGAATGTGGGTTGTTTGTGCTACGCAGACTTCCTATCTGGCATTTCTATGCAACTAAGTTCTTTCATTCTCTGTTTGAATAAAACACGGTGGCTTTATAAACATTTGTCTCAGTTAGAGGTAGGAGGTGCTAATGTCCCTTCTGCCTCTTACCCTCATTGTTAGCAGATGGTTTAGCTGTGGTGGGGTGGGCATGCATACGTGTGTGTATGCACACATGCTTGTGCTGTCCAAGAATGTGGTTATAATATTATGTTCAGCCTCCTGTAGTTCGTTATTTGTGCTGGTTTTCCAAGTAACAGCTGTGAAAAGAATGTGTACAAACAATTTGAAAACCCTGCAGCCAGGTGTCCTTGTTCAAGCAAGAACTGAGTTCTGTGTTTACTGAGGTTTCTGTTTATTGACTCAAGTAAATCTGAGTAGGACGGAAAAGCTGTTAAAGATCTGCTATAAAGACAAGCTGCTAGCTGTAGTAAGTGTTCTTGGCAGATGTCCTCATCCATGAGAACATGGTGGGGAGGTGTAGAGCAGAGAATGTAGAATTCTGTTTTAAGAGGGAAAAATCCCTTGTAATTGTTTTGCCAGGTTTTGTGTAGCGCGTCCAAAAAACCACTCTGCGAAACAATGACAGGCTATGCAGATGGGACAGTTGTGGCTTAATATATCCAAATTAATGTACTTCCCAAGTGCTTTTGACTTGCTGTGCTTTCTGCTACATCACTTATTGTGGCTTTTAGTATTGGCAGACCTCTGCATGGTACTATTCATTCAGCTTTGCTCAATTCTCAGATTACCCGTGTACTAGTTCTGAACTAACTTAAACAAGCAGTTTGGGAATATGTGGTTTGCAGGGGGGGTGAGAAACAGAAGAGAGAAAGGAGAATACTTATTATGATGCCATGAGACATTTTCCTGCTTACTCATGCTTGCAAACTGTTGTGGTAAATGTTCATGATTCCTCACGCAGTCTTTTAAAGCAATCAAAAGAATAATTAAAAAATAATCACCTTGCCATGTGATAATAAATAGCAGAGAACAGAGTAATTACTAATGTCTTAGTGATGATAGTGATCACTGATGGTGTGTTTGGTGTTTACATCCTTGGCACTGGTGAGCTCAGCTGAGGGTGAGGGCTGCTATCATGCTGTGGGCTTAAAAACCCAGAAGGAAAGGGTGATAACCACCTTTCACTTCTGTCTCATGATGTGCAGGCAGATAGATATATAGAGCCCCAAGGGAACAAGGAGCTAGAGTTGTTCAAGAATTATCTTATTTTAATACCTTCCTACTTGCTGCACTGCTTGAAATTTTGGGGTATTCTGTGTTTTTTCCCTTTTGTTCTCTGCTCTATCCTCCTTTCTCATCAGATTTGTGATGCTATTTTGCCCCAAATAGCTGCAGGTTGTTTACTGTATTTGGAGTCAGAGCAAGTTGCAAGTGGTCTTTTCCAGCCACCAGTTTACCCAGTTATGTTGGGTAGGAGAAAGGAACTGCTTGTTGAATTAAGGCGAACAGTTGTCATCATCCTTCTGCCACTGCGTGCATGGGTGTTCTGACAGCTCAGTGTTTGCTGAGCAGCGGTGCTTGTATGTGGGGGCTGGCTGTGGTGGCTGTTCCTGATCAGTGAACAGGCGGTTCCAGTGAGCTGTGGGCTGATCCAAGTGCAGCGCAGGCTCCTCATAAATTCTGCGTAGGAGGCAGTCCTGGCCATCAGATCTACCAGGGGAATTATAGCTCCCAGGAGTCTGTTCGGTACAAACCTTGCATCCCTTACTTCACTTGGCTACTACCTTGTCTGCCTGTCTGCTCAGACTTTCCCTTCCATGTCCTATGTGGGTTGTGCTCTTAGAAATACGACAGCTTGCTTTCAGCCTCCATCTCAAGGGGCTAGGTTTCTAAGCTGGCACAGCCTTTGAAATACAGAAGTCATAAGGGTTGTGCCCAGAGGCCCATGTGCTGGAAAGATGCATCTCGAATAAGCAGAGCTGGAAATTTCAACTTCTCCCACCACTGCTGCCACTTCCACACTACAAAATGCTATATTTCTCTATTTGGCTGTCTCACTGTTCGTATTTCTAGACAGTAACTGAGCTTCACAGTATGCTAGAAGTCTGACCATTTAATTTAGACTTTTGTTATTATTGGAATACAATACAAATTTTCATACTCTCCTATTTTCCAGCTATAATTGTGCATGACGTGGAAGGCACTGAGCTGCCCTTGCAGGAGATTTTGTTCTCAGTGTCTCAATGGACAATATATTGCTTCTGTCATGTAAACCTTCTGTGGACTGCAGTGTCTTCAATGTAAATACCAAAGAGTATACCAGAGAGCATTTGGTTACACATTGAGAATGTGTTAAGTAACAGCTTCTGTGGTCAAAGAAGACTTTTTCAAGCTTTACTGACTAGAATTCAGTCTTTCAAGGACCTAAATAATTTTCATGATGGTGAAATGACTGAAGAGGAAGAATAATGCCTTGGATTTTTTTCTCACAAATATTAGTCCTTTTTAGCCCTCCTTTTCCTTTTTGCTACAGGTTTGAGCAATCTGGAAGATGAAGCCCTGGCTACAGTTGGTGTTCTTTACCTGCATTTTCCTGGTCTGGCACACAGAAGCAGAGTTCTTCACCTCCATAGGTATGGAAGGAACCAATGCACAATGTTGTGATGAAGTTAATGTGATTGCAAAAACTGAAGTTTACAGTTGCAGCACATGGCTTTCTTCATATGGCCCTATCAAACACTATCTATGTTAGGAAAAGCTACTCTGCTGCATCCTTGATGCTATTCCGAATTGCAGTTTTTGCATCAGTGCAATTTGTTTGCACGTGGGTAACTTAGCACATTGTGAGCAACATGATACAAGCTTCTCCAGGGGCTCTGTCAGTTAAGACAGTGCCTGTGTTAAGAAATGTGCACCTGTTGTCAACTTGAACACAGTACAGACCTTATGGTAAAAAGTGCAGTTCTGAATTTGATTTATGAAAATAATTGAAGTGATAAATATGTGGAATATTTTCTTTCACAGAACCTGAGATCTCCTGTCTTCTCAAAAATCTAGAGTGAGGGGTCAGAAGGAAAAAATATCCCCCTTACCTTGTGTGTGTTTTGGAAGACTTGAATAAATACCAAAGAATTACGTTGTTATAAATTCTGAAAATTTATTTTTATGACAACTTAGTTCTTGTGTGCTAATGGCTGTGATGCAACCACGTATGACTGGTAGAGTGAAATAAAATAAACACCAACAGAGGTTTCTGCTGTGACTTGGTCTAATATTTTCCTGTGGAATACTGTGGGGAGTTCCCCCCCACCCCCCCCCACCCACCCCCCCACCCCACCCCCCGCAAGGATATTAGAGATTAACTAAACTGGCTGTTCTCTAACATATGCTTTGAGCTTGGTGGAGCTGTGTTTCTGAATGGTAAAACTCAAAGCTGCTAGTGGTTTCTTTTGCACCACTGTGTGGAACCACTCAGCCAGAGCAAGGCAATGGTGTTTCACTACCGAGCTCCAGCACATGCGCCTGTGCTCTGGAGTTGGCTAAACAGTATTTAACTACGTGTATTATTTGGTTTTCTTTTTCCTAAGTAGCTTTTTGTACAAAGTTACTGTGAGGAGTCACCTTTTCTTTACACTTAGCTGTTTCTGAACCTTTCCTAATGCTGAAAATAGCACAGCATGCTGACTTCCATCTGCTTAATCATGCCTCGTTAATAATTACTGTGGAATGCTGAAACTAATGCTGTGGCTGCATTTATAAATCTCATCCGGTCTTTCAGTGTTTGGTCTTTGAAAAGCAAAATTTGTCATAGCAATTAGGATTGACATGCTAGCAATTTCCACTAATGCTAATCAGGAGAGAGTATGTGTGGCAGTCTAGAAACTTTAGTCTGAAATTCCTTTGTACTTCATGTTAGGCTGTGTTTCCACAGTTACCCATATTGAAAAGCTGTAACCTTAAGTGATGCCAATGGTTACACTAACAATTTATTAGTGTGACCTAATCTGTATCCATATGTAGAACAGATGCTTTGGCAACTATTTGGATCTTTTGTTGCTTTGACTCAATAGCTGTATTAATGCTAAACCTTTCTTTTGACTAGCTTGCATACAATTATAATACTAAAGGTTATTTGGAGGCAGTTGCAGCAAAGGTATGTAAGCCACTGAAACTGGGATTTTAAAAGCCTCTTGAAGCATTTAAATGCCAGACCTGTATGTATAAATAGTTGTTGTGGTTTACAGGCATTGAAGTGCACACCCTCAATTTGTCTGTTCTTTGTGGTGGTTTTAATAGCCCTAGAGCATTTAAGGTCTGTCTTCTGTGCTGTTGGAAACTGTTACTTTTTTAGGTCTGATTAACATTTGCTCATACTCTTGTTTTTTAGGTCAAATGACAGACCTGATTTATGCAGAGAAAGACTTGGTACAGTCTTTAAAGGAATATATCAGAGCAGAAGAGACCAAGCTCTCTCAGATTAAAAGGTGGGGAAGAGGTTTGCATAATGAAGGGTGACAAAATGGCTCATCTGTGTTTGATTACACTACAGCTTTCTGTCATTACTTCTTGCTGCTGGATCTTGTTAGTATTTCCTCAGAATCAGTGATACCATAGGTACTCACTTGGTTGTAATCTATTCCCGTAAACCTGTAGAGAAGGAGCCCTGCTTCAGATGTCATTTAGACTTTGTCTGCTTGTTTAGAAACTGCCTGCTGGGCTCTTCCCACTTTTCCCTTTCCTTGTACCATTACAGTGCTCCTGTGGAGAAGACTACTTATGTCAGAGGAGCCTTGCCTACTTGTGAGTTAAATGCCTCTGGGTGCCAGCGCTCTGTGCTGCCTGTTGTTTCACAGCACTGGCACTGCTTACGGTGAAGTGTGGCAGTTGCATTTAGTGGAGCATGCACTGAATCCCCAGCTTCCTTCCTGTATTGGCTTTCCCCTCAGGGACAGCTTTCCTGCCTTGTTCCCATCAGTTGCTGACCTGGCTACAGCACATCTGAGACATTATCCTCATTGCTTGGATCACTTGAAAGGCTCTTGCTGACAATCAGTGTTCTCTGTGTCCCTTGGGAAGACTGTTCATGCTTTCTTGAGCTGAAAGTAGTATCTAATAGGGCGTGACACTAGTATAAATGAGGTCCAGGTGCTGTAGAGCTGAGTGTCTTTAAATGGAGCCATGTTTCAAAAAAATTTCTAAACTCCAGGCTATATGTAGTGTTTTGATCTTCCTTTGGGGCTATAGGGTGGGGATGGGGCTATGGAGCAGTGAAATGATAGGCATGCCTTGGCACTTGTATATACACAGATGTTAATTTCTTGAAAAGCTGCCTTTTCGAGCAAAACATTGACGTGTGTGAATGCTTTTTTAATGTGTTAAGTGTTCAGATGATTTGTATTTTGCTGTATTTGTAAGCAAGAGTATTCTATCACTGCGTCAGTATTTGAGTCCTTGTACCCTGCTAGTGTGTGAAGCATATACTTGGTAACAGAGGTGCTAAATTCTATCATTTGAATATAGTAACGCTTTTCAGCATTGTGTGTTACTTCCAAAATTCAAAATCATTGTGTTGTGAGTAGAGAGGCTAGAACTTGACTGTATTATTTGCAAAATAAATATTAGGAGCAGTGAAAGTCTAAAAAGGGAGTGCAGGTAAGACTGGTCTTAAGTATGTTGTTAGATGATCTGATATCCCTGCGAAGGACCTCTGGAATCTTTTGTTTTCTATTGCAGCATCACATACAAAGAAGCTAGGTAGTCTGACAATATTTTATCTGTGCTTATGTGAAGTTGTTTGTAACCATAGTTCATTCATGGCTTACTGAATTTGAGATTACATGATCAAAGGGGACTTATGTTCAGTTATTAGCTTATCTCAGCAGTGTTTTCTTCCTGTTGAGTATCAGAGGAAGACGTAGCTTGGCCAGGTGTTTGTGTTGAGGGATAATATGAAGGGCAATAGAAGAAATTCTCACTGTAGCATCAGCAATGTAGTTGGCAGTTCAAATGTACTGTGACCAGAGGATGAAGTTTCCCACTAACTGCTGCTTCAAAGCTGTGACCAACAGTGTAATCTGGGTGGCTGACAGCACTGCCACTGTACTTTCTGAGGGTTTCCAGTCTGAAAACCAAAGTTTAGGATTTAGTTTCTGTAAAGCTAAAAAGCTCTTGGAGTTTTATTTATGTTTTTACTAAGATAGATAAATGACAGTCATGGTGATTGTGTGCTCTATGTCATTGTTTTCTGAAGTGTATTGTGCTGAAAATTAATGGCTAGACTCATTGCAAGTGACATGCATGCATACAGTAGTAAGGCTTGAAGTAGTAAGCAGGGAAACAAATCCCTTTTAAAAGAAAGACTTGTAATTTACAAATCAGTTGTACTTCGCTTTATCTTTGTGAAGTTGAAAGCTTGAGAGGTAGTTATGATGGTGAAAGCAGCAATAAATTGATTGTAGCTGTGTAATTGGAATGACTTAAGAAGGAATGTGTGCATTTGTAAATTGTTCTCAGACTGAGGTATACACTTCCCATTCCAGCTGGGCTGAAAAAATGGATATACTGACTAGCAAATCGACCTCTGATCCAGAAGGGTATCTGGCACATCCTGTAAATGCATATAAGCTGGTGAAGCGTTTAAATACAGACTGGCTGGAATTGGAAAACCTAGTTCTTCAGGATACAACAAATGGTAAGTGGGGAAAATATCAGGAGGTAGCCTTATGACACAGTTGCTGCTTATATTCTGAAAAGCTGTGAACTCGGCTGTGGTTTAAATATTGTTGCTAAGCTTGTTTGAAACTTAAACTAATGACTGGCCTCCTGTTTACACATTACCCAAGTGAGTGAAACTTGCCACTGAAACACATTTCAGCCAGGACTCAAGCTGGTACTTGTTTTGTTAAGGGAAAAAGGGGAGAATAGGATATGCTGAAGTTGTTGGCTATGTTGACAACTATTGTTTTATGCCTAGTCTTGAGCTTTATGTTCCTTTATATGTAAAACTCACTTATCTCCTTTCCCAGTCTGTTGCTTATTTTCATGATCATTTTTTTTTGACCATGTTGATCAGTATGTAAGACTTAAGAATCAAAATGAGACCCATGCTGCATCGTTGAAGGCATTCATATCAGCCCCAGCATTGGAGTTGCCAGATGTTGTAGTTGGTCTGTTGATAACAGGATAATACACAATTGCTATCGGTGAACCTAGCCTTCTGAATCAAATGTTTCCAGCACTAATCTTTGGTTTTGCATCATTGTCAAAGTGTCTGCCTGAATTTGCTTCCACAGTTTTGTTTTTTTAAATGGAGGTTTATTTTTACTGGATTCCTGAAAGTAAGGGAGAAGAGACTATGTTTTCGGACAGAACACAGGTTTTCCCTTTGTATTCTGCATATGCTAAAGTTTAGGTACTTGGAAGTTTTATCCAGTTAAGATTTTTATTGCCTTTTGGAATAGTCATCCTAGATGGAAATAAAATACTCAATTCTATTGAGTATTTTTGTCATTAATTCTTTTTCTAAAGGCTTCCTTTTCTAGTTCTGCTTGCTGTGGGGCTGGAAATGCCTGGGTGGTTTTCCTTCAGTTAATCGCCCTGCTTCTACCCAACCAACCTGCTGTGTAACCTTGATATGTTTATGTAGTTCATTTACTTTATTTCTAAATGTCATCTGGTTTTACTTGTCAAGTTTAAAAGCCTCTTAGTGAGTAAGGCTGTAGCCCTATTTAGGGGATCCTGGATCAGAGTCTGTGTCCCTTGGGCTGAGATCCTGAAAGCTCTCGTGGCTTTACAGGTTGGAGTACAGAATCTGAAATCATTGTCCAGTATGAGGATCTGCAGTTGTCTCTCGATATTTCCAGAGAACTGATGAAAGCTCTTAAGCTTTCATGCTAGAAAGAGATTACGGGAAAATGAAGATCATAGATTCACATTGTACTTTGGTAATTGTGTGGCACAAGAAAGCTAAGAGTTTTGGTTATTTATCCTTTATCTTTTGCTTGTGAGCTGTATTTCTTAATGGGACAGAAAGCATTGTGTTTATAACTTGGGAGCCTAATAAGACACTTAAAATCTGGATTATTCGAATCTCAATTCCCAAAACACAGCAGGTGTTTCCTTTTCTGTGGTAATCTGGTACCGATATTTATCTAAACTCTGGAAGTAACATCTTTCCCTTTTACTGCAAAGGATTTATTACAAATCTGACAATTCAGCGCCAGTTTTTTCCAACTGAAGAAGATGAGACTGGAGCTGCAAAGGCTCTGATGCGCCTGCAGGACACATACAAACTGGATCCTGAAACCCTCTCTCGAGGAAACTTACCAGGTAAGTGCACAAAGGTCTCCTGCTTTAAAAGGAACTGGTAACATCCTCAAGCTCTCTGCAGAAGGTGTTTCTCTCCAGAAGTCTCTTTTTCAGTAGCGAGGAAGAACTGTGATGCTGAGTGTCTGTGTGGCTTCAATTCTTGAGGACATTATCTACGTCAGTGCTTTGAGAACAACTTTGAGGTTGTTCCTACCCAAGCCAGAGTTATGGTCTGCAGTAGTGTGTAGCTCAAGTAGTGTGTTTTTTTAAAATTAGTATTACTTAAAAGAAAATGCTGGCTTTTATGATTGGTATACCAAAACAACAAAGGATGACATACTTTCTTGTGCTAGTTGCTGTGTAAGCAGATAACCATGGATATTTCCTGCCCCAAATAACTTATGAACCAAGGGAGGGAGCTGCTCCATAATTCATTGCTCTGGCTCTTACAAAGCTTGGCTCTGTTCTTGTTCGTTGTGGTCTTCCAGTGAGGCTGTGGTTGAATAACTTTGCTTCTGCTCTTTATCTGTGAAATGAGGATTAATAGTGTTTGCCACAGAGATGTTTTGGAAAGCGCATAGTATATTGGGATGCTTCAGTGTTTTGGCAGCTGAGTCCTGATAAATGTTTGTTGCTGCTTATGAGAGGCTTACTGAAACAGGTTATGGTTGGTAGCAACACCTTGTTTACAAGCTGAATAGGCTTTGCTGAAGTGTAGGTAGAGCAGCTGACTGTATAGTTTTAGTTGTATTTAGGTTATTAACAATGAACTTAATTTTAAGTCTTACCTGTGTATCTGCTGAGCTGGAGCAACCAGAAATCAGTGCAGTTAATCAAATGGATACACAGTTTGTATTAATAGCCATCAGCTTTCTTATGCACAAATACCCATCTCCAGTAATGAGCAGACAAGCTAGCCCTGCATTTGGTCAGGCTTCTCTGATCATCTACCGGTGTTAATTTGTAGGTTCGGTAAAATCTGTTAAGCTGCTAGTCTGCTCAGCTTTTGTCTAAACAGAACACTCAATAGCTTAATGCTGTAATTTCTATGTTAAATGTCTCGATTTCCAAAGGAATTAATGCACAGAATTAGGATAGAATTTAATCTTTAACTCTGAGGGTGATCAGTTCAGTACAGAACCTAAAATACTGTGAAAGTATTGTCTTTTAGAAGCCTTTTTGGATGATGAAAATGTGTATTTATGGATGTTCCTCAATGCGCCCATGTATTTGAAGGCAAAGATGCTTCTGTGTGGATTGCTTAAAGCTATCCTTTTGGTTTTAGGAACAAAATATAGATCAACTTTGACAGTTGGTGACTGCTTTGGTATGGGGAAGACTGCTTACAATGATGGAGACTACTATCACACAGTGCTCTGGATGGAACAAGCCTTAAAACAACACGATGAGGGGGAGGATACAGCAGTCAGCAAAGTGGAGATCCTAGATTATCTCAGCTATGCTGTTTTCCAGTTTGGGGATTTACACAGAGCCATGGAGTTTACCAGACGCCTGATATCCCTTGGTAAGAACAAAAGACACCCTATCCTAGCACTGGGGAGTATTGCCAGCAACAGAGCCAAGAGCAGTCATGGCCCATACGTGTTGGTGAGCTGACTGGAAGGATATCCTGCCAGGTGACTTATAATAAACACAGGTCCTGGAAAAGACAACTATTCTACATATGCATGAAATAACTTTAGCAAGCTGACTTACAGTCCATGCAGTTATTACCCAAAGACCAAATGTGTGTCTGACTGCAGTACCTGTGAGCTTTGCTTCAGTGCACTGACACACTGTGTTTGGTAGCGGTTAAGTCTTGAGTTTCTAGAGTGGAGATCAAGACTACCACAGACTTGGGCAGTGTGCTGTAACTTCTGTAAAGTCCTACTGACTTCATATACTCCTCTTCGTTCCTCAGTGCAGGTATTTTTTGATGCCGAAAGACTACTTTACTTGACATCTTAAAGAATTTATTTTTGAATATTTAGAACAGGTTGAGTTTTTTAAAACCTCCTTTTCTCTCAGGTCTGTTTCTAGCTTTTTCTTGGGTAAGCAAATAAACTTTGCTTTCTATCCAGCTTTGCCTACTTCCTGCATAGAGTTAACATCTGCTGTGTTATGTATTTGTGTTTTTTCCTTAACCAGCTGTCGTTCTTAGTTTAGATGTTAGTTGCATCCTGAGTGTGGTTGAAACCTTTCTTTTGAAAAATATGTATCGGTCTAATTTCTGCAGGCATTGGAATTCATAAATCAGAATCTAGAAGAATAAGAATATGTATTGAATCTAGCTCCTTCTGCAATAGGGTTTAGCACTGACAGCAGAATCCAAATCCTTATCCGCACCAAACAATGGAACAGACTTGGCAGTCCCCTCTGGGGGCAGCAGCTTTCTCTGCTCTGGGCTCAACTTCCTCGTCTGGCTACTATTAGCCTAAGCTGTACTAAGTGTTTACTTCAGTGGCCTTCTGGGTTAGTTGCGCATTGGTGATAGGAAATTGTTCCTTCTTAGTTATGCTGGGTGAAGACCTATTGATGATGATTATTGATTCAACTAACATGATTAATACATCACTAATAAGTTCAATGATGGTAGTGATCCAGGATACCTCCCATATAAGCCTGTTACAGACATCTAGAGGTGGATGCTGTGGGTGGGCTGCTAAAGTGGTAATGCATACCTGTGAGCTTCCCAACTGTGAGGAAGTCTTTGGGACTGAAGTTTGTGGCTGGGACTCCCTTGCAGTCCTTGGCTAAAGCATGCTTGCACAGTGTGAATGAGGAGCATGGTGGAAGGGAGGGGTGCAACAAGTAGACTAGCTTGATCTCTGCTGATGAGCTTCATGATCTGCTTATTTAGGTAGAACTGGTCAGAAAAGCTGAAAGAAAAGGAGGTGTCTGAAGACCAAAACCATTTGGATTTGTGTGTTATTTCTGCCCCCCCCCAGAATACAAGTTTTGTGACAGATCCTTACAGAAAAGATTCTTTTGCACACTATGCCTACCTTCCCTCTGCAAAGACAGAAATTTCCCGGTGCCGATGCCTTTGATTGCCTGATAATGCTTTTAAGAAGGGGAGAACTGTAGTTGTCTCTGATACAAAGACCTGTTTGTGTTAACAGTTCCTGAGATTACATACCTCACTGGTTCTGTCTGTTTTTCTCCCAATGAAGACAGTACTCATGAGAGAG
The DNA here is from genome assembly GCF_963210335.1 of Falco punctatus. Classification (NCBI taxonomy): domain Eukaryota; kingdom Metazoa; phylum Chordata; class Aves; order Falconiformes; family Falconidae; genus Falco; species Falco punctatus. The sequence goes on along the minus strand of NC_137588.1, from coordinate 63,295,265 downwards.
CAGGCAGTAATCTGCGGTACTTTGAGAAGCTGCTGGAGAAGGAGAGAGAGGAAGAGAAGAAAGAGAGGTCAATAAACAAAACAGTGACAACAACAGAACCAGTGGTGCAAAGTGGTGCCTATGAGAGGCCTCTTGACTACTTGCCAGAGCGTGATATCTATGAGGCCCTTTGCAGAGGTGAAGGGGTAAAAATGGTAAGAGAAAGGCAAAAATTTCCTGACTATGCTGCCTTTGCATAAGGGTGATCAAGCTTGGTGGAACGTGTTAAGTTTTTTCTTTGTGAAACTGGTTTTTTTTAAGAAAAAATTAAATGTAGTTCTGTCCAGGCTGAGATCTGTACTTTGTCTTGGCCCCTCTATCTTTAGCTGTTAATCCTAGACAGAAAACCAGCTTTCAACTGTAACTCTTCAAGGTTGAAAATTGATTGGTTCTCCTCAGTCTGCCTACTCAGCCATTTCAAATGCTGGCTGTAAATATACTTTTTCCACTGAGAGTTGGTTATGCTTTGCCACACTTGCGGAATCATGTTGTTCCTTCCTTTTTGCATCTTAGACGTGTCCTTGTGCTGCAGTGACTATTTTGACCAGCCAGTCTCTGTTACTTCTTGAAAACGTGGCTTTAATTCACAGTGCAGGGAAAGGAATAAATTTATTCCATCTGCATAGTCTTAATCATAAGAACCACACTTTATTTACAGGTGGCTGTTTGTGCAATTATTTGCTTGATCTGTAACCTATTATGATTTAGTTCTCTTGAACTTTAGTGTGTTGGATGTTGCTCAGTGGTATCTTGAGTGGCATATGTTGCTTTTTATTTGCAGTAAATTGCAGAATCACTCATGCTTACCTCTTAAATTTGCTAGTCAGCTGATGACTTTTACAGTGTTTGTGGAATGAAGCTCACTTTCCTTTTTTGTCTTGCCTGTTTTTAAGTTCATGAAAAGTGGTTAAGCAAATGATGTTTTGTTTGGCGTTTTGTTTCAGACACCTCGAAGGCAGAAAAGGCTCTTTTGTAGGTACCACGATGGAAACAGAAACCCTCATTTACTCATAGCTCCCTTTAAGGAAGAAGATGAATGGGATAGCCCTCATATTGTACGATACTATGATGTCATGTCTGATGAAGAAATTGAGAAAATTAAACAACTAGCTAAGCCAAGGGTAAGTTTCCCCTCTTCCATATCACTAATGACTGCTAATTCCATGCTTTAATCTCTGTTAGCTAAGTCTAGGCAAAGGATTTGAAAGATCTGGTTTCATACTACAGATGATACACTGCAGCTGTGAGCCTAAGGGGAAGGATTTTGAAACTGCCTGGTGATGTAGGACCATAAAGCCCAGGCTCCTGAAGGTATTTATGCATTGTTGCACTTAATTATGTGAAGTTTGCAGTAACTGGCTTAGAAACCTTTTAGGAAACTAGGCACTAGACCTGAAAAGGTAGATGACTGACCGACAATGATAAAGTAGGATGTCCAATATACCTGAAGCCTGCCTTTTGAAATGGAGCCAAACTTCACATGAAAATTAAAAAAAGCCTAAATTCGAAGAGAAGTGGAAAGAAACAATGTGTTGGTTTTTAAGTTGTGCTAGAAGAATATCTAGAGGCTTGGTTTCCTGCTTCAGGTAACCTGGAATCCACTGCTGCTGTTTCAAACTGTTGTCTAGACCTGCAAAGAGGCAGGCACTTTAGATGCTGTGGTGCATCCATGAGTGGAACTCTGGTCTTCTCCTGAGGCTGTACACGGCTCATTGGAAATGTGATACAGTTAACACAGTGGAGAAATCATTTGTGCTCTTAAATAATTTCCTATTTGGGACTTGAAGGATGGAGTACTTGGAGCACTTAGCTCTGACCTTTCCACCTAGGTAGCTGTCTGGGCAGCAGAGAAACAGATGTGACAGCTTCAGCATGCTAAGTGTAGATTCAACTCAAACGCAGTAGCTTTGAGTAGCAACCCTAGTTTTGATGCAATACCAGTTACCTGTGGTGTGAATTCTAATGACTGCACACAATAAAAAAGCAGCTACCTAATGCAAAGCTAGTAATTACCCTGTCTGATTTTTTTTCTGGAGGTGGAATTTCCTGTCTGTTTCCTTTCTGGCAAAAAAGTGTAGCAGTGTGAGGTCAGTAGTAGATGCTACACCTTTTTTGTCAGGTCTAACAAGCATGTAAAATGAAAGGCTTCTATTTTTATAGATGAATAGTTCATTTTATAACTCTTCTAGCTACTGCTATGAAGAGTGGTATATTGAAGTTCCAGTCAAGAATTACCCTTCTGTATGTATTTCTAAATGTAAACATATAGTTAGATTGAGAAACTGATGCTTCCTAGGAACATGAATAATTTGGGATGTTTGTGAAGCTGGACTTCTATGACTACCAGCCAGCCATGGGAGTATTGGCAGAACACTTCTGTCTCAGTGAGGACTCTCACCTCCATAAATGGAGACTTTTTCCTATTACATCATACTGTAAAACTTCAAGAGCTTCAGATGAAATGGAAACATTCAAATAGGGTGTATCACAATCTATTTTATCAAAATAAGGACATTCTAAATAAGACAGATTTTTTCTTTTAGTTTTCCCTTTTTATTCAAAGATTTATTGAAAATCTTAAGTCTTGCTCACTGAGTTTTGCTTATATTATTAATAGCATAGGAATTTTTCATATAATCTATGTAGTGTAGAACTGGGACCACTTCCTGTAAGAATAGGTAAATATTGTGGTCTTAAGCTTCAGATGAAAGTTTTCACACAAAGCAAGCATTGTCTTAATTTGTTGGGATTTTTTCTAAATCTATAGCTCAGCTGCAGGAATAGCTTTAAATTCTGCAGTACTACTGAAAGAATGGGAAAAGCAAGTCCTGTAATGAGATGGTCCTTAATAAATATAGCTTAATTTCAGCCAGGAAATTTTAGTTAGCAATCATGGAAGCTTTGACAGAACTCTGAAGTAGTGTGTTAGTTTTGGGCTCAGAAAGATGAGCACTTCCTTTGTTCTAAAATGTATTTGCAAGAAATTTCTACTTTGGGGTCCAAGAACTTTAACATTATCTGCAGTTTACACTGCCAATACTTTTTGTAGAGAAACAACATCTGTATGTGATTGAGAGTAGCTGTATTCAAGTTGGTTTTCATGCTTGTTTTGCAAAATGCAATCACTTGTTCTCCAATTCCAAAAAGTAGTTCCAACTTCTCAGGCAATACATCAGAGCTGGTTGGGAAGGGTCAAGAAAATCTTTAACTTCATTGGTGTAGGTAGCATTGGGACAGGTCTGCCCTGAAAGTATAAGAACCAGATTCCCAAAATTCTGGCTGTTCCCTGCAATACAGGCATGGCTGAACAGGCAAAAAAGTGTGGAGGGAGACACATGAATATCTTCAAACTCATTGCTATAGGGTTTCAGCAATATGGAATTTCAGAAGGAAAAGCCAATGGACTACATGCTGAATTAAATGTAAACTCTCAAGAGGAAGACTGGGTAAAGCTTCTGACCAGTCCAGTGTGTTATGATGATTCTTCAAAGCCCAGCAAATTACTATTGTAAGGCTGCACTCTCCACCCTGAGAGAGGAAGCCTTACATTTGTCAGTTGGTTATAACAAGTGAGGTGTAGCTTATATGTCTTAAAGAAGCCTGCCTATCAGAAAGAGGAGATACGTAATAATATGAATGTAGCCAGCCTTATTTTAGTTCCGATTTGTTTAGGTCAAATGCTAGGTGCAGAAATCAAGCAAACGTATACAAGCTTGAAAATGCAACAGAATGAAAAGTTTGGGAAGCTAAATTATATCACAAAAGCTATGCTTTGTTAAATGAGTGAAGAACAACATTCAGTCAGCCCAGCTCTTCTGTTATGATTTATGCAGGAGAAATCTGGAACAAAATAACAGTGAGTCAGAATTACAGCAACAGCTGTGCCAGGAACTCTTGTATAGGGACAAGACAGCTGACATGGATTGTAAAGCTGGCTGGAGACTTAACTGAGGAAAAATGAAGGAAATAATTGACTGCATGTTCTGAAGAAAATGCAAATAAAAAGGCTTTCTGTGACCTACAGTTAGGTGGAAGGAAGGAGGCATGATTTAAAGTGTGGTTTGCAGGAGTTATATTTAAATGTGGTCTGAGTTTGCAAAAGGACTGTCCCAGTTCTTGGTCTCGGCTGCAAATGTAAAACCAAAGTGACTTGTGTTATGCTGGCAGTAGTCTATTGCTTTGACGCTACAGCAAACATAATCAGTCTTGCCAAGTTCCAGAATTGTCCTACAAATATGATGTGACCTAATGGTGATGTGTTACTTACTGTTTAAAGTGTATGGGTGAGCTGTGCTTTTGCAGAGTTACCTTCATGGTGTAACAACTCAAACTGTCTCTGTGCATTAGATGTTCCAGGCATCTTCCAACTGGAAAATCTGAGCATGGTAATGTTGAGAGTTGCCTTCAGGAGTTTTCTGCCTTGGGCTTTGTATGTTGTGAGCTTCTGTTGTTGTTACTTCTTGCTAATACTGACCCCAGCTGTTTAAAAAACGTACCTTCAGAACCTCTTTAGCAAGCAGTACTTATGGTTTTAATGAATATCGTGGCTTGTGCAGTCAAATTCTTTTTCCAGGATCAAATGCAGGTGATGGATTGCACTTGTTTCTGCATGTATTGAGCAGAAATAGGAAAAAAACCTCTCTAGGTTGGAGCTATAACTTTCATCCAGTGATACACTGAAGTTGGACAGATCAGGTGTTGATTTTGGTTAAGATGAGAGGAAATTTTTTCTAACCTGTATTTGATGTGTTTCTTTCCCCTTGGGATTTTTTTGACACAGCTGGCACGAGCCACAGTACGTGATCCCAAAACTGGTGTCCTTACAGTGGCTAGCTACAGGGTATCAAAAAGGTAAGCACAGAGAAGAGTTTAGCTTTAAGGTTTTTGTGCTTAACAGCTGTCACCTGCTACCTACAGCTGAACTGCTTCGCATGTAGCAAGAGCTTGCACAACAAATGCATGGTAAATGGCTCTTAGCTATCTGTCTTGGGGCAGAAGGATCCTTCTGCCTTGGGAAATGCGGTGCTGTGGTTGGTATTCCAAAATAATGTTTCAATCCTTCTCTTACGCTAGTTCGTGGCTGGAGGAAGATGATGATCCTGTTGTGGCCAAGGTGAATCAACGAATGCAGCAGATTACAGGGTTGACAGTGAAAACAGCTGAACTATTGCAGGTTGGTACACCTGTCTTGTCAGACTTAATAACAGTAAAATTAGCTGCTGGTTGGGGTGATCTGGTGCTTATGCAGATATAAACAAAGCTGGCCTGTACCTAGTCCCTCTTAGGGGTTCGTTCTGTGGTGTGCTGACTACGCACACAGAGTAGGTAAGGCCTGTATGAAGAGTATGGGGTGTTTCCAGCTGCTGCTAGCTGTAGGGACCTGGCAGGTAGATGGCTTTCCCTTTGTGTGCCAAGCAGAGAAGAGTGGAGGTATCAAAGACATGGAAGATTAACTGTGTAGGAATTTGTGACTTACCAGTTTGTTTTGAGAGAAATGCCTGCCACTTACTTTCAAGTCTGCAAAAGCTGAACTTTCTTCCTAGATGAACCTTCCAAAGACCCAAATATTTTTCATAGTCCTGCTATATTCTTGTATGACTCTTGATCTATACCTTTCTGGAGAGCAAGGAGAGTAGAAGTGGTACAGCACTGCCAGAATAGTTGTACCTTAGCCTGTGTATGGCTGCTTTTCCTCCATGCTCCTTGAATTCCTGTTTTAGAGCTTGAAGTACTGTTGATTACTGGCTGTCCGCAGAAACCAGGGAATTGTTCTGGGAGACCTGTGAAGTGCATCCTCAGAGTAACTAAACAATGTTCTCTGATCTTCAGATAAAGTAAGGGGAGCAGTGCTTTCAAGCTGCTTTGAGCCTTCTGTGTTCCTGGGTAGGCCTATTTATCTGACGTCATGTGTGATGCAACCTAGTTCTGTCTCCTAGTTTGGACACACATACTGGAGAACTACATACACTCAGTTCTTCAGAGGAGGGAGCAAGAGTGTGTAAAACTATTGCAGCTAATTCAAGTTAAACAGGCTGTTGTAGTGATAAGTAGAGTGCTGCTATTGAGAAACATTTGGTACTGAGAAATATTCTCAGTGAAACCCTTAAACTATGAAGGGGAAAGAGTACTTAAGTTGTTTCTCATCCACGTACTTCACTTCTAGCAATCTAAAGAGAAACCAGTTGTGCTATAGATAACAATCTTGCCACAAAGTGCTGTTTCTTAAAGCATGTTTTGTATTTCTGAGAGGAAATACTATCTTCTGCAGCAGTCACTTGCAGTTCAATTGATGCTTATGCTTCCTTCTTCCACACTGTAGGTTGCCAACTATGGAATGGGAGGGCAGTATGAGCCACACTTTGATTTTTCTAGGGTAAGATCACACTTTCAATTATATTTTTTTTAGTGGGATGGGGAGGGGGGAACAGTTAGCTTTGACAGAAAACTGTTGAAACTGTTTTTTGTTTAAAACACTTAACGTTATAGCCCTGTTGCATGGATGGATGATGACTTTTCAAAAGCCTTTGTGCTGCCTCCTCTGATGCTGAAAGTTCAATAGAACAATGAACAAATCTGCCTGCTTGTCTTTGTCACCTTGGTTCCTTGTACAGTGTAGAGACCTGTAGATGTGACACTTAAGGACATGGCTTAGTGGTAGACTTGGCAGCGTTAGGTTTACAGCTGGACTCTATCTTAAAGGTCTCTTCCAAGCTAAACGATTCTGTGACACTAAAAGGTAGTCACGTAGCACTTGAATATTTTCTTTCCATTACTTTATTTGGAAACTGAGGTCTGCAGGCCCGGGATCATGAGTCTGTGCTGTTCCGTTAAGCTTCTGAGTTCAGCAAGGTTGTCCAAGTCTGCCTTCGGTGGCTGTTTTAAAGCACTTTGCAGGAGCTGGCTGAGGAGAAGATATCCTTCCACCTCCCTCCGAAAAAGTAGCCATTATGGAAATCTTCATGGGTCACACAGCCCTCCTGGCAAAACCCTTAGTGTGGCTGCAGCTATGGGGCCTAAAGAGGATTTGTCGGGTCAGTGGTCGGCGGGGCAGTGCTACAGTGAGCGGAACTTGCAGCTGGTGGGTGCCAGGTCTGCGCTAGGCGCTAGGGGGCTCCACCTGGCAGGTAACAGCTCGGGTTTGCTGCAAGGGAGAGAAACAGATTCTTAATTATTACCCTAAACCAGCTTAGGAACGTGCTAATCGTACTGAAGAGCTATAGTGACTGGTAACTTCCTGTATAAAATCCATCTGATGTCTTTGTTTCCAGTAGAACCATGGCATTTCAATGGAATCTAGCTTAATTCAGGCTGTCCCAGTGGTTTTACCTGGTAGAAGGGATGGCTGCAGCCGGAGTGCAACCCAGTAATTGACTGCAGAATTGAGGCCACCCAACTTAGCACTGTTAAAATATATATAAAAAAATCCTGAATTTCAACACTGTGGAAGCTCATATTCATTAGCTTTGGCCTGTTGAAAGAGTTTTCCTGTTAACTTTGACTGCTTTGTTTCCTGAATCAAGCAAATGCTCTTAAATTCTATTCAAAGCCTTTGAACTCAAGGACCTTAGTCATTTAATTGGCCAGCGTGGACTTGACTTTTGGATTAGGCAGCTGGGGCAGAGCTCTGCTTGGAACGTAACCTTGGCTGCAGTCATTAGTTAAGGCAAGGCAGTTGCGGAATTTGCCCTAGTTTTGGATGGGTCCTCCAGGCTCTCTGTGCATCACAGATTTTCAGTAACAAAATACAGAGGTATGGCTGTGTCTTACCATCTCCTGACCAGCCTTGCAGCTTTTTGTTCCCTTGCATTTCTCAGATAAGGATTCTTTTAATAGTTGCATATTACAACTTAAAGATTTTAGTTGTTGCTCAAAATTTTGAAAAGTCTTTTGTCACTGAAGTTCAGAAATGTATGGCTGGACCTGAATTTGGCAGCAGTTGCAGAAACCAGGGAGTCCCTTATATTTAATGCTCTTATGTTGGCGCTTTTGGACTGACTTTGCATATGCAGATGCGAAAGTCTTTGGATTTTTATGTTCATTTCAGGAAAGACCTTTTACTACTACTCAACATATACTTCAAGTAGATTGAATTCTTAACATCTTAGAGAAGGTGGCCTTTTTCTTTGTTTTTTTCTAATACTGATTTCTTCTTTTCTCTGAATGTTAAAAGGCTATCAGTTGTCTGTAGAAGAGTGCACCTTAATGTCTCCTGGCTGAAATTACTTCCTGACTGTTAAGGATGTAAAACTTTTAATTGCAACTTTTTGAAGGGAGGAGAGACACGTTGGTATTCTAGATGTTCTTTCTGCTTCTAAGCTGACACCACAGATCTCATACTTTAACAAACGAAACTTAATGTCTCCTGCAGAGTAAAGACAATTTGATCTTTTTGATGTGGTCCTTAGTCCTAAACGGGCAACCACCTGAAAGAAGTTCATGCTGCTATTCTGCATTTTTTTGCCTGCTGGCAGAAGTTAAATTTTTGCTTGTTGTGACAGTATTTCTTTGAGTTCACCACTACATTTAGAGTGTGTTATCTAAAACCTACTGAAGATCAGCTTTTCATATTCACCTAATTTCTTGACTTTGGATCAGTGTCCAATGCACTAATGGCCTGTTGTTGACTTTACTTAGATAACATCTGCCACAGGCCCTGAGAACACTGCCCGAAGAATTGCTCCAGTGCTACTTTTTTAGCATCTGAGTACTATGTGCATGCAGTTATGCACCCTGGCTGCAATTTGTAATGGCTTTAATGTTGCCCTGTATCAATTGTCCCCTTCCTATTCCAACTCTTTAAATTGGGCTTAAGGATCTCTCTGCAGAGCTACACATGTATGTCTAATGTGAGCCTGTTTGGAAATTGGGTTAAAGTTGTTGTCTGTTACAGCGACCCTTTGACAGCACACTCAAATCGGAAGGAAATAGGCTAGCGACGTTTCTTAACTATGTAAGTACCTCTGTCTGTCTGCTGTCTGTGAGCTTGAAGTTTGCAGTTATTCTTATTTAATTTTATAGAAAGATGAGCCAGATGCTTTCAAGCGGTTAGGGACTGGAAATCGTGTGGCCACTTTTTTAAACTATGTAAGTATGATGATCCTTTATGCATTGAGTGTAACTGTTGCTGCATCTTGTTTACAGCTTGTGCAGTTGGTTATTTGTAGAGATTCCCTGGCATCTGGAAGTAGGGATTTCATTATTCTTGCAGCATCAGGTGCTGTCCCATCTGAGTTGATAGAATTCTGGTGGTATTTAACCTCAGAGCAGAAAACTTGAATATAGGGCCAAACTTCCCCTTTTGGCCACTATACTATGAAATCTTTTACTTCATTGGATTCCTGTTAGTCGGAGAGGAGATTTTGGCTTATTTCTCAAAGATGAGTGCTTGGGGTACACATGTGGTATGTTGTTTGAGAACTTGACTATCAGCCACTTTGAGACAGTCATGCTCTCCCACCACTGTTTGACAGCACTTGATGTTGTGGTCTGTCAGCCTCCATTGTAGCTGTTTGTCAAAGCTGGAGTTATTCTGGTCTAGCTGACGCTTCAGCAAATGGAGGAGACATAGCTAATAGACTTGGTGCAACAGAGTTAAATGCAGAATTGAAAAGACTCATTATTTGCATGCATTATACAGCCTACAGACCATGTACACTGGAAACAAAAATGTAAGTGCCAGTGATAGTGGCCTAATGCTTTCACAGTAGTCTTCTGACAGTATTTTATCTATCAGCCTATGCTTACTATATCAGTAATTTGGATCACCTAATTTTCTAGGTCTAACTTCTGAGTGATGCAACTTGAGATTTAAAATTCTGCGGTGAAATATTTATGGCATTTATGGCTGGGCTGATATCTTGAGTGTGAGATGCAGCTCAGAACAGAACCAGAAATGCTTTCAACTTCATATGGCAGGGGAGAGAAAAATCTCCAAAACAAGAATTGGAATAAGATAGGTAGCTGTGAAAGTGTGCTGCAAAGAGGCTTTAATTTTTAATTGTCTCAATCTTGCTTCTCAGACTCTTGGACAAGCCTTAATTTAGAATCAATAAGCACCTTATTCTCTGCCAGTTGTACATGGTCAAAGGCAATTTACCCTTGTATGTCCTGTGCAGAACATATCCATGTACCAACACCCTTACTAAAAAGAGTGGTTGTGTTGCCAAGATGTAGGTATTAACTTGCAAAGTTGCATGCACATGCTTTCTAGTTGGAAGGGGCAAAAACCTGTGCACCTGTGGCATCTTATGCCCTTTTATTGTAGGTACCAAGCAAGAGGACACCAGAGTGGTAATATCTGCTTTAAACAGAAATCCGAGTTACAATAGAGAATGTGGGGACTTGGGGAATGCATTAATAGTAGTTCTGCTGTTTAAATTGGTGGGAGCTGGATCTGATTAATTTGTTTCTTTTAGAGTTAGAATCTGATCAAAAACTCACTGAAATTGGTGGAAAGACTTTATCTGTTTGATGGGGGTGTTTCCAGGAACTTCGGTGAGTTTTGGATCAAGTCTAGAACTTATAGTGAATACATCATTAATGATGAATTCAGTAGGGTTAAATTCATGCCGCTGTAGAAGGGCAAAGCATTAAGATAGATGCTTTTTTTGAGTCCCATAGCTGTTTGTATTAAAGCTTGAGATGCATAAAGTGCTTGAAGTGGCATAACATCACTGGTGAATAGCATAGAAACAGTGCAGAAAGTGAGGTTTTCTAATAAGTTGTATAGTTTTTGAAGTGGTTGACCAAGATGCATAAACTAAATTATGAAAATCAGTTCCAAAGACATGGTTTCAATTTGAGGAAACATGTAGTTTAACAGACACTTGTTTTCCTAATTGGATCATAAACTGGAATGAAATTCTTGAAACTGATTTACTCTGAAGTCCTCTCCCTTGTTCTAGAGAACTTATTAACACTGCAGGTACACAACTTGTTATGGCTAATTGTTTGTGCCATAAATTACATATAATCCAGACAAAGTGCTGAACAAAAGCCTTCATCTGAAATAAAAGCCTTTGGTAGCAGGTACTGTTACTTTTGCAGTTTGTGCTGGTTGAAGTGCATCCTTTCCTCATCAGCGCCTCTCATAGAAGTGCAAGTAGATATCTCTGTTAGGGCTTGGGGCACTCTAGCCTGTGGGATTGCATTTGCAACAAGCATTGTAAACGGACAGAGTTTGTGGACTTTGTTTTCTCAGATGAGTGATGTAGAAGCTGGAGGAGCTACAGTTTTCCCAGATTTTGGGGCAGCAATATGGCCCAAGAAGGTAAAGTCTGTTTGTGTTTTGCTTGATTTCTCCTCCCTCCTGTTGCTGGCTCTCCCACAGTACAGTCCTGCATACATTTAGAAGTCCATTAATGTGACAAAGTGTTGTCCTGTCCAGCTTGATTGACAGGCTGCTGTGTATCAAGGCAGCTGCAGCTGATGTGGTAGACTGTAGGGTTGCTTCCTTTGTTTTGCAATGTGTAATGTAATCAGCTTCTGTGTAGAGCTGGTACTAACAAAGAACTTGTGTTCAGGTAGAACTCTTCACTATTCTGAATGTGGTTGAATTAATGGAGTGGAACTAAGGGTTTTTTTTGTGCTGTCAGTGGTGACCTATGCTAAAGTGCTTCATAAAGCGTCTGCAGCTGAATTCATAGGTGTTCTCCCCTACCTTTACTGTAACCTGAATAATAGTATTGACTAGGCTCTGACTAATCCAGATCTGGTTTCATTTTTCAGGGAACAGCAGTGTTTTGGTACAATCTTTTCAGAAGTGGCGAGGGTGATTATAGAACAAGGCATGCAGCTTGTCCAGTACTAGTAGGGTGTAAGTGGGGTAAGTAATACTCCTTCAGGAACAAAACCTGAAGGAAGGTTCATGTGTATGCAAAGCTGGTGATATACTGAATCCTTATAACAGCATTTAATAACCTGGGTGTTTCCATTTTAACTACTGGAATCATTTGGCCATAATGAAAACTCTGACCATCAGTATCATGTAGTATTTAGTGGCCACATTGTTCAGCTGTAGCTTTTTTAGTGAATTTTTGTCAATGGCAGCACAAAATGTAAGAATATCACTGTGTTTGTGTAGTGTAGCTGCATCAGGATGACTTGAATTATCACCTGACTAGAATTGGGTCTCTTCCTACAAAGATTTGTGTGTAGTTTTAACTGCAAAAGGAGGACAGTTCCTTGTAAGGTAGATAGGAACATCTAGATGCTGGGAATTTCTGCTAATTACTGAAAGCTTTTCAAGCTTCATGTCATCCATTCCCATACCCACCTCCTCAGCCTCCAAGGCATTCCCTTGGAGTGCCAGAGCATACAGACTGATAAATGTTACCAGATCTAGAATGCACTGCTTTGTTACTGTTGGCACCAGAACTGTGCAATTGGAAAGATGCTTTCTTCCCCAGCCCTTTGCATCTTCCTGTGTCTTTCCCGTTGGACGGGTAGAGAAGTATAAACAGGGATCATCAGACTGAAATGACATTTTACTTGGAGCAGCCATCTGGGTTGCGGTGATACGTGCACTGGGTACATGGTAATTCACTTCACATCCTTTTTTCTGCAGTTTCAAACAAATGGTTTCACGAAAGAGGAAATGAATTCTTAAGACCTTGTGGGAGAACAGAGGTTGACTGAAACCCAGCCTGCTGCAGGCCTTTGTTTCTCTGCCTCCTTTTCTACTGTTGTTTGTTCCAGTTCATTTCTAAGAAATGATCCATCTTTTTCTCCAAGAGTCCTGGCACTTTACCAAAAAAGGACAACAAAATATGTAACACCTGTGAAAGAGTAAATGGCATTGTACACATACTTCTGTTTTGGTTGCTGTTATTTCCATGTTCCCCTTGCCACCCTCCTTTGACCTGCCTTCTGCCCTCCCAGCTTTCACTGTAGTAGCGGTGCAAACAGTGCTGTGGGTGATTTGGTATGGGTGCCTGGTCTTGTGCCTTTTGTACCTCAGAAGATTTAGATGTTACATATTTCTTTAAACCAAAGTTTTTTTAAAAGTTGCGTACATGTTGATTTTATTGTATTTCTATGGATCACAAGTTTTGAAACAAAAATAAATGTTCTTTCCATAAAGTGATTCTCTATTGTGTCCTTAATAGGTGTATCAGTGCTTGGGTTTAGGGAGTAGTGGGCCTGTACTTTTTCCTTCAATGAAAGCCTGTTTGTTGCCCTTTTTCTGTAGAAAATGCATCATGGCTTTGGATGGTGTTTTATTTAGGGCTCTAGCACACCAGAGAACTGTTGCATCTTGTGCTGAAGCTGGAAAGGTTTCCTTTGTGTGCTGAAAGTGCGGTGTATCCTGGGAGCAGGCAGGCTACACGCTTCGGGCCAGTGGCAGCTGGGATCTCAGTAGTATTACACCTAGGCGGAGCCTTTCCCTGTGATGGTAACTGCTCTTGCGGGGCACTATATTTTTGATACAAGCAAACTTTCAACAATCTTGACAATTCTTGATTCTAAAAGTAGGCATCTCTGCTGATACAACACTGCATTTTTTACCACAGGAACACCTGATTTGGCAGAGCTCAACACCTAATGAAGTCAGTAGGATGTCTTGCAAGCAAATCTTAGTTGACTTTTGTAGACTGGAGTGGGGGTTTGTCTTTCCCTTCAAAGAGGCTGGAAATAATCATGCTCTTAAAACTCAAGGATTCAGGTTTTCTGCCTTCTTGCTTTGTTAGCATGTGTGTAATGGCCCCGGGCCAACACATGGAGGACAGTGTTGTCCACAAGAGAAAGGAGATGCCAGTGCTGAATTACAAGTCAGAAGTAATGACAGTTAATTGCTAAGGAAAAAGAGTGAAGTTGTAGAGAAATAGGTAAGCGTTTCAGAAATGTAGAAACCTGCTGTTAGTACCATACTGTTGTATCAATGTGCCACTGTGCAGGGGGATCATTGACTTCAGATCTCTCACTGGCTGTTCCTGCTATGGGCATGACTTCTTGGGGATACGGATGACTGCAGGTGAACTCAAAGCCCAAACTGGTAATGGTTTTACAACTGTCGGTTATTGCTTAAAGACTAGCTTGGGCAATTGTTAATATACCAATGTATGAAACTGGTTTGAGAAAGTGAAACAAACTTCAATTACACTGAAACATCCAGTTGCAGTCATGACAAACGTTGGTTTCCTTTGTACTTCACCGTTGCTCTAAGTTGTGAAAAGACTGGATGAGCTAGAATGAGATAATGCTTGGAACAACTGTTGGGCAGGATTAGAAGTAAGGCACCTGCTGTCATCCTAGGAAAGATTTGTGGAACAGAAAGGGTTTATGTGTTAGGTATAACAGATGTATGCCATCAACTTACTCTATTGGTAATAAAGCAATGTGACTTAACAATAGATCATGTGCCCATGAATTTTAGATGTGAGAAATTTACGAACTTAACAGTTAGTTAGCTTTTAGTCATTTAGATGCAGCATGCAAGTACATGTATTCACTGAAGCTTTGAATTTTCTGTTACACAACTTGTTGAAGAGAGAGGTACTGGATTGTTCAGGCAGAGGCTTCTTGTTCCATTTAATGATGTTGAAATGAGAAGAGCATCTAGTCTTGTAAATAAGCTTTCTGTGAACAGTTACAGCAGGTAGCTATAGGAATTGCAAGATTTTTTTTCCCTATAAAGCAGTAATGACCAAGCACAGCATGGCTCAGTAGTTCCTCTCTAATATCTTACAGTGCTCCCTTGCTTGCCACGAATGTTGTGGTTGTTGGCTGGGTGTTCAGAATATTTCATTGTTGACCTCTAGTTTTCTTAGTAAAATCTCTCAGCACAACGTAAACTTAGGAAATAAGGGGTGTTGCTTTATAACAAAGCTTTCAACAAATGAAAGCCTCACAGATGTGAAGAACTGATGATGAGCCAAAGCCACAGTCTCTGGTTGGAACACTTTGGATTTCAGGGGGAGGAAGAGCAATCTATTTAAACTTTATGTCAACATTCCATGTTGACAGATAAAGTTCACGTTAGGACTCTAGCCAAAAATCTGCACATCTCGCTTCTGAAATAGTGTAGTTGGCTGGAAATACCATTAACTGTTGTTTTATACTGAACTCTTTAAGATCATTTTACTTGCTTTTCTCCAGCAAAACCCTGTCCTGTTTTTCTGAGTTGTCTTCTACCTTGCTCCAGTCCATTGCTGAAGTAGGATGTCATGGGTGTGGATGCAGACTCAAACGCTGAGCTGCTTTTTGTGCTGTGTGCAGGATTCACTTACTGCTAATCTGATCTGAAGAATAATAGCTATTTGAGAGAAAAGAGCATGTGACTTGTGGGCATTCAGTAACCTCCTGACATGTTTGTGTAGCCTGGTAGATGATACTCCCTATTTTCTCCTATCATTCTAGAAGATGAATGGAACATGGCAATTACTCTAAGATTAAGTCTATGGGATAGTTTTTTAGACCTAAAAGAGAGAAGACTCATGTGCTGGAACAAATAAGCTTTCTTTCACCTAGGCATAGGGAGCTTCTGTAAGTACAGGTATGGTAAGTCCTTAAGTCTTGTTTAGACTGGAATGTTTTTTTTCCTGACGTACTGCTGAGTCTTCTTTATTTCACAGGGTTTAAGTACTAGTACAGATACTTGTACACACTACAAAGGTTTACTGTGGACAAGTAGCTGCCATACCCTTCACAGTGTTTTGGGACCTTTTGGAGAGATCTTCAGGTCACATCTGTTAGTGTTAGCTTACTGATGAGGTCTTTAAGGTGATGCTCTGCATAACAGGTACTGATGAAAGCAGACACCATGTGCACTCTCACGGAAAGATAGTCTCTTATTGTGGCTTACGTAGTCATAAAAAGAACAAGCACCCTTAATCCACATCCAGTTTGAGCATGTGTTTCTTAACCCCTGGCCTGAATGCTACTGTGTGGACATACACTGTGTCACTGTGTGATTATGCAGCCTTCCAGCTGGGTCAGGAAATCACCTGAAGCATTAATGTTCAGCTGCATAGACTTAGTGAAGTACTTATCTTTGTGTGCATTAGAAATTACTTTTCTTTCCTGTTACAGTGGGAAAAGCATGTGAAAATCATCTAATCATCTTGGAGGGGAAAACTGGCCTCCAGACTAAAATGTGTAGTGAGTGGAGAAAGGGTTTGGCTGTGACAGCCAAGGGAAGCTGTACAATCTATTGCTGAGAGCATTTGGGGTGTTCTGCTGGGAGGGGGACTGTTTTATATTATAGAAGAGAGTTGTAGACCTCAGCTGAGCTATAAAATCCTTAATGTGGGAAGAGAAAAAGTCTTTTCTCAATGATGCCAAGTTCTGAGATGAGGATGATGTGTGTGTAAACTGCAGCCTAGGATACAGCTGTCCCCAAGCCTCTTCGTTCTGTTCTTCCAGTAACCAGAGTTGGTGCTGGGGCACAGTTCAGTGTAGCCTGTGCTCCTTTGGCCCAAGTAAGAGGAACCCTTGTCAGGGACTCTGGAAAAAGGCCAGAACCAGTGATCTGTGAGCTCTAGGTAGTGGGAATTTAAGGAGACCGGTTTCACATGTTTAGTCCTGAACTTGTCTCATCCTGCAGGGAAAAGACTAGCTAGGCTGTGTGTGGTGAGGATGTGTTTATTTAACCAGGTCAACTCTTGCCCTCTGTAGTGATTCAGATAATCCTTCCTTACATGCTCGTGTGTTTACTGCCTCTGTGCTGCCCTTTGGGGGTGGTTGTCTCCCATCCCTCTGAGGTGGAGGTGAACCCGAAAAAGAGGATGGTTCCAGTTAAGTGCTTCCAAACTGGTGCAGCCCCAGGAGCCCTTATGTTTGATCTGATTCCAACTTCCCTGACTCCTGTCTTGGCCTCCTTTCTCCATCTTGTCTACAGCATCACCTTAACTCTGGAAAGGCATCTCTGTGGCTTTGCCAGCCTTATGCTGCCAGAAGCATGGGCTTAAAGGTGGATACTTCAGCTTCCACATACTTCAGGATCTTTCCTGGGACTGTCATGGGATGCACCGCTCAAAGTGAGAGTGTTGTTCTTGTGTCTTTGGGCAACAGCATGAAGGTCACACAAATTAGTAGTAACATTAAGATATGGTTAACCAATGTGTACCCTCTGGGATGCTGGTGCAGGTGAGAGAAGAATCTCACCCACCCGGTAGTGCTGTTTGGAAGCTGACCTTCCAGCAAAGCCAGGTAGTCTGCACCCCATAACTTACCTCTGCTTATTGTTTTGCACACAGAATTGCCCCAAAGACAGACTTTGTTTGAAAGTTCCTGGGAGAAACTGCCCGCCAGGCATTCTGCAGCTATCGGAGACTGCCTCTGGCTCAAGCATACACTTCAGGATATTTCTTTGGAAATTCCTAGTGATGCCTTGAAAGAAAGTCAAGGATAAAAGCTGCTCACTTGATTTTAAGTATCAACTGGGTCAAAACTCACTACACAGCTGAAGAATTCTTTTTTCCTTGTTACTTGGTTTTTCTCCCCCACTCCCAGGGCTCACAGTGGTGTTGGCAGCTTCTATGGGAAGCCAGGGCCCTGGTGACCTGAGCTGTCCTTGTAGTGTGTGGGCAGGTGTAACTAGTGCATGAACCAGCACCCAGCTCTTTGAAGGGAGGGAGGAGTGTGGTTGTGGTTTTAGTTTCCAGCTTCTGGGGCAGGTGGGCAGTAGCAGGGAAGTGATCATGGCCACAGGATGGAGGTGGGCAGCCCTGTGGCCACAGCTCATGGCTCTGATTAAACTCTTGCCTGTGGCATGCTCTGATGTAAATCTTCATGCAGCCCAGGTACCAGAAGCAAAGCCACAGAGGGCTGTTTGCTGGCAAATGAGAACGTGGGTGAAGCTGTTCTGCAATGTGGTGGTTTAGGCTAGAAATAGACTTTTCCAGGTGTTTTGGATCAAGTTGTGAGTCAGAAATGGCAGACCTGAATGTGTCCTCAGTGTAACCCCAGGTGTTTCTAACTCCTTGTTTGTTCTGGGGTGCCTCTGAGTAGCATTTATGAAATTATTTTGGTTTTTCGCTCCTGTGACCTGGTAAAGGGTAGAGCACTGCCCCTTCCCTTGTGCTGCCATAAGGGATGGGCTTTGGGTGCAGCTGTGCTGCTGGCTTGTCTGAGCATTCAGAACATCCTTGTGCTCCTGCTTCCTGGTGTTTCTGCTCCCAGGAGATGAAGACGACCAGAAAGAGTTTCACTGGAGTCATGTTTTGATGCACTTTTGTCAGAAAACAGGATAGCCCAGTCTAGGTAGGGTCATATCTTTGACCACAGACCCTGATATGGTTTCTCCTTCAATGCTTGCTGCAAAAAGAGGGCCTGGGTTCAAAGATATCCTTTTAGCCTTGAACTCCAGTGTGCAAGTGGGAGCCCTGAGACATCTGAAGCCTGATGGTGGTGTAAAGTTACACAGGAATGGGCTTGAGCAAACAGCAACAGCCCCTTGTGTGGTTGCTGGTCTTTTAGGGCCTCAAGACACTTCATAGCTGTAGAGGATATTGCTGTCAGTGTCTGTGGTCTGTATCTGCAAAAATGATGGAAGATTGGATGTATCATGGTGCATATCCAGGCTACCAGAGAACAGGCCTGATAGGACCTGATGAACTTTCTCAGTCTCCTCTGCTTGTCTGGGCTGCAGTGCTTCACCCAGCCATGGTCTCCCAAGGCTCAGCAGTCCTCTACGTATCTCAATTTGTAGACCAAGACAGACGAGATGAGTCTGTAAGTGACTCATTGCCTGGTAGTAGCTGGAGTAGTGGCTGACTTGGCACTTACCCCATCTTCTGGAGAAGATGGGTTGGGCCCATGGGACTGCTTGTTCCTTTGGCCATGGAGCAGTTGTATGTGACTTTGAGTGTGGCAGCTGCACTCGGCTGCTGAGCATCGATGACCTGCAGTCCAGGTGCACAACAGTCCGTGTGGCATCACTGAGCTCTCCGCAGACGTGCAGCCATGGATGCTGCACCTCAGATGTGCTGGCAGCAAGATTGCTCCCAGGTCCTACCACAACTTAAATGTTTTTGCTTGGTTCTGTATTGATTTCCCCTGTTTTAGTCTTCCTGAATGAGGGCAGACAAATGAAACAGTCTTGACTCCGTGAGGTATATGAATTTGTAAACCCTAATACCACCTGTGGCCTTATGGCTGTCACTTCCTAACAAGTGTTAATTTATTCATGCTCTCTGGTCTCACTTTGCCTCCACACATGTATTTTTGTGGGAGAAATACTGCAAAATGCACAATGTGCCTGTGTGTGTAGGAGGGAGTGGGATGCTGGCTGCAGCAGCCCTCTCTCTGGGAGCAGTGCTCGCTGCATGTGCCTGCGGAATGTCATCCTGTCACTAAAGAGCTGAGTCTGACTCTTGCGGGTGTCCTCCTTTACCCTGCAAAGGTTTTATCTGCTTCCAGCATGGCTTTCCCCCATTGCTCTAGCAGCTGGGAACATGGACTCTTCCTCTGGATGAGCCGGTTGCAGGTGGATCTTACCTTTTCTGCAGCTTAGCCTCTTCCACAGGCTGCTCTGGGTTAGGAGGGAGGGAGCTGTTTTACATTAGCAGACAAAGCAGCTGAGGTCATCGAGCTCTTCACATAGCTTCATCCTTGCCAAAGTAAATAATGGAAATCTCTTACCAAGCCCATCGGCCCAGCCGAGGCCCTGCTCGCTGCCCAACCTTCCCCATGAGCTCTGCATGCAAAAAATCTGTGTGATCTCCTGTGCGGCTGGACCCTGCTAATGCCCTGTGCTGGGCTTGTGCATATGGCAGCGGGCAAGCGCCTGCTGGGTGCTCCTGGTCCAGAGCAGCCCCTTTGTGTCAACACTGAGTTAGCAGGAGCTGGTGAAGGGCACTAGCAGGTCTGTGAGGGCTGATGCTTAGCACAGAGGATGCAGGCAGTTAAGGGAACTGGTCTCATATAGCACAGGGTGCAGCCGAGTGGAGCAGCCAGTTGGCAGGAGCAACATCGCTGCTGAAATCTCCCAACAACCATCACAGTTGATGTTTTTGTTGAAGGTGCGGGTGGTAGGTTTGCCATTCCCAGGGGCTGAGGGATGCAGAGCCCTGCAAAGCAGCTGGGCAGGTGGCCCTGGACCATGTGCCTTCTCCATGCTCCCTCCCAGTGCTGCCAAAGACACAGTTGAGCTTCTTTTCTGTTTAAAAAGGCACCATGAGGAGGAAGGTTGCCAGAGGTGGTAAGCTGTGGGCTCTCTTGTAAGTGCGTTGCCAGAGTATTCTTGCCATTTGTTGGGGCTGTGAGCAGAGGAGGGCAGAAAGATGGGGGGTCTGCAGGTGGGTCCTCACCCTAGGGTGGCTCTGTGCATGGGGGAGCTGCAAGGGGTGCTTCTCACTCTTGCTGCGGACAAGACCTCCATAAGGTCATAATCTTTTGCATCCAAACAAAGGATGAAAATCCGCATTTTACTCTCATTTTGGGCAACATTATAGGCACAAGCAATAGTGTGTATTGATGGGGTATTGGCACCTGTTGGATTTATCTGAAAAAAATTCTTAAGGGCATTAATGAGAATTGCTCCTGTGAATAAGGAGAGGCTGAGAAAGCATTAGCACAAATGCTTGAAACCTTTTCTTGTTTGACCAGGTCTTTTAACAATGAGAAGGAGTTTCTGTTTAACTGAGTCTGCACAACTTAAAATGAAATCCTGTCTCTCTGTGAAATACATTTTATATTTGAAAGGCTGGATCTTGCCACCTGCCTGCTTAATTTAATATAGTTCTGGTATGATTTGCAGCCGGTAGAGGTTTACCTGCCATGCCTGGGGACTGGGAGGGTATGGGGGAGCTCAGGGACACCATGTATGCAGAGAATGAGCCACCTGGGTATGGCAGTGTGGTTTGATGCTTTTGGGCACTGTTGCTGAGTGGAAATGTCCCACTGTGTCACATTCAAGCAAGAAAGAGTTTGTACATCACTTAAATCATTGAAAAGAAACAATTTCTGTATTAACACATTGCATAGAAATTCAGATTGCTCAATGACTCAGAATTGTACCTGAGTGAGGCTTGAGCATACGAATTCTTACGTGCTCCCATTTTTGAATATTCCTTCCCAGAACAGGTCACTTGTGATTGTATTGCCAGTGATAGAAAAACAGCTGCCCCTCTGCGCCCCTCCCCGCCGCCCCCCCCCCCCCCCCCCCCCCAGCACTTTTAGTCAGAAGCTTTCCACAGGCTGTATCGTTGTGGTTTTTCATCTGTGTATTTTGCTCTGAGTAAATGATGAGTTGGACATTTTAGATAACTAGCATGGTTTTACTCACCGGAAAGAGGAAATGGCAAGCTGTATTTGGTTTTGAAGTGGTACACAAAAAAACATTTGTACAACTTTGGGTGCATTTAAGGGTGGAGGACAGCAGCCAAATGCTGTGCTCGCTCCACCTGCCTCCTTGGCGAGCAGAGCTGTGTCTTGTAGCACCGAGTGAGACAGCAGCGTGCAATGTGTGCCTGGCCCCCGAGCTGCTGGGGACCAACTGGGCACCCCTCGGCTGGCACTTCCCAGGGGGTGCTGGTGCCAGGGGGTGAGTTAACATGAGTTCAGAGTAGTATTCCCATCTTTGTTAGCTGTGATTTTGCACGGGCAGCAAAAGCAAGGGCTGGAGCAGCATGCTGTGCTGGTCCCCAGCTGCCTTGTGTGACCAGCAATGGATGGGGTGATGGCAGGAGTGTGCTGGGTGTGCACCAGCATGGTTAATGCATTAATTGCTGCTGTGCCGCTGCTCACTGCGAGACTTGAGGAATGCAAGAGCAGCACTAGCTGACAACATTGGGATGGTCTGCTGCTGTGAGGTAGATTTCTGCCTCATGCCACTAGATCTTACTGTTAAATCTTTTTTTTCTTTTTACAAGTAAAATGAGTAAAAATGTTCTTGCAAAAGCAGGAGGAGAGAAAGCATGTAAATTAGCATGCTAATTCTGCAAATAAAACTAAGACTGTGGGAAATCCAGGGCCCAACAGCAGTGTTTCCCTTCTCAGTTGGAATGCAGAAGGAGAGAGCTGCAGGACACAACCTGGGCAAACAGGTGGCATTTGCATGGCCACCTTACCCCACATGTGCAGCCAGGGTGCTCCGTGGAGTGATGCTGGCTTCCAGAGTGCACCAGGAATCAAACTCCAGCCAGTTCTTACCAGCTGATCTCTGAAATACTGGGACGCAAGCCCACGCCTGTGCCTTCAACAGTGGCATTTCTCCTGTTGAGAATCTTGTGTCATTTTTGTCCTGTTTAGTCCTTACCCGGCAAACCCTCATGAACACGATGAGCAAATCAAAGATCTGCACAAGTGTTTGCATGATGAAGTTTCATATTTGTTGGTCAATAAAAGAGTTGGAGAGCAGTTAGGAGGAAATGATTTAATGATTAAAAGCCATTTTTAGCTCGTACCTGAGAAACCACAAACTTGGAGGTTCGCACACATCAGAAGCTGCTTACTAACCATCGTGCAATGAGTACCTCTCTTGTTTTTTTTCACATTTGGCGTTCAGCTCTTGCCAAGGCACTGCTCTGTCTGTGGTTGCACTTTCGGGTCTTTCAGAAACAGCAGCTCCAAGTTCAGGAAGTCAGAAGCGTGTCTTGTACCTAGCTGGGAGGTTGGAATTTAGAAACTCAGGCCTGTCAAACCCCGCTGCCTGGAGCGGGGCTGGTGCTCTGGGGAGTGCTTCTCTCCCCCAGCTCTCCTGGTTATGTTAGTGCAAGGACTGGCTTTCCTTTCCCGCTCTGCCCTGCCTGTGCCAGCCTGGCAGGGACGCTGCAAGGGGGTTTCATCTCATCTAGTGCCCGGCACCTCGGTACAGCTGGAAAGCGGCTAGTGCTGAGCGTAGAGGGGGTGTGCATCCCCTGTCGGTGGCCACGTCCTGGCAGCATCTGCCTCTCTCTTGGCTGCAGAGTCTGGGCAGCGAGCTCTGGAGCCAGTGCATTGGTTTCAGCATCAGGGCATGTATTTAAGGCTGAGTTTGGGGCAGGTCTCCTGACTTGCAGGGCTTGCTCCCACTGTGTTGCTTGGAGTGATGGAGCATCCCCCGAGTCATCAGCTCTGCCATCGCTCCCCCATGTCGGTCTTGCCACCCAGCTACAGCCCCTGGTGCCTCCCGTGGGCCTCTCGGAAGCTTCCAGCAGAAGAGAGAACAGGATGGGCTGAATCTGATCCTTCCTCGTGATAGAGAAGCTGTAGGGAACAACAAATAACATTCCTCCGTTGGATCAGGAATTACACCATCAGGCTGGGGTGATGAAGTGCATAATGTTCCTACCTAACCTGTGAATAAATAATACCCTCAATTTCCATGGCTATTCAGCAACAGCTGTCTGGTTTTTACTGAACCAGCACAAAAATTATTGCAAGAGCTGGAAACAGATAAAATGGGCAAGGAAGCTTTTTGTTTCTAAGAAACATTGCCTAAAGGCAGCTCAGTGCGGGATGTCATTCAAAGCAACCACCACTAGCCACAAGATGTTCTCTGAGAAATGCCCCAGCATGGCTCTTGGGCTTGATATACAGATGAGGGCAATGACATCTCCCACCGGTATCAGTTAATGGTGGAAAATCTCAGTGCATCTTGATATCAAGATCCAGGGTGCAGGGCTGAGTGTGCAAAAGGAGTGATTTGGGTTAGATAACTGCTGTGACCCAGCACGGAGTCATCGTGCGCTGGAAGGAGTTAGAGGCTCTGTCCTGTAAATGCCCCCAGTGTTACCCCAGCAGTGCTGTGCTGATTCTGCTTTTCTTATAAATATGGGCCAGATCAAATCTCCCATGTGTCTCAGACCGCATAGATGGCCACAAAATCTCTTAGCTAAAAATAAGGATTTACCCAAGCATGCTAATGTTCGTAAGAAAAGCTTCCTGAGCTGTTAATACGCAACAGCCCCTGTTAGCTGAACACTTGACCCATCTATTCTTATGTAAAGTCACAATGACTCGTAATTTGGGTTTAATTCTTTGGGGAATTTTATTTTGGGAAATTCTTCAAAGCTAGCACTATCAAATTGTTCCCTTCGCCCAGGCTTGGCCACAGCCAGGTTTGAAGCGACCCTTGCGTGTGGGATGTGCCCTGCTGGGGCCCTGTGTAAACACAAGTGCCACGGACCCATCTCGGGTGCCACGTAAACACACGCACAGCTCGAAAACCTTGCAGGGAGCGGCGTGGCTGATCGCATCCAGCTGGGCGAGCTGTCTGCCAGAGCATCGGCTGCAGATTGCAACTCAAATAGTGTGAGAAAGAGCATTCAGTGTTTGGGAGGGAGGAATTAATAGAATAGTTCAGTTGGAAGGGACCTGCAGTGATCATGTCCAACTGCCTGACCACTGAATTGTTTCCTAGAAACCAGCTTTCCTTTATTAAAAGTACTTCTAGTAAAAAAAAAAAACCCAACAACTTTAAAATATGCCAAGTAATATTAAAAACAAATTCCTTGTTAACAAAATCTCTGAATCCTCACCTCTGACTGATGCTCAGCCCTTGACAGCCTTTGAGGAGCTAGTGCAGTACTCGGGTCTGGGAGCAGTAGGTCAATGTGCCAGGGTGAAAAGGCAAAGTGGCAATTATAACTTATACAATAAAGAAAAATATTCTTCCACTGGACAAACCAAAGCATCAAATCATTGTGCTGTGTCGACATAGTAAGTTGATGCAATATCCTTTTGGAGAGTGGCAGGGAGATAGAATTGACCTTGTCTCCTTAGCATGTTACCTGTAGTAAATATAAGACATTTTATGTAGTTCTAGCAGCTTTTATAACTTCTGGTAAGGTTGCCCTGAGCTGAAAAGGCTGTGGGGTGTGATCTGAGTCATCCGGCAGTGGAAGCACACCTGAAACCCATGTTGTTTAGCACATCAAAGCAAGGCAGACCAGAGCCTGACTATTAACCCCGTTCCCCCCGAGAACATGGCTCACCTGAAGCCCTGCCTTGTTTCGCTGTTTCTGGAATATCAGGGGCACCGAGGACCTTCACAGGTGCATTGGCTTGTTACCAACAAAATGCTGTCTAACGCTTCCAGCAAAGGTAAGTTGTTCAGAGGCAAAGTGGCATGGTGCAGGCGTAGGAGCTTTCTGTGGGGCTGGCTGAGGCCGTGCCAGTGGAAACTGCTCTTCTCCAAGGGCTTTGTCTTGCCCTTTCCCAGCAGCTGCACTCCGGCGGTTCGTTGCGGGCCTGCAGCTGCATTTCTCGGCTTGGCTGGGGTTTACCTGTAAAAACTGGTACCAAAACTCTGTTAAAATGGAGTGCAAATTAAAATGGAATTTTACTTTCAAAAGCTGTTTTTTTGTTAGTATAAAAGAGATGTGCACCAGCTGCAAAGCAGTGCTTATGGAAACTGCTTGGAACCAGCTACAAGGCTTGTTGAAACTGTGTCTTACAGTCATGATGTTTTATGGCAGAGCAGCCGTTGCTTCTGCAAGTGTCAGTCATGAGCAAAGCTTTTCACATGATGTGCACCGCTCGTAGGCACGTAACTACCTGGTATGCTGCATTGTTAGATTGATCAACTATAACTTAAACTGCATTGCTAGTAGATAGTACTAGCTGTAGTGCTAATAGTTAGTACCCGGTATTGTATTTTAATGCATTTTAACTCCAAGAGGTGCTATTGTAATGGGAAAGCTGCAGAAGCAGAAGAGCTGCTGGGTAAGGATGTGTTCTGCAGAACTGAGAAGCTCAGTGAGTAACAACTGGGTAAAGGATGTTTCTGATGATTGATTCGAATCCTGGCAAGATCGCAGAACTAGAAGTTCATTTGAGCTTCTGGAAACTGCATTATACATTCTGCTGGATTGCCAGGCTGCAGAGCAGCCCTGATGCTGCAGGACCGACCCCTGCCCTGTGTTAGCAGACCGGCAGAGGACAAGGGCGAGGACCAGGCAGGTGCTGCAGTGAGACTCTGGTCGTGGCAGCATGACTTGGGAAGGACCCGATCCCTGGGATGCAGAATTCCTCACCCAGGGTTATCTATCCCCAGCCTTTCAGCAGCACTGCATTCATCTCAGAAACCAAAGTAAGTTCACTTTAATTTCATTTCATGATGCTTTTCCAGGAATAAAGGCTGGATGGCACAGGAAGCTGAGGCACAGCAATGACCACTGCCTGTGCTCTCAGCTCCTGCTGCTCTTCAACCGCAACCTTATCTCACACTTCTGTCTGAGGGAGGTCTCAGTGTAGAACACCTCTTTCTTTTTTTATTTTCTAGCTAATAAGCCTTCCTTTATAACTTCATAACAGCTAAAATACTTCTTAAACCTCTTCCATCATAGGCTGTGATTTTCGGTAAATGATCGCAAGTGACTCTGCTCTGGGTATAGCATCTTGTCGACAAAAAGGAAGGGAAAAGGTAAGCTCATTTCCATCCTGTGATTTGGAGACTGCAAGATACATCTGTAGCCTTCTGGCCACCAGGAAAACGATTTGCACCTGTGGCTCTAGCTGCTGAATTTTTTCGTGATTTATTTGAATGACACGATTTTTGAAGGCAATATTTAAGCTGAGGGAGATCAGCCGTTACTTTGGTATGTTTGATATCACGAGCAGGTTCTGAGAGGGTCGTGGCTTTTCAAGAGTAACGTGTCTGGATTTATGGAGACCATAAGGCATGGGTTACTGCTGACCTGGCAGCGAGCTGGGCAGGTCAGACCCCATGCTTATTGAGAGGGGATTGCTGGTGGCCCGGCTCGGGGAGGTGACACGGCTGGGTGACGCTTTTACAGATAGCTGAGGGGGAGAAAGGCAGGGACAGGACTTCCCCGTTATTTCTGGTTTATTTGTTTGCTCGTGGTAGGTGGTTAAAGCTGTACTCAGTCAGGGAGGTTCCTCCTGAGTTCTGGCCTGCGCTGAAAGTTTAGACCCTGCCATGAGGATGGAGTGGGAACATTTAATTGCAAGTAATAAAAATCAAAAAAGCTTGCATGTGAGGTGTATCACAGATAACATACGTCTTGAGATATGAGAGCACAGTACTTATGGAAGTTGTTAGAACGAAGATTGTACTGCTGCCAAGAGTATTACATCCAGATTTCTTTTTTTTTTTTTTCCATTGCCTTTGAGAATACTCAGAGCATTGCACTTAAAAAGCTTCAAGGTCTGGATGAAGATTCAAATAACTTAGGAAATTGGATATAGAGAATTGGGATTGGTTCAGGGTTGTCTCTGACCAGAATTAGTTTGGGTTCCTATAGATCTCAAATCTTTGGGAAATAAATTCTTTTATACCTTTTTACATAAGGTCAATGTCAGTGGTAACCGTACTTGTAGTCTATGAATTACTGATGGGCTGTTAGCTCAAACGAAAGATTTAATACTTGCTGTTTCTTCCGTTGACTTTTTTTAATATGGTATTTTAAAATTATTTTTCCATTCTGTCTCTTAGTGCAATTATTATTAGAGAAGGCCGCGGCTTCTTTTAATAAGAATATATTCTTTGGCCACGACAGCTCATGGCATTCGTGACTCAAGGATGTGGCTAGTTACTCTGTGTATCTTTAAAAAAAAAAAAAAGAAGCTTGAAATATTTCAGCTATGATAAACAAGTACTGTAACCTCAGTGCCTGTTGTATTTCCTCACTCTGATCTGATAGAATCGTGGGAATAAATAATTTACGTGCTGAAGTTATCTGACTGTGTTACCTTTGGGTCGAATCCTGTGGGCTGGATCTGTGCGAGTCTTCTCTCTGATACAGCTGAGAGCAGGAGGGCTTCAGCAAGCAATTTCAGATTGTATCGGTAATCACCCTAAATTCTGCCGCTGCCTTTTTCCACAGAAGAATCAACATTAAGTGTAACCTGTGTCAGAGTCTATTTTTAAAAACTTTGCCCAGCTTTGGTAGTTCTATCGTAATACGTACTCTGATATCTTGAAAGATGCTGGGGTGCGAGGACAGTATTATTTTTTTCCTTGTTTGTAAGTTTTGCTTGGTTGTTTCACCCTGTAGAGGTATGAGGCATAGCAGAGTGTGGCTTTGATTTTGAGGAGTTTGTGGATGACTCGAGTAAAACCCTGTGACTAAAGTAAAATCACAGATAAATAAAATTAAACAGTGAATTTCAAGAATGAAAAATATTGGAAGATGTCCAGTTTAAAAGTGGTTTGTTTGAAGCCTGGTGCTTTTTAAAGTCTTCTGGAATATGAGCAAATTCAGGTATTACTCAGCAGCTGCTCTGAGTGGAAGGTTAGTAGTTGCTTGTATTTACGGTATGTGCTGTGAATAATTGAAGTACAGTAACTCAGGAGGTTTGTTTCTTTGTGGAGGTGCCGTCCCTTCATGCACAGCCACAGAAATTCATCCTTTTCCTGGTTGTTGGAATATGCCACTTCAGGACCCTGCTGCAATTCAAATCATGTTGGTACTTCAGATGTTTTCGTAGGCTTTGAGCTCTGCTAATTTATCATTTCATTTCAATTTTCAAAGATTGCTGTGATGTGGGGTTTCCAAAGGCTCACCTTGCATGGGATGCAGAAAGATGCAGACAGCTAAGCCAAGACCTGTACCACCTCATCTCTGCTGCTGTTTTAATCTGGAGATGCCTGATGATTCGGGGCCTTCTGAGCATGCTAGAAAACTACTTAAATTTGGAATGAAGCATGAAAATAGGACAGTGTTTTTTCTCCAAGTGACTTATAAATGCTGTGTCTCTTTCTCCTTTTTACCATCTTTTAGTCAGCTGCAAAAATCAGTTCTGATATCTTGCTCTAGACAGGATATTTGTTAATGATTATGGCATTATGGGAAACCTTCTGGTCTGTGTGTGTATATGGATTGTACCTGGCTTTAGCTGTCTGATAAATCCTACATTCATGACAAGCCATTTCCATGGTCATTAGTGACTTCAACACAAATCCTTGACCAAAACCCACAGACATTGGGTAGGCTGTGAGTACAAGAGTGGTGAAGCACTCGAGATAAGGTTTATCTTACAAACAGGTATCTGTGATATTTCTAAGTTAGAAGGACCATCTGATGACTGCATCTTGTTTTATCATAGCAGTTTCAAATTCCTGTCTCAGTCATTTGCTGGGATTAGAAGAACTACAGATTTTTAACTAATACCAGCTAGATTCATTATGGTAGGTGCCAGTTGTCTTTTGGCTCAATTTTATGGCAAACTATTTCTGTCTGGATTCCCCCAGCTTCTCTTAAGTGTTGAGGACAAAACCCTTGAAATCTGTGGTGCCTGTGAATCCAACTGTGTCGCTGCTGCCTGCACACATGGAAATAGGCATCAGGCAAGCAACCTTGGGGGGGGATCCATCATCCAGGACCTCTTATGTCTGTTATCTTGGTATTGTTATTTCAGACTGAGAGAACTAGTATTGCTGTGTCCAGAATTGCTCTTAATCACTAGTCGTGATAGTCTGCATTTGAAAAAAATTTTTCCCTTTTAAATCTCTGCTTAAGACTTGCCTGTTTTGCAAAGATACAAATATACATCAGAAAAAGAGCATCTGGCACCTGGTGATTTATGCAGAGCGTTGTGAGGTCTCGTGCAAGGAATGTTATGCTCTGTATCTTTTTTAAAGCATGTGATTCGGCATCTGTTTGGATCCAGTCATAAACTGTATAAATGCTGTATACTGAAAAAAGCTGAAAAAGCAAAAGCTTTTTTTCAGGCAAAAAAGCTTTTTCAAAGCAAAGGAAAAGCTTTTCAGTATGCTGGGAGAAGGGACCGTGACCAAAGTGGGAAGCCTGTGAGACGTCAAGGTTTATTTGGTCAGGTTCATGTTAAAATTCATTGTAAACCAGTAGAAATTAAACCCAAGGATTTTAGTGCTGGCGGGTTAAAGCAGATGGTGCGAACGATGGGTGCTGGGTCCCCTCCCTCCCCAGGGGCTGCCATTGTGCTGGGTCCCGTAAATCCCCACTGACTGTCCCAACCCTCAAGGCACCTGGCAGCACCCACCTGCGGGAACGTTTCCTGGCCCCAGTCCCCAAAGCGTTTGAATGGTCTCATGGTCTGTGGGTCAGGGTTGGGTCTTTTGTGCAGATCCGCCCCCCCACCCCCTTCAAGCCTTACTAGGTGTCTCTGGTGACACAGCGACATTTCACATTTGGTAACTGCATGACGTAAATGACGATACTTGGCCATGCTTGTCGTACAAAACTTTAAGTGCTGCGTACAGTTTTAATTCACTTGCTTGCATTAACACTTGGCAAAAATCCTAATTTGTTACAGCCATTTCTCCCCCCCACTTCCCCCCAGCCTCCCCGCTGCCCGGGCAGCTCTTCTCTAGAGCAAGCCTTTGCGGTGGTCCCACGGGTCAGGGCAGCTGCATTTGCTGTCCAGGAAGAAATTTGACTCATTTCTCACGATGTTGCTGCAGTCCTGCTTCTCGTTGACCCATCTCAAGAATTCTTTCAGACTCTCTTTAAATTGTGAGAAACTTGTTTTTGCTGTGTCTGAGCAGCTTTTGTCATTGGATGAAGATTTCTAAGAGAAAAGAGTAGATACTGATGTATGTGTTATGGAGGAATTCCACCCAAATGCTGCACATTATTTGTGGCTCCTCACCTCACTGGGATGGAGGATGAAGCTGGCTAGCTGGCCCTCACCAGCCCCAAACCACTGCACACAATTCTTAAAAATCATGAGTCAAATAAGTCAAATCCAAATAGCAAAGTCTTTCATGGTACTGCAGATTTTTCTGGGTTGTTTTTTGGGGGCAGGGGAGTTATCTGCCAACCTGGAAGCAGGGAAGTCAGGTCAGAACATTTCTCTCGTAATATGCAAATCCTGGGGACGGAGAGGGACTGTGGGATGCCCCCAGGATTCCAGCAACATCGTGCCACATTCATTCTTAGCACTGAGCAGAAGAGGATCCAGTTGCAGCGGGGTGGAGCTCAGCAGGCATTTGGTTCGGTGGCAGATTTAGACATGGATTCTTCTGCAACCTGCAGTAGTTAGCAAGCTGATGCACGTCTGGTTTTCCCTAAAGCCTGCTTCTCTGTTCCAGGGAAGTGTCTAAGCACAGTCATTGCTGCGAGTACAGCCACTGGGTGAACACGTGCAAACCTCGTTTTCAATCCCCTTCTTTTCTCTCTCTATCTCTGTTTTATATTGAAAAGGCAGATTCTTTCTCTGCAGTATTCCTGGTCTGTATCTTTTCTGCTGTGTGTTGCCCTGTTCTTCCTGAAGGACAAGCTGTACAGGTCATTATTAATTGCACCTAATAAATTATCGTCGTTACTGCATGTCTAAATGAACTATATTCATATAGTCCATATAAGAATTAATTTGTGCATGATAGACAAACCTCAACATCCTTCCTTGAGGCTGCAGCTGGCCCAAAATTACGAAGGAGGAAGCATTTCTTTGCTAACAAATCTCAAAACTCTGAACTAGAATTTACCAAAAAGTGAGCAAGATGTTAAGTGACAGGTGAAGTTACTTAACAACTTCCATTGCTGTTTCCTTAATTATTACATTTAGAGAAATTAACTTTTAGGGAAGCTTGATGGTTTCTTTTAAATCACAAGAACAGCTCCTGATGTTTTCTCAGCATATCTTTAGGTTCATTTAAAGATTCATGCCCTGTTCTCCATCCTGTGCAAAAACACAGGTGATGGCACCGGTGCAGCCCAGTAGGTGCAGCAGCATTGCCCAGCTGGAGAAAGGGCTGTGGCTTTCCACCGGCTGGGTTGCTCCACATGTGTCCGAGAGAGCCACCAGGCATTTGAACCACATCACCCCGATGTAAAAAAAACTGGATTAATGGATAACTACCGGAAAATATTTGAAACTCAAAATCCAAAAAATAGTAAAAGCTTACCTTCAAAATGGAACACTTCTTTTCTAGCTCTTCCATATCTTTTTCAACTGTCTTCATACACGTCCATTTGGGTATCCTTTTTAGTTCGTGAATAAATTTTTCTGTGGTTTTATGTGCACAAGTTGGGTTCTAGGAGAAAAGGGAGAGCAAATAGTGTTCTAGCTTGCAGCCAGAAAGCTTTTATTTCTAAGAAGAACTGTTGATAAATCATATTGAATATGCCAACTGGAAATCTTAACTTCTTAGATCTGATTTCCTTTTTATACCTTCTTTTAAGAATTGTTATAAGGACAGTCTTCATAACTATTATAGCTGGAAACTTTGCAATAAAAATGGTTCAGTTTCTGTCAGTGCTGAATGTGACAACACTGGGAATTTGATTCAATTCCATCTAAATCAAGGAGTGATTTCATTTTTTGTCTTTGCCTTGGAAGTAGGACACTTCCAGAGAACTGCTTTAACTATTTCTCTTTATATTCCCAGTCATTTGGAGACCAGGCTTTACAATCACCAACAGAAATTTCTCCAGAAAAGCATTAAAAATAACCAATACAAACTGAGGCAGGGCATGCTATTAATTTTTGTTAGCGATTAGGTTGGATTATTAGCCATATTGACATAATCTTTTAAAAACAGGACACTATTGATATTTTGGGACAGCAAGAGGAGCACAGTTGCCGCCAGGGCAGGAATGAGGTGGAGCCCAGCTGGCAGTCCCATCTCAGCGAGCATCCTGCATCTTGCCTTTACATGTCCTCAGACCTGCTATACCAGAGCTTACATTTTACGTTCCTTTTGGAGACTCCGACTGATAATAATAGAATAGGAAATTAGTTTCTTACCATTATGTGAAGCGGTTCGGATAACTGCACCTGAAAACAATAGAAATTCATTAGTTACAAATTTGAAACCATCTCAAAAAGTGAATCTGGGGCAGAGGAAGTAGAAAATTATTTACTTTTATGGATTCATTTTCAGCGTCAAGTAAGCAAAGCATTTCATCGATTATTGTGTGTTTAGTCTTGTTCTGTGGATGTGGCATTTCCTTCAGAGGAAGAAATGAACTGGATACCCCGGAGCTAAACAGTAAAAACAGATGAAGATACATTTTCAAGGTGCTGTATTGGAGAGCTTGATCGTTTTTATCTGAAATGGGCTTTGAATTCAAGCTCACCTCTCTCGGCAGATGCTGAGCTCGCTTATATAGAGCAGCTGAGTAAGTGCAGGATGTGATTACTATCTTATCTCATTCATAAATCATTAAAATAGGAAAGCAACAAGTTGTGCCGTCATATTAGCGGCATATCTGATTTTAGAAATATTCTTGATTAATGTTCTGGTAAACTTCCTAAAGCCTCTAACTCCAGAGCAGTGCTTCAACTCAAGCAAGAGCAATGTCCAAGGGCACTGGTGATGTACAAAGGTATCATGAAAGAAGAACATTAATATCTGAATAAATTATTCTACTCGTAGTAACACAGCCATGAAGCTGACTGTTTCCCATCAGATGAGACTACATCATGTATTGCTGTAAATTACGGCAGTTCAAAGATTTTAGTGCCTCTGGAGCCAATATCAGCTGAAGATGGAGCCCGTAGGACCTAATCAATCATCTACATCTTTACAGCACCCGTGGGCAGGCGTGTGGGAGCAGAGGGGTACACAGACACGTACAGTTGCAAAACTGACTACTTTTCTATGGCAAGTATCTTTTCTTTGACCTGAAAAGAAAACAAAAGGCTGTTTGTTCATTGTAATTAGTAAGTGTGAGGGCTGGATCTTACCCTGGTGTAATTGATTTTTATGGCAGTGCTGTGCAAATCTCAGCTGGTAACTGCAGCTTCTCATTCCTGGGGAGTGGGGAATGTTCATCGCTTCCTTGAGGATACTTTGACCCTTACGTAGTACTTCACAAAGGTAGTAAGGTGCTTTGTGTTCCGTGCACATAGGAACGTGTCCGTAGGTGGGGAGAAGGGCTGGAGGGACAGTGGAGCATTGTGCGGCAGCGTGTCAAGGGGGCTTTAGGGGGGGACCCTGGCATGCCTGCAGGAGGGGGCCAGGCTTTCCTCAGCTTTTGGGGGAGCTGTGGTTCTCCCCAGCGCATTCAGCTAAGAGCAGAGCAAACACGAGGGAGCTCCCTCCTAGATAACTGTATTTGAACAGCAAAATGGCCTGGGTGAGTGCAGAGCCGGGGATTAGATAACTTTAAGATAATGCAGCTCTAAAGAAAAAAAAAAAAAAAGTCTGTTTTGTTCCACGATGGATGGCAATTAATATTGCAGCAAATGAAATAAGTGTCATCACGGGGGCTCTCAGTGAGGGATTATTTCTGGCCACCAAGAAAAGGGAAATCGCTGATTGTCAGCGCAAGTGCCAACCGCAGCGGCAGCACAGAGGAAGGGTTTGTAACCGGCCTCAGGAGCTCCTGGTGCCTCACCTCATCCTGCTCAGAGCAGCTCAGCACCACTCCAGCAGCGAGCTGCGAGGAAGCCCGCTAAGAGTGCCAGCAGAAATATGCTTGGCAAGAGCTGTTTGGAAGGGGTTAGCGAGGAGCCAGGCTCTCAGCCAGAGCACATCAGCACAGAGCTTTGCAAATATCCCTGTCAACCTGTGCCAGCTGAGGGTCTGGCCTAAATATGGTCCAGTTTCTATTCTAAACCTCTTTTTGATCTTTACGTATGGTATTTCGCAGAAAATGTCTGACAGTGCAGAACTAGCAAATGGATTTTACCAGATTTAATTAGGGGAAATCTTTACTGTTGAGTCAGGGATACATTTCACTTTGGATACTCATCTAAATGTAATATGAAAATTTGAGACTGGATGATGTTTTAAATTACTTGTCTAGGTATGTTTTGGGTTGTCCCTACTAGAAAATGTAAGTCTGCATGTTAACTGTGACCATGTTATTCACAGTTCATTTAACTTCACTAGTTTGCAGAGCAGGTGTTTACCTTTTCCAATGCTATGTGAAAGGTACTTGTAGCAACAACCACATGGGAAATGATTGTCATGGCTGTGCTTTGCAGCCCTGCTTTCTCTCACCCCTCTGATGAGAGGCCTGAATCATCCCCTCAAAGGGCAAATTTTAGTATCAAACTGCTCTTGGTTCTCTGGTGTCCAGGCTCCCTCCTTTCCCAACCAAGCTGTTGGGAGACCAAGTAACATTTGGCACCTGCAAGCTCTTTTCAGCTGACAGCCTTAGGTAGAGTTGATTAAAATGAGTCACTAAAATGTGCTAAACTGGCACACCAAAAGATAAAAAAAACCAAATACAAAGCTCTCTGTACTTTCTCCTGTGTAAACGTCAGTATTTCTTGGTAACACCAGGGAGTCTGTTCTGCTCCTCACGCCTGGAGGTGGGAGAGAAGAGGGCAGGACAGCCCGTCCCCTTTACCTTCTCCCACCTCTGCCTGGATCATTCGCCCCAGGGGAAGCTGCTGACAAAAGGTTCAACCACGTCTTACTGTGTACAAGGATTTAATAACCAGATCCACCAGATGCAAGCCACTGTTTGTTTGGGCTGTATGTTCATCTAAGCATTTAGGCAAATACTGACACCCACTAAATCTGTTCATTGAATGATTTCCACACCAGATACCATTTGGAGCAACATGGCTCCTTTTAGTACTCACCCACCTGGAAAACATACCCTGGTTTAGCATCAAATGGCTTTAAAACTGTTGGAGAGAAGTAGCAAGATGTTATCAAGACAGAAGCTGAAAGAAGGCAGCTCCCCGGACCACGCACAGGGTGCGCCTCCGCAGTGCTGCGGGGGCTGGGTGTAGGGACCGAGTCCTCGTACCCGTGTGCTGGCTCCTGCTCGTGGCCAGCGGCTTCTTGCGTGCACAGTTGCAGCCACACTGTTTTGCTTTTAGCTCTTTCTGTAATGAAAGGCAAGAATCTGCTGTACTTTATTCAACCCGTTGGATCGATAGCCTTTTGGTAACAAGAAGGTGTTTTATAACAAAGATGTTATAAACAGGACTGCTCATATATGTAACCAGCTAAAGAGTTTCCAAGGGTGTTGGCAGAGGGAGTTTTGAGAAGCTGGGATAAGCAAGCAAGCACACAATTCCCCAAAGCAGTGAAAAATAACGAACATGAAAGACTGGGGGTTGTACAAAGAGGGGTGCATTTAGCGGGGGCGCTGAGGCACGCAAGCCCCTTTCCAGGCTCGTTCAGAAAATACCTTGCCTGAAGTCTTCCTTCTCCTTTCCGTGACGCTTCTGAGCTCTTTGGAGTGATGCTGAGAAAAGCTGATGAAAAGGCTGAGCGGGTACCAGCCTGGCAGCCCCCCCGCCGCCTCCTGGCTCGCGCCGTGGGTCCCGGACCGGAGGGGCGTGCGGCAGACGAGGGCTGCCACCTAGGGAGCGGCCACCGCCAGCTGCAGCCCGCTGGCTGCTCGCTCGCTGTCGGAGGGGAAACACTCGCTACACCTCAGCGCATCCCGGCTGTGCGCAGTCCCTGGAGCAAGGAGAGCTGCCTGCTCCTGATTTACCACAGCCCGAGAGCCTGACGAGCTGCCCGGATCAGATGACCTGGTTTATAGCGACAGCAATTTTATCTGTATTTGCATTTTAACAAGTGGCAGGGAAGGTAGCGTCTGGGGGTACGTGTGCCTGCCCTTCCCCAAGCACCTGGCAGTGATGATGCTGGGTTCAGCCTGCCCGAAGGGAACCATTTTCCAGCCTTCCTTCCCCACCACGCGCATCCACAGCATCTCCCTGTGCTCCCGGCCTATGGCTCTATCTCCCTCAGAAGTTCTGTGCTGACAAATGCAAAACCTTCTTTGGAAGTGAGCTGCGCCTTTTGCCATGCCTTCCCCTCGCATCCCACAGCCTGTGGCCCCTTCCCTCCTTGGAAGGCTGTGACTGTTCCTCTCGTTTGCCCCCAATTCCAAACAAGAGAGTGGCTTCGGATGCAGCATGTTGGATTGTGATCCAGCTCTCCAAAGAGCTTTCAGGCTTTGAGTTGGAGGTCAGTAACTGCCCTTCAAGAGCAGCTTTTGAGCAGGCTGTGTGCTGCTCTGGGGGAGGTGGGAGTGGGGCGTCCCTCGGCTCTCACGTGAGGCTTTCCTGGACTGGCAACGCGGGCACAGAAGGTACCTGCTGTCACCCTCCCCCTCACCGCTCGCAGGATGAGCTGCTTTGACCTAAAGCCACTAAAAACGTTGAACCTCTTTCTGTGCACTCTGTATGTTTGTAGGAATTGGTTGAAGCTTTATTCTTGGTTATTTTGGGGAGGCAGGGTGACGATGACTGAACCTACTGTTTGGTTTTGTTTTCTTTATGTTCACATGATGACTACTGTCTGCCTTCCCCTGCCCTCAAAAAACTCTTCTTCAGGTGTTATTAAAAATATTACCTAATTCTTCAAGCACGTTAGTTGCCTTAAGGAATCCCTGCAGATTCCAGCATGGATTTCCCTGCCTTTTCAACCTGCCCTTTCCTGCAGGCAGCGTGGTGTTCGGGGGATCCCACAGGCACACCACAGCTTGCACAAGCACTGCCCCCTGCTCAGCTCTCTGTGAATCATGGTATTTAGGGAATTTTTTTCCAGGTGCTCAGTGATGCCTGCAAAAACACATAAAGATCACGGGCTAGGCTAGGATTGCTTCCTGAAGGTGAAATTTGGGTGGGAGAATCCCCTTGGAGGGGAAGGTGTGCTCCAAACCACCCTGATGGTCCATGGGGTGGCGGATGCAGCTGCAGAATGGTGCTGCTGCCTCATCCCAGCCCTAAATAGGAATTTTATGGCTGTTTGATAGATGTTTGATTTCTTCTATGTGGGTGAATCGAAAGATTCAGAATATCTGAAATCAGAATGTCTAACCAGGTGGAAAAGGGGAGATGCTGCCATGAGATGTCCACTGTGAAGTGAGAGCAAAGAAAGAAACAAAATCCTAACTCACTATTGAAATGTTTGCTTACCCAAAATTGCTTAAGTTATTTGCTTACCCAAATTTGAAAACACAAGTGGTCTTGGGTGGTATCTGGACCTCATGGTGATCCTCTACACAGGGGTGTCAGTCATCCATAGACTATATAATCAACTTACATGTTTTTTAATATAATAACCTCCTGAAGCTGTCAAAATCTCACTAGTAGAAGACCCTGATTTGATCAGTCTAACTTTTTTTAGATAGAATATTCCTTAAATCACCATAAACCACACAAAACTCAGTAAGAGTCACACCTTTGAGCAAGAGATTTATTTCTGCATAGATTCTGTTAGAGTTCAGTTACATTTCAGAGTTCTACATACAAGTTTCCCAAATTTTTAACTGTAAAAAATGTATAAGCACTGTGTCAGCAACACAGAGCTGTAAGAACAGTCATGTTTTCACGATTTGCACCTCGTATTTTTGACATTTTAAAATTATTGTCACTGTGTTCATAGCATGGCAATGTTCTTCAGTTAATACAAGTACTTAGGCATAATTTGAAAAGTAAGAGTTGCATCCTTTTACAAGACTTTCTTCTGAAAATGCCCTTAACCTCCTAAAGAGATGTGAAACTCCTCTGAAGGCATCTGAAAACTTCAGCTGCAGCAGCAAAATGCTGAAATAGCCAGAGTGTAACAGCATCAAAGCATATTGTATGAAGACTTGGTTTGGTTGAAAATAAAAGGAATATGGTGTGTGCCAGGCTCTCAGCCATCAGGCTTTGTTTAGGCAGTTTATCCCTATGGGGCACCCGTAAGGCTCAGTGAGAATAATTTTTGCATTCATAGGCTCTAATTGGGGATGAGCTCTGCCTTAACTCTGCGAGCAGTCCTGTCAAGGGTTCGCTAAGGTTTGGCATCTTGAAGAGCCACCGTTGGTCGTGCCTGCGGGTGGCTCAGGGGAGCTGAGGCCAGCAGCTGGTGCTGGGTGGCCCTGATGGCCTCGTCCCCATCTCAGGGTGGCTCCGTCCCAGAGCCCTGGGGCGGTGGCATGGGGCAGTGTGCTAGAGACATAGTGTGGCTGCAGCCCCAGCCGGGACCCACGGGGTTCCTCCTCACACACCACTCAACAGCAGGTTCCTAAAGTAAATAGATACTGCATGTCTTCATTATAAAAATAAATAATTTGAAATTTCTGCAATATATAAATATATAATAAATAAATAAATATGAATAGATAAATAAATAAATAATAGCTCCCAATAGCCTTGCTTGTTGGAATAAGGATATGCACATGAGGATATGCAAAGTTCATCTCCCAGCAGCTGGACCAGGGGTGCTTCAAACTTCTTGAAGACTACTCTGTTTTGTCCAGAAGGTTATTGTGATTCAGGAACCTTAAGAAATATTCCAAATTTCCAAAAAAACCCTCCTCTTCCACTGGCTTCCAGTTCTGTGGCTTGGGGGAAGACAGAAAGGAAAACAGTTGAAAGAAGAGAATCTGGGCACACAAATCCCATTCTGTTCCCTGACTGTAGTTTTTTTCTTAATAATGAATTTTAAGACCACGAAGTCTCTGAGGAAGATAATGGGGTAGGAAAGCAGAAGGAACGTGTTGCAGGTTGCAGCTAGTGCAGCCATCCCCCAGCGAGAGCAGTCCCAGGTTGGGGCAGCAGCTGGGGGGTCTGGTCCCCATCTCTACGGGCACCTCTGCCAAATGGTGGATGGACTTTCTTTTAGCGAGAGGACTTTGGGAAGAGGTGAGCAGAGCAGAGGAGGCACCAAGGCCATGGCCAAGTGACAGCTGCTGGCTGGAAGCTGCTCCCATCAGCCACCCGACTGGGAGGCAGCTCTGTGCTTTGGTCAGGCACTTGTTCTCAGTGCCATCAGGACAAACACCTCAGTATTATTCGTGGTCAGCTAAACAACATAAAATAGTGAGCAGAAAATGCAACACAAACATACCATCAACCTGAGGCATGACTTTTCATCAGCTTGGATTTTCTGCAGATTATGCACTATTAGTGTCTTTGAAGTATTTTTGTGGCTTTTTAGGGCTTCAATAAATCCTTCCAGATAGGTGGTTAAATTCCCTTCCATCTCCATCATGCTCTTCTGCAATAACAAAGCATAGTTGTTTCTGTCTTTTCTGTACTGTATGGCTGGCACAGGTTGTATCACGGTAATGCAATTAAAATGCCTACTACAAAAAATAATATTGTGCAATAATATGAGGCCAAAAATTTATAGTAACTTTGGACACCTTAAGAGTAGGGAACCAACTCTGCAACCCAGTGCTCTGCTGAAAGCTGATGTTACCTTTGAAAGCTACAGAGCGAGGCTGTGGAGGTGGAACTGGGCAGGATTGGGCACCATTTGCTTTTTAGTTGCCTCCTTAGCAGCGCCCAGGCACGGGAAGGCAGTGATGCTG
Organism: Falco punctatus; assembly: GCF_963210335.1. Classification (NCBI taxonomy): domain Eukaryota; kingdom Metazoa; phylum Chordata; class Aves; order Falconiformes; family Falconidae; genus Falco; species Falco punctatus. The sequence continues at coordinate 63,255,195 of NC_137588.1, read as the reverse complement.
AGCTGCACCTCCAGCCCTGCCCCCTGCTCCTTGCCCCCCTGAGCCCGCCGCTGAAGCACGCTGCCCTTGGCTTCAGCAGCGCGGGCATTGCTCCCCAGAAGGGCTGGGGGGGACAGCCTGTCCCCGCGCCCCCCAGGGCAGGGGGATGCCTGCCTCCAGCTGGCTGCAGAGATGGTCACTTCTGCCTCCGTGCCCCGTGACGGGCAGGGTAGCCAGCGCTGGCACGGCGTTGCTGCAGGCAGTAGCCCGAGCACTGGTTTCCCAGGCAGATGGCTTTGCCTTGGTGGCAATGGAGGGAGGAGGATTTGCCCTGGGGGAGCCGAGCATCACTTCCCAGCACAGCTCAAGTCCCTCCAGCCCAGTGCTCCCGCAAAGCCCATGAATGGCTCGGTTGCCATCCAAGACCTGTCTTAAGAGCATAAAAGCTTGCAGGCATCCTCAGTGGGCTTGGACAAGGGCCACTTTCCCCTTCCAGCTTGAAAAGCACAGTAGCTGCACAGCAAGCACACAGCATTGGAATGTGAGCCAGACAGTGTCTTACCAGAGGTGGGATTTTGCTGCTGCCCTGAAAGAGATGGATAAAAATGATAAATGATAACATAACAGGTTCTCCTCTAGCGCAAAAAGTCTGATGTGTGGCACAAAGAAAGTGGAACAACCTTAGAGTTAGAGCTTAGTGTCTGAACCTCCTCAAGGGTCTCCTGGATGAGGGAGCCAGTGATGCAGTCTGTTCCCATGGTGTGTAGCACGGGGGACGTGAGGCACAGCGCTCCGAAGGACAGCAAAACTGCAGCCAGGCTCAGCATCGTGGTGAAAGCGCTGCGCTCCCCTCCTCGGACTGAGCATGACTCCTGGCTTCCTCTTATATGGGCTCTCTTGCAAGGAAATGATTAATAGCTCACCACAAATATGCCTAAACTGAAGGCGAGTAGTCACCTGCACAATGGAAGCTGTTAGTTTCTTATCTGACTGAGGAAACTATTTCTAAAATAAGGGTTCCCCCAGCAGTTCAGTAGGAGCTACGTAATTCAGATACTTGAGCCCATTCTGATTTTAGATGCTGATGCATTTTTATGAACTGATCTTGTCTAAAGATTGGTACAAGATAAGCCAAGGCTACATAAATGGCTCTCAGGTCTTGACATTCACATTCACCCCACTTAATATTACAATTACACTAAATAATACTCACCTTGACGAACTAATGCTCCTGCCTCGCTCTGTGTGGTTGTCATATGGAACCACATGAATAACCTGATGCTCACATACAAATGACAAATTTGGGAGCCCTTCTGAGCCCCAGCGGTGCGAAGGACCAGCCCGGGGCTGCCGGGGCAGCTCAGCATCTCACCAGGGCAGCAGAGCTGCTCCTTGGCTGCTCTTTAAGGAGCATTTGCCCAGTTTCTGTCCTCTGCTGAGGAGGCTGAAACCATTTGGCCGGTACCTCCATACACTTCATCTGCAGGAAGTTTGGGTGATGGGGGTGCATCCCACTGATGATGGTTCTGGCAGAACTGCTCCTCAAGCTCCGGGTGGGTGCTGGGGTGGCCGTGGTTGGTGCTGGGCATGCAGAGCCCTCTCCTGCCCCCCAGCCCTGCAGAGCCCGCTGGGGAGGGGAGCAGGGCTGCCTTTGGCCCCTGGCCCTGCTGCACAGCTCCCCTGTGCTCACAGCAAGAGGAATGAAAACTGTGCCAGGATTACGCCTGCAAGACATCACTTCTTCACTATCCAAAAACTCAGAATTTTTTGTTCATATATTTTTCTGTAATTTAAAGTTTGCTATTTCAATACAGCAGGAGTTTTATTGTCTAATTAACATCCTTTAATGTGCATTAGGTTTTCCTACCCTTAAAGACAATCTGGTGGTACATAGCTGTAGTGACTGTTTTGTTTGAGGTGCTCCTTCTCCCCTGAGGCAAAAGCTGGCGAGCCACCCACACATGTGCCATCCAAGCTGATGAAAGCCCAGATGCTGCTTTTCCTACACTCATGTGGTGTTTTCCTACTGGTCCCTGAGCTGATGTTGCACAGAACATGTATTATAACTCCAGCGCTTGCCCTGCATGATATTAGTTACATCAGGAGCTGCTGCCGTGTTAGCTACAAACCAGGTCTTGGAGCTGCTGCTGGGCACCTCCCTCCCCTGAGGAGCAGTCTTGTTCAGTCGTTTGCTTTCAGTCATTTTGCTAATTGTTTGGTGAGTTTGGCATCTTCCCCACCGTTCCCTGCAGCTCGGTTCAGGAGCCTTTGCTGGATGAACCGCCGGGGAAGCAGGAGCCCGGTGCCAAGCAGACCGTGCTCCCTTGCCTGCCTGCCCCGACCCCGCTGGCGCAGTAGTTTTCCTGCCTTGTTACAGTCACCCTGATATTCCCAATATTTCCCTGTAATCAACAGATCGGTTTTACTCCATGTGTTACCGTGGTGGGGCAGCACACGTTGGAATGATATCTCTGCCTCGTGCCATCGAGGGATTTGTGTGGATTCAGGCAGAGAGGAGGGGAGCAGCAGTGAATACCAGCCACCACGGTGCATGGCTGGTCCCTTTTAAAGAAAACCCTGTTGTTCTTTGGATTTTAATGAGTTCGGGAATGGTGTGGACCCTTCCAGTGACACCGTGCATTGCACACCCCAGGAAGCACAGTTGCGGCTGAGACTCAGATGCTCGCCCCATATCTGCTGCCTTCGTTGCGAATGGGTGGTTCGGGATTTTGCACATCCCTGGCACTGCTTTGGCTGCTGGGGAGAAAATGGAATACCGTGCGATTTAAGGGGAAGCTATGGATCGTGCGTATCACGTGGACGAGTGTGCCTTCTGGTACCGTATACTGCAGCCAGGTCCAGCAGTAGGAATTAGGGCTGCAGCTGAACTTACTGGTGAGCATCAATGATTTTACTTTTATCTCAAAACTAGCTAAAGAAATGAGAGTCCCTGCCAAGAGGGCAGAAGGGAAAGGTGTGGGCAGGGCAGACTTTTACTGCTGGAAAAAAACAGAATTGTGAAGTTGGGACACCACCTTGTTCTCTTTAGTCTTTTTATAGCCTCTAATGACATGCAAATACATTCTTAGATTGCAGCCAGGGTGGAAAAAAAATGCTGATAAAATCAGAAAGGAAGATGGAACTTGTGGTATTCTGTACGTACACTGATCAGTTGGTCTCTCACAAACTGACTCATTTGTAAATATTCACTCAGAAATGAAACCACCGTGGCCACTCTGCTCCTCTCATGGCAGGATCAGCGCTGACCTTTCTTTTCTGTTCTGCACTTGGGGGATAGCTTGTGTGAGATGCTGAGAGGGCCGAGAGGGAGTTTCCATGAGCGCTCACAGAGCAGCACCTCCATCCAACTCCACCTCCGCTAGAAAACCTGAGGAGGATTTACAGCTAATGAGATGTAAAACGCTGATGTGATTTCACTCCTGGGCAGAGCCATCTGAAATACCCATATCCTAGTCAGACATGGAATTAAATTAATGAACAGAAAATGGCCTAGCTCATTAGAAATGGATGGAAAGCTTAAGAGAAAATTAACTGAGAATCTGAAAAGATAACAGAAAATTAACTGAAAACTAACAGAAATGTTCACTTTTCTAAGCCTGGAGAGATGATGGACTTCATTTTTATGAGCTGGGCTCTGCATGACTAGAGTAGAAATCCTGATGAGCAATCTCAGCGTAGTGATGTGGAGACTGTTCCTTCGGAGCACAATTCAGTCCCTCTGAAGGATTTGCAGAACTTCTGGTTCATCTCCACATATGTGGTCGTTCTATGGTCATCAGCACGTATAAACCACTGGAATGGAAGTTCAGCCAGCTGAAAAGCATCTCTTGTGAAGCTCCCTGTTGTATTAGGGGGGAAGCAGACATTTTTGGAAGTAGTTTTACTAATTTATGACACTCTATCTTAAAATTATCTTCTTGCTCTCATTCCTCTAAGAAAAGATTGATCAGCGCCTCCCTTCACACTTCTGAATAGCCTTTTCATGCTTGTGTCAAGTTCTTATCTAGGCCTTCTTGTGTGACATTGAAATGCTTTTATTTCCCCCCAGATACTTGCCCCTGCCACATTTCTAGCTGGCAGTTGCACTCATACACCTCTGAGCAGGCTCTTAAGACACGATGGGCTCCCTCCTCCCCTCCACGGCCCTTCTCCATCGCTCTTCCAGTTTGACTTAACCTGGAATGTGGGAGGCCAATGCTTTACAGCGATCTTTGTGCAACAGCATCGATACCTCCTCGTCTCGGCACTGGAAGGAGTTAAGCGGCATGGTATCTCTGTGGTCTGCCTCTGCAGAAGGAAGGAAACCATACCTCTCTGTGCGCTGCAGGGTGATTTTAAATGCTGTTTCAGAAAGAGTAGGAACTGAAATCATCATCGCTGATGACTCTGCTCGGTCGGGGCGTCTGCACCAGATGTGCAGCTCTGCTCCCCAGCCCAAGGACATTCCTTTCGTGTTTCACGCGCTGGCTGTGGTCGCTGGTCCATGGCCAGATGTCTGGACAGTGGGCTGTCCACTTGGAAAGTGGCCCTTGGAGCGTGGGTCCAAGTCAGGCTAATTGAAGAGTAGAAGCTGCGTGTTTTGAAATAGGCTCTGGGCACATGAAGATATTTTGTTTAATCAAAAGGTATTCCCCCAAGGTTTCTATGACTTCCTCTGTAGCTACTTAAAAAAAAAAAAGCCTGTGAGTCACAGAGGCATGCCCTTCCCTTGCAGGACCAGGGGAGGATTGCACAGACTAATGAAATCAGAAATTAATCCAAAGCCAACTCATTCTGCACATCCCAGCCTCCTGACCCCCTGCCCTCTGTTGCAATCCCGTTGTCTTTCGAGGCTCTGCCAGGGTCCCTCTGTCTGGTGAGGGGCAGCAGGGTCTGGATGGTTTAGGACTCACAGACCTCTTTGTAGCTGTCCAGCTTGGGAAAGCAAGGGACATCTCCCTGCTTGCTGAGAGAGATGTCCTGGAGATGCACAACAAATTCCTTACCTTTCAGGCGAAATTAGAGATAAATTCTGGATTTTGGTGTTAATTCTAAGAAGTGACATACCTGCTTTGTCAGAAGAGATTTTGCAGGCAGCCTGCGCACTTCTCCAGCCCCAGTGGTGGCAGGTTGGTGCATATGGGTCAACATACATTATCACACGCGCGCTTCACCCTCCAGCCCTGACAGCAAAGAAAACAAAACACCTTCTCTACTTTTTGAAAGAAATTATGCCTACAGTTTCTTGTATCTTCCTACCCATGGACGGTAATTGCAAGGCATCTCTGGGCTTGAGTTTAGGGTGTAAATCCCGTTCAAGCTCCCCAGGGACCCTGGGAGAAGCCATGGTCCCACAGCTCTCGCATCTTTAGCCTGGTGCCTATCCCAGGTGTGCGTGGCTGTGGCAGTTGTTGGTAAGTGTCCAGAGAAGGCTGGCAGTATCTGAGGGTGATTCATGCCTTTGCAGTCACCCGTCTGAAACCCAGCAAGCCTGACAGAAACACAGACAATCCATCCAAACAACCTGTAATGGGTGTTTCCAAGCCTTACCCACTGACCTGCCAAGATTTGGCTCTGGAGGGATGGTAACCAGAAAAGGACATCTGATTTTTCAGTGGCAAAGAGACTATACAATTGAGAAAAGAACTCGTAGGGATCGTGTTCTGCAAAATGTAGAAACTGTTCATGAATCCTGACAAGTGGCTAATGAGAACTGAAGTTGAGAAAGGAAGTAAAATAGCAACAGAAAATGAGTAATCAAGTATTTCAAAAAAGAAAATGGGGAATTACCCTTGTGGAACATTAAGCCAGATTTAGCTGCTGATTGCTACTTGATGGAGTTGATGCTGCCTTCATCTGGCCACGATGGCATCCCCATCCCCTATAGAGGGCTGATCAGGAGTGTGATGCCACGGCTGATCTCCATCCCTCCCATCATTAGGGCTAAGAAATGACAGCAGCAGAAGCAGTGCTCAGACAGGAGGGGAAGGATGGAGCTCGGGAGCAGTGTTTCTGTGTCCAAGCTGCTTTCTGTCAGCTCTGCCCTGGAATAAATGAGGGGCAGCCCCTGGCAGGGAGCTCGCCTGCGGGCTGGGGCAGCCCCTCTCCGGGCGATGCTGGGTGGTCTGGCTCCCGTGCAGGAGGAGCTCTTCCAGAGCCAGCCGCAGCCTGGAAAGTGGGGCTCTAGGAGAGACACCCCTGGACTGAGCTGCAAAACATGGCTTCGAGATGCTGGTGTCTGTGCAAGAGTGGGGTGTGCTGTGTGTCCCACGCGCACCCAGAGCCTGATGTCTCTTGGTCAAACCCTCTTCCAGCCCTGCTCATGGTGGTGACAGAGGACGTCTGCTACCATCAAGGGTACGGAGGGCACCCAGGAGACTGTGGCTGGTCCTACACAGGGTGGATTGGCTTTTCCCACCCTTGGAGAGCTCATCATGGAGCCCATGTGCATGGACAGGCATAGGCATGGGGTGTGCACCTCAAAGGTGTCGGGCAGGCTGGGGGGTCTGCTTGTCCTGCCACCATGGTGGGGAGATGGGTTTTGCTGAGAATAATGTTTTGCTTATCAAATGGGGAATTCTAAACATAACCTACACCTACAACTTCTAAAAGTAGAACATGCCTCCGTAAAACAGACCTTCCCCCACTGTGCCACTGTCTCACATCTCATCCCAGTCTGGGGCTCGTGGATCTGCGTGGGGATCTTGCTTTTCCTGATAGTGGTGCAAGAAATGCATCAATCATTTTTTAACAAAAAAAATCTACTTCCTATCCAAACAAGCCTGCAGCAGCCCTCAAAAGTCAAAGCTGCAACTTAACTAAGTTTTTAAGGTACGTGCGTTTTATTGTGTTGTGATGATGCAAGATTCTTATCAGTGCTCTTGAAGCTGTGATGTAGTCGTGGTTATCGTGCTCAGGCAACTGTGCTCAGCCTGCCGGTGCTCGTGCTGCTGGTAAGACTGTGCCTCCTGCTTGAAACCAGCCATCCTCCTCACTCCTATTTGAACTGCAGTTTTCTGGTCGGCTTAACACCTGCATGGGATCAGAGATGACGGTAGGGCTCTTGGAAACCCCAGCGACGTGGGCTTTTCGCCTCGCCCAGGCAGGGCGGTGGGGAGGACGGGCTGTGCCATGCCGGGGAGCGTTGCAGGGTGCTGCCGGCACCAGGGCTGGGAGGTGGGAGGCTCCCTCCGGAGCTGGGACCTGCTGCCCCCATCCCGCTGCCGGAGCCGCTGGCCCACCACTTTGTCGCTCCCCCCGGCAGTCTGGTGCCGTGGGCAACAGCTCTGGTGCGGTGCCTGCAGCCAGCCCGGTGTTGACTCTGAGTTATTAACACTCCGTTTTTCCTTCTTGTCCGTTTGTCAGAGTTTCCGGGAGTGTCATGGCAAGAACACTGAGCCTGATTCATGCTTTCTACTTAAAACCCTGACATCCTTCTGTTTTTCATATACCTGTGATTCCATGAATTCCCTTTTATCTGGAGGGGGATTTAAAATTTAATGTAAGATATTTAAATGTAATTCAAAATAATATAGGTGAAAATTCAACACCTCATTGCTAATATAAACTTTGAAATTCAATGTCAGTAAGAGCCTTTTCAGGGTGGTTCTTATTGTTGAACTATTTCAGCACTGAACGAGACTGCTCAGGACCAGAGATTTTCTTAAACGTGTTTAGTGACAGGGTGTCCACCTGGACATTCACTCTACATTGCTCTGGTTTTAGTAAACAGATTTGTGGTCTGGTTTTATTTACAGGTTTCCTAATTCCTATGGGAATTCAATATAAACCAATGCACTGATGACCTTGTCCGCATCCCTGGGCAGTTCATGGTACCCAGGGATGCTCAGGGCACTTGCCCCTCCCAGGGCTGGCAGCTGCATCCCAGCTGTGGGGGCTTCGGGGGCTACTCCTCCTGCAGCAGGGGATGAACTCGGTCTGTCTGAGCTGGCTGGGCTCTGCCACACACCCTGTTTGAACAGGGAAGGTGCTGTTCGAATGGGGAAGATGCTGTTTGAACGGGGAAGGTGCTGTTTGAATGGGGAAGATGCTGTTTGAACGGGGAAGGTGCTGTTTGAACAGGGAAGGTGCTGTTTGAATGGGGAAGGTGCTGTTTGAACGTAAAGTGCAGTAAAGTGCAGCTGCTTTTGGTTTGACCATCGGGAGCGTGCATCTCTGAAAAAACAGGGTGTGCTGCAGTGTGGGAGGGATGGGACAGGGGTAAAAGCCAGCCCCCTACTGCAGCAAGCCCCAGCTGGGGGCCACCATGCTGTCAGTGGGGAAAACCCCACATTTTTGGAGGTTTCTGTGAGGCATTCTGTGTTTGGCTCCATTGGTGCTTGCCATGGTGGCTGCATCTCTCTGACTCTTTGGGCACCTACCCCAGCTGGGTTGTCCCCTCCATCCCCATCCTCTTGAAGAACACAGATGCTTCTCAAATGTTCTGTGCTGGAGCTTCCCGTGCCAGGGAAGGTGAGGGGATGCTGCTTGGCTGCAGCAAGTGAAAGCTCTTCTGCTTTCGCCGCGGTCAGCGTGAGCATGGCAGGGACACAGTGCAGCCAGGAATGAGTCACCCTAGTGAGCGAGAGGGCAGCTCATCTTGAAAACTTGTCTTAAGCACAGTGTAAGGTGGCAAAGCTGAGCTCAGGGTCAGGCTGGAGCATGAGAGCTCCAGGTCCTTGGGAAGGTGCCTGGGTGGGTGAGGGCAGATGTGGGGTGCTCACCCTGAGCAGGGTGTGTGTCCCCCATTCCCAGCAGCATCCATGTGTCCAACCCACTTGGCAATCGCACTCAGCTCCCCTGAACAGCTCTGAACTGCTCACCTTTCACAAATCAACGTCACTTAATTCTGGAAGAAAATGTCTTTATTTTTTTAAATGTCCGTTTGTGTTCATGGAAGGTTGCAAACATTCGGTAATGAATACGTCAGTATAGGCGACACATGGCACGCATCCTTACAAACTGGCCTGAACAGTAACATTCCTTTTGAATATTATTTTCTTAAATATTAACTTTCAGTATCTAAACCGGTAGTTTTACATGGATACACACCTTCTGAGTACCTCCCATAGCTATGGATACTTAAACAATTTGAAAAACAAGTATTGCCTGATTCAGCTCCCTATAATGCAGCTCACATGAGACATGGGAAACATTTCATATCAGCTGAATAAACTTTGAGGAAAAGCAAACAAGACCATCAGAGCCCTGTTTGCTTTTGTATTACCCGGAGTCTGGCTGGATTTGGGTGACACGGCTCTGCTTAGTCAATAATAAAACATGTAGTGGCTGAAGTTACCCACTGGATCCCAACGGCCAGGGAGGGAGCAGAGATGGGAGCTCACAACTGGAGTGAATCTGCTCCAGCCCCGGGGCTGGTTCTGGGGGCTGAGAGGGAGGGGAAGGTGCTGGGTAGCCCCGATGGCCCTGTCCCCATCTCAGGGTGGCTCTGTCCCAGCTGTGAGAGCACTGGGGCGATGCAGAGCCGAGCCCTGGGGCGGTGGCATGGGGCAGTGTGCTAGAGACATAGTGTGGCTGCAGCCCCAGCCGGGACCCACGGGGTTCCTCCTCACACACCACTCAACAGGAGGTTCCTGAAGTCAACACTTAAATACAGCATCATCACAGTAAATATCTCAAAGTAGCCATAAATAAATAAATAAATAAATAAATAAATAAATAAATAAACAAATAAAATTACTCTTTCTTTCTGAATCAGTATGACATAAGTTAAAATATTAAAATTATATAAAATATTTAAATATTATTTTAAATACCTGTCTTTTAACAGAACAGCATGTTTCAATCATTATGGCAGGCATGGCTGCTGTCATACCATCAGTTTTTATACATATATATATACTTCAAACCCATATGCATATATATATATATACACAAACCTCATATATCTTTATATATAAATATTCTATGGCCATATTCCTGAGAATAAGTTAATAGTGGAATCACATTTTGTTTGGAGTAGAGTTCAGGTTCTTCATTTCCTCTTGGTTTTGGTGCTGTTGTTCTGTTTAGGCACTTGGAATTTTCTCAGAAAGCAATTTCAAATAATTGCCCAATGTGTCCAGGAACACTTTGCTCGTTACTTGAACAGTCTTACATTCCTTGTCAAGATCCTTTTTTTTAAAAAAAGAACATAATTCAGGCATGTAACTTAAATATTTATCATATTTCTATTTATCATATTTATTTGATATATTTGTTTTCTATAGAATGGGCTATAATATCCCACATGTTTGGGAGAGCTGAGCTGGTCTCTGGAAACCCCAAGGCGGCGTGCTGGTGTGCCGACGGTGGCTGCACAGAGGGTGTCATGATGCTGCCACCCAGATCTGGCTGCTTTTCATATTATTATGGTTCTTGCAATTGAGATTACTACGGGGAAAGGTGGCAGCACATGGCTTCTTAAGGGAGAGTGCTTCAAGGAAGAATTTGCACCCTTCTTAATGATACTAATTTTCAGAAGACATTTCTAGTGCCCATTGCAGCCAAATCAGTGCCCGTCCCAGCTGCTGTGTCCCGTTATGCAACAGCCTTTGCTGAATATTGTGCTATTGAATATCACAAAGTCAAACTTACTTTAGGGATAATGTTTTGGTATCCCTCGAGCAAGGTCAGTCTTTTGGCGATGAATCTGCTTTGTATGTCGAGTTTTTCCAAGGTGCTTATAAAGGCTTTCAGGTGGCTCTGCATGCATCTTTCCACCTGCAAGCACAGGGGACAGTTATTGCGACAGTTGTGCGATACGTTGGTACTACGTAAATGACACATCATATCCCAGGAATTTAGATACCCATGAAAAATAATAACCTACAGGAATGAAGAGCTGCGTTTTAAAGCATAGCCCCTAGTTTTGTATTCAGCAATTTACTGGACACTAAATTGAGGAAACCATGGGGCAGTCTATAATTTTCATATAAAAACATGCCAGGGACAAAAAAATACTCTGCTGCCTTCGATGGAAGTTGCAGGTGCCACTAGAAACTGGACACGCAGAATTTAGAGGTGTCCAACACGGGAGGCGTTTGTTCCTAGAGGGAAAGGCCAGCCCTGCATTAGGGCTTTGTTACTTGCTGTCATGTCTCTGTTAAAACTAGATCAGAATTGCTTGATGAAATAAAGTAATTCTTGCTGCTGTTGTGAATTTGCAACTTTTCTCCCTGAGAATAAGAGGGGCTGGTGCTGTCTGCCTCATGTTCATTTTTGATAGGAGATGGGCTCCTACTTCTCACTTGCACCGCTCATCTCCTCCATAAAAAGCTCATTTTTCCCACTGGATTGCAGGCACATACAGCTCAGGGCAGTTAATGGGTCTGTATGGGATATAGACCTAATAGTAATTTCTGACTGTTCCAAAACTAAGGATTCAGCGTGAATTTTGGAGGCTATGGAGAATATGTCAGCGCACATGTAAGACCTTTGCCTACTGACAGAGCATGGGCAGCAGCTTTCTGTAGGTTCTGGCCATAACTTTGCATTTCCCTGGGTTTGAGCTGTCTTAGTACTATCTAGGTTCTGAAGTGGAATATAAATTTGGGGATTTGAGACAATAATTTCAAAGAGAAGAAAAGTATGCAGTTTCTTACCATAGCATTCACAGTTACAACTCTGGGAGCCTGGTGAAGAGAAAATGAAATTAGCAACTGCAAAACAAAACTTGGACTAGAAAGGCAGCTGGCTGAAAGCCATTCAAAATAAAGAAACTTACTGCAGTTAAATTTAGCTCCTTTATGTGTTCAAGAACTTCTTGAATCATCAGTCCTACCAAAGTCCCGGGGTGCTTTTCAGTCGACGAGCTGGTGGGTTGGGATGCCTGCAGTGGTGCTGAGCTGCACAGCGCCCCGAGGCTGAGCAAAGCCACGACCTGGAGCAGCATCACGATGTCAGCTCTGCCTTCGGCTGGGTGAGCGATGCCTGCCTCTGCCGGGGGTTCCTCTTATATACACAGCACTGGAGGAAATGATTAATATCTCACCACAAACAGGCTCTTGCTGAAGGGGAGGCGGGGAAGATTTACCTGAGGAATGGAATCTGCTGGTTATTCAAATTAGTAAGAGTCTACGTACTTTCTACATGAAGAGCGGTCCTGCAGGCTCTGTCCCAAACCCCTCCGCTCTGTGTACTCCCAGGGTGAGCCACACAGATCCTCCGTGTGGGTGAAGTGTAGCCGGGTGTCTGTATCCATGTGTGAAGATGTTAAAGCGTGCATTCATGGGCTGTACACAGACACATATACACAAATGTATGCACAATTGTACATGCTGGAGAACGAAACCCTGATTTATATTAATTCTTCAGCACCTGAAAAAGTTGGAGGTCATTTAAAGAAAATGTACAGGCTCCCCCAGACACCTAGGTTTATAGTGCTCAACACTAGAATATTTTTTTTTTTTTAAGATCTGTATGATATCTACCCGAACTATCCTGTACAGTTTCTACAGGGAATTGTGTGGTTAAATTCAGGAAATATATTGCGACTTGACTGAGTCAGGCCAGAGGTGTCACGTGTTGGGGCGCTTGGGGAAAGGCACTGTAGCCTCGGGGGGGGGGGCTCCCCAGCTGTCCCAGGGGGAAACTAAACCTGAATGGCAACCGAAAAACAGTTTGCCATCAAATTTAATTTAATATGGGTAGAGCTGCTAGTGCACAGGACAGGCTAATTATGAATATCAAGTGGAGAAATTTGGTAAAGGATGATTCAGAAGCCTGGCCTGTGGATATAAAAAAAATGGGATTTTGTAAGAACAGCTGTCCCCCAGGCTGGCACTGGGAAGCTCAGCCGGGGGTGCTGGGGTCCTGGCAGAGAGCTGTGGTCTCCGCATCAGCCTGGGCTGTGGCATCTCGCACTGGTTTGGGTTTGGGCTACAAGTGGAAATGTGAACCAAGCAGTAGTTCTCCATGTTTTATTTACAGTCTGAAAATGTGGTTTCCACATCACAGTGCTATTTATTAACTCCAGGGCTATTGAGAATGCACTTGAGGGTGCGGGATGAGGTTATAGCCATCTCCTGGGAAGGCAAAGGAATCCTGTACTCAGTGTGTTCCCGTGCCTAGCCCACTTCAGAGCAAGCAGGAAGAGGACACACTCCATCATCCAGAAATTTTGTTAGGGTGTACTTTGCTCTTTAATCCAATATTGCTGATTAAAATCCTGAATAACGCTAGACCCAGAGCAGGTCCTTACAGCCGGGGCTAATTACAGCCTTGTAAGCCAATGGTGAATTGTTGCTCACCTGCTCTGTTTAGCAGTGATGTACTTCATACAGTAATTTCAGTTACTTTCCCCTAATTTGCTTATGAAAACATGCTGTAGTCTTAGGCAAACATTTCAAGAAATGTTTTTCTACTAACCAAAGTATAAGTCCAAAGAGCAAACTATTTTTTCCAAACATTACGTTTGACATGATCTGCTTTGCTTTCTGTTTGTTGTTGCCCTCTGGAAACTGAAAGAGGTTTTAAAGTCAGGTTGGCTCTTGGCAGGCTGCGGTGTTACTCTGGCTGGACCATATCCAGGGGCATCTTCTAGGAGGGCAACGCTCCCTTACCCTGCCTGCAGGTGCTTTATTGCCTACAGGTCAGGGAGCTGGATGCTGTCTCTCAGTTTAGCTCCCATGCTATCAGGTATGTTCAAGTCACACAGAGTTTTGCATTTTTGCACCTCTAGGATGCATTTCATTAAATTCACTGAATACATCAACCTCCTGAAATGCTGACCCTACTATAACAACCTGCTTTTCTCCTGCTGTAATATGAAAGAGATTGCACCGTGGCAGGCACTTTGTAGACAACACTGTGAGTTTGCACAGCCTTTAAAAAAATGTAAAGTTAGAGGGGAAAGGAGAAACCTATCTCCTAAGTTAAGATACGGGCAAATCACATCATCAGTAGGCTTTCTTCCAGCCACCTTAGTGCTCCCCCATGTCTACATCTTTAATCTAAGAGGTAGTTTCCAGCAATGAGCTATAGTTTCCTCATCATTTCACTAATATTTCAGCTGTGCTTAATAATTCCTTCCACATTCCTGCAATAATCTATGACACTTCTCTGGTAATTCCCAACATTTTTAGTGCAGCTGTCAGGGTCATGCATATTTCAGGATGAATTTTTTATCATCCTGGACATACTTTCATGCCAGAGCAGGGGACCTGGTGTGCAGGCAAGGGCTGAAGACTGGCTGAAAGCTTAGGCAGGAGGGAGAGAGTGTGCAGACAGGGATGAGTGGTCCAGGAGGGAAACCGACAGGTGTAAAACTTATTAGTAAGAATACTTCAAATACAGCAAGCGATTTACAACAGGCCAGCATAAAGCAGTTACTCACACAGCCCCACAAGCAAGACACTTGCCAGAAAAAACAAAAGCCAGTGTTAAACTCCAGGCTGATAATCTGAGATAAATGCCAGGACTATGACTTTTATGATTACTTTATTGGATACAGTCTAGCTTGTTAGAGTAAGAAAATAGCTGCGCTGAGGAGGTTATGGAAAAACAGTGTCACCGTCTGGTGTCAGCACCATCTCTGAGGAAGTGCTTCATCGGGAAAGGGATTTGCATTACAGGAGCGAGGAGACACTTACTGATGTTTCCAGGGATGTGCAGGACAGAGTAAGGATCTGTCGTGTCTTATATCTCCGCAGCCTGCTGGTAGGTCCCAAACAGATTTTGCACATTTATAAAATGTGGAACAGGAAAAAAAAAAAAAAAAAAAAGAAAAGAACAAATACAAAATAATCCTGCACCAGGCAAACATAGCTGATGTCTGTGACCCTTCAGTGCTGCTTGGCTGTTTTGTGTCTGTGTTTTGGCCACTTGCCTCCGTAAGTGTCATGCTTTGTGCCTCGTCTTCCCAAGAACACATCACACTCAAATCTGATAAAGATTGTCCCTGTTTTGTGATTCAAATGGTTCATCATTACTTTGTTTTGTTATTATATCTGGGCCAGGAAACCTGGCTGTGAAACCCACAGTGTGTTCCCTCCATTTGGTAGGAAACTGTCCGCAATAACAAGACGTTTCAGCCTCTGAAGAAAATGTCCTCAGACATTTCAACCTTTCAGTCCTGAGCCTGTTGTGCCAGGCACTGCCACGAGCCCAGCAACACCTTCCCCTCACCCGCGAGGGCAGTCACTCTGCCAAAGAACAGTTTAACTCTGAAGAACAGATTGTGTCACCCCAAACCCATACTGGCTATTTTAAAACTCATCAACCACCTTATTTTGCAGAAGAGACCGATAGAGAACTGGTTCCCAGATCCCCCAGCAGCTCCAGCCGAGCTGGTTGCTCTATAAGCTCCTTGGCTTTCTTCTGGCCCCAGGCTGTGTTTGCCTTTCTCCACTCCCAGAAATTCCCATAGTCCTCTGAGTTTTTCAGGACTGTTGGCAGTCAGCCACGGTCACGATGCAGAGAGCCTTAGAAACGTGAAAATTAATTGCATCATGTCCTGCAGGCTCAGCTGTGGCTATCTTATTTAATTATTCTTTCAGGCTTCTTTTTCTTTATGAAGATAACTAGTGTATTTTCTTGACTAGAGCTCCTACATACATCCTGGCTTACAGAATCTTTGCTCCAAATTTCTGCAACAGATGAGTAATAACAGCTGTGTGTTGGTGGCAAAGGAAGAGCCTCAAGAAGATAACCTAGTTACAGAGGGTTACGTGGTCAGCATGTAGGTTCTCCTCTAGAAATACAGCTCGGAGTTGGTGCGTTGGATGTTTAGTATCTGTACTTAGGAAAGAAAATCTCCCCAAAGCCTTAGGCTTTAAACTGCTGTAGTGTTTTGTAAAACCGTGAGCATCCAGCCACTGTGCCAACTTTTGCAAGATGGGAAACTAGATTCTTTGCAAACTAATGTACAGCTCCGTTCTAAGAAACCTGCAAGGGCCCTTTCTAGGAACCGGCACACTTGTGGCAGATGGGCAGCATTGACCTGTCTTGGAGAGTGATGTAGAGGAAGATTTGTGCATAGTCATCGGTGGTGATTACATCAGCCCAAATGCTTTTTCTGTAATGCCCAGAGGTGTGCGGAAAACTGCAGAGTCAGAGGGGCTGTTCTGGTCCTGCTGGAGCTGGAGGACGGGGGAAGGAGGGATGCCCTCTCTTCTGACTCCAAGCAGAATCTCCTGTTAATGAGGTGAAGTTGGTTTCTCTGAAGGTAGCACATTGTGCTGTTGGTACAGTAAATACTGAAGAAATGCAGCTGTTTCAGTCCATAGCCCCCAGCACAAGCGAGCCCGCCTGCACGGCTGTCACCGCTGGTCACTGCATGCGGCCTGTAGGACAGCACTTGGCCTCTCCTGTAGCGATGGGGTGACTGGGAATAGATGGCAAACCAGAGGTGGATCACCGCCCTGCCGTTGTACTGCAAGGCACTGAGTTACTCTGACACTCAGCTTCCCATTAAGCTGAGCTGAAGTTTTAATTGATTTTTGGGATGCCCACTCTCTGGAGTGAGCTTCTGCAAAAGGGTAAATATCCTCCATGCTCGCTAATCTCAATTTATTTACTCTCCTTCCAGTCACTTATTTCAAAATGTGTATATGTTTACAAACATATAATGTTTTCTCCTGGAACTATTAAGACTTACTCTTGGGTGATCTTGATTTAACAATCCTGTTAATTATGCTTAATTAACGAAACTCCTGAGGGAATAAAAGAGTAACAGAAATATTTGTGTCAGAAAGTTAATTTATCTTACACAGGTTTTATTTCCAGTCTCCTACAGAAGCTGTACAGATGGTTTGCAACAAAACCCACAGGTACAGGCAACAAGTGCTTTTCTGTACTCTTAGTAGAACCTTCGCAAGGTCTCGCCGAGACATCAGGAATGCAAAGGTGTGAGGAGAGCTTTAACCATGGACTCTGGCACCCATCCAAATGCCTGTTGCTTTGGAACAGACCTCTGAAAAAGTTTCTCTGAGTCATGTAAAGGCTTCCAGGCTTCAGCAGGGGAAAGGTCATGGCTTTTGCCAGCCTGCCATGAAAACGCAAAGCTGGAGCCTTCTGCTGGGCTGCAGCCTGGCTGCTTCACCTGTGCTTGCCACCCGCTCTTTGGCTGCGTTTAGACAAGTTTAGGCAAGTTTGTTCTGACAGTAAAAACATAAATGATAATGTCAGCTGTGTTGCGTAGGTCAGTCTGCATCTTCCCAATGCCTGGCAGAGCCTGAGGTCTGTTGTCCTCCTGTGCACGTAACCTTGCATCCCGCTGGGCTCCTGTTGCTCCTGCATTGAGCACAGGACAGGCACGCTTCGTTCTTGTGTCATTTGCTCCCACGTGGCCAAGAAGTATCTCAAGATATTTTGTGATAATCTGTGCACTGACTAGAAGAACTCATTGTTATCTCTACTTTTCTTGATTCTTTTTTCCTTCTTTTGAAACTCTCAATAAATCAGGTACATTTGGTAGTGGCTGTGTACAGAAAGGGAGGTACAGTGAGGCTTTACATTTATAAATTTCTGTGGCATAAGCTTTAGTTGGCTGCATCGGCATTACATGAATGAGAGACATTATCAGTAGCACTAGAGGAGGGGAAATAAGCCCATAATCATGATCAGTCCAAAACACAAATCAGGGAAGCTCCATGAACTAGATCAGGCAAACGAGAATGATTTAAGCACAGCAAGTAGTTTGTGACATTTAATATAACAAATGCAAGACAGAATTCAGAGTATTGATGCCAGCCTGATGATCGTCAGGCCACTGTCAATGACAAGTGTAGAAATCAGTCGTCTTTCCTAATCCATTGTGATTTGGAAGACATCCTTCAGCATGCTGGGATGCAGGTGGCTGTGGGAAGGGACTGGAAACTCCTCATTCCCAGTGCTGGTGAGCTGTTGATGCTCAGTAGACATCAAATGGCAGCTGGTGGTTTCTGTTTCGGAGGAAGGATGCTGCCTATGCACAGTAACCACAGAGAGAATGAAAATTTAGTTTTTACAGGTACTTGAGGATTTATTTATGAATATCTTTCATGAAATGAACCTTCAGCCTCCAAGAAAGGAACTATCAGCATAAAGCCACAGGTGCTGATCGGGTCCCTGTAGCCAAGGCTTTTTTACCTGGGCATTTTTTGCAGGTTTGTAGTAGCCTGGGATACAAGTGACCTGGTAACAGATTTCACAAATCTGACTTTGTCTCCTTTTGTTGTCTGTGTAATGAGTTCTTTTACCACTTTTTGTACCTTGTTGCTAATAAGACCAAAGTTGAACTCTCAGAAGCTTATCTTCAGGGTCTTTTCCAACCTAAATGATTCTATGATTCCTAAGGAAGAAAATCCTAAAATGAAGTTTACTTATGTGACTGTAAATTGATCTCCTTACATTGTGCTTTCAAACTCCCTTTAGCTATGTTTTGTATTTTTTTTTTCCCCACTAAAAATTTGTTCAACCCCTACTTTGCTCAGGGTGGACCTTTCTTGGACTGCAGCTGTTGTCTTGCTATAGCATTTTCTAACTTCTAAGTGGTTGCTTTGCAACTTTAATAATCCTTAGTAAGTAGTTTTTCCTACCTAATTTTGAGGGGGTTTTGTCCAGTAAACCGAAAACGAAAATCCCAGGCAAGGTACCCTGTGGAGTCCCAGTGACATCAGCATGGTTGTAACCTTGGTGAACTGCACTGTGTAAGGCCACAGAGATTTCAAAGATGGTTTTTATGTTTTCAGTCTTACTAAGTAACTTTTTTTACTTAGTCCTGTTTTAGAAACTACTGAACTGACATCTTCAAGATAAGCTCCCAGTCAGCATGGAAAATTTTGACCTAGTGATTAAACATTTACAAGTCTGTTGGCAAAAGAAAACGATAAGCGGTGTGTGAGGCTCCCCAGCAGAAGGGAGAAGGTGCATCTTCCGAAAGCACGTTATGAGAGAGCATCACATCCCACTTGGTAAAACCAGTGGGATCCAGCGTGATGGAAAAAATCACTGTGGCTGTGTGGGAGCTGGTGGTGCACCCCAGGGCACCAAGCCCTGGTGAGCCCTGGCAGCGCTGCCTTCCTGCCGCTCCCCGGCCCTCCCTGCTTTTGGCCATGTCTTGTACTGCAAACTATACTTACTTTGTCCATTTTTTCCATGCAAATCCCTAGAAAAATCAGAATAACTCTCTTATAGGTAGTCTTCTCACTAATAGGCAGTCTTCAGAGAAGGACAAAGATCTTCCAACCTGTTTCTCCCTGGGTTTATCTAAATTATGGGCATTTAGCTATCAGTTCCAGCTTTCTGCACTGGTCAGCATATCATGAATGTCTACTTCACTTTAACATTTTCCCTTTACTCACTGCTAGGAAAAAGAAATGACATTTTTCTGTTTCAGGTAGCTAATTGAAAAGCAGGTTGAGTAATATTGGAGAAATCACCACGGTTGCACCACTGTTTTGGTTTGTAATTGGCCAAAACCATGGGTGAAACTGAGAACAGAAAATCCCGTGAGATGGGAAAACCTAACCTTACCCCTCGGGATGCATCTCATCTTCCCATCGGGAGCGAGGCAGTGACTGGCCATGCCTCAGCTACTGCAGGGCTGCAGGCAAGGCAGGACTTTCTCAGGCAGAAGGTTTTCCACAATCAGCAGTGTCTTCATGACAAAAATGCCGAGAGTCAGGTTAAGGAGCCCAGGATGAAGTTTGTGGAGCAAGTTGTCTCAGCGCACTCTGCAGTTCCTGGGAAGCTGCCAGGGATCCTGCCTGGAAGTTTAATCACATCCTTTGGAAGTTTCTGACATTTCCAAATCAGCTAAGAGGAACATCAGTGTTTAGAATTGCCATGCTATTTTTAAGCAACAACAATGAAAAAAGAGACCATTTCGCTCTCAGCCAATTCAACCAACACCCAATTCTCCCCACAGGGCTGGGGAGATGGGGGTGCCCAACCCATGCCCATTGGTGCGCACCACACACCAGCCTGCACGGCAGCATCCCCACAGCCCCGAGCAGACAGATGGCAATGACGCAGGGCTGAGAAAGCAGATACATCTATCAGTCAGGTTATTCAGTGGAGGATAAAAGGGGGGAGATTTCAGCTTGCTGTAAGGATTTTGGTCTGGTTTTCTCCACCTGGGTACTGAGAAATAGGTTTCTAGGTCTCATCTGCCTAATAAACTACTGCGTTTCAATAGTTCTCACCCTTTGGAAAAGAGCAGTAGGTTCTGGGAGTAAAGCATGTTATTTTGAAGCAACAAGCAGACAGCGCCTTCATCCCCATTAGCCCGGAGCGGCACGGGCAGCACAACATCCTTTGCTTTGGTGCTGCTGGCTGGCAGCTCCAGCTGCTCCCGCTCTCCTGCTCGGTCCGGGAGTGGGGAGCATTGCTCTCCAGGGAACGGCTTGACCTGGCTTAGGAGAAGATCTTGAGGCCTCGTGTGCTCAAAGGCAGCTGCTTCAATGTTCCAGAGGTGGTGTCAAAACACCGATGTAAAGGGAAAGTCAAAGCCTTCTATGGATTTTGTAGCCCACCTGATTTTTACGCCAGTATCATCAGTCCCAAGCATTGCAACTCTTCACTCATGTCCCACCGTCAAAGCAGCTGCTCAGCTGGGGACTGTTTCTGCTTCTTGACTAGGAAAGTGAGAAAAATCTGTGCCAACAGCTAATCACAATATTGACATGTACTCATACAGCACATGAGAACAGAAATACTGCCTGAAACTCTCAGCACCACAGCGGGGAAAGACCTAAAGTCAGAATTTACCTCTGTGTTTCTGCTTTTTCTCTCATAGAAAGTATACCAAAATATTTCATGTTTTTTCCTGATACCTTCATCTATTTTTCATTTCGTTAACCAACTTCCTCTTTTCGGTCCCACAGCCATTATTTCAAACCCCTCTCAAGGCAGCCTGAAGCTGTATGGCCAGTTCCTCTTTTAAGAAACTTGTCACCAAAATACGTGTGAATAAGCACCAGCCCACGGGATGATTTAGGTGCTGCTGAAGACCAAGCAATAGGAGGATATATGGGCATAATCTGGAGGTTTCTCACAACTCCACGGTCACTTCTAGTGTCTTCTTAGATGTCAGAGTCTGCTGCCGTCTCAGCTCCCTGAGCCCAGCGTCTGCAGAAGTGGTCACCGCTGCTCCTGCAGGAGTCTCCCATTTGGAATTACAACCTGAGACCAGTCCTGAGAGCCCAGCCCATGTACTAAAGCTGGCGCAAGCGATCCTGTGTGCCTGGGACTTCGCTTTCTCCGGGAACATCACCGTGTTTGTGATTACAGGTTTGCAGGTGGAAGGACAGGTTTTGAAAATATGAGCGTGGATTTTGGAGCACTCTGCAACAGAGGTATTTCATTTCTAAATTATTTAATGGTGGCCTAGCAGCTCCCATCTGACTGGCTTCCAGCCCGCCGTGCTTTTCCAGCTGGCTGTAACCTTGCTGTTCAGCAGCACCATCCCTTGGTTCTGTTGCCATCACAGCGGTGACCTGAGCTGAGTTACTGTCTCTCCTGTTGGGTATAAAAAGTTTAGCTCAGCAGAATTATTCTTAATGTAGTAACAAACTCACTTTGTTTTCTGTTGTGTATAGTGAATGTTTTAGCTTCTTGCCTGCACTTCGATGTACATGTCTGCATGCAGCCAACGAGTACGCGATGGCTCCTTTTGAGCTTGTCCATCAGAACATAGTGACGTTACTGAAGAATGTGAGGCTGGATGTCCTGGTCTGTCATTGCCCGCTGTCTTGCGAGCAGCAAGTGGATATTTCAGGAAGGCAGTTGCGAAGGGTATAGAAAGATCTTGCCCTGCCATGTCGTCCTGACACCTGGCCCCTGGCAATGCGGGAAACCTCTGAGACAAGTGTAATATTCCCATTGTTGAATTTAATGCTACAGAGTTATGACCTATGAATTTGTGTCACTTTTTTTGAACTTACATATACATTTTCTTTCCATTATATGCCACAGCAATTAACCTTGTAGTTTAACTGAGTTTTAAGTAAGAATGTACTTTTTTATTCTTTATTCTTTCTTTCTTTTATTTTTTTTCTTTTTTCTTTTATTCCAAGCTGCTGCCTGACAGTTCTGGGATTTTTCCATTTCAAGAAGTAAAGAATTATCACTTGCCATTCACCTTCTTCCTGCCTCTCTTGATTGCAAAGCCCAGGATCTCCCTTTCCACCACTCCTCTTCTGAGTGTCCCCTGCTCAGAAAGCTCCTCTGTGCCACCAGTCTCCCCTGCACCCCCTTGTACTCTGTGGTGCCCTTTCAGAGACGGGGTGATCAGACCCATAAACGGTATTGAAGATACGGCCAACACACGCAATTCCTTTTTTTTTTATATATATATTCTCCAATCACTTCCAAACAATTTAGAATATTTTATTAGCCTTTCCCACAGCCTTTCCCACAACTGGGCTGATGCAGCTGAGGATGGTCCACAGTGACCCTGGGCTGAGTAAGACTCATGAAGAGCCCTTTGCTATTTTTAGTGATGTTATGTTTCCCATGTGCACGCCTGTGCTTACCAACACTGACATTTTTGTGCTGTTTTCTTGCCCAGTCACTCATCATTGCAAGGTCCTACTAGGACGCCTCATACTCGTCTTCAGAGAGTATTCGGCATCACTCCCTGCTTTCCAGCATCACATCCATCTCCTTTTCCAGGGACATTAAGCAATGCAGGTCACTTGTGCTGCTAGTTCTGGCTTTAAACCCTGCTGATGACACATGCTCTTGTGAGTACTTCCTCTGAATTAATTGTTTCATGCAATGGCATTTTCCCTTTGACTGAAATGATTCAAACCCCTTTTTGCTTTGATTTTATTTATGTCCCTTTTTGCACATTCAGTTCTACATCCACATATTCAGTCTAGGATTCATTTTTACTGCATCCATTTTATTAGACCATACAGTGTATTTTACTCCCTCGTGAGATATATTCCTTGATTCAAAATATTAATGGAAGATTTACTATTTCACAGCCACTTTTGCAGTTACCTTGGTAAACAGCAATCTTCCCATGTGGCACAAAAGGGCTCCATGCTGATGCTCCTACAGAACTCCTGCCTGCCACATTCTGTTTCAGCTCTGATATTCATACCTCTTTTATCTTTCTTTTTAGGTAGTTCTCTAAATTCTTAAATTATAAAATTTACATGACTTATTCCTTCTATTTTTTAACTAAACCAACACAAATAGGCAGCTGATAGTGGCAAGAAGGCAAACAACACCAAAAGTCCTGAAAGACTGGCTTAAACAGCCTGTTGTCTTCAGTGCAAATGCTTGTTTAAAAGATGCTGCAGTTCAGTACAAGCTGAGTATGTAAAATAATGAATAAATGTGTGAGATACAGATAGTAATAAGAAGTGATATAAAAGGCATTTCAGCCTGCACAATTTCATAGAATCACAGAATCACAGAACGGTTTGGGTTGGAAGGGACCCTAAAGACCACCCAGTTCCAGCCCTGCTGCTACGGGCAGGGCCACCTGCCACCAGCCCAGGTTGCCCCGAGCCCCATCCAGCCTGGCCTTGGGCACTGCCAGGGATGGGGTATTTCTGCAGCTCTTTGGCTTCTGTTGCTTTTACTGGCATTGGCCCCGTCCCCAGCGCTGTATGTCTGCCTGCCTGAGCTGACAGCAGATGGCAGCTTCCTCAAAACCAGAGGGGCAAAAGGGATTAATTACTAGAGGAGAGAACAAAGCAGAAAGCTCATTGCCCTCCTCTGCCAGTCTGCTGCTGTTGACAAGGTCACATCATTGATCAATAACAAAATTCGGCCATGAGGGCATCTCTCTCCTCGCCTAGGTTGGGGAGACAGAGTGCTTTGCCTCTCTGTGCAGCATTTACAGCTCGAAAGGAGCTTGGCTGCTTTTAAATAATAGGATCTACATTTTCCTGAATCACCAGCATGAACAGTGTGTCACTTTACAGCCACTGCACAACCTCACTGCCCACACAATGCCGTGGTACTGCCGTTAGCGGGTCTGCACTGGTGTCCCCTCACCCACCTCCCAGCCCTCATCCTTGGGCTGGGGAAGAAGGGAAAGTGAAGTACAAGGAGTTTAACAGGCAGTATAAACCACTTAAATGCTGATGAATCCTCCATCCAAAATCTGTGTCAAAATTATTTAATATATATGATATCCTTTAAAACTCCACTTAAATTCAAGGAATTCCCAAAGCACTGTGAAAAGATGGCACTTTCCTATGTGCTCAGGTACCGGCTTTGTCACCTCCTTGCTTTAGAGGTGTGGCTCATTAATCTTGACCCAAACCACAGTATCTGTATTTCTCCATTGTTCAAACCCAAAGGAAAAGCTTTTGTCTGATGAAAGTGCAAAGGTCATTACAATGTATCTTTGTCTTTATATAAGGGGGCTGATGCTTTACTCCCAGTCTGATGGAGTTTTTCCTCCACATAATTTCCTTCCACAGAATGAATCCTTATTGTCCATGGCCTCAGTGTGACCAGAGCTTGCTCCTGTGTGCTGACAGGATCCTTTTGGATTCAAGCTGTCAGTACGTGCTCTGAGCCAGAAGAAGTTAAGCTGAATATCTCTTGTTTGTCTGGTGTGATTTCAGCATAGCTGGCATGAAGGGTTACAAGATTAAACAAGTTCTGTCCAATTCTGATAACTTAATTTGTCTCATAACAACCACAATAGAACTACTTGTTTTCTTATTTTACACTGTAATGTAGTAAGAGTGGGACTGGGATTTGTTTCTTCTCAAAAAGCTCTTGTAACTTTGTACTTTGTTTTTGCAGC
Source organism: Falco punctatus (assembly GCF_963210335.1). Taxonomy (NCBI): domain Eukaryota; kingdom Metazoa; phylum Chordata; class Aves; order Falconiformes; family Falconidae; genus Falco; species Falco punctatus. The sequence goes on along the minus strand of NC_137588.1, from coordinate 63,230,516 downwards.
TGGAGCCTGGGACTGGGGCAGCCGCAGAGCAGCAGAGGCACCCGCACTCCCCTGGCATAACCCGTAGTAGTAGTTCAGAGAGAGTTTATGATGATGGATGGACGTTGCCAGAAACCAAATGAATAAACTAGGTCATTATACCATTTCTAATCTAATACCTGCTGGTGTTTTTGTATCCCAAAACAAAATATTCTATTTTTCCCAGTTTGCATAGACGATCAACTGATTTTTTCCTGTGAATAGTTAAGTAGAGGTTTTGTGTCCAGCATTTTCCTTATAGCTAGGAAGATTTTGGGCACTAAGGTCATTCATCTCAGCTAACAGTCATGCATAAGTTGAATTTGATTAAATTAATGAGACATGTAAAAAATTTGCACTTGGTAAGTTGATTCAGAGTCCAATAATTTTAATTTGTGTGTATGTATGTTGTATATATGCACTTACCAAATGAAATGTCTTCACTGTGAAAGTTTAACAGATGAAAGACTGTTAATTAGTGCTATTACAGCATCATGTGGGGCCTTCATTATGCCAAGTGCTGAGTGTCAAACATTAAGAGACAGCTCTTACTGTCGAAATGTCTTAATTTTCAGAGTCCTCAGGGCACTAAGAAGCTTTGATGGTCCTGAGTAGCCTCACCTGGGCTCCTGCCCACACCCTTCCCATGGGCCCAGGAGCCCATTTAAGCTCAGTCCCAGGGGCTTTTATTCTTGCCCTGTATTGCAGGAATGCTGGTCTCCAGCTCAGTCATAGTCACGTCTGTGCTTGGCCATGGGACCTGCTGGTTTGGACCCCAGCCTGTGGGTTGGCTTCCTGACCTTGGACCTACCTCAGGACCACACAGGTACCTGATGGTCTGGGCTCTTGGCTGCCCCTCCCCAGTTGCCACCCTGAGGCCTGTCCTGCTTGCTGTGCTTGGGTGCCATGGGACTGCAGTCTGGCTGGTGCAGTCAGATGTGCCGTGCTCAGCTCCCAGCTTAACCATGTCTTAGGGAGCAGTCAGCCCTTGCTGCACCCTGGCTGTAACCATGCCTGCTGTTAAGGTAAGGTACACACTGACAGAAACATAGCTTAGATGAGAGCTGCTAGCAAATCAAAGTGCTCTGCAAGCTAACAAGAATAATATTAAAGTTGAGAATGCTTTAGGTACCTGTGCAGTGGTCAGTCAGTAACTGCTTTTGTTGACTCAAGGGCTGATCTTGTCCCTTCATTTAGCCAAAATATCTTTCTCTAAATCTTCAAGGTCCAGCAGGTAGGGAGAGCTGGCACCATACACTGTATTTGTACAGCTTTCAGCAGCACTTTGTACTGCTTTTGGCTATGAGATGCAAAATAGGTTTATTGTAATGTCAGTCCTCCTATCTCTTCATCCAGGTTCAGGCTGCTGGATAGCGCTGACCTGTGTGCTGTCCCTCTGGTAAATATGCCCTCTGTTCATCCTGAATGCACGTGCTGCCCTCTGGCCCTCACTCAGAGGCCCACATTCATCCATGTGAAAGGACCATTGGGAATTACAGCATGGACTTAGTCATCTTCTCTCCCACAGGTAGAAAAAAAATAAAATGGCTAATGAAGAGGCTGGTGCAGAAGCGGAAGACAGGGAAGGAACAACTGCAACTTCTAGGGTAATAAGTTAATCAATGTTGCTATCTCTAATATTGGCAAGTAATACAGGAGGGAGCTCGTCACAAATGTCGGTGATATAATGGGGCAGAGAATGGGTTCTTAATTAGTTGCAAAGAATGGGCCCGTTAATTAATGAGGATAATGTGGGGCTGGCGCTGTCCGTGGTGCTGGAGCAGCCCGCGGGGCCCGGGCGCGATCGTGTCGCTGGCTCTGGAGCCACCGGAGAGATGCTGGGCGGGGGGAGCGGCTGCGAGCCCCGTGGCGTGACATCGGGCCTGTCAGTGCTCGGAAACAGCTGGGAGAAAGGCGGTAGGCACCTGAGGAGCTTTACAGAAAACCAAGTTCTTCTTTAGGTACATTTTGCACTGTGGGTCTAAAAAAACTATCTTTCATCAGGTGTACTGGAGAAGTACCTTAACCCTTTCCACAGATATTTGACATATTGTTTCTTGTAAGCCTGTCATCTACAATCTTAAAGTGAAAGTTAAGAAATGAACTCGGATGAGATACCCAGCCAGCCAGTTTACTCACCTGTGTTATGATAGGCAGGAAGAAGGTAAAACAAACGCCTCAACTGCAGGAAAAGCAGTTGAGTTCACACTCATGAGAGAGTTCACACTTCACACCCTCTGGCCTGGGGCAATGTAACCATGAGATGGAAAGTCACAGACTTTGCAGGCTTCACTGTTATCAGAATTAATTATTTCTAAACTGATGCCTCCCCAAAACCATCTCATGATTTTAGATGTGGCAAATTGGATGTGTGGTGGATTCCTGTTCTCCATGCTCTGCTTTAAGATACAGGCAAAAAGGTATGTAGCATGCCTGTGTACTCAAACAGCAGTGCTGCTAGTAATGAGGGTTAGTTGACTGGTTTACTTCTGAAGACCAAAGAAGGGATCAAGAAGAAAACTCACAGCGTAAATACAGCCTTCAAAGTAAGATAAATAATAATTAAAAAAATTCCTTCCCAGCAATAGAAAGCAAGGAGCTTTGAACAATAATGAAGGCAAGGGGGGCGTTCTGCTCACAGTCAACTGGACTGGGACATTTTGGGACTGGGGATGCTGTGGCTTGATGTTGGACTAGCTCACTTTGCAATGGGTAATATAAAACTCCAAAGAAACACTAAGAGATGATGGAAACAGTTCAAACATCTTTGATCAACACAAAAGGAAAGCTGAAATAGCATCCTGAATAGGTATGGTCTTTACTTAGCAGATTCTTGCATTGATTCCCTCAGTAAATGCTGAATTACACAAGGGTAGAATGATATTTTTAAAAAATCATAATTCTGCAATGAAATGATAAAGAAAGGACAAGGTTATAATCATAAAAAACCAGAAGGGTAGACAAAGCTGCAACTGAAATGTGGGGGAGTGCTGAGTCACTCTGCATTAAGTGCTGCCATAGTAACTATTTACCAGCTGGTTGGGAATGAGGAGAGACTGAAAAACCTGAAATAAAAATCAGAGAAGCTGCAGCTTGAAATATATTAATATATCTTTTTTAAAGATTTAACAGAATGGAACACTTCTGAGGTTTTTTATATTAGTGTTACTTGGGGCAAACAGATTACACTGGACCATTGAGTAGACACATACAAGTATTCAAGCAAGAAATAAAAACTGATATATCTTCTCTGCCAGACTAATGTTAATGCACCTAATTGTGAGAACAAGTAGAGGCCACTTTGGATTTGCTCATTCACGTGGAAGTGTTGTAGTGTATATTCTCTGTAACCCACACCAGGATGTGAAGGAACACAGAGGAGAGGGTTCTTCTGGTGCTAACAGGTTTTGGGGTGAATTGGAAAACTTAACAGAGTTTAGAGAGGGGTATAAGCTCAGATTTCTTGGCCGGTCTCTTCTGATGATGTCCTCTGCTCTGGCTATTAGGAAGATTGTCATTGGCCTGTGGCTTAAATTTTTTATGGCTGAAGGCTTGTCCTCTGCAGGAGAGATGGCTCTGTGGCGTTAGTAGTGATCTGGAGCAATTCTGTGGCTCATAAGATTTCAGGTGGTTTCTTACTGTGGAAAACTTCAGCAGCATTGTGACAAGTGTATGACACCTGGAGACAAAAAAAATATCTCCATTATTGTCATCCCAGATGATGGAAACTAAGAAAAAGCACTTAATTCAGTGAGAGCACGTAAACTGGATGCTGTTGAGATGTGAACAGCTTGAGAAAATGCAGTAGCTGAGCCTTTTGGTAACCAGTTGGGCCAAGCTGGCCTTGGGCTGCAGTGTACAGAGATGTATAAAGCTGTCGAGGGTTTTAAAGTCATGAATTAGAAAGAAGTTCATGAGAACTTTGCAGAGAGGCAGGAAGCTTGTGGTGAAACATAGGAAGGCACTTGCTTTTTTTTAATCTGCATAGAGATTGGAGGAGCTGCTGCAGGAGATGAGGTGAGGAAAGCCCTTCTTTGAAGAGCACAGGCAGACACCTTGCAGCTCCCCGAAGCAGGAGCGTGGAGGTTATTTGTTGTGTCCATGATCTTCACTCCTCCTATGGTAGATGGAGGAAAGGTGTTCAGGACTCATTGTGTAACTGTATGTGCAAATCTATGTGCAATGCTGTAAGTGTATGTAGTGGAGTTCTGGGAGCTGGTACACTTCAACCAGTTTCTACAGGTTCCTCAGTTTCCCTAGGGAAATATTATTTGAAAAGGTTCAGCGCCTGAAAGACCAAGAGATCCCATATCACTGGGACAACTCAATTTGTCCTATCAATGAGCTTCAGCACTGTCACTTCTAGCTAACACGGGTTTTCAGGAGGCCAGAAGCAGGGGTCAGCACAGGGCACTGGTGTTCACGGAGAAGGCTGGGCATGCTTGGAGACAGGGACGGTAGGATTTGGGTCGCCTGCACAAGATGAGACATGCTAACAGCCTTCCAACACAAAATCTGCTACAGGGAGGAGGGTAGAAACTTTTTTCTTATCATTAAAGAGAAGGTTGTAGGACTAGGCTAGGCAAATAATTAAAATAAATTGTGCAGTATTTAATCTATAATCTTTTTTATTCTGTAGTAAAGTAGATTGCAGTGGAGACTATTTTGCTGAGTCCTGTTTTATAGCTGTTTTATCTGATTTTATGACACCAGGTGTAGCTGGTCACAATGGCTGTGAAGGCATTTACTGTGAGAACTGTAGCCTGAGGAACTTCAGTTGTCTTTGGTTCTCGGCTTGGTTGTTAGTACGCTTGGTGATGGTTTTCTGCTTTCAGACCTTGGATCTTGAAAGCCAAATAGCCCTTGAGCAAAATGGATATTGGAATTTTCTAACAGCTTTCAGGAGTGGGCAGTGGTGGTGCTAATACAAGTGACATCATTGTTAGTCAGCTGCTGGTCCTCTGTATGTAGGAAACTGTCAAAGTCCTTTTCATAGTGAATCAGAAGGAAACCACGCTGTGAAAAACCAGGTATTCCATGAAATGGAAATTCTTGATTTACGTCAACTTCATTCTCACCTTTAAGAAAACCAAAAGCCTTTATCTTCAAAGGAAACATATGCCCTGGACAGCTGTAATCATACCTGAACTAGTGCTAATTCATGGTACAGGCAGGGATTTTTTTTGGGTGTATCTTGGTCCATGTTCATGAAGAGTTAACTAGCTGCATATCACAGCTTTGAGCAAGGGGTTCTGCCTGCTTTGCAGATCTGCCATGTTAGTCACTCAAAAGGCTGGAGGAAAAAAAACCCAGTGTGTTCTCCCTCTTGCCACTCCTGTCCTGTTTACCCCACTGGCACTATGGTTGCCAGAGGGATGTAAGATGCTGTCTCACCACTGGTGCAGCCCTTCTAAAGCCCTTTTCTGCCAAACCCTTTTTGTACCACAGAGCCTGGAGACTGATTTTTCTACAACCAGCTTGTTCAGGGAAAGAGGGAAGCGCTAACTAAGAACACAAATCTGCGATTCCCCCCTGTATTTAGTTTCACATACACAGTTTCTCTCCTTTTTTTTAAAGTAGCCATTAGCTGTATTTTGGGGTGTTGAAATACCTAGAAGCGATGCTGCTGTCTGGCGGGCTCTGCTGATGGAGCTGTAGGTGTTTCAGCATCTCTGGCGGTCAGGGGTGTTTAGGACTGTTCCTGTGCAGGTCACCGTCCAGAGGCAATCTCATCGGCCAAAGGCGAGTATAACAGTCATTACGGATGAAGTTTCTCCCCTTCCCCTCCCTCCCCTCCCCGCTCTCCCCCGCCGCGGGGGAAGGGATGCTCTCGCCTGACGAGCACCCGCACACCAGCGAGCAGCATCGCCCCTTTTAAGACGGAGCTGGAAGGCTCGGCAGGATGGGGAGAGGAGGAGGAGGGCTGCTAAAAATACCGCCCTATGCCGGGGGAGCGGCGGGGAGCGTGCGGGGCCCGGCGGGGCGCGGCGGGCCGGGCCGCCCCGGTGCGCAGTGAGCGCGCCGCAGTGCGCGGAGCGGAGCGGGCCGCGCCGCAGGGATGCTCGCCCCGCTCCTGGGTTCCGCGGGCTCTGGCTGGCTGCTGCTGGGTGAGTGCTCCCCCCGAAACCCCTCGGCCTCCGGGATTTGCCCTGCTCCGGCTCCTCGCTCCAGGAATGCCGCCCCCCCCCTTCTTGGAAGCCCCTGGGAGTGCTGCTCTGCGCCCCCGCTCCCCGCTCGCCCCCGCTGCTCCGAGGCAAAGGGGATTTCAGGCGCTTTGAAGGGAAAAGGCGGGCGGGAGCGCGCACCTCCTGGCCAAGATGGAAATGGGAGATGCTGCCGCATGGTGCGCCCGGCCAGCCGGCGCGCTGAGATGTTGAGGTGCTGTGAGATGCTGTGCAGCGCGCTGGGATGCTGTGAGATGCTGTGCAGCACGGTGCGGCGTGCTGAGCTGGAACGCGTTACATCCCTTCTCCCAAATCATCCTGCCGTTTCGTTTGCTTGGTCCATCTCGGGTGCATTTGGAAGGGTGCTTTCTCCATGCAGGGGTGTGTGCTTGTGCGTTAGTGATGGTGAATCCCATTGTCTTGGGCAGGCGGTAGTGGTTCGAAGTGTGTCTGGGTTAGAAAATACGTGCGAGCCTGAAATCAGAGGCTATCTGTAAGGCATCTGAAGGTTCGGCTTGAAATGATCTGCCACACCAATTCAAAATTGAATCCTTTGAATCTGTGTGAAGTCCCTGTCCTAAGGAAAGGTAACGTTCAGTGTCTGTGCCATTTCCCCCTGTATCTGTCCAACAGCTTTCCTCTAGGCAGGCAAGCTTCCAAGGGAAATGAATACAAAGGGGGAAATGATTTTAAAAGACAGCATCTTTGTATCATTAGGTAAATATTCTGGAGGAGGGGGAGTGCTAAGAACAGAAAACATCATAATTATATATGTTCATATCTACTTGCTATTTTTGATTATGAAAAGGGTTGTTTCACACTGGGGAAAAAAAAAGGGAACCTTAATATCACTGGCCTGAATTTGGTCTCTGAAAATATCCTGGTGGCTCCCATTAAAGTTAGTGGCCTTACAGTTGCTTATATCAGCAGTTTGAATCAGCTGCTTTTGAACTGTAGCAAAACTCACGCAGTGCAAATATGGCCTGGAGGGAATTACATGGGTGAATCGGAAAGCAGAACTTGGCTCAGAGGCTGCAGGCGAGTGTTTGTTACAGTGGTTTGGGCCCCAAGGCCCCAGGGACTGCTCTGAGCTGCCTTACTGGATGCGCCAGGCTTGTTTATGACAATGGGAGGAGGACTGGGTCTGCTGGGAACAGCTCTTCTGTGCAAGCTCCTGCTCCCAGACCTTCATGTCCACCCTACGGTATTGATCCCGGTGCCTCCCGTCTCGGTGTTTATCCTGCTGTGCCCAAAAACATCCCCATGTGTGTCCAGCCATCCCAACACATGTGTCCTTCCAGGTGCGGCTCTGACTCATGGCCTCCTTTTCCTGCTGTGCTCTTTTTATAAGTGTGGACAGGACTTTAGCCTAATGTTTTTCTCTACAGAACCAGTGCCCTTGGAAGACAGCTATGCTGTTATTGCCTTTAGCAGCAGCCAAGATGTATAGCAACACAGGTCACCTGTGAGAGATGGATCCCACTGGGAGAGGTGAGGGCCCTGCCTGACCCAGCAGCGTGGCACTGGCTCAGCTCTGTGTCTGCAGTCACTGCTTTTGCACAGGGTCTCAGTTTTCTGGTGGCCCCATCGCTCAGGTACCACCCCATGCTGCAAAGGAGTCACAGTGGCTGTGCTGATTTACTGAGCAAGGGGCCCCTTGGCTGTTACAGCCCAGTGCAGCACTCTTATTTTAAATTCATTTCTGGTGCCTTTACACAAAGGTTTTGACTAGTTGAGAGCTATAATGTTCACCTCAATGAAATAATGGTAGAAGTCAGAGAAAGACAAAGCTAATTATTTCCCAATGTCTAGACTTGGATGATCTGATGGATGCACAGAATGGTATAGTAAAATTCCTCCACGGATTTGCATGTTGGGCTGGGTTGGTTGAAGCAGTACGAGGTTACACATTACCCCTTGCTCCTCTCCCCTTAAGTAGGAAATCCCAGAGACGACTCTGCTCTCTTCCCCCCTCACTTCATGTGACTGCAGCCCTAAACTGACCCCCCCACCCTGTCAGTCCTGCCTTCAGTGAGGAAGAGGAGGGCTTGCTCTCCTGATGGGTGCTGGAGGCCCTGGCAGGTGCCCGCACCCACGTGTGGAGGCAGAAGGGAGTTTTGCCATCACGGTGTCTCTTCTCCCTGTCGGCACTGGCACATCTCCAAGTATTTCTCAGTGCATGCTTGCAAAGGAAGCAAGAGGTTCATCTGGTGCCACAATAGACTTCTACAGTCGCACTTCTGAACGCAGCTCTTGGCTGTGACATGGGAGTCCTTGATGATGCCCTGAAATTCAGGTCTCTGGATGAGAAATGCTTCCTGCTGTGCTTTGTGTACAGAACAGAGCAGATGCCCAAGGCTGCTCAGCCCAGTCCATGGAGTGTGCTGGCTGCTGCACAAGGGGCAAAGCCTGTGTTATTTGATGAGGTATGTTTAGTTGCTTTTATTCTCCATCCCTCTTACTGCTCCATTTGAACGGTTGCTAGATACCATCAAAATGAAAGAGTAAATGTATTTGGATTTCACTGCTTGCTTGCAGGGAAAGACAGCACGTAGCAATTTTTCTTCGCTGCTTTGGACTAATATAGACATTTACTTGATTCTTGTCTCCATGCTACTATGGATATTACAAATATATTCAAGTAACAAAAAGAGAAGAAAAGCTTTGAAGGCAGATGGTAATATCCACAGAAATAGGAAAGCTGACTTGAGAGCAAGCCAGCAACAAAGAAATACACAGTTACATCAGGAAGGGTATAAGTGCCATTGCCATTGTTCTGACATCACCAAACATGCAGAGTACCACAGGGTTTAAACCTTTCCTTGTTATTACATTTCTGATAGTTCTTTGAGAGAAATACCAGCATCTTATTTCTTCATCACTGCACAGTTGTGACCAGCACCTGAATAACTTGTAGCTAACTAGAGGCAAGTCTGGGTGAGACCAGAAGCGATGGTACGTAACGTGACACAGGCATTTGCCCTGTGATGGATGCACAGGCATCCAGGGCAGCTCGTCTCCTGTGGCTTTTTTTCTTGGCTTTGCTTGATTATTTCTTCATATAGATTCAAACAAAATGATCGACTTAATCACCCTCGTTCTGATCAGAAATTAACAGGAAAACAACATCTATTAATACACTTTTTTATTATTTTTAAGTGCTCTGCTTGCTTGCTTTGGTGATGGATCAATGCAAGTAATGAGTTTCTTCCATCACTGCTATTTATGTCTCTTGTGCTACCGTGTGAAGCCAAAGCCCTGCGGGTCCTTGGCACCGGGGGCCCATCTGTCCCTGCTGCCATGCCTGCAGGGCTGCGGGTGCCAGCAGCACAGGCAGCTCCTGCAGTGCTTCGTTCCTGCAGCTCTCTGGCCTTGTCCCCTCTGGAGAAGGGATCAGTGTCCAAACAGCTCCAGCCTCTCTCCTCTCCCTCCGTACAGGAGGGCTTGCAGAGCTTGTGAACCCAGGGACCCTCTTACGCTGGCAACCAGCCCAATGCAGTGGGGTAAAGTGTATCAGAGAGCATGTAGCTTTAAAACATGGGTAAGTATGCTTGAAATATATCTGTAAAATCCATGAAGCCCCAGTGGGAGCCCTCATGCTCCTTTCTGCACTTTTCTGTAGTTTGCTGTGAGCCACTGGCTCTCCAGGGGCTTTCTTCCCAGACATGCTGATTCAGTCTTTGCAAATCCTTTCTTAAAGACTCCAAAGAACTTAGTGTTGATACCGTACAGCGTGATACGGGCAAATGTTTTGCTGGACTCGGATTGATCGCTATAGCGTGCTATCAGCGCTTGCTGGTGACAAGTCATTTACTGTGTCAAGTCCTCTTTGTACTGTAAACATTGTCACGGAACCTCCAAGGTGACCCGAGGCTGGTGGGGAGGAAGGTGAGGCTGAGGGCAGGAGGGGGATAGATGCTTTGCCTGATTCTGCTGCTTTCTTATGCTCTCTATATAGAGAAAATTATTGTACCATTTTGCTGTAGACCGTGCTATGGAAAACTTGGAGGCTGGTGGTGAGAAAGACTAAGGCACTGAGATGAGCAGGGATTTTTAGTTAGGAAAGAGTTTCAAAGCCATAGGGGTAGTTCAGCCCACGGGACCCCGGAGCTGGGCCCCGTGTTCCTGGCTGTAGCCCTGCTTTGCACATTCCTTACTCACTGCCTGGGCTTTTACAGGCAGTAATGTAGCTACAAGGTGTAGCAGATGCTTTGGAGAAGTGTGACTAAAAGCACGACCCCTGCTTGGTGGGGGCTGAGTTCACAGTAGGCTTTGGCAAGACCCTGCGATGATTCTCCCACAAAGCCCAGGTATTCCACTTGCTGTCGTGGAAGCTCCCGTTACCCACGCAAGGTGCTTTTCTGTCTTCCGTGCTGTGTGGTGTACCATTCGAAAATGTTGAAAGAAGATAAATCCAGCCACTTTGTCCAAGTGATTTTCTTTTGCGCCACAGGAAAAAAAGTGTCACTTGTCAAAAGAAAAAAGGTATCATTCAGTGGAAATCACCATCTCGTTAGGAAACCCCCAATTAAGGGAGGAAAACTCTTTATATTTAGACCTGTGAGCTGTGGTGTTGCAAGACTGCAGCTCACATTTCCATTTGCTCAAAGATGTGGCTGCTGTGGTGTAGATGCAATCTCAGAAAACCCAAGGTGAAGAGTTTCCACTTTGTTACTGCACAGTAATGCTGCAAAATCAGTGTTGGATGAGTTGGCTTTGGCGAGGCCCGTGCCCCAGAGGTAGCTGGGTTGTGTTAGGTGGCTTTGCTCACTGAGGTCAAGTGTGTCACTGGCCCAGGGAGCAGCGATCCCTGTCTGAGCAGGACCCTGCACAAGTGGTCAGAGCCTGGGTGATTCTGAAAAATAACACCAGCCTTTTAGCCACACTTGCCTGTGGCAGAGGTGGTTACCTGCACAAGCCCATCTTCTAGTGGCCAAACTCAGACAAGCGTTCACTGTGCTTGCTGCAGAGGGTTTTAGTGATGGTAGGAAGGAGGAGAGCACCAGTCCCACACCTGGGAACAAACACCTGGATGCTCCATCTGGACCACTGGGGTTGTGCTTTGACCACAGATGAAGGATAGCCACTTTCAGGCTAATCAGCCTGACCACATTTTTTGTTTCTGAGGTGCATCCTTGGGTCCAGAAGCAGGAGTGCGGGGCTGGCAGGGACCTGGTGTGGGGTCCCACCTCGGCTGGCCCTTCCACAGAGGCGTGACCCTCCATGCTGTGAATCCACTTTCATTTTTGGAAAGCTGCTCTAGAAACTTTTGCTTCAAAACCTTCCAAGTTTCAGCTCGGATTTTCTTATGGCTAACCCAGATCCTGCTTGTTCAGATGCCAACGTGATGTCTCAGCCCAGCCATTTGTTTTCCCCCGGTGTTTCCTGCCCGACCGCAGCCCTGCCTCCTCGCTGGGGCTGTTGCCCATGTGGCAGCTCTGCCCTCATCCTGCCAGGTCCTCTTCTGCCTCTGGAAAGGATGGGTTTTTCCTGCTGTGGGGAGCATAGGCAGCACGTGGCTGGGCACAGAGGGCACCATGGCTCTCTTTGGGCTGCTGTGCGATCTGTTGAGTGGAGAGCTGCAGAGCTCTACTTTCCTGGGCTAGGCAAGCCAACCCACTGTGTTTGTTCGTGGCCAAAAAGAAAAGTGGCTAAGGTGACCTTTCCTTCTCCCACCAGCCATCAAGACACTGAGTTGCCCCCGTGCACAAGCTAGAGCAGCCCCCGGGCTGCACAGACCTGCGTGAGCTGGTGATGGTGCTTGGGGAGAGACGGAGCCTCAGGAACAGCCTCCTCAGGGAAGGACCTGCAAATGTCTCTGCATGGTGAGGGTCCGAGCCATGTTCCCCTCTGCCTTCAGAGTGATGAGCAACTCCTTTTCTAGGGCTGCCAAATCCCTAAAATCAGCTCAACAAGCAATGCAGACATTGCTGTGATGGCTGGGGTGTCCTGGTCACTGCTAGATGGCACCAGCTGAGAGCCACAGCCGGGGAAAGCAGGAGGTGTTTGCTAAGCTGGGATTTTTATTTTTTTTTTTTTCTCCAAGGGCAAGTATGAGCTGGCTGGCACAGGAACCAGTACTGAGATTGCTAAATTGATTTAATTTGCTTTTTTTTTCCCCTTTAAAAAGGTATCTAGAAAGAGTAAATCATTCTGCTGTTGATTTAAATGAATTAGAAGTGATCTAAGGCAAACTTGCACCAAAATTCTGAAAGATGTGAATGATGCAAATCTCTGCAGAGAACAGTATTTCCATGTAAAAAGTGGAAAGAACACTAGAGCTTGTTTCAAGATTGTTTCCAATGGTGGAGGAAGAGACAATTATATTAGAATCCCTCTTGGAATGTAAAATGTATTTTACTTGGTGTCTCCAATACTGTTTTAGGTAAATCACATCTCCAGGTGACCTAGTTCAGAATTATGTTTTCTGCAAAATGTTCAAATAATCCCTTCGAACACCCCAGCTGAGAGCAGCTTGTGAGCAGCCTGCTTGCAAAAGGTTCCCCAAGTCGTACCAGTGCCCTGATGCCCACTTTGAGGAGAGATTGGGTCCCACAGTACCGTGTTTGCTGTGGGGCTCCCTGGCACACCCCGCGTGTGCTGCCGTAGGGAGTGTGAAGCCTCACAGAGTCACAGCAGGGCCAGGGCGGCCAGGGGCCGCTGGAGCTCACCCCACCCCCCGCTGCAGCAGCTCTCCTAGAGCAGGACCCACCACGTCCAGGCGGGTTTGAATGTCTCCAGAGAAGGAGACCCCCCAGCCTCGCTGGGCAGCCCGTGCCAGGGCTCTGTCACCCGCAGGGCAGGGAAGTTCTTCCTCACGTGGAGCTGGAACTTCTCGTGATGCGGTTTGTGCCCGTTGCCCCTTGTCCTGTCGCTGGGCACCACTGGAAGGGGCCTGGCCCCGTCCTGCTGGCACTCGCCCTGAAGATATTTGGAGACATGGATAAGGTCCTCTCCAGGCTAAACCAGCCCAGCTCTCTTGGCCTTTCCACACAAGGGAGATGCTCTGTCATGGACCAGCTGGGGCCCTGGGGCTGCTGGGGGAGTGATGCACAGTGCCCCCCTCCCTCTGCCCCTGCAGACCGCCCCAGCCCCGGGTTTATTTTGCCTGAAAAGGGTTTTTTGTGCAGCCTCTCCCTGGCCAGGCAAATCCCCGCAGCTGAGAGGCTGCCGAGGGTGGTGTGATGCTCTGACCTGCCAACAACAATTCAGGGCTGTGTTTCCTTTGGGAAAAGGCATTTGCATATCCTCTATTCACTTTATTTAGTGAAATAAGTTTGAAAAGGCAAAAGCTCTGGGTCACTGAGACTGAAGAATGGGCTGCCTGAGAGCCTCTACCCACCTTAACTCTTTGAGACCTTGCTCCAGTGTCTTAGACACATCTAAAAATACCCACAGAGGGGGGGTTAAAGGCTGCTTTTGAAGGGGGCTGCAGATGGGGGAAAGCCTGACAGCAAGGAGGCAGCAGAAAGGTGTTGTGTACCTGTGAATTGCAAATCCCCTTATGTGTGGCCGAAGACAGACTTGGGCAGAGTTTGCAAAATTTGGCATGGGCAGAAATGTCTTCACAAGGAAAGGACTTTAAAATAGCTGTGATAAAAGGAAAGCAAAAGTGAGTTACAGCAGAGTCAGGCACAGAAACGTGCAGCGTGCCACAGGGTGCGGGATCAGAAAGCGGAACTGGCTAGAAACAAAAATACAAATAACCTAATTGCTGCTTTAGTTAACAAAATTAAAAAAGCCCTAAAGCAATAGCAAAGCTCCTGAAACATAAACCAAGCATTTAAAAACATTCCACCAATGTAACCACTTGTTTTTACTGTCAGGAAAAAAGAAAGTTTTGGTGAAGTATTTCACTTCGAGTATTTAAAGACATCTCAAATCACAGCCCAATTACACGTTTCTCAAAAACCTTCCCGGACATGATGCCAATCGCCCCTTTTCCCTGATTTTCCAGTGCAGTGCCAGGCCCTCACTGCTGGGGATCCTGGGGCTGGTTTGGGGTCTCTGGCTGGTGCGTGCCAGCCCTGTGGACATGCCAGGATGCAGCAGGGAGCCCCTTGGACTGGGCCAGGATGTGGCCCCTGCACCTCGCTGAGTGCTGCGGAATTAACACCTTGCTTCTGGGTGGCTGTAAACTGTTTTGAAGCTGACAGCTGGAAAGAGATGCATAAGCAATAAAATCATCATCATGGGTTTATTTTTGTTTCTTTGCCATCCACTGGCATCCCTGCAGTGTAAGGAAATGAGAGCTAGAGGGAGAGGAGGCAGAAACACTTGCCTGGTAGCCTCATATCAGTGTCCTTAATTATTGAATTAATTCTCTGCTCTGTTCATACAGCATGCTTCCTTCCTGCTGCTCTGTGTAAGTGGTCAAAAATGCACGCTGTATAGTCAGTATAAGCATAATATCTGACCGAAAGACATAGAAAGGAAAAAGAGACTACTGAAAAGAAACACAGGGGAGTAAAGTTCCCCCATCTTTTACATGACTTACATTATTTCAACTAGTAGCTGTTTTTTATTTCCAGTCGTGGCAGGATTTTCCATGGATGAGCCTTAAGGAACATAGAGATACTGTTGGCAGATTTCTGTTGTGTAACTGAAGCTATTTCCCTGGGTTAAGGGAATGTCCTGAAAGATGAAGCAACAGTCTTCAGTGCGTTGTCCTCAGAATTTTGAAGTGCTTTGTGGGTCTCTGGGCTGTGGAGTGATGAAAGCCCAGGAGCCCACAGGCTGGCTCTGAGCTCGGCATGGTTTCCTGGTGGTACAGCCTTGCTTAGCTGCTCTGATGGCTCTACATCCTCCCGGCTATAAGCATCGCTGTTTAAATTTCAACCTTAATCTGTATTTCTCATTAATTTTGGTAAAGCCTAAAAGCATAGAGAAACTCAATAGGTTACTTTCTCTTACAGTACTCTCACGTTGTGTTTGACTGTGAGCATTAATAGAACTAAAATTTACTGATGTAACTTTTTTTGTTTTCCTGGACAGGTGAGGTCTCAGCCAAATCCCATAAAAGTCCTTTGAAGTCTTTCCATTGATTTTACTGGTAGTTGGATCTCACTGAGCTTTAGACTGAGCAGTAATTAGCACAAAAGGTGAAGTCTTACTTCCTTTGTATGTGCAGCATATAAACGTCCCTGCTACTTAACACACTGCAGTGAGGGCCAGCCCGAGTCCTGGTTTGAAGCACAAAGGGCTTGGTGGCTCCTCTTGCCTTGGCGGGCGCCTGGGTGCTCAGCACCTCTGTGCTCAGCCCCACGTTCTGCAGAGCACAGCTAATACATCTGCAGAAGGATCTAAACACGTACTCGAGCTGCCCACTGCGTTCTGCTGCCAAAGGCTCTCAGAGCAAAGCCCTGTTTATGGTGAACTGCATGCTTTCCCTTGGCTGCGCCTCCAAAAAAGGAGGTTGTCTTCCCATAAAATGCTCTCCCGATTACTCTGCTCTGCAAGTCACCTGGCAGAAAATGCTGGGGCACTGGGGAAGCTTTTATTTGGTGTATTACTTAGAGCGTGCATACCCCCATCTTCCCTGAAGGCAGGAAGCCTAAATCCAGTTTCCTCCCTTTGTTCTCACTTGTATTTCTCCTATAGTTGTTCCAGCAAGCGAGACCTTATGCTGCGTGTATGTGCAATAAAAGCAAGACAAAAGAAAGAGAACTGCTCAGGGTATTTACTGAAAAGGTAGAAAGGTCTGAAGCTGTCCTGAAAGACTTTTTTACTGAAGCCCTCCTCCTACACGGAGGGTATATTGCCCACTGTGAGCTCCACAGAGATGGGCAAAGGCATCCCTTACCAACAGGAGCTTGAAAGAAGAGCTCTTATAAATAAATGCAGCACAATCACTTGGGTTTAATCCAATATTTATTTAAAATCAGTGTTCCCACATCCCTTTGGGAGCACTCCATCAGGAACACAAGTGTGTTGTATCTGTGGGCTACAGGCACCAAAGCACCCAGCCAGCTGGGGCTGCTCACACACCTGAAATATTTTCCTGACTACATCAAGCTGCGGCTCATAAGGGACAAAGGGGGAAGAATCTGAGCTGGTGAATATTGCTGAGGTCCCATTAAGTCAGCACTGTGATGCTGATTTACACCTGCAGATCATTTAGGCCAGGACCCTCTGCCCTACCCTAGCAATTTTATGAATTCAGCCTGATTGCAGAATACCCACATGTGAGCCAAACTAGTGATGTTTGACAAGCTTGCCTGAAAACTCATTAAATATTCTCTTCATTCATGAGTGTTAAGTGTTCTTTGAGAATTCTCCATTATGCGCTTCAAGTGCACAATATTGTGAGTACAATTTAGGACAGGTCAGATAGAAACTTTATTAACTGTGATAATCATGAGAGAGCATCTCCCCCTTTGCTCCCTTTTTCTCTGCCAAGTGATTGTGGAGATCCAGCCTACATGTGTTTTTTGGGGAAAAAAAAAAAGATAAGAGGTGAGGAAAACAATATTTTCAATGTTAACAAAGCCAGGTATCCACCCCTGGGAGAGATGGACTCCTCGAGTGCCTCCCTAACTGCCATAATTCTAAGAAGGAAAGGAATCGAACAGAAAATACTGTGGCACTATGGGGAGGGGAGGGCTGCTGTTGGTTAGCTGAGCTAACTTCTGAGCTGTTATCTGCTCAGGAGTGGGGCGTTGGAAGCAAGCAGAGGCTGTCAGTTTTCAGTTGAAAGGAATGTTCTTTTAGTTAGGAGAAATGCTTCAGCCTGACCTCTCAAAATCTTAAACATTAATAATTTTACCACGTCAAATGAATTGCAGAGTTTTTGTTTTGTTATTATCAGCATAAAGTAACAAAACCTGGTTTGGGCTGAAATGCCAGGTTTGTTTTTTCTTTGCTTTTAATGCATGTGACAATATAAGGATGATGTTGGCAATAGTTATTCCCTTACTGTTGTATTGATTCAGATGATTTACATTCTTTCTACTCAAGCTATGAAGTTTCTACTTCAGCATACTAGGACTGGCGACATAGGCTTTCTCAGCGTCAGAAACTTGATTTTATGATGACTTTTCCCAAAAGAAAAAAAACCAAAAACCGTTTCTGCCTTTCATTTTAAATGGAGCATTTGCAGGAAGGCTTTGCAGTGTTACATCCAAAACCTTCTCCTCGAGGCTGTTCAGAGCCCTAAACCCTCCAGTACCATAAAGCGATGTGCCAAGCCCGTGCAACGTTCAGAGCAGAGGGGGTGAGGGTTAGCCCAGGCTCCCAGGGCTGGGATGCGGAGTCTCCAGTGCCTCAAGGGTTACACCGGGGCACTGCTGCTGCTGCGCTAATACAGCCTAAGCTGATATTAGCCAAGCTTAACTTCTTTCAGCAGTTTGCAGATGGGAAGGGGGTGGGACGTCCTGGAGTCAGCAGTTCTTAAACAAGTCCATGGAACGCCAGCCTGAGACCCAGCCATGAGCTGACTGCCTGTAAGGGGAGAGGAGGGGAAACCTGCTTCCCTGGAGCTGGTAAGTCCATGGATATTATTTTTATTTGTTTATTCGGGTGCTCTTGCTGATGAGCTGCTTGGCGTGGCGGGACCCCGGAGGGCTTCGCTCACGCCGGCGCAGCCGCAGGCTCAGCGGCAGCTGGGCTCCGGGATGCTGGCGGGGAAAAAATGTCAAAGAAACCCAAAAAACCCCACCAAAAACAACAAAAAAGGCGGGGTGCGGGGGACCCCTCCGGGTAGAGGGACCCACGGCTACAGCTGCCACGGGGAGGGCTGGGTGCGCTGGTGTGGCAGTGCGGGGAGAGCCGGCGGGGTGAAACAGCA
The DNA here is from genome assembly GCF_963210335.1 of Falco punctatus. NCBI lineage: Eukaryota > Metazoa > Chordata > Aves > Falconiformes > Falconidae > Falco > Falco punctatus. The sequence goes on along the minus strand of NC_137588.1, from coordinate 63,212,549 downwards.
CGGGGGGTGGTTTGCAGTGTGCTTTTGTTTCAGGTGTTTCTAACAGCCTCAGGGTGGGGGGGAGAGGCTGCAGCCTGGGTCAGGCCGGGGGTCACAGCCCTGGGGCAGTGGCCCCGCAGGCAGCTGGTCCTGAGGGCTGGTGGAGCTCCAGCCTGGGGCTTGGGGACCCTCTGGGGGCTCACCGGGGGCTCACGGGGCTGACAGCTCTGCCACGCTCTGGCCACCTGTCAGGGACAGTTCACCTGGCTGCGGAGATGGAGCTGCAGAGATGGAACCTGGTTTCTGGGGCTGCCCTGGGGGGGCTCTGCCGTTTTGGGCTTTATTCCCCCAAACTCTCGGCCCCTGCACATCAGGGCTTGTTTCCCATAGCGGGAACTCTGTGGGGACTGGCAAACTCATGTAGCTGTGGTTGGCACCCTGCCAGTTTCCAGGCTTTTTATATATCGAGTTTCAACCACCCAGACATGAGGTAGGCTCTTTGGGATGGACATCACTGTCCATGGGATCTCCACATGCTGGTGACTGGCAGGTGCCTTTGCCAAAGCTACACTGCAGTGGCAGGTTACAAGTGTTAAATGTGCAGTGTGATGTGGTTCCCAACCAAACACTGTGGATTCACACGTCCCTCAAACACGTAACCATGTGCGTGCTCTATCCACGTGGGGAAAAACTGGTGTGTGGGGTATGAACGCTGGTGGGGTGTAACCCTGGTTTTAGGCACAGTAGTGCCTTTTATTTTTAGGCATGTGCACTGTAGGCATGAAATACCCACTCTGGATGTCGAATGTGGTTTCTTGCCTGCTGTGTTGCATTGGTGTGTGCCCCACCCCTGGTGCATCCCATCCTTGGGTGTGATGGGGACAGGTTGGGTTGGGGATGCCAAAAAGGTGTCCTCAGGGGTTTCCAAGAGGCTTGTGGAGGGTTCGTGGTTGTTGCTGGCAGTGTACACTGCATGGCGGGTCAGCATGGCTGTCGGGTACCACTGCCGAGGTGGTTGTGTGCAGCTGTGGGGCCTCCTTGGGAAATCTGCACCGACAAACGTGGTTATTTGCTGTTTTCCGGCGCGGTGAGAGCAGTCCCCAACGCAGAGGCTGTTTCTGCAGCGATAGGTTTGTTTTTACTGGCTTTGCATGCAAAAGTGAAATGTAAAGTTATGTTCCTTTAAACGCATGGTGGTATTCTCATGCACAGAAAATATGCGAAGATTATTTTGAGAAGCTCTGGCTGTTTACAGGCACCGTGTTTCAGTGGTGACCGCGGGCGCTGGCGCGGGGCCCGGGCAGGCAGAGGGCATGGCAGGAGCCGGCAGGTCTGTGCAGCGGGCCAGGCTGCCGCACCGCGCTTCTCCTGCCTCAGCTGGCCATCCCGCTGCCTTGCCTTCAGGTCTTTTGGCACATGACCTCCTTCTTTCCTAACCCTTATTTTCTTGCCCCTTGTTGCTCTGCAAGGTTGCCAATTAAGCCTTGAGGAACTTTTGAACCTTCCCTCAGCTGCTGGTTTGTTTTGGGATAAAGCCTGGGCCTGATTCAGGCAGCACGTTACATGCGTGCAGGGTCCGGGCACAGCCCTGCTCGCTCTGGCTGTGCTTACACCGTTAGGGTCCCCTTGCTGCCTCCCAACTGCGACAACAGGGTCCTTCAGAAAAGCACTACAACTTGCAGGGCACTTGATTGGTAATTAACCTGGTCTAATTATAGACTGCTTACTGTAAGTGAGGGATACAACTGTATTTATTATAGTTAGATCATGACACTACTGTTACTTTTATTTTTAAGCTCCCATTTTCAATGTCATTTTCTAGTTTCAGATTCTGGTGTGACAGTCATAACACTGCCTTTACGGGCACACGTGTGACACATGACTAGCAGAAGGCCTTTTAGTCTGCTTGTTATTCCATTCTCTGCTTTTACTGCGGTGGCAGATCAGTAGGTCTGGGAGCTCTTCAAGCTGTAATATTGGTTTAAAGAGAATTGCTCCTTATGATAAATATAGTGCTTAGCTATTATATATTACAAGCTAGCAGCTCTCAGTCTGTCTTCTGTAGTGGCAGATGAAAATCTGCAGTGTGACATGGCATGGACAGCATCCTGTGGACAGTGACAGCCCTGATGTCCAGGATCTTCATGGCTGGAAGCAATGCCAGCTGCAGTTTGGGCCACTTGGCCCTGCTGCAAATGCTTTCTACGTAACTGTTGATATTGCAGAAGGCACCACAAAATTGAAATTTGACCAAGTAAGAGTTTCAGTCCAGTCTGAGCTGTCAGTGAATGCAGGCTAATGCATGGCTGGGAAGTGGTGTACAAAATGTTCCTGTTCTTTCTTGTCCTCTGCAGGACTAGCTCTGAGCATGCCAGTGCGTTGTCTCGTAAGCATTATGGAAGGTCTTCTCTTATGAGCTTGTTTAGGTTTGTGCATCACTGTGGGTGATGCATTCCCAGGGCTGCCATACTTGTCTGAACGTAAAGCAACAGCCGTGCGAGATGCTCAGAGTGTTATTCAGAAACCACTTTATTCTGGTACTGCTGCAAAAAGAAACAGCAGCAATAAACCCAGAAAGGTTTGCAGCTGGATCACAGATATTTGTGATCTGGGCTGCTGCACAGATAGTTGTGCTGGTGCCTGGGAAAGACAGGGTGGGAGTGGGGAGGCAGGGGGGCTCCTTGCCCAGCAGGGCTCACTGTGCTGTCCAGCCAGGGCACATTGTGGGGCACCAGAGCCCACATGGGCTTGGCAGCAGTGTGCTCCCAGTATGGCAGGAGGTGGGGGTTTGGTGGGCTGGGGAGCTGCTCTGCTCCCACCAGCTGTGGCCAGGTGAAGCACAGGGTGGTCCCTGCCACTGTGTGCTGCCATTCTGGCATTAAACGAGGCCACCCTGAGCCGTGGTGCCAGCAAACTCTCCAGCTGCCCTCCCTGCACGCCTCCTTCTGGCTCCATCCCGGCACCAGTGCTTATGATTCCAACCAAGCCCCCACCTGGGGTGATAGTATGGCAACCAAGCATTTTTTCCTGTTACTTCTGAGGGATGGTTAGGTTTGTGCCAGCTCAGTTGCCTGCTCAGGCCAACACCATGCACCCCAGGGTGGGCATAAGGCAGAGGGGAGCAGCGGCTCGGGGCGGGGAGCCCCATGGCCCCACTCCAGCAGCGGGGTGGGTTTGGGTCACCCCATCCCACTGTGCAAACAGCAAGCAGGAACCCAGCCTGGCACAGTGTGTGTAACAGTGGGAGAGCAGCCAGGGGCCAGCTCCTGCCTTCTGGTGTCCCTTCAGCCCTCCCCATGTCACTGTGACTGGTCTCACACGTACTGAGCATGCAGACACGGCCAAGGGCAGCATGTGAAGGGTCGTGGAGAGCTGAGCCGGGCTGGGAAGTGACAGTGTTGGGACCTGCCTGTTTGCCTGGCAGTGACCTGTTGTGGGGACAGAGCAGAGCCAGCCCACGCTAGCCAGGGCAATGCATGCTCGTGTACCTGCTTCTTCCCTGCCTGGGCATGCAAGAGTGGGAAATTTCACCAAAATCTCTTTTCCTCCACCCAGCCCTGGGCTAGGGGCTTTGGAGACCGTGATGGTCGCACAAGGCCTGGCTCAGCTGTGTTGAGGTAGGGAGACTGAGAACGAGCCCTGCAGAGCAGGTTACATCCCACCTGGGTGTGTTGAAGGGCAGCCTGCAGGGGTGCAAAAAGTGACCCCTAAGAGCTGGGGGTAGCCTGTGGGTTGGGAGCGCGGGTGCAGCGCTACTGTAAATTGCAGCCTCTGCTGAGCAATGGAAGGTGTGCTTGTCATGAAAGAAAGGAGGTGGGGGCGGCGGAAGAAAAAGTAACTAGAACAATGAAATGGGAATTAGCAAAGGCTGGAATTGAACTTCCCCAGCCTGCTGGGTGCTGTGGTTGGACCTCCCTTTCCTTCCCTGCCACATTGGGCTGGTGGGTCCCTGCACCTCTGCATTGACCAGCACTGATGCTGCTGCAAAAACTTAAGGTTACTGGGATTCTTACTTGGGCCATGGTCTCTACAGACAGGGAGGTTTGTTTAAATCCGACCAATATTTGAAGACAAATGTCAGAACTTTGCCTGGCAACAAGCCATTGAGCTCTTCACGGAGCACCTTTTTCTTTCCACTCTTGCATGCAAAACGGTGTGTCATGGGTGCAGCTGCCTTTTCCCACTCCATTCAGTGCTTCTCTTTGTACTCTGCCCTAGATAACTATTTTTATGCAATTATTTAAGCTGTTTGTTCATTGTCTGTCATGTGGCATTCAAGAACCATATAGTATATGGGACAGTCAACCGTCAATGTCACTCAAAAAAACCCCACCCTAAAAAAAACCACCCCAACCAAATCCCACAAAACCCTCACCAAACAACACAGCCCCTTCCTCACAAGAACTGAGATTTACAAGTGATCACAGATAATCATAAAGGTGGGGGGAGCTTTGCAGATGCTCTGCAAGCATCTTCCAGAACTGAACCCAAGCCTTGGCAGGGATGCAGGGACAGAACAGCCCTGCTGTAATGGTGCCTGCGCAAACACGAACAGGATTCGCTGGCACCTGTAAACTCTGCCATAAGGCTGAGGGGCAAATTCTTTCCTGCTTTAGTCACCTCCACGGGTTGCTCCCAGGGCCATGCCGCCTGTGAGCAGAGCCAGGGCAGCGGGCAGGATGTGGGCAGGATCAGGCTGTGGCTTCCCCAGATGAAACTTTGCAGCTGCTGAGCTGGTTTTGGCACAGCAGCCCTGATAGCGCTGCAGGCAAAAGACCGAAGACACAGAAAACCACACCGCTTTGGGGGTTTGCTTTTTCTTCGGGCTGGGTTTTGTTTCAGCTTGGAGGAATTCCCTGAGCCAGCTCGGGGTGAGCATGCAGCAGCCACGCTGGCACAAGAAGGGTGAGATGAGGGAGATGGTGGGTACAAAAATATCCCAGGTGGGTTTTGCCATCTGAACTTCATCCTCTACAACCACAGGCTGAGGATTTTAGCCTCGTCACTAAAACCTCGTGACTCTGGTACAACACGTGCTCGTGCTGGGTAACATTTTAAGGACTTTTCAGCAGTTAGAGGAGCTTTTTCGTTCACCAGGCCTTAGGCAATTGGAGACTTGAGACAACAGAGCTCAGAGCTGTGGAGTTTTTCCCTTCTGGTAGGAAACTTAAAATACTTGCGCGGGCTTCTTGAGGCTTTGTTATCCTGACGAATGGCAGATTTGGACCAGAATCCCACTCTCAGCTTTCCTGTACGCGTGAGTCATGGTGGCTTCAGAGTACCACTGTGCCAGTCTGCTCGGGGGTGTGAGAGGTATTTTTAGGTTGGCTCACATCTGTGAGTGGTGCCCGAGTGTGGTGAGGAGGTGTGCGACTGGAGGACAAAGCTTTCCTGGGAGGTTTGGCATCAACGGCTGGATAGGTGGACCCGATGCTGAACGATGAGGACGAGCTGGTGACGTGGCTCCCAGCACAGGGCATTTCAAGTCAGCTGGGTGGTGGATTTTGTTCTCTGAAACATCCCAAATATATGAAGTAAGATCTCCCCACAGCAGCTGAATTGTTTATTGAATAATTTCTCTGTGCAAGGGACTGGTATGCTGTAGATATTTTAGATACTTTAAATACCTCTATGTGTGATTACTGAGCTCTTTCTGTAAAACTGGACTTTCAGGACATTGAGCTCCTTGTTAGCGTTTTTCCCTTTTTAGCAGATGCTTGCAAAGACCTTGAGTCTTGCAAATGCATTTCTCGGCGGTGCAGAGCAGGAGGGAGCAGAGGCCAGTGCTGCTCCTCCGGGTTGCTCAGAGATTCTCATCCTTCATTTGCACCCTGCCTTTGGTGCTGGGTGGCGAGAAGGCTGGTGGGTCAGTGGGGTCCCCTGCACCCAGCACTGGGATCTGCCACCAGCTCGGTCCCCGGGAGCCACAGTGGAACGTGGTGCTGTCGTCATGCTGTTCATGCAAGAGGTACTTGGTGAGGAATTTTTTCACGAGCTCAAGATGCCTCTGCAACAATATTACTGGCACAAGTGTTAATCATAGTCACCCAGAGCAGGGGAAATTTTTTATATGTATATATTTTATATATATCTGCACACACAAGCATATACATCCACATATGCAGATAGATAATTTTGTGTGTATGTATAAGTGTGTATATAATGGTACCAAATTCTTTGGCAGCCTTTCCTCTGAGAAAATTTTTCTGCACCCAGACTGAAACTAGTGGTGCAGTTTTTTAGGAGGTGCCTGCCTCCTAAAAAAATTAAAATAAAAATAAATCAAATAAAATAAATCCAGCTTACGTCATTGGGCCAAGTTTATACCACAACCCCCGCATGTGCTGAACCAGTCCCTTTCATTCATCCCTGTCCTCTCACTGCTCTGTGCGGTGACCAGAGGTCACGCGAAAGCAGCGCCAGCTTGCTTGCTGTGAATTCTATTTGCCTTATTCCTCTCCAGCAGATCAGAGAGGCTTGACCCGGACGTAAAGCCTTTTTCCGTGGCAGATAACTGCCTTGCTGACGGGAGAGGGACAGCACTGGGGGTGAGTGGGGAGGCAGTGGCACGGGGACAGTTCCTGATGCACTGCGGTGGTCCCACGTCTGCTTCCCATGCCACAGGCACCCAGGTCGGGGTGCACTGAGCCCCCGGCCGGCTCTGCCAGCACGAAAGCAATTCAAGCTAAAGAGGCTTATGTACCATTGAAACCTCGTTCTTTAATAGTCTTGTTGGCAAGAGGCCAATTTAACAGATTGGACGGGTCTGATTCCCAAAGGAAAGGGAGAGGGAGGTTTTTCATTAGCAAAAATAAAATATAAAAGTTATAAACGGTTTTTATTAAATTTCTTGCTTACTGGTGCTTCTCCAGTCTCTGCTCCCTGGAGAGGTGCCACAGGCTCGCAGACATCATGTGCTGTTCCTCCCTTGTTCACCATCTATGCAAATAGATGTCCAAGAGCAAATCTGTATTCTGCATCCATTCCCTCTCACACCTTATGGCGTCTGAGTCCTGGCATAGTAATAAAAAAAAAAGCAATTTTATCTCTAAAGTCTTCCTTTTCTCTCTCTCTCTCTCTCCTTTTCTCTCTCTCTCTCTCTCTCCTTTTCTCTCTCTCTCTCTCTCTCCTTTTCTCTCTCTCTCTCTCTCTCCTTTTCTCTCTCTCTCTCTCTCTCCTTTTCTCTCTCTCTCTCTCTCTCCTTTTCTCTCTCTCTCTCTCTCTCCTTTTCTCTCTCTCTCTCTCTCTCCTTTTCTCTCTCTCTCTCTCTCTCCTTTTCTCTCTCTCTCTCTCTCCTTTTCTCTCTCTCTCTCTCTCTCCTTTTCTCTCTCTCTCTCTCTCTCTCTCCTTTTCTCTCTCTCTCTCCTTTTCTCTCTCTCCTTTTCTCTCTCTCCTTTTCTCTCTCTCTCTCTCTCTCCTTTTCTCTCTCTCTCTCTCTCTCCTTTTCTCTCTCTCTCTCTCTCTCCTTTTCTCTCTCTCTCTCTCTCTCCTTTTCTCTCTCTCTCTCTCTCTCCTTTTCTCTCTCTCTCTCTCTCTCCTTTTCTCTCTCTCTCTCTCTCCTTTTCTCTCTCTCTCTCTCTCTCCTTTTCTCTCTCTCTCTCTCTCTCTCTCCTTTTCTCTCTCTCTCTCTCTCTCTCTCCTTTTCTCTCTCTCCTTTTCTCTCTCTCTCTCTCTCTCTCCTTTTCTCTCTCTCTCTCTCTCTCTCTCCTTTTCTCTCTCTCTCTCTCTCTCCTTTTCTCTCTCTCTCTCTCTCTCCTTTTCTCTCTCTCTCTCTCTCCTTTTCTCTCTCTCTCTCTCTCTCCTTTTCTCTCTCTCTCTCTCTCTCTCTCCTTTTCTCTCTCTCTCTCTCTCTCTCTCCTTTTCTCTCTCTCCTTTTCTCTCTCTCTCTCTCTCTCTCCTTTTCTCTCTCTCTCTCTCTCTCTCTCCTTTTCTCTCTCTCTCTCTCTCTCTCCTTTTCTCTCTCTCTCTCTCTCCTTTTCTCTCTCTCTCTCTCTCCTTTTCTCTCTCTCTCTCTCTCCTTTTCTCTCTCTCTCTCTCTCTCCTTTTCTCTCTCTCTCTCTCTCTCCTTTTCTCTCTCTCTCTCTCTCTCCTTTTCTCTCTCTCTCTCTCTCTCTCCTTTTCTCTCTCTCTCTCTCTCTCCTTTTCTCTCTCTCTCTCTCTCTCCTTTTCTCTCTCTCTCTCTCCTTTTCTCTCTCTCTCTCTCCTTTTCTCTCTCTCTCTCCTTTTCTCTCTCTCTCTCTCTCTCTCCTTTTCTCTCTCTCTCTCTCTCTCTCCTTTTCTCTCTCTCTCTCTCTCTCTCCTTTTCTCTCTCTCTCTCTCTCTCCTTTTCTCTCTCTCTCTCTCTCTCTCCTTTTCTCTCTCTCTCTCTCTCTCTCCTTTTCTCTCTCTCTCTCTCTCTCTCCTTTTCTCTCTCTCTCTCTCTCTCTCCTTTTCTCTCTCTCTCTCTCTCTCTCCTTTTCTCTCTCTCTCTCTCTCTCTCCTTTTCTCTCTCTCTCTCCTTTTCTCTCTCTCTCTCTCTCTCTCTCCTTTTCTCCTTCCCCTTTATGTTTCACTGAGTTCTAGTGGAATCGTAGTCAATGAGAACTAATGCCTTTGCTTTGACTCTGAAATTAAATATACAATTATTATTTGACCCTGTAAAGAATTGCGTAATCCAAGTAAAACACGGTAATTGTGGCTTAGATGATGTTGTGCTTGGGAGTCAATTATTTTGCTCGCAGTGGGTAAAATTAAGCACCTGCAAGAGTTTGTTTTGGTCTGTCTTCATGGGTGGGGGGCATTTTTTTTTTAAATGGAAAACGCAATTTTGATGGAAATTTACTGTCCCAAAAATCAAAGCAGTGATACATCACATGGAAGCCATGGGAGTTTGCTTCAGTGGTCTGACCAAAGGTGAGAGGCATGAAATGGGGAAAGGGGCTATAGTGAAAGCTGACACTTTATAGGAGCAAAGGCAAGTAAAGTTTAAAAAAAAAAATTGAATAATATTAGCCTTGATTCAGCCAATAACCCCAATAATTGCTGAATCCCAAGTAATTACAGCTGATTAATCCTTGCAGAGTACAGAGGGTCCCTGCATACACATCTCTGTGCAAGATGGGTCAGGGCTGTGGGGTTGCTGCTGCCTGAGCCGCTCGTGGGGGGCTGCACCGAGCAGTGGTGGATTTTGCGTCGCTGTTGTGGCAGTGGGTTTATACCACAACAGCACGTGTAGGACAGAAGCAGTTAGGAGTCTTGCAGAAGTATGTGAGCGAAGTATCGCTTGATCTTCTGCTTCGTTTTGGGGCTGTTTACTGGACTTCTGCACATGGATTCTTTCATAGTTTCAGATACTTTTGGTGCTCGTATTTTCCCCTTTATCATCCCCTTTATTGTTTCTCAAGCAGTTTGTAAGGCTTGCCAGTTGTCTGGCGTCTGGTGTCACAGCAGCGTAGTCCTTCTGTAAGGTTTTCAGTAGCTGTCTGTAATGATCACGAAGTATAACGGCATTTCCTCCCTGTTATTAACTGTTACATGCTGTAAAGTGTGGCATTACCACTTCCATAAACACTACGTGTAAAACTATTAAAAACCCAGAGAGTAAAATTGACCTAATCTCAAACTAGCTGAAAACGGAAAGGTGGCCAAGTACCCTCAGCTTCCCAAATTTTGTCATCTTTAATTAAAACAAAAGAGAAAAAAAAATCTGCAGGTTTGGAATACACTGGGTATTGCGTTTGGCGCTGAAGCATGACAAAAGCTGGACTTCAGGGTTTGCGGTTGGAGATCTCATTAGATCATTTGTTCTCATAAAATCTTCTCCATCTCCGTCTCTGCGAGCGTGCGACCCCTCTGCTGCGGGGTGGCTGGTGTCCCGCCTCCTCGGCTGAGCCCAGACGGGCCTTGGGGTGGGAACTGAAGGTCCATCCAGCTCCTTGTCTTCGTGCCTGTAGAAGCAAAATGCACAGAGATGCATGGCAGAGGCTGGCCTGGTGTCACCTCCCGTTTTAATTAAAACAGTGATTAGGAATTCATAGCCTGTGGTCTCCCAAGAAGCTGCCACCCTGGCCAAGTTAGAGAAAGTCAAAAAAGAATCGTATTCTGCAAGCAATACACAAAATCCCCAGATGCCCCCTGCCTGCCTGGTTACAGCAGCCTCTGCGCACATGGTTTTAGAAACACGTTAATCACTGCAACAGCTTCCATTTAATTAGGTTTCCAGTGATGCAGTCTGACTAATACCTGCTGGTTTTATGTGTCCCTGTGAATTTGGATGTTCCGTTACCCTACGTAAATGGAGACTCACGTAGTGACATGAGCACGAGATGATTTGTATCCTCATCCCAGTGTCACCTGCCCCGTGTGTGCGGAGTACTGCCAGCCTGCTTTTCTTCGGCAGGGGAGAATGGGCCAAGTGTTGCCAGGTGCTTCCTCGTGCAAATCTTCTGTCACTGACCCCGGTTCTACAGATCTCAGAGTCTGGGGTCTGCGGAGTTGAATGTGGGAAAACACAGCTTTAGGAGTTCAACAAGCTCATACTGTTTCACTTGAGTGAAATCCCTCTAAATCTCCCTCTCTGGATTGAGATGTTTTAGATCCTGTAAATTCTGTTTCCTTGGTGAAATGAGTGAGCAGCCGGTGCCGTAGCCAAGGACACGGATCTGCGGTGGCTGACAGGCATGTTCCCCTCGCTGCAGCTCACGCCGGGAGAAGCTGTGGGTCTGCGGGCTCCGAGCCATCATGTGCCCACTGGCTGCGTTTTGTAGTGCTCCGTTGCAAACTGTTAATTCTCTTAGCCTGAAAAACTGCTCATTTGATTTTGGTTTAGTACTATAAAGTCAAATGTAAATAGCTTTTTTAAAATTATTATTATTTTGCTTGAGTATAGAGATTGTAATTAGATGCTTTGCCCGGTTTCCAATGTAAAATGAATCAACTGCCTCTTCCCTACCCCGCTGTGAATGCATGGTGGGCAGGAAGATAAAGGCATCTCAAAAGGAGCTCTCCTTCCCAAGCAGGCGCCCAGGCGCTGATGTAATGGTGGGAAGGATGTGACTGCACGACCACACAGAATGGGTAAAATTTTAATTGCATTATGGATACACCAGTACTTTGAGGCTCTTCCCACACTGGTTTATGTCACTGGAACTCCATTGACTGAGCTGGAGTTACAGAATCACTTCCAGCAGGAAAAGATCAAAACAGGAATCGCACAATAGCGCTATTTGTAACCGGAAAAATAAATAAATAAGCATTGTCCCCTGTTAACAAAGGCTGGTGGGTGATTTAAAGCCCAATGTCCCTGCTGGCTACCCAAAGCCCAGCTGCAGAAGCCCTCTTCACCCCAGCCCTGGGTGGGGGAGGTTCAGGCGTGCCGGCTGGCTCGGGCAGCGATCCCTCCTCCCAGCTAACCAGCACTACCTCCTCTCCCCAAACCGCTTTCTTCTGTCCCCCCCCTTGTGTATTTGTTCCCTTTTCTCTGCCATGGGAATACTTTAGAAATCCAGTGCTAATGTGAAGTCCTGTTTGGACTAAGTGGAAATGCCGGTGTTTCCAGGTGCCCCGTGCATGGGTGCTGTGCTCTGCTTGCTCTTGTGCCCAGGGCCAGTGGCTTACAGGGAGCATGCACTGCAGCAGGGCGGTGGGTTCACTGCAGGTAACAGAAATGGGGCAAAACTGCTGGAGAAGGGGTGTGGAGAGCATCCTGCTGCTGCTCCCGAGGCGGAGGTGGCGGCAGCATCTGCTCGCAGTGCGCTCTGGGGTACAAGAAAGTACTTACGTATGGCTTTATTTAATCACAAGGGATCTAAAAATCCTTGCAGACTTCATGATTGCAGGAATTTGTAAGTTCACCATGGAAATGGGCCAACAGCTTCCCTTGAGCAGAGGAAAAGTGAATTTCTGTCTTCCAGTCATGCTTATTTATTTAGTCCAGCTGATGTGGTTACAAATGAAGGATTCTGCCATCTGTGCCAGGGATAGGATCCTCTGTGCAACAAAAACTTCAGGTTGGTGGGAAATAACGGCTTGAGCAGGGCATTAGGAGAAGGCAGCAGAATGTGGCGCAAGTGATCAGAAATAATAAATGTACCATGAGCATCTGATTGAGGTAAATGTTCTGATTTTTCCCCTGGGAGCGGATGGAATGAGTGCAATTTAAGCAGTTTCCCCATAGGTCTTGTGTAACTCTGACTGCTGCAGTATGTTCTACCTCGCTGCAGGCAGATGCTGCCAACAGCACCCTGCTCGTGGTGCTCGATGGCCCACGGTGTCCCTGCCACCCCCCCAGTAAGGGGCATATACTCCATGCAAACCCAAGGAACACTATGCCCATCACTTTGTTCAAGCCAAATACCTCCTAGCAATTATAAATAATTTTTAATTCCGTATTGAAGCATTGTATCTTTTCAACAGATGAAAAGCACGCTGTTGATGTCTCCAGAGCATTTTTCAAAATCTGGGTACTGATGTAAATCACACCTGATACATGTGAAAGGGCTGTAAAGTCAGTAAAGGTGTGACCACGCTTTCTTCATGATCTGTATTATGGATACAAAGATGATGGGGGGACTGGAGCATCTCCCTGATGAGGAAGGGCTGAGAGCCGGGCTGGTTCAGCTTGGAGAGGAGAAGGCTGAGAGGGGACCTTATCTATGTCTCCAAATGTCTTCAGGGCGAGTGCCAGCAGGATGGGGCCAGGCCCCTTCCAGTGGTGCCCAGCGACAGGACAAGGGGCAACGGGCACAAACCGCATCACGAGAAGTTCCAGCTCCACGTGAGGAAGAACTTCCCTGCCCTGCGGGTGACGGAGCCCTGGCACGGGCTGCCCAGCGAGGCTGGGGGGTCTCCTTCTCTGGAGACATTCAAACCCGCCTGGACGTGGTGGGTCCTGCTCTAGGAGAGCTGCTGCAGCGGGGGGTGGGGTGAGCTCCAGCGGCCCCTGGCCGCCCTGGCCCCGCTGTGACTCTGTGATTATAACAGAAGTACTTTTATTCCTGTACTATAACAGCATCTGTCTTCAAACAGTCATTCTTTTTATTGTGACCCTGACTTTCACAATCATTTCGACATTGCTACAAACTCCAGATGCCCATGGATGCCCTGTACCCCGACAGATGTACAGAAGGGCCTGGCCCTGGTGCTCCCCAGGCAGCACCCGCAGCCGAGCAGGGCAGAAGCACGTGGCTGTGGCCGGACATCCCCCCCTGGCAGTGCTGCCGCTGCTTTGCTGTTCCCACAAGCATCTTCCCAGCTTTCCACTTTCAGGTTTGCTGCACAGGTAGATGCAAAACACCGCTCACAGGCTGGTGTCGAGGGAGTCATTCTCAAGATCTCAGTGTAACCACAACCATGGTAAACTGGGAAGCTACTTTTGGTGCAACAGGCTGTTTTAAGTGGGACTTGCTGAAATGCTTTTGCACAAATAGCTAATTCATCGGTAAATGAATAGCTCCCTCACTGAGCATTCCTACTTTTTGCAGCTTGCTAGTAAATGTGTGTTTGGCAAGTTGCTTTTCACAGCCTGATGTGGAGAAGGGAGAAATCAGCATTCTGTCTCAGTGCATCCTAATGTTGCACCCATGTAGTCGATATCTTACCAGATGTGGAGATTTCTGGAAAGATGCTAAAAGCTCAGGACAAAATTACCCCCTGGGTGGCTCTTGCACAGTAACATCATCTGGATGCTGTTCCATTTGCTCTGCTCATTGCAGCTGTTCTTGGAGAGGCTGGTTCTGGTCCCAGAGGGTTTGCTCAGTCGGGAACTCGTGCAGGGGCAGAGGTGGCTGCGGGATGCTGGGCTGGCACTGGGGTCCAACATCTAGCCCAAGGGATGACTGGGCCAGAGCCCATGTCGTAGCCCAACAACGGGTGAGGTTAATTGTTTGCTGTGAATTTTTTTGCTCATGCAAACTTAAAAACCTCCTCCAGAGCCTTGGCGAGGGGTGCCCCCCTGTTTGCTCCAGCCTCCAGAGCTCGCTTGGCACAAATAGGGGAAGAGGCTGTGAGAGGGTAGTCCTGACCTTCCACATAACCCAGACACTGTTCCCAGGAGGAAAAAAGCTGGTTTGTGTTAACGTCAGTGGTGGCATTGTGGGGGAAGTCTTGGCCCTGCCACGGGAGCGAAGCCCCCCTGTTAATCACTCAGTAACTCCACAAGCTGGAGCGAGGCCAGAGGGTGAGAGGAAAGGGGCTGCCTGGGCTCCTGCGGCAGAAAAACTTTCTCTTTAAGATCCTGATTGCTGGTAAAGTCATAAAGAAAGCTGTGGGGCTTAACAGGAAACCTTAACTGTTTGGATTCCCTCCTCTACAGCATCTGCTTGGCTTGTCCCTTGCAGGGGTGGCTGTTACTGGAGATTCCCTGCTGGGGAGTTGATACTGGCCTGTTACTGTAAATACGAGTTACTTAAAATGTTTCTTGTGTGCTCAACACCCAAAGACAAGTCCCCTGAGGACAGCCTCACCTTGTGCCCCGGGAGCAGTGAGCCGGCTGCTTGGCTTCTCTTGCTGGTGCCCGTTTCTGTACATGCAGAAGAGGACAGTAAGGCAACCTGCAGCGGCTGTGTTTGGAAAGATGCCCCATCAGCTGCTTGTCCTCTGCCTTCCCAGCGAGTAGCTCGTGCTCTGTGAGTCTGGCACAAGGCAGACTGTACGTATGGCGGAGACCTGCCCTCCTTGCGCTCACAGCAAAACGATGCTGGCAGGTATATAGTGAATGAGATGGGGACAGCAGCGTTATCCTGTGTCATAAAACTTGTCCTATCACCTGTCTCCCCTATGCACAACCCTCTGGAGAAAAGGTTTTTTCTTTGCTTTGAGCACTGTTGGAGCAGTTCAGGGGCTGGCAGTGGGGGCTGGGGGGTCCCCGGCTGTCCCACTGTATCCAAGGAGCCGAGGCTGCAGCCTTTCCCTTCTGGTGCCGGGACGGCACCCTGCAGGACTGCCCGCTGGGGAATGCCCTGGCATTTCCCACTCCAGGAGCCACCCATCTCTCCAGGGGAGCATCCGGAGGCGTCGTGTCTGGCAGGACGGCAGGGTGGGGACCCTGTTCTGGCGTGCTCTCAGCCTGATACCCCGGCACTCCTTTATCCCCACTCGGCAGCCGTTTGTTGTTTCTTCCAGGAAATGTTTAAGCAACGAAATGAAATTTTCCTTGGCTTCAATCACCTATAATTTACCCTGATGTAAATCATAAGGAACTTGAAGTCGAGAACATGAAGCTGGCACAAGGGCAGAAAGCGGTGTTTCAGAGCGTGTCCGCACAGCGTTTTGCACACAGAGGCACGCTGGCTTCGCCCCGTTCCGCCTGAGCCAAGGGCTTGTGGCTGGAGCTGGTGCCGCGCTGCCTGACCCTGCCAGGGGCTGTGGTCACCATGCAGCCCCCCTCCTGCTTGGGAAAGGCAGATCAAGCTCCTGGCAGCCCTCAGGGTACAGTCATAGCTGGATCCTAGAGCTTGTCACAGCATCTGTCTGCTGTAGCTAACTGCAGCTGCATCCCCTAATGTACATTTGTATTCAGCTCTCCTTTAGAAGTGAGTTGGCTGCTCCTGCTCGCCCTTGTAGGGATGCTTCCTCCTTTCTTGTATCTCTTCCATAGATGCTGTTCTTCCCAAGTGAAGGTCTGTGGTGGTGGGCGCCCCGTGGGTCAGCAGAGCAGTGTGTTTGAAATGGCTGACAAGGGAAAGTATGTCCTCCCCATGCTGCCTGCGCTCGTCCGGCAGCCTGACCTGACAGCATCCTTCTGGCTCTTGCAGAGTTTGCCGTTTCGCTCGTGGAGAAGATGCAGGCTCAGGAAATCCTGCGGAGCCTGCGGCTCCCCGAGTTCGACGACCTCAGCCAGTTTTTCCGCAACCTGCCAGCCACAGCACTGGTGGGCATTGGTGCCTTCGCAGCCGTTGTTGCCTACTGGTTTGCCAGCCGGCCCCGGGCCGTGAAGCCGCCCTGCGACCTGCGGATGCAGTCGGAGGAAGTCGAGGTGAGGCCAGAGGCACCCCAGCGGGAGCAACTGGGTTCCACTGGTGGTTTACATGCCTGGGGATGCCAGGAGGTGCTTTTGTTTGGTTTTGAGGGCTTCTCAACCTCATCCTGAAATCAGTCGTGTGATGCACTATGCCAGGGATCACTTCACTCCTTAATTTACCTTTTGCTGTAAACTGGAAAGCTAGCCTACAGCCCATTAATTTATTCTCTTAGATTTTCGGCAATGTTTTGGTCTTATTTTTGCTTAGCCATCCATGACCAAATATTACAGGAGCTGCCATGGCATGGGAGAAACCACTGAAAGGCAACAGCTGATAAGATCAAATCAGCTGACACATCTTCTGTGTGCCCATTACCGAGTCTGCTGTGGCAAACTTTGTAATAATAAGAAAAAATAGACCTGAATCCATGCTTAGAGGCTGAGAAGTTATTAATTTTCATGGCTGTAAAAGGTTTTAAAGTTTTATGAAGCTGCTCTGTTTTAAAGAGAAGAAATATTTCTGAAAATTGTTTCCACTTAAATTAATATCTGAAAGTATGATGGGAATTTTTAAAGCCTTTTGTGACGTCCCCTCTAAAACGCTATTGCCTCTAATTCCAACAACTTTTAAAAAGGGTGGGAGAAATCTACATTTTCCAAGACAGTTTTCCCCTTAGGGCTTTAGTGATTTTCCCCTTAGGGCAGTTGTGGTTCGGTCACGCTTGGTGCCTGCCTCCCCTTGCCCCCTCCTAAGCCACCACCGCTGAACCCACACGCTGGGCTCTGGCCTCTGCTTCAGCCTCTCCTTGGTGTTGGTCTAGATGTCCTTGAGAAGGTGTCCGCGGTGCCAGTCCTGGGGACCTGTGGAGCCCAATTGCTCCCCCAGCACATCCCCACTCTGTTACTTGCGCATTTATAATTCCCCCTCGAATCTCCTTGGGAAATACCAAACAATGAGGCAGGTCAAATGCTCCTCTCTGGGCAGGTGGTTGCCCATGTCCCTGGGGCACTGAGGAGGATGTCCCGCCTCCCCCATCCCTTTGGGTGTTGGGGCAGGAATATGGTGGTGGCTCCAGAGGTCTCTCTGGCATTTGGGGAGCTTTATGGTTGTGGATTTCCCCATCTCCCACCAGCCGGGCAGTGCTGATGGCTGTGTCACTTCGTGTCTTGTCATGCTGCCCAGGGCCTGGCTGGGGCACGCCGGTCGGTGATCGGGGACAGCCCGCAGCTGCTGACACACTACTACGACGATGCCAGGACCATGTACGAGGTCTTCAGGAGGGGATTCAGCATCTCCGGTGAGAGCGCGGTGATGAGGAGGCCTTGGGACAGAGGTGGGGAGAGGTGGAGGACCAGGCAACGTGTAGGCTTGAATGAGGGGGCGCTCAGAGGCTTGGGGAAGCTCAGAGGGCATAGAAGCTGAGAGTGTGTGAGCCCGTAAAAGTGTGGGAGGCCCAAATGGTGTAGACACCCATTCAGACTCAAAAGCCAGGGGAGCATGGGAGGCCCAAAAAGGAGATGGAGGCCACCAGAATGTGGGAAGCCACAAAACTGTAGAAGTCACAACAGCAAGAGGCTGAACGAATGGGGGAGGCACAAATAGTGAAGAGGCTGAAAAGTGTAGGACTTCCCCAGGGTGCAGGAGGCACAAAGCATAGAAGCAAAATAGTGTGGGAAGCTGAAGGAGATATGATTGCTGAAGGAGAGAGTGAGCCCAAAAGCGTGTGGGAGGCCAAAAAAGTGCAGAAGCTCAGAGACTGTAGAGCCTAAGGGAGTGTGGGAGGCCCCAAAACTACAGAGGACTATTATATGTGGGAGGCCAAAGCACTGTGGGAGGACCCAGGAGTGCTGACGCCAAAGGCTGAGAGGCCTGAATGCTGGGGTCCAAGAGATGTGGAAGTCTGACAAGTGTAGAGGTTGAAAAGGTGGAGGAGACCAAATGAGGTATAGAGGCCAACAAAGGTGGTGGGAGACCGATGGGATGTTCAGCCTGATAAAGGTGTGAGAGGCCAACAAGGTTTGGGAAGCTAAAAAGATGTGGGAGGCCAATGAGGTGTAGAAGCTGAAAGATTTCTCGGAGACCAACAAGGTGTGGGAGGCCAAAGAGCTATGAGGCGTCCACTGAGACTTGAAAGACCCAAGGAGTGTAGGGTCCCCAGACTTGTAGGAGGGCAAAATACTGTAGAGGCTCAGAGAGTGTGAGGCTGAAAAGGTATGAGAGGACAAAAGAGCGTATGAGGCAAAAGTATTGTGGGAGGATGAAAAAGGGTGCGAGGCTCAGGGAAAGCGGGAGGTCCAGTGGGAGTGGGAGGCCTGAGAGGCAGAGGCCGGGGAAGTGGGAGATCCAGAGAGTGGTAGGTCCAAGCAAGGAGGATACCCAGCAAGGGCAGGGCAGGTGCTGCAGCCTGTGCTGCCCATGGTGGTGTGGGTGACACTTTTGGAGCGTGGGGGGTTTAATTAGGGTTATTATTTGCAATGTGCATTGTTTTGCCCTTTAACGCCATTGAATTTTACTGTGAAGTCTCTTGGTACCACGAGATCTTTTTGCTGCTGCTGGCAGACAGCTTAACATCCTCAATTTTGCAGCATCAGCAAAGCTCATTATACATTATTCATTTCCAGAATATTTGTGAATACATTAAATGGGGCTGATCTGGGCATAGAACTGTGGAACACAGCAGAGCTCTTCCTCTGCTGCAAACATTGATACTTAGGGCTGCTCGTTGCTGCCTTTTCATCACTTACTCATCCAGCTCACTTTTTGTTCCACAATAGGGCAGGGTGAGGGACTCTGGCAAAAGCTCTTAGGAAGGCTGAGTGTGGTGTATCGCTCCCTCGCCCTTACCCCATGATCAACAGTACCACCCAAGAGCTCTCACACACTCGTGAGATGTCCTTTCTTGCTCCAGAAAGCCATGATGACCCTTCCCTGCTCTTCTGTAACTCTTCCTGTGTTTGCTGCTTACGACGTCCTGCCTCACTGAACACAACAATTTCATTGTCAGGTTAATTTTTGGTACCACCAAAAGCCTCAATGAAATTACAAATATTCCACCCTGCAAGACAGGGGTAAATAAATAACTCAGTAGGTGTATGGAGGGATGAATCTTGTGCAAGTAAGTACAGTTAGTAAATCAATTAAACTTTTCAAATATTCATCCTGTCACTTGATGCTGTGCGTTGTTTTACCCTCTTCCAGAGTAGGCTGTGCTAAAAATGGCAGTTTTCACTTTGAAGCATTTAAATGAAAAGGCAGTGAAAGCAGTAGAAGCTGGTGTTTGGGATGTAAGCCCTCATCAGACGCTGGTGCTCACACTACCTTTGGAGAAGCCTTTTAATGAGGCTGTTCAGGGGCAAACCGCTGGTGTCTCCTCTGCGGATGAGGGAGGAGCATTGAGGCGACTGGGAGATCCCTGCAGCTGGTCTCCCATTAGCTGCACTCATGTTTTTAATTTGATTGGGCTCTCCATGAGCTCTGCCCCAGGAGCGAGAGCCAGCCCCAATAACAGATTTACTCTGAGGGCTCCGCTGCACCCCGGCAGCATGGCATGTTGACCCCTGGCACTGCCCCTGTAACTCCGTCATTCTGCTTGTCTTCCAGAAAACGGCCCCTGCCTGGGGTTCAGGAAGCCCAAGCAGCCCTACCAGTGGCTGTCCTACAAGGAGGTGAGCTGAACATGAACCCCCCTGCAAAGTCCTCCCCCCTGGTGCCCGGCAGGAGGGGTGTGAGGGTGCTGTCAGTAACACGCACGCGCTAGCCCAGGGGGTGCTGATGGTGCGGGGACTCTCGGTTTCCCCAGCCGGGCACATCCCAGCTTTGTACAGGTGTGACAGCTTTCGGGGACCCGCTCAGTGCCATGAGCCCGCTCTGGCTGGCAGCACCGACATGCTCCAAGGCCATGGGCATCGCCAGTCAGAGTTCAACTGCTGGGCAGCTACTGATGGCTTGTGATACTGCAAAAAGCCCTGGGCTCTTAGATAGAATAATTTGAGACCCTCCCCATCCAAGTTAGGCCTTCACTTATTTTGTTTTTTCTTATATACCTCTTACTCCAGGTGGCTGAAAGAGCGGAAGCTCTGGGTTCAGGCCTTCTTCAGCAGGGCTGCAAGCCTTCCACAAAGCAGTTCATTGGGGTCTTTGCTCAAAACCGTCCAGAGGTGAGACTTTAAGTTCAACTTGATGCTGTATTGATAACGTTCCTGCCTTGTGAGCTTGCTCTGTACTTGAAGCTTGTTCTGAAGTGTGCTATATCTGCTCCCATGGCCCCGTTCTCACCTTCGTGCTTCCATGTCCTCCTGCAGTGGATCATTTCCGAGCTGGCTTGCTATACCTACTCCATGGTGGTGGTTCCCCTCTACGATACCTTAGGTCCTGGAGCCATTCGTTACATTGTCAACACAGGTAAAAACAAAATTAATGTAATCTTCTTGGAGATCAATTTTGTTGCTCAGAATAGTGTATTTTCTTCTGCTTTCCAAAAGACAGGTGATTATAGTCACTCAGTGTCTTGAAGTTACTTAGAGAGGATTTTGGGGAGCGGCGTGTCTCCATGCAGGGTCAGGGCTGCCTCTGCCGCGTTTCCCATGTGCCCGGTCATGCACAGCCAGGGACGGGGCTGCTCTGGCTGCGGGAATTACTCCACAGCCACCCACTCGTGTGCTGCTTCATGTTTTGCTTCCTAGATTTTTTACCCCACATGGTGAGCAATTTTAGTTTTTTGAGCTGAATCCCAGAATAATTGTAGATGTCAGCTTTGGTATTGATTTAGGTTATCTAGAATTGCAGTAGTTTTCTAAGAGAAATATATGTTATATTCTAAGACTTCTAATGTTAGCCTGAAGTGGATATCGGGACTGATGCAATGTTAGCTATGAACCAGCAGCCAGTCTTGCTTTAAAAAAGATTTACCCTAAACAGCTTGTTTGGCTGCTTTTCCTCCAGCTGACATTTCCACAGTCATTTGTGACAAACCTGAAAAAGCCAGAATACTCCTCGACCACGTGGAGAGGACAGAAACCCCAGGTCTGAGCTCCATCATCCTGATGGATCCCTTTGAGAAGGAGTTGACGGAGAGGGGAAGGCGCTGTGGAGTTCGCATCCAGACCATGCAGGAGGTGGAGGTAAGTTTGCTCTCCCTCTTCTTTTACTATATTTTGTAGTTTCCGTAAAAAGACAGTGAAGTATACAGGGACTCATGAACTGTGTGGCAGGTTCAGTGCCTGGAGAGTATCAGCTTGTGGCTGATACTGCTGATCAGTGCAGTTGCCTCTTAGTGTTAGTCTTTGTTGACAGGCGAGCCAATGTCTCAAACCTTCCTGCTCAAGTAAGATATCAGCTGCGGTTTAAGCCTGCGAAGGGGGGTTGCTATTCAAGCCACTGTCCTCCGACGTGTAAGCCTGCAGGCTCACACTTCTATGAAACAGCCTGGATCCAGCTCAGCCAGCCCAAGCACTACTTGAAATCCAAGAATGGTGTTGCAGTTAATGCAAGAAACTTCGGATAGAAAAGATGACCTAAATGTTAGCTACAAATTTTTCTGCTCCAGCTCATGCTCCCCTGTAATGGTTTGCAATTATTAGCAAGCGAGTTACACCACAGGAATTAAAGTGGGAATCATTTTTGTTTCTTTAATCTCTTTCAGGACTGTGGCCGTGAGAGTCGACATGTGCCTGTGGTGAGTGTTGGCATGCTGCTTTTCCCACTTATAATTGCAGCTGGGTACATTACGTTTATTTCCCTGACAAGAGAGGGAAGGCTTTGCTCTGGGCAGAAGGAACCCTGTGTGCCGTCACCCTCTCCACGTGGAAGGTGGAGGAGGAGCCCAAGGACTGTCGATAACACCACATATCTGCGGTGAATGGTTACTTCATACCCTCCACCTGGGACACTTGACTGACATAGTTCATCCTTGCTGAATGTGTTAATGGGACAGTAATTAAATGCCATTGTTAAGCCACACTAATTCCACTACTGTACCCAAGTGGCACTAGGGGAATGCGTTTGCACTTCTGGCTTTTCAGTGGGGTTTCTGTAGCTCAGAAACACTACTTGGCAGTATTTCTCTGGGATATTTTTTGAAAATTGCATTTTTATTTTTCACTGGTTGCTCATACTTCCAAAAAAGTGCAAAACTTCCAAAAGCAGCCCCTGACTTTCAGGCTGCTTATTTATTCATTCATGACCCAAAATAGCACGTACATGCACCCAAAATATTCTACACGTACTGGTAACGAGAGCAATCAGCAGCTTCAGGAAGTTGTCCCCTGTTGTCAATAATCACATTTCCAGAATTTATCTGAAAATCAGTAAATTATCTTAAGCTTTCCCACACGCCTCCAGGTATAGGCAGTGTCTTTGAAAATACTAACTGCAAGACAAATATTCCATCAGAGTCTTCATACACTAAAGCATGCCCTTAGTGTATGCTGGAGCAAAACATAAGGGAGGAATAGAGTCTGCATCAACTGAAGAAACCTGATAAAAAGAGTTTTATGATGGTCTCTTATATTTGCCAAGGGGAATGAAAGCTTTTTATGGCAAAGCTGAAATATAAGTGGTTTGATCTTCAAGTTTATACGATGACAACTGTCTACCATTGACTGTTCTGCATTTGATTGATGTGGTTTTCTTATTCTCCCTGTGTATTTCTAGCCTCCTCGGCCAGAAGATCTATCGATTGTCTGTTTTACTAGTGGCACTACAGGTAACAGAAGAGGCATTTTAATTTCATAATGTTAGAATAGATTATGAAATTAATTATTAATACCACCTCAATATGTGCAAACTTGCTGTTATACTGCTATAGCAATGATATTTCTATGCATTTAAGAATATATATTTTTTTTCTGTAGATTGCAAATCAAAAATAATGATTAATTTAATTTTCACTTGAATCCCCTGGCATACATTTTGGAAGAATGATTTTCCAGTTCTCTGGAAATCTGCCCGTGTTTCTGCTTCTCATTTTGCAGTGTTGTTGTGAAGAGCTTGATTGATCAGTATTTATCTTCTGCAGGTGTTAAAAAAAAAAAAAAAAAAAAAAAAAGAGAGAGAGAGAGAGAAATGCGGGTCCACAGCTTTCCATTCTCTGTATCCTAAGCCCACTAATTTCCCCAGCACCTCTGTCCCCCCAGCAGCGTGCCCCAGCGTGCTGGTGTGTTGCCCACACCCCTGGGTCAGCCCTCGGGGGTGAGGCTGGGTAGCCCACCCTGCCGGGACTCCTGTGCCACTGGCCCCTTTTTCTTGGAGAGGAGCACAGCATTTTCCTGCCTGTTCTTAGCCGATGCAGTGATATCCAGACCCTGATCTTCATATAGCTTGCAGGAATTTCCTACTCTTGAGAACTCAACCTCTGTAACATCTACCAAAAAGCTACACAGGCAGGCGGCACAGATGCACAAGGCGTGATTGCTTGGGAAACTGCTTTTATACTTACTGCAGGGAAGCACCATGCTCCAGGGGCTGCTGGAGCAGCTCTTGTAGGTTCACCTGGGCTCTCAGGATTGCCTAACACTTGGTCCTACCCCAAAGCATCCTCAGTTTGGCCTCCACTCGTTCAGGCAAGCAGAAGATGCCTCTCGACACCAAGGGAGCTGCTCGTGCTGCTCAGCCTGCAAAGAGCAAAGCCTGCGGATTAGGCTGAGCAAGGGGGGGCATCGTCAGCTTCCACCTCTGCGGAAGACTTGTACTACAGATCAGGTAGGCAACTGCTTTATCAACTCCACGTACAAACTCAAAATGTATTAAAAAGTTTTGTTGTTTTTTTTACCTTCATGCATTGTTCTTAGTGTTGAGATCTGTGCGCTTCGGAGTACCCAAGGTTTCACTGTGTGAAAGGAGCCTGTGGCTTTGCTCTGTCCCACAGTGGGAATTCCTGAAAGGGAAAGATAGAATCCAGCGCAGGATACGGACATTGCAGCCGTGTACTCTGTGAGCGCCAGTGCAAAGTGGCCAGACACAAACGGGAATTACAGGAAACCCAAGAAGCCGTGCTTACAGATACAGCAGGGCACAGTTTGTATGGGGTTTTGAAGTGCAAAGTAATTATTTTTTCAAGTCACATTTTTGCTGATATTTTTATTTCTAAATAAGAAATTCTCAATAGAGAAGGGTTTTTGAAATTATTTTTGCAAATGCAATCATGGGCCGGTTTCTGACTTTGTGCTTTTCTTAGGAACATGCCTGAAGTTCCAGAAATAGGACAACCAGGGATCTCATTTGCTTTCTCCCATCCAAACCAGAGATTTCAAATTCTGCAAATAATCTGCAAATTAACTCTCACAGAGTAATGCTTTGTGAACCACCCTCCACTCCACTCTGCTGGAGGGCTTTGCCCATCACTGTCTGGCTTTTCCAGGGGCTGCATCAACACTCTGGTCTGTTTTCCATGTGTTGTTTTGACATAAAAGGCTTGGCTTTTTGTATAGCCTACATCAGGATATTTTTAATGACTGGATTTTAGATTTTCTTCCAATAGATATGTTCTCAAGGGCTTTTTCCAATTCTGAAGGGCTCTAAATACTTTTGTATTGTGTGAAACAATCTTAGCTATAGAGTTTGTAAACTGGAAATTGTAGAATAGGAAACAATTTTAGCTGTTTATTTAAAAAAACAAACAAACAACAAAAACAAACGAACAAAACCAAGCAGAAATAGACTTTAATGTGTGCTTTCCTTTGGTAGGACCAGATGTCCAAATGCTTCCCTGGGGAGAAGTGAGAGGCCAGGGTGGCTGAGCTCATATGACAAGACCAGCTTTCACCGTTGTACCAAGAAACAGTCAGCACTCAGAAGTGGAGACATCTGTGTGTCTTTGGCCCAAACCATCAGGGTACAATTTTTCATGCTGGCTATTCCAGAGAAGCAAACTATCCTTTCCTTAAGGATCCAACTGTAACCAATTGGATAAAAATTGCTTCCCAGTGGTTTCCCACAGCCTGCCAGTGGATATCCCTGAGTGCCGGAGGCTCCCAGCAGGAGGAAGGTGCTTACATCCCAAAATACTGACGGATCACGCCACCAAGTTAGTGCTAGAGCTGCTACTTGAAAGAGCCATTTAGCGATGTGGAACAGGTTCCTCTGTTGCTTATGAGAACTGTCAAACCAGCCTGGCACCAAGATAAGGAGAAACTGCCATACCCGGGCTATTAACTGATGGGGATCATAGTGTGCCCGTTTCCATACGAACACACACAAGGCATGTCTTGACGAGGAAATTCAAACTTGAGAGCAGTGATACAGATCTGGCGTTGATTTTTTTTTTTTATTTTTTTTTTTTTTAAAAAAACAGTATCAGTGCCACCTTTTTTTCTCTTGGAGTGGTAATTCTGGGAAAGGGCTTGTAGCAAGGGGCACCTGTTTCGCTAGGTTAACTCTTGAAACAAAACTACTGAAGAAGGTTAAAAATTACAGGAATTCCCCAGCCCAAAAAGCTGCAGCTCCCCTGTGGCAGGATGGTTTTATTCTGGATTTCTCCTGGTGAAGGCTATCCTGGCTCTAACACTGCTGCTCTGCTTTGACACCATTAACGCTGTAGCCTGTCCAGGACACTGAACCTGCTGCAGATGGGACACAGAGGAAGAAGTCGGGACATTCACACTGCTTCCAGTGTGTCATGGTGAGCTGAGCAGAGGTACTGAATTTGCATTAATGTCAGAGGTGGAGTAAGTAAATGAGTCTGAGGTCTCAACGCATTTGAGAAACCTTCCAAAAGAAGTCTGAAGAGCTGCATCAAGGTGCAGGAGCCAGATCCGCTGTTGGTATAGCTGGAGGGCACAGTTTTGAATTTCCAAACCAGTACTAAGCACATCCCCTCCACCAGTGTGTGACCTGCTGGGTGCTGATGCAGAGAAACTTGTGCGATGCTGCAGGAGTATGACTACTTGTAGAGTTGCAGGGGCTAGACATGCATATTTGACTAGACACAAGTAAAATAACACGAGTAATTTCTGGGTTGTTGGCGTGTATTTACAACTGACATTAGTTTGTGGAGTTTTCTTGAGGTCTGGATCCATGTGTGCACCCAGCTGTGAAAACAGACACCTTGAAATGAAGCCCGCCTGGCTGAGCTGGTGCCTGCAAGCCTGTCTGGTACAACGTGTTAGGACAGGAGCAGTTGTGGTTGGCAAAGATGTCAGCCCTAGCTTCACCTCTGGGCTTCTGATGGCCTAAACACCCTCCTGTGCGTTGTGTTCATCTGCAAGTATTGGGAACGGAATTACTCAACAGCACCTGGAATCTCAAATACGGATTTTCACTAAAATACATTGTGTTCAAAATGTCCTGCTTCAGTGCAATAAATGTGTGCAATAATTACTACTTTTGTTTGGGGCCTTTATTTAGTTTTTTGAGAGGCTGAGTAGAAGCAATGTCAGTTGAGCTGGCAGGGCACACAGGGCTCAGCACTGGAGCAGGACCTCAGCCAGGCTGTGCCACGTGGGTGCATGCCCGCACCCTAGGGCTGCCAGCCACGCAGCCGCAAACTCATCTGAATCCGAAAGGATTAAGCATATTAGCCTGTGCTGAAACTGGTTCACAAAACACCATTGCCCCTTCCTAATTTGAGGAAGCCAGAATAAAATTCTGGGTGATTTACAATTTTGCGAGGCTGTTTTATCCATCGTTGACTGTAAGAGCATGGCAAAGCCCCTGGGGCATCCCCGTGCCCTCCGTGCAGGGCTGGCAGGGGACCTGCAGGTAAAGCTCCTCTGAGCTGCTTCTGCACGGTGTGGCAGGAGCCGTGCTGCAGCGGTGTGATAGAATTAAAACAATCTGCTTAGAAACATGCTGAAGAGAGAGACTGGCTCTGTAATCTTTATTCAAGCTGGGCTACATCTTCTTTTGGCAATAAACCCTTTGAGGGTGCTGAAAAAGGGACAGTTCCATGACAGAAGGACGTGCAGAGCCCCCGTGCCAGCACTGCAAGCAGCGCGTTTCAGATGGGGCCCTTGGCTCTGGTTTTTGTGCCCGGAGGTTTCAGCCTGGGCATTTGCTGCTTAACAAACTCCCTATTCTGGTGTACAGAAAGATGTGTCCTGGTGCAAAGGGAAATTCTCGGCTCAGAAGAGAAAAGAGGGTGAAAAAGCAAATATTGACAGTGTGGAGGTGGCCACACAGGCAGCGGGTGAAACGCTGCAGGCACAGTGCCCAGCACTGGGATGTGACATGGGGGCTTTGCCGGCTCCATGATGGGTTTGGTGTGTCTCCAGGACACCTCTATACTGCTGCTGATAATATTAATGACTTTCCTTAACTGCAGTGTCATAGAGTCTTCTTGTAACCTGATTTTCACCATGTATTACTGGTTTTCTGCATTGTTTGGGTTATCCAGTGCACTGGCTAAGTCGGAGCTCAAGAGCCTTTGAGATGGGGTTTGTTGGTATTCCAGATCGTTCTTAGTCAAGAACAGCCAGCTGGGTCTGATGGCCGTGCTTGTCAAGTGTCTCCATCCGAGTGCTCTTATAAATTGCAGTTGGGCTATTCCAGGTGGAAACTTGCTCAGAGTCTCCAATAGAAATATTAGTGTTTGTCGTATCGTTTTGTTAAATTTTGGGTATTGTAGTAAGTGCTTTTGGTGCACGTTACTGCACAGAAATGACTGCAAAAATTACATAAGTTTTAAAATCAAAAAAGAGAACTTAATATTTTAACCATTTCTTGGTTTGGTTTTTGTTAAGCTTTTGGAAATTGTCTACTGGGTCATCTTTTAAAATCACTTTTTGTCTCCTTTCAGGAAACCCCAAAGGTGCTATGCTGACTCATGGGAATGTGGTTGCTGATTTTTCAGGCTTTTTGAAAGTGACGGAGGTGAATACCCTGATCTAGAAAATGTTGCTATGTGCAGAGTGTGTGGGTTAAGGTGTGCCCCTGCATGGGCTGGGAGTATGCTCTTGCAGATAAGAGGTGAAACGTCTTTTACTCAGAGGGCCAAATCCTTGGAAATGGGGGCAAGTCTGAGCTTACAGCACTGGAGGGCATTAAATCCCCTTTCTAGCACTGGCTCCTGGGCTCTGTAGGGCGCAAAGCGCTTCAGAGGAGCGGCAGTGGCTCCTGTAAATCAATTAACTCCTTTTGAAGGATTAGGAGAGCAAACAAGCCCTGCAACCAGTGCTTGAGAAAAAGAGTACAGGGTCCGCTTGTACTCTTGGTGTCCCGTCATAACCACACAATGCCCTCATTTCTGTCAAAGCTCTCTGCATATGGAGTGTGTGTATGTATAAGAACAGGCATGTTTTTTTAAAGAACGTTTAATTTCATTGATACTAAATTATATCTCAGTTTCTGCTATACATATTTTTTAAAAAGCATAGTACTAGCCAAACACCTATATAATCGGTTTCATGCAACGTGTAAGCTTGTGTTTAGAAATGATACAGAACGCAGAATTGCTTTAGTACAACATATTAAGGATTTCATACGGCTTGTACCTCACAAATATAAAGAATCAATATTTTTTTTTTATTTAGTGAACAGGCAATTCTATAAGGTAGCCATGTAGACACAGGATAGACAATTTGGTACCTTCTACCCCTTGCTGGTGTTATCATTGGTGCGGAAAATACTGCACTCTTACTGTCTTAATCCTTGAATTTTCTGAGATTTCCAGAACACTCCTATAAAGAAACTTGGACACGTGATGTGAGAAATCCCCCTGAACTCACGTGCTCACAGCTTGCGGAGTTTTGTTGGCTTCAGAGGCAGCGCGATGCGCAAATAAAAGTTGATGCATAGATAGGTCTGAGCTTCAAAGGGCAGAAAAAAACTAATTTAGAGGGAGCTGAGGGAACTTGGCATCTTCCAGGAGTGGCCCACAGAGATGGATTTAGCGTTCGCTGATGGCAGTGGGACTCTGTTTAATCTCAAAGGTATCAGATTGAGACGTAAGTCTGGTGTAAGCGGTTGCAAATTCGATAGCTTCTGTCACCAGAGTATTGTTGGCAAGAGTGTAAATGCCCATAGGTGATCCACACGATTGGGGCAACATCTAACCACAGTAATGAAATCGAACAAGGGTGCAAAATCCTTGAAAGCAGTATAAATTAATAAAATAAAAATACCTCAAGCTGAGTAGCACTGTAGATTTGCTGTTTACATGCTCTTGTGCCAGTTTTGCTTAGTTCAGTGATTTTTATAAATGGAAATTTTTTTTAAGTGAACCTAGAGCTTTATTATAAGGGTGTTCTCCAATGCCAAGAAGCTGTTTTGATTTTACATTTAACTGGACAACTGTGCCAACTTGAAATACTATTCAATGTCATCATTTTGGTCCAATTTAAAACCAAATAATTTATTGTCTAGGCACTTAAAGCAGTGGGGGGAAAAAAGAGCAGCATAGCTAGTGATGCTACTGGTTTTACATTACTGTGCTTGCAGAAAATGAGGCCAATTTGAAATGATGTATAAATAGATCTGCAGGCCCTAATGGCTTAATTCAGACCGACAGACAAAATAATATGAAACTGGATGCTGAAAATGCCCACGTGGTCAATCATGTTTGACTTTACTAGGTAATGGTTGGGAGGGCATACCCAAATCTGACTTTCCCAGCTTTAACTTCAATAAAATATTCCCCGAGGAAGAACCTCCTGTGCCTCCATCCACCGCCATGTCCCAGGTCACGGGCTATCGATTCCATCACAGCAGTGGAGATGCAAAGTGGGTATAAACTGTTAATACTGTGAGCTAATAGATTTTATACCCATTTTCCACTAACCGCTGCCCTTGGTGCAAGTTACTGGGTAATCAAGCTTTCAGTTTTTCTAATCCATAATATTATGGCAAGCCTTACCCTTGGAAATGCAGGTCGAAAGGCTATTTTTCTTCTGGGGCATGGATCAGGTAAGGCTCTTGGGGCCCTTGTTTAGCCCTGTCTGCAAGAGAGCGTTAAAACCTTGGCAAACTGAAGCCTTTGGTCACTTTTATGTTTTGAATAATTTGTCTGGCCTTCTTTTTCCCCGCTGCATCTGTCTGTGGGGCAGCGATAATGCCTCTAAAATCACATTTTAATCACTTAAAATTATGAGAAACACTAACAGAAGCCATTAATTGTTGCAGCTGAAAAAAACATCATTAATTTTTCCAACATCTTCTGATTCAAATCAATGATTAACCAAAGGAAAAGAAAAAATTCTCTAGCTGTGACTCTGGTAACGCTGTGAATCTCTGACGGGCTCTGTGCAATGTGGAAAACCGATGTGCCCGTAGAGCCCCGCTGATTCCCAGGGGCTGCTGCAGGTTTGCACCAGGATCCTGCGGTCTGCGTGCGGCTGGGTGTGCAAAGCATGGTCTCAGCACCTCGTGGTAGAAAGCAGTGGATAAAAATGGGATTCTCTGCCAGGGTGAGCCTCCGTTTCCAGCGTGAGCTGTGTGGATACGATATGCCCTCTGCCATGGAGAGGCCTCTCCATTGCCCTCTGTGTACATCTCCGTGCTCTTTACTCCTCCTGCTAACTGAGCTTCATTGACACTGTGGCTTAACGCTTCACTTTGTATGCTGCACCCTTCCTCTCTTGACAATCTTTACCCTTTTGCTCCTCTGGTGCCATTTTTCTTTTTATTGTTTTATGACTTTCTTGTTGTCTTCCTGTCAGTGTTTCTTTCCTTTCTGTCTCCCATGCCCTTCACCTGCAGAAAGTGATCTTTCCGAGACAGGACGATGTGCTCATCTCCTTCCTGCCTCTGGCTCACATGTTTGAAAGAGTTATACAGGTAAGAAACCTGCCTGAACTGACGAGGCCTCGTGGGGCTCCTTGTGTTTTCTTCCAGAGTCAGTGGTCTCCTACTTGTGAGGATGTACACATTTCCTATTTGCCTTTAGCACACATGTTTGAGAGAATGGTACAGGTAAGGTCCTAGTGTCAGTGGGAATCACCTTTTTCCACGCGGAAAAAAAAAAAAAAAAAAAAAAAAAAAAGAATAAAATACTAAATAACCAGCCATATCTTGTAGCACTAAAAAAACTTGTACTCCAGAAGTGCCACGTGCATATCACCAGGGCCTGGTCTCTGGTCTTGGTGACATGGCCGTGAGTCCAGAGCAATTCCAGGAGAGTTTCCCAGGCTCTCCAGCTTACACCGGTGGCTCTGAGATTGGAAAACAGCCCTTCATCAACCGGCACCGTTTTGGGGGCAGCTTTTCAAAGCGCTCTAGGATAAGGTATCAGGGGAGTCAAAATAATTTTGTGATGTTTTCTCCACCAGCTAAAATCCTTTTATTGCGTAAATAACCAGATCTGCAAAAAACCTGCAGATATTGAAAAAGAGGAAACTAAGATCATGGTGTGACACACGTGATCCTCCTGGCAGGGCAGTGTACGGCAGGCAATAATGGGGAGCCAGCATCCCTTGTAATAATGGCAAATAGAAGTGCTAATGCATGCCGGCCCGTGGAACTGACCTTTTACATCTCTTTCTGAAAAGACCGGTGATGATTTGTGCTGCAGCCAGTGTGTTAAGCAAGTCAGATGGGACGATGGCCTCAGTTCTCCTGGCTTGAGAGCCTGCAAACTCAAAACTGATCCAACAGGGGAAGGTTGGATCTGGAGTCAGCTGCAGCTCTGTGCTTTCTCTGGGAGGACTGTTTCGGGCTGAAAGCATACTTTTTGAGTCAGACAAGCATCCGAATATAAGCCTCTCACTCCTTAGTAACATCTGTGCCAGAAATAATATATTCTGCCCTGTTAAAAATCTTGCAAATTGGAAGTGAAAGTCCATGAAAGATTTGGAAAATTACAGCACAGCCTTTCCTTCCTTGTAAAGCAAGTTGGTCAGTGTGCCACCACTATTCAGGCAAACCATATTGCAGGCAAGGAAGAATATAACTATTAAAAAGTCGTCTGATAGGGGAAGGGTGTGTGTGTGGGAAATTAGAAACATCTGAAATAACCACATTGCACAGGATGTTGCCATATTGAAAGGGACAGGCCTCCAAAGGATGTTCAGGTTTATCCTCCCTACTAAAAAAGCTCATTAATATAAAGGTATTTCTCCAAAATGCTAAAAAGTAATTTTCAAAAGCATTCTGAACAGCAAGCGCTGTTTCAGCATCCCTTGTTTTAGCCAACATTATTAGTTCCTGGAACTTACAGTCAAAATTATACAGATACGTTCTTTAAAGCTAAAAATTTCTAGCAGTTAGTTGTAATTCCCAACAAGCACGCTGATTATATTTTCCCATTATTTTTTTTAATGCACGTGCAGTGTAAAACACAGGTTTGGCAGCATGATCTTCATTAAACCCACATGACATAAAATTCCTGTGGTTTCAGCTGATGGAGACAATCTCTAACTGGATGACAGAGCAGCAAGACTGCTCCAGTTAGTGTTAGAGATTGTTAGGAGTAGCACAAAAAGACTTAGGTGTCTCTTAACTAAAAGAGTTTAAAATTCTTTATCTGGGGGAGACAAGCCCACCAAAGGGAGCTGATGTTCCCGGTCTACCCCTTGCAGAGCACGCTGGCCTGGGCTCAGGAAGGCTGGCTCGGCTTCCCGCATCACAGGTGCTGTGCTGAGGACGCCTTCTCCTGCTTCCACTCTGAAAGCAGGGTAGTGATGCTGGTCCCCAAATGCTCTCCAGGGATAAACCACCAGTTTTCCCAAGTTAGTGACTAGTCCTCTGCAGGGTTACTGACTGCCAGAACTGCTGCTTCAGCTGCCAGCTGGTGCATCACAGGCAGCCTCCCCTGCCCCATCCTGCACGTCCAGGTCTGCTCTGATCCCATCTAAGTGGCCTGTTTTCTTACCAAGTACAAAACTTCTGGATCTGTTGTTTCCATAGAAGTAAAGCACCTTCTACAAAGTGGGCTTCTATTTCTGAGATACAGACTCAGGCACTGTATTCTTAACATAGTCTATGTTGTTGAATTTAAACAAAACTAAAGTATTAACATCTAAAAATCAGCTGCTGCTCAGTATGTTTTACAGTGTTTCTTAATATGCATTTTTTATTGACAGTAGGTGCTCATGCTGTGAGCTGCTGTGGTAGGTCTGGGCTTCAGAGGAGAAGTTCAGATCCAGAATCTGACCGTAACTTGGACTTCTCCACCCCCGTGTGCAGGGATAATAAAGGGAATAATAAAGGGATAAAGGGAAATCCCTTATAAAAGCTTTTGCTTCCTTCTTCTTCCAGAAACAGTGGCAAATTTGGTGAATGCTGAATTACCAGTACTGAGAAGTGCCCAAAGCTATCCATATATTTCTATTCAGTGCAAAATTTACTGTTACTTTTATATGTATTTCTGAAGCCCTGTTTTTCCTATCTCGGAGAGCAGAATTTCAGGAAGGGCACTTCTGCGCTTGGGAGGGATGCTCTGCCGTGGGAATTAAAAGCAAAGAGGTTACATGTGTTCTTTTTTCTCCTTGTCAGTCTGTAGTTTACTGCCATGGAGGGCGAATTGGGTTCTTTCAAGGAGATATTCGTCTCTTGTCTGACGATATGAAAGCATTGCGTCCAACCATCTTCCCTGTCGTGCCACGGCTGTTAAACAGAATGTATGATAAGGTGAGTTTAATTTTATCTTTTTGTAATCATAAAGTTTATGTCCCTTTTGTACTTAGGTGACAGAATTCCCTTTGTCACAGAGATTCCCTGAGCAGATGATACTGTTCCTGCCTTACTGCAAACATGTTCTTACCCTGCATAACTGATACAGCTGCTCCGATCTGTAGGTCTGTATTATGTTGATTTACACAGACTGCAGACATGGCTATTCATGTTAATATGAAATTCCTCTGTGTTAGCATCTCGCCCTGTTCTCACTGAAGTCACTAGTGACATTTCCAGAGACGAGGGATTTTTTTCATTACAGAAACACCAATCAAACCTGGATGCACCAGGACTTTTTGTGCCCTTCAACCAGTTCTGGAATTGGAATCTCTCTTTCTGGTGACAATAACAGCTGAAAATCAGGAACTGCAAAACGATTGTGAGGATTTAGGGAGTGTAAATGTGAGGTTGGCTTTTGGATCTAGAAATCTTTAAAACTAAGAGATGGTCTTGAAATGTGTTTAAGACAGGCATGTCTCGTCATCATGTTAAATCTGTTTGACCAGCTGGGAATATTTATTCCTCAGAAGATTTATCCTCAAAGATGAGCTTAAGGAAAAGCTACTGATTTACTTTTTCCCCAAGGTCAGGACCATTGGATCAGGGTTCTGGTGCCTTATTAGAGGGATGGGCACTGGGGGTTTCTTGTTTGTGGAGGTGTAGTTCATGCTAGTGATGAAGCCAAGGTAAATGCATCCCCCATCGCCGCTTCAGCCAGCACCGATACCTGCTCTGGTGTTCAAGTTGCTCAGATGGCATGATTTCACTGAGTCCTATCACAGAAATCATACAGAAATAGCAGTCATATGAATGTAGTCAAAGCCTATGCTGTCCTCCGCCCTCTTTTTGGCTCCCCAAGGAACAGCATGCACAATAGCAAATGGAGCGAAATAAACCAGTCCTTCCCCCCCAGCTGACGAAGCCCTAGCGTAGCCTCATGGCCCTGCACTGCTGACCCAGCTGTGCCCCGGTGGGATGTGCAGCTGCAGCTGTCAGAGCCACTGCTAACGTTTTCTCTCTCCCGGTGCCGCCGCCGGCCACCCTGCGCTCCCACAGATCTTCAGCCAGGCAGACACGTCCCTCAAGCGCTGGATTCTGGAATTTGCTGCAAAACGGAAAAAGGCTGAAGTTCGAAACGGGATCATTAGAAATGACAGCTTGTGGGATAAACTTTTCTTTAATAAAATACAGGTAAGCAATTTAAGAAGTGAGTCTAAAGTCCAAGAATTGTCATTTCTTGCAGCAGTGCCTGGTTCTCCTTGAAGCCAGCGTGGGCCGCTTGCCCCATGGTGAGCTGTGGGCAGCTGCTGCTCACGAGCAAATAGAGTGAAACATTGACTAGAAAAATTAAATGGATTGTGCCATTGGGTTGTTGTTCCATTAACTTTTGCCACATTTCTTTATGCATTTTTTAAACACTGTGCATAAGATGCCAAAATTTCAGTTCTGTTAGGATTTTCCAGTGGGGAAGGGAGAAGCACAAGGCAGACTAAGACAGCTTTTGCCACAACATCCCCTGTTTGCAGAACAGGACCCATTTTGTGCAGCTCCCAGCTACAAGCTGTGCCCCTGTCCAGGCCCCGAGCAGGGATGCGATGCAGTGCGGAGGCACATGCCCTCTGCCCAGCGCAGTTGCCCAGAAGCAGGATCGTAGCCTCCAACATCAGGGCCGCTGTCACCCCTGCCATTTATTTGGGTACTCTGCCCTGCGGGGACTGGGCTCAGCCTGTGCCCCACGCACATGTGGCTTCTCCCGGCTCAGGCCCAGCAACAGGCAGGGGAGAGGTGGCATCAAACCTCCGCCTGTCTCCTCCCGCTGCGGGTGGAATCCAGGAAGGCGGCCATGGGAAGAGGAGTGACTGATCAAAGAGATGTTGCTCCAAAGTTTTCTGCAAATTCTCCACAGATACAATTGGATTTAGGGCGGTTTCAGCGGGGCATATTCAAAACGGCTTTTTTTCCTAGGAAAACAAGGGTGTAGAGAAAAATGCATGTGTAAATCATGGTTTAACAAGAGAGAAAGAAATCAGAATGCCCTGCTGTCTTCCACACATCTACTCAGTAAAAAAAGATAACATTGGCTTTAAACCAGGTTTTCCAGGCTCCGTACTGCTCCAGGAGGCTCTGATTACTTCATTTTTTCAATCGGATAACTTATCTGGAGACATGCCACTTTATTTTTAACTAAAGAAACTGACTGTACTTTTCTTCCGCGGATTAGTTGTCCTCAGTGTGCAAAGATAGCAGAGTTCACACGGCGCTGCCGGGAGCGCAGACGCGAGGCGAGCCAGGCTGCATATTGATTCAGGATCTGGCGAGACTGGCAGGCTCAATCAGGAGTTGTTTTCTTTTGTGCTGGGCTTTCTTTTTACTCTTAGAACAAGAAGAAGGAAATGAGGGGGGGTGAAAGAAGTAAACTGCGACACAGGAATTGATGTAATGCCTTCCAGAAATATTTGAAGGTCATCTGCCTTAAAAAAGGGACAGCATTATTTTAGATGGCTTGGGAGCCAATTCATTAAGAACGACAAGTTGCAAATAAGCAAAAAATTTGCTTATTATTGGGCAGGAGGTGGGGGGGAAGAGCCTGTTTTTTACCCAGGGGTTCCCCAGAGTCAGATGTGCTTCTTGCAGGCTGAGGCTGCCTCCCCGCAGGTCTGCAGCCTACCCAGGTTTTGCCATCTGTAGTAATTTGTGATGCTTTCTTGTGTTTTCTCCTGCTATCAAACAGGCGAGCCTGGGGGGGTGCGTTCGCATGATCGTCACCGGTGCTGCCCCCGCGTCTCCAACCGTCCTGGGCTTCCTCCGTGCAGCCCTCGGATGCCAGGTGGGCTCACCCGGCTGCCCGGGGCTGTTCACTTACTGTTAGCTGGGAAAGGCACTTGCTCGTTTGCTGATTGACCGGATACCAAGCAAGAAATGAATTCGAAATCAAATACAAGAATAAATGCGGTTTATTCTGTTACAATACAACAAAGGAAAATAGCATGCAATATGATAAAAGGAAATAGCACTCATTATTATGCACAGTATGATAAAAGAGCGATAAAGGTGAAGCATCAAATCATTCCTGCAAAGCGTTAGAGACTAGGGAAAGGATCCATCACCAATTACCACCTTAACATCACCCAGGCCCGCACTTGGGCTGGGAGCCCCGTTGCAGCCAGTGCCAGGAGTCTCTGGGAACTGGGAAATTCCTGTGTGGTGCGTCTGCCTGTGGGTGAGGCTTCTGCCCAGTCCCAAAGCTTGCCTGCCTTTATACTCGGTGAAAACCAAAAATAGTTTACGCACCTTAGTGTATGTAAACTTTTAAGTTTAGGCTAAGTGCAGGCACGCACTATCTCACACTCCCTAAGGCTCACCACACATGCCGGGGATGTTGGGCAGATGCACGAGCGTGGTGGAGTCACCACCACGACACAGCCACATGCAAAATTTATTGTTGGGATGGTCCTGATCATATCTTGCTCGTGCAGGGGGCTCAGGACAAATCCCACCTGCTCATCACAGTTGTCCTTGAGTTCCCCGAGCTCACTGTCTGAGTGAAGCGATTTCTAATTACAAAGACTTTTTCATTATCAGTAGTCAATTCAATCCATTTTCACCACACCTGCATTTAAGCAAGGAGAAGGCTTAGAACCTCAGAACTGCACTTAGGACTGCTTTGCCAGGACTGATGCAGCAGCAAGCTGCAGGGCTCAGGGCAGAGCCAGTGCCCCGCTGTCCCCGGGGCTG
The DNA here is from genome assembly GCF_963210335.1 of Falco punctatus. NCBI lineage: Eukaryota > Metazoa > Chordata > Aves > Falconiformes > Falconidae > Falco > Falco punctatus. The sequence goes on along the minus strand of NC_137588.1, from coordinate 63,175,356 downwards.
CCGCAGCTGTGGGGCTGGAGGGGGGGCGGCCGGCGGCCCTGGGGAGGGGGCAGCAGGCAAGGGCTGCTTTCGCTGCTGGCAGCTGCCAAAAAAAGCGCATAGACTCATCCCACCTGCCACTCAGCACTTAATTGAGTATGTGCAATTAAAAGTGCTTGCGCGTGTGCTAGGAACTTTGTTACACATGTTTTATTCTATACATAAATGGAGAAAGATAATCTTCAGATGGCAATTTAACCCACTTAAGATGTCCACTGCGTTATTTCTCTTTGACTACAAAGCCCAGGGCAATGAAAAGGCCTCATTCAAGAGCCTAAAATTAGGCAAAAAAATATTGAAAAGTTATATTTTCAAAATGTCCCACAAAAATACCTTTCCCCCCACTTTTCCTTCCATACAGTAACATATTTCTTGACTCAAAAGCTAAGTGCTGAACTTGTCTTCTCACTTTTTTCAGCTCTGCAGAGCCATGGTCATTCATAGCCAGGTACATGACATTTTCTGCGCAGGAAGAGCTGGGGACGCGTCCCTGGGTTAGATGTGCTCCGTGCCCTGCAGCTGGCAGGGTTAGCTCACAGGACTGTGCAACAGAAGGCGATTCTTAGAATTTTGTTCTGTAATAGTGAAATCATCTGTGGTGTTCTAAAAATACCTGTTTCTTTGTCAGGTTTATGAAGGCTATGGCCAAACAGAATGCACAGCTGGATGCACCTTTACGACTCCAGGTGACTGGACATCAGGTAATTATTTTCTTCCAACATTTCCAAAAAAAGAAAGAAACGTGCATTTCTTTAGAAAATCCAGGGTGTTACACAACATTCACCAGTATGTAATTAATCTTCAGAAAATGTAAAGCTCCTGAAAGTGTAGCTAGTCCAGAATAAATACACAGGGATCAGATGCTGGGCACCTGTGCCTCGGGAGATTTGGAACTGGTCGTTGAGCTGTTATTTGTGATACTCTCATCCCTGCACTCCTGGTGCTGCGAGTCCTCTCTAGAACACTGGAGGTGAATTTAAAACAACATTTGTTAGAATGAAATGCCAGAACAAAGAAAAGATGGATACAATCATGTACTTAGTGAGCAAACACAGGCTTTGAATACAGATCCACCGCTACTCCATACTTCATATGTTTCAGGGCTTTCAAAACTCTGGAATCTTGACAAAATCAGATAAAAATTAGCACTAAGCAAGATTCACATAACACATACAAGTACTGCAGCTGAATTTCTTGTTAATATAATTCATCAGTATTTATAAAAAATGTTTTGAAAAGGGTATCACACCCATTCACATGGAAAACCTGGACACTGGACATTAATGGGTCTGGCCAGTTAAATGCTTCCATCTTTCCAACCCAGATTTTTCCATGCCCAGAGAAGAGCACATGCTTTCTTCTCCCAGCGCAAGTGGCCATCTGTTTGGTTTTCTTCAAACCCAAACCAGCCCCTTGGAGATACTGGTGTGTCCTGGGGCTCGCTGCCCCCCGCCCCCCTGCCCATGTTCTGACAGCACCAGGCAAAGAGCCGCTCACACCCCGACCGCATCCCCATCCTCAGCACGCTTTGATCTGGCTGCTTTGCAAAATGAGACCTCAGCCCCTGAGAGCGACTGTGCACAAAGGGCTGCGGTGCAGCTGGGACTCCCCTTTCCAGTCCATCTTCCCCAGCGGCTGTTTCTGGGGGAAACAGGACTGTCTGGAACACCACAGTGCTCTAGCAGCACTTGTCAGCTACAGCAGACTGTGTCCTCATGTCATCTTTGGAGAAACTGTAGGGGTGGGGGGAAATGTGTTCAGCATAATGTCACTGCAGTTGGTATTCCCGGGTTAAAATAATTGAGAGTCATTAACGTGATGGAAGTCCAGAGCTTTGTGTGCTTTTAGAATGAGCTAAGCTCAAAAAAAGGGGAAGCCTTTCCAGTCTGTATGTCAACATTTGACAATAGGGTTTATATCCAAATAGGATGGTTGTGTATTTCGTCTTCATAGTTCAAAACATTAAATGAGGAAATTATTTCTGCACACAGACACAGCTCCTGCAAGAACATCCAGTGTATCTGCAACTACACAAGCAACTAATAATAAAACACTAATTATTGTTTATAGGAGAGATGACAAGTGACTTGATAACTTTGATTTCCAGGTCATGTAGGAGCCCCTTTGCCCTGTAACTTAATCAGATTGAAGGATGTGGAAGAGCTGAATTATTTTGCTTCCAAAGGAGAAGGAGAGGTAGAAAATCAAATTTTTGTATCAAATACTCACTAGTTAACACTGTGTTAAGTAGTTATAGAAGCATTTTACCTTTGTAAGGTGCATGGTTGCTGATGCGTTACATATAACAACCAGGAAAGGAAAACGTCAATTCAGCAACAGAGCAGCAAAGCATTAATTAAACAGGGGCTGTGCCAGTACTTCCAGCCAATGCCATGCCTGATTACTTTAACAGCTAAGACTGAATTAATTAGTTCAGCTAAGAAGAGCTGAATTGTGTGATTTCTACATTGCTGTTATTTCCACATTGCACATAAATTAAACTTATTGAAATAACTTTGGGGGTTTTTAACTGCAAGCTGAATGCAAATCAACTTCAAGCATATCAGTTTTGCAATCCCTGCTTCCTATTAGTCTGAAAAACTAACTCCCATTAGTCTGAAAAAATCCATAAGTAATTTTATAACGTAATATATTTTAGTTTCGTGGAGCGCAGTCATTAAGTCAACTTTTAAAACATTTTTATTTTAGTTAATTACTGTTTATCTTGTTAGTATTTACAGCAGAATAATAAAATAATTTATCAGCAACTCTGACTCTTTTGCAGATATGTGTGAAAGGACCAAATGTTTTCAAAGGTTATCTGAAAGATGAAGAGAAGACAACTGAAGCACTGGACCAGGAGGGCTGGCTTCACACTGGAGACATTGGGAAATGGCTGCCTGTGCGTACGGAGCAGATCCGTAGTCATGTCGATTGTATTATCCCATGGAAATTTTCAAGTACCAAACTTAAATTTCCAAGCAGATGTATCTTTACAAAGGATGAATTTTATGTTTTGTAGAATAAGCTCAATATGTCACTGAAGCATTTTCTGGCAATTTAAAGAGATCTGCTAAAACCAGACTGCTTACTGTCTCTGTGGTTAAATAGCTTCTCTGAGAGCATCTCATTTCTTTCTCCTAACAGAATGGGACCCTTAAAATTATTGATCGGAAAAAGCATATATTTAAACTTGCTCAGGGAGAATATATTGCACCAGAGAAGATAGAGAATATCTATATCCGCAGTGACCCTGTTGCCCAGATCTACGTCCATGGAGACAGCCTGCAGGTAAAAACTAAATCTTCAGAAACTCTTACTTTATTCTTTGTAAACAGAAGATGGAGAGCTGGGCACGGATGAGGGGAAAGTGTGAGTGGATCATGCCACGGTTTTGCCCTGACGTCTCCCTCCTGCGCTGGAGCTGGCTGCCAGCCACGCAGGAGCTCAGCTGCTGTTTGCCCCTCAGCAGCTTGGAGGACGCTGTGGCCAAAGCTCCAGCCTTTCCATTTGCTTCAGTGTCACCCCTTGTGCCTCCAGCGCGCTCCTTGGGCGCGTTGCGTGCCGTGAGCCAGAGGAATGCAAAGCCACCGCTGCTCCACGACCACTGCCTACCCATTTTGACCAATCTTGTCCCATTTGTTTGCATGTTTATACAAACGTGTACAGCTTCTGAAACCATTGCACTTCATTCCTCTGCATTCACTGGCCACAAACGTGAGGCTTCCTTTGGCATTGAGTTTGCCTGAGACTCACAGGCCTACGGATTGCATGTGTAGGAATGATACGGGCTATGTTCTGCTCTGGCTTATGTAAAAAGTAATTTAAATAATGTCCAAGCAGAACACAACCCCAGCTGAAGGTGTTAAAATTGTTGGCAAATGCAGGAACAGTCAGAGAGAACAGTTTTATCTGAGGAAAAGGCAAAGGCACCAAAATAGACGTCACTATGTCATGTTAGCAAATTATTGATGTAATTAAACAGGAAGTGATAAGCACATATCAAATTCAGCCGGTTTGTATGTTCACTTTAATGTAGAGCCTTAATGTTCAGCTTTTGCCTGCAGCTCTCCTTCTCCTTCACCTACAGGCCTTTCTGGTGGGAATCGTTGTGCCCGATTCCGAAGTTATGCCAGGCTGGGCAAAGAAAAGAGGGTTTGATGGAACATATGCAGAACTCTGTAAAAATAAGGTTTGCCTTTCTATCTCTTTGCAGGAAAGACATTTTTTTCACTGTAGCATAACCTAGTTAGAGTAGGTGTCTGTTAATGATCTCAGTGACAAGAATGATTTCCTCACTGAAATCAAGCAGGGTTGACCTGGATACAGGGATGTGTGCTGACTGACGGTACAGCTCTCTGCAGCCTCCTGCACTGGGGCACCAGGGGTCTGTCTGGCAGGGAACAGCAGGACGGCACTAGGAGAGGTCGTGTGTGTTTGTTTAGATGTCCCAAATAAGGACCGCAGCCTTATTTACACATGCTCTCTAATAACTGAGTTGGATCACATCGACGGACGCTGATGTCACTGAACCATCCCACTGGTGTCTGTGGGAAATGATGCTGCAGCCAAGTCTGGCAAGCGATTGACGGATTGCAAATTTAAGCATCTATCTAACCGTACTTTCCATACTGAGGACACAGTTCACACCACCACACTCAAGTTTAACATTTGTACATTAATATAATATTTTCTAATTATGTATTAATTATCAATAAGGTGCTTGAACTTTACTCTGAAACACGTTTTCATGATGAACAATGACATTAACTGTGCGTAAGGTTGAGACTGCTGTTTCATGAGCAATTTATGTGTTTTAACCCAGGAACTGCAGCAAGCGATAATGGAAGACATGGTACGGTTAGGTAAGGAGAGTGGACTCCATTCCTTTGAGCAGGTAAAATGAAACAATTAATACATTATTCTGGGGGGTCAGGCGAGCAATGTGACCATTTGTACTGAATGGGGATTTGTCAGCATTTGTTATGTTACTACATGTCGTTGTTGCAGCCGCACACTGCTGGCAAGTTGTATTTGTTCCTCTGAAAAATATATACATGTGATTCTGCCTTCCACTCACGCTTGAAATTTCAATTGAATTTACTGAAAGTTTTGGGTGCGGAGGTAAAAATCTAATCCAGGGACATGGATAATCTCCAGTCTGACAACCAGAAGTCAAGATAAGTATCTGTAGGACTGATTCTTCTGCCACTGAAAGCACTGTTAAGAAACTGGGTCGCTAATTACCATTCTTATGACTGACCTAGGAAATGCTGCTCGTTTATTTATTTTCAGCCTGTGCACTAATTATTTTCTGGTGCTTGTGTAAATATTTCTGCAACAGGGCTACAAACACTTGAGGAGAGATCCAAAATCAGCCAGAGATTACACAGCATTAAAGACACAGTTAAAAAAAATAAAATCCATCACATGTTACAATGTTAAATGCTTATTTCTGTTAAAATAATGAGCATCTTAGTCATTACATGCAATTAGCAAAGGCCTTTCTGCTTTTGTTTAGACTGTTTCTGGGTGGTAATTCTAATGAGTAGTTCACCATATCTGAGTGCAGCAGAAGCACCATTAAACATAAACTTGTTATTTTTTTATTTCTCAGTTACACATGCAAATGAAATGATAGTAAAAAGAAATTAATTTAAAAATTAAATTCAATATAAAGCACATTTGTAATGCACATAATTGTCTGTGGTAATAAGTCTTGTTTGCTCCTGCCATAGTCTTCACAGTGTGAGATATCCTCAAGTAATCTATTCTACCAGCAGTTTGCAATTAATAAAGTAGCGAGGAAAGCCTTGCCACCTTTCTAAAAGTTAAGAATGAACATTTCACATTTCAGAACTAAAGGGCTTCAAAAATCAGTCTCTGTTGCAATACGTAATCTTAAAACCAACCTTTGAGCCAGGTATTATGGCTAATATTCCTGTGGGATGGGATCCCATGTCTGGGAAAGAGCCACATCCCGGTCTGCAGCGCCAGGGGCCTGAGCCTGGACCGCTGCGCTGGAAATGGCAACTATGGCTTCTGCAGCCAAGTGGGGGAGGCATCAGCAGCACGAACACTGATCTTGTGAAGGGCGTCACTGGGGGAGGAACTGGACCGCAATGCTTGCAGGGGAAAAAGGAATCATGTATCTAATGGGAATTTAAAATCTGATTCTCAGTCTATGTTCCTGCAACTCCCAGTCTAACAAAATGCAAACCGGTCTGGCTTGGAGAGTCACAAAAGCAGCAGATGGCTGGGGAATTTTGTCTTAAATCGGTGGACTATGACCAGTCACGCAGCAGTTCTCTGCCTTCTCCCACACAGGCACTCCCATAAACACACTGGAAGGAAAAAGCTCGCTCCCATCTGCGCTGCCAGGCTCCCCGCTGTGCTCAGAGACCACCGCTAACAAGGGCCGCCTTGCACAACCCCTTTGCCTAGGCTGAATGATTTTATATCATTTTAATTAGCTAGTAAACCACCATCAGTTCATCTTTAAAGATGATCACCATGTACACTCCTTGTGCCTGCAAAACTTCACGATAATTTTGCACGACCAAATTAGTGCTGCTCCCTTACTTTTGCAGTGCAGTGGGGGTGATGGCTCTTAGAAGGGCTCCCTCCCTCCCTGTTGTACTCCCAGGTAGAACATCACACATGCTGACGCGGTCCCTTGTGCTCTGCCTCGCTGTGTTTTGGCCTTGGTGTCACACGGAGAAGGGGTTTATGACCGCATTCTCTCGGAGAGCTCCCTTCTGCGCTGGCTGGCTGGCGGGTCAGCGCGGACACGGGAGAACAGGCAGGAGAGCAGAGAGCACCGAGGGGTGTGGGGGGAAGTTAGTTGGAAAACTTGGGCAGGTGAGGAAAATCCTGAGGACCTGGCGGAAGGGTCCCCTGGGCTCCAGGCACAGCCAGAGGTAACCGCAGCAAGGCTGGCGTAAGGAGTTATGCTTATTAAGGGAGACACCTGTAATTTTCACTATAAATATATCCCTCTTTTATTTTAGGTCAAAGCTATTTATATTCACTCTGATATGTTCTCAGTACAAAATGGTTTGTTGACACCAACGTTGAAGGCTAAGAGACCAGAACTAAGAGATTACTTCAAAAAACAAATAGAAGAGCTATATTCAAGCATCTCCATCTGAAATCACTGCAAGGATCTTCTGAATAACGGACTTTGTAGCAATATTAGAATAATACTCAAAAGTAAAGAGCCAGAATGACACAGCTGAAATGGATAAGCATCTGAATCTTACATTTGAGCATTTCATTTTTCTAGGATGTCAGCACTAACCACATCTTTCCTTCTTTTTCCATCAGGTGTGATAGTTTATTTTTTACTCTATGTACACAGTAGGGTACTACTAAGAATTATGCTAAATTGCCACAAAACATATGGAAATTTCAGTCTATGACCAAGTAAATTATGAAAATGTACCTTATTAATAACTATAAACACTTCTAATTCAAACAGAGAAAATTTCACGTCTGTCTGTTGATACTAGATTGTACATAAACTAATACATTAGAAACTAAAATTGTGGATAATTCAATAATGTGGTCTACCTCAAACAATCAGTGATTGATGATGAAAGTCTATTTTCCCTGATCTGCAACTTCAAGCTGGATATTGTTTTATATATTAAGTGATAGTTTTTGTATTTTCCAAGACATAATTGGCATTGATTTGTTTTAATCATTAATGACCTACCTAATAACCAGAATACAAACAGGAATGAATCTCCCACTATTTGTACTTGGTAGACCTATGAGTATATTACATCGAACAGATTAACATTACCTGGAAATTAGATGAACAGGGTAGGAAGCACTAGGCTAGAATTCCCTCTCTTTCCTTTTCATCTGAACTCAGTTTATACACGGCGTGCTGATTTTGCATTAGGGCCGCCTTCAGTACACTCACGGACATCTGAACTGCTCAAACCGAGAAGGTTGCAAAAGCATCGCTGGCTCTGTGGCAGCTTTCTGTGGGAGTTCACATTAACCCGTGTGCTCCCGGTTCCTAATTTATTACTTTACATGCTGCTAATACTGCATCATCCGGTTGGACTAACTCCCTTTCAGAAGCAGTGCTAAAGAAACGGAGCACAAGGTATATAAGCTGCGATTCTGAACGGGGCTTAGCAAAATGAATTCGTTTGGGAGGAAGGCCAGCCCATGGTGCAGCAGCGGAGGGCATCCTTCGGCTGGCCGGGGAAGAGGAGAAAATACTGCCCTGCAAGGTGCGCAGGGGTGGGTGAAAGGCGGTGGCAGCCGCTGCTGCTGTAAGCTGTCGCAGCATGGTAAAACATTGGACGTGGCTGCAGAATGGCCTGCTGAGAGAACATCTCTGTGTTCAGGCGTCTGGAAGCCTCAGTGCCCGCTGTCATCGTTTCCAGGGCCTTCTCTGGAGTAAAGAGCAAGTTTTCCAGATGAAACCTTAGGTTTCACAGCCAGCTGCAGCCATTAGGAAAGGGCTAAGTCCCACGTGGAGTAGGAACAGACTCTAGAGCTCTCTCCTGATACAAAGCACGGTACAAAACAATGAGAAAACAAGTCTAGTGGCTTGCATACTTGGATTGCCGGTGGCTTCCTTCTGCTAAACAGGGTCCTAAATATGTATGTGTATTTTAATAGCTGCTGTTTGTTGCACCAGTGCATACTAGCATGGAGCTGTGCCTGCTAGATCATCTTTGCTAGGACAGTGAAAGCACACTTATTTTCTCTCTTAAACTGGAGTCCACTGTAGACTTTTGAAGCTAAAAGTTTAAATTTTTCATCTGAACGATCTCTTACTTTCCCTCTGAGATTCCATTGCATGCTTCAAAATGAAATAAATTGAATTAATGAGTTTAGCGTTACATGAAGACTGATTTATTGCAGTGATTTCAGAAAAAAATGATACAAAGGAAATTGTTGTCAGCTGACACCATCACTCACAGAAAGAACATGGTGATTTGATCTATCAAATGCGCAAGTACGTGTCTGAATCCCTTTTTGCGCCTGATTCCTCATTTGATTCCAGTGCAATGACTCATATCAGTCCAAAGCAAGTAAGAAATAATTGCTACTGTGACCTGATGGTATTGTACAGTCATTTGTCACCAATGTACGCAGCAACAGCATCCCTGGGGAAGTTGTGTCTGCCACATCTACAGGGCATAGGAATTACTGGATAAAATCTGGCTCTTTACGTCAAGTCATAAAGGATTTTCATCTCCGAGGAATCTAGTTCATCTCATTTTTGTATCAGCCAAAAGACGGTCATTACATACGCATGCTTAATTAGATTCAATACAATTTCCTGTCTGTTTTAATGTGACTTATTTTTTAAATAAAAAGCAAAACTAGTCATCTACATAAGTACAGAAAAGCTATTTTCCACTGACCTTTTTCTACCACGTGAATTTAATTTGCTTTTCTCCTAAGTTGATTTCAGTTTACCAGACTTTTCTAGACAACTAAACTCTGACTTTGTGTAAGTATAGAAGATGCCAGTATGAGTTTGTTTACAGCTTAGGTGGCTGTTAGCTTTACGTATATAATGCTGGGTAACTTCTTTTGGTATTTGATGCAAAATGTCAGACGTACTAGAGCCAAAGATGAGAACACCAAAAGAATAAGAAAGAAAAAATAGGGACGTGGCCATGCTAGGATGATTCAAGATTTGGGAGAAATTGGGTTGTTACACCAAAAGTGTGAATATTTTCAGAGCTTGTGAAAAGCTGTATAAATAAACTAAAATCTTTCTTTAATGCTTTCTTGTGTAATCAGATGCTCCTCTGTAGGTCAGTCTCTCTCACGGTAATTGTAATAATGTTGTAAGAGATTAAAACTTGAAAAGAATACATGCGTAACATATAAGCTAGGCACAAACATGCTTCTCCTCAAATTGCAGGAATATTTATTTTGCATTGAGCTTTCTTAAACTGAAATACTTGTTGTGCCTACCAAGAATCCCCAGGGCTGTTCAGTAACCAGTGTGGGGGGGGTTTCCCCCTCAAAATAACTAATTACAAAATTAATTTATTGATATTCATCTTACTGAAAGAGTTTAGACTCAAGCATGTAAATGGTGATGCAAGTTACCTTTCCCTGTAAAGAGCCCTATTCTTGACAGCTTTGGGGTTTGAACTAGTCGCTGTCACCTGGCGCTTCATTCCGCAATCAATTAACGAAAAGAATCCAGCGAGCCCACTGAAACAAGCACCACTCCAGCCTGCCACGGCCGGTGGGGTGGGTGCACGGTCAGAGTCCAGCCCCTGCGCCCAGGCTGCGGCTCGGAGCGGCGAAAGCACGGCGGCCTCGCGCAGCCGGGTCAGACAGAGCGTTTGGCACCCTCGCCCAGCGGCGGGTGCTGCAGCCAGTGTGCTGCGGGCTGAGGGACGGTGGTCTTGGGCATGTTAAATATAGCAGGTTCTTCCTGGGTCTGGTGCTATGCCTGTGAAACCACTGGGAGGATGTCTCCAGTGCTCATATACAAAACTCAGAATAAAATACATTTTCCAGGAAGATAATATTGCTTAGCTATGTGTTTCGTATGTTCTTTGCTCAATATATTGCACAGAGAAAATACCATTCTGCCACAGAAACGGTCTGGTACACACAAGTGGGAGCAGAAACCATACCAGTCTTAACCCCATGTTGGCAGGAAATACGCAGCATTATTCTGTCCTGAAAGGCACATTTGCCAGTTAAAATGCTTGACGCACACCAGGTGAGAGAGAGACGGTGAGTTATTGATAAAGTACTGTTTTGCAATCTGTCCTCACTGTTAGCAAGTATGTATCAGCATCAATAAAGTCCAGTGTCATTTTTGCCATGAATATGAAATTCTTGCATATAACAGAAACTAATCTGACTTAATCTTCTGGAATGAAACAAATTAACTTAGAATTTTTTTTTAATTTATTTTCCATGTGTTTAAAGCACAAACTGGTGATCTATATGTAAATAAACTGCTTCAAGATGAATGTAAACTGGGAAAGAATATACTATTTTTGCATGGTAACAGATTACTTAAAGACCTCTTGATGCCTTACAGGAATTTGGAAAAGCATTTTATTTAGAGGCAATTCTGTCTGTGTACTTTTTGTATCTTTAGCTCACTTTGGTTTTGTCTATGGAAAATAAAAGTTACCAGAATTAGATCTTTGTTTCTTCTTGGAATTAACATTTATTAGTACTTTGCATATGCAGTGGTTTCTATACCACCCTTACTCCTGTAAAATGACGAAGCTAAGGCTATGCTTTTTGGAGGAGAAATCTGGATGCTTGTAGTCTGGGAGGTAAAAGGGTTTCGATCCCTGGAATTGTTCCAAAATAAAATGTTTTCTGAGGCATCTAGAGCCCCTTTAAGCCCTTCATTTCAGCTTTTTGTTATGTATTTTAGCAAAGTACAAGCAGCAAACAAATGAGGCATTTCCATGTTGCCTATCCTATTTCCAACTAACGGTGAAGGGGTTAAGATAGAACATATGCATTTGTGTAAAAAAAAAAAAAAAAAGAAAAATCTTATCTGTAATTAAAGATTTAGCAGTTTTGGTATATCAGCATGTACGTCAAAAAGTCATCTATGGAAACTTTTGTAAAGAAATAAATTTGTCCCATTTCTCAAAACTGCTCGTTAGCTTTTTCTCATAGACTGATGTACAATTAAAGCTCTTTTATAAAAAATGTTGCTGCTCCAGCACTCTGTCCTCACAATCCGTATGGTGACGCAGAATGTGTGCCTATACTAAACGTGTTGTAAACAAAAAATAAATTATGTGTAAAATAAAGTAACGACCAAAGGAATATTGGAACCTGAGATTGGTTTTAGCAATCTTCTACGAAAAAAATGTTGCAAAGTTCTCTGAAGATGCAGCACTTTCTGTAATGGTTTCATTTTTTATTTTAAATCAATAATAATAATATAACCAAATGTATATGCTTGTTTAATATGAATTGACAATTGGGAATGCATAGTATTTTTTCAGACTATGTGTCTAAACCAATAAAGTTTAAAAGCATTCCGTCTCCATTCCCGTTTTTGCGTGCGCTTCCACCTCTCCCCCGGATGGAGCTCCAGGCGCGGGGAAGGATCGCCCAGACGGTCCGTGCTAGGGGCGGTGAGCCGGGCAGGGCCCGCCCGGGTCGGGCACGCATTCGGGTGCCAGGCGTCCGAGCACCGGCCCTGCCAGATAGCCGGGCCGGGTGTCAGGGCGGCGCCACCCCGCAAGGGCCCGCAGCGCTGCTCCGGGCAAGGACACGCTATTATTTGGCCTCAGAATTCGGTGTTTGCTCCGAGCCCGCGGCCGCCCCTGGCGCCGCCCGCCCGCCTCACGGCTCCTCCGGCCCGGCCGCCCTGAGGGCCGCGGGGTCCGCCCGGGGCAGCGCTCCCGCCGCCTCCCCGCCACCTTCGCTTACAGGCGTTCAACAGAACCCCCCCAGGCCAGGCGCCGGCGGGTAAGGCGCCCGGGACCAGCGGCGCCCCCGTCCCTCCGCCCCCAACAGCCCCCGCCGGGGCCGCCCGTCCCCCCTCAGCGAGCGCTGGCGCGGGCCGGGAGCGCCGCCTGCCGCCGGCCGGGGGTGGCGCCGCGCATGCGGGCTGGGGCGGCGGGGCGGGCTCGGCGCCGGCCCTAGGGCGCGGCACTTGCCAGCGGGGGCGGCCCCGGCCGCTCGGGGCTGCTGCGGGGACGCGGCCCGCCATGGAGCGGGTGTGCCGGCACGCCCGGGCGCCGCGGAAGAAGCGCCGCTTGTCCCCGCTGCCGGGTGCTGACCCGGGCGGAGTCGGCAGCCGGGCCAGCCTCTCCCGGCGGCGGCTCTTCGGGAGCGCGGCGCGCCGCGGGCTGCAGGCCGGCAGTAAGCGCTGCGCCGCCCGGGCTCCCCGCCGCCGGGGACCTGGCCGAGGGCCGGAGGCAGCGGGCCCGGGGCGGTGCTTTCCGTGCTGCGCTCGGCTTCCCACGGCGGCGGGGGGAGCGGGCGAAGGCGCCCGGCGGGTCGGGTCGCCCTGAGGGGGGGGTTTGTCCGTGCTGAGCCCCTGAGTGCTGGTGGCTTCGGCGGGGCTGGCGGGGGCGGCCTGGGGGCAGCCTGGGGAGAGCGGGCTCCTCCGCTGCTTTAGCTGTTGGTCATAAAAAGGGGTTTTCCTTTTGTAAGCCACGCTTTATTTGCGCCCCCCCCCCCCCCCCCCCCCCCCCCCCCCAGCTAATTGATTCCTTCAGGATGGCCGCACAAGAGCCTTGCCCACCTTTGAGAGGTCGCTTTAAAAAATTATTTAATGTGCTCTGCAAAAGGAGCAGTCTTGGTGTGGAGTGCGGTTGAGCAGCTCTCGTGTTGGCAGTCGGAGCCCTTACAAAAAACAGGGTGTGAGGAGAAGGTGTGGGAGGCTGGCAGCAGCAGGGTAACTTTGTAAATGGGAAAGACCAGCGTGGGATGTCTTGGTGCCACTCTGATCTTGGTAACTTAACAGTTTTAAGACTTTAAACTGTTGTTACAAGTATGATGAACGTTACTTTCTGTCTCGGTCCTGCTCGGCTGCCTCCTGCTCCCGGTGCTCTGTACTGGTGTGTACCCAACTGGGTGCCATGAGGTCTGCTTGCTTTGCATAACTTCCATGCTTTTGGAAGAAAGAGGGAAAGGGATGAGCCCTGTTCAGGAAAGGGATGAGCCCTGTTCACACGCTGTCCTGTCCTGAACTCCCTGGAAGCTTCGGCTGAAGGCCTCTGCACCATGCTGAGTGTGGAGATGGATGGGTGCTCATTTAACTCGCTGTCGTGAAAGTGCACTCTAGAAAAGTTTGGCTGTTTCTAGTTCCTGGTTACTGAAAGTAAACCACAAAACTAAACAGCTTATAAAGTTGGTTTTAGGCTGTGGAAATATGTTTCTGAAATTTCCTGGTTCCTAAGTAAGTGTGTTATCATGGCCTTTGGAATTATATAGAGTGAGCACCAGGCGGTGTAGAAATTTTTATGATATGCCTGAGAAACTATTTAAAACTGATTTAGACTCGAAGTACTTTGAACCTAGGTGGAGTAAAGGTCACTTCCAGCATGTTGGTTTTTTGTTTGTTTTCTGTTAATCAAAAGGTTTCTAAAACACCTGAAGTATTTCTTGAAGTCTACTGGTTTGGGTTTGTTTTTTTTTTCTTGTTGATATACTGCTGAAAAAAAGCTTGGGTAAAAATAATGAAGCAAATTCAGATTTTTCAGTGCTTGTTGGTATTAGGGTCAAAATTTTTATGAGCATAGAAGAGGGGAAACAGCTAAAGATGTCCTATTAGAAATAATAATCTACATTCTAATAGTAAAACTAAAATTACTGAGCTAAATATTTATTCTTCTTTAGGTCTGAAGAGAAAATCTGGTGTGAAAACCCTACCAGGTATCAAAGAAAATCTTGAAGTTACCAATGTGAGCCCTTCTTGCAACCAAAGGTCTGTTAGAACTCATTCAAATACACTGTTATTAACACTAGCTAATCATTGATACTGTTTTGCCTGCATGAGACATCTCCTGGGGAGACACAGCCTGAATTATCAGTAAACCGATGTTTGTCAGATTATTTGTTGGCACCCCGTAAGGGCATTTTGTAGTTTTTGTTGCTTTCCTCTAGACCGTTGTAGCTCTGTATATTGAGCTTAGCTTTGTTCTTCAACTGCAGCGATCAGGTAAATGTCAAAGAAAAAACGGACTTGGAAATAAAAGTAGAGAAAACAGAAGAAAGCACTGTACTACTGAAGGTGAGAATGCTGTCTTGCTCTTTGCTAGTAATTTATAGAGGATGAATCAAAGAAACGTGGCATGTTAAATTATTTTTCTAATCAAGTAGAATTTTCTGTGAGTTACATGTGTGTGCGCACACTCTTCCAGCTGAACTGTATTTTGTCCTGTATTTTGGTGACACTTCCTTGTGTCTTTGGCCAGAATAAAAGCTGTTGGAGCTATTAGTAGCATGAGAAAACATCAATGCTAATTATCCTTTAACAAGGAAAGACTGTAGCAGTTGTGTTGTGTGGAAGATATCTCATTAGAGTGTGATTCCAGAGAATTTGCTCACTTCTAGTTCAGACACAGACCTTTGGCAAGTCACTGCTATGCTCTTCCTTGTATTAATAAAATTGGAACAAAGTATTTTGAGATGACTGAACAAAAGTGTTAAGGACGATTAATGCTGCAGTGGCAAGAAAGTAGTTCACCAGGTGTTTGAACTGAAATCTGTTACAGCAAAGGGCTCCAGTGATGTTGGTATAAAAATATTTTTCTTTAAAATGTTAGCCCTTATTTAAAGTCCACCAGTTACTTACCTTTCCTGCAAATATTTAGTTTTGTAGAATGCACTACATACATGACATAGTTGTAATTATAGAAATGGTCCAGGATTCTGAAAGTGAGCAGCGGTTAAAAAAACAAACAAACAAAAAATGCAAATTAAACCAAAACCAACGACAGGGGAATTTGTTACTCCACTGCTATCATGCATAACTGCAGTTGATGTCAGTATGCCTTCACTGGAAGTGTCATCCAACAAAGACTTTAGGATCAAATGATTGGGTATTCGTTATGAATTTTAGAACTTAAAGTCAGATTGCTGATTCGTTAACAATGCGTGAAAAACCCTAGTACAAATTACACTGTGAATAGCAAGTTTAAGTGGTGAAGTACCAGACAGGAAGTTTCTGATCTAGTAATGTAGGAATACATTTAATTGGGTTTCTTTGTGTACATCCAGTTTTCTCAGGTTGTTTGCATTGGTCATTTAATTTTAGGAATCCCTGATAATCAGCTCTGAAAGTAAAGAAAGTCTGAAAGATGCTGAATGGACTTCAAGTGAGTTTAATGGCAATATCTTATATTATTAAATATATTTTTATATCTGTGTAAAACTAAATATAAAATTTGTTATGTAATTTTAATTATAGTTCTATAAAAGTACTGGCGTGCTGTTCTTGTACTGGTTCTGACTGTGTGGTATTAGAAAGTAAAGGTTTTGAGACCACTGGCTGGATTTCTGCCTCTTAGTCTAGCACGTGGCTTGGTTCACATGAATTGAGTGTAGGTAGCACAAACAGGAGAGGACCCCTACAAGACCCGAGACGGTCCTGAGCCCAGCCTGCTGCAAACCGCATGATCTTGGTTTTATCATTGACAGAACTAATTGTTGACATGAGTTCTTCAATTTATTCAGCGCTGTGTTTTTAAAAGCTTGTGGGTAAATAGTTTGTCCTTCTGAAAACAAACCTGCCTAAGAATTGCCTTACCAGAGGCTAAATTCTTCAGGTATTTCTGGTGAGCCTTGGGCAAGGAACTTGCCTTCTGTTAGCTTATGGTAGTGTAAATTTGGCTTCAGGGTGCCCTTTGTTTATTTGTTTCTTTAACTGTATTAAGAATTGGTATAAGATACTGACTTGACAATATTTAACTCATCTCAGGAATGGAACTTAGATAAGGAAATCCTAATGGTTTGTGCAAGATGATACTTTTTTTTTCTTTTTTTGGTAGCCAGCTTTTTTGTCTCTCTCTCTAGGTACAGGAATGACTCTTCCTACAGGTGTTTCAACCTTTCTCCTAGAATGTTTAGATGTGGATAGAACTGCAGTTGGTAACACAAGTACTAGTGACAGCCTGAGCAGTTGCCCATCCCCTGAAACATTCAGATGTTCAGGTGAGAGTTCTGGGTTTTTGATCTTTGTTTGATGTAGAAAATGTGGGGGGACTATCTACAATAGGAAGACTAGTCTCTTGGTCTGACTCACCATGTCAGATATTTGCTGTAAGCCAGCCTTTGCTTAACATGGGATCTGTATATCTGGTCCTCCAATCCAGTGTGAATCAGGTCCTGGTGTAATGTGCATGATACTGTAAACTTAAAAGTATTCACCAAACAGCACGCACAAGCTGCTTATTGGGGATGACCAACAAATCTACTTTGAGTCAAATTCTTCCGAAACTATTCTGCAGCTGTTTGAACCAAGGCAATGCTTTCACTTTGCTTTGGAGCTCCTATCTTGTCAATGTGATTGCTTTAATTTTGGCCACAAATTTAATAACTCAATGAATTTCAGCATGAGAAGCTTGCAATTATATCTCTTATGTCCAGAAGAAAGCAGTTTCTACTCTGAGGACTTTGGCAAGTACAAGAACTCTACTCTCCTGAATTCCAGCAGAGCAGTGACCATAGATAAGATGCCACAGATCTCAAATGTTTCAGCAATATTAGGTAATTCTTTTCAACAGTACTTCAGAATATATACATAAACAAACCTCACTCTGTTGCAAGGAACCTGTGTAAAATATGTGACAATAATTTCATTAAGGCATGTCTGCATAATGGGGAACAGCTCCCTGTTAGCGGTCTGTGCTTGCTTGTAATACTTTGCCTTATAATTCAGTGTGCACTAAAACATTGCCTAGTTTGCATTGCTTTTTCTTTTAAAGTTTAGCTTTTATGGTTTTTTTAGAACCTGGTCCGGAGGATTTTCAAGACCAATACGCTAGAAGGTAATGTGCAAAGCAGACTCTTTGATGCACATAAATGTTCAGTTTTTTCTCTTCTGAATGGTATTTAAAAGGAAGGCCAGTATGAATAAACCTCTGATCCTGCACACGCTTCTTCTGAGTTTCAGCTACCTGTGTCTTTGCTGACTTTGAAATTGGTGCATTAAGTCAAGTAAGAGTTTGCTTTACAGAATTTGCTTGATCTTGTAACTGTAAGGGAAATCAATGCAAGAAAACTCACTGAAGGATTTTGGGGAAGGGGATGTTTATTTACAAAATCCCTAAATAACTTGCTTTCATCCAGTTGCAGTTTCGCTGTCAGATTTCATTCAGTCGCAGTCAGCAAGGTGTGTGTGCCCAGGTGGTCTGGCCAGCGTTGCCTGTGCAGAACAGGGTGTGAAGGGTACCTCTTGTCAACTCCTCGTTAAGTCTCTGGTGTTCTGTAGTTAGCCAGGACAAAACTAGGTTTTGGGTGCATCTTTTATATTCTTTAGGAATCATCAGCTCATACGGGTATGCCTTTCCTTCAGAATAATGCTGACTTCAGCCTTTTTAAGTCTTGGGGCAGGTTGCTGCCCATTGTCAGGTTTTCTTGTTTGTAATACATGTCTACCAGGAAGTAGAATGGTGTATGTGATATGCTGCGACCCCGGTGCCATCCTCCTGCTGTTAGGATGCCAGGGTTTCTGTTGACAAGTCATCTGCAGGATGCTTTGGTCACAATGAAGGGTCTTCTGTACTTGGCCTTGTCACAGTGTTGCCTTCAGGTCCTGACATAAAAACCTGAGTAACGTGAGTGCTTTTCTAGGAACAGTATAAATTCTTTTAACCCTTGTACTGCTGTTTCCAGTCTTTTACATGCAGACATTTCCATTCATAACTCATTTATACCAATCTTACAGTGTTACAGATCTTTAGACAATTCAATCTGAATTTTATTGTGAACCTAATTTTCCCCTGCATCCTCCTTGAATATGTTCTGTCCTAATATGCTTCAGTGCTGAGTATGTCTTCTGTGGGTCTTAAATTGCAAGTATCTTCAGAAAAAGCTGTGTGACTTGATGATAAACTATCAAATAACTGTTAAGTGTGATTAAGTAACTCGGTAACAATATTTTTAAAAAGAAGCTTTAGCCCTTTTCACCCAGTCTATATTTTCCTATTATTTCCTTATACATTGGTGGTGGTGTGTTTGGTTTTTTTTAACTTTAACATTCGTTCAGAATAGTTGTTCCCTTTTTTCCTCCTCTTCTAGAAAGCGACCATCAAATTGCAATTATAGTTCTTCAGCGTTAAGTGTTTCAACTACTTTGGCAGGTAAAATACAACCTGAAGCAGTTGTACTAGCTGTGAGACAACAGAATATTCTACCCAAACTTAAATGATGCCAAAATAACAGAACCAAGCTTCCACTGGGTCATTTGTCCCCCAGCACAGGCTAAGCTCAACTGTGTCTAGAAGGGGAAGTGTGAATTGAAAACCTTCTCTGTGAGTAATACTTGGTTCTAATTCATGTGTTAGTAGAGCAAAAAAAACCCAAACCCTGAGTTTTTTTATTTAATCACCTGTGATGCTCAATGAAAATCAGTCTTATTTGACTTATCCAGGAACAGAACTGTTTGTGTCATGCTCCTTACTTGAACTTATTTTATAGCAGCTTCACAGATACTATTAGTAGTCTCTCATGTAGCTACAGTTCTGGACTCTGAGTGATGCAATTCTGGCTACAGCTCAGGTACCGCATAATTTTCCTGTGCTTAATTTGGACAGTAATAGCAGCAGAAGTTGCCACTGGCAAAGACTGCTGTGATTATGCAGTTCCTCTGCTCCCACGTTATGAGTGCCTAGCAGTATAGCCAGGTGAGCATAAGATTAATAAGCAACCTTGTTTCCTCAAGGAAAGGGTAAAAGCAGCCCTGTTGGGAGGGAGAGGAGGGTTGTACTGAAGGGAGGAAGTGTGTTTACATGGGTGGCTTTGGAACGATCCCTCTTTGAAAGCTGTCCTGTAAGACATGGGTTGGAGAGTAGTTGTGGTCTTTGTCTCAAAGTTAATTAAACTTGTTGAAAATTTTATCACAGGGAAAAAAGTCTGTAAAATTACAGCCGCAAGAGAGAGAACTCCAGACCTAAGAACTGGTATGCGCTGTTCTTCACCGTTAGGACCGGAAGGAAAGGTGAAGGATCCTTAATAGATCAGCGAGGTTTTAACACAGATGACTTGCTTTTTCCCTGTATACATGCAAGACTCCACTTAGAAGTGTTGCAGTTCCCTTGAAAGGGGTGCTTGCCTGTAGCTTGTACATCTGGTAGTGAAGCTGTAGCTTGCTCTACCTCAGAATAGCAGTAATAGTCGTGGGTGCCCCCTGAGCTCACTGGTTTTCAGACTGTGCCAGTGG
This sequence comes from Falco punctatus, assembly GCF_963210335.1. Lineage (NCBI taxonomy): Eukaryota > Metazoa > Chordata > Aves > Falconiformes > Falconidae > Falco > Falco punctatus. The sequence continues at coordinate 63,155,441 of NC_137588.1, read as the reverse complement.
TACTGAATTGGTTGTGTTTGGGTATGACAGTGGGACTCTGTTAATGTTTACCAGACTATGGAGATTCACTTTATAACACAAAATGTAATTGTTTCACCTTTTAGTCTGATAATCAAACTGCTAAACCCAAAATGCTGAAGTGTAAGAAAAAGGAAAAAAATTCTGCGTTATCATTCAGTCAGCTTGATGCCTCGGGAAACACTTCAGCCAAATCGGTGGAGTTGGCAGCAGATGTACTGCCATCCAAACGGACAGATGCTGTGGTGGGTAGTATTCCCATTGTGCCCTGCTGATTAGCAAAGATATAAAATTGACATGAGAGTTTTAAATCCTGACAAAAGTTACAGTTAAATATGAGAAGTGGTAGGAAGTGCTTTATCCCCTAGTTGTGACGGGGACCTGAAATGTGTGTGCTTTGTGCTGCAGTAAACTGATTCTTTGTCTTAATTTTGGAAAGCATAAGAACAAAAAAGTGAACAACAGGAATTCAGTACTTAAACCTGAAAAAAACTATTATTAATTCTAAATGGAGTTGTTACAAATGGTATTGTGTACTAAGGGAATACTGTAGGACTAATAATAAACAGCAAATAATTGGTGCTGAATTCTTCTCTGTTTTTGTTTAGCAAATGAGTTCCACCATGCTGATCACAGGGGAAAATAATCTTGATGATGCTCGGCCTGCAGAGCTAAATGTGAGTGTCTATCCTGATGCTTTTTTCTTTTAAATGATTAAACCCAAACAAATAGTTCTTCATGGCAAGGTCCAATTCTGGCTATACTTGCGCTACAATACAAATCGCACAACAAACTACATGTTAAATTCTATTAGCTGGACAGTTAAAATAACTAGTTTCTTTGTTGTAGGTAGTTATCTGTTTTGTATTTTTACATCTTCTAATTTAAAAATGGCACCTGGTAGCCTTACTTGCATTACTACTTTGATAAAAACTTGATATTTAAATGCCAGTTTGAATTCTTTGCCAGTAAATGTAGTATAGTAACACCACTTCTCTCTGCAGGAATAGAAGTGACATCTCTCGCTTTCATGCCATAGCTCCCAACGAAACTGGCAAACTCTTAACATCTTTTAGAAAAAGGGAGACTGCTAAAATAGAAAGTCTGCGTGATTTTGCAGGAGAGTATTGGGCAGAAAATCATCCTGGGATTTCCTAGTGTTATTGCAAGCATACTTGAGTTTCATGGATACTAGATTAACGAATAGAGAACATCAGGGTCTCATTGTAGGCTGAAGACAGGAATTACTGGAGTCCTAAACTATATTTTTTAAGCAACAGAACATCTTTTGCATGAGCCAAAAAGTGTCGGTCAATTTGAATTGTTGTGTATTGTTTATTTGGGCAGTTATTGCTGTATGTTTAAAATTTTGATGGAGCTGCAGCTTAGCTTGTCACTGGTGTGCAAAGCCTCACCTGCAGATGACCTATTGCTGAATACCACAGGTCCATATGTAAATTCAGAAGAAGCTGTTCCTGCATCTCTGAGCTCAGAAACAGAAATATTCCTTGAACTCCAGGAGAAAAGAATGGTTTTGAGGTCCTGATTTTATTATACTCTTTAAATCCAGTTTTGGCATGCTAGTATGTAATTTACTATATATTTAAGCCTGACAGTATTACAAACGGCTAAAGAGAATTTTTAAACTTCGAAGCGTTCTATCACCCTTTCTAATAGCATATTAAGTGTACACAGGTAGTCCTAAATATTTTCTAATGACATCCCTTGAAATGTGCATGTCATCTCTTAATTTCCCTAGAAGAATTTCTTCGATGGAAATAGTTGTATGAGTGAAATGTCATTAATCTTTCCAGCCTCTGTGTGGCAGACAAGAAATCTGCTCCATCGTTAGAACTTCACCACGCCAGAGGCCTTCCAAACCTCACCCAATTCCAGTTAACACAAAAGCGTTCTGCCTTCCCGAAGGAGTCCCTGAAGGTAACAGAATTTAGAACTGGTTCACTGTGCAGTTCACTGGCTGTTTGAGTGTTTAAAGGTGGCTTCTTTTTCTTAAGTCTGAATATTTGGAAGAATCACAAGGCTAAATAGTAAAAAAGGCTGAAAACTTTGAATTTCTGACCTAACGGTGTTCTTGTGCAACAGTACTTCGCTAAGGAAGTACACTAACGCTTTCTCCTTCACGGACCTTTAGCAAAGGAATTCATACAGTATAGCCGTTTCCTAGGCTGGATCGTTAAGGCCTGAAGTGCTGCTAGGTAAGCGGGATATCTGCACCTCTTCCAGTTACTCCTCAACGTAACTTTGAGCTTCAGTGCTGGTACAGAGACTCCCTAGAAAAGATACCAGCTTGTTTAGTAAATTGTTATCCCGTGCCTTATTTCTAGCGTGAATATATCTGACTTCAACTTTTCAGCCACTGGGGTGTTTTATATCTTGCTCAGCTAAACTGAGCTCTTTAGCGTTCAGTATTCCCACCCCCCCACCCCCCCAAAAAGTAGTTCTTATAGTAGGGTGTATTTTAAAATTATCAGTTTCTTTCTAAAGGTTTCTGTGGTTTTCTCCTGAGACCCTTAACATAGGGGAATCTCCTTTCTTCACTTCCTAGGCTTTTGTTAAACAAAAATGAGAACTGTGTACAAAACTCACTCATCAGTACCATAGAGGCGAAATCCGCTCCCTTTCCAGTCTCCCTTGCAGTTCCCCGCCGTGCCGCTGGATGGCGTACATCTTCCTAAGTTTGAAGTCGTTCTTTACAGACAATGTCTGCAAGCTTTCTGCCAGTTGTATGTGTCACTTGGGCTGCTTTAATTTAATACAGAGATACTGCATAAGCATAATAGCTTTCAAAAATACTGAATATACACAAATTTTCAATGTAATTGCAGTCTCTTAGGTCCAAATACTCTCCTACTTCATTACAGATTGAGTTACATTCAGCATCTAGCGTGCAGGGAAGTGCTTTTTAAGTGTGTGGAAGTATGAATTAATGACAATCATTTGATGGTTCTGTACAGATCAAGGAACAAGGATGTTAAGTCGTGCCCAAGAGAACTGTGGTAATACAGAGCATAAGTTGTACTTGATAGGCAAGTGGATCTCAGGAATTAGCCAGTGTTGGCAGAACACAAGTTTGGTTTTGTTACTGCTTTTCTAGAAAAGTCTAGGAATCGGGAATTAGGCTGCATAAAGGTGGCGGTGGTGAGGTGTATGCTGGATGTTTTCATCTCTGCTCAAGGAGTCTTTCAAGTGATGGTTTTCTTCATTAGGAATGTACATACACTCAAAACTACTGTTCTCACTGGCAATTGACCTACAAGATTCAGATTCCTCCGAAGAAATGATAGCATGGATATCTGTTGAACATCTAAATGGCTTGTCAGATCAATGAGCTTTCCTTTACGCTTGAGAATGTGCTGCTTAACTGATAGTATTTAACTTACCCTTTTTTCACCAGATAATATTACGAGTACCAAAAATTGGATCTACTCTAAAGACAGATGAGATTTCTGGGTTTCAGCAGGAGTCAACAGAAGAAATAACTGTCTTTCTGCTGTGGCAGGGAGGTGAAACAGAACTACTAACCAGTAATTAATGGCCTTATTTTTTTTGGCATATACATTGTTTGAAATTTAGTACAATGCTTTGCTGTAAGCTTGTAAATAGTTCACACAAGTACTTTAATATTAAATGGTTTTGTACGAGCAACTAGATCTTATGCTGGGCATTGTTCTGTAAGAAATCCTTAAAGATGATTCTTCATTCAGGTTTTTAAAAAGTGTGACTTGGGAACAGCAGACCAAATTGCATTAATGGAATTATTTTTGGCCCTTGCTCTGCCAGGATTTCTAGGTTTCTCCAGTAGCATTTGTATCTAAAGATGTTACCCCTGCTTGAGTAAAGCAGTGTTAATGCTGTTTATAAAGGTAGCTGCATGTCCTGGAAATGCATGTGTAAAGCATTCATCTGCCTTCAGCGACCCAGAGGTCAATAGTACACTAGCCAATTCTTGTGTACTCCTTGTATGCTTTGTATAAATGCACTCCTTGAATGCTTTGGTCTCCAGAACTTTGGAGGTATAGGACTCTGTGTCTTCTGCTGTAAATTCATTTACAGAACATGAAAACAAGTCTTCTTCACCCTACCATCACTGCATGCTAGCTTTTTATAATAAGCGCTGTCACCATTCTAGGCACATCCACTGTCATCTTGGAGTCCTTCCTGTCTTCATCTCTGTCACTTTGTAGTTTCACTTATCTCAGTCATTGGGTCTTCTAGTGGCTTCAGACTTGGGTGAAGGAAGTAGGTGCCTTACATGAATACAAGGGTGGAAAAAACCCTTTTATAGCTGAACTGTCTCAAGAACTGATACCAGTATTCTGGATTTTCAGGTTCCTTCTCACACTGTGTGACATATAGGATACATTCCCAGTCAGTGCTTCCAGTTCAGTTTGTGGATTGTTAATCCATAAATGTGCTGAATGCTTCAGAAAACAAGAGCATGGTTTTTCTCCACTTGAATTCACTGCAGGCTAAAGTAATTTGGATCCCCTATGGTGTTCTCACTACACTGCCCCTTACTCAGACTTTTGTAGTTATAAAGGAAGTTTTTCAATGTTTTAAAATTATAGTATGGCTTTCCAAACCTCTTAAAGTCTGAGTTTGTTTCTCAGTATTATCACCCAGAATGTTCATGCCCTGGAAAATAGTTGTGTATTTCCAAAAAGAGCACGTCAAGAAGACTTAGAAAATCCACAACTTTAATTAGTTTGACTACATTTGAAAATACCTGTGAAAGTTCAGACCCTGAGCTCTGGGGTAGAAGGAAGTGCATATTAATGCTGCTAGATTAGTCTACGAACAAGTATTGTATAAACATACCATATGGCTCAAGGTTAGAAATTATGCCATTAAGTTATTTTTCCTTTTAAGTGTTAGTAGAATGAATTCTGCCAATAACTCCTTGGAGTCCTCTCAGGTATGCTTCTAATTATCAATATCCTTGTTCTTGCAAATACTAAGCCACCGGTAGTTATGCAAGAATCTAGAGCCCCTAGGAGATAGAGGTGAGCTCTTTGATGCAGTTTTAAGCAAAATTGAAAGTTATGTATCTAATAAGTTGTTATGATGATGATTGTTCAAGTAAAGGATGATCTAGGATGAGAGATGTTTGTCATAAGGGTATTCTCAGAGTCCTAGGCAAAAACACTTACTTTACCTCAAACCATTTTGAAGTTTCTATGCAAGAAACAGACTAACACTGACAAGCTAACTGGAGAGTACAAGAGAAGCAAATATGGTGTGTAACCCTGGAGTTAGTTGTAGCGCCCAAATACTGCTGAGTTTTGCTTTTGTTTTTCTTGATGTGAGGAGGCTATGTTAGAAGGACAGAAATACCATGAGCCACAATCTCTCTTGTCCTTCTCTTCAGTTATGAAAGCGCTGCTTCTTATTTTCATCTTTTGTCTGACTCTCAGAGAAAGTGTAATTAATTACCAGACTAGCGCTCTGCCCCAGGGAAGGAAATCTTATTCATGCTGAGGCCGCAACAATATCTACTCTTGTTCTGCTTTTCTCAAAGGGAAGGCATTTACCCATGTTTTGGTTTTAAACTGAAGAATGACTGCATAAAATTTCATTCAAAGTGGAAACTGGCTCTTCCATATTAGTGGATAAAGGTTATGGGTCACAGCCAGTTAACGGGTAGTACAGAAGAGCTTATTTCTGCAGTGATTCAGGAGAGAAATCTGTTCAGTGTCAATAGGGCTGCTCTCTCTCATCCTAGACATGATGAAGTCTTAATGGCGTGAATGGAATTGCTTAGTGAGTCAGTCTGTGCAAGAACTGTGATAATACTTCATCACTAGGAATTGTGCATTGCGAATGCATGTTTAGTAAATGTATTATACATAAATCTGTATTTAATATAGATTTATATATCTAATATAAATATGCAAGAGGTTTTTCATTAACACGGTTCAGTTAGTTCTGTTATCTGAAGTGTACTTCTAGGAGACTTTGACTTAAAGTGGTTGGAGATGATGAAAGATGTTTGCTTCTCACACCAGAGTGCTACACGGGTACATGTACTAGTTGTACTGTTGGAGGGTAAAGCCCTTACGTGCAAATGGTTCTGTTCTGGCTCATAATCTCTAAACGCAGGAGAGGTTTGGGCCGAAGGCAACGCGCACTGAGTGGACACGGTTGAAACTAGTGTTCTTTGTGTAGGTATGAAGATCTGCCTGTACAGGGATTTTTAACAAGAGCATGGACGATTAAACTTGTATTTATCACTTTTTCTCTTGCTGTCCACCCTCCACTCCCTTGATTAAGGCTTGATTGACATACCTACCAGAATCACTTGCTCTATTAATAGAGTTTTGGAAGAGGCAAGTATTTTACTTTTAAAGGGACTCTTCAGCTTGAATTGTACTGCACTTGATATTAGCTAAATCTTCATCGCTGTAAATTGTGAAACTACTGAAAGCAGAGTTATGTATTCTGGCCAAAATTCTATTAGTTCGTGGTGTTCCCTCAGGACTTTTTATGTCTGAGACAGTATTTGCGTGCCCATCTCGAAGCTAGGGGGCTTTCACGTGGTGAGGGGGTGTTCATCTCTAAAGCTGTGACAGGCAGTTGTATCTTCCATACAGCACAAGGAGGAAAAGTTGCATCTAAATGTCATTTCCTATTTTCTGTTAAAATTATCTTCAACTTCTAGTAGATGAAAACCAAAGTTCCTACAGATGGCTGACTGTCAAGAGTTGTTGTATAGATATGTTACACATGCACTAAATTAGGCCTTTTAAAAATAATCTGCTTAATTTAATCTTACATCATACCCGGTTTAATTCCATTTTCTAGGGAAAGCAGATGAGTCAGTTTTGTCAGTCCTTAATTAAACTTTCTAGTAGTGTTGTATCTGAACAGCAAGGCTTGGAGGAGACTCTTAACTGTAACCAGGATTTCCATTTCATTTAAACATTTACTAATAAAAGTTTTGCAAAACTCCACGGCTCCTTTTGCTTTTATAAAAGCAATCGCACTTCTTTGTTTTGTTTGTAGGCTTGTTCTGCGTTCACCTGCCGCGTATTAAGTCCGAAATACAGAGGTGGAGGCGGCCCCCTCGGGTGCCGTGCCGCTGGCCCGGGGGGGCGGCAGGACGGGGCGGGGGTGCAGGCAGGGTCGCGGGGGGCGGTGCTGGGCCTGGGCCTCGTCGTGCCTTTGGTGCTTCTGCCTTCCCTGCCCGCTGGAGGAGAGCGGGGCCGGGGCGCGTTATCCTGGGGCGGCCGCTGCGTGTGTTCCCCCCCCCTCCCGCCCGCGGTTGCCGCCGCAGAAGCTGCTGGGGCGGGCGAGTCCCCCGCCGCCGTTGGTGGCAGCGCTGCCGCTTCCCCGCCGGCGGGCCCGGGGCTACCGGCGGCGGCTGCTCGCCCCGGGGCCGCTCCCCACGTGGGGCCGGGGCCGCAGCCAGTGAGCGGCCCGCGCAGCGCCCGGCCGGGCCCGCCCCGCCGGCCCTCCCCTTCTGGCAGCGCTGGGTGACTAATTTCTGTCATATGACTGTGACACCGAATGGAGTCGGGCGGGCGGAACTAGCCGCGGCGAGGGGACGGCGCTGCGCGGAGCCCAGCGCCTCGGCGGCGGGGGGCAGCGGCGGCGCCCCAAGATGCCGCCCACCCTGTTCCAGAAGCTCTTCAACAAAAAGCACGGGCTGAACTCCCCGGCCAGGGACGCCCGGGACGACTGTGTCTTCAGGTAAGCGGGACGGGGCCGCCCTTCTCCCCGGCCCCAAACTTCTGCGCCGAGTTCCCAGCCGCCCGCCCTGCCCCGCCGCAGGAGGAGGGCGGCAGCCCCCGGCCCCCTCGGCCGCCGCCCGTGCTGCAGCGGGCCGCTTGGCGCGGCTCCCCTCTGCCCGGCTCCCCTTAGCCCGGCTCGCAGCGCTGGTCCCGGGGCTCCGGCCCCCGCCCGCCGCCGCAGCCCCGGCCGCGCAGAGGTGCCCCGGGCCGGGCCCCTCAGGCGGGCGCTGGGCGGGAGCCCCCGGGGCCGCCACGTCGGGGCCGCCTCTCCTCAGGGCTGGGTCATGCCTGGTCGCCTTCCCCCCCGCCGCCCCGGGCTGCCTCCCCTCGGCGGCCCCCCCGGCCCGGGCAGCCCGCTGCGGAGCGGGGCTCAGCCCCAGCTCGGCCCGTCGCCGCCTTCCCGTGGGTTTCACCCGGTCGCCATCAGCGGCGGGGCCCCCCGGCCTTCCCGGGGCGGGTGTGGGGCCGCGGCTCCCTGCGGGGATGCTGCGGGCCGGGCTGGGGGGGGGAGGGCGCCATTCCGCCTGAGGCGGCCCCCGGGAGCAGCCTCTAGAAACGTAGAGGAAAGAGGGGGGGGTGGGTATAAAACGTGAAGTTTGGGCTGCTGCCGGGAGGGGTGTGGGGTTTCTGGTGAAATTTGTCACGCTGTATCCGCGACGTGAGTGGATCTGCCGAGGGGTGCCAAGCCCAGCACGGGAGGCGGGAGGGGGAGCCGGCCCCGGCCCCTGCTCCTGCAGGCGGGTGTGCGGGGAGCAGGGCGGCCCGGGGATCCCGAGCCCCGTGGGGGGTCGAGGGGCAGCGGGGCAGGGCGGCCCGGGGGTCACAGGCCCCCTGGGGGTCCCGTGGCGGCCGGGGTTCCCGGTCCCCCGTGGGGACGGGCGGCAGCGCCGGGGCCCAGGAACGAGCCCGGGTCCGCTCGGGGGCCGCCGCGCGTGGGAACAGGTGGCTGTTGTGGCTGTGGAGGCGAAGCGCCGTGCCCCGAGCGGGTGGCGAAGGCGCTGGGCAGCGAGCGGGCCTCGGCCTGGCTGGCGGCGGCAGGAGGGAACCTGCAAAATGGTTTTGGAAGTGCAGGCTTGGATGCAAATACAATACGCTTCGTTAGTAAGAGTTGTGCACTTGTTAAAACACTTCTCAGTGTGGTAAAGCTCTCCTCCCACCCGCTGCCTTTAAATTTGTTACCTATGCAGCCTTGGGATTGCTCTGCAAAGGTAGGTCTCTGGCTGATGGGCTTAATTTTATGTGGTGGGATATCCCTTTTAACTGCAGTGATGCAATTTTGGTGATTAATAGTCTATCTGCAGTCATTTAAGCATCAGGGTTTTCACAGAATGTTGGGTGGGTCTTTTTGTGTCCTTGCAGAGTCGGGACAAGCTCCTGGACACTACCTGAAGCCAGTGCTTTAACTGCTAGCACACACCCTGTAAAGACAGGAGTCACAGCTGCTCACATACCTCGCCACTCTTTACTGCGAATGGTGGTTCCTTTTTTTTTAATAATCTTTTTAAAGAGGTGAAACGTTTTAATGATGCCTCTGTCATTTTCTAAAGCAGCTTAATACCAGGATCAGACCCCTTAGTGGGGAAGGGGCACCGGGACTGCTCTGTGTAATTGCCTTGCCTCTTCTTCCCTGTTAAGACATTCATTAACAATGAATTTGTATAGAGACTGGTGGTTAATTCAACAGCTGCAGTGCAGACCCTGGGGCAGAAATGTGGGGATCACGCCTGTGTTGAAAGGAGAGAAGAGTGAGTACTTGGCAAGGTCTTTTATTTCCTCTTCACCTGCATCACTCTGTACCAAACTGGAGGTGAAATTTAAAGAAAGATATCACTGTCTGCTCTTCCCTCCTCTGTTTACATGGCGCTGTTTCATGTTGTGATGTGAACTGTCAACTGGTAACGGGTGAATCTGCAGTTACTTTTGTTGGCGGACCCACAGGTATAAAATCCCAGGAAGAGACTGATGGCTCTTCTGACTAAGGCTCTGGAGGTGGGTGAGAGACCTGGCTCTTAGGATAGCCAAGTACTATTTTTTGAAGACTAATACAGACGCCCTCTAGGCATGTTGCCTAACAGCTGCTTTCATTTTTCAAATGGAGATAAGTCTTTAGGTAATCCTCACTATGGGTCTAGTCACTTACTGGTGAAACTCTTGGATAATGCACACCAAACAGACCATTATTTATTACAGCTGGGTCTTCGGAGACTGGAAACAAGCACTCTGGATTTTTAGACTGCTCCTGGTTCCGGTAAACCTAAAGGCACCAGCCTCATCAATTTCATTTGGGCTAGGTTATGTTTATGGATTGATATATTACTATCTGTTTATATTCTGAATAACAGAATGTTTTCTAAATATTCTGAGCGCTGTTATTTCTGACCGTCTTCACTTTGAAAACTTTGTCCTCTTACTGAAGAGACTGTGTAGAACAACTATTAAAAAATACATAAATTCCCTTAATAGATTTTGTGAATAGCATGTACTTAGAGAGAAAAGCCCAACTACTCTGGCAATGACAGCAGTATAGCAGAACATTTAAGGATGATTTTAATGTTCATTGTCTTTTTGACTATGAATATATTTTGCATTTCTGTCAAGTTCATTGTCAAAGTTTAGCAGGACATAAATTCTATTTAAGCTTACATTGTTCCAAAAATAAAATAATACTTTTCAGGGGAAGTGTACTTTGTTTAGTTGTTGATGTATTTGTTTGGTGGTTTTTTTTCCCCTTACTCAGAATCTCTTTCTGTGCTGTGGGTGTGTGAAATTTTATGAGCCTGGGTCTAGGCAGACTGGGTACAATCCTTCAGAAGTAGGCGCTAGAGAGGCTGACAGTTCTAGTGATGTGACCAGTAAGTTAGCAAGTGTCAAGCATTTGCTCATGTACCAGTTTGCCTTTTTTTTTCCCACATATATATACCAGTTTATTTTACAGAAGAAACCTTAGAAAATCACAATAGATCCACTACGTATTAGTATTTTAGCTCTTCAGTTCAACAGAGGGCAGTTGGCAGGCTTGGCTTTTAGACTGAAGTCTCTTGGTACAGCTGGCTATTCACATGGTGAGCAAGAATATTCAAAATTGTAGTGGTAAAATCTGTTTACAAGAAACACAGAAACACCTGCAAGTATTCTAAAGAAGAGACAAACCCTGAAGTTCCAAGGTGTAGAGTACCTGCTATCTACTGCAAATAATACTCACGTGAGTGGATTTTCCCTGAGGGTAGCTTTTACTATAAATAGGAGCTCTTGGCCATATTGTAGCATCTGGCACTGTGGCTGCTGGTGACAGGAGAGCTCAGCCCATGCTTGGGCTGATACAGTGATTAGGAATATGAAATTTCAGGTATGTTGTTTTCTAGAACTTCAGAATCAAAGTATTCCTGTTGTAAAAATGTATAAAGCTGTTCACATGAGTTGTATGCTGTAAAAGCTTTAAAAGGTGTGTACGCTTTTAAATAGCAATTAAATAAACACTATTCCAGAATGTTCTGATCAATTTCCGTAGTAAAATGGAAACAATCTTACAAAAACTTCCTTAAACTAAGCAGAAGCAGCCACGCAGTTCTGCTAGATACTGTATGGGCACACAAAGCATTCCACTGCACATTTACAGTACTGACTGCCACAGATAGCAGTTTTGAGCTGCTGTTTCTCTTCTGGCTTTCTAGGGGTCTGTTGCAGTGCTTGGGAGAAGAGGGAGCTGCTAAATCACTGATAGCCAGGTTTTTGTTCTCCAGAATGGGCTCAGTAAATTACTGAGGGGTCTTGGGCATTATATCTTTGTTGTTAAGATATGTGGGCAGTATTTCCAACGGTAAATACAGCTGTAAGGAGTGCAGCAGAGTGCATCCATTGAGATAGTAACTGGGCTTGGAGCCCTGTTAACCTACTGCAGAGGGAGACGGATGGTCCTACAATACTGCATTATGGGACCTGGTACGTTTTGGGGTTGTATATAGGAGAGAAACTCAGTGGTTTTTTCCCATCTTATGTATAAAGTTCAAATATGTGTTCCCTTGTATCTCTAGTCATCTTTCCCACCTAGCCGGGGGTAGAGGGATTATTAATTAGGAGTTCTTTTGACACTACAGCTCAATAAAGGTTCCAGTGTGTGTCTGTTGGGTTTTGGGTTTTTTTGAGTTTGTTTTGTTTTGTTTTTTAAATCTAGGGAGCTCTAAAGAACCATCTCACCCCGAGGGACATTCCACCGATGTTTGCAAACTCTGTTTTGCTCTTGTTAAAGCACCTGTTGTAGAGGTACAGCTGTGTGGTAATTGTTCAAGCTTGAAAGAACCCCTTCCAGTTTTGAGTTTCACCAATGGTGTGGGGTATCTTTGGGCACATTTTTCCTTTAGGGGTTTGCTTTGGTTATCTGGGTATTTCTGAGGACAGGCACAGTTTTCCAAGTGGGAAGATACAGGAATAAATAACTTTAGATGTTCTTTTTTATGGAGAAGGCCATTTTCTGTCATCCTGGAAGCGTGCTTTTTGGGGTCTTTCTGTAATATGTGCTGCTCCTTTATTGAGAGAATAGTTTGCCAGGTTTGTGAGATATGAAAGGCCTAAGGCGGGCTGGAAAGTAGTATTTCCTGAAATCTGTCTAGGCATGTATCCCCCATCAGCCCAGACTCTTTCTGTTCTCTGTGGCAGTGATTTTAAATGGTATCCTGAGATTTGTTTCCTTTCACAGGATTTTTGGCAGTGGGATTCATCAAGGGAATTGCAATAAACCTGGAGTTGGAAATGGGTAGCATGATACAAAGATGCTTCATGAGCCAGCTCTTCTACAGAGCTATTGTTCTTGCACAGTAAAAATGCTGTATGCTTTCTTTCAAAGGCATAAATGCTTCTTGAACCAGGAGCTGATTTCTTGAAATAAACTATGAAGAGACTTGAAGACATTTAACAAAGTGTAGCTGAGGACTTTTTAAAGTGGTGGATGGAGTAAGGTGAAAGTGGAACATTAAAGTTGTATTTACATTGATTTTTACAGTCAAAGTTTTACCCATCAAACTTCCTGGCAAGCTTTCACATTATTTCTGAAGGTGGCTAGCACTGATGACATAAATAATATATTGTGCTCAGGACAGGGGTAACCACCACAGATTGCCATGTTGCTTTCCATTTTTAAGGTATGGCTCCATGAAATGCCAAAGGAATTCAGAGCCAGCAGTGTCTGGACTAAGTAGTATCATCAGATCTGAGAGAGAGCTTAAAAACTGACAAAAATACTGCCAAAATGCTTACTGAATTTACTCTTACTGAATTATTGCTTCCACAGCAAACAAGGTATCCTACTTCACCCAGTCAAATCAAATTTCCATCCACAGCAGGTAGCTGTGTGTACAGCCTGGCTGGAGCCCAGGGAAGCAAATCTCTTACCAAGCTGTGTCAGTCCTTGTGAGCAATGCAGCTAGCAAATTCATTATCCTAACAGCACTGCACAAGGCTTTTTAAAGCTGTTCCTCAGCACTGGTGTCAGTGTGTCAAGCCAGTCTGACCAAAATGTGCTATTAATGAAACAGTGTGTTTTGATATTTGCTCACTTCTGGCATTCTGCAAGTCTTTCACCAGTAGCTGTAAAACTCCTGGCATTTCACTACTTCAAAGTTTACCTTCAAAAAGAACTTTAGCTGGACTTCATTTTGTAATAGCACTAGCTTTTCATCTTTTCTCATGAATTTAAAAAGCTTTTGTCCCATAATTTTTAAAGACTATTCAAATTCTTAAACATCCAAAATGCTCATGTGTTTTTATTAAGATTACTTCTGCCCTTTAACGTCCCTTAAGTTTTGGGTTTTATATATAAAAAAAAAAATCCATCTTTTTTGTAATATCTCTGGAAGAGTTTTTGGCTTTTTAACTTGCATTCATTAGCTTGAATGTAGCAAGTTTTAATAAATACTTCACTCTGATTTATGCATGGTTTTCTCTATCGCTGTAATGACTTTGGCTTGTATTTTGAAATATATTGCTGTTTTCTAAAGTACTTATTTTTGCCAGATTCTGTTTTGCATTTCCTGTCATCTGAGCTTTTATGTACCTTCCAGTGCTTTAGGTCAGCTTTCGTCTTGGAAGCAGAGATGTACAAATTAATAGGTTCCAGTAAGCACCTCTGGAGCACAGAGAAAGTTTTGACAAATTCTGCTGAAGGGGCCGTTCTCCAAGCCCTCCTTGACACCACTCTGTAGGTCTCCCAAGTGCTTCTTCAGGTAGGCATGTGTTGCTGCTAGAAGATCCAGCATGTCGTTGAGTATTACATGCTAGCTGTGAATAAGTCAGTGCTGCAAGCTGGGTCTGTGCAAAGGCTGAAGGGAGCTGCACATCAGAGGGTTGGTGGTCCAGCCAGGGATTGTTATTTACCTGTATTGTCGTTAGATCCAAAGAGATTAACTTGGATCGTTGCCCCCATCATGCTAGGTGCATGTGAATGCAAAGAGTGACCAAATGATCTGAAAACTGTTGGGGTGCTTGTGCCTACCTGACTTTGTCCCTTGGAAAATTTTCCTTTGCCCTGCTGGGAACACACCCTGCCTAGCCGTCGCTTTGCTTTAGCTTCTTCCTGTCGCTTGTGGAACAGAGAACATGAACAGTGGAGTGGAAAAGCCCTCTGTTCTTTTTCTCTCTTTTTTTTGGAAGGAGATAAAGATACAAAATGAGCTAATTCACAGGTTAAGGGTCACCCTTACTGCCTTTCATACTGACATGTCCCATGGTGGCTGGGATCTTGCAATGACTTAAGAACTTGGCGTCACAAGGTCACACTGCCCTTAGTGGCCATCACAAGGTCGGTGCTGTCCGTGCGTGTGCTTGGCTTCCTCCCAGCCTGCCGCATCGCTTCCTCCCCCTGGGATGGCACGGGTTGTCTGAGCATGGCCTGCAGTCTCTTGCCTTGCTAAGCTGCCCTTGGGACAGTCACTTTCTTGGTTCCCCTTCCAGCATTTCATCTCCTTCCTCTAAGTTAGAAATTGTTTTGAGGAGAAGCTGGAGTGAGTGAATCACCACTGGACCTCTGGTGGTTAGGCCTTCGGGCCACGGTGCTAGTTTGGATCTTGCCAGCTGACCAGGTGAATCCTTTGATTTTACTTCTGAGTTTTTGTTGGATTTCCGATTGCACGTGCCAGGCAAGAGAATGTGGCTGTTTTCCCTCTGGAAGGCATGGATGTCTGCCGTCCTCTTCCCCATGGGTTTGACCCAATGTGGCTGAGACAGACCCTGCTGCCATGCTTGTTCTGTGGAGACAAGATGAGCTGGCCCATCGTCTCCGCTGTGGGAGAAAGGCTATGCTGACTTCTTGCCATGGTTTCTGTGTGTATGTGTAGGCATACTGGAGTGAAAATGCTTCTTTACACTTGGGTTATGCTGGCAAGTGTTGCAAGAAGGTGTTTCTGCCAACTTAAGGGTTCTGGTTTTTCCCCTCCTTCTCCAGGTGAGGTCATTAGGGGTATGAAGATGTGCCAAGAGCATGGGCTGTCTGTACCTGTTTGTCCACTGTGAGGGCTTCTTTTTCTGAAACAATTCTACCGTTCTTTTTCTGGTGACTGAAGGTGTGTTTACATGTCTCATGTTGTCAACCTTGCTCTCTTGGGATGGCCAGCCCCTCTGGTTGACTGATGCATTGTCCTTCTTGTGTTTTCAAAGGGCTTTATCCTTTGCTGTGTGTACGCTTCTGAGTTAGCGTATGCTCATGGTGACAGCTTGGATGAATTCAGGCTTCTGTTCTGGAATAAACTGGTCCAGTGTGACTTGGAGCCTGCAACTTGTGTTGTAATTTTGGCTGAATGCTGGAGGTGACCACTTTAGAAGCGTGTTTTACGAGTGGAAAGTAACGCACACGGTGGTTTCATGCTCAGAGGCTGTGTTCCCTCCTATTGCTACATCTGGAGCAGAATGTCTGCAAGATCACATGTTCGTGAGTAACGTTAGGAAAAATGCAGCTCCGAGTTGCACCAGCGAATCCACAGCGTGGTTGTGCTGGACTTCCAGAATCGGCAAAAAGCAGAATTTGTCTCTGAAGACTTCAAAAATTTTGCATTGTGGTATAGATAGAGAACCTTAATCTATAGAATATCTGCTGGAGGGGAAAAAAGTTCTGCCCATTAAAAACAGGAAGTCGTTTTATTCATCTGTAAATGACTTGCTAATGCACCAGCTGCTCCACCTTACACTGAGTGGTAACAGAACTAATATATGGGAAATACTCCTTTGAAAAAAACTCATTTGCACAAAATACACATGTGATTCTGCTGTGCCTAAGGAATGTGACCGTAATGATTACATTCAAAAGGCGCAATCCTCTCCGCAGGATTAATCACTTCTAAAAATACATACCCAAATGTGTTCTGCTCTGTAGAAGTGTGAACAGTTATTATGTAGTCTTTGTATTAAAAAGGATTTATTTATTTTTTACAACAATGCGTTGTGCAGTTGCTTAGTGCTCAACTGAAGCTTTTAATTGAGGTAATTCCGCACATTTGCGTAAGAAGTACAACCTTTTTCTTTTCTGAAACCAATAGCTTCTGTAGATACTATTATTCAGAATACAATACACCGCAGAGAAACTTGTTCAAACATGTAAATTGCAGCACAAAATACTATACAAACTACATACAGCATATTAACAGTGCATGCACATAGCACGCATCCGCAAGTGCGATGTGTTTGTACAAAGTTTTCTGTCTTTTCTGAAAAAGTAATTTCATAGCCCTTATCAAGTGATTAAACTTTTGGACTTAAGCAGTTTGACTAATGGAAAAGCTCTTTATTTTAAGCAGTCTTGTCTGATAGTTTTGCACTTATAATGTAGCTTTTATGTATTATCTGTCTTTGAAACTATGGCCTTGAAAGAAACCCCCATTTTATATAGGTTGAGGACTCTTTGAGTGATGCCAGTGTCACTTAGTAAGAAGCTCAGCTGTAGATACCCTGTTGCTGCAGCCTGAACAAGCGAACCACCAGCAATACTCCGTGAGCGGTTGTCACGTGAGCGCAGACCCAGGAGGCAGCTGTTGCTGGACGTGGTAATCTTCAAGCATGGAAATGATCTATTACATATCACTGAGCCTGCTCTGTTTCTCCAGGATGTTTCCACAACATCGTCAGCAACGATTTGGCCTAAAATGAGTAAAATACATCACAGAAACAATCGTATTTATAGGTACTGTTCACGCCCATGGTACTCATCCAGATGTGCTTGTTGCCTCATTCGCAGTGTCTTCAAATGTCTTTCCCTTGCTCCAGCCAAAATGCCAACAGAACATGAAACTTGTAACAGTACCACAAACCCTCTACCATTTCAGTTTGTGTGATATATAACTGGGAGGAAACAGGAGCCAAATTACAGTTCTCTGCCATCTGTTTTAGTCGATAAATGAAGAAACTTTGAGCTCAGTTCAGCCCAGACTTTAGTTCCTGGCATTGTGCCTATTTTAAGCCAGAGCAGTATCTTCACCCCAGTTTCTCTGTCATTTTCCACTTCAAGAGAGCCCATTGGAGCAGTTGCTTTGCTGTATGCTCTCTTTGGTTTTTATTTTAGCCTTGGTACCTGTGGAAATGGTGGCTCATGCAGTGCTGCGCTCAGTCTCGCACTCCCCTCTTAGTAATTTCAACACCTTTTGGTTGGCTTCAGTCATGTGTGGTGGAGAATGCGAGAGCAGAAGTCTGAGTGAGCTGAGTTTCTGTAACTTGAGTGAAAATCCTGCACATGCTGTTGCGTGCTTCCTTCCCCTAAGTGCCCATGAAGCTCTGGGTTGGCTACACCTCGTCATGTTGCTCTTTTCAGAAGGCATGTCAGAGCAGACGTGGGGACAGCCCGAGTATTGGAAGAAGACAGCACACCTGTGGCTTCATAGTTTGCTCAGGTAACAGCTATAGTGTGACCACAAGAAAGGCCAGTCCCACACTACCGTGACTACCAGGACATCAAAATTTCTCTTTGCCAGTTATTCTGCTTTCTAGCTAGTACTGAAATACACACCCATCTGCTATGTACTTGCATTTCTCTTGCCTTGCGCGTGCCTTGCACTGTGTGGTCCCAAGGTATAAACAGACCTTCAGAGCCTGTGGACTCAGCACTTATTTTGGCATGTTTCAGGGTAATTGTGAAAGAGGACAGCAAGTCAGAAGGAAGCACGTGTGAGCAGTTAGCTGAGAAATGAACTATCAAACAGGAATGAGATTCTTGTGAGGGTTTTTTTGCACACGCACGCACGTGCACACCCCCCCACACACCCCACCCCAGGCCTACCTAGAAAAAGTTCTTGCCGTTTGGAGAGTTGACTGAATGATTTGGTTACACCTTTTGGTGACACTTGGTACCAGAAATTGGTAGAAAAATGATGTTAGTTCAGATGTTAATGAAAAATAGGTGCAGATGATAAGCTTTGTGGTTGTGTGCTCAGAGAACACAGGCTGCAAAACATGGTCTGCAGAACATGCACTCTCCTTCTCAGAATGTTGTCCTAGTTGAATTATATTATCTGAACATCTGAGAAGCTGTTAAGGAAGAAGTCTGGCAGAATTTTCTTGTTCCTACAGGAAAAACAACAGTATTACCTCCTAAGACAGAGTTAAAGAAATCCCTCAAAAAGCGAACTGGCTTACAGTGCTAACTGTGTTTCTATTTAAAGGCAGCCCAAACTCTGACATACAACTTAAATAGTCAGACAGAAAAAGGTGGTTGGCTTTTTTCAGTACTTAAACATATTTCAGCTGCTGTGAGTTACTGGAAATTACTCTACTTTCTGAGTAGAAAAGGAAATTGTTCTACTGACAGCATGAAGGGCTGAGAAGCTGTGAAAATAAGCGTGTTGGTTTCTTAACTACATGCATTTTGTAGTCATACAAGAGATGCTAATCATGAACTCATGACCTCTTTTTCGAAAACAGATATAATTAAAAAGTATAGAATGAAAAAAAATCAAAGCAACTTAAATTCTTATGAGACTAACAGAATTGTATCTTTACATAAACAGCAATGTTTATCAAACTTTGTTTTTCAGATAAGGAAGAATACCACTTTGATATGACTGATTTAATTTACTTGCTTTAAATTCTAGTGGTTTTTTTTCATAGTACCTTGTGTGCAGTTATCTTCAAATGAATTATTTTGATTAGTCTGAAAATGTGTCTATTTTTAAAACGTGTCATCAGATTTTCTGTTTTGGTTGAAGAATGCTGACAACCAGCAGACAGCTTGTGTTTGTGTGTTCTGTAGGACTTCTTTTCACATTGGGGTTAGAAGGTAAGACACTGGGTATTAGGGGTTTTGTTTGCTTGGGCTTTGGTTTTGGGGTTTTTTGGTGTTGTCCTCTGTCCACATCCCATCCTGTCCCCCGGATTGGTATGTATTCACTTAAAGACTCATCTTTTCTGTTGGTGGCTAGCAAGCTAGCAGGACAAATCAGCTAAATTACTCTCAGGAGATTACATTAGTCTATACCTGCGGTGGAGAAAAAAATGTGCAAGATGACGTAAAATTCACTAATGTCGGTTGTTCTCATTTGTATGGGTAGAGAAAACAGAGGAAAATAACATGGTACAGGGAGCAGGGAGTTCAGCAAGAGATTGTTTCAATATATTTTTTTTTAAAAAAAAAAAGAGAAACTTGGAAACAAAGCAAATGCAAAATGACCCAACCCTATAAAGTTCTCAGTGTAACTCAGTGGGATTTGAAGGCTTTCAGTGCTGCAGCCTTGAGCTTTGCTAAAGGATATTTATGCTGGAAGAAAAGAGATCCTAAGAGCAAGAAAGATCCTACTCTCGGATCTCTGTCTCCTGTATATATATGTGTGTGTATGTGTATTTCAAAATACACCCAGGTGGCTTCATTGGCTGTCACAGCTCTGAGTGTATGTGCCCCTCAGCCATCAGAAGACCATGAAGCAGAAGCCTGCCTACCTTGTTGGGCAGTGCTTGACTGCTCTCTTTGTAGTAAGGTCTTTTGTGGTTTTCCCCAACAGTGAGATAGCTAAATTCAGTATATGTGTACACTGTGTAGACGGGCCTAAATTGTTTTAATGTAATGCTGGACAGACTTGTTTGCTTCTTAGGCCAGAACCATAGTTCTAAAACTTGTGTGTTAGGATTTGGCAGGGGGGAATAGGTGCTGTATAAATATAAGCTCAGATATTGGCAACAGAAGAGATGGAGAGACTTTTGAATTTCTTTCACTTGTGGACAAGGAATAGATTGTTCCCAGCGTTTATCAGTACAGTGCATGCAGCCCTAGAGCAGCTGGGGACCACTGCCTGTGTGTCTGCTGATGGAGAGAAGGGCTGGTGGTAGTCCGCCTGCACCTTCTGCGTAGCTGCAGCAAAGCAGAGCGGAGGGGGGTGCCATGGGCTTTTATTTGGAAGGTATGATGTGAACGATGACAGCTGCTGAATACAAAAAAATAACAGGCCGGAGATGCTGTGTGTGAAGTGAGTGTAATGAGTATAAAGTGGTAGCATTTTGGAGCTGTCCTGTGTGCAGAAAGATACAAAGATGTGTGTGCAGGTGTAGTTGGAGGCAGTTGGGTGGTGCTGCTGTGACTTAATGCATATATTTAATGGGATTGTTTCTGCTTGGTTGGTATTCCCTGCTCATTGTAATGTTCTCCCTCATCATCACTGTCCCTGTTGTTTGGGGCTCTCCTTTGGAAACTAGTATTTACACACATGCACACACACACACAGAGGAGGAAAAGAGTTAAAGCCTCACTCATTTTCCATTCCATTTTTCTGTTCTCTTAGTTTTGTTCTGTCTGAGACCTACAGTGCTGCCTCTCCTCTCAAGGTTTCCCCTGGGTGCTGTACTGTCCCCTCCTCCTCCTGCCAGAAGCAGTAGGGTGCATCCTGTTTGGGGTTACTGCTGTGTCACTTCAGATGACATGCACTAGCATGAGAAGGGGAAAGGGAAATGAAGAGCCAAGAGAGCGATTACTTTATCAAGAGCTCATTTCAAAAAAAAATCCAACAAAACAACCAAGTCCAAAATGTCCTGGTGGCATTGACAGCTATTGCTGTCCAGCACGTGAGCCCTTCTTTCCTCTTGATGCAGCAGAATAAATAGCTTCATGGGGCGCTGTTAGTGGTTCACAGCGGGATACCTGCAGCACTAGGGTTCTTTGAGTTCCCACATCTTACGGATGCTCGTGTGGACTGACTGAATAGGAGAAAAAAGATGAGGCAAGAAAATACTTTTGAATGAGAAAGAAAAGCTGAGTGCCACTCCATGGGAATGAGAGGAAACAATAAATGTTGGGGGTTTTATGTTCTTGTTAGACTGCAGCATGTGAAGTACAGAAGATACAAGAGCTGATGCTGAGCTGATAGGAGCTAGTTGGGAAATGGCTCGTTCTGCTGCAACCCCCAGAGAGTCCCTCTTGGGAGACAGGCAGGAGTTGCCCCATCTGTTGGCAAGCTGTGTTGGCTGGGAGTGTCTGGAGCTACATTCTCATCAAACCATTACCACCGGCAAAAAGAGGTTTATTGAACATACACTAAATATATATATATCTCTTGATTAAGTACAACCTCTCCCAGCAGAACAATGTAGGTTTTATCAAGTGTTTCTGTTGATTCTGTGAGCTGTGAGGCAGAGCTGGTTTGGACTGTGTGTTTCAGCTCAATCCTGCGATAAGGAAGGTGTGTGTATGTGTGGCGTGAAAAGTTTCAGTGCTGATTCCTAGGGAGGACATGCTGAGCTGAATCTGCAATTTCTTTGATGCAGACTAGGATTTTAGCAGTAAGAAAAGCTATGTGGACGCATCGGGACTGTTTTCAGCTGATGCTCAGAGCTTGCGTGTATCTGTCTTGCATAGTTCTTAGTAAGACTTGACCAGTTCAGCTGTTCTGCAGTAGAAAATCCCTCGAGATGGACAATCATGTTGAAAAGCTTATTTTGTTTACTCATGATAGGGCAGTGGCTAGTCCTACACTGTATTTCCCATTCCTGCCATTCTTAGAAACCCAGGGCTGTGAGCATGTAGTGACACTTAGAAAACCAGTGGGGACAGCAGGAAATACGAGTGCGGAGTTTAGTATGGCAGTGAGCAAAGCACTGCATTGCAAACCCATTAGAGCGCTTTGTTAAGCTTCGTTTAAAGTTTGAGCAGCTTCCTTAAAATCAGAGGGACCACTAGCTGTCTGACAGCTAAAAGCATGCACAAGTGCTCTTCTGCTTTGGGGAACCAAAGTATTCGGGACCTCACATTTGTAGTGTGTTGTTAGGAGCCAGGCTGTTCCAAGATTCTGGCAATCTGGTTTTTTGCAGATGTTAAATGAAGTTGTGTGGCCATGTGGCTTGTTCAAGAATCTTGATTTGTATTTGTCCTCGTGTCCTTATAAGTTACATAAAAGTGAAGTCAAGCAATGTTTTTAGTGTCTGCTCTATATAGATCTACCTGAAATAGTTTCAGGTCACCTTTGCATGCTTAATTTGGAAAACGATTGAGCAGCATGACTCTTGCCTTGGAGAATTGAGCAGTCTAGGCTCCTCACTGTAGTCTTGGGGCTCTTGCAATATCTGCGCAAATCAGCATCTCATCCTCTCTGCAAATTAAGCAGGGGCCCGTTCAACTTGTAGAGCCAGTAAGGGAGGGATGTTCAGTCCACGGGTTGGAGCCAAGTTAGGAAAGTCTTCCCTCCTGAAAAGCAGCTGTAGGATAGAGCCAGTCCACCTAGATACTCACTAATGTTATGTGGCAGCTCTATGAAAGCATTCCTAATTGTTTCTGGTTCAGAGCCTGGCAGTAGTCTTGAAATGCAGTGAACTTCCTGGTTAGTAGTTTTGAGGGTTAACTAAGGGGCTTGGTTAAAGGCCCCCGGGCACAGAGCTGTCGTGGAAGCAGCTCTCTGTGCAGAAGGGTTGCAGAATTGGGCCAGGCATCACATTGGAGGTGTTGGTGGACGCATAGATTCAAGTGACAAAGGCTGTGGTGTCAGGCAGTTGTTGATTCATGGGGAGTATCTATCATTAGCTCTCATGGGGTATCGGTGTAAATGAGCATCAGGTATGGATAGGCCAGACTGGGATTTCATTTCATAGATATTAATTTGTTATACTTGTTTATACAATCATCCTCTGTCTTTAGTTTGCAGTTGTTCCTGTGTAACTGAGATGAGGTTTTGGTGAAATCTGAGGGGGGAATAAGACTGAGTCAGCACTCTGCTTAAGCCATGTGCTTTACTTTAAGTATGTAAGTAGTTTCATTGCTCCCAACGAAACCGCTCATGTGCTTAGCATTAGGCATATGTTTTAAATAAGTTGGTGATCCAGAGTCTGGGGTGGGTTTTTTTGTTTTTGAGTAAAATCTATACAAATGTGGAGGGTAAGGCTACAAAACACGCAATGTTTAAAATGCTACAAATAAAAGGTTTAAGGTAGTAATTTTCAGGGAAAAAGCTTCTGGCATTTAATGCGTTTTAGTGACACACTGAGCTTAAATGTCACCTTCGTCGGAAAAATGATAATCATCTGTGAGCGTGACTGTCTTGATAAATGACCTGGCAACATAGCAAGCTAAAGTTCACCGTAGTCCTCTACAACACCAGGCTTCAGACTGAAAGCAGCATTTTGGCATTATCCCTACGTCAAACCTCAGTTGAACTGAGTACTTATAAATAATTGTTCGCCAGCTTTTCCTATTACAGATATACAGTTTGTGAAATTGGTTTACCATGTGCTGAAAATTTCTTTGATATTTTTAAAAGCATGTTGCTATGGCAACTGGACCCCATAACAGAAAAGCCTCTTGGTTATAAGGCTAAGAAATTCAGTTAACAACCAGGAATAAAGCCATAGCAAGATAACTTGTATTCTTTTTTTCCGAAAGCAAACAAACCAACCCCAGAAGAAAGCGTGGTATCCTGAAGCAGCTTGGACCTGGATTACCAGATGGAGGGGCACACCCTGCTCGCAGAGCCTCAGAGTTTGCGCTGCGAATGCTCAAGCTGGTCTCAGCTCTTACGGCAGAGAATAATCGGGGAGTTTACAAGCATCTTGCTCCGAAATAATTCATGTCTTGTCTTTTTTTTTATTTTTTTCATGTGGAAAGGTTGAAGCGATTTGATGGTTTGGCTTATGGGCAAGGAAACATGAGTTTTGCTTCTCAGAACTGGATGTCCCCTTTGTGCTTTGCTAATACAGAAACTGGCAGAACAGGCATTACTTTTTCTTTGACGTTAGGGCTTGCAGCCCTGTTTCCTTGTGTCTCATGACTGAGTGAATCAACACCTAATTAAACAGTCACATGAGGGACAGAGTAAAATGCTGCTCAGGCAGTGATCATTGTGAATCTTTGGAGAATAACTACTTACATCTGTCTTCCTCCTTCTCCAAGGAAACCTTAACAGCTGCAGCTTTGCCTTCTTTTTTTTTTTTTTTTTTTTTTTTTCTCTCCTCTCCAAGGGAAAAAAGATCATGTAAACCTCGGCTGAAGCAATGCTGTCTTTGCAGATACATAAGACAAGGGGTAGGGGGAAGAGAAGACTTAGAAGTGCTTGACAAAATCTTGAGAAGGTGGAATGATTTGAGTTTGTGCTGGGAATGACTTAGCTGAAAGCTTGAAGGTGTGTAGTTCTTGCGCGTTTGACACTCCTGGAAATTTAACTGAAAATGTGAATGTCGGGCAAGGAAGTTGTGAGTGGTCTGGGGGCATTCTTGGTATTTTTAGTTTTAGTTGTAATTGTTTTGCTTGCAGCATGTTATGAAAGGTCCGTAACAATTGCTTTCCATCTCTGGGTGGCAAATACTTGTGTGGAGATTTATTGGGCTCTCAATTATCACTCAGTCACAAGTGCAGCCACCTTAATCAATTACACAGACGTGGCCTACAGCCAAGGAATGCTCAAATCCCCACGCTGCCTGCTTGCGCTGTATGACTTTCACCACCAAGGCAATATTTTTTCCCCTTATAAAACTCACAAAACAAGTATTACAGGATGTTTTAATCAGCATAAACAGATGGCTACCTCCACCCTGACACGGTGGTGGGCTCCCAGGTAGCACATGGGATGCGCTGGGCTGTGCAGCAGATGCCTGGATCTATAGCGGGCAGTTTTATTGCTGTCATACCCTGGCATTGGAAGTAGCAGTGGTTTGAGTACTCCATGATGCAGTATTTCCAGGCAAGGAGATACCAGTCTGGGATCATTCTGGCCCGCCTGCTGCAAGGTCAGTGGGTTTCGGGGCTGTGCTGAGCCCAGGAGAAAGCAGGGTCTGGGCAGCTGCCCCGGCAGGGACCTGCTGCATCCCAGGGCCCTGGGCACAGCATCACCCAGCCCCGCTGGCCCATCCTGGCACAGCTCACAGGTTAAAAAACGTGACATAAAAAAATACAGCTGTTTATGTTCTAGTCTTCTAGCTTTTAAAAAGTTATTTATTTCTTGATATATCTATCTGTTAAAAGAATAAATGCTTATTTAGATGTGTTTGCTTGGTGCAGAAATCATGTGTCATGTCAGGATGTCAGGTGTAGCTAGAGTACACTGACAATTTGTTCACAGACCTTGTAGTGCGCTTTTTTTTTTTTAAAAAAATATCTTCTGAAGTAATGTATTGAGAATCTCAGTTTCCACTTGTGTGAAAAGAAAACTGCCATAGTTGTTAAAATTGCTGGGAAGGGCATGAAAATAAAAGCCTTAAAGACTCTTTAGGCTGAAGGTAAATACAGCAAATTCAATTTTTGCCTATTAAAAAAATGAAAATGTTAGGATTCCTCAACCAAAGTACTCTTGTTATATCAGGAGTCATTCAAGGATTTCTTCTTATTATTAATATTAGAGTCAATAGCAATAGTGGAGCTATAGCAATCCCTCTAAGATGTCTTAATTTTCATGGCAACAGAGTGCTTGAAGTCAACCTTGACTCTAATGTATCTTCTTTTTTTTGGTGTCATCTATTAATATCCATGATCGCCAAAATAAAAAGCATCAATTTACCATTAAGTTACCTAAGCAAACTTTGCAGTTGATAAGCTTGTGAGCTTGTTTTTGTTCTGTCTAGCACTGTGAAACAGTCACTTTTTTATCATATTACTAACTCTCAACAGTGGTCACAGATGTAACAGAGATGCTGGCTTTCATAGGCGAAGGTCGCTTTATTGTGCTCCGGAAACTCTCACGTATCGGGCACAGATAGATGCTGCATGTCATGGAGTGTTGTGCTGTCATTTACACTTTGAAGAGGGGGTGGAAAACAGAAGTTAGTTTTATGTGTGGATTTAAACACTAAAGAACGTATCTAGGCATCACCAGAGTTACACAGCATAAAGGAGGGGGAAAAAGACTTCCCCCCTGCCAGCCCTCTTCTGCTACACTAGATAATTCTGTGTGATTTTAGAAAATTCTTTATTTCCAACAGCTGTTGGTGTGCATCAAAAGCAATTTGTATTGGAAATTCTTTTCTCCCCAACTTTTCATTAAAGACACACAATACGGAACTATTTACACTTTAATAGCTACAGCAGAAGATTATTCTGCTCTGCACGCCTGAGAGTGCACAATAAAATAACTGTTTGGCAGGGGGAAAATGCCCTGTTGTCTCGCAGTACCAGTTGGTATTACGGAGGTTTGTTCGGTGTCTTATTTATAGTAGATTGCAACTGGAAATGTGATTCAAAACAAACACCAATGTTCCAGTAGCTTAACCATGCATCAGATTTTTACATTGATAGTTGTTTTTATTTTAAGACTCTTCTAT
The DNA here is from genome assembly GCF_963210335.1 of Falco punctatus. Classification (NCBI taxonomy): domain Eukaryota; kingdom Metazoa; phylum Chordata; class Aves; order Falconiformes; family Falconidae; genus Falco; species Falco punctatus. Next base: position 63,128,985 of record NC_137588.1, on the reverse strand, counting down.
CATGACTTGAAAAATTATAACAGTGAAGGGACAGTCGATTTGCTGAGGTCTCAGCATCCGCGTTTTACAAAGAAAGATAATATTCTATGTTGTACCTTCCAGGAATGCTCCCAGGCAGAGTTGTATTTATGCTGATGCTCCCTTACATCACCGATGGAGACAGTTTGTTCCAGTCATGAGACCTCTTGCTGCTAGTTAGAATCCAGTGTATGGAGAGTTTATAAACTGGTTCTCTGATATTTTTTTTTTTTTTAATTGCATCTGAAAAGCACTTTTCAGTATTAAAAATCTGGTTTCCTTTAAAGAAATAGGGGCCCAGGTTTTGAAAAGCCTGCAGGCTGCTTGCAGTGATCTTTCTCATAGTTTTGGCTCCTGCTGACCTTTGGCTGAGTTTATGTCTGTGTGTGCTTATCTATGGTGCGTGCAGGTATGTGTATGTGCTCCAGTTGTATACGGTGGGTTTATGCTTTAATACTGTCCACTCTTCCTCTTCAGCAGTGAGGAATTCAGTGGAATTTTTTTTGCAGGGATGCAAAAATGGACAGAAAGCACATTTTTGTAAGAGTCTGGCTCAGTGGTGATCTTACTAAGGTGAGTATTTGTAAAGAAATGGTATCCAACTATTGCTAGTCAGGTTTCAAATAAAATCCTAATTGGTTTTCTCTCTTTTTGTCTAATGTGGCTTCCAGCTCCTACCTTCGTGCATTACTAAGCAATAAACATTTCTTGGCTTGCTTGCCAGTTCTTTGTTGTGTGCATTTACAACATGTGTGAGGGAAGCCTTCTTTCAGGAGAAAGACTGAAAAAACTTGCTAAGGCAGTGGAGACCGAGAATGAATCATTTCATTACTTTTTTAGCCTGTGGTTGGAAAAACTCTATTGTCTGTTCAGTTTAAAATCAGATGATTTATACCCAATAAGGTGCCTGTGAGCCTTTGCAGTAGCTTTAAATGTTTTCAGAAGTGCCTTTGGATTAAAATTAAGAAAGTAACTCTTTTTGGTGCTGTTTTGTTTTGAGGTTTAAGGGTTTTTTTTGGCTTAAGTATGTTTAGGAAGGAGCCAGAGCCACAGTCTGGCATCGGGGTCTGCACAGAATCCATTGGGCTCCGAGGTGCTTCGTTCTCAGGGCTGTTCGATGGGCTGAACACTGTCACCCACACCTTTCCCATCTGCAACTGGGTGGATGTGCGTGGATACTGGAGTGCCCTCCCAGGATCTCTCTGTGAGATGCTAATGCAGGAGCTTTTGATCACTTCATTTTTTGAACTTGTTAAGTGTCTTTCTGAAGCTAGGTAGTATTATCAGCTTTGTTTTCCGAGTTCAGATTTACACACACGCACACACAAAAGCCTGCACCCTTTCGAAGAGATGGAGATTATCACATTCCCTGCCAAAGCCAAGTACTGCCTAGGTGGTGAATGAGGGACTCTTTGGGGGGGAATGCGGGGCAGGGAAAGGCAGCTTTCTGGAGATACCTTTCAGTGATCGGCGTGGTAGGCCTGTGCAAAACCTGTAAAGCTTTCATGGTGTAGGTGAAAACAAGTTACTGTATCTGGAATATAACCAATATTGTAATTATAGCTTTTTACTGATCAGTGGCCCATTTGGGGTTTTATTTTTATTTCCACACACCCACACCCCCCTAGAAACAGCACAGATAAGCAGTGAGGAGTGGCCGAGGGGCTGCGCCGTGCCCCTCTGCACTGCAAGCTGCTGTTGGCTGAGCAGGGTGGGCTATGGTTCTGCACACCTGCCTTGCGTTCCCCCTTCCCGACACAGCCTGAACCTTCTCGGAGCCTGGCTTTGTGTCTGCATTTGACAGCCGGTACGTTTGGATTTGAGCGCAGACTTGGACCTAGGTTTCAAATACCGTAGGTACGTACTGGTGTGACCAGAAAATCTCAGTGTCCTCAGAAATTTAGAATCAGACATTGTTTTTGAAAACTTACCTCCTGTGTTCCAGCTCAGTAAATAGAATGTTCCCTGTGACTGGATATACACCTAGGGAAGAGGATGGTGCATGTTTAATCTTAGAGGCCTGAGTAGTTTCTTGGGTATGGGAACGGTGACAGCGTGCGTGAACCAACACTGAGTATCTGAAGGCCTTCCTCAAGCAATAAATATTTACTGATCTGGCTAAAGCACTGTTTACTCTCTGTACACTTTGAGTCTGTCTTTGTTTGAAGAGAAATTCCTTACAATATTTTTCCTGGTCAGTTGTTGGATGGAGGCTGGGTCCGCTTTCAAAGCACTTGTCTTTAGTACGCATCAGGTTACCCTGAGGTAAAATGGAAACCTTAGATGTTACTTCTGCAAATAAATGTTTACATAATGCATTGCACTGAACTTCTCACCATTGCATGTCTAAGAAAAAAGGTCACTCTTGACATCAGTAACCTTTAGAGAGCAATGCGTTTGCCACACAGGTAAGGTAAATTACTGTGCACAGCACATTCCTTTCACTAGATTGGGAAGGTAGGAGGTCAAATGTTATTGCTTACAACTCCCAAGCCTCGGCTTTTTAAGCTTAAAAGGCAATATATGGTTTAAAGGCATGGGTCCTGTAAAACAGCACATGCCCCATTCTGCTCATGGGAGTAGTTGCATTGAGTTCCCTGGCACTAGTCACATATGAAAAGGCAGGTCTATAATACATGTCTGTGCAGCATCAGGGCCTCAACTCTTCATTTTGAAATGAGAAACTTCCTGTAAAACATTCCTGGTCGCCAAAGGTAACAGTTCGGATTTGGAACCAAGTACCTACCTATCTTTTAGTATTACTGCTTTTGTGTCAAAAAACTTGCCCAGCACCTTCCTGTAATTAAGTAGCAAAACTGCTGTTGTGTCATATTTATTTGTTGTGTCAATAGTTTGATTTCTTCCTTAGCTTGGTCCAGGAGACATGTAGCAGAAGAGGCAGCTCAGTGTTCTCGGTGGAGGCCATCTCAGAGGGCAGTACGTCCGCTGGGCTGTTGGGATTGTTGCGTCTTGGGGCCAGAGCCCATGAACAAGTGTCAGCTCACCCACTCTGTGATACAGGGGAATTGTCAGTAGCCCTAGACTTTGTCTCGTGGGATGCAGTGGAACAGGAGATTCTGATGATTAATGGATTTTTGCTGCCTTTGTATTTGAAATATTGGCAAAAGCTGTAGGTTTTCAGATACTGGGGGGGGAAGATGTAGGATCTATGATGCTACGGTCTTCTGCCTTTACATATTTCTTGCGTTTTGTCCAAAGATAATACAGAATTAATAGTATGAATGATTAGCCCCACCTACGCCTGTGACAAGACTTGATGGCTTTTAATGTGCATTGCTTTTTTGGATGCTTGGTTCCTTCTTCACTTCCCTGTTCATCTCTCTCGTTCCTCCCCCGCAATTTAGAGAAAAAAGTTCTTTAAATAGCAAGCTTTTTGCTTTTGTCGTGTACCGGGCAGCCTTCCTAGCGTGGCCTGGGTCACCACGGGAGCAATCACGAAACCTTGTTTACAGCTACCAGGTCGGTCAGGATTTCTTCGGGCGTTATTTCACTTCTTTCCCGACCCCACTCCCCCCCTGAAAAATCCCTCTATATTGCTATCCAGTTGTCTGGCACGTTCCTGATGCTTCCCTTGTAATATTAATGAGCCCTTAGAGGGCATACAGTGCTTCCTTTGTTCTTGCAGGAGCGGCGGGGGGAGCGCGCGCCGCTGTGATAGCGGCACGGAGCCGGCTTTGCTTCGCCCGCGAGCACGCTGCGCCGCTCAGCGCCAGCCGCGCGAAGGCGGGCACCAAAGGGGTGGCTGTGCGGCGCCGCCCCCCCCTTCCCAGCGCCCGTGCGGACGAGCCCCCCGCGGTTAAACCTTTAAAGGCCTGTATTTTAACGGTGAAATGGTGCGCGGGGGTCGCGGCGGCGCTGGGGCTGGTGGCGGATGGCGGCTCCAGGTGGCACGCGCTGACAGCTGGGTCACGTGGTGGCTGTCCGCGCGCGCCTTCCCACCCCTCTGCCTGCGCGCCCGGCCGCAGCACAAGCATCCCGTCGCTTCCAGGAATGCGAGGGCTGGGGGTGCAGCCTGGAAGGAGGCCGCCCTGCTTTGCCCCCCCCCTCCCTTCTTGTCCCAGCAGGCTGAATTCCCGGCGGTGGCGGCTCGTGGAGGTGCAGGACGGCAGCCACAGTTGCCAGGGGACTTGGGTCATGAGACTCAACTCCGATCCGCTCGCTAGAGGAGGATAGATGGCAGTGACATGTACGCTCCGGCGCCTGCCAAAGCAGCGCTTAGCTTTCCGATGAATTAGATCGATCTTCTCTGCAGCAATACACGGGAAGAGACAAAGGCGCGGGGAAGACGGGCGGTATTTACTTGAGCAGAAACCCCGGGCTGTGCACCAGAATGGAGGGGCAGGATTTGGGTTATGAAACTCCAGGGCAGTGCAAACACAGCCTGGTGCAAGCGCCTATATTGTGCTTCGGCGAACTGCTCGCTTTAAGGTGGTTTTTGTGATCCTGTTGCTAGGATTAAGCCTTTTGCGTTGCAGCATGGAGAGTCTTTTGTTTGAGTTAAATTCAGACCTCTTGATATGTCACCTGACAGTCTTGTGGTTTTGGATGAATATGGCTCATTGCTATTATTAACCTGAGTTGGCAGCTGGGCACAACAGGAGTTTATAGGGATTTTGAAAAGTGGAACTGCTCAGGGGACAAAGATGCTTCCCAGGTACGATCACCGCACAGTTCTTGCAATTATTTTAATTATTTGATGGCTTAATATTTTGTCTGTGATGAAAGTATTTCTTTTCCAGGGATATGAAGCTTTTAAGGATTTAATTTTTGTATGATTTTTCTTATATTTATATGCTAAATGGCACAAATGTTTTGGGTTTTTTCCCCCCTGAACTGGTTCTATGTGTTCTAATTTTGCAAAGGGAGGTGCGGTCTGCTTGAATAATATAAAACATTGTGTTCAGTGCTGGTGAATTTAACTGAAAGGAGCTGTGTCTTGTTTGTGTGTATTTTTTATTAAAACGGGTATTTCAGAAGAGCACAGAGCTTGTGTGTGTGTGTATGTGCGCAAGTTTGCATGCATATACGTGCTTACAGCAGCTATAAGCTGAACAAACATTTTTTGTGTGTGTGAAGTAGTCCCCAAAATATTCTATGAAATTACTAATATTAATTGTAAATTCTGAAGCTGTGCAAATTGCAAAGTTACTCAACATGCTACACCTCTTTAACAAAACCTTCCAACCTATTTCTTTTCAATATCATACTCCAGATTATGATTGATGTGTTAACTGGACTGCACCTAACCTATATATATTAACGTCTTTTTGCTTGTGGAAAGGCATCTGGCTCATGTATTGGACTTTAGAGTATAAATTAGGTGTCTTGACGAGAGCCAAATAACTTGGTAGAAGGGAGAAAAAAAATCAAAACAAACTATAAAGTCAGTTTCATATACACTTAAAGAACTGGACAGAGCCAAGGACCTCGGAAGCCAATTGATGTTTAGGTCTAAGTTTATTATACCGACTGTGAAATATCTGGCTGACTGAATATGTGGCTAGTGTACAATATGTGCTTAGTATAAGCAGCAGAAGTTTCCTGGAGCTCAAGTAGTGCAGCTATTCAAGGTGAGGATCACTAAGCTGGTAAATGAATGAGACGGATTTATAGATGTAGCATGGAGCTGACCTCTACAGTGCTGCAGTGCCTGTGGACGTGTCACCCTCCTTCAAGAAATGAAAAGGGGATGGCTTGGATTTTATGTTTTATGTTTTGGGTGGTTGTTGTTGTTGTTGTTGTTGTTTTTTAAAGAAACACTATTTCCTTGTGATAAACCTGAAAAATGCAACTGCTGCAAGCAGCCAACCGTCACGGGTGGTTGTCCCTAAGATGATCCACCGTTTGTTGGTTTTTCCAAGCCACCCAGAGTAGACGTCCCTTGAGTTTTGCAAAACCCCAGCTGAGATCAGAGTGATAGAGGGCAGTGTCACCCAGAGTGCTGGGTAGACTTCGCAATCGATCGTCACGGGCTTCCTCCGTGGCTTTGGTCAAGTTACAAACACTGGTTTTTCTCTGCAGAATCAGCAGGCATTTACCACAACAGTCACACAACCCTGAAGTGACCTCCTCTTGTAAAGACAATTATCTTGCAAAACTTCTTCTAAGTATAGGCCCCATGGTTTCTCTAGTTTAGGGATCTTCTTCCTCCTCGCAGCCGTATGGTCGTGTTAAGTCACCAGCATTTAAATGGACTCTCTTGCTGAAAATGCCAGTTTTGCAAATTGGCAGTGCAGTCTGGATCATCCTTATCATGGGAATCCTGATAAAAGTTCTTTTGTGTTTCAGGTGTTATTCTCAAAAAAAATAACTAACCTGCCCATGCCTCTCTGAAGAAAGCTAATGGATTGTCTTCCAAAGCTGGAAGCATCATTAACATGCCGTACATTGCTGTTTTCATTGCTTCCAAATTAGTTGTGCTCTTTCAGAAAGGTCTACACAGCTGTCTGTGTACAATAATGGTCAAATAATAAGTGACTTATTGAATTGCAGTAACAAGGTATTAAAATCCGTACAATACCCTCTCTGTGTGTCCTGTGTACTCAACTTTTGCTGTGTCTTCTCAAAGCCAAAAGGAAAAAATAATCCAGTAGCAGGCAATAGAAGTGTGCAGAGGAATTTGGGCAGGAGAAGGGAATTTCTTGTTGGAAAAAGCATCTTGGTCAGGGGCGAGAGGTGTATGGTAGGGTGGCTGGACCAGGCAAGGACCATTTTCCTTCTGCTTCTGATCACCCATCCCTATAACAAAGCAACTTCACGATCCTAAGTATTACTGGGCTGTGTGTGCACACATGAGCACGCTTCAATGTGAATGCGTTCTCTGTGGAACGTGGAGATAATCTGCATCTGAAGTATCCCAACACACCCAGTGGAACGGTCTCACATTTACAAAGTAAGCTCTTCAAGACAGGAACAGTCTCTGTCCAATGCTTGTGTAGAAGTTGGCTGGGTCTAAGCACCGCCGTAACAACAATCATACACGAAGAGTATCATCTGCAGAAGTTGGAGATAAGCCCTGGGGATCCCTACGCCTCGGTTCTGATGTTCATCTAATAGGAGTAAAGGAAGGCGTTTCCTTCTGTGCGGAGCCCCGTGAGGAGGGCATGGGGCAAGGTGGACCTGCTGTCTGGTCTGCCCTGGCTGTTCCTGTCAGCATTTTAAAAAAAGGTGCTAACATGAAAAACATGCAGAACAGATAAGCTAGCATAAACTATAAATATCATGTGCGTAGATGCATTTAAAAATAGTTCGAAGTGATTCATCACCAGGCAATTTTTATAACTATGGGTAACATGATGTAGGAAAACAATAGTTTGACTGATAGTTTCAAATTACTTTTTCAATGATTAGTCAAATTCTAGTTTTGAGCAACTACTTTTTAGCAAACTTTTTTTACATTTCCTACGTGCTTAATATCTTGAGCAGTTTTGTTCAATTACTTTTCTTTAAGACTTCTAAAATGTCTGTGTTAGTATCCAATTACTTTTTAATAATTATCTAAGCTGTGTTAATATGAAATAGTTTTAAAAGTTAAGTCTTGGGCAAGAGGAAAAATAGTATCAAGCTAAACCTGTAATGTAATGAAGAAGTGCTGTTCATGTTGTAGTGGAAACAAGGAGGAAGGAATGTACTTGTACTTGCTTTCAGATACAGGGGAGAATCTTGTATTTTAGTTGGTGGAGTGGTAACTCTGGATTTCTGCGGCTGTCGTTTCCTCTGTTAGAACTTGCACAGAGTGTAACAATACCAATTCAAAGCGATTCTGTTGCCTCTTGCTGAGAAGTGTCTATGGCAGTAATAAACTCCAGAAATTAGATACATGCAAAAATCCATCCGTGGAGAACATTTGGAGTTCTGGATTGCCATGCAACTCACAGTACAGGTGTCAGGAAGCATATAATGGATCTGTAAATGGAAACTACAAATTATATTCCATGGTTGAAGGTAAAAAAAGGCAGCAAAATGAAATGGGTGAAAGAGAAGAGCTGAACAGTACTAGGGCTTAAGTGTGAACGTGCATGAAAATAACATTTTTCAGTACTTGATTTCATTATTATTAATTTCTAATAATTTCAAAATTGTTCACATGGAAGTTTGCCTTTCTGTGCCAAATAATTCCTTTCCTTTTGTGCTTTGTACTTGCATTAGCATCTGTGCGGGGGGGTTGGACCAGTTGACCTCCTGAGGTCCCTTCCAGCCTCACCCAGTCTGTGATCGTGTGAAATCTGCTGTTATGTGATTTGTTTCTGAAATATCCCACGCAGCATTTATACAGCAGTGGATTTCTACCCCATGCTATTCATATAGGTATTTCTGAATATCTCGCTCTAGAAGCATCACCATTTGTGTAGTGGGGATCTCCACAGGACTGGTGTCCTGCTCAGAAATAATTTATCACTGTTTCTTTTGAACTTGCAGCACTAACTGTGCGGCAAAGTCACAAACATTTCCACTGCTGAAAAGATTGTTGGGGTTTTCTTGGTGGTGGTTTTTATGTATGTTTGTTTGTTCTGGGATTGTTTTTGGTTTTTCTCCTGTAAATATAATCAGTTTCAAGGAAGGATCAAAGAGGGGTAGATAAGTCATGCAGGAAAAAGTCCTCATTAAGAGAACCGTCATTTCCAGAACAGCGTGGGAGATGGAGACTCACCTTTCATTAACATCGCTAGAACATTTGATTCTACGTCTCCTGGTTTTCCTATAAGAATCTCAAGAAAACATCAGTTAAATGTCAGTTTCCATTTATAAACAGAACTAATTATATTCAGAAGATCTAGGTCAGTTTTCATCTGCCTGAAGAGCAGCGCTGGAGTTTTGCCCTGTTACATTTGTTTTGAGAACGTGCCCTGGGTATTGCACGCAGCAATTTGTATGTTTCTGGGGACAATCTACCCCGATATCCAGCTTAACAGTATTTTAAAGCTGCTGACAACAAAAGCAAAGCTACTCTGCGTCCTGCTTCATCGGGGCTGGGGCGTGGGGGGAGCCAGAGGTGCCAGTCTGCCTCTGTTTACTGTCTGTCTAAATGAACTTTCCCCCAGCTCTCTTAAAGTTTCTTCTGGTTTGGGAAGTGCCCTGCTATTGCCAGGGAATGCTTTTGCAAGGCTGAAATGTGCTTAAGGACTCTATTATGTAATGGCAATAACGCTTATTTGGAACTATCACAAATTACGATGGGTAACACCTACTAAATTCTCGTCTAGAGAAAGTTAAATCGTCACGTGAAGAACCTGAAGAGTAAACAAGCTCTTCTTACCTCAATCAAATATGTTTCTGAATACAGCAAGAGTTTTATATTTAGCTTTCTCTCCTCTTAGTGTGTAATCTGCTCTTGGAGCTTTTTACAAGTAGACTTTCCTAAGATCTGGAACAGCTACTGCCCTTCTTTGCCAGTAATTTCAAAGTCAAATATCAAAAGTACTAGGTAATGGAAGACATGCTTTTGTCTGAGTTTGAAGGAAAATGAGATGTGTTGCAAGGGTGGAGCAAGCGATACCATCTTTTTGGCAAGTCATTTGTTGTTACTGTCACATACTGTTTCTTTATGAGGAACCACAGTGGCCTATCTGGAAACAAAATGAGTTTCCAGACTTCCATTGATGTCACTTGAATAGGTGGAGATGGTTCCTCCAGGTAGCCAGTTCATCCAGCGGTCTCGCTTACCTCCTCACCTCCAGCCACAGTCAGGCTCCTACCAGTAACCGTCCCCAGCTCTAGTGCCCATGAGCCTCTCAGCTGGTAACGCTCCAAACATGCATCAAACAACAAGGATTTTGGTTTTTTACATTTTCTGAAGTGCAAGATGGGACTTATTAGCAGAGCCCCCGGTAAACATTGGCTCTTCTGAGTCTGTCACTGTGCTTGGGTTTTGGTAGAGAATTGGCTCAGTTTGCCATCTGCTCTTTGCGTGGGCATGTCCCTCTGTGGACGATGCTTGGCTTTTAGGTGCCCAGAGAGGATGCGTGGGTCTTTGCCCCCAAATCTAGACATCAAGTTATTTCAGTTTCAAGTTGCTCAAGCATTTTTCTTGTAGTAAGTTGATTTTGACTTTTGTTGCACGCTATCTTCTTTGCAGCTTCTGTTTTTCTCTCCTGTTGCTAAATGGTGGGGCTGAGCAGATTGGGAAGTGTATTTCCTCTCTCAAGAGACAGAGTTAACTGTATGTTTTGGTGCTTAGTTTCACCTCGCTAGGACTACACTAGTTGTAAAGCCTGTGGATCTATATTGGACAGTCTTAAAAACTTCTGATAGGTAACCATGGCTTTGGTGATCAAATTGATTCTCTGCTGTGACCTGTTATAAGAAGTTGGGTTACAAATCCTCATAAGTGTACTGATCACACAAAGCAGGGGCACAGAGAGGGAAACCTTTTGGATGGTGAATTAGAGGGACAGAGGAGTGTAAAATTTACCATAGTCTTGGAGTCTAGCATGCCATGTATACTTTAATCTGCATTATCACTTATGGGTGTCTTTTTTTCTGAACTAAATGTACGGGTCCTTCTTGTAAATTGGGAGCCTGTGTCCTTCATTAATGGCTGGAAAGTTCCAGGGCTTAGTTTCTCACTTCTTGGCGTTTCATGCTAACACTGCTTGCCTAAAAGCCAAGGATAAGGAAGATAGAATTTCGCATGATCTAGGAAATGGCTTGTAACTAGCTGAAAGGTGATTCCTGTTGGTTTCGTGGATAGAGCAGGTGCCTTGTTTCCTGTCTTCCAAGAACTGAGAAGGTAGCAGTGAAAATGGATTCTCAAGCCCATGGGCAACAATGCTTGCTGGTGATGGCTGGCTTTTTAAAATGGAAACTTAAGATGATGGCTACAAAGCGCCTTTAAAGGCAAGATTCTGCAGTGGTATTGAAGCCTGAGACCTGCAAGTTCACCCTGCAGAGCTCCTCTGAACTCAGCGGCACTAGGGAGGGCAGAGGCTCAGGAAAGCTCCTTTCCTTGTTGCCAACTGCAAAACCAGTTTGGGAATAGGTTTGTTAGGGCTGCTGCGTGTAGTTTGCTGACCCGTGCAGCAGCGTGGCCTTGAACTTCAGTGGTTTAAGTGAAGATTGTTTCTAAGTCTGAATGCAGCAAGGACCTGAGTATAGCCAGGACCAAGCTACACGTGGCTGGCTGTTTCCCGGCATCAAAGTATATATATAAACATGAACGCTGTAGTTTATAATGCTGCAGTAAGTTTTATACACATATAGTGTTTGTGAAACCTGAAGAAGGGTAGGAAAGGTGCTTTGCCTTTTTTCAGCTGTGGAGTTCAGTGCTTTGCCAACCCATGAGACTGAAAACCCATGACTGCAAATGTGGAAATTCATTCCTTAAGGGAGAGGCCAGTGTGAATATATACCTTTTTTCTTTTTTCTTTTGAATTGTGAATGCTTTCAAGCTAGTGCTCGCAGTAATGAGGGGCTCTTGTGTCTTCAAACACAAAAGCTGAGCTCTTCTATGAGTTTGCTTGCAAAAAGCTGGAACTTGAAGAAAACATTAAATATCACGAGACGGAGCACAAGAGCTAGTAATGCTGCACATGTCATTGTACATGGTTGTAGTGGATTGGTGACGTTTATGCCAATGTAATTTGGCAAGTGTAGGGGAAAGGAAAAACCAAAAGGCATAGTTCTGGCTACAGCATCGAAAGGTTCTATGAAATGGCATTGCATTTACTCGACTTTCTATTTTAATAAAGTTGTATATACAGATAATGTAGAAAGATCAGTGTAATAAAGAGTTGTAGTAATTGATCCTTCTGCTCTCCTATTGTTTAATTAAAGCTGGCCTTTGCCGGAGTTTGACCCAAGTCAGATCCGACTGATTGTGTATCAGGACTGCGAAAGAAGAGGACGGAATGTCTTATTTGATTCCAGTGCTAAAAGAAAAATAGAAGATGTTTCCGTGTCGGTGAGTATTTTACTAATTTACACGGTTACTGTCTATTTTTTTAAATGGCAAGATTGATAAATCGCAAATGTTCTGTTTTATTCACATTAACATTGAAAGTTTGGTTATATGCAGGACTGTATTTAAATTCCTATCAAGTTGCAAATCATTCAGGCTTCAGTGATTCTTAACAGCTTTAAATACTATAGTGATCTCTTTATTCCTTGGCTCATCTACTTTCTGCTCTTTCAAAGAGGAGGATTCCTTCCTGGGGCTGCAGCAGGCAGTGCTGGGGAGCTGAGGCAGGGCATAAACAGATATTTATGGATGTGCCTTTATGCTGTGGTGGGGTCGGCATTCTTAACCAGGAGATCCTTCCAGTGTCCTCTTGTGTCCCCTTTGGTTAGCTTTTGCCAATCTTTTCTATGCTCTGCTGACAGTTTTTTCACACAAAGTTACTTGAAAACTTTTCCTCTGTTTGCCCTTTTGGCATGGTCTGCATGGTAATCTATTAATTGAAACTGTAATGGATGCAGTCAGATGAGGATACTTCCTTCTAAGGGCTCTGGCCAGAAGATTAATTTCTAGCCACAGTGCTATTGTAAGTGGTTGTGTGAGGTTGGACAACTTAACTGCGCTGCTTTGAACTTCCTTTTCACCATCTCTAAAAACATTTGCAAATAATTTTAAGATCTGCAAGCAGAAAGCACTGCATGAACTGAAATTTATGATCCCAGTTGCTTTTACCCGTAGGACCTACTAAGTTCTGTAAGCAGGAGTAGACAAAAAAACATGTTACCCCCAAGCCCTGGTTTCCATGTTGAGTGTTGGGAGTACAGCCAGAAGGTTCTTCATCCATCTTTGTAAACTCTTCCGGCCTGTTGCTGAGTGCTGCCAGCCTGATTGCTTCTCGTCCTGGTCCGCAGTGCTTCCTATGTCCGTGTATCCTAACCTCTGGGAGTCAGTTTGTGTCTCATCAGGCACTGAATTCCAGGCTTCTCTGTCACTTACTCTAGCGCTTTTATAGCCCTGAGTCAAGATCCCCATTTCCTATTTCTTTTTGAGAATTTGGGAAGTAAAGCAAGCTTCACAAATGTTGAACATAGTGCAACTTTCTTTCTCTTTAATTTTAACTTGTTAGAATAGCTTTATAATTTATAAGTTCCTGTTCTACTAGATGTTCTTGCCAGGAAAATAGGTTATTAAAGACAAGAGATCTTTAGAAGTGGTTTATTGGTACGAATTGCTGGCTGTGCTTATTACTATTACTTCATTAATTATAAAGTATTACTTCATTAATAAAAAAGATGTTGTGCAGTATAAATCCTCTTACCATAATTTCAATTGATTTCTTGAAAGCCTAAAACCTTTTTAAGATAGATCTGTTCTTGCATAGTGGAGTTGCAGACTTCATTGTTTTGGTTTATTTCAGACAGATCATTGAGCGTGGCAGCTCAGCAGCAACAGAATAAATGGCAGATAATGAAGCTAATATGGTTCCATATTAATCTCTCCTTTCTTTTTCTTTGCTAAGGGGGGGTGGGGGGAGGGAAATAGCTGTATTCACCATCTCTGTGGAATGAGTATGTGAGACTGGTGGAAGAAGACTGTTTCCAGGGTGTTCCTAATGCCCAGTACTCATCTCTAGTAACTTGATACATTTCTTCTTTCTTGTGGTATTAGGAGACTTCAAAAGAGAATATATTGAAACATTTGCTTGCCATGATATCTGCCTTCTGCAGCACTCAGATAATGTGAGGCAAAAACTTTCCTCGTAAAACAAACTGCAGTAGCAGAAACATTCTGCAGGTAAAAACGTGCAGAAGAGTCCTCTGCTCGGCTTGCTGCAAGCTTAGTACAGGCTTGTACAGTTAGCAGTACGTACTGGCCATTTTCAAGGAATTGCATTGTTTATTTTTCTTGCTCTTTATCATGATTTTCATTAACAAAGACACACCCTGCCTATACAAAGCCAGATCTTGGCTCTAAGCACATTCCAAGGCACTCTTGCCCTTTTGCAGCAAAACGTGTGTGGGCTGGGTGCTCTCTTCTGAAAGGGTATCTGTTCACCACCCCACAAGAGCCAACGCTTTCTGCATCTCTTGTGTCCCCCCCGCCCCATTTCCAAACATGATTTATACCTCTGGATTTACAAATAACACTAGGGGGTAGATTTGCAAGAGTGCCTAGCGGTGGCCAGACTGTTCTGGCTGAAGTCTAATTGGTCTAATGCAGGGAACTGAGAGGGTTTCAGTTTGCTTTATGTGACTGTGCTCTTCAGTTCCTATTTTCTGTTGCTTATGAGACGTGAAGGCAATTACAATTTAAGAGTTGTATGCCTGCAGCAGGATGAGATATACTTTGCTCTATTTTATATATCAAATCTTTACATATGTCAAGAGTTGTGTGCGGTGGACCAAAGTTGAACATGGCTCAGTCATCTGAATTCTGTAAGGGAAGGTATAATTACAAAATTTAAGGAGCATCAGAGCAAACTTTTCCAGACATAGATGTTTCAAGAAATAAAACAGTAAGGTCTGACTTTTTGATGAGTGAAAACTGCAGAGTGTGTGCTCACGCCAAGCTGGGTTCTAGTTACTAAAGCATTACTGGGTTCGTGTTCTGCATGAGGGAAGTGTGACTGTAACACAAACTTGGATTTTGTGTTTTCATTGGATATTAAATCAACCTCTTAGTGTCTTCAGTAAAGCTAAATATTAGGTAAACAAGAATTCTGGGAGGGTATTGCACAGAGACAGAAAACAGTATGGCCACTAAAATGTTTCAGTTGCTCAGGAGAAGTAATGTTTTCCCTGGGTCTTGCTAGAGTTAAACTTGGCGAGCCACGCTGAGAAGCAGTCTGGTGACTCGGAGGGCTGGCGGCTGCACCGGGAATGTTGGCCAAAGGCTGTGCCAGGCGTTTCCACCGAGGCCAGGCAAAGATCTGCCTGAGGCAGCTGTGGGCACTTGGCATGGGGGGGAGGCGGAGAAATCCCCTTTGTGAGTCCTATACCTTTTTTGGTGCTAAGCAGGAGAGGTTCTTCCCCAGCTTTCCAGGGGATGGGCTATTGATCAGCCAGGCTCTGTAAGCAGAGCCGAAAGGCTGCTGCCTCCTAGCATAGAAAGTTGGGTAACTCCCCTGCCTTGAGTTCTGCCAGGGCATCCCAGAAGAGAGTGGCTGCCCTTTCCAGCCCGGTGACGCTAGGTCATGAGCAAATGTATCAGGACAGGCGTTTGCATATTGAGTGTACCAGGGCAGCGTGTGATACGAGAAGTAGATGTTACTGACGCCTTTACTAAACAGTCTAGTTCCACACCCAAACATCCACATCCCTTGGATTTTTGGATATCGAAGTCCTTCTGTGGGCAAACTCATGGTTTTGATCCACTGTGTCCTCTAGAGAGTTACTTCAGGGTTTGTTCCTCATGCTAATAAGCGTCTCGTTTCTAATCAGACTGTATTACTTGATTTGCAGGTGACAGAGTTACAACCTATGACTGATTTCTACCAGTAGACTCATTTCTGTGCTTGTCTGCTCCTTCTCCTCTAGCAGCTCCCTGCTGCTTTCTGCTCAGCTGTACCACCGGCCCTGGCCGCCTGCGCGGTGCCCTGTGGCTGTGCGAGGTGCTGCCCACATCCACCCCTGAGTTTCCAAGCCAGGAGCTGTGTGTGACCACAGGTGTACTCCTCCAAGAGCTCAGATACGGAGCCTGGTTTGAATTTCAAATCTAGCACAACAGGCAGCTCCTCTTCCTTTTTAAGATGCAGAGGCCAGGTGGCCCGGCCAGTGCTGAGCTTTCAGCCTTGGCTCTGCCTTTCCTGACCCCTGTGTGCTTGGTTTCTCAACCTTGACATTGCATTCACGCTAACCTTACGCGAAGGCTGTGTTGTATTTTACTGTGCCGCTGCCGTTGCGTGGTACATGAGTTATGTCACCGTAAATGTTGGTGTGCAAAGGCCAGCTGAAGTACGAGGATTTTTCCTCCAAGGGCTGGCAGTTGCCTGGGAAAAGGATGCCGCAGAAGTGGTGCCACGAGGGAGAAGTGGGGAGTAAACCAAAGAAGCTGGGAAGGGGAACCATGCATCAGGGCTTTCCTCGGAGCAGGCTGAACGGGTTCAGGGTCAGAGTTAGCTGTCTCATTGAGCTGCTCATTTTCCTTGTTAAGTTGTCCACTGATGACTTATGACAGGACAGCGGTTACCGTTTGGGATTTGACTGAAGATTGGTGCTGATGGACACGTAAGAAGCTAAAAGATTTCCTAAGTCTAAAAACAAGCCTAGAGGAAGGCATGGAGTCCAGGGAGGAAGAAGCACCATCAGGGGACCATGAGGAAGAGAAGGGAGGAGAGAAAGCAAGAGCCACGCTGTGCACTGTGCTGAGCAGGGATCTAGAGTTTGGGTGGTGTGGCTGAGAAGGGGAAAGACAAGGAATCAGAGAAGGGCAGTGGCTTGTTGCTACAACCCAGAGGCAAAAGACGATTTTCAGAAGCAGTTTGTTCTGTTTTTGTGAAGAAATGGAAGTGTGGCCTGGGCTGCAGAATTTGAGATCTAGAGGTGCAACAGGAGACTTGGATTTGAGGAATGAAAAGTTCACTTTTGCCATGTAACCTAGTTGTCTTTATCTTTGAGATAATTTAACTGAAAGGTCATATGATATTTGATCCCCTACTGCAGCAATTTCTTTCACTCCGAATGTCATATTTATCCCAAAGTAGAAAAATGGCATGCTGTTTTAAACAAGCCAGGATTAGCCATGTGTTCTAATATACTTCAGCACTGGATAAATGTTGAACAGCAAATTGCTTTGAGGGATTAGTAATTGGAGAGCAAGCCTTTTGATTTTAGGTGAGTTGTGTGAAATGGAGACTCTGGTCTCTGTGTGGCTCTCGGTGGACAGATTTCCAGCGAGCGGACAGATAAAGCTGTAAGCCCAGAGACCGAGTTGCACCTTCTTAGCTCTGCTTGTTCTCTCTAAACAGAAATGGAAGAATGCTAGTGGAGTGGGGGAGTGTAGGGTTGTCTTTACTTCTTTCACTGACCTCTGAGTAATAGAGGAACTTGACTGCTCTGGAAATAGAGGGGGAATGTAGCACTTGGCAGCTGCATTTTAAGAAAGTTACTGGATTTTTGGAGCAGCACTTGGAGGGAGGAAATGAATGTCTATTCAGGTTACTCTCATGTCCTAGGTGGATGCATATATTTAGTTACTTATTCAGACCAATGCATATTAATAAAGCAAAAGAGTTAATTTTTCTATTCAGGAATAGTTTTTCAATGTTGCTGAAAAACTTGTTCTAGAAATGAGGTACAGAGCTCTTGGAAGAGTGGCAGCTTTGCTTGGAAATACAGATTTCTTTATCGCTACCACCACAGTGGTATTTGAGCACCTGCTGTTGCAGAGAGGTAGAAAAGAGTAAAGCATATGATGACATTTCTCTTTCCTTCTGTCACTTACAGACCTCACACACACGCTTGCAGTCTGGATTTAGTTCAACACACCAGGCTTCTTTCAAGTTTCTTATTATCCCCGACCCAAAACTTGTCCAGCAGAAATTCCTCTTCCTCTGTGCAGCACTGGCCATGTACTTTCCACTTAGTGAGGAATTCATAGACCTTGTTGCAAAGAGTTAAAGGTCTTTACTGATAGAGGTGGAGAAAAGAGATTCCAGAAGCAGAACTGTAGAGGAAAACTACTTTGTACCTGTTGTACTATAAAGACATGTTACTCTTAAGTTATCTTCAGTACTACCTGATAGGTCTTCCAAGACTTTGAGCAGATGATGACCTCTAATGTAAGAACTGTGACTGTCAGGGAGTCTTTAGAACAGGGCGGTATCTGCAGCAAGTTGGCAGAGAAAGAACAAAGACTGTGACCACAGCGGGGAGAGTAGCGTGGCAGCCAGGAGCAGCAGCTGCCCGCGGCATCCTTCCAGCAGATGTTCTGCTCTCCAGCAAAAGTGAGCACTTCGGAGGACTCCAGCAGCACTTTGCCTAGGGATCTGATTTCTTGCAACTGTGTCTGTTCGGAAAGAAAATCCACAACTTTGAAACTTTCCCTCGCACAGTTCTTAAATAATTAGGTTACCTTTTTATTTTTGGAACCAGGGTTGAATATCTTTGGAATATTACATTGGAATGCAAGTAATCCCACTCCTTTGATGCATAATATTTTAAGATTTGTAGTATCTAAAATACCATTGACATTTGGAGCAGAGGAGAGGGTCACTGCAGATAACTCATTGTCCAACAGGTTATTCTTAAGCAAGTGCTACATTTATAAAAGAGAAAACACCGAAATTTGTCAGTGATCTGCATTTTAGGAGGGATTTACTGTTCACAAGGTTCTGAAAAGTGCTATGTGAAAGATCCTGACCTCCTTTACAGACTCCTTGCAGGAGTCTTGGTTCATTAAACTCCATTGCAAAGACCAAACAGCCATTTTCCTGGCTTGCTATTTAAATTAGGCAACTATTACTTCAAGATACCAGACTCCCAATGGATCTGGGGAAAGTTGCTATGCAGAAAAATGCAGTGATAATGAGAAGAAATGATTTAGAAGTCAGTCGTTTGCAAACTTAGCCAGTTTATTTTTTTAATGCACAGAATTTTTTTTCACCTGTGAAATGCGTTTACTGGCTTTACAGTCTCAAGGAAGCTTAGTTAGTTAAAACTGTAACTTTTTAGAAGGAACTTTCAACATCTGATGGAAAATGCAAGCTGAAATGTGGTTTGCCTGCAAAAGCTTCTGTAACCCTGTGGATTTTATGTGGTTTTATCACATGATGCTTGCCTAGCCTAGGACATTGTTGTTTGTGTCAGAGATAAAATGCAATTCTAGTTCACGAGTTCCCTCTGAAGTCATATGATGATCATTCACATGTTCCAGCCATTGTGTACTGTGCTCAAGCCACAGTTACTAGCTATTAGCAAATCTACATATTGCATGAATTCAACGTACTCAAGACGATGTCGTAATGAGAGGATGCTACTATGGGAGGTGTATATGTCAGTGAAGCACAGGACTGAGCGGCTAGTGAGTGCTTCCTTCCCCTCTGCCACAGAATTGCTGATTTGTCTGCACATTTTTCCTTAAGGCTTTCTGTGGCAGCAGTCACTAATGGGGGGAACAGTGCAGACTGCCATGCGGAGCTCGATAATTCCTGACATTTTCTGTTGTTTTGCTAAATCTCACCCAATAAAATCTCACCTAGGGCCAAATAAAAGTCACCTATCCCTAACTGTGGGCGAGATTTAGCAGGGAAAAAAGTAACCTGCGCAGCCTAGGACAGAGGCATGGGATTCCCACCTTGTCCCTCATCAAAATCCTTTGGCAGCAGTAGGGGCAGTCATCTTTTTGTATATTTTTTTCTGATTATAGAACAGTCATGAAGTTACCACCCTTTGCCTTGGGTATTTCACACTTTTCCTTATGCATTTTCCTTTTTGCATAGCTATTCAAGATTGCACTAGCCTGAGATGTGGACGTGTGAGTCCAGAGGAAGCTGTGACATGTAACAGCACTTCTGTATTTCCATCTGTCCCTCGAATCTCACTTCCCGTAGGGTTTGCTTCCAGCTTGCTCTTACTGGTTTGGTGATTGTATAGGAAATGTTAATGAGGAAGATCTTAGGGCAGAGTTAGTATGTAATTTTGAGCAGTGTGGACTATTTCTGTCTCCTAGTGCTGCTCACTAGCAAATTTAAATAATGCCAACCTTACGTGGGTGTGTTGAAGTGTAATGAGTATATGAAAAATACGTTAAGATCTTTAGGTGAAGAGGGTTGCCTAATGCAAGTGTAAATGACGTTAACACGGATGCTGATTCTGCTTGGGATACTGAGATTCCACCAGGGAAATCGCAAATGTTTTTAGTGAACAAAACAGTAGTGGGGCATCTCCCACACAAGTGATCGGTAGTACTGTGTGTGTGTAGTGGACACAGGTCCTGCCTACCCTGTATGTCAGCTCCAGCCCCGCCTGAGCCCTCCTAACTCCCTTTTTTGCTATGCTTTCTGTCCGAATATTGCAGATCACCCTTTGGACCATTTCTCCATGGCTTTGTGAAACTTTTCTGGCCTCTCTGTAACACTGTGTTTTTAAGCTTTGTCCTTTCTCAGCCTCACAGTTCCCTCGTACTGAAAACAAGAGGAGCATGTCACCTCTGTGCCGCTCTTTAACAAGACCAGGGACTTAGACACAGCTAGGGAGAGATCTATAAAAATAAGTGTCTTTTCTCTCCACTTACTCTTGTAATGTGAATCTTTCTTAAATTGTGTGTTGTTCTCGCTTGGTTATTCCTAATCAGTGTGTTTTCCTGTATATCGTGAACTGCTCCTGGTCGTGATCTGGCTGGCATCGTTGCTCTGGAGGGCTGTGTCCATCACACTGCCATGTCACCTCTGCCCCAGTGGGCACAGGGAGCCAGATGAAGACAGCTGGAGCCTATTGTTGCCATCCTTCCATTAAATGCTTTGGTACTGTTCTTTCTGCTAATCTTGGGTCTAAAAAAGTAGTTGGTAAAGCTTCAGGGTCGGATGGCTACTTAGGAACATGGAGTTGGAGTGACCTGTTACCTCCTAGCTAACTGGAAGTAAAACAGCTCAGCTTTTTTTCCATACAGCCAGGCTGCAAGAGATAATAATAAATATTCTGTTAACTCTTTTCCTGGGGTGTAAGCCTTTCAGCTGTTAAATATCTTACTTAAACAGGGTAGTACAATGCTGCTAAACGGTGATTTCAGGTCATGGGTCTTTGTCAGTCACGTGTTGTCTATATTTCAGAAACTCTGCAGTGATGCTCAAGTGAGAGTTTTTGGGAAATGTTGCCAGCTGAAGCCTGGAGGAGACAGCTCTTCTTCCTTGGATAGTTCAATCAATTCATCCTCCTCGTTCTCTGATCCAAAAGAACAATGCCCAAAATACCAGGTGAGTCACTCTTCCTGGGTTTTTTTTGCGTAACCCATGTCAAATGCTAATGGCAGGTGAGGTACTGAATGTTTTAAAATGCTTGAAATTAGAAGCTTGTGGTGGAGAGCAGTTTTCAGACTTTGGTCCTAACTCAGTAATGTTTAATTCTGTAGCTTTGAGTTTGAACAAGTCTAAAACCAACCAGCTGGTTCTCTCAGGATGTCTCTTGAATGGCAGCAGTTTCTCCAGGACATTTACTGTGTCTTAAGACCCAAGTGATAACACTTTTTTGGTACAACCAGCCTTGGCTCAAATACCTTATCTTGGTATAGATGAGGTAGTTTATTTTACATTATTGCTAAATGCCAGGGAAATAACAGAGTAACACGCAATCTATTGGGATAGTCTGTGTAACAAGGGATTGGGTGCATTAGAGTTTAATTTTGCTTAAGAGATTTTGGCCATGAGGGTAGCTAGAGTCATCTGACACGGATATATTTCTGTCATCTCTCCTTCCATGGATCACAAGTGTTTTATATTAAGCCACCCTAAAATAGATCTAAGCCCTTCCACTCTTTGTAATGAAGTAATTGTGTGTTTGGGGGAAGCTGCTATCTCCACAACCTATTCTGAAGTACAGTACTACTGATGTCTTAATCTACCGTAGATATAAATGAAGAACCTTTCAGTGCTGACTTTCCCACTGTCACGTTAGCTCCTCTATATTTGGCAAACTGCGTATTCTTGTTTTCTCTTTCTCATCACACTCTTTTCCACAGCTTTAGTAAGGTGGCTGAAGATCTGTTTTCCATTCCTCCCTTCCTGGAAGGGCATTTAGCCGCAGTTATGAAAGGAAGAGGCATTTCTGTCAGCAGCTTCCTTCCAGCATAAAATAACCTCCTTCGTGCATTGTGTGACAAGCAAAATGATGCCCCCCACTATCCATAGATTGTCTCTCCTGCTGGGAGGCTCTATGCAAACAATCGTCAACATTATTAAAGGAAATTAATTTTAGTGGTTGGCACAACAGTGTATTTTAAAGCTGTGGAAAGTTTTCCTTTTTAAGTCCCTATTTCCTCACGCGTATCCTTTAGTCAAAATCTTACTGAGTTGAACTGCAATGACGTGCAGCTATGTGACCGGCTCAGAAAGCGTGTGAGAAACTTTCATCTTCAGTTGGTTTCCACAGTGTATTTATTGTAAACTACCTACTGCGTTCCCTGTACTCCTTTCAGGCTTCCCCAGCAAGTGAGCAGAGCGCCATAAGTACAGGAGTTCTTTACTGCACAGTAAAGTTTTGTATCATGTGTGCAGAAGGGCCAGAGTAAGTTTGTCCAGACAGACATTGGTCAGCCTGGCATTTCCTAACTTCCAGCTGCTGTGTCTAGTAACCTCGGGAGTTACTTAATGTATTTGCGGTATTTGTAAGTTTGTTTGTTTGTTTGTTTTGAAAGCTGTAAAATGGAAGTCCAAACAATACAATGCTGTAGGACTTTTAAAATAGTTCTTTATGTTTCCCATTGTTTAAATGCACTTTGACTATATATGAGCGATTTCAATTGCAAGGTGAAATACAGGATTTTGTTCCAGGCTTCCATATTTTTAATTACATCCTATCCAGTTCCCTCACAAATGTGATTAGAATCCATTAAGATGAAGCTGGCTGGTTCTAAGCTTGCCCACAATTACTTGCACATTACGGTGCTGGCATTACCTCGGTACCTGCTTGTCAGTGTAGTCAGGACTGAAAGCCTTTCTGATCTGTTTATCACGACATTTGTCATCTGTTTCTGTACTGCATTTTTAATTTACATAGGTACTTAGTTATTGATAGGACAATAGGTACAGTAAATGGAATACTAAATGCTGTGAATATATTCAGAAATATAATTTCCAAATCATGCAAATTTTACTACCTCTAATATGCTAATGTACAGTAACAAACATTGGTGGGTATTTTATGATCGGTTTTTATGTGGGCTTGTAAATATGACCTAGGGAATTGGTTTGTGTCCAAGCTGTCAGTGCCGGAGGTTGTGCCCTTTTTGCCAGATGCTCCTTGGCTATTTTTTGTTTGAGTTTTTAATATTTAACTCCTTTCCTCAGTTGATTGCACTCTACTTTGGTCTTGAGTGACCTTTATTTTGCAGCATTAAAGGCCCTAAGAGTTGAGCTGTAGCAGTGTTTCCATATTAAATGCGTTAAATATGTGTATCTTCTGTTATGCATGGTAAAATTATTAAGTGTAAATGAAATGCCAGACTGAAACAGGCCATGGGTGCATCTTATCATGCTCTTTGCCTTCAGCATTGCTTGTCTCTGTCTTTCAGAGGAAAGGGAAACCCCTATAATTAAATTTGAAAGCAGCCGATTTTCCCTTGCTTTTTAAAATTCAGTTGCTTGACAAAGAAAATCAATACTTTATCTTAAAGTATTTTTCCTCAGCTTTAGAATTAGATTTTCACAACAGCAGAAAGTTGAAACCAAAACCAACCATCAAGGGCCTGACATTTATTCAGAATGAGTCCTTCAACTGGAGATCTGCAACAGACTTAAAAATAACAATCATAACATTTGGCTGTAGTAATTTGCAGTGTTCTTACTTCAGGATTTCATGATGCTGGCAGACCTGTCATTTCCTAGAGCCATTAACACCTGTGCCTGCGTTTCCTTGGAGCTGCTGGGTCATACTGACTGATTTTAAAGTCTAGTTTTTCCAGTACTGCCTACAGTGCACCTAGGCAGCGTGATATCCTGGGAGGTAAACATGGAAATTTTGTGAAACCCAGCAAGTGATCAGATTTTGCCCTGACATACGCACGCTAACAAACCTTGCAACTGTATCCTCATTTTTATAACTGCGGTTGCTTTTAGTCATCCCCTTTCTTTCTTGCACTGATAGCAGATTTCAGAGGTTAATGGTATGTCTGTTAAAGTACCATCATCTTAATTGAGAGTGCTTGAGAAGAGCTAAAAATTGAAAAGTGTTCGAAGCGTGTTGCCTTTTGGCTGATTAGCATTTCCTGGCTCTTGCCCTTGTTCTGCGGGCTAGCGTGAGCAGAAACATAAAGTGGTCATTTTCATATCACTCCTTACTGCTGGCGGGAGTCTGTGATGTGGACACCCTGTCCCCTTGTTGTGGTCTGAGCTCACTGTCTGATGCTGGGCAAAATATTTAGGTGTATTCCAAGCCTGGGCAGGAACCTGGGTGAGGATCCTGGTTGTTCAGAGCTTGGATAACTGATAGAGAGGTATGGTGCTCAGCATTTTCCAAACACAAGGTATTTCTGTGACTGGTTTTAGGGACCTTTTGGAGGGAGTACTCCAAGAAGTGTTGTGAGTTGTCATGCACCTTGGAGGCAATGCGTTGCTGTCTTGCACAGTACCAAAGTACCTCATCTATGAACTGCCTGAGCTCTGTGAGTGAGCGATCACGATATTTTCAATTATTCAGGGCAAGGCACAAATGGAGACCCAGCACTCATTTTCTGCTCACCTAGAGATGAAACAGCCCTGGATAAAGGGACAGTAATAACAGTTGTTGAAGGTATACAAATAAGATGATTGTCAGCTGAGCAGTTGTCTCCAGTAAATTGCCCTGAGTGACTTTTTAATTTTAGATTTTTGCTTGCAGTGTTTGATCTAGCCTGTGATGTGGCATAATGATGTTCCTCCTTTGTAGTTAGCCAGTATGCCTTGCAGCAAGCTCTTAGCAACTGAGAAGCAGAAGTTGCACAACCTAATCCTGGCATCATGACGCTGCAGCTCTTTGCTGGTACCATCACGGGAGCAGCAGGGGAAAATGCATCAAATATAAAATACCATCCATGGATAAGTTAGGAATCAGTCTTTGTCAAGAAAGCACTGGTCCAGCTTGGCTCCAATGCACAGTCCGTGCAAGATCTCTATGAACTTGTAATCCTTCTTGTCAAGCAGACACAAGGTTTAGGCTTAATGGCTCTTACTCAGTAAAGAGTGTTGTCCCACTGCTTCCCCTCACCTCCTCTGGATGGGTTAAGCTTTGTTGCATGTTAGTGGTTTAGCTCACAGCCAACGTGAAGACTGTTTTCTGTGATGGCATTATCTTCATTGAACTGTTCAACTTAGCGTGTTCAGCAGTGTTACAGCAGGATATTTTGCATGTTTATCTTTTAAATAAAGAATTATTTTCCTTTGTTTTATATTGGCTTGACAGAAGTATGCTTCTAAAATGCTTAAAAATAAATGTTGAAGGGTATTTTTTTGCAGGGTTCTCGGTGCTCCTCAGATGCTAACATGCTTGGAGAGATGATGTTTGGCTCTGTGGCCATGAGCTACAAGGGCTCCACATTGAAAATTCACCAGATCCGGTAAGATTAATTTTGCAAAAGACTCACTCCTTAGTACTAATATGTAATGAATTGAATGCCACAAGTGGAGAGTAAAAGGCATTTCTGAGTTTGCTTTAGGGTTACTCTGATGTCCCTTTTGACACAAAAGACTTACATTGTGTTTAGGTCTGTAAAATCTGGAGGGTTGTGGAATGGAAAGCACAAGCCTGTCTTGGCACTGTGTTTCTGACTGACATCTTCCTTTTTGTCCTCTAGCTCACCTCCTCAGCTCATGCTCAGCAAGGTTTTCACAGCTCGCACTGGAAGCAGCATCTACGGAAGTTTGAATACGTGAGTCCGTTACAAATTGTATCTATTGCACATAAGCAGATGTACGTAAAAACACAGAAGTTTGTTTTTGGACCTTCCATATTCTTTCTCTAGAAAACTTCTTGTTCCCTGATCTGTTACATCCTGTCATTAGTGTCCTCACCTTCCCTTGTGGTTGTCTTGTTTGCTTTAAGCAAATGAATGAACCATTCCTTTGATGCTGATATGGTGAAGCTTGATCTTGTGAGATACAAATGTACCTGCAACCACCAAAGGAGAAGGGATGAGGACAGAACACTGGAGTTGGGGAATTCAGTCCAAGGTGAAAAAAAAAGATGTTAAAAAACATCTGGCTTCAGAGGGTTCAGCGTTTAGTTTTCTGTGAATTAATTGGCCCACCTGAGGATGTGACTCAGGCTATGAAAAGCTTTCTAGTGGAAGCCTGCCTTCTTATCTTGTCCATTCTATTTGGGCTATAATGAAGTAACTCTGTATTCTACTGAAATGCAAATCACTGGTTTAGTTGTATGTTTTATGTTTGTAACAGGTTGCAGGACAGTCTTGAGTTCATTAATCAAGACAGCAATACGTTAAAGCCTGACCACAGTACAATTATGAATGGACTTCTTGGGAATATAGGTAATTAAAACCAGATTTTATTTCCTGCTATCTTTAACTGAATAATCTGAGTAAACTGAGAATATGAAAGTCTTCTAAATAGAATAAAATTAAAAAAAAAAAGCTAAAGACATAACAGATTAATATCGGTGGGGTTTAGAGGAGAATAAATTGGACAGTTCAAGGAATTAACAGTGGTTCAATATATACAGCTGTACATGTGTATATAAAATGCATAATAGAAATATTTAGATATACTTAAGTTCAAATACAGAAAATATTGGAAAATAACAGTCTGTAGAGCTTTCTAAGCAACATGTCTGAGATCAGGCAGGATTGATTCTGCCTGGCTCAGTTTCCCAGTTTTATTTTTGTTAATAATTTTCATTCTGTTCTGTACTCTGGCCACCTGAGCGCATGTGGCCACACATTCCATGCTTGTCTAAGATAACCTTGCACAGTTGTGCTGAGCTTTGTATCAGATTAGACAGAATAGCTTCTTGTTCTTTCCTCTTTCTCTCTCTGTGGAAGCTGAGCAGTCTTGAAAACCTTTCTGGCATCTTTGGTTCTCAGCCTTCATGGAAGTGCTGTAGGTGAAGGCTCCATGAACTTCAGATAACAGACAGAGGGGGTCTTGGCTTTCCCCCTGGAGGGCAGCAGGGCTGATAGTAAAGATGCTTCAGTGCTCGGTTGTCCAGTGGAGCAGCCTGATGAGCTCTTCAGCACGTCCTCCCTTTCCCTTGGTTTAGACTGCTGACTTCCCAAGCAAATGTCCGTTGTAGTAGGTGGAATATCGGGCTGCTTTCTGCTTTCCAAAATACTGCCGTGTGTCAAACACACTTTTCTGGGGTGGGAAGTAAGGAGTGAATTTGATGACTTTGTTACTTTAACTGGGTTCCTGGCTTTGACATGGTCCTAATTCTTGATGGGTGTGTTTACTTCTCTCCTTCACACTGACTTCGATGAGACAACATTTAAGTATGGGCTTAAATGCTTTTCGGGCTTAAATGCTTTTCAGGCTCAATAAGGGCCCTTATATAAACCTCCCTTATATAAGGGAAGCCAATTAAAGTTATAAGAGCTTATTATCTATTAAATGCTTCCTGAATTTACTAAATCAGGAAAGTTTAAAAGATGCATTTTTCTTAATACTGAGTATTTCTGTCAGACTTCAGTTGTGATTTGTTGCAGTGCATGGGTGAATGAGGTGCTTGGTCTAAGAGGAACTCCATCTACTTTTAGGGCTTTCCTGTGGTTCATGCTTGGCAAAAGTTTGCTGTATCGCCAGTGTGATGTAAACTGCAAGTGCAAATTCAGATAATGCAGCTGTTAAGCATGGACTCAGTGTGATGTAGGTGAAGCCAGTGCCACGTGTTCATGCCCGGCTCTGTAGTGAGGGTGACCCTTCCCACCGGGCAGAAAGGGCAGCTGCCCCGAGAGCTGCCCCGGAGGTGGGGGCACCCCAGTGCAAGGATTGCAACAGGAAGGGATGAGATTGCCTGCTGGGAGAGGATGCTGAAACCTTCTTTGTAATTGAGCTGCACAAGTTTTCAGTTGGTTCGACAGTGTTGGTTTACAGCTCCCGTTTCAGCGCTGAGGGAACCATGGGTAAAGCAGGTAAAGAAGTTAATCTGTAACTGCAGCATTTCTAGCAACTGTGTTCAGCAGCAAGGACTGCTCCTGACTCACTGGCCCTCGCCAGCCTGCAATAGGAGAAGGGTCTGTGTGTTTTGGTTGCGAACTGTTTACAAGCTGCTTTTTTTAGATATGCTGGTTTAAAAAAAAACCAAAAAACACAGCACTGGTGGTCTTGCCTTTTTCTTTAACAACTGAAGACCTAAGGGAAAGGAAGGGAGCTTTGTTGAGGTGCAGCCTTCATGTTTTGTATAATCAGAAAGTTTTGAGTGAGCAGAAGCCTCAAATTGAGGAGAGGAACTGGCAATTAACTCCTTAAAATTACACATGCATTTTTCCTGGCTCTCTGTACAGTAAATACACTCTTTCCCTGGTATATCTAGAGTCCAGTATTACTTTTAAAATGGACTGCTGAGACTGCTAACATTTGTTTTCTGTATGATCATTTTACTAAGCTGATGTACTGACTGTCCTCAGAACTACTTCAGCCTGTAATTTTCTGTTGGTTCTACTAAGACGAATTTCTGCCTGCCTTCTCCCCCATCCTCCCTGTCTTCAGCAGCAGCGTTCCTCAGCCACCCCACCAGTGTGGATGTTAAAACAAACATTGTACTCCACCATGAATCTCCTGTTTGTGATCAAGTTAGGCTTTGAGCCTGCATAAATTAATCATTTTTCAACTTTTTTTTTTTTTTTTAAAAAAAGCCCTTGTAGAGGAACCCCATCGTTGTATGGGAGACAGCGTAAAGCTGGGTCTATTATTTTAATTCTATAAATACTATATAGTCCAAGTGTAAGGCATATTCTTGAACCAACGTTCTTGTTAAGCGTAAGATCTGTTCTCCTGCATATGTTAGTCTGCATTTATGTTGGCTTATATCTTCTCCCTGCCCTGGCCCCCTCCCTACAGACTGTTCTGCTTTACTAACCTCATTCTTTCATGTGTATTTTACATTTTGCCATGTAGGTCTTTCACAGCTTTGCAGCCCTAGGCGGGCATTCTCAGAGCAAGGTCCGCTCCGCCTGATCCGGAGCGCCTCTTTCTTTGCAGGTTTGCAGTGTGCTGTGTGCTGTGCTGTGTGGCTAGTCTAGCTGGTGTGACAAAACTGTGTGGATTTGTAGTTTAGCCCTGGAAATAAGATGTGTGTATATATATATTTTTTTTAAAAAAAAAAAAAAAAAAAAAGGATGTGATGTCTGCTCTCACACCTTTTTGGACACATGTTTTACATCCCCAGAGGACAGCAGGCATTTTAATAGTCCTCTTTGTGGTGGGTTGGTTGGTTTGTTTAATATTGGGAACTTACACATTTAATGGTGGATTTTATATTTCTGGAAATAATACTTCACAATAGTGTCAGTCTGTTTTGACCTGGAGTTCTTTCAACCAATCTGTAAAAACTAAAGCTAACCTAGGTTCATTTGAAATGGACATTTCTTACTTTTAGTGGCTGGGTCTTATTTCCATGGCTGGGTAGCTTTTATTTCACACACACATGGATAAAATATATCACATTTAAAGACTATTGAGCCTGAGACGCTTTTGATCTTGGGTATATGCAGACTGTGAATCTGGACAGCTTACAGCTTAGTTGAACAACCAATGCGATGATCACAATTTAAAAATATTTATTTTCTTCCAGACAGCATTGTAAAATCCTTTTTAAATTATGTATATAATTTAAATATGAGAAAGCTGGTATATGGATGAAGTCATGTTTATATTGGTTTTGGTGAGTTTTTTGTCTGTACCCTGTGTACTACTAATGTGACCAGCATCCTTCTGGTACATTAAAATTTCATTTTAAAATAACTATATAAAGAAACAAAGTGTAATTGTTTTAATTTGTACTAAAATAGATGTATGGACTTCAGAAAAATACATACAGGTTTTTCAGATAAGTGTTTTGGCTTGTTCAGCTAAGCAGTCTTTCTTGGTGATGGCCTTGTGCAGTGCTGTTGATCTGAATTAATGAGCATGTTTTTGTTTCATTAATTACATGGAGATCTGCAAACAAGAAAGGAACTGTATATTCCCCTGCTAATTGGTATTCCTTGTTTTACAGTTCATAGCAACCCTATGGATATGCCTGGGAGGGAGCAGAATGAGGACAGAGACAGCGGTATAGCAAGATCTGGTAATGTCAGTTCCATGTGTTAACCCTGTAGACTCCAAAAATATTCAGTAATAGCCACCAGTGAGATGTTTAGACATCACGAAATAGTTTTTCCTGTGCTAAAATGTGATTGTTCTGTTTTGCTATATATAAGCATTAATGCATACCTGTATCTATGTGTACAGATGTTGTAGGTGTCGAGGGTATTGCATTAGGAACCTCACAGAGGTAATCTGAACGGCAGTGCAGTTTATATTAAAGCGTGCTGCAAATAAGCAAGGCAAGTTAAATATTAAAATGGGTGTGCAGCATTTCTACATGATACTTGTCATCTCCTTTCCAAACTGAGGTGGATGGTAATGTTAGAACATGAATATTTGCCTCCATGACCCCCTCTCTTCCCCCCACATTCAGGATATTGGGCACCTAAGGTTAGGATTGGAAAGGCTGTTAAAGGATGTAACATTACTCCTTTCCACAAGGAATTTCTTGCCCAATACTCAGGGTTGATGAGCAAGGTGCAGCCTGTATGTTGCCTGTTATGTAAAGCTGCAGGACTGTCCCACCCTTGTAGCGCTTGTATATCTTGTTAATATTACGAACTGGTTATTTTTAGATAAGAAACACAGATAAGCAAAAGAGAAGGCATTTGAGAAGCAACACCAGTTTACCTTGAGGGGCTTCATTTAGTTCCTAGTATTATTTTCCAAGTGCTCTTTCTTCTGAAGAGATTTTTATTTATTCCTCTTATTATTGCAGCATCTCTTAGCAGTCTGCTCATCACTCCGTTTCCATCTCCGGGCT
The DNA here is from genome assembly GCF_963210335.1 of Falco punctatus. Taxonomy (NCBI): domain Eukaryota; kingdom Metazoa; phylum Chordata; class Aves; order Falconiformes; family Falconidae; genus Falco; species Falco punctatus. The sequence continues at coordinate 63,098,346 of NC_137588.1, read as the reverse complement.
CTTCGTTTAACAAAAGCTGTGCTAGCAGTTACCAGCGGCGTTGGCGTCGCAGCCAGACTACCAGCTTGGAGAATGGGGTCTTCCCTCGATGGTGAGCTGGGAGTGAAAATGCTGGTTGCTGCCCATAGATTTTTCCACCATTGTCAGCTTGATTCTGCTCTTGCATATGTACTTCTGCTCTTGCTGTTGCTTTCTGTGGCATATTCACAGAGGTGTAAGTCAAGCTGCACTTCAACGCCTGATCTTTTTTAATATCTGTTTTCTTTGTGGCATTCATTGTTTTGTACTAAACTAGAAAGCCTTCAGCAAAATGTAAACCTGTAGGCTTTACTTTTGAGGATAAGAAGCCCTAAAATCCTACTCAAAACAAATGCTTGGCAGAGGTGGGAGAGAAGTAGAATACTATATTCTGATCCCACAGACGCTTTGAATCTGGCTCCAGCTTTTGTGATTGCAGGATCAGTTAATGGTTGCTTGTAAAAAAATTGCAAAGTGGATGTTATCAAAGGTGACAGTTTGACAACACATGCACACAAAAGGTGCTTATTGAAGTTAAATGTTCAAGAATTGAAATTACATAGGAAACAGAGGTACAACTTTAAGCAGTGGATTACATTAATTTTCTATTTTTTTCATGCTTCAAGGTCCATGGATGAAAGCTTTAACTTGTCAGATGACAGCTCTGGTCCTAGCCAAGGAATTGTTAGGAAGAAAAAGATAGCAATTGGAGTTATTTTTTCACTCTCAAGAGACGAAGATGAAAACAACAAATTTAATGAGTTCTTCTTCTCACACTTCCCTCTTTTTGAGAGTCACATGAACAAACTGAAGAGTGCAATAGAGCAGGTAAATACAATCTCTTTTGATTCTTGCACTTGTATTGCTCTATGTTCCCCCCCAGCCCTGTCAGATTTAATTCCCGACTCTTGTAATAGTTTACAAAAGTGGGATCAGCTTGCTGTTGGGTGTAGGAATTGCACCAGATTTGCTCCGTAACATCTTTGACGATATTTCATACTGCTCGTAGAAGCACAAGAGAAGCTGAGAACAGAGCATGCTGCATTACAGGGATTGCTGAAAGCCAGAACAGTCGCTGTGCTGTGTAAGCTCCCAGCAAAGCCCTGGTCAGCCAAGGGGGAAAGGTGCTTTTAAGGCCACCTCTACCTCCATTTCAGCTGTATCTGAGTGTAGTGGATTGCAGAGTAAGAACCCATCTCTAGGCTCTTCCAGGCTGTAAATAAATACCGAGATTTTTTTTCTTTCCCTTCATTTTACCCTCTGATTCTGGATTCTGATGTGTAGGAAATTTTTGAAGATCGAAGGTTCAGATGTGCGGTTAGATTTGCTTCAAATCTCTCTTATAGGAAATAGTAGTTACTTTGCCACTACAATGAAAACTTTGACCCCTTTTATGCCTTGAATGATGAAAACCACACAGGTAGTAGAGGCTGCAGTTGCGTGTGCCTCACCTATCTTTCCTCAGAAATGAAAGTTGGCACTTGTAACATCATTTTATCACTTAAAAAAACTATTTGCATGACTAGTTGCATGAAAGATAAAGTAAAACACATGACTGTTTTCCATTTTTTTGTCCTTCTGTAGCTATGTGTTACTTATCTGTTTAATGATTGTTTTCAAGGCTATGAAAATGAGTCGTAGATCAGCTGATGCCAGTCAGCGGAGTTTGGCATATAACAGAATTGTTGATGCCCTTAATGAATTCAGGTGAGCAGTTTGTCTCCTTTCTGTTGTGTCTGTCTCTTCAAAAGCACTCAAGTCTGTTTTAGAAGGATCTTCTTAGGGCAGGATAAGTAACTTACAATGTCTGAAGTCTTCTGCAAAAGTGAGTACAATAAAGGTATTGGTGATAGCAAGCCATGATAATCCATTTGTGGTTTTAGATTTTGCCAAGAGTGTATATCCATCAGGGCTTGGTGTGAACAGGACACAGACGATTAAGGTTTTCTGTGCTTTAGGAAGTAATGAAGCTCCTAGCAACCACTTGAATTGTCTTTTATGAGAGGAGGGAAAAAAATTGCAAAGCCATGTTAGGGAAATCTTCCTGTAGTGTGTATTTTCTTATGTGTGAGCAAAGCTTTTATTCATCTCTAAATTCCGCTCTAAAGGCGTTTCAGATAACCGGCTACTAAGAAGAAGGACTATCTTTTTCACACAGTAAAATGCAGTATTGTAATCTCTTGCTATCAGTACCTGCTGAGCATCTCCATTCAACAGTTAATGTACAAAGTAAGGCAGATAAGCACATCCCTGGCATTTAACTGTATTTTCTTTCCAGAGTTTAAGTCATGGGGAGGGAATTAAGATGAAATCAGTCTGTTTCAAATGATTCATCTCCTCTCAGATGGGAGTGGCAAAGTGCTTCCTTTTACAACCAGTGTAGAGCTGCGTTTAAAAGGCATTATAGAAGAGAGCACTCTGATGTTACAAAAAGAAAATCCTGACAATCATGATGTATTTTACTGAACAGCAAAGGATCCTGAGGGCTCACTCATTTTTCTGCAATTGCAGTTGCTACCTGAATGCCACGGATTAGATGGTTTTGCAGGATGAAGGCACAGTGTATTTGGTTTGTTTTCTGGTTTTTTAGAACTTCATTTCCATGTAGTTGCATGGAAGGGCAGAGGATATGCTCGCAGGGACAGGAGGCAGGGAAGAGAGCACGTGGGCCTGCGGCGAGAGGTGGATGGGATAAGCAGTGCCAAGAGAGGGAGCAGAGAGAGCTTGTGACTGCTGGGAGCCGCCGAGCCTGCCCAGGGGCCCGAGACAAGTTCGGCAACTCTGAGCAGGCACGGTGGTTCCTCCACTCCCCCCAGCTCTGCTCTCCTTCCTGTTCTCACCCAGAGCCATTCTCCATGTTCCCACCCCATGTTAACACCACTCCCCAGCTGTTTTCCCAAAAATTCCCCCCAAACATTCCCCCTCAAGATACACTCAGTGGACTTTGCCCATTCTCCTTTGTCCTTCCAAGTTAAACAGTTCCTGAGTGCTGGGGAGGGACACGTATCCCAAGTCAAACGTAGCAAAAATAACCCTGAAAACACAGGCAAAATCCCCCTTGCTTGCTTTTTCCTCCTTGGAGGGAGGCTCGGTGATGCTGAGCTGAGATGGGACAAGGAAGTCTCCTCTCATCGGGCTGAGGAGGAAAATAATGTCCCGGCGGACATGGGAGGGTTGGCACTCTGCTGAGCACTCTGCTGAGCCGCCGCGAGCGCCGTCCTTCACTTGACACGGCCATTGCGCAACCAGCGCTGGGAGCGTGTGTCCCACTACCAGTTTTATGCAGAGGTTTCCATGGTGATACAAATATTACTCTGTAGTACTGTAATGAAGTAAATTAAATCCAGTTTAATTTCATATAAATTAATTTCCTGGGGCAGCAGACTTTGGCAATTCTGGTTTGGGTTTGTTTTTTGGTTTTTTTAATTGAGTGCATTCAGGGGCGTGCACCAGCCAGTGCCCCCAGCCCGGGCAGGTCCTGCAGCAGGCAAGGTCCTCGTGCCTCTGCGGTGTCTCAGGGTGGCAGTGTGTGCTGCCATCAAGAAAAGCGTTTCTGTAACATGCAAAAGCTGTTTGCTTTTCAAAGCAACACGATGTGGGTCTGGTAAGGAAAACAAGGCGTATTTAAATACTGAAGGCTGGATGCAAAGATGCTTTGGCACAGGTCCAGCAAACCCATTTAGGCCAGTATTATCTCTTTAGGCGTCTGCTTTCCCACTGAAGTCACGGGGAAGTCAGGAGCCCGAGTCCTTTGGTGAACCTGAGACTTGTGTTGATTCCTGCTCTCTTAGCAAATTGTGCTGGAGGGAAGAAGGGTGCTGACTTCAGTGGGTTGGTGTTTCTAAAACATAATCCTGTGCTGGTTTAACTCATTGCAGTCTGGGGTTTTTTGTTTCTTTTCTGAAGGAGATTTTTTTTTCAATTTTTTTTAAACCCCAGCTTTCAGAGGTTGTCAAGTGTAGCTAGTGTGTACTCCTGTGGTGATCAGAATAAAATCAAGTCACTGGGGCATGGGGGACCAGCTACACGCTGCCGTGCTGATCCGAGAAGGGAGGAGGGAGTGTGACGTTTGTTACCATACCCTCCTGCCACCCAAAAGTCCCCATCTGCAGGGAAGGTGCTGTGGTTGTAGGTCGGCTGGCTAGCCTTCAAGCAGGGTTATTGTAAGGAGCCGGCTACAGGGTCAGCTGGACATTGGCAGGCATTTACCTGCTGGTACTGGAGGGTGGAGGGGGAAAAAGAAGGTAGCAAAACCAGCCTCTTCCTTTGCTCTTGTTGTCTCATCCAGCAAAAAACAAAGTTGCCTTCTCTGGAAGGGCTAGGCTGCTTCTGCAGGTTTGTGCTATTGGTGAATTTGCGTCAGTTTGGTGCCCAGCTCCAGGCCTACCCTTGCATCATTATTCACTTTCCAGCAATTTTTAATTTTCTAAAGCACTGATGGATTTAGCTGTTAACACTTGACTTAGAGGCTTAAAACTCTCTTTGGATGTCAGCTGTGCAGACACATGACTTAGGAAATAAGCTACTGTACTTGCATAAACATTTCGACTCCCCCGGTCCCTGAGGCCAACGCAGCACATTGATAATACAGATTACGCATCTGACTAATACCTGTGTGGCAAATACACAGACTGGCAAGGAAACACTGAAGGCAAGGCCCAGGGAAACACCTCTCTGCTTTCTGGCAGCCAGATTTGATCCTATTTTATGCTAGTAATTTTTAAGCAGCTTATGTTGCTGTGAACAGAGTGGTGCATTTTGCTCAGCAGTGCAGGCTGGCCCCGGTGCCAGCATGGGACAGGAGTCCTGCGGGCTCCCTGCGTGGGGGAGCCCCGCTCCCACAGTCATTGCAGCAATTACTGCCTTTGTTTTCTTTCCCCTTTTTAAGGAAAAATCATCTTTGGAAAGAAGCGGTGAGGATAGGGAGCAGATGCGTATGAATTAAGTTTTATAAACCACTGATTTTTTTCTTTTTTTGAAACAATCTCTAAAGAGAAGCTAAGCTTTGCCATTATATCGCAACTCTTAAATAGCAAAGCAGCTCCCACTGCACAGTGCTGAGGGTCAGGAGTGCTTCCCTTAGGGAGGAAGGGCGCTGCAGAGGGATGCTCTCATCCACAAGGAGCCATCTGGCTCCTTTGGTTTGTACAGCGCCAGGGAAAGATGTCTCAGACTGGTATTAAAAACCAGGAAAAAGGCCGGGGAGGTTTGAGATGTATTTGGGTGAGGGTGAAGCAGGTAGCAGCGTGACACCTGATCTGCAGCCATGCCATGCCAGGGGCAGCTGCCGTAGCACCGTGAGTGCCGTCCTGTCTGCAGGCAGCAGGGTTGCTCGCCTCGGTGCCATCTGCATCTGCAGAGCAGCAAACCCCAGAGGGTTTGCAGGAGGGATTCTGCTCAGGCCTTCATTTTCGTATGGCTGGGTTGTGCTTTGTTGGGTTTCAAGCCGCTGTTGAGCGCAAAGCTGTTTCCTGCAGAGCTCCCCCGGCCCCCTGTGCTGGCTGCACCCATTGCTGGTGCTGAGGTGCCCATCAGTCCAGACTGGAGTTCTGCCTCCCAGAAGCATTTCCAAATACAAATCGGTTCAAACGTACCAAAACCCTCAAAAGAACAGTCCCTCTCGTTAACTGAACTTTTCCCTTGCATACCACTGCTCCATGCTGGCGGGGGGTGGGGAGGGGAGGCAGCAAGCAGAGGGGAGGGGGCTTCTTGCTGCAGATGGCTGAGGGGTTTTCAATTTGGTTTTCAATGGTTGTTTTTTTTTTTTTTTTTTTTGTGGTTCTTTAAGAAATTGAAGGAGCTGTTTCCCCCCGTGTTTGCAGAGCTGGAAAGCTGTTAATCCTTGCCCTTGGTCTGTGTGCCATTGCTGCCTGCGCTGGCATGGAGGGTTCCCTGCACTGCAGTCACATGCCTGCTGGCCACCGGCCAGGGCAATCTGATCTCTCTCTGAGGAAACACTATCAGTTGCAGATGCAGCCAGGGTTACCAGAATAGTAAATAACGAATCACAAGACTCGGTCTATCTTTTCAACGAAAACAAATATTTTAATATATTGGTTTTAGCATAGAAGTCGTTTCTTTTATCAAAACAGCCAAGCTGCAAGAGGCTTGGCTTGGGTTAGTTTGCATATGAAGGAGAAATAAGCTGTATTTTACCTTAAGTCGTGCAATTTATTTTCAGATTCTGAGGTCAGCTGTGTGGGGGGGGATATAAGTTTCGATACTTGTTTAGAGCTTTGAAACTCATGGAGCTTTGAAGTCCCTGGATTTGGGGTTTCTCCCTTTCTTTGGGCCTCTTCAACATCCATCCATCTGTTAACGGGCTGTGAACAGAAAGCCTTCCCTTAGTAATCCCACCTCTAGTCCCAGCTTGCTACTGCCATGAAATCCTGGTGTCCCCGGAGACCCTCCGGTTCCCCCCCCGGTGCGGCAGTGCGGTATCCCCGGCTGCCTGCCCCGCGGGTTGACCCTGGCAGGACTGCCGTGCCCAGGTCCGTAAGCAGGCTGGGCTTCCCCCCGAGAGAGGACCCGCCGCAGAGGGTAACGTAGAGCGGCTCCCAGGCTGCTCGAAACCGGCCCCGCCGGCAGCAGGCCCCCTGGGTGCTGTGTTCTGGTAAGCATGAAACCTGACTTTGCCCCCTCTCCAGCCCACTGACCGTTCTTCTGACTTTCCTCTCATGTCTGTGGCACTGGGGTGTCTGAAAATCTCACCTTTGAGCAAGATGGGGTCGATTGCAAACACACAGGATGGATTTTGTATGTAATGAAAACTGATAGAAGAAATAAGGCAGAAGATGCCATTGTCCTCCTCACCCCCTTTCTACCTGAGCAGTCACGGTGACCTTGGCACAGTGCCTGGTCACCTTTGCTGCCCTTTGGGGCGCTGCTCTTGGGGGGGTCTTGTCACTGTACAGCTGCTTCTTCTCTGCCGAATACCCAGGGGATAATTCCTTCCCGCCCCTCGCGCCGGCGCCCTTGCGTGCTGCTCTGCTGCTGACGTGCCGGGCTCTCGCTTCCCAGGGAGTTTCACTTTAAACACTAAACCACGAAGATCTGGCGGCTGCTGCTCCAGTGTGTTTGCCTGCCTGACATGCACAGCCCTTGCTTTACTGCTGGAAGTGTCGATAAGTTTTTAGCCAAGTGTATCCATAGAAGGTCTTTACAAATCAAGGATGGTTCTAGGGATAATGTAAATCTCTGTCTTGTAAAACAAAAATACCTCTTCTAGAAAAAGTGGTGGGGAGAAACCTGAATTGATCAGTCATTTCCTTTGTTGTTTTGGTTTTTCAGGCTTATACTGTGATGAAAACGCAGGTTCCCATACTGTCATAGCAGAGGCATTGCAGTTAAACGCCTCTAAAATCTAAACTAAATTATAGTTTTGTTTTAAGAATAAACTGGTGGGGGGGTAATCTGGTGCTTTACTGCAGAGCTGAAGTTTTAATCAGACGTTTACTGTCCTCTGTAGAATCAAAAAGGATGCGGGTAGGTATGTAATCCTGGAAAACCCTGGGGTGACTTTGACTCTCGTATGCTGTATTCAAAGCTAAAGAAGTAAGCTGGCCCCCTGCTCTACAAATCCACGCTTTGGTGGGCTTGGCCTGGAGATACACCTATTTTTTAAAGCAAGGAGGAAGTTAAGATATTTTTAAAAGTCAGATACACATAAACTTGCCGTAGTCATAAATCAAGCAGAACTGTGGAGGATTTACATGTTTTGAATGAAATGGCGAGAAGGCAGGGAGATAACAACAAAAACTGATGTACTTCTCCATTCGGCACAGGGTGGCTCTTGCCTTCTGACAGTGAGTTGTTGCTGCGTTTGGGCTCGGTTTAGGGAGGTGCATGAAGAACCTGTGAGGCTTCACTCTGAGGTGGAAGGGTGAATTCATACGATTTAATGAACAACACGGTTTGGGTAATGGTTGATGAGAGAAAACTTGTTTCTGATAGGAATGACAGCTGGAACTGAATGCTGCAGTAAATTCTTTGAGTTGGGAGTTCTGCCTTTCGTTCTTTTGTTCACTCTTCTGGATTTTTTGGTTTTGTTTTCTAGAACAACTATTTGCAATCTGTACACGATGCCACGCATTGGGGAGCCTGTCTGGCTTACTATGATGTCGGGGACACCAGAAAAGAACCAGCTTTGCCACCGCTTCATGAAGGAGTTCACTTTCCTGATGGAAAATGCTTCTAAAAACCAGTATGGTGGATTTTAGTTTTTAAGTTATATATGTGTTTATGCCTTGTTCTTTCAAACCAATTTTTGAATTGTTTTTTAAAATCCTGGTAATCAAAAGAATCAAAAGGCCATCCAGAAATACCTTTCTTTTAAAACAAAAAAGAAATCAGGCAGGATCTCATTAAATGCCTGCTTCCCCGCAGTCCTCTAAATGTCGGTAGAGGCTAAACATTTGAAACATGTCCATGGGAAGCGTGTGATGGGCGTGTATGTCTGGAAGGGGATGAACATACCTTCTGAAATGCATTAATCTACCTTTCAAAATCAGTTATCATATGATGAGCAAGGTTAGACATTCAGTTCGAGCCGTGCCTGTAATACTGTCTGACCGCAAATTGCTCTTAAACCTGACTTCTGTAAAGTGCCACTGAAGAAGTGGTGTGCTTCGTTAGTGCTCACCTTTCTGCCCTCGGGACAAAGCCGTGAGCAGTTGTTAAAAACTGAGAGAGAAAATGTTCTTGATAAACTCAGGAGAATCTGATAAATTTCCTCCTTTGTCAACACTTCATCCTCTTTCCCCAGGGCATGAATAGAGGAAGTTTTTAAAGCGTTTGGCTCCACCGAAGTCCTAAAACGAGCACAAACATGTGAAGTTTGAGTGAGAATGGCACTGAAGGACCAGCTGTTAGCTCATGGGAAGCTGCTGGCTGCAGGGGGGGAAGGGGCTGCTGCTCACTGGCTTCCAGCTCGGCCGCCAACCTTGTCCTCTTTTCTCTCCCCCAGATGGGAGGGTGACCGCTGGTGGTCAGCGTGGTCTGCCTTCTCCTGCCTCAGTGCAATGGGAGAAACCACAGGGAGTGCTCAGGGCTTCAGAGGTTTTTTCTTAAAATCATCTCCTGCTGCAGTGGAAGCTTTTTCCTGGGATTGGCCCCTTTGGACCCTGCCATTCTGATCCCTATACATCTTTGTTACATTTACATGGTCATTTGTTTGGGTTTGCTTGCTTTATTTTAAATATAGTAAGATTTACACTGACAGAAGCAAGAGGAAAATCGAGCCCCATATCATTTCAATCCGGTTTTAAATCTCCTTTCCTCCTTCGGCTGTGAGGCAACAGTGAGGAAACGGCTAAGTTTAAGCTGCAGGGTTCCTGACGCTTGCAAACTGTTCAGATAAAGTTATTCTGAGGCTCGGTGGCCTTTGTGCACCTGAGCTGCTGCGGCGTCTGCCAGCACCATCGGTCGGCATGCGGGGGGCTCTGGGGCTGTGCTTCTGCCTGCTCCTGCCAGAAAAGGGCTGGGAAGGAAAGTCTTCCCTCCGTGGAGCAGAAACACTCTCAGTCCTTGCAATGACTCAGATAGTTAACTTTTGTCAGAAAGGTTTTTCACCTTACTTGCTTAGCTAGTGAAAACTGTTTTGCCAGTGCAAGGACACAGCCTTCTCTGGCTGAGCCAGAGAACTTTGGGGGGCTGTGTGTGTTATTTTTGAAACGAAGCAGCTGTATGTGCTGAAATTGCATCACAGTTAGACAAAAGAACACAGCACCCAGGTATTTTACAGGTTTGGTCGCAATAGACTTCCTTCTCACCAACAGTCACAGATCTTAAGGGTTTAGGATCTCAGTGCACAGAGGCCACACAGTGCCGCGGTTTTCTTACAGCGAACAAAGTAAGTTGGTTTTGAGATGTTTTACAACACAAAGCTTGCAAAATAGGAAGTCTCATAATTATTACCAAACAGAGGAACTGAGATGCCACAGTTTTAAAATATTTCATTTTACTTTAAATTTGTGTTCTAAAAAAGAGCTTTGCAGGGGTGGGAGGGAGGGTACATCCCTCCCTTCTCCCCCCAGAGAGCCAAGACTGAAGGAATAATCTCTGTTGACTTTGTTAGGTTGTTTCTGCAATCCTTGATCCATACAGGCTGTAGAACTGCTGTCAGTTTAACATCCTGAGTGTGTACCTAGAAAAAAACCTGTGTTGAACATTTTGCTTTCAGGTTTTTACCAGCTTTACTGACTGCAGTCCTGACTAACCACTTGGCCTGGGTCCCTACTGTCATGCCAAACGGCCAGCCGCCTATAAGAATCTTCCTGGAAAAGCATTCTTCCCAGAGCGTGGACATGCTGGCCAAAACTCACCCGTACAACCCACTGTGGGCACAGCTCGGTATGTGGCAAACATCACTAAACCGTCCAAAGCTTTATGTAAATGGTATGCGCGTGGTGGGTTTTATGGATGCTTGTTACTTCCCCCCACGTTAATTATTTTTGGTTTAATTCAAAACAAGACAAAAGTGCATATTTCAAACTTAGAGGTGGTCGCTGTATTTTTTTATATGGGCCCTAATTTCTTAAGGCATTATCAATGATGAAATGACAGCCAAAAAGTAAAGACCTCTTCAGTCATCTGTGGCAGATCGCCTAAGTTAGGTCAGCTGCCCTGGTGATGATGGAGGGTTCCAGTCCCCCTCTGGTCCTGCCTCTGTAAGGAAATCAGTTCTTATTTTGGGGGATGCTGCTATCAGTAAGCCTGGCTCTGGAAAGAGCCAGGCAAGAAGATCCATCAGTTGATAAAAATGAACATACCCTCAATACAGCAGGCAAAGGAGTGACGTAGTACAGGAAATCATGACGAGGCAAACCCTGGGTAAGGTCTCAAAGACTAGTCAGTTGAGTACCTGGTCATACTGTCTTCTAATTGCTGAGTAGAGAAGGGGAGATGAGCTTCCTACTTCCTGGTCAGCTCGTCCTGCTCTGCACACAGACTCTCATGGAATTTGGTTAGGGAAGGGAAAGGTTTTGCGAGGTTGCCCTATTCGGGTATAGGCAGGAGTGGCCAGGGAGTTGGCAAGAAGAGTTCATTTCAGACCTCATGGGACTGAAGGGATCCACTGTGGTTACATTGGCTTTCAAGGCCTCTTGGATCCCTCGTCCCTTCATCCCTGTTCATGCAGTGCCCTAAGACCTCCAGAACAGCACATGCACAGGCACTTCTCCAGGCGAATCTGGAGTACAGTCAAAACAATGCATGGCAGAGCTCAAGGGGAGGGAGGGAGGAGAAGGCTGGGTTCAGCTGTGCACCCACCACTGCCGCTTTTTGCCCCGGTCCTTGGCATAGGTTTGTTTCTCCTTACAGCTTTCTCTTTGTGGGTAAAAGTTCAGCCCAGTTTCCAGACTGTCCAGGGTAATTCAGAGCAGATGCCTCCTCTCTCTTGATGGCTATATAAGGAACGCAGGAGACAAGCCTCCAGAGCTAGGCACTGAAGTTAGGTGGTGCGAACGCTCCCTAATGTGCAAGATCAGATGTCTCCCTGACCAGTGTGTCACCTTACATACGATACCAACAGCATCTTTGGGATTCTCTGTATTGAAAACAAAATAACTAGCGTAGCTGTCATCGCTCTTCTGCCTTAGTACTAATTTTTCTGTTGTAGACCTGGCCTTTGAAAACTGGCCACAACAATTGTCTGTTTGAAGAACAACTTATTATAAAGATGGGAAATAATTATCTGTTTCATTTCCTGGTTTAGGTGACCTGTATGGGGCTATTGGATCACCTGTGAGATTAGCAAAAACAGTTGTGGTTGGCAAAAGGCATGACCTGGTACAGAGATTGCTTTATTTCCTTACTTACTTCATCAGATGTTCTGAACTTCAAGAAACGCATCTTCTAGAAAATGGGGAAGATGAAGCCATTGTCATGCCTGGAACTGTTATAACTACCACGCTGGAGAAGGGAGAAGTAGAAGAATCCGAGTATGTGCTTGTCACAATGCACAAGAACAGGGGCAACTTGCTACCAGCGGAGGCTGAAGAAATGAGAACTCCCAACTGTAGCTGTAAATATTGCAAATGTCCCGTTTCCCTTGCACAAAACATAGAAGGTGTTTCGCAGCAAGAGAGAGAAGACACGCAAAGCACTCCTAAGGTAGAGCTGGAAACTTCTTCAGATGAGAACAGAACTATCGTTCCTGACGATTGCCAGGAAGATGCTGTTGATATTAATCCACCAAGATCCTGCCTGGACACAAAACTAGAGACCGTGGTGTGCGCGGGGTCAGCTTCACCAGAAAAACGTGTAGTGACAGAATCTGGTTTGGAGCCAACAGCAAATGTGTGGAGGAATGAAGACTCGCTGGAATCGGGCAACCAGGCGGTCAGCGTAACAAGGTCACCTGGCATTGCTGTGGAGAAGAAGCCACCAGATAAGCTCTTCTGCGATGCATTTTCTTGCAGTGCTGCCGAAGCGCAGACAAAGGTGACTTTCCTCATCGGAGATTCCATGTCACCTGATTCAGACATCGAACTCCGAAGTCAGGCAGTAGCGGAACAAATTGCTAGGCATCACAGCCCGCCAGCGACGGAGGAAGGAGCGTCTGCTGATCAGAACTGTGAAGCTAAACAAACTGTCGAGGACCAAAATAGAGACTGTGGGACAGCTGAACCCTTTCCTGAAGTTGCTAGTGAGCATCAGAGCTGGAATCCAAATCCGTACAACGCCGAGAGCATGAGTCTGTTTGACGAGTATTTTACTGATGACAGTTCAGTTGAAACCCGGACTATTGATGATATTCCAGGGCAAGCAGCTACAGACCTTCTTGCTCACAACAGTAGTTTAGACTTTTCTAAAAAGCTGTGTACAAAGACTAGCAAACCACCTAGCGAATTTTGTAAATTTATGGACTCTGTTCGACAAGAGACCTACAAAAACTGCTTTAATGAGCAGGACCAAAGAGAGAAAATCTCTATTCGCGTCCCCCATGGGGACAGAGAAAACGTGGAGAAAAAAGTTGCCCCAGGAATTGATTGGGACATTCCAAGAAATGAGAGTTCAGATAGTGCCCTGGGTGACAGCGAAAGTGAGGATACAGGTCATGATCTAACTAGACTAAGCGGTAACTATTATGGAGGAGAGCAAGAAGATTGGGCAGAAGAATACGAGATTCCCTTCCCTGGGTAAGTACTATTAAGCAGTAATAGAGCCTAAAAAAGTTAGAGCCTCTTCTCATGTCACATGTTTGGAGGAACGTTGCCTAACTTGGCATCAGTGGCTGGAAGAGTATCTCCTGCGCCCACTGGTCGTAGAAGAATATAGAGGGATCAGTGGTCTGGAAAAAAATACGAATGATGTATTGTGGTCTTGGCTTGTTTCCTTTCCTTCCACAATGGGCTGACTGCAAAAGCTGACTTTAAACTGTTGCTTTTTAAAAAGTGCTTGAATGGAAGTTAGAAGAGATGTGATAGAAGTGAAAATGCAACCTCTGTCAGCTGAATTTGTTGTTTGCAAATTGTATGTGTCTCTGATACACCTTTCTTGCAGGTCAAAATTAGTTGAAGTGAACTCTGTCCAGCCCAGTATCGCCAATTTTGGAAGATCCTTACTAGGTGGCTACTGTTCATCTTACGTCCCTGACTTTGTTTTGCAAGGAATAGGAAGTGATGAAAAGCTGAGGCACTGTTTGGTGTCAGATTTGTCTCACGCTGTGCAGGTAATTAAGCTATATTTGGTAAATGTATTTGTCACAGTAGGGAAAGGCAAATGTTTTTGAATGTACATACCTGCTGGAAGTGGAAATATTTACTGTTGCAGCCTCTTCAGGTTTCCCCAGTCCCAGGTCACCGATTTTTTTCCTCTCTCAATTAACATCTGCAAAAACATGGGTATTTCACTGCAAATCTGGAGCACAAAAACTTAATATTTCCACTGAAGCCAGCGGAGAGGTTCATGCCCTTGGGAAGACGGATCTCTGTGCTCAGCCTTAGAGAGGAGTCTCCTGTAGGCATGGCAGCCTGCTGGTGGTCACACACCCACACGGTGGAATGATGTTAATCACAACCAGACGCTGAGGTTGCTGTGCCGATCTTCCCGGGCACAGTCTGGCTGCGGTGGTTGTGCAGAAGCTCCCTTTGCTCCCTCCTCTTCCCATGCACGTTTAACCAGTGTGCTGCTGCTTGCGGGGCAGAATATGTTACCTGTGGTGAAGCTGTCAGGAATGCTTAGTATTTGGGGACATTACTCCTTTTTTAGGATTGTAATCAAAGTGTCCTATAGTGTCGGCTGGCTTTGTCAGGAAAAGAGAAACCAATATGAAGGTAATTGTCCTCAGGGGACTCGCAGTTCTCGTGTCTGCTGGCAATCATCTTTTCTCCCCGGAAGCATTTCCTTAGATGAACTGGGGCATGACTGGGAAGCGTGGCATTTCCTACCCCTTTTAAAGTCATCAGGAGACGAGGGGAAAGCAGGCTGTTGCTGCAGAGTGTGATTGTGCTCCCCTCTAGTTTATTCCCGAGGGAATGGGGAAAGACCCGTGCACAGACTGGTGAGCAGTCTGCTTCTCTGAGCGCTCCCCTGGGAGCCTCCGGAGTGTCCCCTTCTTCCCCACCTCTGAAGTTAAGGCTGTGCACCACACCTGGAGCCCGGCCCACCTTACTGCCCCCTTTCCTTGTGCCCGGCCCCGCAGGGGGTGAGTGTGCTCCCTGCATGGTTGTTCTAGGGGCTGTTTGAAACCCGTGTGTTTTAAGCCAAATGTTTAAACCATTTGCAAAGTGTAATTGAACTACAGGCAACAGAAGCAGCAGTGTGAGGTAGCTGCTGCTGTGAGACAGATGTGTCTGAGACAGATGTGTCTGAAACATAATGGCGAGGCGCTGGCACGGGCTGCCCAGAGCAGCTGTGGGTGCCCCATCCCTGGCAGTGCCCGAGGCCAGGCTGGACGGGGCTGGGGGCAACCTGGGCTGGTGGCCGGTGTCCCTGCCCGTGGCAGTGCACTAGGCTGGATGGTCTTTAAGGTCCCTTCCAACCAAACCATTTGATGATGACGATAACCTAATTGTGGTGCATGTCCATCAGGAGATTTACATTTCAATTGCAAAAGTCAAAGATTGAGAGGATACAAAAGGACCGAGCACCATTTGATATGTTTAACTTAAATAGTAAGTGCATCCCAGCCCGCTGTGAAGTCCCTGTGGGACTCTTTGGAAGGAGATGCTTCCTAACAGTCAGCCCCAAAAATGTGCGGGAGAAGGACAGTGGGGTTCCACATGCTCCCCCTTTCTAAAACCTCCGTGGTGTGGGCTGGCTGGAAGCAGGCAGGAGCTGGGCGCAGGCTGGGTTCCTGAC
Source organism: Falco punctatus (assembly GCF_963210335.1). Classification (NCBI taxonomy): domain Eukaryota; kingdom Metazoa; phylum Chordata; class Aves; order Falconiformes; family Falconidae; genus Falco; species Falco punctatus. The sequence goes on along the minus strand of NC_137588.1, from coordinate 63,083,025 downwards.
TCCCTCTGCCGGCCTTCCCATAAAGGGAACCAGTGACAACTGGGAATAAATCCAACCGTGTTAACACAGCCTTGTCGAACAGCAAGTTGGATTTTTGGTACTTTCCTTTTTAGAGGTTTAAATTATCCTTCAGATACGTCAAAACTCTTTATATCAAGTATCAAAAGATATAATTGCCAGCCAGTGACACACTTCCAAGCCTGGAAGAAAATGTAAAATAGCAACTATCCTCCTAAGACTGTACCTTGCTTCCAATAAAGCTCTGATTTTAGTAGGTGGAATGCAATGCTAGCACATGTTACTGTATTTTAGATGAAGCAGTGCCTGGGATGCTATCCCTGCTATCCAGGATGGTGATGTTTTGTGAAAGGACCATTGTCATTTGCCATTCTCAGGGTTCTGCTATTCTTTTTTTGTTTCTAGCATCCTGTTCTGGATGAACCGATTGCAGAAGCCGTCTGCATTATTGCAGACACAGACAAATGGACGGTGCAAGTGGCCAGTAGCCAGAGGCGAATGATTGATAATAAGCTGGGGAAAGAAGTGTTAGTCTCCAGTCTCGTCTCCAACCTGCTTCATTCCACTCTTCAGCTTTACAAGCATAATTTATCTCCAAACTTTGTAAGTATGAATGACAATCGAGCGAGCGGTGTTTTTAAAGCATCCTTTCGCTTCACAGGTTAAAGAGGTTGTAAGGTTCTGCCTAGTTTACATGCCCGTAGCCGCAATTTTCATAGCCAGTGCATCCCCTGATGTAACTCTTCGAGCTGTCTGAACACCACTCTGTAGCCGAGACAGCTGTCTCATTAATTCTGTTTTAACATGCAATCAAAGGCTTCTGCTCAAAAGTAAGAGTCTTGCCAGTGAATATCTTACTAATTATTCACCTAGACACGGCCACGGAAAAGGCAATAGATGTACGGGGTCCGCGGTGTTCTGCTCTGAGGCTGGGTGCGGTTTGGATACAGCGCTGTCTCCTCCCTGACACAACTCCCTTTGCCTTTCTAGTGTGTTATGCACCTGGAGGATCGGCTGCAGGAGCTCTATTTCAAAAGCAAGATGCTGTCCGAGTATCTCAAGGGCCAGATGAGAGTTCACGTCAAGGAGCTGGGCATGGTGCTGGGGTACGGTCACAAACTCGCTCCGAGCAGCGCTGCCCTGCGCTTCCTGGTGCCAAATCCTCTGCCTGGGCTTGTTCTAAGCACAGCGAAACGGATTCCTAAGTGGGACTGGAACCGTAGAGTGGCATAAATCACCCATGGCTGCAGGCTTCTCCCTAGCCAGTGCTTGGTCCCGAGGATCCCCCAACCTTTCTCTCTTCCCTCCGGGCAGGAAGGTGGGCTCAGCACTCCAGAGCTTATCAGATTCCTTCCTTAGTTGGTCAGTCAGTGCTCGACAGCGTGGGGCACCTGATTCCTCCAGGTTGACTTTCCCTACATGGCAGAAGACACCCTCTATGTCATGTAAGGCACATAATACCTCTCTGTGGGTGTGGGGCACAGGCAGAGAAGCTATTTACGGGGTGTTTATAGGAAGGATTTGAGTATCTTATTATGCAGAGGAGTACAGGGTGATCAGGAGGGCACACGGAGCGTGTGTGGAGCCTGGAGATGGGGGAGCAGCTGCAGCGGGGTGAGCTGCCGCCCAGTGCCAGGGCTTCCTTGGGAGCTGCAGATGCAGCTCAGCCCCGTCCTCTGCTCCTGCGCTTGGCCCCTCGGCTATTGCTCCCTTTGCTTTGAGAGGAGGAAGGAATCTGCTGGCTTTTCTCCCCCCGTCTGCTTTCTCACCGGTTTGTTGGCCCTGTGGGAAAAAGCCACCCGAGCAGGCAGGTGGGCGCTGGCGGCGCAGAGCCGTGGCTGGCTGAGCGCGGGGATGCAGAGCGGGGCGGTGGCTGCGCCGTGTGACCCCGCGGGCGCTGCCGGAGCACGGGAGCGCGACGGGCTGCCCTGGCGTGGGGAGCGCGGTGTGCGCTGGCGGCCCGAGCGCCGCGGGCTCAGCGGGCGGCGCGGTCACGAACGCGCGTGTTCGGCCCAGCTACGCTTCGGGTTAGATTAAACGTGACTCTTCTGCTTCCTTCTAGGATTGAATCCAGTGACCTCCCTCTGCTGGCGGCTGTAGCAAGCACTCACTCTCCGTATGTTGCCCAGATACTACTTTAAAATGCCAGAGGCCACAGAGATTGACTTTTTCCCCCCTCTGGAAACAAAGTGGAAGGCGAAGTTGTTCTGGCTCCTTTCTCTTTGAAGCAGTTAAAACAAACTGCTCCTGGAGCTGCAGCATCTCCATATATGACTGCACGTTACACAGACAGTTGGAGACTTTCCCTCTCCCACTTGGTCATTTATAAAAAAGGATAAAGGAAGAAAAAAGAGAAACGAGTAAGCCTAAGATTTCAGCCACAGGAAAGCGAAGATTTCAGCAAAAGCTGAAGATCTGCATTTTTTACCAGTTTCTACCACAATGGCTAACTGTATTTTATATTGGGGAATGTGAGGAAGAACTGCTTTGAGACATACATGATGCTATCACCAATTATAAACTTAAGAGAATGCAGCAGTTGTCTTCAGACTGGCTTCTACTGATTAGGACCTTGTTAAGATCCGTAATTCTCAAGCTGCAATGATTTGTAAACAACTTCTATTTTTTTCATGTCATAGTCAAATTCTGGATACTTCCCAGAGGAAGAACAGGGGTGGGAGGGCTGGTTTGTTTTTGTAAAAAGCTTATTAATGTCACTCGGCTCCAAAATTTATTTATGATCTTTCTCCTGGGGAGAGGGAATAACAGGGGTGGGTGGGAGGGCACAAGGAGGAGGGAGGAAGAGGCCAACAGACAAACCAGCGATGGAGAGTCTCTTTCTTGGCCAGATGTTGCAACCAGTATTAAATGTTTATAATGTTTAAATGTTGCTTTATACTAAGTGATGCTTTTCTTCCACAATGTAATCAAAATGTAAAAAAAAAAAAATCTAAAGAGAATGTTGGCTGAAAGTTCCCTGTGGGGTCCCCAGAATGACATGACTATTACCTCTAACTTTTTTATGGTCTATAATGTTCTTGCAACACCATATTCTTTTTACAGCAGTCAGTCAGCTATTGAAATAATGAACTAGAAATAACTGTACCAAAGCATTGGGGAAAAACTGAATAGACTATTACCCTTAATTGCTCAGGTAACTAATTGATATATTTTTTAAAACCGTTCTACAAAAACTGAACATTGATTACACCATAGTATAGTAATATCAAAATTATTTTTTCAAAAATATACCCTTGATGCAGATGTCTCTAATCCCTTTTCTACTCACTTGTGTGATTACCAGCAGGAAATGTTGTTTATTTTATTCTCGGCATTTCTCCTTCACTCAGCCATCACTGTTTTGTCATTGTATATACAATAGTTGTACGAATAGCTGATGGACCCAATCTGGTGTAAGTAATGTAAATATACAGTGGTAGGTGGATTATGTTTTCAAAGGCTCTACTACCTCAGTTTAACTGGACACTTCATTATAGGCTTTTCTTTGCGTATTTGTCCTAGCAGCCAATTAATGTTGCTGATTTTTAGGGTCTGTTTTCATTGATTCTCTTCGGTATATTGCAATTTATGGTTTATCCACAGAAGTCGGAGATACGTGTTCACTTGGTCGCTAGACTCTATAAACAGTTCTAGAAATATGTCATTCTGTAATCATCTTTTCAGTAGTGTAGCACACCTGCTATTCTTGTTTGCAGAGTTATTTTAAACACAAATCTATTTTAACCATTTGATAAACTTGAAAACAATAGGAGAGATCCCTGCCCCACCACTGTCAACAACAAAACTCTCCTCCCTTCCTTCGCTGGGGCCAGGATTTCACCCGGAGTGGTTTTTTTTTCAGTAATATTCAAAATCTGTAATGTAAGGACTCTGTTCCAGGAAAGATCTACATGGCAAACCCCCACCCCTTTCCGTGTAGTACCGAGCCTGTGTCAGTAAGTAAACCAGACGTTAATATAGGCAGTGTCATTTGAAACTTTTGTATATAAAATCTAACGCTGACTGCTGCAGGGAAGAAACTTGTGTTTAATTCGTGATCTAAGGATATGTTTCTCCCCTATTCTTCAAATGTCCTTTCTTCACCACACAATGATGTTACACCTGGCTTTTGGAAGGAGCACAAAACATAGGGGCCCAGTGGTGTAAACACGTTTTTGATGAAATACAGGATTGAGCTCAGAACATGAATTTTTAACTCTTTGCTATGATACGTTATATAGCTGATAGTTCCGATTCTGAACGTTGTACATAGATTTGCAGCTGTAGCCTGGCGATGTCCGTGCTGCTGGGCTGTGTCACGGTGCTGCCAGAGGAACCTGGGGCTGGGCTCGTGCCCTTGCCGCCGGGGGGGCTCCTGCACGCCGGGCAGCGCCGCACTGCGCCCTGGCGCCTCCCGGGACTGTGCTGATAATGCACCTTTGCAGGAAAATACTCTGTTCTCCTCCACGTAACCTTATTAGGCGACTTGTTGGTATCGCTTCAAAATGGATTTGACTCAAGAAAGGCCCTTGCGCAGCTGCGCAGCTTAAATTGGTATTAACTGGAGGAGGAAAAGGTGGTGGGTGGTGGGCATCCTTCTCTGCTGTCTGCTGCCTAACACAGCCCGTTAACGTCATCGTAACGGTGTGTTCAATCAGCCATGGATGAACGAGGCCACCGATGCGGCTTCCTCGTCACCCGCTGGCCAGTGCCAGCCCCGCGGAGCCCCAGCCCCAGCGGCGCTCCTGGTGCGGGGGTGGCCGAGCAGCGCCGTGGTCCGGCACAGCCAAAACCCTCGTGCGATGGGAAGGTTTTCTGTAAGTTAACTTGTAGGGTACGTGAACAACACGGTACGTATGTCTGTCTGTCAAATAATACAAAAAGGGATCTTTTACAGGACTATAGCATCGACTTTTAAAAAGTATATTGCGATAGTTTTATGTGAATAGAAAACTAACATTTGGTTTCTTTTTTTCCACTATTACCAATCTCCATTAACATGTCTTAATTTTCTGGCTAAAAACTAAGTGTACTAGGCACACAAATTAGCAAATTTGTTTTTGTTGCAATTGGCAAACACTGGGCTGCTAAGAACAAAAAATATTTAAAAGAAAGGATTTTACACCTTGCGTATGTTTTCCCCATTAGTTATTATAGGTGTTTTATGACAATTTTTTGCTTTCTCTAAATTATTTAGATGGTGGTACTTGTAAAATGCTGGGTAAAATGTACATACTTGTTACCTCTTCTGTTTTTGTATATATTTCCCAAGATGTGCACTTGTATTATAATAACCATTCCCAATTTTAGGGGAAATTTGTGCAATAAATACAGTATGTCAATTTACTTCTAGTACATTTTGTGTCTGTTTTTTATATGCATAGCATGAGAGTGTTGGTGAGTGTTTAAGCTTTAACCACCGCAAGCTGGACGTCTGTCTGCCCTTATCACAGATGCCTTTTGAGACCGGCTGCCGTTTTATTTGGAGTCTTTCAGGGAATTAGTCATTTCAAAGAGGAACTCGTGTTTGAACTTGCTGTCCCTTCAGCTGTGAGTGTTGTTGGCCTGAAGAAAGCGACAGCAAGGTGAGAGGCTGGTCCTGGCCGTCTGTACTGACGCTTGGCTGCGCACGAGGAGAACAGATGAATGCACAAAGCCACGGTCGTCGCGCTGATGGGTACGGTCATTCCTAAAGTTGCCTGCAAAGCGGTTGGTCACACGGGTCGAGTGTAATTCCTTATCTGCAAGTTACCGGGTTTGTGCCCATCTCCCCAGTTACAATCCCTTCCCTGTCCCTCTGGGCTGCTGCAAATGAAGGTTATCGAGAAGTCTTTGTAAGGTTTTATTAAATGTAAGTTCAGATTGTGATGGAGTGCTGTCAAGAGGAGAGAAGTAGTAGGTTATACAACAGGTAAAAGAATTAACTTGGGAAGATGTAGTAGAGTGTACGTACGGCGGCCTTTAGAGCATTCGGATTATTGCGGGTCCTGTGTTGCTGGAGAGGGAATCAATAATCAGGAGATGGAGATCGCTGGCGTGGTTGCACCCTCAGCTTTGATAAGCTTTCTGATGGTCTGTGTCCCTGGCACGTGCCTTCCCCGGGCGCCCCTGGGTGCGGGGCTGGCACAGGCTGAGCCTGGCGCGAGCAGAGGCAAGTGGCCGCGGGCCCCATCCTGCAGAACCAGCCACAGGGCGGGTGACCGGCACCGATGGCAGCCCGGCAGCGCGGCAGAGGCCGGAGCTTTCCAGGGCTTCCACTTGCACCTGCCAAGTCTTCTCTGGTCAGAAGGTTCCTGTTACCAGACTCTCTGGTCTCATCTCCAGGAGGAGTGAGGGCTGTAACAGCGGAGGTGCGGGTACCACCACCGCGAGCTTTCCCGAGGAGCAGGGAGCGGGGGAGCCGGGGGAGCCGCTCCGACTGCTCCTCACCCCCATCCCAAGTAGCGTGGTAGCAAACAGCTCCGTGCTGCGTGTGGGTGCAGCGGCGAGAAGCGATCAACAGAGAATTAGTTGCCTTTTAGTAACGATGAAGACGGGGTGATTGTTGGGCCCCGCGTTCTGTGCCATGAGGGATTCGGAAGGCAGAGCCTGCGACTCCGAGCAGCGCTGGAGATGTGGGGCAGGCAGCAGCGAGTCCAGGGCCCCCCAGATCTGCGGTGGGAAATGCTCGGTCCCGGCTGGTGCAGCGGGAGAGGCGGCAAGACCCTGCTGCGGGACATCGGTGCCGTAAGCAGGCTGCCAGCCCTCCTGCAGCGTGCCGGGTGCTGACCCCGTTGGCTGCGGGCACCTAAGGGAGTTTGGTGTTACAGGGTAGGTGGTCCTGAGGGGCCCTCCTGCCGTGATGTGCGAGGCTGGCTGGGGTCAGGTGTCTCTGTGTGGGTGTTGGCAAGCGCCTGTTAGCAGTAAACTCAGTCGTGTAGTCACTGCAGCATCCAGAAAACACTGATTTAATGCCCAGAATTGATTTCCCTTTTAACACTCCAACTATACTGCGATACCGTGCTTGCTAGCCAATATTTTTAATGTATTATTACTCCTTTTCTGTAATTCCCTTTATCTTCCTGAAACAAAGGGGAAACCTAATGCACTTTTGCCTAGGCAAAGGCAGGGAAGCAAGCCATAGCCACCAAGTACCACAGCGTCTTTCACCCCCTGCGTGATTACGGGGGGTCTGCAGAAGCAGGGGCGGTTATTTCTGTGTGGCTTAGTGCAGAGCAGCCACAGGACAGCTGCTGGACCCGCGGGGCAGAAAGCAGCTCCTTGTGTCACTGCTGGCTGCACCAGCGCACAGAGCTCCCACACAGCTCGCCGCTGGACTGCTGCCGCTTTCTTCTCTCGCTGCAAACATGACTTAAACATTTGTCATTAAAAAACAGTGACCTTATAGCTGGAGTTATAAACAAGCAGACACCCTGGAGATACACACGTCTTCTGAGTCTGTGCTGAAAGTAACGCCTCTGTTCAGTGTGCTGCAGCAGGCACGTTCTGTTCCAGCCGCCCTCTCGGTTTTTATGGGCTGCAGGAGCGGCTGCAGGCTGCACACCGACTGCACGGCCGTCCTGTCCTGCCGCGTACAGTAACATCATCTGTGCTGCTGCTACAGGCAAATCTAAACACACCAGCGCTCGGATTGCTGAAAAGTGCTCGCTGGTGCTGGCTGGAGTTGCTGCTTTACTGAAATCGGTGCTTTTCAGCTTTGACAGTCGAAGAACCACAAGTTCAAATCCATTTGGGATCTATGCCAGCTTTTAGAGCAGAATCTGGTTCCCCGGCAATGCGGGCTTTGCTTTGAGACCTCTCCTGGCAGAGGAGCTAGCAGGTAAATCAGCTGTGCCCTGTGTCATTAATTGTGGTAGTAAATTAATACTGGAGGTCAGCGAGAACCCCCATCCCCACCTTCTGGGGGGAAAAGTGGGAAAAACACGAACAGTGTTTGGCTGCGGTAACACCAGAGGCACTGCACAGTTCCCACCCGGCAGAGCAGGGGTTAACTGCTGCTCCAGAGCATGCACTTCTATACTGTCTGTAATAGAAAAACTTTAATATATTTCCTCCAGGTTTCAGCGGTGCTGTGCCAGCTTTGTCACTGCAGGGCACACAGCTTGCTCAGCACCCAAGTACAGCGCTGTGAGGTCCTGCCCCAGCCGGCACAGAGGTGCCAACACGGAGCTTCCCATGGAGCTATGGATCCCCATGGAGCTATGGATCCCCACGGAGCTATGGATCCCCATGGGAATCAGGGAGCTGGCAGGAGGGGCTGTGTGTCGGAGGGCTGCTGTGGCTCACCCTTCCCCAGGGCACTGCTGCTGGGCAGCATTTCCAGCCTCCCAAGCTCTGCCGGCTGGCCTGCAAGGCTGGATGCGTCGTGTGGTCTCTGGGAATGCACAGCTTGGTGTGAGCTATCACCCTCGTGTCACCCACTTGGGCCTTAGAATCACAGAATCACTGAGGTCGGAAAAGACCTTTGAGATCATCGAGTCCAGCCACTAACCCAGCACTGCCAAGCCCACCACTAACCCACGGCCCCAAGCACTGCACCTGTGTGTTTTTTAAACACCTCCAGGGATGGTGACTCCACCACCTCCCTGAGCAGCCTGTGCCAGTGTGTGACCGTTGTGTGGGTCCCCTGTTCTCTTACACCCTGTCTCCTCCTAGGAAGCATAGTAGCAGGGGGAAGCATGTTACTCCCATGTCTTTGTTTATTTTCATTGCCAAAAATATTTGTACAGCAGCAGAATTTGATTTCTAAACCTCTGCCTGTTCCAGCTGTTTGTTCCCAGCTGGAGCTGAAGACATCTGCTCCGAGGGTGGGGAGTCCCCGCTGAGCTCCTGCCTTCAGCTGCGCTCCAGAGCACCAGCCTCCGCAGGGCACCGGGAGCTCCGTGTAATCACCGGTAATTCCTGCGGAGCGGCAGGAGGTGCAGGAGCAAGGCAGACGACAGCGAGTAGCTGGGCCTGTGGTTTGAGGCGTCACTGCCGCAGGAAAGGCGACTTGAAGAACATCCTGAGTGTTTGTGGTGGGGCACCCAGCGGCACTGCTGCGCTGCCAGCTGCGGGCCCTGCACAGCCGCTCTGCCACGCCACCAGCTCCGCAGCAGTGCCCCGTGCTCCGTCCCGAGCCGTGACGCTGGTGCACGGCAGCTGAGCCCAGCTCTGCCCGGTACCTGTTGCTCAAGGTCTCTGTGGGTTTGAGCAACGCCCGCCGCGGCCGGTCTGTGGCAGGGCAGCCTGTGCACGCCGCGCTGGCCCACCAGCGCCCACGGGGGACACGCTGGCACCCGCGGGGGACCCGCCAGCCGGGCTGCACGGCTGGATAACTGGCCCCGTGCTCTGTGGGGTGAGCCCGGCCGGGCGGCTTCCTCACGCTGGGGCTCGGGCGCTCCAGCCCCGCCACAGGCACACGTGGTTGTTCCAGGCCAGATTGCCACCGGAGCTCCATCCCGGCGCCTTGCAGCGCGATCTAGCCACGGCCCGGGCGCTGAGCACCCCGAGCGTGGGCAACCATGGCTCCCGGGCAGAGCACGGCGGAGCTGCCTTCAGCACCGATGGGCAGCCGGGACCAGCCGGAAGGTCCCTGTCGCAACACCCCAAAGGAAGAATTTGGGCCGGAGGTTGGTCCCGGGTTTCAGAAGCAGCACAGGAGAGAAGCAGGGACCTTCTCCTTGTGACACAGCTGCTCTGCCTGTGCCCCGTCCCCAGCCAGCCTGGGGGCAGGGAGAGGAGCCCCAGCTGGGGTCTGGGGGGGAGGATGGAGCAATGCACCCCTCACTCCCCGAGCGCCTCTGTGCTTTGTTTGCTGCTGTTCTCCATGAGGACCTGTGACCCAGCTCCTTTGATAACAGTTTTGCTGCAGATGTGTCTTCTCAGAGATGAAGAAAAGACCAAGGAAAGTCTTCAACATTTATTACCTGGGGGCGAGGGTGGCAGGAGGCAACCGTCCTGCCCTGGCTCACCTGTTCTCCCACTACCAAACCAGAACCTGCAGGAACGAGAGGGAGCCACAGCTGCCAGAGGTGGCGGCTGTCCCTGGGCCCACCAGGTTTTACCCGGTAAAAGCATGGTTCAATGCCGGTATTTTTTTGTTGCCAGGTTTTATCTATCCAGCACTTTCTAAACTGCTAAGAGAGAGGAACTTTCTCCAACCGCTATGCTTTTGGCTGCTCCTTCTAACCACTTTAACCAGAGTGTCTGTTTAATCTGGAACTTGCTTTTTCTTCTTCGTTAACTCCTTAGCATGAGGTTTTGTGCTGCTGGTAGGACAGACCTAGCTTTTTTCTTAAGGAAAACCACCAAGGAGGCACGGAGAGCTGCAGCGATGTCCCGCCGTGCAGGTCACATGTAGCTTTGCCGTGTTGGAGCAGTTGCGATGCGCAAGGCACAGGACTGTGCACTCTCATCGTTATCTCCTTCTCGAGTAGGATGGGCTGAGGTCGCACTCTGGGACACACATATGTGTCACTTGTGGCATCGCTGGGGTTGGGTGGGACAGCTGAAGGTGGAGTTTGTCCCAGTCTGTTAATGGAAAACACGTGTTTTCCTTGAGTGGCACAGAAAATGAAAGCCGTGTTTCTTATGGAAGTGCGTGTAGTCGGGCTGAGAAAGATGGGTGAGAGCGTTTCCATGAGAAATGAGCATCTTACTTCCTAAAGACAAAATACTTTAGTTTTCTTGGATAATATAATGAATTTCTAGAATGTTTCCACTGATGTCACCAGTGATGGCAGCAGTGAGAGCGCACGGAGGCAAAGCTTGAGCCCGTGTAGGGGTGACGATGGCAGGTCGCTTGGGCAGCTCCCAGCGCTGCCATGGGATCAGTGGTGGGACCTCTCTGGGGCAAACGGCCTCATTTAAAGGCTCTGGCGTGGGGAGCGCGAAAGGTCATTACGCTGCAAAGGCGTTTGTAAACCGTGACTTTAGGAAGAGGGTACAAATGGGTTTGTGCACTTTATTTTCCTGCCAGAGATGCTTTTCACTTTGGAGAAGTTTGATGCATTTGAAAAGACTACATTCAGCAATTCTTCTATAATTACTTCAAAATTACAGCCACGAGCAATTATATTTTTCAATAGCTTATTGAGTGCACTGAATCCTAAGAAATTAACTACCAAGTTTTCAAGGAGCAGATTTATTAATAGCAGCTGTAACTAGAAATCTTGTCTAATTTTGATCACTACCAAAAGAGCTGAAAGGGCTCCTGTTTGCATTTATTAACAATATGACTGATAAAATTTGCGGGAGACATTCTTGGTGAACAAGATAATTACAGCTGTGTTGCGTGTGGCTCAGTAATTAATGATTGTGCGCTTTATTCTGCAAGCTTGTTTTTCTTGTACGGCTCCAACAGTTTAAATAAAGGTCCTGATCTCTGTCATTTCACATGACATTGTTCTGGGGCTGGTTAGGCTGTAAAAGCCATCAGCCTGGAGGCAAATTTATTTTTCAAAATACAGCTTAAATCTGTGAACCATTTCTTAAATTATAGGTTAGGGTAAAGCAGGCCCTTCCCAAGGAAACAGATACAGTTTTTTAAGAACTGTAGGCTTGAATTCATTTACTATTAAAATGGAGGGGCCTGCCCTGGGCTAGTGAGAACCCCCATGTCGCTGGCCATCGCAGCTCTCCACAGCCACAAATTCAGGCTCCCATTCTTAGGGGGACAATAATCCGTAACAGAAACACAACTTTTCAGATAGGTTGTAGTTGACTGTCACATCCTTGTCTGGTTTTTCCAGGGCTCACTCGCTGCTGACCCCGCTGGATCGCAGGCTCCGGCGGCAGGTCACCCTCGGGTCTGCCAAGGGATCGCCGGCTCGGGCAGCAGTCGGCAGAAGCCACGTGGGATTTGTCCAGTGCAAGTCATCAGGCTCAGGAATACGGGGTGAATTCCCTCTTTTTCAGAACATGTACCACAGAGGCAGTTTTAGAGGCAATGCCTTCCATCAGCAGTGTCTGTCCTCTGCCTTCATCACAGTCAAAGCATGAGGGCTCATTAAGCATTTCTAATTAATTTGTGATTCAACTATTTCCTGTTCAGACGGTCAACTGAAGAGGCAGCTGAGCATCATCACTGGAGCACGTGGCGGTCCTGCTACCTCAGGAAGGAAAATACTTTCCCAACAGAACTGTCACCCCCTCCTTGCCCACGATGTTACCTACAGTTTCACCTGCTGGCCCTGGGGGGCTGGCTGACGGCCGGCTGGGCATGGGCCCCCGGGGTGGCGGAGGAGGCCAACAGCATCCTGGCTGGTACCTGAAACGGTGTGGCCAGCCGGCCCAGGGCAGTGACCGTCCCCTGTGCTGGGCACTGGGGGGGCTGCACCATGAACCCTGGGTTCGGGTTTGGGCCCCTCACTGCAGGGGGGACGCTGGGGGGCTGGAGCGTGTCCAGGGACGGGCAGGGGGCTGGGGAAGGGGCTGGGGCTCCGGTCTGATGGGGGGCGGCTGGGGGAGCTCGGCCTGGGGAGGGGGCGGCTCAGGGGGGCCTGGTGGCTCCCTACGGCCACCTGACAGGGGGGTTGGGCAGGGGGGGTCGGTCTCTTCTCCCAGGTAACCAGCGACAGGACAAGAGGAAACGGCCTCAAGTTGCGCCAGGGGAGGTTCAGATGGGGGAGCAGGAAGAATTTCTTCACGGAAAGGGTTGTCAGTGCTGGACCCGGCTGCCCGGGAGGTGGTGGGGTCACCGTCCCTGGGGGTATTTAAAAAGCACGTCGGTGCGGTGCTTGGGGCCGTGGGTTAGCGGTGGGCTTGGCAGTGCTGGGTTAACAGCTGGACTGATCTCAAAGGTCTTTCCCAACCTCAGTGACTCTGTGACTCTGACCACCGCCACTGGTAGGCAGTGCGACAGTCCCTGCACTGTCACCCTTGTGGGGCCTCTGGCTCCTGTCTCCATGCACAGTCTGTCAGTGCCGGCTACCGGCCAGACCCCAGGAGATGCCTTTGCAACTACGGGTAATTCCCACCCCGGACACAGGGTCCTGCTGAGCTCTGTGCTCTTAGTTTTTTACTGTAAAAAAGCCAGGACATACTCTTACTGCCATTTTTGGTTGCAGATTCTTCACCATTTGTGAGCATATCCTTCTTTTCGACCACAACTGGAAAAAACTCTGGAGTGGCTCCTGCTCCTTCAAGGTCTCCTTAACTGCAAGCCCACAGACTGTTTCCATTTCTCTTGGTACCTTCTTGGAAAAGTGCAGTGCATTTGTAACACCCTCCTGCAGACAGAGCCAACCAGTAGTTCATAAAATAGCAACTACTACGCAATTATTTACATAAAAGAAAACACTTGCACAGCACAGGCAATTTTGCTTTGGACAAAGACAGTGATGAAACCCAACATTCAAATGCAATGCAGACCTGCATGGAAAGAATCTGCCCACTAGCCCAAGCGCTGAGAAAAATATTAGTCACTAAAGCAGTTTGAAGAATTCAGATGCTGAGATATCTGCTGGTACCATCCATGGCTTTTAGCATGCCGGTACGGCACTGAGGGTGTTCCCAATGGCATGGAGGGCAGCTGGGGCACTCGGGGGACAGCTTGTCTGCGACGTGTCAAAATACAGCGAGCCCCATTCAGCTTTCCAGAAAAATCAAAGTTTGCTGGTTCAAGTCGTGCAGTCATTTCATATGCAGTTATTAAAAAGAGTATTTCCTTGAAAAGATTGTTCTTGGTGTCAGGGTGTTTCTGGAAGTCAGTGTGCTTCCTACAGCCCTGGTTTCTGCATGAATTTTGTTGTGTTCCCATTTCTAATGGAAATTGAAAATACATTTCTGCCGATAACCCAACCGCAGCCTCTTCAGTATTTCGACTGGGGAACGTTTGCATCTCAACCTTCACCTAGGTGGAATGTAAGGTCTAAAACTCTAAAAAACTGGCTTCTGCCTCAATATCATCACTGTCCTACTTGATAGATCTTTCCCTGATTTTTAAATTCATAGTAGGAAACTGGGGAAAAAAAAAAAAAAGCAGGCCATTCTGCTCTGAGTGACACTACTTCCATGTGGGGTAAGTGACTGGAGGTAAGTGATATTTGTGTACTTAGGTGGCATCTGGTTTTATTGGGCGGTGCACTGAGCTGCGCACTTGATAACTTGCATCACCGTATGAATCACACGATCATCTGACCTCCATCTAGCTGCTGTTCTGCTTTTATTTCCTCTGCTCCCTACAAGTTACAGTAAAGGAAATTCTTCCTGTGTTTCATACACAATGCTTCCTTTCATTCAAGGAAGACTGTGAGCGGTTGTACTTTTAGCATTTAAAAATCCAACCAGTTCAATCATCCACTTGAAAAGCACAGGATGGAGTAACGCTTCCCTCTCCCCGCACATGTAACTCTCCTGCCCCGGCATCCCTGCCAGGAGATGCTGCGGACCCTGGGGTGGGATGGCAGGCTTTGCAGTGAGGGTTCCTCCTCATTTTGTGTGCCGAAAGGAGAAGTGAGCAGGTTTTCCAGGAGCTGTCTGACCCTGCACGCTGGCTCTTGCAGGTGCTGTACCTTCAGCTCCCACGCTGCGCCTGGCGAGGCCGTTCCTTTTGGGTCTGTGTCCCTCCACTGCAGCCGAGGAAGGACGGCTGGCGTTCCTGGATGTCTTGGCTTTTTGATGTATGAAGGGAAAAGAGTCTGGTGGTCTCTCAGCACAAGCACCTCAGCTGTCCACTGCAGGAGAGCTTCTGGGCTGTGAGAAGAGGCCACCCCGAGCTCTGGGACCAATATCCCCTGCCATCACTTCTACCATGATACAGAATTGCTGTGGGATGTTACCAAGGCCAGGGCCTCTGGAAGGAGGGGAGGAAGGGAGGAAAACCACACCAAGTGGAAGAAGAGTCATCTGCAGCTCTTTTTAAAGTTAAAAATAGGCAGGATTTTGTCTTCAGGAGACAGTTTGTTCTGTTATGCTGCTGACATCATGTGAGCATGCCATACGCTTCTGCATTTGAAGACTAAAACCGACACGCTGAAAACAGGAACTTTCTGGATATTCTGCATGCCTGAGACTTAATGGTTTCAGCGAGCTCCCACCATCTCATCCATATGGTTGTGCTTGGGTGGGGGAATGAAACATCTCATTAGCTCTGTAAGGTCATTAAAAGCTGGAGAACAGATCATAAGGAATAATAAGGTTGTATGTCATTGTGTGAAGGCAGATGATAAAAGCAACTGCCTCTGACACCGAGCGCTTCAATGCAAGGGGACCCAGTTTAACAGCACAGAGGAGCTGAGTGCTTGCTAACGCACTAATGTCAGTGGGAGCTGTTTATGCTCTCTTCATCAGAAAAATGAGACCGACAGCATCAATATGCGACTAAAACCAGAGGGATGATACAAGGAGTTTTGGCCCACATAACTTTGCAATGAGTTCACCAAGCATTCCTGGCTCCTGGGCCTGAACCAAGTCTCCTCAAGTGTGCAACATTTCTTTGTAATCAAATTACAGTTTATACACACACACAGAAACAGAAGCACACAGACACGTATCTTCCTACAAACATACAAAATATATGCATACAGTGGAAAGCTGATGTGATGCTGGCTGAATTGTTGCACTGGTCTCAGGGATGACAGCAATGCTCACGGTTGCAAAGTATCCTGCTGGTGACACCAGCAGCAAGACAATGGTAAGAACTGCAAGTCTTCCCCTGCCTTGATCTGGATCCAAATGCTGTAATGGTTCTCGTAGGATTCACAAATAAGTAGCATATATTTGATTGCATAAAGCAGAGAAATAGCATGTCAGATGTTTATCCACAATTTCTTAATCTAGTTGATTGCCAGTTAAAAGTCTAGACTGTTGGCCTGTTATTTGGCAGCAGAAAGGTTGTTTATTATTTTTCCACATGCTCGCAGAATTACTCCATTTACTTAAAAAAGGGGGAGGACTGAACTCCTATTTACTCTAGTCTTCATCGTATTTAAACTGGCTCCTCTCCGTAGGCATGCCCTGTTCTTTTACTAGCTGAAAATGTTGTCCACTTAGAAATGTCACAGATACACAGAACGGTAATATGGAGTTATGCAAGCCTTTGGCTTTTTGCCTCTGAAAACAGCTACTCAGTAGAAAAATACAAATACCATTGCATGTTCTCTCTGGGTTACAACAGGTCACAGTCACAAAATCCCCACTGTTTGTGAAATCGTCTTGCAACTTCCAGTTGTACAACTTGAAGCTGACCCCCGAAATTAATGAAAGAGACATTAAATGTTTGCAATAAGATATGCTGAACTGGTTACTGTTGCCAGATTACCGGTGGGGAGTTTCCCATGGCAAGAGTGTTCTTTCTTTTTGTTTTGCTTTTGTTATTTTTCAAAAGTCTTCATCTTATCTGTGCCCAGCCCATTCTTTTACCCACCCTTCTCTTCCTAATGGTTTTTGGCATGAGGTTTCCTGCTACAAATGAAGAAAATCTTTCAGCTAAAGTCTTAACCTGATTATAACAACAAAGAAAATGCAAATGGAGTAGTCACTAGGCTCCAGATTGCCTCCTGTCAGGGCCAGTTGCCGCCCCGCCCCCCCTCCCCCCCCCCCCCCCCATCTTTAATTTTTTCAGGCTAGAGCTTGGACATCTGTATACTGTTGCTGGATACCTCCAATATCTAGACAGGTCCATATGCTCTTTTAGCTTTTGCCAACGAAGTGCTGGGGCTGGAATCAAGTATCTGTAGGTTGTGCATAGTAAAAATAAAACAGCAGAAGGCAGACAAACCATTTGATAGAAGAGCCTGTTTCGTACAGAGCTGTTTCATTGCGTTTGGGGCAAGAACTTCTGCCTTTGAGCGAACAGCTGGTTTTATTTTAGATGGTATTTTATAACAATTTTGAATGGTTTTGTCAGTTCTTATTCAGTTTTATCAGACACTTTTGATAACGTTGTACACTATACCATGCCTGGGGCAGATTGGATGCTCTGGTGACTTGGCAGGAGTCCTTTCACTCCTGCTCCCGCTCACTCACATTCACAGAGCTTGGTAGTTCTGCAGCAGGGCGGCGGCAGGCGCAGGATGGGCAGCCAGCCATTCCTCACTTCACTGCACTTTTTGAGTCACTCAGCAGCTGGCATGGGAGAGGAATGCCCCTCTTGATATGTGTCTCTTCGCATTTGGACATGGATGGGAGATGAGGTAGACAAGAACATGCGTGAAAGTGTCATGAGACAGCCAGTGCTATTTCAACATAAATAGCTTTCACTGTCCTCACTGGCAACTTTCGGACTCTGTATCAACGCATGTCTTTGTTTTCATAGAAACTTTAGTAAATGAATAGCCAATAACCTAATTAACTGTTTGCTCCTAATTTGGGAACTAGGACTCCAGAAGTGATCTGGTGCACGACTGGCAGGGAGTTACCTGACATGACAGCCACCGTGTGATGTTCCTAACCCTACGATGCATCTCAACCATGAAATATTTGCTATCTCCGAATTCTCACCTGTCCTCCACAAAGCCTTTCCAAAGGACATCCCATAAAGTGCCCTCAGTCGAGAGACATCCCCTTTCAGCTGGGAGCTAAGATGTAGGAAATTGTTAATCTCCCCAGCCACAGCTATGGCTCAGTTTGCTCCACGGAGCAGCTGGGGCTTGTCATCCCCCTCTCTTTGCATGTTAATATCAATCTTAAAACCTTTCAATCTTAAGGCTCACCGTATTCACAGTACATTCACACCAGCACTCAGCACATTAGAGACCCTCAAAGATGTGTGACAGGGAACGTGAAAAGCAAGGGAAATTGCCACCGAAGGTAAAGCATTGTATCCCTGCATTTAGAAGTCGTCAGGCTTCATTTGTTTCAGTCTTCCTGATTAAGGCTGAAAAATAAGGGGTTTACTGTCGTGATGAGCTCCGTCATTGCTTAGGTGTACATGGCTTTCTAGTTTTACCCTTCAGGAAAAGTCTGTACATGGAAGGAAAGCCATGCTTGTCTTGAGTTAAAGAGAACAACGATGAGTATTTAGTCTTAAAAAAATTGTAATATAGCAGAAACACAAAGATCTCACAGTTCTCATGCTTCGTTTTGACATTTTACCATTATCTTTTGC
Source organism: Falco punctatus (assembly GCF_963210335.1). NCBI lineage: Eukaryota > Metazoa > Chordata > Aves > Falconiformes > Falconidae > Falco > Falco punctatus. The sequence goes on along the minus strand of NC_137588.1, from coordinate 63,064,976 downwards.
ATTGAAGCTTTAGGAATATCCACAGTGGGGGACTTTGCCTTAGCTGGAGTAAAATTAGTGGTACAATACAAAATGACCATTTCATTCTTTCTATTGATTTTGCAGAAATAATTTGGTATTTCATATTTTCTGGGACATAATTTCAGAAATTGAAATTCTAGGTTGCAAAATGCTGCTTTAGACAGGACATCAATGTTCTCATCTGGGTACCTGTTCAGTGTTGGGCCATCTGCAAAAATGTAACTTTCCTGCAAAAGGTGCACTTGCACAAAATCATTAACTATCCCTTTGCCTCCCCACTTTCATGCACTTTTACTGAATGTGTTATATTTGGGAAGTTAATCATCAGAATAAGCATATATGGTAAAACAATCTGAAGAGATTCTTCCCAATGAGGGATCCCAGAACATTTTATTTTCCTCTATTCAGGCAGAGAATTAGTTTGTATGTCCTCCTTGCGGTATGTTAAGCACATACTTACTAGTAGTCATTGCCAATGATTTAAATAAATCTCTGAAGGGGATTTTTTTCCAAAGCTAAGAAATCAAAACCAATAGCCCAATAGCCGTATTGGAGGATGAGAAGAAGGAAATTGCCAGGCTGTAATAAAACTCACGGGAATGAGAAATATATAGAATACATCAAAATACAAGTAAAAAATATTTCAGTGTCTGATGATCATGTATCTTTCCCACTGGGAGAGGTGAGGAAGTTGAGTTTTACCCTGAAGAATCTGGGATGTGCACATGGTCGTGAAAGGCATGAGATGGAAAGACATCTTTGGGAGTGCCAGTGAACCAGAACAATTGAGGGAACATACCAGGAGGAGATGTACTTCGCATTTTAGCTGATCTTCTCAAATTCATAGATGTTTGAAGCAGAAACGTTTAATCTCCTGAGACTGCAACTCATCTGTATAAATAGCAAGACACCTTCAATTCTTATATGCAAGACTACAGATACTGTTCCTTTCCAATAAATAAAAGCCTATGTGATAACTAATGCTTTATTCGGGCAGAGTGACACAATCCAGACAAAAGGGAAGCAAATTTTCCCCTCTGCACAGACAATAGGCATCCTGCTTGGCCACCTCCTTTAATCCCAGCCCTGAAATTACTCACTTGTGAAAGCTTCTTAATTGTGTTTAACTACATAGGCTTTACCATGTGGAGACATAGGCTGTAACACCAGTAAGCAGTTAGGATCATGACACTCGTTTCCATTGTTCTCCAGATATTTGGGAAAATAAACCTGACAACTAAAATAGCCCCTGGAATAATTGCAGCTATTAGAGCCATTACCTACCCAAATTCAGGTATTTTTGGAGTGAGGAAAGTCTTGTTTCACGGGTCAGTTGAGCCAAGCAATTAAATTGGAATGGCAGCTTTGGCTCCTGTCGAGTACCTCTGTCTACCTTACTGCTCGATCCATGTCTGTTGGCTGATGTACAATGAATATGACAATCTGTGTGCAAAAGAAAAAGGAATACTTAGGTTACTGATTTTATTTTCATGTTGAATGCCCACTTCTGCGTTATTTTGATTGCAGGAATGTTAAACAGCTAGAATAGGTGGCAGAATGAGTTACCTCCTAAAAACTAAGATCAGGATGTAAATCATTACAGATCCTTGAGATCTGGCATGCATAGATTTCAGTTATGCTTTTTATTCTAGTCTGCCATCAAGTTCTTTTTTCCCCAGCCACCTGCACTTGGGGAGTACTGACTAGTCTTTTATATCATCTTTAACTATAAACTGAGCTGATAAAGAAAAATTACTTGATTTGCTATTACATCGTTGGTTAAAAAAAAGAAAGAAAAGAACTTGAAGGAAAAAATAAGAAAAAAAGAATCTCTTAATAAAGGATTCATGCTTCAGTTCTTTTCTACTTGCTTCTCCTCCGTTACTCAGGAGAACTTTTTACCTCCAGCTTTTCAATTTGAGTTCCTGGCAGGGAATCTCAGAAGATTCCCACACTACTGGAAATAATATTTTATGTACTCAAGTTGAAAAAGGATAACATGTTCTGCCAAATAACAGTACAAACTTCTGACCTTTGGAACAATAATAGACATGGTATTTGGAAACATTCATTTTACCACAGCAGTTCAAAATGAAGTAAACAAACAAACAAACAAAAAATATTAGTCTCAATAGATTTGATGGGACTGAAACTGTGTCGTTACCTGATTGTTGTTTTTGAGAGCATGTTATTGTGTCTCTAGCAGTTGTAGTGTAATGACTTTATTCTGTTAGGAACAGTTGCTTTTAAGATCCGGGCTAGGCTCAGCCCCAAAAATTCTGCAGTTGAGGAAATGTCAAATTTCCTCAGATTTTTCTTTGAAAGAAACACTAGAAATATTATAAAACAACTTAATAGAAATATTATAAAACAATTGGAAGGGCCAATAGAGTCCTTCAGTACTACAAAGACAATTGTGCCATAAAGGGCAAGCGGTAAAGAGAATGGGAAGGAATAGCTGGAGAAAGGGAAGAAACAAAACCACTCTTGTTTACTAGGAAGGAAAGGACAAACACAAGTTGTGTATCTGCCTAGCTTTGATCTCATGAATTTATAAAATGGAACTTGGTGTAAGGAAGGAAGTCTTCAGGGGCATGTTTGATAGAGGGCTGCTTCCTGGTGTCCCCGAGGGGCCACGGACACTGGAAACACACGTCTGGGGAGGAGTCGGGAACTAGGCCAGGTCCACTTTATAAAACCCTGCAAGACTCCGTGCAACTGTGTTTTATTGCAGGCCGAGGTCCAGCTTCGGTAGGCCGGGCATGCCGGGCACCGCAAGGCCTGGTGGGCAAAGCGGGGATGGGGTCACACGCCTGGGGACGCTGCACCCCACAGCCCCGGGTCTGAAGTCTGGGACTTTTAGAAGCTCAAGGGTTGAGAAGGTAAAAATATTCTGTGAACTGTAACTGTGAGGAACAGGCGGGAACGCCCGTGCGGCCCTGGGGTAATGGTGAAGGACGTCCTTATGGTTGGTGTCATGGCGAGGAAGTTCTCGCTGCCTGTGGAAACTCTTAATGGAAGAAGTAAATCCCATTTAACGTCAAAATGCAATTAATGCAAAAAATCAGTTACGCCCGGGTGTAAAGGCACGGCAGAAGATGTTTTTACGAGACGCTCGGCAGGTGCCCTAGAACGGCAGCCTGTCAGGGGGAAGAGGGCGCGTAGCACCCTGCCGGGCGGCGCTGCCGCCACCCGGGGCATCCCGTTGCCTGGGCCGCCGGGCCCCGGACCCCACGGCCCGGCCCCTCCCGCCCGCCAGGCCGCGGCCCCGCGCCGCCCCAGCGCGCATGCGCGCACCGCCCCAACCCTCGCGAGCCTTCCCTCCGCGCTGCTCCTTCGCCCCGCCCCCTCCCCACCCCACGGCAAACGGGGGCGGAGCTCCACAGCCCCGCCCCTCAGTCCCGCCCCGCCCCTCTTGCTGATTCTCTGGGTTAAAGTGCCCGCGCTCGCACTTTTCTGCTCGGGGGTGATGTGCGCTGGGTGAGCGGGGTAGGGGGTCGGGCCGGCGACGGTGGCTGCAGGCGGCCTGAGGGGAGGAGCGGGCCGAGTTTCGGGCGCGCGCCGAGCCGAAGGAGCCTTTCGCGCGCGTCGCAAAACTCCTCGCCCGCCCGCGTCGCTTTGTGCGGTCGCGGCGGGCGGAGCCGCTCGGCGTAGGGGGCCGAGCGCACGGGGAGCGGGCGGGCGGGCGCAGAGTCCCGCTCCGGCCGGTAACTTCCCGCAGCCCGCGCGGACTCGTCTCCTGCCGGCGGGGCCGCGCTGCCGCCTGGGCCCGCGCGATGGGGAGCGGCGCCGGCCGCCGGGGGAACGCGGCGGCGGGAGCCGGCGCCACCCGTCCCGCGTCCCGCTGCTGAGCCGGCAGCCGGAGGCGCCCCGAGCGTCGCGGAGGAGCCGCCCGCCTGGTGAGCAGCCAGCCCGGCAGCGGGCACCGCGCCCGCCCCAGGGCCTGCCCTCTCCGCCGGCCCCGGCTCCCCCGCGCTCTCCCGCCTCGGCCTTTCCCTCCCCGTCCGGGCCCGCCGCAGCCCGTGAAGCGGCGCGGCCTCGGCCGGGCCCCTGGCGCGGGGAAAGTTTCGGGGCGCGTCCCCGCCCCGCCACGGGGCAGCGGCGAGAGGGGCCCCCGTGGCGGCGGGGCCGGGCGGCAGGATCGGCTGGGCTGGGCTGGGCTCGGCTCACCGCCCGGTGTTTGTCCGCGCTCCCGGCGCGCCTGGAGGCATCGCCCCCGCCTGCTGTTCCCGAGGACCTGCGGACCCGGAGGAGCAGAGCAGTAGAATGAGCGCTCCTGTGGACCCCAAGATCAAACAGGCTTTGCGAAAGAAACCATCAGAGAGGACCCCGGAGGTAAGGGGGCTGCAGCGCCTTCCCCGCCGGCTCTCCTGACTTATATTTTTCGTTATTTTTGCTTTGCGCCGGTCCGTGTCCCGCAGGCGCCCTGCGGGGAGCGCCGTGCCTGCGCCCTGCACACGGCCGAGCCGGCGCCGCAAACTTCTGCCTCGAGTTTGGTTATTTGCTTATTTCTGCTTATTTCCGCTTTCCGAAGCCGGACCTCTCGGGACCGACAGCGTTTCAAACTTCCAGTACCGCGCCCGGTGGGGCATACCGCGCCTTACGAGCTACTTCGGGCAAGCTGTAGGAAGAAGCAGAGGTAGATCACTGAAAAGTAAAATCAGGCATATTTCAGTGATGCAAAACTTCTGGGAAAAGTTAGCGAGCTTTACTTACCTGTGCAGTGATGCAGATTTAAACAAAACCAAACTTAATTATGCTTCACAGACTTCATAAAGAGATATTTCCCCAGTGAGTGGGAGTGTAGAAATGTGCGAGGCTGGTTAGTTACAATAAAACACATTTTCAATTAACTGCCTTCTCTGTCCCTTCCCCACAAGCTAGTCTGTAATCAGCCATGTATTTTTGGGAATGGTAATGCCACAGAGCGTTCATTTAATAATGAAATATGTTTGATAGTATTTATGTTTCGCTGAAAGGCCGATTGGAGTTTGTCTGCATAGTTACCCTAGCTTTTTTTTATTTGTTTCCCTTACAGTGATTTTTTTTTTTTTTTCCAAAACATGCTCAAGAATTAGTGGTATGAAATGATACACTCTTTTGAGTCTGTCCCTTTTGAGACCGGGAAACATCTGTTCTCCCTTGATACTTCATGAAGAGCAGCATGTCCTGCTTGGTCTTCCTTTTAAGTGAATTATCTAAAGAGTACTCGGGGAGATCTGACGCAGAGGCTGCTTCGGAGTATGTCCTAGCAGGATAGAGACCCCAGTTCCCCTCCAAAGCACTCTGCAAGTGCGTAAAATGCCCAGTGTTTTCAGGTCCAATGTTTACTTTGCCTTGGGATACCGGATACATTCCTCCTTGTGTTTCTGCTCGCTAAATTAATGATGAAGCAGTCTCTATTTCTTATTTTTATCACTCCCCTCTTGCTTCAGACCTTTCTTTCCTTCCGTTCAGCTGTAGTCTTCGGTTAGCAAAATTCCTTTCCAGTGTGGTTTGCAGTGTTGGGCAACTGGGTTCATCACAGCAGTGTCATTCAGGAGCTAGCATACCACGCTGGCTTGTCACGGGTTTGACTTTGGGGAACAGGTAATGTGGCCTGGCCCGAAACATCTGCCCGCTGCTGCTGCTTGCTAAACTGATATCTCATGGCTATGTAGGGCTTTTTAGTTTTAGTTTGGTTTTTTTTTTTTTTTTTTTTAATTAAGCCATCCCCAGTTCCCCCCCCCAGCAGTTGTCATGGAATTCTTTAGGATTGTCACATTATTTTGGCCAAAATTGCCTTAAGATAGATATTTTACTTAACCTTGTAATGCTAAACTGTCAGATATTGTTGTGTCCAGCTGCAGTGGACCATGCTTGTCGGGGCAGGTGTAGATCTATTTAGATTCCCATTGAGACTGACAGTGGGGTTGTGTGCAGGTTTGAATTTGCCAAGGTATCTCAACTGTGGAAAAGAACACACCTAACCTTTGCCAGTCTAACTAATAGCATCTCTAAAATGATTTTAAAAGGCCATCTTAATTCCCTTGTTAATCTGGTCCTTTTTTTGGCAAGCATTTAGGGACACTGCACAGTGAGACTACTTGTGATTAAAGTTAAACATGTACTTAAAACTTGGCAGGATTGGGTCCTCTGTTCTTGTTGCCTGTTGCTGAGTGGATAATTACAGCCAAATCACTTTTGTTTTCTTTGGGTGCTTTTGTTTATGTACATTTAGAAACTGACCTGATTTCAAGCAAAGCACTTTGCTGTTTCAACAGCATGGTGTGTGAGGGGTCCCCTTGCTGGGATCTGTACTACCTTTTCAGACACAAAGCAAAAAAATTGATTCTCCCTGCCATGGCTGCGCTCTGCTGAATTTCCCAAGCGTATGCTCTGAGATATGATGACAGATGGATATAGGGTGATAAGGGAACCAGAGGAAACAATTGCAGTGTAAATTATTTTTTTGTTTGTTTATCGCACCAAGTGTCCTGCTTTGTCAACTTTCTTCTATCTGCTGTAGGCTGCAAGGCTTGTGTCGGCTTCCCTGACCTCTGCTTAGCGCAGCCATCGGGGTCAGACCCGTTTCAGGTGTCCCTGTGCAGGGTGTACGAGCTGGTGACTCCTGTCTTGAAGGATCCAGTTTGTGCACAGACAAAAAGTGTGGATTCATTTCTGCCCTCCTACTCTCCTGGAAAGGTGTCATCAGCTCCTCCCACACCAAATGAGCTGCATGGGGCTGCTCATGCCCTTGGACTGCATTTTTATACAGGAAAACCCCTGAAATTCCCCAAACTCCGATTTTAAGATAAGCCGAAGCTGCTTGACCACATGAATTTCGCTCCCTTTCAGTCCCTTACTGCCCCCCTCTCTGATCTGCAGTTTATACGAGCAGTTTACCTGGGTACTACAAATTACAGGGTTGGGGCTGCGCTGATTAGCAGTGTGGTCTGGTGCTTCATAACTATCATCTGTACAGCCGTCACTGGAAAAATACAGATAAATAATCCATACGTCAGATTTTGCTTATGGGTGCTACAATTATCCATGTGATTCTGATTTTTAGGACTTTTTCGTTTTACTTTGTAAGATCTAAGGAACTAAGAACGGAGATATTAAATAATTCCCTAAAATAAGTAAATTGTAGAACTATCTTGATAGCTTGCTCAAGTAAAAATTTTAAATCTTGATGCTACAAATATTTTTGTTTGGAAAAATCTCTGTTAGGGCAAGTTTTCAGTGTTGTGGTAACATTCCAATGTTTGCTAATTGTTGAGTGTATAAAGTTATGCATATTAGACATGTACACACTTGATTTTTTTTGGTTGTTGTTGCTCAGATACTTCATGTGCTATAATCTTTAATGTATTTGGTGGAGGGAATTATTTTGATGAACTCCTAGAGATTGTAGCTAACTTCTAATGATGTGTACATTTTCACGTAATATTGTTCTGTTTATTCTGTTACTCCATTTAGAAACTTCCTTTAGTACTACCAAAGCCTGGGAAATATTTGAATTTTTTTTTCTTGTCTTTCTTCCCTCTGCCCTGGTGCATCATAAAAATATACAGGTATGTGATGCAAGCTTACCTTTCTTGTCTGCTTGTGGACAGATTGCCGCTCCAGGAGTAAAACTTACATCCTGCTTGAGTAAAACTTATGACTAGTTGGTTACATAGGTTGACTGTGACTGTGTGCTGACACTGTATGGGAATCTGCCTGTCTCTCCGGTTCAGTCTGAAAGTGCAGAATTTGCAAGGGTTTTCTCAGATGTTCTTTTTGATGACACATTATCCTAAACAAATCATCTCTTCAGCGCGCACTGTCTTGTCACATAGAGGAAACCTCTGTAGTAATTGGACACAATCGCTTTTTTAAAAAAAGCAAAGAGTGTAATACTTTATATTTGAACTATAGGATTTCATACACTTGTTAAATATTTTACTATCTGGATTTTTCTTCCAGGGTTGTGCTGATGTCTGTGTGGTGTTAAATGTGCGAGTATTTACACACACAGATCCTCTGGTTCTAACAGGTTGGGAACGCGGGATTCACATTCCTCCGTGCGGTGTTCTAGCTTTGTGGTGCACATCAGGGTGCCTGTTTCCTGTGTCACAGGTTGGGGACATTAGTGATTTGGGAATATTTTAATAGAAGGAAATCATTTGTTCAAAGCAGTAGGAGGGAAAGACTAATGTTTATGCCACTACGTGTGCATGCTGTCGTTAAAGGTTTAATTTTTTGAGGCCCGGAATTCCTTATCATTCCATACAAAGGCAGTGATGTTAGTCCTTTGGGGAGTGGTTTAATGCCAACCTACAGATAAGGTCTCAGTGACTGATCAGGCAAAGTATCAAATGATTATGTTACTTTTTTTTTTCCTTTTTCCTTTTTTTAATTCTCCTGTGAGCATGCTCTTTTCCATTTTTAATGGGTCTTCTTTCCCACATAGTCTCCTTTTAGTTCTTCATGACTTTATTCTAGATAGTATTTCCTTTCAGTGGTTCAGAAGGCTTTGATTGCGTTGGACTTAAAGAGTTGGAGTTTATTTTTATACTTCAAGCTCTTGTATTTTCCTAACTTTGTCTTGTTTCAGTAATTCTCAATTAACGTTAATTCAGCCTCATTTGGCAATACTAACTCCTCCTTCTCTTCCTGTTCCCTTTTTATTAATACAGTGGAAAGAGGAAAAAACCCAGTTTGCACAATTGTGTCATAACAGTGTCTGCTGTTTGGAGCGTGTATGTGATGCTTCTCAATATCTTATATATAGAGAAATAGATCTGCATGAATCTAAATCATGCACAAGTAGTACATTGATGGGCATTATAAAATGGCTGTAATAAATAAAATAAATTATTGCTGACAGCATAACAAAGGCACTCTTGTACTGTAGCACAGCTGAGCCAAACAGAGGAGAACATCTGCTTCTTGTTTCCAGAAATAACTGGTATTTTGAAGTGGTTTTTTTCATCCTTTTAATTATTTTCTGTAAACTCAGTAGGTGAAACAGGGGATTAACCTTTGTTAAAATCCATTGTTTCTGTAGTTTGCAGTGAGCTTTTAGGAGTGTTAATCTAACAACGGGGTTGTTTTTGGATAGCCATGTAATGTAATCGGGATTGTAGAATCACTACAAAAATCCTTATGCTTGCATTTACCTTAAAGCTGAAAAGAAATTTGTATTAAATGAAGTTGCAGATGCTGGGGTGTATTTACTAAAAATTCCTTACTGTTAGTATGTGGGCCTCCTAAACAGGGAAAGAGAAGTGATGGAAACCTGACTCCTGTCATAATTTTCTACTACCTAACCTCTGTCTTACATTTCCGTTTCCATTTTTTTTTTTTTTTTGTCATCTATTCTTTCATAGCTGATGCTTTCTAAGACTTTGTCATGTGAGTAGCAGTTCTGGAGCTCAGACTCTGAGGACAACCAGCAGTACCTGGTGTTAAATACTCGGGCTTGTTCTTAGCTCTCTGCTTTGGTGTCTGCCAGAGGGCCCCCCCAAACTGTCTCATCAAAGGTGAACTGACTGGTGCAGTGTAACTTTCTTCCCTTTCCTTGCAGAGACTTGGTTCCATCTTTGCATGTGACTGTGCTTGGAAGTTGGAAAAGACCTTTAAAGTTGATGTATTGGTTATCCCTGGTGATAACCAGAGTCATTGCAAACACGTACTGACATGCCTGCAGTTTACTACTAATAAATTCCTGGCTGGGTTGTTCTGTACCTTATGCAGATTGCCTTTCTGTACTCATATGACAACAATTATTATTTACAGTTACAAGAACATAAAACCTTGTAATGTAATTACGAATACATTACAAGCAGTCTTGTGAAGGTGACAATTGCAGTCGTGTTTTCGTTCTGTATGATTGAAAAATTCAAAGCAAAACAATCCTCTATTTTATTAGTAAAAACGTTGAGTGACTGCAGCTTTAGAGGGAGTTGGGAGTGCATGCACTCCGGTCCTGCATGCGGCTTTGTCGACACCGTGTGCTGTTGGCATCTTTCAAAGACTAGAAAATACTGGATTAGTCTCTTTAAATAAAATGTGTTGTAAAACCTCTTTTCTTTTTATAGCCATCTAGTAAAATTAAAGTTCAGAACAGTGGTACCTGAGGAGTGGCATGGATATCATATTGGTGGCTGACAGCTCTCAAGATTGTCATATTCACAAGCAGAACATAAGTTTCCTTGTTAATGAAGCAGATCCTGAAATTTTTACTTTTAATGAAACGGTAATAAACCTTCTCTTTTTCCTTCTGTGCTTCCCTGCCACATAGCTTTCAGTTGAAGGTAAAACAAAAACACTTCATTCCCCCCCCCCCCCAAGCTGCTCATCAAATTAATGTATTTAAGCTCATGATAAATACAGCGTTGACAATCCTGGAGGATTGTCTGACAAGCCTCAGAGCTTTGGGAGAGCTGCGTCTCTTCAGCTGCCAGCTTGATGAGTTAGGAAATTTTTAGTGCTTACATTTTTCTCTATTTTGTCTTGTAAGAATGCTTTGGGTTGGTAGTTGTCTCGTATTATTTTTAATAATTAAGATATATTATTATATCTTAATACAGTGTAGTCTGGTAAGTCTCCATCTCAATTAGACCAGTGGTTTTCCTGTAATAAAAAAAGCCAAGCATGCAAACTCAGGTGCTACCTCATTTTACTTCTTGGTAATTAATTTTCATAAACTTTGTGTTTGCACCTTGTTTTCCAAGATGATAAAGAATGATGTTTTTTGATTGACACGTCTCAATCTTTTATTCCAAAAATGCAAACAGATACCAGTCAATGCATGTTTGCTGGTAGTCAGTCAGTCGTATAAACATCTCTGGGAAACCAGCACAGCTAAAATGTGGTGTCCCCCTCATCATGACTGGGCAAGGTTAGATTTCTCTTCTGGGTAGTTAAAACTACCTTTTTGCATTATTAATCTGTGGCCAATTGTAGGGGCAACTTAGAATGTGCCAAGTCTTAGTTAAAATCAGTGATATTTGGTTATTTTACTACAGTTGTTTTCATTGCCGTGTGGCCACAGCTCCACGCCTGCGATGTACAGTTGGTTTGCCTGTTTCTTGGCCAGAAGTATTCAACAACCTGGCATATGTTTCAGTACCCAAATAATTCATATTATCGCTAGTTGGAACGTTAAGTACAACACACTTTCTGAAGCTGAAATCAGCTCTATATTAGTTGCACTTAAAAAATAAAATCCATCTGTTGTTTCAAATGAACCAAAATACAATATTGGAACATTTACCAGTTTTTAACCAAACGTTAATATATGTAAATATTCAGCTATAAGGGCTTCAGTGTCTGTCTTAGGAAGGTTTTTTGTTTGTTTTTGACCAGTTTTTTTGAGCTTTTTTGTTGTGCTTTCAGCAGCAAGACAATGTGTTGCTAGTATTAGGCTTTTGATTATTTATGTCTCTGAGACACAAATAACTTTATGTTGAGCCTTAGACAAGGTACCATGTTCACAGAGGAGGGCTTCTGGTTCTGCAGCTGTTGTCTGTCTGGAATACCTGCAAGGAAACTTTGCTAGTGGTTCACAGGAATAAATATTTTTTTTCCAGCTTTCTTAACAGTTACGGCCTGTGGACTTCAGTCAAATATATTCATGGTTCCAAGCAAATAAATCAGGTTTCAGGGCACTGTTCTAGCTTCAAGTACATATACTGGCTTTATTGAAGTGTCATTGACAAATAGTTTTTTCTTAAGTTTAGAGTCTGTCTAACAAAGTTTCCTTGTTCAGGAAATTTAATATTAAACAAGCAGAGAAAACAGCATGAATGCTGCTGGGTGAGTGAGTTGGTTTTTTTTTAGTCTCTGTCTGTATTAACCTGTATTGTGGGAAGGGATGTCAAAGGCTGTCCTGGAAAGGAAAACAAGGGCAGAAGTGAAAGGGGTAAAAGAAACTGGTGGAAAGAAGGAAACCTTGTCATACTCAAGGTGCCCTGAAGTAGGTGTTGGAATTCTCCTGATTAATTATTTTTGAAAGAGCGTTAGAAACCAAAGCTTAGAAAAAGTCAAAGCCAAACCCCCACGAAAAACCTGCCACAAAAGCATTTTCGTCACCTCTCAGTTTGTGTGAAATGCCAAAGAAAGTAAACTTGTAATAAAAACTCAGAAAAATTAAATTATATTGAGTGCTTGTTGTTTGTCGTTTAACCTAGTGTTAATAACCTGGGATCACAACAGTTCTTCCACCTATAGCTGTGGCTTTATGGTTGCTGATCTGCCTGGCAGCTGAGGTCCAATCAAGGCTTTTTCATGGGGTAAGTAAGTAGCTGGTGCTTACATCGGTACGGTGCAAAGCAGTCGGCATCACTCCTGGAAATGTCCCAGTGGTTGGCTCGGTGGGATGTGTTAAAAACTGGTTACAGTCACACTGGTTTCTAAAGCATCTCCCTTTTAATACAGGTGTGTGAAGAGTCATGGGGGCTGCTTTGCTGTTGCCTTCCCTGGTGTGGACAGAGCCTGGGGTTTTAGTTTGCTGCGGCCACTGGGACTTCCTTCTTTAACCCAAACATCTCGGTACCTGCTGGTACGAATCGTGGCAGACTTTAACCTCTACCTGTGCTGATACTGTTCTGTGGAGGACCTTACCTCTTCAGGCTTGTAAGAGCAGAAGGGTCCAGATGTTGCTTCTGTGACAAGTGATGCTTTTTGGTTTTGTGTATTGGAAGGTTTATTCTAAGTTAGCCGCCCTACCCCTTTCCTCCTACCTGCTTCACACAGCTTGGTAGCCAGCCAGAACCGGCCAAGTTCGATGCTTCATTTTCAATTCCCAACTGCTGCTGGGTGATGACTAATGCAGATTCCTTCATTTAGTGTAAAGTCTGCTATACAGAACGTGGATGTATTAAAGAGAAGATCAAATTACAGTGTGCGAATAACTGTGGACAATGGCTCATGCATGTTGGCATTGTTGGCAGCAAGTTCAGGGTTTCTGCTCGGTGAGTCACGAAGTTACACATGACAAGGTGAAAAGCCGTTCCACCACCCTTGTTTGTCTGCTGGATGTAATTTCCCATTCTGATTTGTTAAAATGAAGTGGTGAGTAGGAGTGTGGTTCTGTTATGGGGTACAAGTGACTGGATATCTTCAAGCATGGTCTTAGCCTTTTGAAACGTGTAGCGCTCCTGTCTCAAAGTGCAGGTCCAGCCCACCTGAAGAAGAGAGTGTGCAGTTCGACTGGCAGGTCTGTCTCAGCTAGACCTGAGCCTTGGGGAGCTTGAGGAATGCTGATGCAACTGATGAGCACAGCTGTGTGCTGCCTGGTCTTGTGGCTTTGCGTACTTCTTGTGTCTAAAACTTCGTGGAATTACTGAATCTGAACATGCTAATTAAATGTAATGAACATACGGTATCTCTCTTTTGTGTAGCTACACAAAAAAGTTGGAGGCTATTACCTAATTCTACTTGCTCCTGCTTGTTGGGATTCATTTGAAGGAAGCAGGGCCACAACAAAAGCGGTAACAAAACATTTTGGCTTTGTTATTTGTGTGCCAGTGTTGCTTACTTTCTGTGACCGTTCTGTGTGTGCGTATGTATGGGTGTCTACTGCGCGCCTTATGTACATGACCTTTAGGTACCTTTTATGGAAGATACATATAATTTCCTTTAAAACCTTAAAAAAACCTTAACAAATTTATTTTATGTTCTAAGATGCTCTTACACGTGTGAATCTTGTATGGGAGGAAAAAAGGTGATTGTGTTGCTAGTTTTGCTGTGGATCTTGCTGGTTTAGAGGGTGCTTTTGTGGGGACTCTGCTCCTGGATCTGGGGCCAGAGCTTCCTCTGGCTGGTGATGGCAGGTGATCGTGTCTTCACTCCCCTTCCCTCTGGAAGAGCTGTCCTTCATCTAAAATAAATGCTCTTGAATATTTTGTGTCATCCTTGAAGGAGTCCAGAGTCTGGTGTGTGGAGGAACAACTTTGTCAGAAATCCCTGTTCCCAGGTGTGGTCTGATCTTTTTGTGGCATTTTATTTTGTTTGTAAGCTTCTCATTCCGTTATAGCCCTGATACGGAGAGATACTCTAGCTCTGATTTAGACAACATTGTGCTTGTTGATTCAGTGCTGGCTGGTTGTTGGTTAAAAGAATTTAAGAACCTGGTGTGAGTGTAGGTAGGAATCGTTAATTAAACATCTCCAGCATACATAAAGCTCCTAGTTTTCCTTTGAAATTATTCTCACAGCACAAAGTCTTCTCCAGGTCTCTCACCTTTCACTCCTCTTTCCTTCACCTTGCTTCAGAAAGTACAACCTGGAGGTTAGGTGTTGCAGCCTGATCTCTGACAGGGGCCCGGGTGTGTTTGGAGAAGGGTTTTGTGGCTGATGCTGCTGCCTGTGAGACATGGCGTGCAAAAAGCTCTCGCCGCCTCGTGCTGTCGGTCTGTCGCGACAGCAGCCCTCAGGGAGAGCTCCCACACCATGGCTTGCCTCGGCAGGGGGGTTTGGTGGTTGGTGGGGGACCTGCTCTCTTGGGCTGATTATGCTGGTGGCCTCTGCTTTGTGGGCTTTTTTTATCTGCCCTCAGATGCCCTGGTGTGCAGCCCTTCTCTCTGTAGCAGCAAGCTTACAGGGGGCTAGCGGGATGTCCTGAAAGGGGTGCCTGTCCTGCCTGTTCTTATTTATTTTATTTTGTTCCAAGAAGCAGTCAGTCATTCTTGGGTTTTCTGGCCTGACAATATGGATGTCAACAAGGCTTTTGCATCTGGGAGGTTATTGTGAAACAAACTCGCCGTTTTCAGTGTGTGGTTGTCAGAGCATGCTGGAAGCTTACGCAGATAGTGTTTACAGATCTCTCTCTTTAAAACTGTTGGCCAAAGTAACAGTAACTAAAGAATATCACGAAGCGAGCTGCTGTCATCTCTATTCTTCACAGTAAATGTGGGATTTAGGTCTCAACAGATGTGATTTTGCAGACTAGGTCATACGTTATTATTGATCGAATATTTTGAGGCCTGGTTCTCTAACCTATGCTAATAGGGTGGCGGTAAATTTAGCCAGTTGGAGGTTGAAAAATGACTCCCGTTTTCTGACCGTTGCTGTCACGGAAGACTGCTAATGCTACAGAACAGCTGTGGGGTATCTTGCCTGTTGGCGAGCGTGCTGCAGTAGTCGTCAGCAAGCAGATAGCGACTGCAGCGTCGTCTTGTTTGGACTCCAGTCTGCTAAGGTCAAGCTGGTAACGGGGTAATCTAGTACCTGTAACTCTCTAGTATCAAGCTGGGTTTGGTTCTTTTCAGAAGGGTATAAGACTTCTCCTTCATACAAACCTTAAACCTTGTTAAAGGAGCAAATGAAGTTAATCGGGGTGGCTGTTTCCCAGTGATCTTCCGGGGAGCGTGTGAGTTCTGTTGCTCTAAGATTACTTTTCCTATCCTTGCTTCCAATTACTGTTCCTGAAAAACTGGTTTTTCATTTTAATGGCAGCTGTGACAGCTCTGAGAGTGAAACCAGAAATTATGATGGAGTCCTGGAATTCTTTATTGGCACTTATTTCCTTTAGTATATACCTTTCCCCATGCGGTGGGGTCATGCACTTGGTTTCGTCTGCAGAGTGGTAATTTAACTAAAAGTTTTCACCCGTGAATTAAAATTTAAATATGTAATGTAATGCTCTTCTAAAACAGTGTTTTCTGTTGTATTATCTGAATTTAAACAGTGAATTTCAAGGACTCCTTAGGTAGTAAGGGTGTGTTTTACAAAGCTGTTAATCTGAGCTAAAAGGCAAGCCCAGTGCCTTGTTACTGACCTTTCACTGGAAACTCCTTGGGGATACTAGAATACTGAAGAAGGGCGAGAAAAGGGTGTGGAAGGAGGCGGGAGAGAACTGCAAGTACACTTGGCATTCAGAAAAGTTGCCAAATGGAAGAAAAAATACATTTCTGCTTTTGTTATCCAAAACTGCATAAGGGTGGAGGGCAAGCAGTTGAGACGTGTAGGTGTTAAATTCCTCATAGAAACAGTATTAACAGTCCCCAAATACTGTACTGAACAAAAGTCACACAAAAAAATTAAGAGATTAAGAAAATCTCTTCGAGTAGTATACCAAAACTTATTTTGTGTAAACTTTACAGAGGAGTTTTTCTGTAATGTTTATTTTGACAAAACAGATTCTTGTGTCGCTTTGTGCAGGGAGAGCTGGGTATCTGTTTATAGTGCAACTAAATAGTAAGGAAATAATACTTCGTGTTGACAAACTTGTATGTATGCCGTGGGAGGAAGCCGGGCCAGAAGTGCCCAGGTATTGCCCACTTGTTGCAGGCCCCGCTTCCGAGGAGCGCGGGAAGGAAGCCCAGCATCTCGAAGCGGTTGTGCAAGCACCCCAGCTGTACCGCTGTTCCAGGCGTCGGTGACGTGCTGCTGGTGGCGGCCCCGTGACGTAGCGCTGTCTAATAACCCTTGTATGCAGCTGTGCTTATGCTCCCATCACAAGAGTGTAAGGAGCTGGCGATCTTTAGGTGGAAATGAGCCTCTTAGCATTAAAAGGTGGCTGGTGGTGGACTTGTCAATGGCAAAGAAGCCGCATGCTTCAGAGGACCGTGCATTTTGGATAAACATCCAGTTTGGGGGAGTGGGGAGAAACCCAGCAAGCACATGCCAAAATTAGTTTTCATTGAGAAGCGTACTGGAGAACAGTTGTATAAAGGATGCCCAGAGCTCGGATGTCCTTTCTTGTAAGAGGCCTGCTGCTGCCAGGAAACTGTTTTAGTTTTGCTCATGCTAGTATTGCCAGACAAGCTATTTCTAAAACTAGGAGGTCTTCTTGTTCCAGTGACCTCAGGCTTCAAATATAGAGGGTTTTCCTTTGTTTGATGGAACTGTGATACACCCTTCTTCCTCTTTTGATGATTTCAATACAGTATTTTGGAAATACCCGTAGTTCAGGGAAGCACGCACAAATTATTTAGCGTTATGCATCTGGTTTCTGTAGGTTCCTTAGCTCTGCTAATTTATTGCTTATCTTTTAGCACGTTGAGAGAACCTAGCAAATTCTTGCCGAATAGAACAAAAATAAATGCCATGAGGGAATCTCTCTTTGTAATCTTTTTGTGCCTGATTTAAGGCATTGGCATTTAAGCAGTCTGTCCTGCAAAGACTGATTAATAATGAGCCTCAAACATTGGTCCTTTTGGTTTGGAGGGAAAGAATTTTTGTTGTGTGGTGGTGTGTTGTGCTGCAGGCACATGCAGTTTGACCTTTTGGCCAAATATAAATTCCTACAAAGACATAGTTCCAGAACTGATGTAGTGTTGTTCATTGACAATTTGCATTTGAAAGAGCTGGAGAGTGAGGTCTGCCTTTGTAAACTGTATTGTGTATTTAGCATTAAAAAGTGATGGGAGCTCTTATGCTGATTCTGGGTGGCTTTTTATGATCTTGTAATAAAGTGTTGTGCTTGCCAGTGGCCCCCAGATATTGCAGGTTATCTAGGGAGGAGATTTTACTTAAATCTGACTTACTTTCCCCTGCATTCTCAGGGTTCTATGTCCAGCTTACAGTAGGCTGTGTTGGTTTGGCTAAGTAGAAGTGGTCTTTCCAACTGTTGCAGAAGGAGTTTCTGTTCCTGTTTCCCATTTGAAGTAGGAAGCAAACTGGCAGTCCTGTGTTAGATTATTGACCTTGTGTCAAATACATTTGTTGCTTCCATTTGCGTTGGGTGGCAAGGCTTCCTTCAGCAAACTCTTCCATAGGTGCTGTTATACGTGACTGACAAGATGCTTGGCAGAGTCTTCAAAATGTGCTGGTTCTTCCCAACTGGTAGGCAGTACTAGTCCAGGAATTAAGGGGCATGATCCACCCGGTGTGATTATTAGGGAAGATCTCTTAGGCTAGCACAGACGTGCAAGCTGCCATGTCAGCCTGACTCCTGTGCCTTGGGTTGCACTTCTGGGTGGAGCTCACAGCTCGATGGAGGAACTTTGTTTTGGTTTGTTCCCTCCTCCCTCCCTGTACACGTTAGCTAAAAGAAGTTGATTATGGAGTATAGCAGACCTATAGTTAACAGATGCTGCATAACCAGCCAGAGTCGAATATAACCGTATTTTTAAGAAAAGCTGAGAATTTTCTTTGCACTTAATTTAGGTCTCTCAAATCCAGCGAATTTGGAGGTTGTGGAGTTCAGCATTTAGTATTGCAAACAGTAATGTTGCTTTGATTTTTCCCGAGCTGTAGTCAAAAGTTTGTATTTTTATTTGAAATAATTCTGTAGCGCTCAGAATTGTGAATGCATATGTAATAAACTGAGAAGCTTTAGATAACAGGTCTTCCACTCCTCCTGACACTTGCACAGAGTGCACCTCGTAAGTATTGCAGTAGACTAGCTGCTTGAATAGAGGCTAATGCACTCTACATGCACTGCTTTTCAAGAGAACACCTAGCAGGGATGTCTTCATTCTGTACAACAACAATACTGAAAATTTCTGAGCTACAATACCAGATCCTTCCATTTTTCCTGGGAGGGAGGGGGCTGGGATCTAAAATGTGCATTCTGCATGTCTGTAGTCACGAGCATGACTGTCCAGAGATCATGGTACTGTAATCTTTCATTGCAGCATTCTGCTTCTGGGTCCAGACTTTGCCTTTCATCACCCTGTACGAATCTTCTCCTCCAATGGGAGTTGCTAAGTCTTTAGTCTTAAATTGATGCATTGCATTGCTGCTTATAAACCTAACTTAGATTAAGTTTTGTAATAGGCTTATTTTTCATCTTCAGTGAATAATGGTGGTCTTTCTTGCTCTCTGGAAGAAGAAGCTTCCTTTTTTGATGAAACACTGATTTGTTTAAAAGTGGTTTTATTACACTTCCACAGAGGCTGTGGTTGAATAACACTGGAAGAGCGAGGTGTTGGAGCAATCTCTGGCACGTTGCATTACAAATTAGTGTTGATCATGGCTTCATAGGAATGAGAAAGTTGAGTTTGGCTTCTGTCAGGTTTGTATTCAAAGGTGATTACAGCCTCTAAAGTTTTTGGTGTCTGTGAGGATGGAATGGCCCATTGGAGTAGAAGAGGTTTTAGTATCGTCTCAGACATGACAACCTACCCAAAGTAGCCTGTGGCTCATGTGTCATCAATTAGTTCCTGTTTGATTTAGTACAGGGGTGGGGAAGGCAGTTGTTCAGCATCTTGTCTGTAATTCTGTGGATGTTAGTCATGAAGTTTGCACTTTGAGAAGCTGGGTGCCTGGTAGGTAGGCTGCAGGATTTGGAGCTAGATATTAATGAGTAACAATATTATCTCGTGGTTGATTCAGTCCCTGACAATACACTTGTTTGTTTCTGCTAATGTTGAAGCTGTTAATTTCCTTAAGTAGAATTATTCCCTTTGTAACATTATGCATCAATGATCAATTGTAATTACTAGGGAAGTGCATAGGTATCTGTACCTCTGATACTTGATTTGGTTTCAAACTTGAAACCTGTTAACCTAGATACATGAAATGTATACATAGACTGTAACTCCTCAGTCTGAATCCATAAGCTTTTGTGGTTTATGCACAGGTATTGTTGAGAAATACAAAATTAGATCTTAAAGCAGTGGTAGAGTGTCAGTGTTTAGAGTTTTGCTATGGTGGTTTGCATTCAAATACAGCAGTAGGGTAAATCTGACCTTTTTTTTTTTTTTCTACGAGAGAAGGTGCTAAGAGCTACTGCTTACACTTTTCTGTTTGGTGAGGGATACGTTTCCCAATGTATGGATACATGTGTACACAGGCACGTTAGCATTTCTCTGCACATGAGAGGATATTGTAGTAGTTGTGGCAATAGTAGAATTTCATTGTGGGAATCTGCATTGAGATAACTTAGAACTCGTCCAAGTTCTTCTGATACCAGGCTGCAGGAGGAATTACTAGTAAACATATTGTCCTCTACAGGAATCCCTTCGTAGTTTGTAATGGCATTATTAATGGGAATAAAATAGTTGGAGCTTGATCTTTCTTTTTTCAATAACACTACTGGAGGAAAAGGTTGTAGAAGAGCTTTACTCTTGTGTGATGTTTTCTTCTCCAATTACAATCTTCTTGTTCTCATGTTTTTCTAATGTACTGGTGTATTGTTATCCGCCTTGAATTAAAACGGAGTATTTTAGCTGGAAGCAGTGGGTGACTGTAATGTTTTACTGATGCACCAAAATGTTTTGAGTCAGTTTGTAGAGTTGTATTCCTTCCCCGTTACCTACATACGGAGTGGGTGACTTAAGTTACAATATTGATAAGAGATTTCATTTTGTCTTCACTATTATTTATTAAGCAGGACTTAATTTCCTGATAGACATGATCTTTGCCTGCTTGAATTTACAAAGAAATAAGACATTATATACTGCAAAACCATAAATGTGGCATTATAAAATTAACTATATTCTTATCCGTTTGTATAAAATATCTGACTACATGATGGAAACAAACTGCAGTAAAGTATTATTCTGTCTGTTAGTCTTTCTGTGTGTGAGATACCTGTTGAACAGCAGCTGTAGTTATGGGACCTTGGTAGTAATGTTCACTTGCTGCAAAGGTACGTTGGGTGAGGAAATACTTGCAACAGAGTGTATTTGTGTGTTAAACATGAAACAGCAGTTGCTTAGTGCTTTATCTGGTGCGGGAAGCAGGCGGTACTGGTTTTCAGAGTAGGACATCCTCCTGCCTTTGAATGTATGTATTGTTATTAGCTATCTATCTGTCTGCCTGTGTATCTGTCTGCCTATCTCGTCATTGTACGTAGCTCATTCTTCTTTGTCGTGTCTGTGGGATCAGTTTGTGTTTGGGCAAACAGCATTACCACTGCTTCTGTGCCTTCCTGCAGCACCTATCCTGGAGCTGGTGTTTTTAGGATAGGAGCTCATTTAGAGTTAACAGGGTTGTTTCAGTAAAGAAAAGTACTCTCAATCTGCATTAGTAGCTTGTGGAGCTCTAGTCCAAGAGGGAGGAATGAGAACAAAACACTAGAGCATTCCCTACAGTAAGAGCAAAGTCATAGATAGGTAATGAGCTTGCATGTTCAGTACGACTGAGTTGCGTACAGATGTACTCCCAAGTTGTCATTACCATTAAGCATAGAACTGACCTTTGGATTTCATCTTCCACCTCCTCTCTCTGCATCCCCAGGTTTCTGTACCAAATTTCTTATTAAATAAGAATCTACCTTTTTTTCCTTCGTGTTTCAGTGTTCTGACCTTTCCTACTATGATTCCTCTTTTTTTCTTAAAAGGAAATTTGAGTTGTAGGTGCTTTCTTGCCTGCTTCTCTTAAAGCAGGGAGTTTCTTTGTGAGTCAAGCAAGCTGATGTTTTTGGAGTTACAACAAAAAAGGTTTAACCGAGATACTGCTATTTGATGGATGCTTGTCCTCTGAAAGGGAGACTTAATTTTGACAAGTAGTCAGCCACTTGACCAGCAAAGTATTCATTGAACTGGAAGCCTGAAATAGCCCATTTTGCTGGCTGATTTTGGGCAGTTTTTCAGGAGTCTGGGTAAGGAGGCTGCTTTTAATGTCTTTGATCTTTTACTGAAAAATGTTTAGTATAAAATCATGGTCTGTGATAGACATAAGCATTGAGATTAATTTTGGATATTCTGAGCTTTCCATCCTGAGCTCTGGGAGCTCAGTGTTTTCAAGGCAGCTTGCTTTTGGTTCTCTAGCATATAGGTCTGAAAGATCTTTTAAAACTAAGTAATAAGTGTCTGGGAACTTTATAGTAATGTTTCACTTGAAGATACTTTTCATAGCTGTATTTTTGTTCTGAACTGTGATAAGGGCTGAACTATGCCTTGGATATTCAAAACTATCCGTAAGCGGCTTGCTTTGAAGCAACGGCATTTGATGTTCCTGTTTCTCCAGTTCAGGGCCCTTGCTATTTCACTTTGCAAAATCAGCTTTTCCAAAGGAAGTTTTTTCTCTGGCAAAGTCAGGGTTCCAGAAATGCTGACTCAGTGTGATGAAACAGCAGTCAAAATAATATAAAATTTCCCCTCCCTCATTCCTTTTAAATGTTTTTCTTTCTACCAGAGTCTTATATCAACATAGTCCAGGGTTCTTAGGTGGAAGGTGTTTATCTGGATTGGGTGTGGGAAGCTATTGGTGAGTAGAGAAACTTTTTGGTTTTATTTTCATGTAGTAAAATTCTGTGTGTGTGTGTTGTTTTTTTTTTTTTTAATTTTCACAAGTATTGTGCTGAATAGAAGTGCTTTCAGCCTATGAATAAACTGTAATAGTGGTTCTAGGTCCTCTGTTCTTAAACAAGATCTGATTTTTCAAATTTTATTGAGGATACTTCTATTCCTAGGAGTAGAATGTCATTCTTAGGTCCGTGCCTGAAGCCCTGTGTGCGTGTTATAAGGAAATACAAGAAAATAATATGTAAGAAAACTGTATTAGCTCCATTGAGAGACTTGCTACTTTTGCAGGAAAAAAAACAAAGATAAAAATCCAAGTGTGCAAATGTTGCTTCTGACAGTTTGCAAAAGCGCCAGATTTTAGTTTCCTGTTTGTGGCTACGCTGTTAATAACTGATGCTGTCGATTGTAATTGCTTCCTGGATTTACAAAAGAGTGAAATGAAGTCCCTTTTTATCTCTTTTCTCCTGTATAAAGATACTATAATAACTAGACTGACATTTCCTCATTTGGAAAAAACAGTATCTGTCATCTATATGGGTAAGTGTAAAGATTAGAGTTGAAGCAGGAGTCCTGTGTCATAGTCATTATAGGTTTTGTAGCTGCCTGATGGACATATGTACCAAGAGGTTGTGGATGTGTGAAAGACTATGACCAAGAATTTGATTTCTTAGATTTATTTGAAACTGTTCAACAGATCAAGTGTAGTGATCCACTCATAATAAAGGAATTGTGATTTTTAGCAGTGTCCTGGGAAAACTCATAATTTCTCAAAACTCCTGTAGCGAGTAGACTGCCAGTTGAGGCCAGGAGACCATCAGCTGTTACCGTAGACAGAAGACTGTGGAATATGTGCCATTTTTTCTGAATAATAGAATAAACTGGTTCAGCTACTTCAGAGCTATATTTTACACAAATGTTATTGGGGGCAGTCTTGGGCAGTGATTTAATATCATGCATGCGTTTGCTGCTAGTGTTTTCTGTGAGAGGTACTTTAATTAGGCTTTTTGAATTGGTGGTATTTCTTACCCGGCACGATGACTCTTCATTCCTTACGAGTGCTACTTAAACTGTGTCATTTTCAGCAAGATACTTTGCTGAAGTCTTTTGACATTTTCGTTCACCTGACTAATCCATAATTTCTCCTCCCTGATAGTGCCTTGATGCTTGTATCTAAACATTTTTTTTTAATGACCTCTTGCTAAGTAGGAGGATGCTTTAAAGGGAATTGTTACTTGTTAAATGAAGAGTCCCGAGCTGATGTTCTTTTGCACCACTTGCACTTTCATTGAAGTCAAATGTTTATGCCACTGAACAAGGAGAGTAAATTAAGATGGAAGAGTTGCTTTCTAGTTCATCTTGCCATATTCCTTGTAGTCAAGGGACTGTACACTCTGCTACGAATGTTTAACTGTAGTTGATGCTCCTCCTGCAAATTTCAGGTCCAGCTGCTGTGTGTATCATCTGGTTTGGGTGTATAGGTTGAGCTTCTTGAACTAGCATTGCCAGGGTGGGTGAATTTGCTGTGTAGATACCTGAATATGTAAAACGTGGATCAGAAAACTTAAACATGTTTCTGTATTTTTATTTCTGGTATTACTTTACCAGGAAAGAATTTGGGAGTACTATTTTTACAATTGGCTTTAAACAGAGAATAAAGGAAGCGGCGTGGATTCCAGCCTTCGATGAAGTAACAGGAAGGGAAGCAATGAAAACCATAAACCGTGCTGAGTAACATTTCCTCTCTCCTGCTACACCCCCCTAAGGGTGACAAAGTCGTTATTGAGCCTGACAGGATTCCTAATAAAAGATGCATTCAATCTGTATGAGGAGCCTGCGGAATCACTGTGAAGCAAGTAATGGCAGGAGGCTGGAGGGAAGCCTCCTCGTCACAGCTTACACAACCTGCTCTCCATGCTCCAAGAATTACTCCGTTTGCTTTACTGAAATCTAGGCACTTCTGAATAAAAAAAGTAGTACAGAGAATTTCAGCCACTGTCCAAGAGAGTGTTAAAATCCTTGTCCTGGCATCAACTGAGTGCTTGATTCTGCTGAAGTTTGTTCCCAGCCTTGTTTCCTGCTTGGTGCTTTCTGGTCGGAGCGCTGAAGAGGAGGCAGCAGCTCTGCAACAAACAAATGGGGAGGTTGTGGCAGCTTCCAACCATGCAGCTTCCTTCCCTGTAAGATTTCGTACCTGATGGTCGTCTTGAATGTCAGTGGAATTTGGGAAGCTGTTACCATATGGTTTAACTGTTGTTTCAAAGGCAGAAATGTGTCATGTTTCTTTTAAAGTGTATTATCTGTAATACAGCTGAATCTGTAACAAACCTTTAGAAGATACTAGCATTTTTTTTTTGCTCTGAAACGTGTAAATCCTGGCAACTGTCTTGTCCTACCTTGGAAAAAGTGGGGATGCAAAATCCTGACAGCCATCCTCTGCATTTCTGTGAAGAAGCAGGTTCTTGTGTGTGAACCAGGGAATCCTGGGTGGCTTGGCGGCCCATGTGGGTTGGGTGTGGGGAGCCTCGAGTGAGCCAAGCATATGTTCTTGCAACGGGAATTTAATGTGTTTGGGGTGGAATTGAGAGACAGGTTTTGCGTAGCTCTTTGGGACAGGTTTGCATGTGAGAGCAATCTGTCTGGAACTTGCTGACGCAGCTGTTTATGTGTGGCTTTGAAGTGCTGGTACTGCTGTGCAAGTTTCTGCTCTTGTTCCCTGTGCAGAATTGAACTGACCCTGCAGTCTTTAAGACCCCTCATGTAAGGTTCAGGGTGGATGTAGAGCATCTATGAAGTCCAGGCTCATTGCAATCTGGGAGCTGGAAGGACTCTACTGGCTGATGGGGTCCTGCCGTGCTGCAGCAAGCAGCCGGCCCATGGTGGGTGCAGGGTGGCCGTGGCTGGATGCAGCTGTCTGGGGACCGTGCTGCCTCTCCCCTATCATATGACATGAAGCACACAACATACTGGGCAGGGCTAAAGAGACACTGGGGGGGATTTATAGTTTCCTCAGCTTCCCTGATACCTCAGTGCAGTTGCTGAGGATGCCTTATTGTGAGAAGTATCAGGATTTGCAAGTATGAGGTCATTTTGGAACAATTTATTTTCCTTAGAAATACAACAGATTTCCTGCTTAGTGTTTTAAAATAGTCATGTGTTACTGGAACACCTGGCGAGGGTAACATCAAATAAAGCATCAGGTTTTCATTTTATGTTTGTCAAGAGCAAAGCTGCTCTTGATGCAGTCATTTCATCCTCACTCCAGAGCATCACACTGCTTTTGCCCAATTTTAACACCACAGGGGAATTCGTCTTGGACCTTCTTGTGGACTTGAAGCATATGAATGCAGTTCAAGTGAATTATAGTTGTACTGACTGGATTTGGTGGTGTTGGTTGGCTGGAAAACTTTGTATTCAGAGCTCCTTACTTGATGCCACCATCGTTCCATTGGATCCTTAATTCCAAGCTTTGTAAAGTTGCTCTTTGGATTAAAGGTGAAAGATTTGGTGAGAAGATGGGGAAGCAGAAGGAAATGATACAAACTCACAGATTTTGCTTATCAGCTGAGGTGACAGAGAGGCAGAGTTAAACTCCCTATTGAGGGTGGACATTAAATTGTTAAAAGTTAATTCAAACTTCAGAGGTGGCTGTGTAAATCGCTTTAGCCTTAGGATGCTAATCTATGCTTCAACAAGTTTCCTGGATTAATAAAAGGGTATGCAGGCCGTTGTATTGCTTGGCGTGCTGCTGAGTTAGAGGTGGCCGTAGGGGAAGAGGGTTGCTTCTAGCAGCGCTTGGTGTTTCTGCGGTGTGGTACTGCTTGGAAGCATCCAAATCTTGGTTGTATTTTTAAGATGATGTTGATAACAAAAGTAAAGATGATCGCTTCTTCCCCTTTTGAGGTTTGACTATATTCTCATGATAACTTGTTTGGCTGACTTCTTTATTTTTAAAATTTACATCTTAGCAACTAAGAAATTAGTGTTTCACCATCCTTGTAAAAAACCAAAGAAACAACAACCTAGCAAATTACTTTCAAATAAAAGTGTTTTGTGGCAAATGGGTGATGGCTGCAGTTATCTGGCTTGCTTTCATGTGATGAGTTCTCAGTTCATGCTGAAGTGCTTCTTTTATTTTTCCTTATTCTACAGTTATGGCATCTTGCGGCAATGACATGAGTTAGCATCGGGAAGGGAAGGCGGGCAGTGGCCTGGTTATTCAGGTGGCTCACTTCATAGCGTACTGGGATGAGGAGGTTGCTATAAAACAAAGCTGACTTAAATAATGTTATGTTATTACTAAAATCTCCATGGTTTGACACCACCTTTGGTTTAGCAGCTGGTTAAGCTTTTTGTCGGAAGGATGTGTGTGTCAGGGGTGATAAAAGCTGTTGCTGAATGAAGCTGGGGGCCGCTGGCGTATCGGTGCTGGGCCACAGTTTCCTTGTGGCCGCGTTCAGTGATAATGGTGCCGGCCACAGAGCAGTCCCTTGATTTCTGTGCTTCTGCTTAAATGCATGCTATTTTACACAGTCTGTTCTTTCACGTGGAGAATATGAAGAAACAGATGTCCTCAGCCTTTTAAACGTAGCAGCTGAGAACACCTCAGCTCATGAACTTGGTGCTGTGAGAACTGGAGGCAAAGAAATTCAGCCGTTCGGGAGCTTTGAGCAGGATCACTGTGGTCGCAGTGTTCATGTCTTGGCTCTCTGCAGTCTAGAAAATCTCCTTTCTAGCAAGATTAACAACTCCTGCCTGCTTCCTTCCACTCCTTGCTCTGATCTTCTTCCCTGAGCTCACTGGAGATGCAGTTTTAGCTAGCTGGATAGAAAATGTGAATTAATTTCTCCTTAAATAATCTAGGCAAGGTAGTTTTCTGTTAATTTGACAAATATGTGTGGGCATACCATTTGAAGGTAGATACTGTGCTTTAGTCAGCTGTTATTTCAGCTGATGAAAAGCTCTGAAAATAAAGATTACAAAATAAAATAACGTTGATATTTGGTCCCTAGTTTAGAGTATGTGGAAAATTGTTTTTCATCAATAATTATGTTTCGGTTGGACTTTGGCAGAAAGAAGTATGTAAAGAGATTATAGGAAAGGGTGTGTAACTTTCCAGCCAATACTTTGCATTCTGCTGGTGTAACGCTGATTGTTGCCCTTTGGCATTGTCCTTTCATAGCCCTTTCTTTTCGTAGCAGGTATCTATAAAAATTACCTCTACCCTTTGTACTGTGGTTACATGTTTGTCTGCTGTTTATAACTGGTGTGGCAACAAAACCCCATTTTTAAAAATAACATCTTGTAATCCTATTTTCAATCCTGTTTTATAAACCCGGAATTAGATAAATGTGTGCTTTCCCCTCTGATGGAGGGGCTTTTGGGTGCACAGTGCAGCAGGGTCTGTTCACGAGGTGGCTGCAGCACCTGCTGCTCGCTGCCTCCAGCTGTGGTGGGATTAAATTATGTTCCTTGCTTGCAAAATATGAAAGGACACTCTACACATAATCTCTCAAATGTAATTTCAGTGCTATTATAAGATCTTAAATGAGGTGGGAGTAATGGAGAAAACTTTGCGAAGTATGACCAATAGGCAATTTTCATGTTATCAGGAAAAAATGGGTTGATTAGCTGCATGTAACTTTGCTTGTTAGACACGTGGCCTGCGAAGGGGAGGAGGAATTTCACCTGGGTATCTATTTAAACAAACCAAAAAAAGCATTATTTCAACAAGACATGTAAAACACATTGTATTGGTGCATTCGGTGCACTGGAAGAAACATGTGGGACCCAGACCTTACTGGGACATGTGATTGCCGAGTCAGCTCTTGTGCTCGGTGGCACCCAACAGCATCATGGGCTCTGCTTAATTAGGAGAGATGATTGCTTTAAAAGTCAGTTATTTTTAGGGAAAGCATCACAGATTCTCCTGATTCAAATAGCTTATAGAAACTTATGCATGAGTAGCTAATATAGTTACCTTGTTGAAATATCAGTTGGCTGGGTAGTGAACAATAAGATGTTTCTTACTTGATTTATCGACTTCAAAACAGTAATACTGGCTAGCATAAGTTGAATACTTTCTGCTGTGATGAGGGAATAGCAAGCTCTGCCTTCCCTTAGTTGTGCTGTGCTCTGGCTCAGCTGTTCTCTGCTGCTGCATATCTCAACAGCCGAAGTCTGAGCTGAGGGATGCTTTCCCAGCATGAATCCCTTTAAGCAAATGTTTGTCTCTTTAGCTTACCAACTGTTTATTCGTAAGTGTGGTGGGTTGGTACAGCGGTCCTGTTTGGTCAGCAGGAGACAGCTGATGCTGAGTTAACTTGCTAAGGGACTGTGCTGTGTGGAGTTTTAAAGAATAATTCTCAAGTAAGGATGTGGTCATTTTTCATATGTACAACTTAAACTTTGTGATTAAACGTGAACATAAGCTTTTGTTCTGCTTAGTTTTCTGTAACTCACGACAATAGAAGTGCTAATCTAAACCGTATTTTAAAGACATGGTTTTATCTTGGTCTCAGGTAGAAAAATATTAGAAAAATGTGTGAAAGCATGTATAGATACAATGAGTTATGAAGACTGAAAAATTAGGCTTTAATTGTAACATTAGTATTGACTCCCCCCGTCTGCCTGGTAGCCCAGCTTCAGCAGGAGCTGAGAGCATCTGCTGCTTGGAAAATACGTTCTGAATCCTTCCTTTACCTGCCTGTCTGCATGCTCTTTGGCCTGGGAGAGGAGGACTTCCAGGCAGAGGAGGAAGAATGTGGAACTTTTATTTCAGCTGTTCTATAAATGCTTTAACCACTAAGACACCGTATGGTCAGAGGATATTGCTGCCCCGTTCCTGTGCTTATTAATGTTTTCTGGTGGTGAAGCTGAGGCAGTTCCCTGCTACCTCACTGAGCTGGTCCGGTGCCTTCAGTGACCCGTCGGCTGCCACGTACCCGGCTCTGACGGGCTGTAGTGATCGACCCTGGTCACCGTGAGCAAGTGGTGAGAGCTACTGCTCCTGGGTGCCTCATGAAGAAAATCAAGTTTGTGGCAATTCACAGTCAGAGGATTAAAATGAGATTGGACTGTTTGAAATGGGTGCTTTTCTAAATATATGTGTAAAACATTGAGGCCTTCTGTTTAATGTTAATGGATTTTGGTAATGACATTTTAAAAAAATAAAATCAGAGTTTTATTGGTTTTACATGGCCTGCAATTACGTATGACCTTTCATTTGATATAACACTCTATATCTGTTATATTTCTAAACATTGACTATTAAGCCAAAGAACTTTTCTAAAGTAAATCCATTGTAAATTCTGAGGCTGGCATTCATATTGGTTTATCTTTTGTAAACACGGTATAAATGCAGCACTTGAAAATTCAGAACATTTTTTCCAAGGCCAAGCTGGAGACACTGCTACGTGGTATATAATGATTTTGTTGTGCATGTAGTTAATGCTAACAGCCCACCTGTTCAGGATAGTAAATTAAATGATGAATAGCCCTAGTGAGCTTTTCCCTAGCATGTGGTCTGTACCATCAGCACAGATATTTTTGTGAATGAAGAGGATTCTGTGTAATGAGAAGTTTAAACAGCTGTATCTCCTAATTACAGCTTCCATGTAAAGTCCAATTTTTAAAGTGAATTAATCTTTCAAAGCAACAATATTAAAATGTGAAAAGTTGTTTGCTTCTGTGTTTGGTGATGGATAGTGGTGATGCGATACTGAGTCTTGGTAGCAGAAGGTGGGAGGCAAATTTTAAAACTTCATTGCTTCATCTTTGCCAAGGAGTATTTTGGAGTAACTTCTAATGTTACCCTCTGGTCAAGGACTGGACTGAGAGGGAGTAGAGTTAGCAGCAGGGCCACCAGCTGGATCTGAGGTGGGCATGAAATAGCTTTTTCGCTCTAAGTATAACGCTTCTACCATGAAAAAGTACTGTGGTTCTCTGCAGCATACATAGTGGCTAGACTGTGTAGTTTAGGTTTTTGCTAGGGTTCTTTGCTTTTAGCAAACTAATTTTGCAAAGTTATCTTTTTAAAGAGGTGTTAAAAGATTTTAACAATTTTTGGCCTTGGATGAATAGGACTATCCTATTTGGCTTATTCCACATGTTGCTTGCTGCTGTATCCATTCATGAAAATAATATTTTCAGGGCTATTTTTAATAAATTATTTCAGTTAACTGTTTATGCATCAGTTGGACTTGCTCTTTTCACTTCCACAGCTTAAGTGTGGGCAGGGTTCTTCAAGTCTGCATGTACACTGCTCCTGCCTATCTGCTAATTCGGGCTTTGTCTCTGGAATTATGACTTACAAGTCTGTGTAACTAACTGCAGAATCTGAGAAGGTAATGCTGAAGTGTTGAGATGCTGTGAATGAAGTTTCTCATGTCTTCCCCCCCCCCTTTTTCTTTTTTAGGACTTAAATACTATCTATTCTTTCCTTCATGGACTGGACATACTCTCACATTTCAGGGAACATCAGCTAAGGTAAAGTACTACGGAGCTACTTAGTGTTGCTTAGCACAGCTGGTATCTATGACTATTTTTATGGACATGAGCAAAGTTTGTCTGTCCGCACTTGGAGGTGGCAGAGCATTGGCCAAGTCCCGTGGCATGGAATCTAAACTAATTTGCTTTGCCAAGAATGAAGGCAGAGCTTACTCCCATTTGTCTACAAAGGACTGTGTAGACAGTGCCCTATGTTAACTCTAGACTACAAAAGCTTTTTAATACTTCAGACATTGGGATGATCTCAGAATACATAAAATGGAAGGCCGACAAAGCACAAAAAGTGCGTTGGAAGTATCTTAGTTCCGTCAGTTCTGTTGCTATGGGTAATTCCAATGTGTGGGAGTGATTTAAACACTTGGAGAACATGCTGTATATTATCTATTTGGATAATGAAGAACACCGTAATAATTTGAATTTTATGGTTAAGCACGTCCTTCATTTAGAACAAAAAAATAGCTGAATTTGAGGTCTTAGAGCCTTAAAGTGATTCTACTGAAATGTGGTGATTAATGGCTTATCTTTGGGGATTAAAACTGAAATTAAACTTCTCCTTCCTCAGAATAATGTCATCAAGTGCCCGTTATGAGAGGTACAAGGGCAACCAAGTTCTCTTTTGGTAAGTACGTATCACTTGTTGGAGTCCTTCAGTAGAAGTGTAAACAAAACCGCTGTTTTTTCATATTGTAATACATTGCTTGCTTTTTCAGGAGTTGTAACTGGAAGGCTTTGCATCCTTTAAGCTTGGCCAGACTGGTTAAAAGCTTTGACAGGAGGCGGTTGTAACGTAGTCTGGCACTGACGTTTGAGAGGTGCCCGTGAATTACCAGCGTGCCTCCCGTGGGCAGCAAAGGTGTGTCTGTGCACCCGCAAGTCCATTAAAAAGCTGGTAGTGTCACCTCGGCAGCTCGTGGGACTGGTGGTGACAACTCAGTAGGTGGCACTCTTCCCCTGAAGCTGGCACTGCCGGCGCTGTCAGGAGCCCAGCTGCTTTGTGGGAGTATCCTGTATCGGGGGAGTGATGGAGCTCTAGAATTAGTATTTTAGCTGAGAGTTCTTTTTAGGTTCTTTCTGGGAGGCAGATATACCGCCCCCCCCTTCATATTTTAGCGTTGCTTATGGTGTGTTTATCCTCTCACAGCGAATCCTTGCTTTCTGTATAGAGCACATCTTCCAGTACACCAGAGTCGAAATGAGATGCCACCTACTATTGCGTGCTGGGTACGCGTGACACACACCTGCTGCAGCGCCGGGGCCATGTGTGCCCCTGGGGTTGCGTACCCGAGGGGGACGTTGGGCTGTAGTAGGGAGGCATTGGTGCAGCGCTCTAGGAGGAGGCAAAATATGCTGCCGTCAAACACGGCGACTTCTGTGCAGACCTACGGGCTGTAGGTTGAATCGTGGGCCGATCCCCTGCCCGTCCGTCTGGGGCCTCATGGCGTGACGGGAGCAGGACTGCGTGCGCCTGCGGTCAGGTGTGGGGATGGAGGGGTGCAGGGCAGGAGCTGGGTGCATGGGTCCCTGTCATCTGTAGTGCTTGGCAGGTCTGTGCAGCATTACTGGCCGTGTTGAACTGCTAATCGCCTTAACCACAGAATAACATTTTCTTGTTGTTGTAGCTTTATGTGCACTTTCACTGGAACGAAATATTTTTTACTGAAAATTAATAATTTCATTATAAAATAAATTTTTAAGTTGACTTAAATGTCAAATTGTAAGCTACAAGAAGCATTCTGGATGTAGAAATTTAAAAAAAAATGTTAATTTTTGGTAGTGTTTAATTAAAGTTCTTAAGTTTCCAGTCTGCATGTCAAAGTGGTGGATCGTTACTTTACTACAGTAACATTTTGGATAACATTTCTGAGTTACTCTAAGAAGGACGTAGGTACCAATGGTTTCTTTTCTTACAGCTCAGAAACGATTGCAAGATGCTGGTATATACTGCTTTCTGGATCTGTGCTCATGAAGGATTCTATGTTTTTACCACCTTGCAGGTATGTAACGTTGTTGTTGTCATTTAAGGTCAGGCAAGATCTCTTTTTAAAAAAAAATGCTTTCTTACATGTCAATGTTACTATAAGTTTTTCACAATTTAAAAATAATGTTTTGGTTATTTTGTTTATCTGAAGTTCTGATAGTGGAAGAAATGTTCTGCTAATTTTGATTTAAATTCCCTTTTGCTTTTTATGCATGTTGAAAATTTTGTGTGAAATACTGCACTTCATGGGTTTTAAATCTTAGTTGGCTTTTTAAGTTTGTAAGAGAATTTGTGGTTAGCTTGTTAACTTGGGGGCTCTGAATAATTCCCGTTGTGTGACTGTTTTGTATAGAGCTCTCTATCTCAAAAAATATGACTATAGATCACATAGTTTCTACCATTTGGCTGGAGGCTGTGTTGAATGGCATGTATGATTTTATGAGAAAAAAGAAAATGGATGCCAGGAGCCAGTTAGGGATTGCGTGTGACGGGAGTCTGACTGCCTCTCACAGCTGACGCACGGTGGACAGTGTGACATGCTTTCACTGAAGCATGCTGTTTGACTTGAGCTGGACCTTGCTCAAGGAACACTCTGGGCAATACTCTGCTTGACCTCGTACGTCACTCAGAAATTTGACTTCACTAGATCTTGAAGCTGCGTGTTGCTGTTTGTATTCAAGCTGCAGTTCTGGGCTAGGCATGGTCTAAAAAAGATTTAGACTTGGCCTTTACCCAGTTTGTATGGTTTTTGAAGAGATTATGAAAAGCACTGCTGCCTCTTATCGCATGAAGCGAAGGCTTTCCCCCTGCACGACGGTTATGTGATGGGCTGTCTCCCCCAGGGGCAGAGGGTCCCGGCTCGCTGCTGGTGTGCTCGCCGGCACGGTCTCCTCTCCCGCTCAGCGCTGTGCTGTCGCTGCTGGGCAGGAGCAGGGCTGCCTCCCTTCTAGCCACAGCACAAGGAGGTTAATTCAGTGTGGATACCAACTTCATGCCTTACGTCGCTTTACGAATGCGCCTATACTGGGGTGTTTATGAAAATCGGCTTGATCGGCTTTACTCAGTGTGGATTGACTGTGAGTCAACTAAAAAAACGCCAACTCCAGTTCAAATATGTTGCCATATACTTGAATTTCATGGTAAGTACTAATAAGAACATATAGGACAGTTTTTCAGCTCCATTCTTGGTTAGCTATAGGCTGAATGTTGGACTCTTAATGCTTCTTGAGTGACTGAAGTTCAACAGTTCCAAAAGTGAAGACATCGGTGAGTTAATATTTGCATAAAACCTAAAATGCCTAACTTTTGCAGAAAATTTGCAAAAAAATCATTGTTTTGCTAAGCTTGAGGAATAAGACACTTCAGAGCATCATTGTGTGCCTTTAGAAAGAAAAAGGCAAAATAGATGAGTTATTATGAGTTCCCAAGATTACAGCTACTTTTATTATGGATAACGAGGAAAAATAGTTACTGGATGGTGAAAGGCTCGCAGAGTTCCGTTGGATGAAACTGCCGGCAGGTTACAGCGTGCCCGGTGTGGTTCCTGGGCCGCGTTGGCCCCTGCTGTGGTGGGACAAGGTGGAAGGGAAGAGGCTGCACTCCGCTGGGGGGCTTTTCCCTGTCTGCCTTCATTGCAGGGGGAGCGGTGGTGGTGGAAAATTCAAATGTCAGAGGAGCTTTGATGTACTCAAGGTTTGAAGGAGAAATGGACACACACACAATTAGATAGGCTAAAATTAGTGTTAATTAGTTACAAGTTAAGGAGTGCAAAAAGGTGCTGAAAATCTTTGAATCTTTTTGCTTCCCCCAGTGCTTTTAACTCTGGGGCCACCTGTAACTCCGTCCCCTCTGCTTCGTCCCTGGGGCTCGGCCGTGCTCGGCCGGGGGCGCAGGAGAAGGAAGCGTGCAGCTCACACTGCCTGTTTCGTTCGTGTCACATTGGTGCATTGTCAAACCGCAGTCTGGAATTTCAAATATAACGTTTATTTGAGTTTTTCATTTTTTTAGGTACAGTGGGATAAGCGTAAGTTACTTTCCCTGATCTGAATACCTCACAGAACACTTTTATTTTATTTTTTTTTTAGTTGAGGGAGCTGCACAGTCACCAGTCACTTACAGGCTATTTTCATATGAAGCAGTGCCTTGGATAACTTAGTATTGTTTCATAATTGTAATTAAAATGAGACTAATTACATTTAAAGTAATACTTAATGATAGCATTATTCCTTGTCCCCAACCAAGTTCCTGATCATGTGATTCATTCTGAAAGGAGGCCGAAATACATGTCTGTAAGGAAACACAACGTTGCCTTCATTCTCATTGCCTCGGGTATTACAGAGCTATTCCTTGATAGAAAACAAAAACAAGTTTGTTGTTTATTTGTTTCTGTTTTTTTTACTTTTGCTTTAGCTACAGTAGTGGAAATGACTCACAGTATACCATCAGGGTAAATCATCTTTGAAATACAGTTTCCTTATTTTTGAAAACTTTCTCTTTAATATTGATAACATAGTAAAGATAATTGCTGAAATTCATTGTTGTTTGGCATTTGTGGGTCTTTTTTTGTGTAGCAAAATCTCTTGCTGCAGTTCGGTGTTGCTTTGTGCTTTGATTTTCAGAAAATAATGCCTGACCACCTTTGGTTTACTGTAATAGGAAGAAAAATTATATGAGTTTAAAACAGGATATGAAGGACGTTGTCCATTCAAAGGATTCATTGTTGTCTGGTGACGAACTTGATGCCATGCTCTCTATGCCCAAAGAGCATATGGTCCTATACACGTGTGATATTAGTGTAACAGACCTTTTGAAGAGTATGTTGTTTGGAATACTGATTTATCCATGCTTTTTTATTTCCACAGCAGGAAAGTGGTGGGCAAGTGTAGGGAATTAGAAAACCATGCTTGAAGCAATCTGTGAGTGCTGGAGGGAATGGAGACCTCCTTCCAACCAGTTAGATTTTTGGTAGGCTTACTGCTGCTCAGAACTGGCATCAGATAAAGCTTATCTGTTTGATTTGTTGAATATGGTGTCAATATGTCAACACATGAGCAGAGCTGAGCAAGGTTAGAGACAGGTGTCATCTGCACGAAAGTGATGCAGGAGACAGATGATGGCTTTGAGGCATCCAGGGGAAAAATGAATGAGGACTGAAATAGAATCCTTAATGTGAGGACGGTGGTAACTACCAAGGATGAGAATTTAGGCTTTAATCTGGAGACCTCCTAGTGCTTGGAAAAGGTCAAGAGCCAAGTTTCAGTAATTGTCATTCTGGAAGAACTGGGTAGATGGAGGCATTTTGCAAAACAGGTAATAGCATATGGATTCTAGTTTGAAACTCAATCCTTTTGTATACTTCGTAGCACCCCCCATTCCCCCGTTACCTCTTTGTGATACTGATGTGCTAATTTCAATTTTATCTTTGTCCTTGAGAGCGTATGACAGACACTTCGTATTTGGTGAACTTCTTTTGCTGGGAATACTGGAACGTTTTTTATAAAAACGTGACGAGCAGGATGTAGGTGTTTCTGTTAGAGGAAGCTGGTTTTCTGGGTAATAGGGGGGTTTAAAGCCCCCTTTTTTTGCAAAGTTGTTGTCTTTTAATCTGTCCTATTTAGCAGTCTTCAAAGTGCAGGATTGTGTTATAAACTAACTGCCTAGAAACTTTTGTTTAATAATTACATGAGAAACTGCTGTTCTAAGTGGTTGTTAGTGAGATACTTTCAATCTCCGTAGATAAGACTGGAAAGTGATGGTGATTTACTGGCTCTTTCCTGGTACGTCTTCACAGTACTTGTCCTTTTTCTTCCTCTGTCCCATGATTACCTTGACAGATAGGAGGAGAATAGTAGACAGCTGTAAACTTAAGCTGGTTAACATGCTGGTTAAGCTCTCCTTTTACATGCCTAGTTTCATCCACTGTTTACCATTTGGTAGTTCCAGAGTCAATAGAGCTTCAGGGAAACCTTAATTTTCTTCTGCAAATGTTTTTGAAATAAAATATTATATAGATTCAAACCTGAAAGAGGCATAGCCCCACAGAAGCATAAGAAGGTGGACAGTCATTGCTTTATTAACTTTCTGTAAGAATTTGAGTAAGGGTGTAAGCTGTAGCTCGCTGTGCTTGAGAAGGGCTTTTTGCTCAACCTGGATGAATTTGTATGCAAGCTGTAATTCAGAAATTGGCTTAAAATTGGAGGAGTAAAACTTGTATCCAGCTACAATAAATCTATTCAGTATTCTGACACTGATGATCATGATGAGAAAAGCCCTGTAAGATCTTTAAGGTAAGAAGCAGATCAGTCAGTAATATTGGGTACAAGGATGGCATAACCTTGATTATCCTATTGCCTAGAGAATGGATTTGTCAATAGATTTGGCATAGTAGGAAAAGAATTTTCTTCTAATGTGAAAGTGATGGCTGGTAGAAAAGAACAGGATTGACAGATTTTGTGGAAGGAAAATTGTGTCAGCAAGTTAAAGAGTTTTTGTGTTAACCTTGCTTGTTAATCAAGATAATTCCTGTGAACAGGATATTTGAGGGAGATTACTCACAGCAAGATTAGCCATAGGAGATGTATCAAGGGCCTGGAGGAACTTTTGAAGCCAATTAAGTGGATGACAGCCTCCTACAGCTGTGAGAATTGAACCTCGAAGGGAAAAAATACAAAGTCTTGAAACATTCTAGAAGTAGTCTTAATAAAAACAAACGCTTTTCTTTTCCAATCCCGTCCAAAATCTCACAAGTGGAGAAAATTGGAATCATTGTCCTATTCAAGTAGTGCATTTCTCAGCTAAAAACACTGAACTTTTTTCAGAACGGACTCATGGTTGTATTGTGATATCTTTTTATGAGAGTTGTAGACATGTCAAGTGACGCAAAACACAGTTTCTCTTCTTGAGTAAAAGGAGAAGGTGCAAATGCTTGGATCAAGAAAATTGTAATAATGAAAGAGGAATTTGTTTTGCATTATGAACAGCAGCTTGGCTTGAAATTATTTTAGCTTGCTTTTGTATTAAGTCAGTATTTGTGAATAACGGCATTTTAATGTATTTTGAAACTCAGTGTGACTGTTAATAGTGTTTCAGTATATTCTGTGTGGAATACTAGAAGTACAGAAAAGTCTGTGCTTTTACAGGACTGCCAGTGTTGGTATATAAGAAAGAATGCAGGATTAAAGACTTGTAATTTGTACAACTTACATTTCTGGTATTTTAGAAGTGCTGAAATACCGATGTATGTAACTTTGTTTTCAAATGTATTTATACCTTGAATGTATCCTCTAAAGCCAGATTAGTTTTACTTCTAAAACCTGTAGTGCAGTTTTCTGCAAACTCTCTTGAATTTGTCCATTCACTGAAAAAGCAAACGAGTGGCTCAGAGCTCCTGCATTCCCAGCTTCTGCCGGTAAAAGATATATTGGCATTTTTGTAGCACTGATCCTTCTTTTCCAGATTTTACTTTCTTAAATACTTTTTGCTTTGGACTGTACCTGCTGTATCCCAGCTCTGTCCCAGTGCTCCTTAGCCTCTGCTCTTCTTCTTTCTCGTCTCCCTCCCAGTCTCTGCCACTCGAGTCCTGGTGGCTGTAGCGTGGATGCTGCTCTTCCTCCAGCAGCTGCCCAGGTCTAGATACATACATGTGCCACTCCACTGCTGGCATGCAGTAAACGTAATCTTTGACAAACTTGCAGCTGCCAATAAGGTTCTGAATTGTTGAAACTAGCTGAAACAATTGTGATTTAAATTTCTTACTGTTCATGTGACTAAAAATTGCAGAGGTCTTAGGACGACACTCTATGATCATGTGTTTGCCTCACACGTGAAAGCTCTTCGCAGCTGTTGTAGATTCCACCCCCCCCCCCCCCCCCGGCTTTCAAAAAGACAGCTTGAATCTTACACCCCTGCACTTATTGAGACTAGATAAATTTTATACTCGCCGCTGGATAAGAAGCAGTAGTTACTCAGTGCATTTGTGGCTCTAGATGAGGTGCTGTTTTCCCTGGGTATTTCTGTAAGTGGTGGCTGTAACTTGTAGCATTGCCTAACAGCCAGTAAATAAGCTAACAACTTGGGAATGCTACCAATAAATGTATTTTGTAAAACTAATTAATTCAGATATGGTTGTTCGTATTGTAACTCTTCTGGCAGTGCCAGTGCTGTGATGGAAATAACTCTGAAGAAAAAGGGAACATGAATGAGAAGAGACAAGGTGCTGGTGAGAGGCCGGGTCCTGGTTTCCCAAGGCGCGTGCAGCTCCTTGTGCTGGAGGTGCTGCTGTTGAGGAAGGGCTGGGAAGGTGTTGCAAACTTAAGAGCACGTGGTGTTTATTCAATATATTAAAAAAAAAAAATATCTTCTAAGAAAGCCAAAAGAATGAAGGACTGTATTCAGACCTGTCACAAATAAATGACCGAATAATCTTGCCCATAGTTGTGTGTCCCCTGTTCCCCTCCAGTAATTTCCTGTTGTTCATAGTTTCTTGCAACAGCTGCCGTACAGAGGTTTTATAGACTGCAACGGGTGCCGATTGCACCATGGAAAATAGTTTTTTTTATTGCCTTATCTAAAAAAAGTCCGAGAGATGTGAAACTGGAAGCAAAGGGTAATCTGTGGTTTGTTTCTATCTAGAATACAATTTTACTATCTATTCATGTGGCCTGGAATAGCTGCAAAGCTTCACAGAAAGGGGTAGGAAAGATACAGGCTTCCTCAAGGCACCATCATGGTCAGAGTATAAAGTTGTTACTAGAGACATCTCGAGCTTGCATCCTGCAAATTGAGTAGCATGTTATGCAGCCCCCAAAATCATTCCCAATTAAAACTTTTCAGCAAGCTTAAGAGATAAAACTGCTAAATGTTGTTCCTACTGAGAGCTAATGAAAAACTAGTTTTTGATGACTGAGCATTAATTGAAACAGGTTATTTTGCATTCAGCCATGTATCTTGTGGTTTCAGGTTTCCTTTAAACCATTTTCTGATGGAGTTAAGTGTTCTAATATTTTTATAATTAAGTTACTTTGAAACGTTCAGGACTTGCACAGCATATAGTGTCATGAAAACTGCCACCTGCACTAGCTGAAACTTCTGGTCTGCATTCATGTAACTTTTTCCCCAGTCTCCTTAGTCTGTTTTGCAAACAGAGTGCATGTGGGGCTGCTCAGCAGTTTGCAATACTACGGGAAACGCCGCAAGGGCTCCTGATGCACTGCGCTGACTGTCCCTGTGTGCTCCAGGAAGGGAGTCGAGAGGCTCCCCAGCAGCCCAGTTCTTCAGATGATGGTTGTTTTGAGAAAAATCTAGAGGAATTAACACCTCTATGCAGATGCCCAGAAGAACAAGTTATTCCCGTGAGGATTTTCGGTGTCGATTACACTCCTATACCATGACTGCAATGTAAGAAGGGCAGATTCTGCCTTCTCTATCCGCAATCAGTGCGGCTGTGTTAACTGCCAATTATGTGGCTATGCAGGTTTTCCCCTCTTCTTACTGCCCAGCCAATGACAAAGAATTTAAGTGTAAAATTACATTTTTAGAGTATTTAGATTGGGGTTTAATAATGCTAATGGCTGTTCCAAGCCATTCATATGCTTGTATAGTACATTCAGTGGTTACTGAATGGATTTTTGTCTGATCTGAACAGCAGCTATGTTGCAGTAGATACCCTGGCTGTTTGCTTGAACAGTTGTTTTACACAAGAGGTACTCTTTGAGGAGAGGAAAAATGAAAAGCTTTTCAGATGAGGGATAAGCCCTAGTTGTGAGGAAAACAAAACAAAACAAACCCAAACAAGAAACCTACCAAACCCATAACATTCTCCTCTGTTGGAAAAACAAACATGTCCATTTCTTATGCAACTTGTCTCTTCCAGGCCAAGTTGTGCACTTGCATGCAAAATGTTTTTGCATTGGAGAAATCCAGCCAGGTTACTGGATGTGTGAGGTCACAGGGTTCTCTTTACAGTGGCAAAAAGTACAATTTGTCTTCATCTTTATGTTCCTAAAGGCAACCTGACAGGCAGACTGGCAGTTTGAGAGACAGGTATATTCATGAGAATGAAATATCTGCAAAAAAATTGCAAACCCTTTGTTTGTTACACTGATAAACCAGTGTATCAGTGTCCCAGCCCAGTCCTACCTGTAATACAGTGCCAGGTATTACTGCAGGTAGCTCTAGCGACAATCCCAGGTAACTATGTACGTTACTGATAACAGCTTATTCAGCCAGGATAACTTTATGATTTTGTAGTCCCTGGAAAATAGAGAACAAATCTTAAAAGTGCCTGACATCTCGCCATGAAATATCTGAAAATATTGTTTCAGGATGTTGTAGAATATTGTAGATTTGAAGATGCTTGCTAATTAGTGTTCAAACAAATAATAAGGCATTCAGTCTCCATCTGTTTGTAGGCTGAAAGCTCTTCAGGGCAGGCTGTGTTTTTACCTTTAAAGTACGTACTGTATTTTGAGTATTGCATAATGAGAAACCATCAGTAATTAGTAACTTCAGCATATCAACAGCAAGAAATTCTCAAGTTAAACGTGACTGCTATTCCTTAAAACTGTCAGTCTTGAAATTCCAGATGTATTTCAGCACCAAATACTCTGGTTGCGTAACAGCTGGATGTGAAGCATTTTGAAACATTTGTGTTTAGAAAGCTGTGTTTGTGTACATCTTACTTGGAGAACTACTTCATTACATTGCAAAAATCTGTTATGTTGAAGGCTTTTTCTAAGTAGTTTGCTTTGTGAAAGTAAGGTTTGTTACAGCAGCTCCAATGCCTTAAAGTAGTTCTAACGCCTCCCAGTATTTTGGGGAGTGGGTAAGAGTTTGAAAACTAGAATGTTCTCAAATACAAAAGGCACTTTCTGGTGAACAATTTTGATCCATCCCCTGTGTCAGTAAAATCAAGCATATACTCAGGTGTTTGCATATTTAAGATTTTGGAGCTGGGCTCTGGAGTTGTGGAGGATTTTCTCTGTATTAGTAAATCATGTAGCAGAAAAGGGACAGATGATCCAAGTGAAATGCCTGGTACAGAGAGCAGGGTTATTTGTGATTCTGGTCTTTTGTGTTTCGGTAGCTCTGGTCTGATCCCATGGCCTGAACACCAATTAGTGGTTGGTATATGATATCATGCCAGTTTAACTTATATTCCTTTCTGACATGATGCAATTGCTTAAGCATTTTTAATTATGAATAGCCATGAATCAGTAGGAAAAGAAGTTTTTTTTTTGCAAATGAGGCATCCATAAATCAAGGATAAACAAAGCTGCCTTTGGTATGTGGAAGACATTTTTTTCCCATGACAGTGTTGCAAGCCAGTGAGTGAGTGCCTGCAAATTAATGATGCAGAAGTAATAGATGAATATTAAGTGACAGGCGTGTACGATAAAATTATAAATAAAAAAGCTGTAATGTAATTTATAGTACTGACTTTTCTGGGCTTCTAACAGTGGGAAGTTATAGAATAATGACGTTAAATTTAAGACCCTGTTAAAATATGTGATTAAATATACAGACTGAGCAAAACTTTAATTGCTGGATTGTTTAAAACTTTAATGGTTACACCTTTGGTAGTATGTCCTTTGACATCATTTTTACTGTTTTGTAAGTAGCGCTTAATTTGCATTAGTTTCATGTTTTCTCTCACTTTCATTATTTATATGTAGAATAATTTCATTATTATATATATATGAACATGTATTAGGTCATATTCTTAATTGGATTCTTCTTCCCACTCTCTGCTTGAAAGCACTAAAGCGCATGTAGCGCTGTACCTTCACAAAGCTTTCCTGCTTTGCTTCTGTATCTTGTCACATACACACCAGGAGGACTCGGCGTTGCGGGGTGCGATTATGGCTGGAGAAGCTGCAGTGATGTTTGCAAGCAGAGGTGCTGATGGCCGGCTGAGACAGGCTTGTCCAGTCAGACCTCCCAGGGAGCAAAGCTGGCCTCCTGAAGTGGGTATGGTCTGGTGGGGACGTGGTGGTCTGATGGTGTGCCTGGTTGGGTAACTGGTAAGGCTAAGGAGGAACAGCTCCTGTGAGCGATGCCACGTGTTCTTGGCACCATGCCAAAGGATAGATTAGTCCCAAAAGGAAAGACCTCCCTATCTCTTCCAGAATTAGATGTACTTTTCAGGTGTACTTCTCTGAGAAGCAGCACTTTTTTAGGTTTGGGTGGGTGTTTAATGGCCGACTAAAGACTTCTCAAAGTAATTTGCTGTCACAGAAATCTTCCTCCTCCTTTGGAAGAATGCTCTGCACTGCAGCTTGCTCTTGTCTTTCCGAACAGGATTTAGTCTCCTCCATTTGCAAAGCTTTGTTCGACTTAACTTTTTCCATTTCCAAACAACTAGGAACGAGCATAGCTCTGTAGCCTTGAATAAAATTGGCACGCTAGTGAAATACACTCATGTTAGCAAACCTCTAACTGTTGGGGAAGCTACACATTTGTATTCTAGAGCAAAAAATATGGAATAGGTCATTAAGAAAGTTAAAATCCATGTTTCTAAAACACATTGTGTATATTAAGAAGAATGTTAAAAATTGATATTCTTAAAACTCGGTGGTTATGGCTGGGGAAAAACATATGATGCTGCTCCTTTCTGAAGGAGCTCTGTTGTGGTATAATCAATAAAACATCCCATGATGCGCACCAGGAAATAATTAAACTTGACCTATTGACCTGTAAATATGAGTAGTTTATTCTTTAGGGTTAGAAGGGTGGGTTTTGTCTTTGGAACCTAATCCTTTTCTGAGTGTTTGGTTGTTCTAAAGTGCTTGATGGACCAGAAATGATAGTGCCAAGAGCTTGACCTTTGTTACAAGTGGTGTTCTTTTCCTGGCATTATTATTTATTGCCATTACTTAATTGGCAAATGTTGCAACATAAGCAGAGGGGAGCTTGACAGTAGGTGAATTTTGTGGATGTGTTAATGTACAACAAAACAAAACCCCACAATCCTCCCTCAACCTCCAGTAGTTTCATACATTGTTATACAATAAAAATGTGCTTGGAAAACCTTCAGCAGAAAACCATAGCTTTTTCCTAACTACTGGGCATATATCAACAGCAGTGATTTCCTTTGTGATAAAACTGATAATGATTATTTCTGTTTTTAAAAGCTGCAAAAACTGAAACTTCCAGGAAACTTGAATTCCTTTAGGTTTATTTTTTTTTGGGGGGGGGTGGGGTGGGTTGGGAGTATCTGTTGACTTCGGTTTTCTATTGTATGGAATAAATTGAAACTGTTTTTTGCAGCTGATACCTTAGCATGATTGGTTTCACTTTGGTTTTTGATTTGTGAAGAAATTGTAACATGGAATTTCAGTTCACCTTGAGGTTAGAGCTTACATTGATTTTTACATGAAAAAAGATATTTGTGTATTTCTGAACTAAGTTAACTTTGTTGTAATAGTGGGAGTAGTTTGGCAGTTTTTTGATGTGTTGTAAACACACAAGACTGTCATGCCTGGATCACATGCTGTGTGGAAAAAAACATGAAAGCAAGCATGAAAATTCTAGCTATAAGTTGCTTAGTATAGATGTGTGAAAATGCC
Source organism: Falco punctatus (assembly GCF_963210335.1). Lineage (NCBI taxonomy): Eukaryota > Metazoa > Chordata > Aves > Falconiformes > Falconidae > Falco > Falco punctatus. The sequence goes on along the minus strand of NC_137588.1, from coordinate 63,020,797 downwards.
AGTTTTCCGTGTGAAACTTGAGCTTCTCTGAGCTGCTATAGCATGGGGTGAGAATTTCAGTTGTTGTTTAGGACTCCATGGTAATCATGTAATTTTTATATATATATATATATATATAAAATCTTTTTTTTCAGGAAACCATTAGCAAAATCAAAACGTGACAGTTTAAACTGTCATGCTCCTGTTAACTGTAATACTTTATCCTAATCAGATTACACTGATAATTTTATTTGTTGGAATAATCTGAAGTTTCACTTTAACTTCACAGTTTAGTTGCTTAAGTTCCTTTCCTGAAAATGCACATGTCCTGCAAAAGTTCTTGTGTGTTCCCCTAACACATAGTTTATAAGCACGAGTCTCTTAAAGATTTTCTACAAAGCAGTCTTGTTTTAGTGGATATTTGCTGTCGAGATGACAGTGTATGTAACTCACATGTTTTGTGTGGCTGAAGCTTCAGATGTATTTTCCAAATGTAACCTTAGTGGAAACAGATGGAGCTGACCCACTTTCAGGATTTGTCTCCACACTTGTCTTAACCTCCTTCTAATTCACACCTTAATCTCTGCTTTGAGTTAACTGATCCTTCAGTTATTTCACCTGCTGATACGTGTTGAAATGTGATTGCTGTTGACAGTCTGAGTTTGTAACGCAGCCCCTGCAACTACTGAACTGCTAATCCAGCCATCATGCTGTTAATCAAGTAGGTTTTTTAATTTGATGTCTGTATGGGATCGCTTTCACTTGAGCTTGTTTGAGTGGGGTAGGTCGAGCGTACCTAACTTGAGCTAATGGGTCTGTAGCAAAGACAAACTTGCTAATCTGGGAAGCCAGATATTTTTGATTCCAGGTGCTACTGCAGTCACAAATTAAGTGATTTAATAGGTTATTGGTCTGTAACACCCCCCTAGCCCTATCTAGCTTGGCTCTTTTTTGCTAGTAAATTCAGCACCTTCAGATCTGCTTCCATGGTACCTTCTCCAGAGCTGATTCCCCTCAAGTCACCTCTTTTCTTAGGTGTCCTGGACGTAGTCGGCTTCTAGAGCTGATCAGCTGAAGCATATCAGGTTGCTTTTAGCCTCTTTCCTTAGTTGCTGTATTACACTGCCCATCACATGTGGTTGCATTTGTGGTTTTTTTGTATTTCTTAAACAGAAGCTGTCACCGTGGTATGGTCCTTGTGATGGTACAAGGAGCGACATAGACAGGTCACAAGTTAGGGCTCAGTTTTAGAGAAGAGGTTTTCTGTCATGTTTGCTGGGAGGATGAAGGGCTGATACGGACTTGAGGGAACTCTCATTAAAAATTCTGCATGCAGACTAGTACTTCAGAGTTTTTGGAATTTATGTATATTTGTTTTTACAAAGCCCGTTTAATGCTTAATTAAAATTTACTAATGTTTTCTTGTCAACACTGAAATGCATTGTGAGTGGTTTTGAGTATCTGCAAGTAATAATGAATTTACAAAAGAACATTCTTTATGTTTAGGCTTTACATAGCAGACTGTGATGAGAACTGCTGAGTAAATTAAATTATGATAATGGTACTATCTGGTTAGAATTTTTCACGCAGTAGTTTTCATCAATTTTTATTTGTCTTTTTTTGCTTTTAAGGTTATTGTAACATGTGCCATTGCCAATTATTTTTATTACTGAAAAGGTATAATAGGCTGTTCATTTCATTCTTTTTTGTTTGCTTTTTTTCCATCCCACTCTAGTTTCGGCAAGCAGTCTGGAGGAAAACGAGGATGCGAATGTATCATATTGGAGCCTTCAGAAATGATTGTGGTAAGACAATTTTTTTTTCCCAAATGTATTTAAATCTATTGATGGTTTCAGCAAATTCTTTCTTGTTTTATAGCAGAAAGCTTATTGTAATGTATTCTATAAAATTGCAGCAAAATTGCCTTGATTTCAATTATACCTATGGCTACTATCGTAACAGGAATAGCTATGTAAATTTAATCTAGATGGGTAAATGATGATTAGGTCATTCTTTCTAAAATTATGCTTACTTGAGTTTCAAAAGCCTACCAGTTATGGCTGAGTTTGAGCATTCCTGAGTCAGACAATGATAGACTTCTATCCTGAATGCTTTATTTACATCCCCATCCCCTATTTCATTGCTTCTTACTGGTCAGGCTGGTAGGAAAGGCCCTCTTACTCCTAGCCTTTGCAGTTCCACATAGCAGGAAGGCTTTTAGGTAAGAGGAGAAGGAACATAAGAGTGCTTAGCTGAGCTTGAAGGATAAGGTTTGCAGCTTAGTTGTCATCGACCTTTTCCATGTCCAGGTTTCTTTCTGTTTCTTCAGAGCACTTGCCAGCAAGTTGTGTGTGCTTGTAGAATGTAACTCACTCCTTCCCGGGCCAATGTACACATACTGCCAGCAGTTGAAGTGTTGGGATTGCTCTTCCCTGTAGTGCACACCTGTTTGTACCCTCAAAATGTGGCTGCGAACACAGGAAGATCTCTTTCAACTTTGATCTTCTGAGGTGTTACTAATGGAGCTGGAACAAAGATGTTTGTTGTTCTGAGAAGCCACATGTCTGTTAAGCAGGCTTAGATCTCCAAACTGCTATTGATTTAGCTTCCTTATATCTAGATATGGCAACATTAAAACTAATATTGGATGTTGCCTCTTACTCATTGAGTATGTGAATATTCAGCTTCTATGAGAAATCTATTTCTCACAGGTTACTAACAGCCATGGGTGTATGCCGTGTCCTATGCTGAGTACACTTGCCATTCTTTGTATCATTCCTTCTGTGCAGTGTCGGTCTGATTCTGCTCATAGGCTTTCGTAGTATCCGCAGTATGCCCTTTGCTGCCGCAGATCTTTTAAGCTGCAGTCTACCGTGTCATGAAGCGCATGCAGGTAAGAGTGCAAGAAGCCTGTCTCAGTCCTCTGGAGTGAAATAGTTCATTTCTGTATTCCCAGTTATCCAGTGCCTTCTCAAAGCTGGAGTTTTGTGGGAGCGGTTTGTGCCTTGAGGGGTGCCACGGGACTGCTGGGGTGACGATATGTGCAGCCGTGGCCCGTGAACGCCTCGAGCTCTCCGGTTTGCTGCTGCTGCTTTCCATTTTCTGCCTGATAGCTGCTGCTGCCGAGGGTTTGGTGTGCAGCGTGCCTGTCCGCTGCCTGGAGTGAGCTGAGCCTTGCACCTCGGTACTCCTAGCACCTTGTAGCGCAGAGTGAGAAACGCTCAGATACCTGATCATATATAGACCTTTTGAATCTCTGTAGACCTTAAAGCTGATGCAACAGAGAAAAGAATTTGGTCTGTTTGGACCAGTTTCACAAACAAACCAGTTATACAGCTCTTAGCTGTTACAGCTGGTGCTGCAGACATCACCAGCCCCAGTGTGCTGCTTCCTACAAAAGCCTCATAGGCGGTGGCACGGCGGGAGCAGACTGGAGCGTGTATGGGAAGTGTGTGACTTTCTGTACAGGGCTGGCTGGTGACTAACTCACTGCAAGTGCATTTCCAAGCTTACATGAAATGTATTTCATGGGCAAAATATGAGATAATATAAAATTCTTTGGAAATACCCGTATCCTTCTTTGGTTTTAGCACCATTGTAAAAAAAAAAAACAAACAAACAAAAACAAACAAACAAAAAACCAAAAACAAAACAAAACAAAAAAAACCTTGAAGATGCAAATAGAAGAGTAGCTTCTGTGGAGCATGGGCTACTGGAGAGAAACTGACCTTGTTAAAATATTTAATGAAGAAACTAGTTTTGTGTGTGTATAACTTGGGGAACTACAAACTGTGATGAGGCTGTTTTTTTGAGAGGAACGCACTATTAACATACACCATGTCAGCAACATCAAATGCTGCTGTGTGCTCCTGGAGACAAACGCACAGCTTGGACAACGGTCCTCTGTATTTTAAACTTCTTGAATGTTCTGTAACTGGAATTCAATGCCAATGAAAGCATAGAGACACTTGAAAGTATCTTAAATCTTTCTCTGGAATGTCAGTGTATTTTTCCGGAGGAAAATCAGAGAATTAAAAGAGCAAACTTGTTTCTTCATTATTTTCATATTCATGTTTTACCGGTAAATGCAGCTAAAGATACTATTAACTGTCAGTTCTCTAGGTAGGACTTCAAATGGGGTGGAAAAAAAAGCAGCAGTGTGGTGGCACGCACCTGGCTAATGATCTGCACTAATACCAGGTGTACTTGAGTTTCATTTTCCTGATTAATTTTTATTAATTTACCTAATATTTTTTATTTTCTAATACTAATGAGGTTTAATAAATAATTATTTATCTTCAATTGAAAGGATTAGCTACTCTAATGTAGTTAAGGAATACTATCGTTCTCTGATGCTGGCTGACTTTTTTCTTTTTTCTTTTTCTCCTTCTTTCTTTTTAGAATGTAAATCAGTTTTGTAGCAGGAATCCTCTGGGAACTGACCCATTTTAAAGGCCATAAAATGTGGTCAACTTAAGTTAATGAGGATAACAGATAGTGTGTGAATGGGCATTGTAGCTCATATTTTTGGAGGCTGAGCAATCTATTGAATTAATAATAGGTCCATTTATCACTTAAGAAAATGGCCCACATTTGCAGCATATCTCAGTGTACTGAAGTGTCCTTTCTGTTGCTCCTTGATGCTTTTGTTTTCTTCTTCAGGTTTAAGCATAAGATTTCAGAAAAGCAGTTTGATATTTGGAGGTGGAAAATATTTCATTGCTGGCATGGACTGCAGATGAAATTGAGGACGGTCCTATGATCCTCCTCGATTTTTACGTGGCAGCAAGTGCTGTGGGTGATGCCGACTCCATGGAAGCGTTTTGCTACTGCCAGTATTAAAGGTTAATAAAACAGCCGTGATTAGAAATTAGCCAGTTAAGACACTACTCTGGACTTCTTGTTACTTATTGAAAACGCAGTAGTATGAAGAAGTCTGCGGGGCAGCAGTCCCCATCCGAGGTGGCAGATGAGCGGCCCGGTGCTCCCCGTGCTGCCGTGGCGTGGGGAAGCGCTCCCCCCTCTGCGCCTGCCCTGGGGCCCGGCTCGCCCCAGCCGCGGAGATGCTGAACCCCCCTGTAGGAGTGTTCATCCCGCCTGGGGGTGCGGGGCAGTAGAACATGCTCTCTGCCAAGAGGCGTTTTCAGTTGTCACAGGTGAAGGCACAGCTGAGCGACGGGCGGCAGGGGGGAGCCCTCGCCTGCGTATCCCCTTACCCCTGGCCTACCGAGCATCGTTTCTGTACATTCTTGTAAATTACAAATGATCTGAAGGTCAGCTGGACTCAAAATACTGATGGTGCTGGTGGTACTAAACTGGAAGCTCTGCGGTGTGGAGGGCTTGCCTGCGTTTCTGATTTTTTGTTCTGGTTCCGTGGGCAGCTGCGGCATTGGCCGAAGGGAGCAGGTGGGCTCCGTCTCCAAGTTCCTGCTAGCGGTTGGTTGGTTTGCCTTTCTGCTAACAAATAGTATAGTTATGCTCACTTCTTAGTTTTCAGTTAGAGTTGTGGAAGAAAAAGAATTCAGTCTTTCACTGAGTTTGTTTTAATTTAGTCTTAAAAGTACTTATTCAGTTTAGGACTTCTTAACAATAAGAGTCATGTATTGGAAGAGCCATCAGCGGGCCCTCCGCATCCAGGTCGGGCTGTTCTGTTGGAGAAGCTCAGCGCTAGTTTTAGTTTCTATGATCCTATGAGACTGAACACAGGAAAAATGGAAATAATGCGTTTGTTGAAGGAGCTCATGTAGTGCAGCACATGTACAAAAAATTAAAAAGAAATCAACACAATTTTAGTTACTTAATAGAGTAGCTAAAAACTGAACTTCCTTACTTCTGGAGACCTTCTGTACAGTTTGAGGTCAACACTATTGCTAACTAGAAATCCATATTTTATGCTAGGTGAAGAAGGGCTGTATCCAGTGCCTCACTGCTTTTTTTTTTTTTTTTTTTTTTTTTTATTCTAAATAGCCTGTTTGAAAGGATTTTTTTATTTTCTTTATCTGTTTGCATGCCTTGCATGTTTTTGCATCCTTGTACCATTGTGCTTACAGCAACGCTGCTACTAGATGTCTTTGCTCATTGTCCTGTGCCTTTACAAGTAGGTAGTAAAATCCTAGTGAGAAGTGTGATTGTCCCTTGCTAGGGGAACTGTGCTTTTCTGCTTTCTTTGTTTGACAGCACTGTGATGAGAGGTTCGCTCTTCTTTTAACTATTGTATCTTTAACCTATGTGGTCAATGTATATTTTTCTCTATGGAATTAAAAATAAGGCACAGGGCAAGGCCAGCTGCTTGTACTTTCCTCTGACCTCAGACAGATTTATCTGTTTGGAAAAAATGATGTGGAAAGTAGATGTGATCTTCCTTTTATGATGGTTTAGATGTTTTGGTTACTTTCTTGTTCCTGTCTATTAAGTCTTTTCGGTTTTCATTCCTTTAAACCTTTTGAATTTTAATTTTGAGATAACTTCCCCAAGTATGTGAAGTGAGGGCTGTATCAGACCACCCAGAGGTACTTCTCCTGTTCCAATACTGAAGTCTTAGTCTAGGATTTGGAGGTGAAATCTGGGGATGGGGGCTGGAAATAAAATTGCTGAGGACAGTAGAAACTCCTGTACAGATCCTGGCCCAGCTGCAGCCTATTTGCATGCATGTCTGTTCTGTTTCCTGCTAGGAGATGTTTTTCCAAAACATCAGAAGGAAATGGGAAAGGATGAGATGGCTTTTTATAGAAAAAAGGCATTGTAACTAGTGAAATAAAAACGTTTCATGTTGGATTTTACTGACGAGATAGACTTACCTAATTTTTAACATTTAGTCACAAATAATATCTAACATCAAGATATGAATCAAGTTCTAGTTATTTCTTCATAATCTGCTGGAAGCAATTAGAAGTCAGTATGACATAAGTGAAGCAGCTATTTATAAACAGCTGGAATATTTAAAGTTTTTTAGTTGTGACTGGTACTAGAAATGAGTTACACTTCTAAAAATTACACCAATAAAAATAGGATATAATTCAGTGGCGCTATCAGATTGTAAATACTCAAAGAAATGCTAACTTCTGTGTTGAAGATATGCCTGAAACGAGCAGAGTCTGTAGCTCGTGTTGTATGATGTGTGGGTGCAGAAGGGTTTCTGTTGGTGAGTGACATTGCTAAGAGGATATGTGTGCCTTTCTACTTTTTTCTTTTTTCTTTCTCTTCTTTTTTTTTTATTTTTTTAAAAAAACTGCTTCCTGGAAGGAAACTGTGGCTTCCGGCTCATTGTAATAACGTAGTTCTGAGACATGCAGCAGTGGTTCTCTGAAATGTCTGCAGTCGTTTTCTTGAGAAACGTTTAACTGCTCTGAACTTAATGTCTGTTCCTTCCTCATGAGCTTCATACGGCTCCATCGGCTTTCGGTGATATGGAAGAACTGGATGTTTAACCAGGAGCCTGAACATGTGTTTCAGGTGGAGAACTCCAAAGACAATGAGGAAAACATCTTGCAGAGAGAAGTCCCGCTCAGGCAGTCCCGTCGGAGGTTTAGGAAGATCAACCAGAGGGGCGAGCGTCAGACCATCACTGACAACGTGGATGCCAGCAGTTACCTGTTGGTGAGTCTGCTCTTCCTCGGTCGATCTTGGCATTGTGCTGTCCATGCGGCTGGTTGGCGTTTTGTTTGTTGAGAAAAGCTGGTGAAATGAAATAGTCCATGCGTGTCGTTTTTGGGAAAGCCTTTTTCTTGTTGGGGAGCAGGACAGTGCTTCGGGCTTGAATATCATAGGTGGAAGTGAAGATACAGCTGCTAGTTAGAGAAGAGTGTGGTTTTTTTTTTTTTGTTTTTTTTTGTTTTAGCATTTTTAGTTGAGCACTACAAATAAATCTTAACATGTTGGCTGGACAGAGAAGTGCTCATTTGTGAATTTTGTTACTTTTTGTTGGTTTTACCTGGAGTTTTCTTGTTGAGATGTAGGAATTGGTGACTTTCTTTTTTTCCTTAATAATTTTGAACTATGGTTTGAAATTGAGTCAGTCATGATTGCTGTTCAATACAGTATGAATATTATCATATTTGGTCATGTTTACTTGCTTAAAAATAGCATAGTTGGTAATTCAAGCGTCAAGAAGAGTAAAGACAACTCATTTGCTATTCTGAAATAACATCGCAGCCTATATAATCTGTGCTGTGCGAAGGCACGTACTGCTGAGGGTTTCAAGGCCACAATGCTTTTTTTGAAGGTTTCTCTTTACCATTATTTTTCACGTACAAACTTCCTGCTTGGTAGCAGGGGTATACATGTGATCTAGACAGATTATTTCATTGGAATTAATTCTTCTGGATACTTTGATTTGCTTTGAATAGTAAAGGTTAAAAAAACCAACAGTGCTAATGTTGAGGTACACAAACCTTAAGTAGTCTTCATGCACAGAAAAAAAACACCAAATTCAGTTTCTCCCCTTTTTGTCCCCATCTTCCTTTTTCATCTCCCCAAAAGATACAAAGCCTCTTTTAGTTGATACACTTCAAAATATCTGATGTGTGCAGTTAGGTACAAATTTCCTCTATTTCAGAATAAACTGCTGTTGTTCTCTCTCTGCATGTTGGTAGTGTTGGATCAGGGGTGGTGGGTTTAGACTCTGCACAGCATTAGCATGTCTGTGAGTAGAGGTTACTTTGGTGTTTGTCTTGTAAGCAGAAGAGCGCTCGTTGCTGTGACAGGAAGAGAATATGCCATTTGAAGTGTAACGTGCCCTGCCATCTCATTTCAAGAACTGTCACGTGTGTTGGATTTTATCATTAGTAAGTCATTGACTTTAGTTATTGATGAAATGAGATGTTGGATCCTCATACTCTGGGGAGCCATGCATAAGGCTTTATTAGGAATTAAATTTCAATCTGTGTATGGCAGAATCTGTCTTTGGTGTTTGTGACCATGAATAAGCACACAGAAAATAATTCACAGACTTCAGTGCTAAGAGGAAGAGAATCACAGGAACAGCCAGTGCTGATGCAACCTGTGCAGCTTGCCTGGAGGGGCGCGTGAGAAGGGATTCAGCATCTTCGGTGTAAGAAAGACGAGGTTACGTGGTGGCTTGAATGATTTCAGAGGTGGTCAGTTACTGATGCAAGGAGTCAATGTGGTACACTCACTCACAGGACTGTGATTAGCCAACAAATGATGATCTCACTAGGATTTTTCTTTGTTACCAGTGCCACGGAGTGCGCACGTGTCTGCACATATGTCTCTTGGTGCAAACCTGGTGGCTTCCTCAGAATATGCATACATATTTTGATCAGCATTTGGTGGGAAATGATATAAACTTCTTAAATCAACAGCACATTCCTAAATCTGCTTTTATGCCAGTTAATTAGGAATATATAAAAAGAGTCGTGTTAACACTGTTAGGTGTTTTCCTGGATGAGCGAGTGCTAAGTGGCAAGAAGTAAACAACCACCTTTCCGACAGAAAATCTGCAAGCTGTTGGCTTTTCAGCAGCCTGAATTGAAATACTAATCCTTGCTTTGTAGACTGTAAGCTTCTAATTGGAAAGTGTCATACTCACAGTACTTGGTGTAGCAAAAAAAGTAATTTGTAACTCAACAGATGACTTAAGAAATCAAAACACGATAACCAGTTGCCTGTTTGACAAGTAAATAAGAAATGGGTGCCTATTTTTTCCATATTCCACTATAATCTGACAAAATAATGAATTTTTGTGAGATATGGTTTGTTCTGAGCATAGATTTAACTCTTAACTTTGAGTCTGCTTATACGTGACTCTTGGTTCCCAATGGTCTTGAAAAACAGGCTTTGTAGTGTAATCCTTTGTGTCGGCCCATGCGAGAATGGGCAGGGTAAGGAGGAAGGTTTTTGAACAAAACTTTCATTTGACAGGAACATGCAGTAACATTTCTGCCAGAGTGGGAAAACTGTTTACAAACGTGCCAGCAGTTTTCCTCTCTGGAATAAGACTTGTGTTTCAGTCTCCAGCCTCTTGCTAAATGCTTGTTGACAGATGCTGAATGGGGCCTGATGGACCTTTTGTGAGCCCTGCTTGCTCAGGGAGGGCTCGATGCTTTCCAGCACTCTGCAAGGCATTCAGCTGGGCTCCAGTGGTACAGTGTTAGAATCCTCAGCGTAACGCTGTTTAAGGTTTTAAATGCCTAATGTCTCGGGTACGGGTAGTTTTCTGCTTTCTAAAGAAAACTTAGATACTATAGATATTGAAATTTGGTGTTACTTTATCCCAGCTCAGAATTTTTTCCTTTCACGATTATACAGAAGATTTCTTGTGTTTGCTTTTAAGGGGAGTTACCTATGTAACTCCTTAAAATGTAAATCTCTGCGCATTAAATACACTATGATTAGTATTTATGATTAAAGTTAATCTTTGTTTTTATAAAAACATTACCCATTAATTTGTGACATGAGCTTGCATCTACTGCTCAGTGTGGAGCTCCCTGCTTGTTATACCTGGAGCTCAAGCTGCAGAAATCCCTGGCTATGAAATACAGATTTGGATGCAGATACTTATAAGTAATATTTTAAATGATTGTTACCATCTTTGAAGCCCTTCCTTTCTCTTCATGCCTCTTAAGTAAAAGAGCCCTAGTACTGTACTCCTTTGCTACATTTTTGTGGTTCGTAGGGCAGTGTTGTTTCACAAGAGCACTGGACTCTTGCGGAATAAGTATTTATAGCTGGGGGGTCTGCAGGAGTGGTTTTGGTGTGTTGTGGTTGGTTGTTTGTTTTTTTTTTTTTTTTTTTTTTTTTTTTATTCCAGTAAAATACAGTGAACATATGCTGGCAGTGTTCTTTCTTCTCACTCAGACTGAACAGGTTTATATTTCTGTTTATATCTTCAAAGCACATAATGACGTGAATTTGTTCTCGCAAGACTTATGTAAGGAGGAATGCTAGGCTTGCTCTCCTTAGGTAGGTGAACAGACTGAGGTCTGGCTTCCACTTGCAGGGATGTGCAGTAGCTGTGTCAAGGTGCTGCTGGCACTGGTTTTTTTTCCCTTCTACAGCATAGCTAGCCAGTGAGATCCTGAGCATAAACGTGTATTTGGAGGAAGGCTTCTCAAATGTGTCTTTTCCAGGACACAAAATAGCACCGCTGCCCACAAAGTGATGGAGGAGGTGGCTCTGTTGTGGGTCAAGTTCAAGTCAAAGGCCATGGTGTCAGCCTGAGCACATGTGGCCAGTTGTCTACCTGGGGCAGCTCTGGGCATCCCTGTAGTTACATGGGATCTTTATCCCTGGGAATTTCTGGCCTCTGTTGCCTTTCTCAATTTTTTCACTTAACTGTCTGAATCCTGCAGGTCCCCTGCAGTGCTGTCCTGACTTGGGGGGTGGTGGTCACTGTGTGTGAAGCTGGGGTCATTTGAAGCAAGCTCTAGTTCAGACTTAATGGATTGGAAAGAAATGTGCCATTAGTATTAATTATACCTGCTCTTGTTTCAAATCTGATTTGTTAGCCTGATGATGTATCTTTTTAGGGGTATGCATTCTGTGCATGTTAGTGGCTGTAACGTAGATAAGCATCCAGACAGGAACTACGGTCATGCAGCAGGGCATTATCACATCTGAGATAAATACTTAGTAATTTCTAGTTCTTGGTCTAGTTCTCAACCTGATAAATAATGCAGCTATGTTTCTTAATTACAAAAGAAAAAAGTAATTGTGACTGTCTTTGCTCAACTATGTCCCAAATGTTTAGTACCATGCAGCAGGTGCTTACAAAACTACATCCAGACTAAGAACAGGTATCTTTCTTATGTTAACACTTTTAGGAAAAAATGTTTAATGGTAGTTCTGGTGCTTGATAAAAGTTAAACTACTGTTTTGATCTTGGATCAAGTAGTCGGAAATTAAATGGTTCAAATATTTATCTTCACAATTAAAAAATAAAAGCTGAGATAGTAAGTTTTGCACTTCCATTTCTTGCAGTCATCAAACTCAAACAGGTTTAAAAACTTGATACAAATTTCTGCATCACCCTCAAACCTGTAAACGCAAATCTTTTTTTATTTGAGCAAAGTTTTTTCTAATTTGTTACCTACATACATTTTTGACAGTTCTGAATTTTTAAAATGAAGACTATATATTTCTAAAAATAGTGCATGTATGTTGTAATGCATATTTCTATAGAGTTGTGACAACATTTTGAATGTTTTCAATTGTTAGTTCATTGTAGAGTACAAAAAAGAAATTTGTGCCAATTTTTTTTTTTACTCTCGTAAGAGGATGATGAGGTTTAAAAGATTTATTATAATATTAAGTTTTATGGACAGTATCTTAATACTTGCATCATGTAAAAAATTTCCTGGAGCCTTGTAGGAGCATTTATCTTCAGAGAAGTCTGTCACCAAAGACTGCTTGAGTGGCAAGTTTCTTGTTCTTTGATCATTACTTAATGTAATCCTGTCAGAGGCTGGAGTTAGCATAGGGTATCTCACAATTGTGGGAAGTTAAGTCACATTTCAATATACTGGATCAAACCCATTAGGTTCTTTACCATCACTAATCCTTTCCCTTTTAAATGCTATAAACCACTATAGATCTTTTACAATCTATTTTTAACTACCAGGTAAACTTCCTAAAATGGTACCTTTTATTGGTCTAAACCAGCTGAGACTGACTTACAGCATGCCTCCAGCTGCCTTCTGTTAAACTTGGATGCAATATCCGCTGGCATCTGTTTATTTGGGATATCGGTTAACTCTAATGAGGCTGTGGCTGATCTGTGAGTGGCTAAAATCACTTGTTCTTGAGCTGCAGGAGGAGTCTCTTTTCAGCTCGTTGCTTTTTAATGTGTTTATGTCCAAGCTTCCTCTTTTTGACACTTAAAAAATGCTTGACAGAATTTTAGCTTTATTAACTGACAAATCAGAAAAAGGTTTGGGTCTTGCTGAAGCCCATGAGTCTTGCTGTGTACTAAGTGGGTACAGAAATGAATGCTGTCGGTAGCTTTCTGGAGGCATTGTGTGATGCAAAGCGATAACGCAAGTTCCTTCTTCCTGACAGTGTTTTCACAACATGAGGATTTTCTCTATTCTGATTTCCATCTTAAATTTTGCATGGCTGGGTTGGATCCCAGCTCACAGGTGCTCAGGAGGAGCCACAGTGCAGGACCCTCCCTTGGCCCGGCTGTCTGGGCAGGATGGGAACTTGGTAAGAGCCCGGCTGCGCAGTCGCTTGTTTGCAACTTTTTTGAATTTCTGCTCTTTTAAGTGTTTTTCTTGCATCTGTGATCAAAACCCAGCAGTGTTTGCAGCGTGTTCACGTCCTGAGCAGATGAGTTCAGGTCTGTTGTGGCCAGCGCCTGAAGGGAGCCGGCCACAGCCCCTGGCCCTTGGCGAGGAGAGGGGGCTCAGCCCCCGGCTCTCTGGGAATCAGGATCCCTGTCAGACTGCTAGGCTGCTCTCTGGGGGATGGCAATGAGGTAGCAGTTGGGCAGCTCTGTTACCAAGGGATGTCACCCAGGTACCTGTTCCCCGGCTAAACGCTGCTTCACCAGTGGGGCTGGGGACAGCCCCTGGCACAGGAGCCCGTGCTTGGCATCTGAGCTCGCCCTGGTCTGCCAAGGCGGCTGCCCCCGGGCGCTTCCCTCTGCTGTTGTGAGCAAGGGGGAAACTGCCAAGTGCACCTTCGCTTATATTTTATTGTATGTATTGATTGTTAGTGGGTTTTTTTGTCTGCTTGGTCTGTCAGCAGTGTTACTGTCAAGGACTCCTTGAAAGTCTGTTGCTGGTTGTGATGGTTGTTAACAAAACACCAATCCTCAAAATGTGCTGTGCATTGAAAATCTTCCTAGGAATTTCCATAGACCACTGGTGCTCCCCAAACCAATTAATGAGCGTCTGTAGCTACCAAAGAGGATGGACTTGGACAGGATGTACACAAAATAAAAAATACTCACTGAAAATACTGCCCTCCAGTTACAATCTGTGTTTTTCAGATTAAAAGTTTATTTTTGAAAAATTACATATGCAACATGTAAACTTCAATTTATCTATAATGAAAGTGGTTGTAGTTATTGCAAACTTACTCAGGCGTTTCCCTGAAGATTTTATAGACTTGACAAGCAGATTATAGCTCAACTGTGAATTACAGAAATTGCCTCCGTTTGGAGGTGACATGTGCAGCTGTTTAACAGCATTTAAGGGTGATGCACAAATGAAACTGCATCAAACTGAAACTAGGGAGGATATATTTTGAGCGGGCACCTGTATTTACTCAGCTGTCACTGCTGGCAGTAGTGTACAGCCCTTCCCATTGCCCGTGGCAGTGGGTGATGGCACTGTGTTGGGATGCGGCATCGTTCTGCAGGATGAATGGACATCTTCCTGCTCCGCCAGGCTCCCAGCTTCGGTCCCAGAACAAGATCCCAGGTTGCTGTTAGGGAGAGCTACGCTGTGAGGTTGCCAATAGAATCATCAGGTCTGTGTAATAGGACTGGCTATAATAGTAACAGGCCTGACTTACCCATCTTTCACCTTTTCATACAGCTGAAGAAGCAGCTAATTTTTGCCACGTGAACACATACATATTTTGCCAACTGCTTTAAAGAAAGTTTCTCTCCTCCCCCCCGCCATATTTTTCTGCTCTTCTCTTGCCTCAAAGACCTTTTTTTTTTTTTTTAAAAACCTCTCTGTCTCAAATAAGATGAGCACTTAATTGTACAGCCGCTTCATGTCCAGGTGCTGGTGAATGCTGGAGTGACAGTCAGCCCCATGACCCCGGTATCATCCCTGCAGCAGGTTTGTGTTACCCTCCCCTTGCTCAGCAGAGCAGCAGAGCTGCACTTGTCTGTGTGATAATTCAAGAAGAACTTGTGGATATTTTTGCATTGCTTGCAGTTGACACATACCAGTGTTTTTACAACTGATCACTTTAACCAGGAAGCCCAGAAACATTTGTAAACAGATCCTGAGCACAGTCTGTCTGTTGCAGGGAAATCTCCCCTCTATGTTAACTGAGATTGAACTGGAGAGTTGTTCAGACCTTGACCTAAGCTGGTGCTGACAGTGCTGTGGGTGGGGTGTACTGTTGTTGTTCTGTGGCAGCTTGTAGCAGAAGATCCGAAAATTCTAGACACTTTGCAAATTAACACGTATAAGAAGTGGAAATTTGGGTCATTATTGGTATCCTTTCCATACAATAATCAGTTATTCTCCTTTAACTGCATGGACAAATTTATACCGTGGCAGAAATTAACTCAGTTCCTTGGAAAATGCCTGAGAAAATATTGTATGTATCATGTTCAGAGAGTTAATCTCTGTTTTGATGGACTCTAAGGGATGGGGTGGCAGTTCCACAGTCATTAGTTCTTTATGAGCAGCCTCTTAAGCTAACTAGATGAGAATGATGTGGAAGGGTTGTGCCCACTGCTCATAATTGCATCGTGTCACTTGGGTGGTTGATGGTAAAAAGCAGTGCTCTGCACCCCAGAAGGGCATCTCAGCCTTTTTGGGGACTCGTATGTAAAAGGTTTTTGAGTTGCAGTTCTCTGTCAAATCCTTCTTTGTAGCATTATTGTTTCAGTCTTTTCAAATGACATATTGAGTGGCTTCTTGTAGAAAACCGACAGGGTAGTAGCCGGCAAGCTGGTCGCCTGCATGCAGGGAGATGGTAGCGTGCGTGGATCTGTTTTCTTATTTCCTGTCTTCCATCTGGGCTGTTTCTGTTCAATATGCTGTACTGAAGTGTAGCAGCCTGGTTGTATTCTCTCTCATTTGTAGGCAACTCAACCTTTCACTTGGGTTTAGGTTTATCGTGCCTTAGAGAGAAGCAGTCGTGTGAAGGGTCACTGTGGTTTCAGCCTGAAGAGTTGTAAGCTTGAGTTGCTGGGTTGAATGTCACATAACACTGAAGGTTGTCTTTAAAGGACTGTGATGGTGTTGCTTTCAACTTTGTATTCGAGTTAAAATGGTTTTCTAATTTAGAACATGAAAATTCACATCAACTCAGTCATGTTCTTCCGAAGCCTTCTGGACCAGTTTAGGGGCTGAGAACATCCTGAGCAATTTTCAGTTAAAATCACCATCAGAAAATGTCAGTGCATAATGCAAGCATTTGAATGCCCTGTTTTCCTTGAAAAACTTGGCATGAAAACCACTATCTGTATGAGAGAATAGCTAGAAGAATATCTCTGGTTTTGGCATGGAACTGATTGCTATCTAATGACATTTAACAGCATTTGTAATTTTACATTTGATATGTGGAAACTTTTTCTTAATGGGGATATATTTGACAGATGAAATACTTGATACAGTTGATTAAATGAAGCCTCTGGCTAAATGGGACCATGGCTGTAGCTTAATTCCTTGTTGATACTTTGTTCTTGCAAGTCAGAGTTGCTTTCTCTCACTGAGTGTTTGTGTTCTGTATGACTAAGGTTTTAGTTTAAGGTGACGCGGCCACAATGCCTGTATTGTCTTTATGAGTTTGATTTTATTTACTGCAAGGTTTGGTTACCAGTTGTGGTTTGCCAGCCTGGGCTGTAAGCGTGGCACCTGGCCCACCCGCTGCTTTGTTAAGGTCAGTTCTTGGACTGGGTGAGGGTAACTGGGCTCTGCTGTGGTCTTGCTCTTGGTGGAAGGAGGGACCCCAGTTGATGTTGGAGGGGAGGGAATTTCCTGTAGCATACTCGGCTTCCTCTTTTTTTAAGGTGATAAAGGGCTGTGTCATACCAGAAAATGAGAAATTTTGGAAATCTCTAGGCTGCAGTGCTTTGTCTGAGCTGTGCTGGGGTCTGCGCTGCACTTCCCCAGCGCGGCACACTTGATGATCTGCGCGTTGTGCTGCGGTTACCCTGTTAGTAAACCCCTTGAGGGTATTTTTGCCGGTGCCTTACCCACCCCTTTCTCCCCTGTTCAGTGGCCTCGGGCTGTGGCCTAGGGACAGCCTTGGCCCAGGGACAGCCAGGATGCCTGCGCTGGATCGTGCCCGAATCCAGGCAGGTCTGTCACAAGCAGCAGCGCGGTGCCGCCAGACACGGGTCTGTTCCCAGGGAAAAAAATGTTCATGAGATGTCGTGTCTGAGAGGATGTGTGTCACATACACTCTTGAAGCTGGATGCCCTGACACTAATAAAGGAGAGCTGACTGTCCAAAATCACCCTTGCTTAGACAGAAACTTAAAAATTTGGAAGGACACAGATCCCTCCTCCCTTCCAGCTTTCAGGCTTCCAGTTTGGTGTTAAACCTCAAGAAAAATGACAGAAGAAATACTGGAAGTGGCATTTTAATAATTTTTAACCTCATCTGTGGAGTTAATGTATTACTTTCAAGGTCATTTAATCAGAGACCTTTTTCTTGAGAGGTATGCTGGTACCTTATGTTCTAAATAGTCTTAATCTGCTCATTTTAGCTTGAGACAACAGTTTTTATAAATGAGGGAAGAAAAAAGGGGTATTTTGTGTTGTCTTTCATATCAACTTCTGAGGATGAAAATGCATATATACGTTGGTGGGCTTTGTAATTTCCAAATGTGAAACTCCAGCTGGTTTCCCAGTACGTGGCAGCCGAGGAAATTACAGCCGGGTCCATGCTAGGTTTAGGCTGTGATTTCAGTTTTGAGACTAGGTTGAAGGTAACTTTTAGTGAGCAGAATTCTAAATGTGTTTGGGAAATTTTGCTGTGGAATATTAGAGATTTCGTTCTTTCAGTATTTCTGGGTGGATGCAGTCCCACAGACTGACCCTCTGGGGTTTGTTTCTACTCCTCCTCATCACCAGGGATTTTTGGGTTGTGTACCTTCCCAAACTCGGTGCCCCTTGCTGAAATGAGATGTCAGGAAGGAAGGGAGGAGCATTATATGAATCGTCTCGGTTCAAACCGTAGAAATGAACTTTCTGTTTGAGTCTGTAGTAGAGGGGCTTCCCCCTTCCCCCCGTGCTGGCGTTGTCCCTGTTTACGATGCTGATCATGCTGCTGCCCGACTCTGCAGAGAGTGTGTGCACCGACAGACAGAGATCTGCAGGAGAGTGCTGTAATTTATAAACATATTTAAGAAAGTATTATAAATCATGTAAATCTGAATTGCTGCAAATAGGAGATGACCTGTCCATCCTTAACACAATGGCTGAAAAAAGATGGTTGTGGTAGTGCAAAAGCGATGGAGAAATTGAATCCATGGTGCCTTTTTATTGTTCCTTCTGTATTGCCGGTGCTATATTTAGAAGCTTACATCACTTCAGGGATGGTGACAGTCTCTGCCCTCCCTCTCCCACTCCCTCCTGCTCTCCCTCGCTCCTTCCCTTAGAATGGGTTGTGTTTTCATACTACTTACAAGTCCTACAGATCTTTCGGTAGGATTTTTCTACAGCCTGTTAGTAAGCGCTACCATGGAAAGCGATGTATGTAAGGATGCGGTTGCACCACGTAATGTCACCCTGAAGGGGAATGGGAGCTCGTGGTGCTGCTTTCCCTGCCTCCGCTTCCGAAAAGGGTCAGGATGAGGGTGGAGAGTTGTATTTTTTTTCTTTTTCTCCTTTAAACAGGAATTCCTGACAAGCCCTGATGAGGGGCTAACCTTGCCACGGAAGTACGATGATTAATTTATGATGCTTAAGTTAAATGGCGGGGAGAAATCAGAGAAGCATGCCAGTGACACTGAACCAAGCGAGCTGTGCTGGCGTAGCAGGGGCTGCATGTAGCTCACACTGCAGCTGGCTCTGCATGCTGCACCCCGTGCTCCCCATCGCCTGCCTTTCCAAAAAGATTTAAAGTACTCCAATATATTGAAATAACCTCTAGATGCAGGTGCCCTTAATGCTAAAATATTTCTGCGTTATGCTGCTGTGCTTGGCAATTCCCACTTGCAAAACTGTGTTAAAATGAATTATTTTAGTCTGAAACGTCTTTGCCCGGGTGGGTGCAGTGACGGATTGCTTTCCAAGCAGCTGGTCTCCTTCCCCAGCCCCCACTGTGGGCTCCGAGTCAGGATGCTACCTTAATTTGCTCCCCCCATTTTGAGTACAGCAGCTAAGGTACCCGCTCATAGCTGAGCACCATTGCAGGGGGATGTGGCAGGGGACAGCGTGCCCGCAGCTGCCTGGGTCTGAGGACAAAAGGACAGAAGTCTGCAAGCCCAGCCCTCAGACCCAGGCCCCGCGGCTCGATGGCACGCCGGCGGCTTCTGCCTTCTCAGCCAGTGCCATGATGGCTTTGAGATCAGCCTCGTCCTCCCCGCCGGCGCTGCACAATGGGCTTTTCTTTCCCTGACTGATCAGGAAAAAGTACTGCTGCTTGACGGGTACCTTCTGCTGCCAGCTGCGAGTGCTCTCTGCCTCTGCAGAACTTCGATTTGTGGTGTCCTTAAACAAGAGAAGACTCTAATCCTGCTTAACTGTACGTGCATTTAAATTATGAAAGGCCTTACTAGCCTTTTAAAAACATCCCATTTTTCAGTGACTTACTCTTGTTAGGCAATTAGAACATGCAGATTTATTTAACAGTTGGGAGGATTCAGATAGCAGTATGGGAGGATAAAGGGAATGATGCATAGAGATGTATGGAGTGGCATTTCAAGCATGGTAAGAAATCAGTGCTAAGAAACAAAGACCACCTTTAATTCAGAGGCTGAAAACTGAAGGGTTTTTTCCTTAAGATTCTCTGAAAACTTCAAACGTGGCTTAAAATGAGACTGGCAATTTACTGTTTGTGATTCTGCCTGGTGCTGCAGTTCTTCAAGTATTTTGATTGCGATCACTGTGGAGCAGCCTTTGTATTGGATTTTTTTTTTCTTCCCATCTCAGAGTTGCTCTAGTTTTGAGGTTTTTTGGGGTTTGTTTTTTTTTGTTGTTAAACAAACGATTTATAAAAACTTACAGCTTTGCGCCGCAGGGAGCTGGGGCTGCAGAAATGTGTATTTAAAAAAAAAAGAAGAAAGAAAAGGAAAAAAAAACCCACAAACCCCAAACAGAAATGAGTGGGGGGTTGCCCCAGAAGCTGGGGTGTGGAACTAGGTCAGGTTTTCCCCCCCGCTTGGGGCGGCGCGGGCTGGCAGGGCTACGCAGAGCTGGCTGCAGCCCCCCGGGACCACCGCCGCGCTCATTGGCAGGGCGGCAGGGGGATGATGTCATCTTCACTTAAAGGCAAAACTAGAAGGAAATAGAATTTTGTTCCCATTATTGAGCTCGTGTTTACAGTAGCTGTAAAATATGGCATCCGTGCCAAAATCTGTAGTGGATTGGATTTCATGCACAATGCAGCGAGTTTAAAATGCAGTTGGGAGATGAATATCTGCCCCCTTAGCCGAGGGATGGAGTTTGTGCGCTATCGGCGTGCGTGCAGGCAGGGAGAGGTTTCCTTTAGCTGGGTGGGTTTTCTTTTCTCCTTGATGTAAATTGTGGTGGTGATAACTATAATACAGGTAACGCTGCATAAAAGTATTCAGATGCTTGTTGCTGCTGAAGATTTATCAGTATGGCATCATATTTGATGTTTAAGATGCTTCTGAATGCAATTTTGTAAATTATTAGAAAGGATGTGGTACAGTCATGTAAGGTGAAGCTGACATATCTAGCCTATTGTTTAGTATTGAAGAAACAGTAAAAGAAACAGCTGTTTGTATGCGTGGTGTAGTGCATTTTAAAAATCGAAAGTAATTACTTAAAATTCTTTCAGCTTTTAAAAATCAAATCAACTTTGTTTGCAAATTTTGCAAGTGCAGGAATGAAGTTCTGACTTTCCTTTACATTTAATACAAATTAAACCCAGTAATGTTTATGAAGCCTTGTTCCATCTATTATTTTTGTTGTCTGAGGGAGATTAGATAAATTCAGACATCAATACCAATTGTATTTTTTTCCTTCTAGGACAGTTTTGGAAGGTGCTAGGGGAAGGGGTTTTTTCTTAGTTAAGGTGCAGCTCCTATCATAACTTGGGTTATATGCTCGGAAGAATTCGACTTCTGGATGACTGCTGCAAAGAGCCGTTGGTTTGAGGCGGGGTGGGGTGCTGTTGGTGTAACTTGGCTTTCAAAATGTGAGAATCTTCTTCCATGTGCACCTTGGCAAGCAGACGAAAAAAAGCTTTCTGTGGATTGTCTCAAACCACCTGATTAAGTATTCAAGAATAAGCAAAGAAACAACAGAAAAAAGGGATTTTTTTGGCCCTTACTGTTCTAACTCTGTGTCTGCCACCAGACCACTCTTGGAAGCTCCTCTTCCCTATGGGAGGTATGGCCATCAAGGGCTAGTTTTATTTTGGAGAATTACCCTCGAGTCTGAAGCAAAGTGGGAATAATGAGATACAAGGTGAGGAGATTTCTTTCCAAAGAGAGGACGATAGAAACAGTGAGTGCCCCTTCTTGCAGGTGAAGTAAATAATCCAGAGTACTAAATACTGGCTGTAACAGAGCCAGCACCCTCTGCCCCGTCCCTTTCTCTTCTGTGCTTTCCTCCCTTCTTGCATGGTAGCAGAAGTCATTCGCCTTCTAGGAATTGAAAGCATCGCGGCAGTCCCAGCTCAAAGGTGGGGGATCTCATAGGTGCTTCCTCAGAGCAGCTCACCAGCAGGCTGGGCTGCCATCCAAGATACTGTGCTGCTTGCAAATATTTCAGTTTTTAGCTGCAAAAAGAAATTATAAAACTAAACTGGCTGCTGCAGATTTAAGGCAGTTCTTGTTAGAAACAGAATTGGGCTTGGGGTGGGGTGGGGTGGGGGGAGAACCACCCACCAAAACTTTCAGCATGGTTTCAAAACCATTAAAATTATGAGAATTATAAACACCCCCTTTCAGTAAGAAATTTACTTCTTATTCTAGACAGAAATCTTCTAATGAATGTGTAGGATGAGAAAAATGTTGAGGCTTCTATGTGACATACATACATAAAAGCAGAAATTACTTTATTGTGAACTGGTTATGGGTGTATCTATGCATGCATGTGAATGTCTGCAGATATTTATTTTACTTATTTCTAAATTTGGATGCTAAGATTAGAAATAGTCCACCTAAATGCTGTTGAAAGTGTTAATAAATGTATGAGATTGTTTTGGGTTTTTTTAATGATTTAGCAAAAGAAAAATATTCGGTGTTACAGTAGCTGCATTAATAGATCATAAAATGATATAAAACATAATGTGGAGCAGGGGTGTTTTGCTGAGCAGTAGTTGTACTGATATGTGTGTTTATATTAGGTCAATAAAGATGCTCTGTTGGCTGCATCTGCAGATACAGTAGCCAATTGATCTAATGCAGTTTCTAAAGGCTTTCTATACAGGTGATGTCATCCTTTTAGCTCGGTTCCCCTCCCACTCTCTTTCCTCCTTATTAGATATTTCATCTTGCTGCGGAGCATCCAATCGATGGGAGCTTCTCCTGAGGGAGCTGCTGAGAAGCAAGCAAAGATAGTAGGAATTAGGACTCCAGCAGTCAGTCTTGCTGTAGCCATGGACATACTGTTTTGTTGTGCATTACAGAAATGTTTTAATTGGGAAAGCTAGGCGTGGATTAACTGTGGTATCTGGCTGATGCATTAGAATACTAAGCAACACTGCAGAGTTGTAAACTGCATTAAAAAAAGGAGGGGGGGGGTGTCAAAAGAGAAGAAGGTTTGTATTGCAGAGGCTTTTGATACATTCCACAGTACAAACCTGTTAGAGCATATATCCTGGAGCTACAACCCGGACACTAATTCAATTTTTGCAGTTATGATGGACCAGAGTATAAAGAAGAAACTTTAATATCCAGAGTGTGGGATTCCTGAATCGCCTAAGACTCTGAAGAACCTTTGCAAAATTTCGTCTACAATATGAATGTGAAGTTTTCGAAAAGTGGACCTGAAGATAAGCCACTTGTAAATGCATTTTAGTGAAGAGAAAAAAGGAATTTGAAGAATTCATATCTCACCTTTTAATGTATTGTTGCTTTAACCTGCAGTTCTAATCCATTTCCAGAATTAATTCAATTTTAGCAGCACTTTTTGGGTGCATGCCTCTTGCCTGGGGGAATGTATGGATATTTGTATTTGAAAAGCTAGGAAACATTTTGATTTGAATTTATGTGCTTGTTAAAACTGGAACATTTTTATAGGAATTGCTGCTGCTGCTAACTCACTGCAATACTGAAAACTACTCAGATATAGTGGAAGCTGTAATCGAATTCAGTGTGAAATTCAAGCCTGAGAAGTTGCATACATGTACATTTGCTGCTTTGGTTTATGATTTTGAAAGAGAATCCAGAAGGGATTTTGCTCAGTGTTTTTCTTCTGTGGCTTTTATTTGAGAAAGGAAACTTTTCTCCCCCAGCCTAGAAATGGCTTTTCTTGTTCGGTGTTATGCCAACTGCCTGCAACCGTGGGCCTCCAAAGTAAGTAAGATTTTGTCTGTGCTGCATTTCTCTGACATGTATTGACAACCGTGGTGCTATTTGAATGTTCACTTCTCCTCCGAGCGGCCCTCAGGGTTTGAGATGCTGGACTCCTGGCTGTGCATGGACTGTTCTTGTAGAATTGTTTCTAATCAGGAAGGGGGGACCTTGAAATCTTGGAATTGTCTTAAATACAAATAGCTTACAAATTAACAGGCAGTATAAAAAATGCTGTTTGCTTATGAAATGTGTAAAGCTTGCTTTTTAGCCTGTGAATATGAAGTAAGTTATTATCCAAATGTAACATTTTTATGAGTGCATATTTTGCTAACTTGAAAATATTGGTATGCAAACACACGGGTGTTCTAATTTTCAAGCTGTATGAAGCTGTGCTGCTTGTTTCCTTTGTGCAGCATTGTGAATTTGGTTAATTATTTAGCTGAACTATGTAATTACAATTAGCTTTAAAGGACACAATTTATTTTGTGTGTCTGAAGATGCAGTATTTTTGTGAAACTGGGGAGGAAAGGGTGTTTCTTTTAAAGGGGGTAATGAAATCTAGAACATTCAAGCAAACCTACCTATTGAGGTAAAAGCCTTTAAAGAAATTTAAAAATACACTATTTGTCAGGCTTTTACTATTTGGTATGCTCAGTCAGAACATTAGCGGAGTTGCCGATATTTTATTAATGCTACTGCGAAGAAGTAGTCGCCTACGACATGGGAATGGCTTTATAAACCTGAGGCCAGGCATATATTAATTATTATTTATCATGATTTTGTATTTATATTGTAGTCATACAGGCTGGATAAAGATTGTGCAACTTTCTTGCACGTGAGAGCTGGCAGGGTTTGAAGGCAGCAGGCAAAACGCTTGTGCTCTTGACATAGTGAGACACAGCGCTGACTTTGGAGCAAGAAATTTGCTCTTGACTCCGGTCCCAAAAAGTTTAGTTTCTAAGTGACGTGAGGGTGTGGGGTGGCACAAGGGAGACGCGCAGCGGGGTGCGTGGGGTCCCTGTGCAGGGTTTTCCCTGTTTGGTTTTCGTGTCTGATACACTACGAGTTCCATTTACATTTTATGGGGGCGAAAGTGCTGGGCTTCAGGGCTTCTGTATGCAGCTGCCAAACTCAACGTGTGAATAAG
Source organism: Falco punctatus (assembly GCF_963210335.1). Taxonomy (NCBI): domain Eukaryota; kingdom Metazoa; phylum Chordata; class Aves; order Falconiformes; family Falconidae; genus Falco; species Falco punctatus. The sequence goes on along the minus strand of NC_137588.1, from coordinate 62,996,364 downwards.
CAGATGTACGTGGGGCTGAATTCTGGCTGTTTCGTGTGTGCTGAGCCCACCGCATCGTCAGGTGGAGCGGAGCTGCGGGCTCTCGTTGCCTTGGAGGGACGATGGGCGCCGTGTGCTCAGCCAGGTGATCGCGGCTCCTCGCCTTGGTGTTCCTGTGGCTGACGCTGGCCTCTTGGTATCGTCATCCGTGTCTCAAGTATACATGTAGGCTCTTTATCTGTCTTCCCTTCCTACTCAGCAGCCATGGAATACGAAAGGATGAGTTTACTTAATGTGGTCTTACCTGTACCACCCTTGTTAAGGAGGTCTGAATGTGCAATATTGCTTTAAAAAAATGGGAATGCTTAGTCACGTTGGTGCTTCAGCTGAGATTGCACTTTCTGTAGAGTTTGGGCCAAAGTGAGAAACCGCAAACAAGAAACCCTGTACTCAAGTAAGGCTTCAGTGTGGGTAAAATAATAATAATGTTAAAAAAATTGTAAAAGTTTTTGGTCTCCGGTGTCAGCTCTATGGACCATACCCAGCAGATTGCTGCCATACCAGTCAAGCCATTTAATCACTCATTTACTATTCATAAATGAAATGGTATAAAATGTTGGGGAAGAGGAGGCTTCTTTTTTTCTTTCTTTTGTTTTCTAAGTCTGATGAAAACAGATTAACTGGTTTTGCATTCCAATCCATAGCTAAAAAAATCCGTCTTCATTTTTTAAACAACAAAAAGACAAGCACCTGTAGTCCTCTTCTGCAAAACCCTGCTAAGTCCCCGAAAACGCCTGCAAGCCCCCCCCAGACCTTTAAACTGGTCTGTTCATAGTCTTCTGCAGCTCTGAAGGGAAATGTGCATGGGACTGAACACGCTGATGAGGTGAATTATATCAGAGTTTGTTCCATTTTGGTTTTATCTGAGCTTTGTGCCACAAATCTGTTTCTAGGACAGGTATGTTAGAATAATACATATTATAGCAACATAACTGAGGTCGGAATTTTAAATATGCAGGTTTATAACTTTTAACTTGAAAATTTCAAGTATTTTATGGTCCTAGTTTCAAAACAGTATCATTTCTTGCTGTAAAGCAGCGAACGCCTGAGTTTTCACTTGCTTTCTCAGTGATTAAGTTAGAAATTTTAGATTATGTAGATATCTGTCCCAGAATTTACTTACTTAGTTGCTTTTAAACTGGTATTGGACAATATTCTGAAAATGGGCTGTTGACTCAGTTGTAATTATAGCTGTCATGAACGTGACAGTGTAATGGTACATCTGTTTAATCAGAGTGAGATGAAGTCATATTTCATATGACTAATCAGAAAGGTAAGCTTTCGTGAAGGTATGTAAAGGAGAATACTTCTGAGGGCTAACCTTAACCGAAGGAGGTTAGCTTGTGTGCCTGTGGGGTGGCTGGCAGGAGAAGCCAGTTTTAGGAGCTCTGCCACTGCCCGGAAGGTACTCGGAGCGTAAGGAGCATCTGCAGCAGTTAGCATTGCTCACCCCCCTCATCTCACAGAGACTCTATTGCTTTTTGGCTTCTGAAAGCAAGAGGGACAGAGCAGAGTTCTGTAGAGTCATCAGTGTAATCTTGTTTTCTGCATAGAGCTGCTGAAAGGAGGATAAACTGGGAGAGAGAACGGTGCTTTTCTGCAGCACACCGTTCTCAGCCCTTCCGTGCAGGCTCTTGTAGAGGTCAGTGGTGTTCCTCAAGACTATGCTGACGCTTGGGAAGGCGTCCAAGAGCGATCACCATCTCCTCTGCAGGGAGATGACGATTGTTCCTCTGTCAGCTGTCAGAGGTACTGGAGGTACCAGTACCGGGGCAGGACTGCACATCATAAATGGTCTCTGCCCCATGGACCGTACACTTTTGGAATGGTAGGCTGTGGCAGATGAGATAATAGACGTAGGCATCCTTAAGCCGACAAGGTTTGTATGATAAGCAACGAGGAGTGTGGCCAGCAGCAATCAAAGCAGTCCCAGCTGTCAAGCTACTGTGACTTTGGAGGAAGATGAAGGAAGGTTGTGGGCTTTGCCTTGGTCCCGTGGAGATCTGCTTCCACACACTGCTTGTATGTGTGAGGACGAGGCATTCAACTTACATTAAACAAAATTCCTCTGATACCAATGCAAAATTTTAAAGCAAAAAAAATAAATAATCATTCAAGTGTATCTCAGCAAGATTCTGATCATCTTTGTAATTCTGATTGTAACTTTCTTGGCGTCTGTTAAATTGTCTGTAATGCACTTTGTGGTATTAGACTCTTAAACATAGATGTGTTACAAAGTCATTATGAAAGAGAGCTCTAAACTTAACGATTTAGATGTATACGGTTCTCCTGTAATAGAAATTTTATGCACATCCTAACAGTTTTCCAAGCCTAGAATGCATACAGAGTTACCCCGTTTGTGTAGCGGGAGGATCTGATGAGGAAAATATGGAGTGATTGGATAATGTATCTATAGAGGATATTTAAAAAGGGATGCTTTTTGAGATAATGTGCTTTTTATAGAAAATAGGGGATTTTGAATTAACATCTAAGCTTCTAAAATGTTTTTTCCTGAAGGAAAACAGTTTCATTCAAGATCCCAGGTGCATGTTAAACTTGTCTTATGACAGTAGACGGTAATTTTTTTCTTAAGTTTCTGTGTTGTTCTTCTCTTTCTGCTCTTCAGACAAAATCTAATAACCCAAAGTAGAACAAGATACATTTGCCCTGTAAAAGTTTGTATCTGGGTTAGAGCAGAAGAAGACTTGGAAACATTTTTCAGTCCCATTCCTGTTTCTGCTGTTGTCTGACAGGGATGTGACGCAAGTTTTAGTTTGCATAGCTAAAGTCAGTGTAACATCGTCTCCCAGTTCCAAAGGGCATCGATTTGATCTCCAAGATCTTGTGTTGAAATCCTCATGCGATTAAAGATTATTTTCAGCTCCTCAGAAGAAAACCAGAGCTTGGATAGTGTGTCCTTGATTTGATTTGATGTCATCCTTATCTTTGCTAATGCAATACTTAAATGCAAAGTAGCCCTGGTAGTATGAATTTTAAATGTTTTCAGAGCAAATAGAGTAACTGATCCTTCACTTTCTTTTTTCAGTCACGTTTGAAATGTCTTTTGCTTCCTCTTGGCCTTGCCTCTCCCTCCAGTCTTTCTGTCTGTGCCTGTAGCTTCCAGCCCAAGTCTCAGTGTTGCAGAGCACCCTGTCGTCACTGGGAGCAGGACCTGTGGGTGCTTGTCACTGGAGCGTATGAGTGTGTGTGCAGGCGGTAGTCCTGCGAGCTCCTTTCTCCTAGCTCCTGATGGTTCTCTTCCCTCTGTGCGCTCTGGTTGGCGTGCTTTAGCCGTCTCTTGAGGTTTTGGAGTTTCAGCCAGCTCCTCAGAGTATTTACGGTCTCTGCTATTCCATATTTTATGATCTTTTTCCCCTCCATCCCCTGCACAGAAGGATTGCCTTGTTTCTTCATCTTAATTGATTTGTGGGAGCACAGGCTCTCGGTTCCTGGGTGCTCTGATCCCTGAGCCCTGGTGAGTGAGTGCTTGGCCTGATGAGCAATGATTTTCCTTACACTTGGTTAAAATTTCAGCTCTTGTTTTCTGTAGTAACTTGCAGAATACTTTCTATAAGAATTTTTAAAAGCACTTTTTGCTTGATAGTTGAGTAAGATAAAAACGGTTTAATATGAGCCATGTGGCCATTTACTGTAGAAAGCTTGGTTTTTCTTATAATCCAGTATGTAATATGTTAAAGTTAAATGCAAGTACACATTGTACTACATTTCAACAGAAAAAGTCTTTTCCTGAAGTATTGTTTTTATCGGAAATTGGCTCTTAATATGCAAATAAACACCTATCTGTTCATTTATTTCCTCTTAGACTTTGTTTGTTTTAAACTTGCTTTGTTAGAATTCTGCCTACAGCTACAGCATAGTCCGGGACCACCCTGTTTTGCTCCTCTCACTTCCACGAATGCATTTCTTTATGAATACAGAAAGAAAACGTAGATGGAAGATTGGTGCTCCTGTGGTTTTTTGGCATATACAGGATCTGAGGACCTCATTACACAGCTCTTAGCTGAGAGGTAATATGTTGCCGAGTGTTGCTTGCAGAATTGGCATGCTCGTGCTGTGTTCCATGCATCCTCACAGCCCGGGTAGGTGCGTCCCTGGAGCTGACTGTCACTTGCATGTCATTGCAGTGAAGTGAGGTTGTAGCAGCCTGAGGATGTGTGAAGAGGGACCATCATCACCACTGTATTTTGCCAATCAGTGTATGTAAGAGTTTATAAATTATTCAGCTGAGATGAAACTCAATGTAGATTTGGAATTTCACGTGCCCTGCAGTATTGTCTCGGGATGAGAGCTCCCCAAATGCCGGGCTGCTGTCACCTGTGTGGCTGCTGGAGTTTTAATGACTTGTGAAACTTCAGCTCCTTACAGAACTCATAGCTACTCTCACAGTTTGGTTTCTACTGTAACTATTTAGACAAGGCTCTCTTTAGTCTTGTAATATATTAGTTTTCAGTGGCAAGAACAAACAGTAGAATCTAAACTCTGGCACTGAACGTAAGTCTTTTTGAATGTTGCTGTTACGTTTTCATAATAACAAAACACAATTCTTGAAATCTTAAAAATCTTACACTGTGAATGGACCAGAGAAGAGTTGGACCTGTATTAGCTGATGGTTGTGAAAAATGTAACTTATGTTTACATGTTGGATTTTTCCAGTACTGTGAAACTCCCATCAATACTGGTACATCTTTTTCACAGGTGAATTTTCACAGCTGAAGTCCCCACTTCTCCAAAGCTGACATATTTGCGTGTCAGACGCTTAGCATTATCGTGAGTTAAGGCATAGCAGTAATCTATAATTTAGACATATGAAAAACAAATTAAAATTGCATTACATGTGTGGTTTAAGGCAACACCAGAATTTAGTTTGAAAGTCTGTCCTCACGTCACCTTATTGTAACTAAGGAAACGTAATACTTCAGAGGATATTTTCTACGCACTGTAGGAGCCATATAGACCAAGGAGGTCTTGGCTGCCAGAGGCTTAGAACAGCCCCTAGGGATTTGTAATTTTTAGATGGTTATTTGTTGTGGTTGGGGTTTTTTTTGGTGTTTGGTTGTTTTGTGTTTGTGTTGTTTTTTTTTTTATTTTATTTGGTTGTTTTTGTGTTGTGTGGTGTTCTGGGTTTTTGTTTTTTGTTTTTTTTTTTTTAAGCCTGGGATTATCTTAGGAAGGCTACAAAGATAGTTTTGGGGACACTGAGGCTGTTGTGAACAGTGTCAACTTGGCCCTTCTTTCTTTGAGTATCACATCTGTCATACTAATAACTGGAGTACGTATCTACTGTAGCTAATGAATTGAAACAAGTTTTGAAATGCATATTGTCAGCAAGGCCATCCTTTATATGTTTTAAAAAAAAAAATGATCTGAAGTTTGTATAGTTGGATAGGCACCGTTTTTCTTTGCATTATCTTATTGGAGGTTGCAGGATTTCATCTGAACCTGTTGGGGAAAATACTTGATCCATGAATTGGCCTTAAAAACAAACAAACAAAAGACATCATCGCTGCTCTTTTAAAATCTGAAGAAATCTTTTTCTGTGCCACTGGTGCAACATCTGTGGTCTTTAAGGAGGAACTGTTTTTGTTTGCATTAAGTTAGTTGAGGACTGATGTCAGCATAGGTAATTCAGCTGGGCTCATCTTACCCTCTCTGTGGATATGTAAGTGGCCTCTTTCTGTATCTCAGAGGAGCAACTTTCTCCTCTCCCATTAACACAACTCTAAGTGTATTTTAAGCATTTTTAAACTGGAGGAAAATTGTAGCTCGTATGTAAAAGGTGAACATAAACCAGAGTTAATGTATATGAATCTGTGGGAAAAAGGCTAGTGAAAATTCTGCAAAATAACTTCAGAGAACTCCAGTTGTTTTTGGTGGTTTCTTATGATTTTACCAGCAGGGTATATGAGGTGATTAAAGTAATTTACTTACTGATGCCAAGAAAAAACATCTGAGAGGGTTGTTTTTTCTTCTTTTTTTGGTAGATTGAATGAATGGGACGAATGAGAGCAAAAAGAGGGATACAGAAAGGTTTGCTTGGTGAGAGACTGACTGCATGTCAGTGGGAGTAACTGTTGCTGCTCTTGTTTCAGTAGGTTGTAGAAAGAAAAAAACAACTATAAATTCTGTCTTGTGAAAATGAACAAACTGAAGCTGGAATTGCAGGCCCATAGTGAGACCATCAAGACAATGAGCAAATAAGATGCTGGAACGCGGCGTTTGCTCAAGCTGGAGGCTAAGTGCAACAGCCCTGCCTGTAAAGCTAGCAAGGGGTCTGGCAGTGAGCTGCTGAAGTGGGGTGCTGAGCAGAAATCCAAAATGTGCTGCTGAGCTGCGCAGGGTTCGTCAGCTGCTTCTTGACAGTCGATACAGATCACAGAATTGCCAGTTCTTGGGAGCTTTTTTCCTGCATACAGCCTTTCTAATACGTATTTGACCAAGAAGTATTTAAACTCACGGGGTATGGGTTGCGACAGCTGTAGTGCCGGAGGAGGGCAGGGTGCCTGGGAGCGGAGCCGGCGCTGTCGTGCGCAGGTTGGCGGTGTAGGGCACGCTCCAGAGGGCCGGGGCTGCTGATGGTGTTGTGCGTTAGGTGCTCGCCAGCCCCCCAAGTTAAGGTGTTCATGAATGAGCCATGTAGGAAACCTGTCGCACCCTCCAGCTCCTCAGACAGAGTTTTCCTCTGCTGTGGCAGGGGTCTGGTTTATGGGAGATCATGGGGGTATCGGAGATGCTTGCAGGGTTGCAAAGTCACGAGGAAACCTCCCAGCAGGGCTGCCAGAAACCAAGAGGATCCTGAGACTGGAAGCGCAAATGGGAACTGAAAGGAAGACATTTGGGCAGAACTAATTCATTCTAATATTAACTGTATGACAGGTGTTGAATCAAGGGCATCAAAGAGCAAGTGGCATGTGAAGGGAATGGAAGGATGTAGTCCGTGAGAGGGAGAGGTGGGGGCTGGCGCAGGATTCCTAGGGCTGTGGTGTTCTTGTTCAGCTCTTTGATCAAGGGGTCTTTTTAGTTTGGCTATTTTGTTGAATTTGATTTTTAAAACTGAAGGCAAACAAGTTGGGTTTATTTATTTATTTATTTATTTTACTGACTGTAAAAGTCTAGACTTTCTGTATCTGAGAAAGGAAAATCGCTGCCCTTAAACCACGTGGGTGCAAAGGAGGCTGAGCAGGAGCGTTTCCAAAGCTCAGAGCTTAGCGAGTGCAATAGCAGTTGATGCTCCAAGGGTGTGTTAATGGGTTCCAGCTTAAAACAGTGAAAACTTCTTAACGGAAAACCTCAAACAATAAACAAAATAATAAATATATGTGCCTTAAAATTGGGATTGTTGGGCTTGGAGTTTGAGAGCTGGGTTTAGTGGTGAGCTGGTTGGGTCGGTGTAGCAGTGCATGTGTTGTACACAGCACATGTAGGTGTGCACCACCACTGTGGGGCTGTGCCACGCTTCTCCTCGGGTCTTTCAGGGGAGTACGCCCCTGGGTTGTTTTTGAACGTTACTCTTGCTGGCAACATTTCAAGGAACTTCAGAAAAGCAAATAAAGTAGGAGGTTACTGACAATCTGTAAAACCAAGGACAGAAAAGTTGCTTACACAGCCTATAAAAGGACAGGCTGTTCCCTTGGAGGCTGATGCTTCTGCTGTGTCCAGACTAGATCGATCAGTTGTAAACATCCATACGGGGACCTAGCTGGTGAAAAGCAAGGAGTATCAAAAAAAAGAACTGAACAAAACTTTTGCTTCCTTATTGCCCATTTTCTTTCCATTAATTTGAATTTATAATGGACATTGTACACCAGGAGAATGATGCAGACTGTGCTTCCTTTAGTACTTTAGTGATTTGGTTTCTGATGGAGTCCTTTGACCACTGCCCTCATTGCAGGATATTTCTGAGTATGTTTAATAAACATGCTGTTTATCGCTGGTTGAAACAATATGATGAAGCTTCTACACGTAGAAAAAGATAATTCATAGATCTTGGTCCATCTGTCAAGACTACTTTGCAAATTCGTATTGTCTATGCTTTTTCAGCATTTGTTTTTCAGTTATCCAAACTGGACCAGGAAACACCGATATTTATTTTCAAAACTTGTGGCACAAAGGCACAAATGCAGCTTTTCCATGAGGGAGAGATACCAGCAAATCTAAAAGCAAGTCGTATAGGCAATACAGCATGAAGAGCATGGTCTTTGTGACAAAAGAGGTTCTTCTGATTCATTCCTCTGGAAAGAATAGTGAATAGAAAGACAAAATCTCAGTTTAGGCCTCCTATGACATAACTCCACTTACGACTTCTGTGATTGCCTTTCTCTCTCAGTAGAGCCTGCAGTGACTTTTCTATAGCCTTAATTTTTAGCAAATCCTTCCTGGGGAACACAGAAAGCAAAGTTGTCTTCAGACTAACAATACGTTTTAGTGTGCTTCCTAAAGGAGTTGGTTGGTGGTCATCTCATTGAAGATCACGTAATTTGCTCTGCGGTACAGGGCATGTGCGATCTTAAAAATCTGTTATACCAAAATTAGCTTTTAATTTAATTCCCAAGTATTCTGTGTGACTTCACTGCTGAGAGTAAATGGTGTTTTTGTAGGAAGTAAATGTCACTGCAGACGCACTCGGCTGGGGCCTGTAGAAATGGTCTGTTAACTTGTGAAAGATACAGTGTATTGGAATTTATGCTCCAATTAATTTCAAAATTACAGACACAAGACTTAGAGAAAGTTGGCAAATTGATTCTTACATAGCATGTGTTGCCATAGGTATAGATAGAAATACTATCGCAAAGCTATACGAAGTATTAATCTAGAAAATTAGTGTTAGTTGGGAAAACTCGTTCAGTTCCACTAGCATGGCATCTCTGGTTGTCAGGCACCTCAGACTGGGTGTTGTGGAGAGCAAGTGTTTTCAGATGAGATCATGAGATGCAGGTCAGTCTGCAGCACTGGGTAGCTTGAAAATGAATGGTGTGTAGTCGTAATCATTGCAGAGTGTTTTGAGGCTACAGAGGAGACCGTGCGGGAGGCTACAGTGCTGCCCCGTGGTAAATCTGGGGCAGTTTTGGTGGTGAAAGCGTACTGAAATAATAAAACTGAAGAATGTTGCCATATTATTATCCAAGAGGAAACGAACTGACCGTTGCCTGGTTGATTCACTTCCGATACTCATCAGATGCAGAAAATGCCAACTAGCCAGGGGGGTTCTGGTACCTGTGCAGCAGTGTCAGTTGTGAGTGCTGGCACCGAGATGGTCCTTTTTGCAAAGGGAGCCTAGTGGAGGTTATCTCGCACCCTGTCCAGTCACATCTTGAAAAGTTCCAGTGATGGGGACTCTGCGGTGTCCCGGTCAGGGGTGTCCCAGTGGTTGTTCTCACAGGAGAAAAAAACCCAACCAAACCTAAACCAAACAAAAAAACCCCAAACCTCTCCTGGTGAAACTTGTACCCATTGCCCCATGTCTTTTGCATGTTGCCCTTGCGAAGAAGGAGCCTCTGTCCTCTGCAGCTGCTGTTTAAATCCTTCAGTACTGTGGTGAGCTCCCCCTGAGCCTTCTCTCCTCCAGGGAGAAGAGACCTAACTCCTTTCGGTCTTTCCTCATGGGCCAGGTTCTCCAGCCTTTTGATCATCTTCGTGGCCTTCCTTTGGACCTTCTTTAGTCTGTCCATCTCCTTTTTGACTTGTAGGGACCAGAACTGGACACAGGACTCCGGGTATGTCCTGACAAGCTCTGAGGGGCACAATAATGTCTCCATGTCTGCTAGTAAAGCCCCTGGAGATGCAGGCCAAGATCTGATTTGTCTCTATTGCTGCGGCAGCACGCTGACTCGTATTTTGGTTTATTGTTCACCGGGACCCCCAGTTCCCTCCAGTAAGGCTGCTCCTCCATCACACACGTCCCACCCTGTACTGGGCTCTCTGGTTATTCCTTTCCAGGTGCAGGACTTTGCACTGGTCTTTGTAAAACTTCATATGGTTCTTGCTAGGGAACTGTCAGAAACCTCGGCAGTCTTTGGGAGAAATCATCATGTCATTGCTCTGCCCTTGTGACCAAACTAGTTTTGGGAAGTTGGTAATTCTTTATTAAACCAAGGTGTCCTGATTGCCCGGTTAAAGAAGATAATAACCAAATCAAGTACTCCTTGCAAGTATGCCTTGTTGAAAAACGAAAGAGGGAGCTGGGCTCCAGGGAGCAGCTCAGCCCACCAAACCTGCCGCTGTCAGATGTTGTCTGGAGTTACTGCTGTCAGCTTACTGTGTGCTGCTCCTTAGATCTGTGCTCATTTAGATGGTTTACAATAAAGAAAATTTATTGAAATGTGTTGCATATTTCGAATGGTTAATTAGTAGATTGATAGATTTCGAATACTGGGGGTATAGCTTTTTCCTTGACAGATTTACTGGCTGTTAAATTGCTCGTGACTGAAGTTCATAGCGCTTTTTTTTCTGTATTACTTAGTTCTCACCAATTTTTTGGTGGTTCTTTCATCTTCAGCTAATTTTAGCTGACCAAAGAACATCTGTGCTGGTTCAGACCAGGGGCCCTGTGGCCCCATCCATGTGCCCTGGTGTTGTGCAGGGCACTGCTGAGCAGGTCCCCGGGACACCTTTGGGCAGTGGTGGATGCTGTAGGGTCTGTCCTCTTCTGGTTCCTCCCTCCTCATCTTGATTCTTTGTCTCCCCCGACCGCAACCTCCCTGGGTTTCATTTGTTACCCCTGAATCCACTGGTTTCTCCACATGCTTCCCAAGGACCATCCTTTTTTCCAAGGATGCCCAAGGACAAACACAAGCGGGGATTCTTTTCTTCCACGCTTCATTGCTTTTAGTGTCCCATTGCTGCGTTTTTATGGCCCTCTGCTTCTTCCAGTCATTCAGAGCAGCAAGGCTGCTCCCAGAACTGCTGCTCCAGCTCTGCCTCTCCACTCAAACCTATAAATCAGTCTCTTGATGCAATTTGTCTTCTACAGCATGTGCAAGACTTGAGTGTTCTTTCTTTCAGATAGGACAAATAGCACTTGTGTATAATGCTCTTCGTGTTTCTTTTTTTCCCCGATGTGACAGTTTCTGCATTGTATTGTGTTATAGGAGAAGGACAGGTTTGGAGTTTGAGGAGATTTTTGGGGTTTCTCTGGGCTAGCAGCAGGAGTGCTGCTGCCACTTGCTTTGGTGCTGGGTGGCTGCATCCATGAAGTCAATAGCAAAAGCCAAGCTCCTGATGGAGCTCGTGGAGCCTTCACCTCCTGGGTGTTTTGAAGGTTGCTGTGCATAGTTGAGTGTTTTGTATTACGTCATTTCTATTAACTGTTACTCAGAACTTTTACACTCTTGCATCCCCTGCCCTTGCCTCTCCTCTCCCCAGTGTTGCTGCTTTGTGAACCAGTCTCGGCTGCCTTCTGATGAGCAGGACAGGGTGGACCCTGTGTTCCACCTTTAGAAATCTCACATGTTTAACAAAAAGCAGTCCAGGCTGCTGTTGCTTCTGGTTTGTGTGGCAAGGAAGACTAATGCTACCATTAGGACGAACTTCCTAAGGATTTAATGGTTTTCTTCTTCCCTCCTTTCCTACTGCAATTTGCAGTCTCTCTTTAAAAACTTCCATGTTGATTCGGATTTTTTTTTGTGTAATCACAAACTGTATTTTCCTGACTCGGTGGGAGGGCAGAGCTGGAGGCGGCCGTGCAGACCATAACTTCTGTTTTCTTAACTTCCTTTCACGTACAGCTCTGAACTGTGGTATGGCATTTCGGTGGGGGTTTGGTGCTAAATACCCCTTTGTTGGGAAAGGGCAGTCACAGGGATGTGCTGGCACCAATGTAGGGACTGGCTGTGCCAGCATGTTGGACCCGCTTCTACTCAAATTCCAGTTTAGCCCTTCCTGTGAAAAAATGAAATTGTTACGGTTTAAAGTTATGAGTAAGTAGTCGATTTCTGTCTTGAGTGTTTGTCAGAATTTCGTGGATGTTTGGGGTTTCCCTGTCTGTGGCTGCTGGAGCACACAGCTAGCGAGAAGGTAACACAGGTATGTCTGTCTCTGAAACCTCTAAGGCAGACAAACGTGAACATTGCTATTTTGAACTTGTTTCCCAGCACGTCATTTTTCAAGATATGGTTGTGATTGTAACAACAGTTTCTAAGTTTTTCAACAAAAGAAATTGTAGTCGAATAACAAGTGAACTTTACTCACTAAGTTAAGACAATCTTACATTGCTTTCAGCAACTTTGCTAGCACATCCCGTGAGTCCTTCCTGCGTCCACTGTGTGGTTGTTACAGGAACATCCTACCCATGTATTGCTGTTTAGTGAGCTCTGAAAGAAAGAACAATCAGTTTGGGTAATAAAAATGACATACAAAAGACAGAAGCTGTGATTTATTTTGGGAGATTGAGTCAAGTGGCAAGCAGCACTTTAAAGGTCACTTGTCTCAAATAAACCTTATCTCTCTCTCAAATTTAAAGAGATGCTGCAGTGTTTCCTTGCATCTAACCTGCATTAAATGTCTTTTACAAGAATATATTGCGCAGTCCAGCCGGAGCATCGTACATGCCCGTGTGCTTTATAGGTGATGGAAATGAAGGGGAGTGCTGGCAGGGGGAATGAAGATCAGTTGTAAGTGATTAATGAGCTTATTAGAAACACCACCAGCCTTCCCAAAGGAGTATTTCGAGTTGGTGTTCAATGTCTATTTGTGCAAATGGCACAGTACATACACAACTTTTTTATTATGAGAGCCACGTCTCGTTACAGCAGTACTTCTCAACCTAGGTATACAAAACAGTGTTTGTCACAAGAATCTTAAAATCTAAACTAAATTACAGAAGACAAATTGTGTATGGCAGTGTGTTTCTGTGTGTTTGTGGTTTGGTGAATGGGCTTCAATAGCACCAGTTTTGGTAGAGAGAGCAGTCACCTGCCCTTGTTCTCCTTGGAAATCCCGCAGAATTGATTCTGCTTGTGGTCTTGCTCATTCTTTTCTTGGAGTTCTTTTGAAAGTTTGCAAATCATTATGAGTCTGGATAGCAGGGAGCTTAAATTAGATTTCCTTGTGTCTGTATTATCACAGTTAGCATGGGACTTGCTCATGGATGGAAAGAAATCAGATTGAAGCTGAACTTGGAGCTGGTTGTTGCAATAAGGAGGTTATAAAGATGGGGACAGGCTGAGGAGTCTGCAGCAAAACTGTGGTCTTGTTAAGACAGGGGTAATAAATCTTTATGGGTTGATTTGTTTCATAATTTACTAAAACTCGTGGATTTTTCAGTTACACTGAAGGTCAGTGTATCAGTGACTGCCAGCAGCCCTGCCTAGTAATTTGCTAGCAAGTACGGGGTTGCTGCTGGATGTCATCCTCCCTGACAAATGATGCGCTGACCTTGCTCGTACGTGCCTTTCTTTTTGCGTGGACGATAGCATTGCGGTGTGCTTGCAGAGGAGCTGGCTGACGTGTGAAACGCCAGGGAGCAGAGGAGCAGTGTCACCCTGCGGCACAGCCTGCTCCCGCTGCCCTGGCTGCTGCTGCATGCTCTAACGAAGGCAGGAGATGGGGAAAGCCAGAGGAACAACCTTCATCAGCACCGTGGTTGTCATCGTTGAAATATCGGTGGCTTAGCTAATGTCCAGATCTCCGCAGGTGTTAGAGAAGACAGTGCAATGCTTTCTGCCTTGTGTCCATTACCAGTGGTACACGGATCGTGCTTTTCTGCATGTGGCATTAGAAAGTGTACTGCAGACATACTCATTTGTATTGGTAAAGTAACCACTTAGTTACTTAAACCTTAAGTTAACCTTAAGTTAAACCTTAGCTTTCCTACTTCACTTTTAGACGTTGTTGTTGTTGAAGAGGTTACGTCTCTGTGTATGTCAGCTCTTACCGCCTGGGCTGACAGAGGGCGAGTGTACCTTTTGGCCGCTGGATTGAATTTTGTCAGCTGAGTGGTTTGACCTTTTTGCTGTTCTCAAATCCTGAAAATAGATTGCATTTTTTTTTTTAGCCCATACAACTTTTTTTGGTGGCTAAACATAGGCTTCAAAGTGTTGTATTTCCTTTGTGTTTGGGTCAGGTTCACTATTTTATACTAGCTGCATGGATGTTTTTTTTATGGGAGTTTGTGTGAGAGCTTAGCAATCTTCTACTGCTCAAACTTTCTCCTTCTTTGAGTACATGTGAACATAGATACTAACTTACAGGTTGTCTGCTTTATAATTTTTTTGTCAGTGAAATGCATACAAAGCTAGAATAATATAATTATTACGATAGCGAAAAATAGTTACTTTGCAAGTAATGATCTGTGCTGGTTTCTAGAGCCCTTAGGGTAGTCAGGTTTGAGTAGCAATTGCCAGGAATATCATTGGGAATTACAGATGGCACAACATCCCCCATGTTCCTCATAATAATTTTGATAATCAAAATTCTTATGTTTGTCAGAGGTGCCCTCAATTTTTTTTTTTCTTTTGTGGGGGAGTGGGAAATGTTTGGAGGGACCTACGGTGCCACTTAGGCTTTCATAAAATAGTGGCCTGGTGTTTGGTAAAGTGCTTCTCTGTGTGCTCTTAAAAAAATGGACGTGAAGACATGATTCCAAAGTTTAGTCAGTATTCATGAAGTTGATACTGGGTCAACAGCATTTGTACAATACTATCTTTTAATTCATAGGACTGAATATCTAGTGGGTGATACGACTCTGTGGAACTTTGTTTCACAGAACAGACTTTTCCATTTTGATCACAATAATGCTGTCAGCAGTTTTGGACTTTTCTTTCTGCGTCAGATTTTTTTTAAAAAGAAATAGTATACAACTGTCATAATTTGTAAATGGTAGAAGTATATAAATTTTTACCATAGAATCTATGATTCTCTAATACAACGTTCTTTTCACATAGTTGACTGTAAATTTAAAAAATACTAGGAATATATGTGGCAGAAAATAAATGAGCAGCTAAATTAAAGGACTGGGTATTTGATAGTATTCCATGTGGTTCTGATTCTTCAAAAGCCTACTACTGATTTTTAATTTTTTATTAAAAAGAACATGTTTGTAGGCTATATACATGTGTTCGTTTACAGATCGATTTATAAAATAAAAGTGCTATTGTACATACATGTACCAAAAATGCGTAGTATTCTTCCAATGTACTCATTTTCTTAAGATTCAAAGTACTTTATGGACCAAATCTTATGTTACTTTTTGTTCTGTATTGATGTTTTCTAAAGGTTATTCTTGAACTAAGGCATTAATTGAATTTAGGAGCAGGAATCCTGCATCATATTGGATTGCAACAGAAGCTAATGTTTAAGACTGTAGGCTATTTGGCTGGCATCATCTATTTGTCATCTTATTTGCTCTTAATCTTGTTGGTGTGTATCCATTAGCTGTAAAGAGGCTGGACCTTTGCTTTATAGAGAGGTGTATCATTTTTTATCAGTCATATAGAATCTGAAGTGTGATTGGGCAAGCTTAGTCTAAATTAGCTTTTTCTCAAAATGTGTGTCAACTTACAGATGGATATTCAAACGTGTAACAAGTTTTATGAATAACTTCATGAGTATGAATAACTTTATGAATATGTCTTCAGGTCAGACTTACACAGCCCGTTTTCTTTTCTTTTTCTTACCTTCCCTAAATCCATTTTGTTCACAGCTTCCAGCTGACCTTACCAAGATGCATCTTACCGACAATCCTCATCCTCAGGTGACTCATGTCCCTTCAAGCCAGTCGGGATGTAGCATCGCGAGTGATTCTGGGAGTAGCAGCCTGTCTGATATTTATCAGGTAAAATTGCATTTGTTTCTTATTTTTTCCTTCCTTGATGTTAAACATGCCACAAACAGTTGCCCCTTATCCAGGACTTGCCCTTTTGATGCTTCTGCATATCCCTGTGTTGCTCGTGTGACTTGCTGCCTCCACAGCCACACAGAAGTGAAACAAACTCCTTGTAAAGCTGCTCTTGTTGCTTTTTACATCTTTATGTACCAACAAGTGTGCTGTGGCTTTAAAAAACCACATTTGATGATTTATGGGATCATTTTCCTTCTTTCTAAAGTGGAACAGATTTCATGAAATCATTCTTGTGTTTCAAATACCTTCCTTGATTATTTGTATTTATTGTTAATAACAGATGTTCTGTTCTGCAAACAAAAGCATGGTAATAAACACACTCTCTGCACTAATTGACTGTGGAAATTCTAGTGTTGCTTGCTGAGAATAGAAGTTGTCTGAAATCCAGAGATAGCTTTCATGTATTTACAGATAATATACTTCATAAGTTACCTGTCTCATGTCACATTGCAGTGCTAGTCCATGGGGGTTTTGTTGGGGTTTTTTTTGTGCCTTTTTTTTTGTTGTTGTTGTTCTGGTTGATGAGGATGCTCATCTTGGGTTTGTGTTCATTGGTAATTTCACAGCTTTTCCACTTTCGAGTTGAAATCTGACCACTAGCAACTGTTGAGCACTATGTATTGTAACTTGATTTTAGACATGTTCCCTTTCCTCGGCTACTGACTGGGTACAATTTCTATACTGGAAACAAGTTAGTGGTATGTATCTATTCACAGCAAAGTATTGCTAGGTAACTTTAAAGCATTAAAAGCAAAAATCCTTTTAGAACCTTAAGTGTGTCTCTGCATTTTTGTCCTATTTAATATGTTACCTGACTACTCTAGATCTGCTTGCTGCCAGCTAGGTCAGGAGTAGCTTGCATGCCTGAGAGAGTCTTTTCGAAAGAAATGTTTCGTGAATTCTCTGATTTCTGACAGGCAGTGCTGGAAGACGTTTTGTATCTGATTTTTCTTTTTTTTTTTTTTTTTTTTATATATATATTTTCTGAGTCAACAGAATTGGTTTAGTCAGAGTCACCAGACCTTGTCTGTGTATTGTATCTTAGCATTCCAAGGTATGAGGATGCTGACAGACAGTTTTCCTGACCGTCATCAGCCTGCTTGTCTACCTGAGTAGTCTGGAAAGGTTGCTCTAAGTGAAAAGCACTTAAAATATATTATTGATAACGAAAAATGTTCTAGTAATGAGTGAATAGTCTGTTATGTGTGGTTAACTGCATTTGCTTATGTCTACTCTTCAGAAAATGCCAAAGAGTGTAATTGCTAAACAAATAAAAATTATATAAATAATGGAGCAGCATGTTTATATGCACTGTGGCAAATAAACAGTGGTGAACTGTGTGGTGTGGTTTTTTTTTCTTTTTGTACCCTACAGAATTTTTAATTTATTAATGTGAAAATGACTGCAGGTTTGCTATTGATTTTTAAGAGTGTGAGAATCTCTCAGGTAGGAATCTCCCTTTCAGTGACATTAGCCCATGTGTTTTTTGCATCCTGAAGGGAACATGCACATCTGTAAATTTTGCTAAGAACATTTGGCCAGCTGGGGTGATGTCTGAGGCAGGTCACCACTGTTAGACTCATGTGAGATCTTCAAAGATAACGCTACAGCAATGTACGATCATAGCTACAGGGTCATTAATCCTGACAGATAATGTTGGACAATCAAGCATTTGATAAACTGTGGATTAAGGTAAGATGTGTAACAGGCATGACGTGAGAGGGGAACAAACCCCAACAACCCACTGTCTGTTGTGGGTTCACATTCCATCCCTCTTTCTTATTTTTTAGTGGATTTTTTGTATCTTGTTCTTGTAGGCATAATGTGCAAACAGTAACCTGCTAAAAGATGCTGGATATTTTATGGGCTTTACTGTGATAGCTATCATGGTTTTGGAGAAGTCTCTTCCAGTTTGTCATGCAGTCAGAAGTGCATGGATAGTAATAACATCGTGGCACAGTGTTTAACATAGCATTATATTGCAGTGAGACACCAATATAGACAGATTTTGTGATCTGAAAGAAAAAGAGAAGTGTTACCCCCAATATTCATCATGATATTTTTAAGGCAGAGTGACTCTGATACACAATAAACCTACATTTTGAGTATAAGGTATTGGCTCAGTAGCTGAAAGCATTTTTGGTACATTAATATACAGCTTTTCATGAAGTATTTGAAAAATGATGCTTTGCTTTTGGATTTGCAGTCAGCTTTGTATCTATTGCATGCCAAAGTCTCTAGAAGTATCATTAATGTCAGCAGAGGAAAGCACTTTTGAATAACTTTGATTAATGTAGCCTTGAAATAACCTTTTGAATTAATGGTATCTTAACATTAATTTTTACAGCAAGTAGTGCAAACATAATTCCAGAATAGGAAAATACGGTTAGAATGGTAGGACCGAAGAACGAAACAAATGTTTATTAGGATTTGGAAAGGGTTTGTGTTCATCTGTGTACACTATATTAATCCGTAGTGTTGAAATGAGGTTTCACTTGTTCCAGCTGCCTCAGTCTAGGATGTTAAACAGGAAACGAAGAACATAAAGCTTCAAGTGAGATCAGCAGCAAAGGGGTCCTGCCTTTTAAGCACTGCTGTCGAACACATTGTATTAAATCCTCAGTTAGTCGCAGAAACTTGCGAAAATACATTTATGAAGGTATTTTTCTCCCTTCTCACATACTGTTACTGCTCCCTGTTGGAGCTTTTAGTATTTTTGTGGTAAAATTTCTAAATTTATGTATTGCAAAGTCCAGCTTGCTTGGAATACTGCAGAGCAGTTATTTTTCTGTTAGGCTGTAGACCCTTTCTTTTGTGTTTTGTTTTGGGGTTTTTTTTTTTTTTAAACATAGGAAAAAAACGTTATTCTCTACAATTTTTAAAACAAGTTGTTGTTCAGATCTACGATGTTTAGACACAAGTAGGGGAAGCTGCATGGTTATGTATGCAGAGGTTGAAATGAGGGATTATAGAGCTGCTTTGACCTGTGGTAGGTGTCCTCAGGGACAGATAATTCAGCAGGTATTACAGAGTGAAAGCATCTTTCACAGGACAGGCTTTAAGGTGGCCAGCCAGGATAACAGAAGTAATCCAGATCATATCTCTAGATGTAGGTGGGTAGGATCTCACTTCTATAATAAATTAGTTCCTGTATCAACAGCTTGCAATGCTGTTCTCTTAATGGCCAAACAATTTGCATCTATTTTTTCTTATCTGTTTAGTTCTGCCAGTGATGTGCTTGAAGTTTTTCTCCATTTTTCACGGCCCCCCATCTTTCATTTATCACTTTGTCATTATAAACTATTTGTGGACAGCAACGTTATTGCCCAGCAATAATTCCAGTTGTGGTTAAGGTTTTGATATTAAAATAGATTATCTAGAAAATACACATCAGGGAATGGGCCTTTCTGGGTTGGTTTTTTTTTTGTTGTTTTTTTTTTTTTTTTTTTTTTTTTTCTTCTATCAGTTCTGAAAGAAGGCTTGCACATTTTTCCCCTGACAGAATTGACATGAGTGAGGGGGAAAAAGCCTTGCTCCAGCAGGTCTGTGTCCTGCCTATGCTGGAGCCCCCGAGCTGGACGCAGCGCTGCAGGGGCATCTCAGCAGAGCGGAGCAGAGGGGGCGAATCCCCCCCCTCGCCTGCTGGCCACGCTGCTGGGGACGCAGCCCGGGGTGGGTGCCTCGCTGGGCTGCGGGCGCACGGTGCCCGGTCATGCTGAGCTTCTTGTCCACCAGCACCCCCGTTATCATATGGAGTTATGGCGCAGGAAACCTTTTCTGTGAGGCATATTTAATAGTTGTTTTTTATTTCTGTCAGCATATGTTTCTGGCACACATTCTAGTGGAATCTGTATTATTATCACCAAAACCTTGCAAGGGCTAGTTCTTACGTCTTCGGCTTCCAAAGCCTAGGTCAGTGCACAGGAGATCTCCATGATCAACATTTGGCACACATAGCTAAAACATGTTACTTGGCAAAATTTGCAGTGCTATATGTAGAGTAATAATAGTACGATTTTTAAAATAGCAAACAAACGTTTTGACAGTAATCGGGTGCTAACTTCCCGGATGATCTGTGTGACATGCCATTTGAGTCTGTTCCTGCTACCTTCTCAACAGATATTCTTGCTCTATAGACCCAATGCTGGAAATCCATATTTGTGTAGGATTTGAGGATTGCAGCTTCTGGTTTCATTTTGTAAATTAGTAGTTCATAAATGTTTCTGTTAAGAATGATTTTGATATTTGATAATGGAAACAGCTGGGGCATCGTGCTTGGGAAGAGCAGCTACTTCTGCAGACAGCTTTATGAGCAAAATCCTTCCTGTTCCTTCCAGCACTGCCTGACCTGCCAGCGTTTTGGCAGCCTTCTGCACGTAATCTTTGAAACAGTTTGAGGACCATCTCTTACTTCATAGCTTGATCAAATTATAACTGACTTATCAAGAAAAAAGAACATTTAGTTATGGCTCTCTATAGGATATACAGTGAAAACTTTAAAGAATCTGTTTTCTGTAGAACCTGTAGCCTCAGTTCTGTTAGCTCAGCTTGAAGCTATCAAAGTGGGAATTAGTACTGTAGTCTGTCTTACTGTGCCTGGAGAAGTTGATCTAAATTGTGTCTATTTAGATGAAGAAATGCTAGAAAAGTCCTTGAATAAAATGCTGTACGGATCATGTGTTGCTGAGACTCTCCAAGCACAATTTGCACTTGGGCTTAATTCCAAAACTGTTAATGTGAGCTACATAAGCCAGTAAAGTGATGTAATGTAAAACAGGTTTAACCCTATATATATTGTTACTCTCCTCTGAAAGAAATATTTATGTGAAATCATTTAAACCGTATGTATTAGGTTTGCTGGCTAATTATTGAAGCGAGGACAAGCTGACAGGTCCAAGGTTATATCTAAACCCCAGTGTTTTTCTGCCCAGTGAAAGAAGGGAATCCTGCTCATCTGGGGGGGTGCTGGGGCTCGCGTTAGCCCATCAGCGTGGAGCGTGTAGGAAGGTGGAGGGAGGCGGTGCAGTCTGCTGTGATTAAATCACTTAAAATGAGTGTTAGTTTTTTATGAGGCAAGGAAGGCAGGAGACCAGTATGGCTGAGCAAGGACCTCCTCATCAAACTAAAGCGGGCGAGGGAAATGTGTACAGTGGAGCCAGGGATGTGTCTCCTGGGAGGAATATGGGGCACTGCCTGGATCAGGAGAGGTAGGGCTCAGCTGGAGCTGGGTTTAGGGCTTCTGTGGGCACATTCGTCAGAAAAAGAAGATTAAAGAAAATGTATTCCCCTCCCCGCTGTAAATAAAGACTAGTGACATGGAGAAAGCTGAGACATGCAATGATTTTTGTTGCTGTCTTGGTTTTCACTGGTAGTTGCTCTTCCCAACCCCAGGACAGGGACTAGGGGAACAAAGTCCTTCCCGTGGTAGGAGAAGATGAGGTTTGAGACCTCCTGAGGAACCCAAACGTAGATAAGTGTGTGGGACCCAATGAATGCGTCCCGGGGTCCCAAGGGGGTGGCTGATGCAGCTGCCGAGGGACTCTGGTCTCACTTAAGAAGTGATGGGAGTAAGGTGAGCCCCCAGCGACTGGAGAAAAGGGAATAAGGCTCCGGGAAGACCTTATTGCAGCCTGGCAGTACTTAAAGGGGCCTTATAAGAAGGACTTTTTACCAGGGCCTGTAGTGACTGGACAAGGGGCAACCATTTCAAATTGAAAAAGAGTACATTTAGCTTAGATAAAATGAAGACATTTTTTACAAAATTCTTCCTTTTTGGGTAGCAAGGCACTGGAACAGGCTGCCCACAGAAGTGCTGTCCGTCACTGGAAGTGTTCAGAGTTGGGTTGGACAGGAGGTATTGTGAGCATGCAGAGTATTTGAGGTGTTCAGCGTTTTTGTAAAATCTCAAGGATTTATTTTAAAGTGAAAGTGAATATTGTAAATGTGTTCATTTAAAAAAAAAAACCTCAATTTTCTGCAAGTCTATATAATTGCCTTCCAATTCTCAATGACATATCTTGTTGTTCAAATTTTTGAATTTAAACAGAAAAATGATTTACATGCTGGCTTAAAGTTAAAAAAAAGTGAGCAGCTACTCTGTAGAAAATGAAAATTTGAAACTACTTTTTTTTTTTTTTTTCGCCTTCCATCTGTTTGGAAAGTTATTTTCATGCAATAACATCATTTAAACTTTACATAAGGCATTATTTCAAATTATTCCTATGCAATTCTGGTTTTTGTTGCCAGCATTGCATTCTCTTTCACCGCTGCTTCATGGATCTGCTCAGTGTGATGTCTATATTGCCATCTATTGATGGCAGTAGAAATGTGTCTACAGGCATTGGGTAACCAGTGGTATTACTGACTTATATTGTTACTTCATTAATAATACAGACTCTCAAATCGTGGAAAACAATTTTGTTTACATGAATTCACAAGAAGGAGTAAATGCTGTAAATTAAGAATCAGCCAGATTAGAAGGATAGTCATCCTTATCCCCCCCAGCCCCCCCCCAGCTGATACACTCTACCTGACGTAGTTGCTCTATGCCAGGATTCAAATCCATGTTATGATACCAAAATTAAAAATAAGGTCAAATCCCTTTTATTTTAGCCGCTCAATCTGCTTTGTTTTTTCCTGTGTCACATGGTTAATGTTGAGGGGTTTATGTTGCCTGTCATTGGAGGTGGAGAGGGATGTAAGTAAAGGCAGAGAACAAATGTCTCATTATGTTAATTTTGCTTTCGGAACTTGTGATCGTAGTGCCGGTAGCGTGATGTTGCTTTATGCCAATGGTATGTAGTTGTGCTGTCTTGTAACTGTAGATTTCAGCCTAACATGTTTTTTGTAGTGTTCGGAAATGACAGTTTTTACAATTTTTAGCTTGAATTGTTGGTCACAGAATTTCTTTTGTTGTATTAGCTACCTAAGACCATAAATCATTAAACTGAAGACGCTGAACTCTTTGTCTGATGGATGTTTTCTTTGTAGGCTACGGAAAGCGAGATGGGAGATGTTGATTTAACAGGTCTTCCAGAAGCACCTGTAGACTCTGAAGATGAAGAAGAGGAGGAGGATGAAGATATTGACAGAACTTCAGATCCTCTTCTAGGGCGAGATGTTGTACGGGAGTGCCTTGAGAAAGAGCCTGCAGATAAAACTGATGATGATATTGGTGAGGAGGAAAAAAAAATCTTAATGTAAACATATATTGTGTAACATCTGTAAGAGAAGCACATCTGAGAACTGTTTAATGAGTTAGATAGATGTATAACCCCTTGAGCAATGATGCCTTCCAGAGATCGCTTTGGTCTAGCGCTACTGTTAATTGAATGATTTCTCCTCTTTACTATCTGAGAGAGTGTTCTGCGAAACTTAAGTATTTTTAAAGAACAGTCTTTGAGATACTTAAGATGTTAAGTATTATAGTCATTGTTACGTGTTGATGTAAGGGAGGGATAGGTAGCAAGGTAATTTTGACTGCCTGAAACGGTTTAATTAGTTATTAAATGTCAGAGAACGTACCATTACAGCAGTATAGATATACTTAATTGTAACCTGCAAAACATTTAAGTTGAAAATAACTAACTTCAGTGTTTAACTAGAAATTGGCATTAGTTTTAATAGTAGAATTTGCATTATGCTATACTTGAAATTATTTCTCTAAACATTTTATGCTTCTATCAAGCTTATAATTACTGTACTGTTAGGACATTTTTAATTTTTCTAAATGTTTGGAGCTGAAGTGCTTTTACAGCCTAGCTAGACTGCTGCCCTAAGAGTCAATCAGAACGTGATCAAGACTGTAGAGCTAAGTTCTGGTTGTTGATGACAAAACTCATACTGGGCTCATTTAGCCACAGGCACTAATGGCGATTGTAACACCACTGAGCAATTTTCCCCATGAATTTAACTGAAATTTAATATACCTGTGGAGGGTAAAGTATCTAAGGAACCCCTGGGCCTTGCAGTCTTCATACCATTGTTCCCTTTGTCTTAACAGAGCAATTACTGGAATTTATGCATCAACTCCCTGCCTTTGCAAACATGACTATGTCTGTGAGAAGAGAGCTTTGCTCAGTGATGATATTTGAAGTAGTAGAGCAAGCAGGAGCCATCATACTTGAAGACGGCCAAGAAGTAAGTTACTGCTTACAGCACAATTTGAGTGCTATAGGCAGTGGGTTAGCAAGGGCATCTGGGTGTGAAGGGCTGGAAAATTGTTTTCCCATCTCCGCACCTCTCCCACATCTGAAAGTCAGAATTCTTCTCTCACCGTAACCCGTATCCAAAATCCCCGAACCTTAGCCCATCCTTTTGGGAGAGTCTAGCTCTGTGTTACTGTCTTGTTCAAGACTTCAACTTGACCAAGTATAGATCTAAACGAGCATTCAACGTGGTGTTATCTGGTAGGTGCTGACATCTTGAGGAGTTTATTTCCAAGATCATTGACATAGAAGAATGCATATTTTCCATTGGCAAAATAGCTCACTTCTTAAAATGTCATTTGTTTAAATACTGACATGGGGAGGTATCCTTGCCCAACAATGTAGGTGTTATAACAAATGTCTAAATTAGGAGCAATTTCTGTGTGTATTCAGTGGGAGGAGACAGATGATCAGCTCGGCCTGTGGTCAGGCTCCCAACACGGGTGCTCTGAATCACGATCTTGAAATCTCTCTCTGTCCTTGAATCAAGCCATCTGGAATGGCCATAGCAGGTCCTGTCCCCAAGAGGACTGGGTAGACTCTTGTTCCTGACAGTGACCAGACAGCTACCCAGGGGAAGAGTGTTCATTCTCACTAAATGACATAAATCTATTGTAGCAATTAGCCTGCTGATTAAAAAAGCAATCTATTAATCGACATTTTTCCCTAGTGAATTAGTTCTGAAATGAACGAAGAATGCTGAAAAGCGTTGTTGTTCTAGTCATCTTTATTGGTTGCCTTACAGTGCACCTTTTTAGCGAGCTGAATGTTGTAAAACTGTGTCGACAACAAACGAGATTGCAAGAATAAGCCTTTCAGAGATAAGAGCATTGGAGTGGTTTATAAAAGTTGTTGAATTAGCTTCACATCTTAAATTTGTTTATTACATCCTCTAGCTCGATTCTTGGTATGTTATTTTAAATGGCACAGTGGAGATCAGCTATCCTGATGGGAAGAGTGAGAGTCTCTGTATGGGAAATAGTTTTGGGATTACTCCCTCTCTGGACAAACAGTACATGAATGGAGTGGTCAGAACCAAAGTAGATGATTGTCAGGTAAGATTACAATTCTATACAACTACCTCCTATTTTTAAGCACCTAATAAAAGAAAACAGACTACTTTCACCTTAAGGCATGACCTTTATTCCAGGAGCAGGAAAAAGGAGGTTGGTATTTAATGGGTCAGGGGCTCTGCTCATGTGGAGTTAGTTGCACGTTGTTTAGTAGCTGAGATTTATTTCACACTGCTGTTAATGTGAGAAACGGGAACTTCTGCTTTGTGCTGAAATGTAAGCTTGGTCCACCCAGTCAGGCTGTGTGTATGATTGACATGCAGTAAGAACACATAAACAGAAAATACCCATTTGCACTTCTCAAGGCTTTGTCCTCTGTATGTTTAGCCCATTTGAACAACCTTTTGGAGATACAGGAAGGTGACCAGTTCTGTTTGTCTTCTGTTTCTAACCTCCTCTCTCGTGTAATTGGGTAGAACAGAGTGGAGTTGGTATCAAATGCTGTGCTGTTGTGACTGTGCCAAAGCAGCGCAGAGATGGGGATGCAGTCATGTTCTGGGTGTTCATTAACAATCCCATGTTGTTCGGGGGCAGTTTGTGTGTATAGCCCAGCAAGACTACTGGAGGATTCTGAACCACGTGGAAAAAAACACTCATAAAGTGGAGGAAGAAGGAGAAATTGTTATGGTAAAGGAGCACAGGGAGCTGGATCGCAGTGGAACCAGAAAAGGACACATAGTTATCAAGGTGAATTTATTTTTTGTGCTTGCCGTTCATCTATGAAACCTTTATTAGTAAATAAATACAGTTTTGGTTTGTATCTAGAGTGCATACTCAGTTCTGTCTTTCTTGAGCCAAAAAATTTGATTGGAAGGCATTTATATTATTTTACAAGTTTACTTCCATCTCCCTTTTAATAAAGATAGACCTGTTCAGTACATATATTGGTTTTTGTTTTGGGAGCACCCTTTGTGCATCGTTTTGTATTGACCTGTTTCTTTGTAATCTGGAAGAGGAACTTAAACTGTTTGTTAAAAATAAAATTAAGGGAAGTTACTAATTGTTTTAGTCAGGGCTTACCTGTACAAAACTTCTGGTCCAAGGGAAGCATGAAGATTTGATTTAAACATATTAGTGTGTTTTCTCCTAAGCTGGCCATAACTGACAAAGCAAAAAGGGAATATATTGTTCACATGGTTTTATGTTAAGAAACTCTCTAGGGAGAGATAGTGATGGGAGATACCAGTTATTTTTTTGTATTTAATTTTTTAAGGCAACACCTGAGCGACTCATCATGCACTTAATAGAAGAACATTCTATTGTGGATCCAACCTACATCGAAGATTTCCTTTTGACGTACAGAACATTTCTAACAAGCCCCCTGGAAGTTGGAAATAAACTCTTGGAGTGGTTCACAGTGGACAGTCTCAGGGATAAGGTTAGTTTGAGTCTAAGATATTAGTATTTCTGGTGAAAATATCTCCAAATTGATTCCTTTTTGTATTGCTGATAAACTAGGGTTATGGTCCAGCTATTTTATATGAACTATTTTAATGCAAAGTGATTTTTCTCTAGTATCAAGAAAGGATCCTACAGTGTGTTGTCTGTGTATAGTGTACTATCCTAATTTTGTTGTGACACAGTTTCTCTTCTACAGAATGATAAATACTGCTTTCTCTTTATTTTAAAGGTGCAAATGTCAGTCTCTGAAATCCTTTTTTCCTAGAAATTCAGGAAAATTGTGTTCATGATCTCTTGAACATACAGTCTTTCTTTTCACAACAGCATTGTGCTTGCCATAATTTTCTACTGTAGAGCTTTTAGGTGTATTGAGCACATTCTGTTTGAGCAGCTTATTACAAACTCTGTACTTAAAATAAACTCTGCTCAAGACAGGTGCAGTTGATAAAAATGTTTCCATAAATAGAACCAGGTTTAACTCTGTGTAAATATATGCACGTACATATGAAAAATGTTCGTAGTCTGTAACTTGTATCCATACCTAATTTGTTGAAAATTATGGCAGTAAAGTTTTTAGCCAGCAGTTTTATGTGTTCTAGCTTTGAGCTGAAGGAAACCCAACAGACTATCAAAATGTTGGGGGTTTTTGCGTAGGAAATTGTCTGGGGTCTTTCGTGTGGATACTGCTTCTCTTCTTTGCTTTTTCCATGCAGTTCATTTTGGCAACTACTGTTTTTTAAGAAAAGGAAGCCAAACCAAAACAGTCTCAGCAAATAAGAGGAAATTGCTTATTTTTAGAAGAGAAAATGCTGTAGACAAACCGTGGGTTTTTTTTTATTTTATTTTATTTTTATAACGTGGATGGATAAAAGAGTTGTCAGACTGACTTTATAATGAATGGTAGTAACTCTGTAGCACATAGAAAAGCAATATGAATATTTCACTGAAAGTTCTTAAAAGAAAGCTCATTATTATCACAGCATACTTCCTAGAACTTTCTATAAGGAGATCATTAGGCTGCTTTAAAAAGGTAAGTTTTATAAACAGCACAAGGAAGAGTTAACTGAAGGTGGATTTGTGCACCAGTAAGTGCCAGTTAAGTACAGAAACGTTGGAGTTTTTATTTTTCATTTGTTTCCTCAAGTAACAGAAAAGAGATTATTTCAAGTGTAAGTGTCTTCTGCTTCTCTTTGTTAACAGATGCAGTAATCTGTCATGTTATTCTGCCATGTGCTATTCTTCTTTGCTTATAGATTAAAGCTTATAGGAGAATAATCATAGGTACATTTATATACACCTTGAGGTTTTGTGGTGGTTTGTTTTTTTTTTTTTACAGGTTACGAGAGTGGTCTTACTGTGGGTGAACAACCATTTTAATGATTTTGAAGGAGATCCTGCTATGACTCGATTTCTCGAAGAATTTGAAAAGAACTTGGAAGATACGGTAGGAGCAAAAAAAGAATGTCTTATCTTCTAATACTCCATGTTTTCATTTTCTAGTGTCACATATCTAGTGGATAACGCATAGTAATCTACAATTTTTAAAAGTTAATAGATGGCTTTTAACATGGATGTATTTGTTCTTAGATATATATTCAGATATAAAGCCCGTATAAAATAGTACGTAGGGCACTCGTTTATGTGCTTTTTGCATTACTGCAAAAGAGGACAAGTTTTATTTAATAAGATTTGGACACATGGCATCAAGTCCTTTTTCTGGCACTTGGGGTGTTTTTCACAACTGTTTTTCCATTTCTCGTAAAAGAAACATTGCGCTCCATTTTGTCCTCTGTTACAGAAAATGAAAGGACATCTCAGATTGCTGAATATTGCCTGTGCTGCCAAAGCAAAATGGAGACAAATTACCCTGCAAAAACCTTCTAGAGATTCGCCGCTGTATTTCAGCCTCCTGGGAGGAAGTGACAAAGGTTTCGGTATTTTTGTAGAGACTGTGGAAACGGGCAGTAAAGCAGCAGAAGCTGGACTTAAGCGTGGTGATCAGGTAAAAGGAATAAAGTTAATTTAAAATATTCTGGTTCACCCAGCTGTAGTGTTCTCGACAAAAAGATTATGCTATTTACTGAAGCAAGCTACTGCTTAGTATACTCTTGTCAGTGCCACGGTTTAGCTTCAGGTCACATGTGTTAAATGGGTTTCTATTAAATAGTTTTCAAAATACTTCAAAAACAGAGTGGGAAAAGAAACCAAGCTGTGATTATTCTAGGAAACTTCTTGATCAGAGATGTGGTTAACTTGAAGCCATCAGGTTGGTTGGTTGGATTGATTCCCACCAAATGTGAATCATCCCAGTGCACTGGGGCTGGTGGAGCAGTACCAGTTTGCACCGGGTGAAGGTTCGGCCTTTGGTGTAGTACCAGTTCAGTGGTTCATGATCCACCTTTCTTGATTCAAGCGCAGTTCCTAATTGTGAGAATGTCATGTTAAGACAGAAAATCAAATTGCTTAAAGCATTTGTCAGGTAGAAATGGAGGTCCTGGCTTGTTTACAGGACGTAACTAAACTGACGTGATGAAAATAGTTATTTTATAAGGAATGTCTTCATTCTACAACTGCTGTAAAGATGGTATGATAGCTTCTGGAAAGTTCTTACTGTGCCTGTATTGCCACCTTTGTATTTGTAAGTCTGTCAAACAGTTGTTCTCCTAATAGTCCCATTTTTATTTCCCCCTAAAGATAATGGAAGTAAATGGACAAAATTTTGAGAACATTACCTTTGTAAAAGCTCTGGAAATCTTAAGGAACAACACTCATCTCTCCATTACTGTAAAAACAAACATTTTTGGTAAGTAGACTTTATATGATAGATTTTTGTGTATGTGAAGAAAACCTGCAGTCATTCTGGCTTTAGCAGTTTAGTAAGTTTCCACCTTTTTTTTTTTTTTTTTTTTTTTTTTTTTTCAACTTGCACTAAGGAGTGAAAAGTTCTGCAGAAATCCCCTCGTCGTGCCTCTGTTTGCTTGGATAAGTTCTTGTGTGCCAGGGGCTGCGTGTTGAGTGGCACGGAGCCAGCACAGCCAGCTCTTTACTTGAGATGACTGTTTAAGCGGCTTTACTGTCCCTTCATGCGATATGGCTGAAACAGAGCCGGGGATCTGGACCAAAATATATTTGCCAAGAAAAAGCAAAAATGTAAAACTGGGCTTTTGTAAAACTTTTTTTATAATGCCTGTAAGAACCATAGGATAAATTGCTTTTATATCTAAAATTGAAAAGGGGATATAAAAAGTGGTATGACACATAAATATTGATTTTCAATTGTCAGTGTGAATATAAACACATAAATACCTCTTTAAAATATCCGTCAAATCATCTGTTCTTTTTCCAGAATCCTGTTCAGGCAATAAAATAACCATAGCTACAGAAAGAACCAGACTGTGCACAGGATAGCTCCGTTCTCTGTAGCTGTATCCACGACCTGATGGTTTCTTTTACTTACTTTCTGCCTCCCCTTACTGACCCTTGTTCACTATTGATTTTCTTTTCGATTCTTGTTTTCTGTTTATTGCTGTGCTGGTAAAAAAGTTTCAAGAACCTAGTAATTGCTTATTAGCATAATTCCGCAGAAGTGTAAAACCACCACAGTAACCAGTGGTCCAGACTAATGAAGAGTGACATAAAATATAGCGTAACTAGAACTGAGACAGTGATAGATTGTTCATTTTTATTATAAATGTAAGCAACATACATTTATGAGCAGATTCTAATCTCTTCCTGCTAGCTGATACAATTTCAAGGTGATTTCTCTGATAAATTTTAATGAATTCATGTCTTGAAGGTTTTTTCCGACAGTGATACTTATTATCCTGTCTTTTTAATTGAGTGCTGAGTGCCTTGTGCTGACAATGAACAATTCCCATTTTTATATTGGAATCTATACTTTGAAGTCTGGTAGCCTTAAATTTTATTACATAATAGAAGCATGCAATTTGACTGGGACTTTCTGTTCAGAAAAGTCCTGGTTGCCTTGCTGATAGGGACAATCTGAGTTATTTGCTCTGTGCAGTTCTGCATTCTTTGAATATCGCCATGTTTCTGACAGAAAAATACTGAATTTCTGACTTGCGTGATTTAAAAAGGTTTTTAAAAGATCCTAAAAAAAATAATTTGTATTGATAAACTAATTTGACCAATAGGGTTTCCCCTTTCATATATGGGAAGGAACATAAAGAACATAACCACTATCTTTTCCATGGAATTACATCTTTGGGGAACGTCAGTGCTGGTAGTAGACTGGCTTAGTTTGATAAATGCAACAGGAAATTTGATGCAGCTTCTGTTCAGTAGTATTACTAAAAGCAAACAAAGACATTTATGGGAAATATCAGTCTGCCTTGCAGTTATTCTTAAGGAAGCATTTGCACTCTGTTACCTAAAAGATGCAGACAAAAAGCCTACATAAATACATACTGTGTAGTGTATTTATTTTTGTGGTGAATACAGTGTTTCCTTATTATCTATGTGGGAATGGTAGACTAGGTCTATTAAACTGGCTGTGATACGTGCTAATTTCAAATTAGTTACGCAGATTGTTCGATCATTTTTATTGAATGTTTAGCAGTTGTTTTTTCTGCCAAGGTAATCAAAAATAAAACCTCAATGGGAAAAGACCCACACCCTTAGAATAAAAATCAAAATGCAATGTATTGCCTGGTTTGTAACTCTTTTGGTTCACTTTTTCTGCAGGGAGGTGGGAAGCAAAAGGTTTGAGGGGAAAGAAGAATTTTGTGGAGTTTTAAGTGTGCAAAGGGAAATCACAATGATTGTATCTTCTTCTACAGTGTTTAAGGAGCTGCTCTGCAGGATAGGGCAAGAGAAAAATGGAATTCCACATATTCCAAAAATTGCAGAAAAGAAAACCAACCGTTATTCCATCCCAGATATGCCTGGCGATGTGGAACAGATGTTTCCCCGTGAAAAAGGAAACAAGAAAATGAAAGCAAACACTGTATCTGGTGGGAGAAACAGAATCAAGAAGATTTTAGACAAGACCCGATTCAGCATTTTGCCTCCAAAACTGTTCAGGTTTGTCAGACTCTTCTGGTCAAAAAGTAATTGTTCTTTATTAAGTTCTTATATTTTGCTTGCTTAGTATCTTCAGCCGTTATGTCCATGTTGCTTATGTTTTCTAAAAAATGCAACAAATCTGACCCATAAATGCAGAACAAGACCAAAATGTCTTTTCTCTCCCAGCGAACACTTTCAAATGTTTTTCCCCTGTCCTTGTTTTGAAAGCCTGTCCTACAACATGTAATTAAAACATCAGAGTGCCATTATTTTTCTTAGTCTCATTCATCCCAAGATGAATATAAGGAGCTTAATGCACATAAATGGAACAAAATTGTTTTGCAGTGATGGTAGCGTGAGCCAGTCGCAGGATGACAGCATTGTGGGGACTCGGCAGTGCAGACACAGCCTGGCCATCATGCCCATTCCAGGAACACTGTCATCCAGTAGCCCTGACCTGTTGCAGCCTACAACTAGCATTCTGGATTTCTCTAATCCTTCAGGTAAAACATCAGCATTAGCTTGATTTACAGGATGATTACAAGGGAGCTGGTTCAAGGGGAAAATTTGATCTTTTCCCAGCATCAAACGTGCCGAGTGCAGTTAGCTGTTCTATCCTGTGGCTCTAACAGGTCCAAACTGGAGACTCGCTGAAAATCCAAACTGCCTGAACCTCTCTTGTCTGCTTGTTTCGTAATGTGGCATTTAGCTTGGTTTTGCACAGAAATGTATTTTGCAACCTCTGAGAGTCTTTGATTTACTGGAGTTTACCAGAGCTCTGGTGGAAGCAGGTTGTCCTTGTCTGCACCCTTTTCTTTTGTCATCTCTTCCCAATACCGGTGCTTCTCGTGATTTGATTTGTCCATCCACCATCTTTGAATTTCTATTTCAAGCAGTTTTGTGGATAAAATAGGGCTGCTGTCATACCAAAGCAGCAGTGTTTTATAAACAGTATGTATAATCAGTTGTATGTCTGAAAAACTGAAAAATGTTTGGAGATGTGTAATCTATGCTTGCGTTGCTATTACTGTAGGGACGTAGTTTATGGGGTGGCTGCAGGAGGCATTTGTTGTTATATGCAGCTGCCTGTAAACATGTCCAGTCAGAATCTTGTTTGCCTGTTTCAAGTGTAAGTTCTGTGCATAATTACATATCTGTAAAGTGCCTTGTGGCTATGATGTGTGTTTATATAAACTTGCAGATTTCCCCTTTAAAAGGGACGTGCACACATATATATCTTATCAAGTGCATAAATATCCATAGCAAATAAGTTCTTGCTGCAAATCCAGGTTCCTGCTGTCTAGGTGAGAGCTACACACGTGTTCCCCAAGAATCTTCGTTTAATACTATAGAAGTTACTGCATAAAATGAAATGTTGATAACTGGTCCTTCTTACCTTCACTTAACATTTCCTATAACAAGAAGGCTGTCATTTGTGAATGGCAGAGAAAACCAAAATATTTCTGAGTGTACTACTCAGAAAGAAACCAAACAGTACTTGATAAGTTTATTATAAACATCTAAATCTTGATTTGGTGTTGACGGTTTTTTCTTTTTTTCCTGCCCGCAGCTGTTGGGTTTTACTGTAAGTATCCTGATGCATAGCATCCTGCAGACCTTAATATTGCATGGCTTGCCTGTTAAACTTAACACTTTCATATGTTGCATTTGGCATAGTTATTACTGTTGGGCCATTAGATAGTCCCATGCCCTGTAATCTTCCTTAAATAAAACAAATCCATAGGCTCCCTTTACTACGGGCACAGTGCTGTGATGAGGCAGAGGACCTGCATTTTATTCCTGTTTCTGCCACTGACACTGAATGACCTTTGGCAGGTTCCTTTGCATCTCTATGACCTTGCTTTAAAGGAATGGACTGCTTACATCTGTTGTGTAGAAACTGGAATTTTAGATGATAGCGTAGTTTGTTGTAGTTGTTTTTTCTGTCGCATGCAGACTTGAAATGTTTTGTATTGTCAAATAATACTGAATGCTGAATAATGCACAAGAAAATAATTTTTATTAATGTTTACCTGCCTAAAAGCAAAGACTGTGAAGGCAGATGTGTGCTTGTATTGTTTCCCTCGTCTGTTGCAAGTTCTACTAAATTTTGGTTGCATGGTGATTCTCCCTCCCCTACAATTACATTCCAGTTTTTGTCTTTATACCTTGAATGTGTTCTGATTTTGGGGTATGCTGGTACCAAGATACAGATGTTTGTCTCTTCTGTTGATTTATTATGATTTTTATGAGTGCGGGCATTTCCTAATTAGTCGATATGTCATTTTCATCACTTTCACTCTGAAATCAGTATGTAATATTTATTACTTCTAATGAGACTATTCTGGTAATGTGATAGTCATAATAGTGAAACTGTTAGTAGAATTAGTTTTCAATCAGATTATTTTTTTAACATCCCGTTTTCTCCCATCTTCCAGTTTATTTACAGCTGATGCTGAGGCTTTCTTTTTTCCAATGGGTGGAAACTTTTGATGCTGGATCATAAATTACCTGCTTACTTTTTGCCCTAAGTTCCTCCTGCTTGCCCCCATAGCACCGTTAAGTCCTGATGCGAGGCAAAGTAACCCCAAGGTCACTGCCCCATTAAATGAGATACTCGTTTCTTCTTTAAGCAAGGGATTTTGTCAGCGGAAAAATTAAACATATAGGTGATGGGGTAAGCAGCATGTAAAACTCTGTGCTCAGAGCTGCTGCTGGCAGGACCAGGATGGCCCCTGGCGGGATGGCTCCCTCTGCCCGGCCAGCCGGGCCTCCCCTCGGGTGGCGGGTCGCGTGCCTCTCTCCGTGGCTGTGGCACTGCCTGCGGAGGCCGTGGAAGGCCGGTCAGGTCACGGTGGCAGAAGTGAAGGGCTGTTCTGGAGGCTGCTGAGGCACGCACAGCCCTTCTTGTCTCCGGCCGGGAGCCCCGACGCGGAGGTACCGCGGTGCTGCAGGCTCTGGAGACGTGGCTGAGGCCTCGCCAGGAGCCTCCCACCCTCTCCGGTCTGTCGAAAACTTGTGAAGTTTTAGTCTTCAGAGTTCAGGGAGGAAGGAAAACTGTGCTCTCCCTGAGTTTTAAATTAGTGTGCACTCTGACTCGACTTTTTTCCCCAATCAGTTTTATTTTGAAAATCAAGCCTTCTGTAATAGCTAATGGAGCAAATTATTTCAATCATCAAGTTGTAGATTAAACCTGTGTTTCTTCAGATACTTAATTCCTGCTGTAGGCTGCCTCAGATAAAGCTGTTCTCTAATGCATTTGTAATACATAAAACGTGCTATAAATATACACTAGCCAAAGAATTAACTGCTGCAGCAGCTTAGCTCCTTCAGGGTGAGAGAGCGAGTGTAAAAGTTTGCAGCTAGTGATGAGAACAACCAAATACCCTTTCCCCTTCGCGTCCTCCTGCCCACAGCCCATCCATGCGTGCTCCATGGCTTCCCATCCCTGGGAAGAGTGCCCTGGCACGCGTGTGGATTCTGGCTGTCGCAAAGATAAAAGAGCCAAAGCAGAAGTGATGCTGCCAAAGTTTTTGAGACATGCTGAGAAGGGCAGTGTGCAGCTTAGCAATAGATCTACATGTCTTGTACTTTGGTTGTGGTCATGGGATGATAAAGTAATTGGGTTGAGGACGTGCAGAGAGGAGACTTTTTTTTTTTTCTTTTTTTCTCTCTCAAAGTAGAAGGAAACAACTGAATATTATAGTTTATTTATCAAGTCCAGTGTGGCTTTTTTTGTTTTCCTCACTAGCTGTTTTCTTGTTTTCTCATTATTGAATGAGACAGTAAATGACCTTGTGTCTTTTCAAGGGATAAGTAACGTCCTACATAACTTCATTCTTTAAAGGTGTTACTCTGTTATTTTAGATATTCCAGATCAAGTAATCAGAGTCTTCAAAGCGGATCAGCAGAGTTGTTACATTATCATCAGCAAAGACACTACAGCAAAAGAGGTGGTGAGCCACGCTGTCCACGAATTCAACTTGACAGGAGCCCCGGAGACCTACTCCCTGTGCGAGGTGTCCGTCAGCCCCGAGGGAGTCATCAAACAGCGCAGGCTCCCAGACCAGTTCTCCAAACTGGCTGACAGGATTCAGCTCAATGGGCGGTAAGCGCACCCTTGTTAGGGTTTCGGTTTGGATTTATTTGTCTTTTAGGATGGAAACATCCAAAAGAAATACTGGGGAGGGATGTTACATTAAAATACAGGTGTCTATTAGAAGAACAAGCAAGTGAATGCCAGTAGCTTAGCTTTCCCTCACCTGTTCTCTTCCTTGTTTCACCTTCCTCTTCTGCACCCAAAAAACCTCTCCCTAAATCTACAGTGAGCTTGCATGACAGCTAAGTTAAGAGGATCAGGATGAAGTACATAGTGGCTTACACTTAAAGTTACATTTCTCCTGACGCTTTCCATATGTACTTCAGGATTAAAGCATACAATTAATTTCTTTCTCAGTGATGTCATGTTGCAATGAACTGATAGTAACCTGAGATAAATTCTTCCATTTCTACGTGTACTGTTACGAATGTTTCTGAAATGTTAAGGGCTTCAGTTTTATCTGATGACCTGATCCATACCAGAAGAGAGTTTAAATAAAAAAAAATTCTTTCGTCGTCTTTGCTAGGCAACAGAGGGAATTTATGAGGAATAAACTTTTGTATATCTGAAAGTGATCTGCTTGGGACCATGGAAATGAATTTTCCACATACATTTTCATTTCCTGAATACTATGCGCTTCATATAAATATTAATATGTCACACTAAATTTATGTAAGGAATGGAGAAATACATTAACAAGAGATTTCTCAGGACTAACGTGTATTTAAAGTGTTATTTCACTGCTGAATTTACAAATGGAAAAGTAACTGACCTTCTTCTGAAGGTGAAAGCTACAGCATATTGCAGAGTACAGCATAGAAAATACTAGCATAGAGGTAGATTAAAACAGCTTTTGAAGTAGTTTTTTTACTTCAGTAATGATGTTATTTTATACTAGCTACAGTACAAGGTTATGCTGTCCCTTCTTGCCTCTGTCTTTGCCTTTTACATTGGCTTCTCACAGTAACGGGGAAATGCTCTCGCATAAACACCGCTGCGGTGTCAGTAATGCCCACACTGACTGGTATAATTCAATGTCTTTGTGTTCACAAACCCTCTGAAGAGCATCTCTAATGTTTTATTGTAACTCAAATATTCTTCAGGTATTATCTAAAAAACAATATGGAGACAGAAACCTTATGCTCGGATGAGGATGCTCAAGAGCTGCTGAGAGAAAGCCAAATTTCCCTCCTACAGCTGAGCACCATTGAGGTCGCCACTCAGCTTTCCATGAGAGACTTTGAATTATTTCGCAATATTGAGCCTACAGAATACATCGATGACCTTTATAAGCTGGACTCCAAAACAGGCAATGCTCACCTGAAACAGTTTGAGGACGTCATAAATCAAGAGACATTCTGGGTTGCCATGGAAATTTTAGCAGAGCCCAACCAACTCAAAAGAATGAAGATTATTAAGCATTTCATTAAAATTGCCCTCCACTGCCGAGAATGCAAGAACTTCAATTCCATGTTCGCTGTTATAAGGTAAAATACTTGCCGTTTGTCAGATCCCATCTGTGCTGTCAGAGGCAGTTCTGTTCATCTAAACGGAAAGAAAAGAAACAGGTATATCCTGAACAGATTACCAGTGGCGCTGGGTGGTTTTCAGGGAATTACCGAGCTTTTCAAAAAGCCAGGCTGTACACATTGTCGCTGCAGTCTGTTTCTTCCTCAGCGTCCGGAGTTCAGTCTCATTTCTCTGGCTGATGGGACTGTCTTGGTTTTTAACTGTTACTAGCAGGGAGAGAGGGGGTTTGGACCAAAGCACTGTGTGATGGATGAACTTCTGAAACCTGCCTGAATGTCGCAGTCATTTTCCATGATTCTGGCACCCAATTTCCCTTCTTATTTCAGTCATTGCTACTTTTTCAGTGTGTACCAAGTCATACCTGCGACGATGAGATTACTGTATTTCTTCCTTTCATTGTAAGGACTTCCTCAAATCAGTCTTGGTTTAGTTTATTTTTCATTTTCATTCTTTCCTGTCACCTGCTTGCTTCTCTGTTTTTTTTCCCCTCTTCATTTGCACATTTAGACTTTCTCTTCTGATTTATACTAGATGCTGCTACTTTAACAGCATGAGTTCAGCATTTCCTTTATTTGCAGTTACCTTATACCAACGTTTTACTTCAAGGAAAAAAAAAACAAACCAAACCAGGTGCTGTGATTCACGAGACAAAGATCTGGATTCAGGCTGGATTGCAGCACCAGCACCGTCTTTGAAAATACCATTTTAAAATATTTTCTTCAAAATCTAGTCAGTTAATCAAATGGTACCAGCTTCTGTTTAGTCATACAATAAAAAATCATTAATTTGCTTAAAGGGTACTGGGCAACCACTGGGGCTGTGGCTACTCATTACACAGCGAATATACATGTGGATACTGAATCTAATTTCTGTATTCTGCTGCTTAATTTGTCATGTTTTTTTTGTCATAGGTGGAGAAATGACTCTTCCTGCTTCTTGATTAAGTCTAATCAGGCCATGACTGAAGCGGTCTTTGGTCAGAAAAAGCAAATAAATTAGTTGTTTTGGTTTACTCATTTCCAGAGGAATATGGCTTTGTTAGCATATGCCACAGGGGTTCTTTTTCTTTCCTTGCCTTGCATTGCATATCAATACGATGCCATATGTCTCCTGAAATAGCAGGATAGCCATCCTGGTGTAGCATGTAAAAGAGGAGCTGTGTGGCAGCATATGCTTGATTTTTTTCATGTGAGAAGGCTTTGTGAATTGACAATAGCATGGAGAGAAGTCTGTATTAAAAAAATAAAAATAAATACAGAATGAGTTTCTGAAGCCTTCAAAATGAGAAGAAAAGTCTTCTCAGAATAACAAATTCAGTAATTGTGGGATTGTGGATTTATTAATGAATGCTGGAGAATATTGCTTTCCACTTCTGTACCTATGAGGACTTTGCTCAAGTAATTTTGCCACGAATTCAAAGTTGGTGACAGATTATGATAGGGAGGATGGATATATTTAATTTATTTTTTTTTATTGCGTCCAACTAATCATGGATATATTTTTACTTATGAGAATGAGAGTATATAACAAGTTTTAAAATAGTGGCTCCTAATTCTCAGTCTGGTGGTGCTCATTTACAAATGCTCCAAACGTGCTCCTCTAAAGTCTTGCTGCTTTTGCTTGGGATAAGGTGCGCACCGTTCTCACTTGCTACTGTAGCCATGTATTCACCTCATTAATTTTTCACCCTTTTTGTCCTTATTGTGGTATACATTTTTACAGGAGAGAAGTGGTTCTTAAATTAAATCGGTGTCAGTACAATGTTACAGCGAGATTGTTTCGGCAGGCTAACTTGAAATTTGTACTTTGTGACTAGGAAGCAGTCATGCTCTTTACAGTTCTTTTTCGTTTGCTCATGAGTGAACAGCAGAGGTTTACTGTGATGGACATGCAGCCTGGCATTCCCCCAGCTTTACAGTTAAACTTGTGAAAGCTATTTTTAATCCTTAAAACAGAACTCCAGCCCTTTACTTCCTTATGAAAGGTAGTGATTCTGCTAACAGCTAATAAGGAAATGTATCTGCCTTGCAGTGGGTTAAATCTTGCACCAGTAGCACGTCTCAGAGGCACCTGGGAAAAGTTACCGAGCAAGTATGAAAAGCACCTCAGAGACCTTCAAGATCTTTTTGATCCATCTCGAAACATGGCAAAATACCGCAACATCCTTAGCAGCCAGAGCATGCAGCCTCCAATTATTCCACTTTTTCCTGTTGTCAAGAAGGACATCACATTTCTGCATGAAGGTAATGTCAAATGTAGAGAAATAATAAACTAAGCCCTGAAGATGCTCTAGCCCTCTCTTCAGTGCTCCGTGATTCAACAAATGTCTACAAGAAGTTGCCACAAGTAGGATGCTTTTGATGTGTCCGTTGTAGGAGTAAAA
Organism: Falco punctatus; assembly: GCF_963210335.1. NCBI lineage: Eukaryota > Metazoa > Chordata > Aves > Falconiformes > Falconidae > Falco > Falco punctatus. Next base: position 62,956,754 of record NC_137588.1, on the reverse strand, counting down.
TAAAATTGAACTCTGAATGCATAATGGAAGAGATTGATCCTAGACAAAAATTAGAATATTAAAAATATGAATTTAATTTTTATAAGCAGTGCTTAATCTTCATCAGCTGTCCTAAGGCTTAGTGTGGAAGAGCAGGTGAGTGTGCTTAACTGGTAGTTACACTGCTTCACATAATATTTCTCTTGCAAAAACTTGCAGTGATGTTTCTAGGTTTTCGTTCCATGTTGCGGCTTTCAGACAGCTATGATGATACAACACCTCCTACTCTTGCTTTCAGCATTTTCAAGGGTTTTTGTTTAACCATTTCCATTTTGTTCTTTTCACACAAAGTTCTGTTCACAATTGGTTAAAGTGCTTCCAAATATGCCCAGTTCTTGGTGGTGATATTTCAGAACAGTTTGAGCTAATTTCAGAATGTGAACACTGTTTATGTCAGTTCTGTATTTATATTATTTTAACATCTATGCCAATGAATTTGAGCTTAGTTCACTTACTCCTTTTTCCTCCTACTAATACTTGTGACTTTAGAAATAGATTAACAAGAGTAATGTTAGGTAGTCTGAGTGGGCCTAATTGTTATTTGTATTTTGCCAGACTTTCCTGTTTTCTTGCTATTTTGATTAAAGCAGTGTTGTTGATGGAGGGGCTGGGAGGGGGGAAGGGTGATGTGGGGGACTGGGAACACATCACCATTACAAACTATTTCTTACTCTTTTTTCATATATGTGTGTGTGTTTCAATTATGCAGGAAATGATTCTAAAGTGGATGGCCTGGTAAATTTTGAGAAACTCAGAATGATTGCCAAAGAAATTCGCCAAGTTGTCAGAATGACCTCAGCAAACATGGATCCAGCTGTAATGTTCAGACAAAGGTGTGCAATTTAGAAAGACAGTAGGATTGGAGGTGTCTCAGCGTGGGTAGCGGTCTGGGTTTGTGTGTGCGTCAGTGTGTTAATATTTCGTTGTGTAACTTACCATTAACATTTACCATCCGAACCACAATCTTTATCAAATTATGGCACTGCAATTGATGCTTCCAAAACCTGCTTTTAATGGCTACTAAATGAACTTGTCTTCAAAAAGCAAAGAAGAGTAGGTTCTAATTTGAATGATTCATATTTTTGCTAAATAAAATGTTAGTGTCAGTAGTTTTGGGAGAGGTATAATATTAGTGGGGTATAATATTATCTATATATGAGAGAGAGATATAAAAAGCACCTAAATCACCCATGTATAAATCTGAAATGTTGCTTCAAAACAGAACCCCACTGATAACATATTAAAAACAACAAAATATTTTTTTATTACTTGTTCTAAGCACAGCTTGCTCCACCTACATGATGTCTGATATGCTCAGGGTGTAAGCAGGTGCAAGATGTTTTCTTGTTTCATTTTTTCTTTGTTTCTTTTTTTTTTTTTTTTCCTGACGCATAATATCATCAGGCTCTGTATTGTCAAACTGCAGAATAAAAGCACTATGACTTCTAAATCTGGTGCTGATTAGCTCCAGATAATATTTAGTGGAACTAAATAACTTCCTGCATCTGTTTGCTTGCCCCTGGCTGAACTAAAAGCATCAGCAGCTCCGTTGTTCCTGTGCAGGGTCCTGATGCTGAGCAGGGCCGTGTTGTCCTTCCCTCGCGCTGTTAGCTTGCCTCTGCACCGAACCGGCCAGGCAGAGCTGCTCAGGGGGCAGTTCAGGTGGGGAGCTGGCAACAAGATGATGTCCCGTGCCCAATCATTACACGGTTTCTACTTCAAAAACCGACAAATACTCCAGTGGGTTGTCTGTTCCGTGGGTGTCCCCAGCAGCGTCTGGCCAGCGGTGGAGAGCTTCGAACACCGTGGAGGGAGCTCAGAGCATGGAGGAAGCTTAGTGAACAGTTGTGGCTGAAGCGTACTTTGTACAAGCCCTAACTAAATTCCACTCGATAGCTCACCTGTGCAGTTGTAATTGTCTTTGGTTTATCATTTCAGTTACATCTGCACAGGGGAAGGAAGCAGCGGATGTAAGGGTACGGAGCAGATGTAAGGGCATAGAAATTTGGTTCCCCGTGGTCTTCCAGTGGTCAGGATTCACAGCCAGTCGTGAATCCTGTCTGTTTTCAGTGCTGACTATCAGGAAACATAACTGTTTTATTTAAAATTGGTCCAGCTGAGGTTTGAGACAAAATAAACATTAACGAGGGATCTGTTATAAGATGGACTGGTTTCAAAGTGGAGATTCACCTTCCTACTATTGGATTTGAATTAGCAAAATTTTTTTAGCATAAAGTTGTAAAGCTACTTACTGATAAGCTACAGTTACTTTTCAGGAAGCTTGACATTCACAGGTGAAATTTGTATAAATAAATTTCCCTGATACCCCATGCACTTTCTAAGACCTAATGAAGTCTAATCATTAAATGAATTTAATAGTAAATTGTTACCTTTAGTATGTAAGTTTGGGTTTTTTTCAGAATTAGGAAACACATTTTAATGACCATAATTTAAATTATGCACACTGACATTAAATGCTTAGGCATCTAATATTAGAGGTAGTGCCAAAGATTAAAAGAAAATAATTCCATGTTTTCACATCATTTATATTCATTTTCGTTGCCTTTGGTGTTTGATCTATCAGTTTGTGTTATGAAGCACCAATAAATGCTTTTGAAGATTAAAAACGAACAAGAAAAGATGCTTGTTAGTGGTAACATGAGACTTGCTAGCAAGTTCATTACCAATTAATATAGAGCATCTAGTTTTTCAATGTGTATTTGGCAACTAGCTTGTTTTCCAGCAAGCAATCAAGGGAAACAACATCATAAACTTGAATACTGATGATGATTTCTCATATGCTTACTGCAGTCCTAATGCAAAGAATAAATTAATTTAATCAACTTACTCATATTGCAGAAAGTGTGAACAGTTTTTGCGCACTCCATCAAAACTGAATTTTACTTACAGCAAATACTTAACAAGACAACTCGGTGCAAGTCTGGTTTTTAAATTTGTAGGTTAAACTTAAAAATAAAAAACTGATAGATGTTCTTCCATATTGAAGTATATGAGCAAGTCCTGCCCTTGCATTCCATTAAAACATTGTGTTATTGTTTGAGAAGAATTTTGCTGTATAGAAATTTTTTCTTTTCTGTTCTTTCCTGTCTACATCTTTCTTCCTGACTCTCAACTGTTTTATTTTTTTCCTGTGCTTTTCTGTTCAAATACATGCTTCAATGTATATGGCTCTTGCTTACAGGAAGAAGAGGTGGAGAAGTTTGGGGTAAGTGTAGAGATGAATGCAACTAAGATGAATAAAGATTATGCAACTCTTAACATACTGCATCCTCCTCGTTAGTGCATGCATCTGAAATACAGCATGCATTTTATTAACCCTGCAATACATATTTTTTGGAAAACAGGAATAAGGGGTTACTGTCAACGTTATACTGCAGCTGTAAGATTTCTGCGTTGCTTTTGTGTACTGGATAAGTTGTTTGAGTTTTGGCTTTATGCATTAAAAAACCCCACCTGCTATGCAGTTATATTGGAAGGCAGACTATTTTGGGAAATAAATAACTTGCTTTTCAACATGTAACAGGAAAGTTTAAGCCATTCTGCATTTAAACTGTAAGGACACTTATATTACGATTCGTGAATTGTGATAATTTCCCCTCGTGAAGATTGCATTCAAGCTTCAAAGTGTTTATTTTTAGTATATATATGAAATGTATCTCCTTTCATACACCATAATCCTCATTGATTTCACTGGGAGTCTTGATTTTGCAGGGACTGAATAATGAAATGACTAGAAATGAGAGTGCTAAGGTTGGTTAGCGAAAATCCTGACTGACACATGGCAGTGATTTAAAGATGATGATGTAGCCATATTTTATATGATCTTTATGTGTATTTTTGCCCATAATCTATTATCTGTGTACCTTTGCACTTGGAAACTCTACTTCTGATGCTGTGGGTGCCCAATTTGAAGCCAGCTGTATGTGAGCATGTCAGCAGTGTGTGGAGGGCAGAGGCAGGAACGCCCGCAGTGCCCTGCCCTTGCTGCAATCGCTTTGCAAGTGGCAGGGGAAGCCTGGTGTAGCCGTGCAATTTGTCTGCAAAGTGTGTCCAGGCTCTTTTGTGCAGAGAACGGATTTACCCCTGCCAACAGTCATGGGAACAGTGCCAGGGCTTGTGCTAGGCAAACTGGGGAGAGCAGGTTTGGATACTGGTCCCTGATGCATGATGAGCAGCGTGTGGGTGGCCTTGGTGCAGGAGAGCTCGGCTGGCAGTGTTAGGTGGTCAGTTATCAGCTGCTCCCAGTACAGCTGCTGGGGAGAAATACCTCATGCCCAGCTGGAGCCAGTGTAACTTCTAACCCTTGGGATTACTGTGAGCACAAGTGAATAAGGAGAAATCATTTTTAGAGGAAATGGAATTAAGTTGCCTTAAAACGTCAAGTCCAGGCTTAAAAGAAAACCAGTGTGTACGTCAGCAGTAAAATATCTATATCATTAAAAATAAACATAGTGTAGTTTCCTGTTTCATAACACATGAGGTATTAGCTTTGTTCTTATCCGTAGGAGATGGGAGTGCCCCCTTGGTTTGAATAAGTGTGAACAGTCCATCACGCCTTTTGCTGCTTTTTGCCTATAATAGCATTACTTTTTTTACTTAAGCTATACATTTCTGCCAGTTTTTAAGCTTATGTTTTCTCTTAGATTGACTCATTTAACATCTTTGAAAATATTGCAGTCAGCTGTTTTCTATCACTTCTTATTTTTTAAGCTTAGTGTGCTTGATTCTTTAGACTTCCTCTAACAACATGTTCCTTTCTGACTTTTTTGGCCGTTATGGCCCTTCTCTGCTGGAGATTTATTCTGCCACTTGTGATTCTGTAAACACAACCAAGATCTTGCTAAATGTCTTCACAAATAATTTAGCCTTTTAAAGTTATTCCTCTGTTTAAAAAAACCCACAACCAACCAACTTGAAACAACTTTCTGTTAGAATTTACAGGTAACATACACTATGATCTCCGTTTATTAAGAAATACATTAGGACTGTTTTGGCCGTTGGGCTTTTGACAGTGGGAGTGGGTGATGTGTTTGTTTGAACTATACCACTATCAGTTGTTGGTTCACTGATTCGGTGTGAATAAGAGTGGCTGTCAGGGAGGGTAACTGATGTACGTTGACAATTTGGGGATTATTTATTTTTGCTTCAGTTGCTGATAGAATTGGCAGCTCAAAATTAGGAGTGTTGAGGGAGCATTGTCTTTCATAGATGCAAGTCTGTACAAGGTCTGGGCATATGCATATCATAACTGCCTTCCTGACCTTTGTTGGGATACATTAATGAGCTGCTCTTCTGTGAATGTTTTTAATTGGATAAAGAAGTTGAGTGCATAATAAAATGTACTTTGCATGTTTTACATAATATTTCTGCTTATTCTAACATTGTCAGAAGCTCAGTTTTCTAAGAGAATCACAATACTCAGTCACTTCTATACTATGCTAATAGCAAGAAGTTTCTGTTGTAGGCCTGATGCGTACAGTGGGTACCAAATTCCTTAAACCAACAAAGTTACCAAGTTTGTCCACTCCTACAATCTACAGTAGAAATGGTGTGGGCCAGAAAGAGAGCGGTTCATTAACAGAGCGAAATGGGTACTGTACGCAGCGTTGCGCCTCATTCTTCCTAGTTCCACACTTCAACATGCAATCCTCTTCTAGATTCAAGTTGCTGCTATCAATTTACCAGAAGACAAGTGTTGTTTTAATGCTGTTCATCTTTTTAACTCATTTGCATCAGCATGCACTAGCCCTAACTGAAGATTATTGGTATTAATCTGCTTTGGCGTCTGCTACTGTAGCTCTTCATTGCTGTTGAGACCTAAAAATTTACTGCATCGCTCTCTTCTTTTATAGGTCTCTTAGCCAGGGCAGCACAAACTCAAATATGCTGGATGTGCAAGGAGGCGCTCATAAAAAACGTGCCCGACGCAGCTCCCTTCTGAACGCCAAGAAGCTGTACGAGGATGCCCAGATGGCGAGGAAGGTTAAGCAGTACTTGTCCAACCTGAATGTAGAGACAGACGAGGAAAAGATCCAAATATTGTCACTTCAGTGTGAGCCTGCATATAGCACTCGTAAGTACAGTGATCTAGAACGCTGGCATGATCTATGAAATCTATAAAAATCTTGTTCCTTCCTTAGAAATACCCATTTATGATCTTTCTCTTCTACCTTCAAGAAGACATACTCTAGGAAGTGCCTGTTTGTCAGTTCATGTACTTAGAATTTCAGCAAGCCAGTATTTATCTTTGAATCTTGGTTGAACTCTGAGAACTTCAGTGATGTTTTCTAGTTTGACCTTTAGTTCTTAAACTGTGTGTCTTTTCATCAGTCTGGAAGGAAATTCAATAGTACATTAGCTCTATTCTTGCCCTGCTGTCCTTGTACAGAATTAGGAAGGATAAAAGTAACGTTTACCGTATGAACAGCAAGAAAATGAAAAGAGGCAAAATCAATATAGAAGCTGCAATGGATTACAGCTTAGAATAAATGAAGATTGTTGAAGGAGAAGTTAGGTCAATACTGACTGATGGGATTGACATGGCTTGACAGCCAAGAATTGAAGGCTGCAGCAAGACAGTTTCCATAATTTGAACTCCTGTGCAACCGTCTAACTAAACAAATTATCTAACCTCCTATCTTACACAGGTCAGTAAATTGTTATTTAAAAATGAGAAATGGTTATTGTGTTTGGTTTTGATCCTTTCTAAGGATCAAAACTTCCAGTTTCTTGAAAGGTAGGTTTGTTTCAAAATAGAAGAGTAGTAACCTTGCTAATCGAAACAGTGTTCATGCTTGTCTGTTGTCCAAATGTAGCAGTTTAAAACTTGGTTTTGTTTTCAAATACTGTTTTGTCTCTGATGCGGTAAGTTAAAAGCATGACTAGGGAATGGCATCTTGAAGATAAAATTTTAAATCCTTTCCATTATGCAGTATTAAGAATACAAATCCTTGTTACTTCCTAAGGTACCTTCCTATGCGTTTTTTTTTATTTTTTTTTTTTAGCATTTCCTTTTACATAGCACTGATGTAGGAATCCTGGAAACAGCCATCCTTGACTGCCTTTATAAAAATGTTAAAAGTCTGTGTATTCACACTAGCCTTGTGCCTGAGGGCTCCAGAAATCAAAGGCAGCTCTGAATAAAAAGATGCAGGGCATCATGCATTGTTAGAGGAGAGGTGTTCTGTGTGTGCTTGTTCAGCCAGGTATGGAATAGCACAGAATGTTTTGACTTAGAGGTGATGCTGTTGTGGGCTTTATGTTTCGCTCCTCCACCAAAACAATAAATTAAAGCCTGTCAGGATGAACTATTGATAGATGATGTATGTGCAAACGTAACAGGTGGCTGTACTATGCTCAGGAGACAAACATAAATGTTACCAGGTTATTTTTCAGTTGTTTTAAAAAAATAATTTAAAATCTTCTTTGCACAGTGCTAGCCATAGATATTTGGAAGTAAAAATAGGGAACATATACTAACTTTTACTCCATGTAGTTAAGCAGATCAAGTCCTCTTAAACTTCAGAAAAGAAAAATGGAGGTTAAGTGGATATATACATAAATATATAGTAGAGTGGCATGTTATTAAAGTAACTATTTTGAAAAAACAGGAAAAAAGCCACCAAAAAAACCACCAAAAAAACCCCAAAACCACAGGTAACTGGTCTGGTTGAGATTATACTCATAGTTTGCAGAGCTAGCAGAAAGGATGGGGGAACGATGTGGAGCAGGAGGGAATTGCCAGCCCCCTCATGTTTTTTGCGCGGGTGGAAGGGGAGCACCGAACTGCTGCTGGAGGAGTTCTTCCACACGTTGAGTCTTTACCCACATTTAAAATGTGACCAAGTAGCTTTGAATGACAGAGCCTGGTACCTGTTTTTGCAGATCAGTTTTGTGCAGATTGGTGTGGCTTTTTTCACATAGCCAGAAGAGTAGGAGGTACAGCTCGCCAGTCTCTTACCTCAGTAGTAAAATTCTCCTGGCCTTGCTTGCAGGAGGAGTGAGCAGCAGTAGTGCTCTAACCCAGACTTTTCCAAGAGAATTTAAGGAGAAGTCAGATGGCCTTAACTTCAGACTTTATTAATTGCTGTGTGGTAAATGTAGAAACTGAATCGGTGCCCTGTGTTGTAAATCAATTGTGCCACCTAGTGAAAGGTTTCGTGCCACTTGCAAAACGACCATTCCTGCTCCCTTTGGTGGCATTATGTCATTTTGAAGAAAATGCTGTTATGCTTTTGCGCCTTACGTACAAACAGCTAAAATGCAGACTTCTGGTAGAAATAAATCACAGTTTTTGTCTTTTTTATAAAGTACCTCTATGGCACTTTAAAGGGTTTAGTTTTTTTTAAAATGCCATTTCATGCAACAGCCTCTTCAGTGTAATGGAAGGTGTGTGTTTTGGAGTAGAAATGGTTTCACGTAGGTTTCATCTCCTTCATACCATGGTGGTTTTGTCTGGATGGTTGTACTCAGAATGACTGTAATAATCCTGCAATTCAAAGTGCAAGTTAGTTATATGTAATTTTTCTGTAACAGTGACAAAGAATTTAAGTGAAAGAAGGGGAGCAAAATCCTCAGAAATGTCTCCAGTACCCATGAGATCAATTGGCCAAACCACTAAAGCCCATCAGCATCAACAAAACAGGATGAGTCAAGTTCTTCAGGTTCCAACTGTGAATTTATACCCCAGCAGGAAAAAGGGACTGACAAAGGATCATGTCACATTCAGTGAGTATCTTCACGTCACTTGCCTGGAGAGTTTTGTAGATGAAGTAAGCAAAAGGGAGGAGCTGCTTGTAGTTGGGTGGATAATTTGAGATGCCACTGTGCTTCATTTACTTCATTCACTTGAAAACAGCTGAAGCATATTGCTGTGTTTTAAGAGAGTGTGCTGTTTTCTTAGCCATTCGCACAATTTTAAAATTTCTTAAAACAGCTAATGGTAAGGTGCTGTTTCCACATATGCTCTTGCTTTTTCACTTTTTTTTTTTCTCCTTGAACTGATGAACATGTTCTAACTAAAGTGATCTTAATCTCTCTCAAACAGGTCAGATGTACTGTGTTAAGTCTTTTACTATGTATTTCTGCATTCTAGAGGGATCTTGCACAGAGAACAACATTGCTTGTTTCTTTTAATGACAAAATGAAGTATAGTAAATTTAGCTGAAATCACAAATCACAGACATCTAATAATTTAGCCTCTGGGAACACCATTATAACAATGTTATTGTCAAATGGAGCAACATGGTTTTAATTGCTCCTAGTGACAATCAGTTTTTTCTGTCTCTAAAATTGCTAGTTGCAAAGCAGCATTATGTATTAAAATGCTTTTGACCTGTTTGAATAACTGTTGTATCACTTGAAAGCTCCGATTGTGGGTTATTGAATAAAGTTAGTTGCAGTTAGTAAATGATACAAAATGATTCTATGATGCATCAAGCATCAATATCCTTTAAAGTAGCTTTAGCAAACAATATATTGCAGCATATAAAATAAAGTGTTCGGTTATTTCAAGTCTCCTCTTAAAAGCCCGTGCAACTTGATATGCTCCAGAAGCTTTGCTGAGAGGTGTTTCTTCATTCCCGTGTGTTAAGTGTTCAGTGTTCGTCTAAAAAGCTATTGACAGCTTCACTCCTCAGCACTGTCCTTCTGCAAGGTGGTCTGGTAGTGCAAGAAATCCTGAAATACTGGTTGGCAAAGTAAAATGGCTCACTGGTTTTGCTCAACTTGCCAAGCTGTGTATAGCACCCATGAGCGCTGATTTGAGAACTTGTGATTGTGAAGATCTTGACCTGACTTGTTGGCTATGATGCAGATTGCAAATTGTTTTTAACACTGTCCCAACAGTGTTATGGGCAAGGGTTTCCTCCAAGTTTTGTGCGTTACAATTTTTAGTCCTTTACCAAACCCACATTTAGTGTATCTGTTAAAATGGTTGTGGTTATGACCGGGGCGTTGGAACACACTTCAGATGAGCAGCCAGCAGCAGCAGTAGCCACTGTTGATCTGATCTAAATTTGAAATGGAGACTGCCTCCACACGCAGGATTAATCCGAGTGCCTGCTCCTCTCTTTGCTGAATACTCCAGTGATTGGTGAACACTGTGCTTATTTGTAGTTCAAACAGATATCACTAACTTGAAAGAATAACAACATGCAGTAAATAATTCCATGGTTTTAATAGGTACAGGCTCTCCGCAGAAGTCCTTAAGCTTGTCAGAGGAAGTAAGTAGTAAGAAACAAACAGATGACACTATGTCCATGGCATCATCTTTGCACTCCAGCCCACCCGCTTCTCCTCAGGGCTCTCCACGCAAAGGTACGTGTGTGCGTGAGCGTTCCCGGTGTGTGTGTCAGCATCGGCCTGGGCTGTACTAAAACCAGGGCAGGCAGTGGCAGGAATATTTGTTGGTAATGACATGTCAGAGAAATAGTAGTCTAGAATAGTCATGTCAAGAATAGAATCATGTCTGTCTATGAGTAGACATAGTTTTTCAGTGTATTTATATGTTTTGGCTTTGAGTCACCTACTATTAAAAAAGGGTAAGAGTTGTTTTCTTAAAAAATGAAGTGCTTCTGACAAAATTCCTGGTAGATCTTAAGAGTTTTTGCCTATTGGCATATTGGTTCCGATTTAGGTGGCTACTTATACAAATGGGATTTGCAAACTTGAAGACAATAGTGTTGCATGGAAGCTGCAGCTTATGTTTTTGCCTAAGGTAGCTGGGATATCAGGTGATTAGATGGAGCTGGAGATAAAATGGTGTCATAGTTCTCCAGAACAGATGGTTTTGATAGCCGCAGAAGTAGCGCATCCATCTAAATCCTTGAGTTGCCATTCATATTTTTTGTTCTTGTGCACAGGGCTTTGTATACGTCCCTGTCTATCATGATGCTCTGAGAACCCCTTTATTTTTGATGTCTTCATCTTAAAAGACCCGCATCACTTCATCATTAGTCAACCAACCTTGGATGGGAATTCATTTGAAATCTCTTAACACCACTTTGTAGTCAGCCAGTGTGGTCAGTGTGGAATGGTGTAAGGCATTTCTCCCTCCCTTCTGTGCTGCTTCTGACTCACTGACAGCCCCAAGCCACTGGATTAGCATGGCATGGCATGGTGACTTACTGCATCTTCTCACCCTTCTCAGTGGGAGATCATGCTGGTCCGTCCACTTCTGCCTTCACAAGATACTGTTTCCTTTAGGAGAATGCCACTTATTTTACTTAAACACAGCATATGTATAAGAAGCTTAATTACTTGGGTTGCCAAACCTAGCTCCACTGAGATTTTTGAGCATCGCTTAAAAATGTTATTTTTGTTAACTTTCATCTAGTTCTTTGAAAATAATATTTTGTTTATTTGGGATTATTTCATTAATTCAACTTGCTTTCAGCATATTTTTAGCACTGATCTAATTTGATTGAGGTGATCCGTACCCTGTTGTATGTGTAGTGCTAACAGCTCATTGAACTAAAATTAGGTGCTTCACAGACAGCTGAAAGATGTAATTTTAGGCACAAACACATTCCACTTAATCTTAGATTTCATTTTCTTTTGAGCTGTACCCAAGTGATATGCAAATAAGATTGAAGAAAAAAGGCTTTAAAAGCACAATGTTATTTTTGCTGTTATTTATCACGTCACTTATCAAGATCTGCCTGTGTGTACTTTATCGTAGTTGGTAACATCCAGAGGTCGGATAACTGCAGTCAGATGAATCTCTCGGGCTCTTCCTCATCACTTGCCAGTGAAACCAGCAACAAGAACAGTGGACAACGCAGCTACGGAATAGGTGGGGCTTATTTGCAAAAGAAAATTCGGATGATTGTCCAAGCAAGAGGCAGTTCTGACATAAGTGGAAAGGGAGAAAGAGAGGATGAGAGTGAAAAGGCAGAAGCTGAGCGTGAGCACAGGAAAATAAAGGGACCCCTGTTTAGAAGACTTAGGGAAAGAAGCTTCTCCAGGGAAAGAACAGCTTTTGCTGCCAAAAGGGAAGCAGAACATGCTGAAGTCTCAGAAGGGAGTGAAAACCAAACGGAGAAAGACAGCGATGCTCTGAGTACAGCAAGTATCTATAGCAACAGCAATGTGTGGACATCTTACTGCCTATGCATGAAGTCTAGAAAAAGAAGGAAGACTCTATGATGTATTCTTAGGAGAAAGACAATGACGCCCAGTTTGTGTCAGATATACAGATTTTATCCAAGTCATTTTAGCATTATTCATGTACATGTTTAAGCTGTTGAATGTGCTTCCCTTTCAGATATTTGTGTCAGTTATTTATAGCTAATCACCCTTACAGTTCAGTGAAGACAATAATGTGAAGTTTAGAAAATCAAGGAGCAGGCACAGTGGCAGTTCTGTTATTTAGTGTTTCACAAATGCCAACGACACAGTAAGTTCTGCAACATTCTCTTAATTAGACTCTAGATAGTCCCTCATATGATGTAAATCAAATACTCGCTTCCAGTGTTGGTGTGAACTTGCATTGGTCACGTCTTCGTCTGCTGACCTTTTCAGCCCAGCAAAGACTTGGTGTTCAGTCTGTTTATACACATATGCTGTTATTGAATGACTGAGCTCTCAGATAGTGTTAATCTCTTTAATGAGGAAGGGTTCTTTTGTTCTCCAGGTCTTTGAAGTTCTTGAAGAAAAGCGTCTTAAAATTAAGACGCACTTTGAGAACATTTCTTACTTACACTACAGTTGTGTTAATTTTTAGAAGTCCATTAGACAAAATGAAGAATGTGAGGTATTAATTATTGTCAAAGGAAAAGAAACTGAAATGGAACCTTACGAATACTGGTCTTAAATACATTTATTTTCATTCATAAGTTACAGTTCTTTTTATAGTTTGATAATACCGATGTTTAAGGCTCATATTTGCTCTTAAAATCTTACAGCAATAATCAAGCTTAAGCTGTGAAATTTCTCAAATTATGAGCTGTATGCTCAGTGACACATATACCAGTGGCTCCATAGTACCTCTGTATTTTGTATGGACTTACTAGCACCAGTTTTCTGTATGAAGTTGTGTGTATCACTGGTATGGCTTTTACGCTGCCTGGTCATTCCGCATTTTCACCTAATTGATGTAAATATATGGCAGTCCAGCTCAAAGGCACATGTAGGTAGAAATGAAGTGAGAAATCAAGCGATTAGCAGGAATCTGGGGAAAAATGCTCGTCTAAGGACTGTCAACAGTGTGTTCTTCTGTAAAGAAAGACCATGTTCTAATTAATTTACAGATGTTTATTTACCTATACATGAAGCAGTTGATGATCCAGTATTTTAAAATAAATGTTCTAATTTTGTAACTTTATGCACATAATATAAGGCATATTGTAGACTGTTTTCTCCTAGTGAAGGCAGGGATATGTTTCCTGACATGCAGTGGATTTGCTATAGAGATAACCACTGGGAACGTAAAGAAAAAAATATTAAGTTTAAAAAAAACCCCAAAACACCACACAGTTGTTAATTCAAGATGTTTTGCCCTCAATTAAAGGCGAACAAGGCACAGCTGTAGGCCAGAGAATTATTGAAGGCAAAGTGTTTGGGGTTTTTTTTTGGGTGTTTTTTTTTTTTTTTTTAAATTTTAAAAAATCAACCAAACGGCAAACCAGTTTAAGACACCTCCTGATTTTGTTACCTGACAGCACAAGAGAATGAACTCTGGTCTGCCCATAAGATGGTGCATGGACTTACCTAGAGAGGTGAATACTCCAGAGAGATTGAAATCTGAGCATCCTAAATTTGCTGCTGCAACTGAAGACACACAAGTTTATGGGACCTGATGGGATTCATCCCAGGGTACTGAAAGTGTCAGCTAACGTTATTGCTAGATAATCTGTCTGTTATTTATCAGTGATCTTGGGACTCTGGAGAAGTTCCAGTCAACTGGAAGCTAGCAAATGTTGTTCCAATTTTCAAGGAAGTCAAGGAGGAAGGCCCTGGTGATTATAAGCCTGTCAGGCTCACTTCAGTGCCAGGTAAAATGATGGAGAAGATTATTCTGGGAGTTACTAAAAAATGCTTGCGAGACAGTGTGGTCATGAGTCAAAGCCAACATGGATTGGTGAAGGGAAGGTCGCACCTTACTACCTTAATATCCTTTTAAGACAAGATTGCCTGCTGGGAAGGTGAAGGGACAGCAGCAGATATGGGTGTTGGGGATTTTAGCAAAGCTTTTGGTATTGACCCTCATGGTATCCTTCTGGGCAAAGTGTCCAGCATGTACACGATACTGTGGGTAAACAGTTGGCCCAAAGGGTCCGTCCCAAGGAGCTGTAGTAAATGAGGTACCATCTAACTGGTGGCCACTCACTAGTGGGGCTCTCCAGGACACAATTGCAGGGCCAGTCCTCTTCAGTGTTTTTATCAATGACCTCGAAGCAGGGAGTTGAGTGCACACAACTAAGTTTGCTGACAGCTCTAAATCAGGAGTTGTTGATTCCTTCCAGACCAGAGAGGTCTTACAGCGATCTTGATGAGAGTGCTGAGCAGTCACCAGCTTTATGAAATAGAACAAGAACCAATAGCAGATTCTGCACCTGGGACAAAGTATTTCTGGATGTATGTATAGACCTGGGGGCAAAGGCTGGAGAGCAGCGCTGCGGAAGGGGATGTGGGGGTTGTAGTGGATGGGAAGCCCAAGATGGGTCAGCAGTGTGCTCTGACAGCCGAAAGGGCCACCCGTGGCCCGGGCTGCATTAGGCACAGAAAGAAGAGGTTGTCACGCCATATTCAGCACTGATATGGCCTCACCTTGAGTGTTGTGTGCAGTTTTGGCCTCCACTGTAGAAAAAGGGTGTAAAAATACTGGAATGTGCCCAAAGGAGGGCAACAAAGGTGGTGAAAGGACTAGAGGGCATAACTTAAGAGGAGCAGCTGAGGTCACTTGGTCTGTTCAGCTTGGAGCAGAGGAGACTGAAGGATGCCTTCATTGATGTCTACAGTTCCTCACAAGGGATAGCAGAGTGGGAGGTGCTGATCTCTTCTCTCTGGTGTCCTGGGACTCCTGGGAATGGCTTGAAGCAGGAAGTTCAGATTGGGTATTAGGGAAGAAGTTCCTCGCTGAGGTGCTGGTCCAGCACTGGAACAAGCTCTCCAGGGAAGTGGTCATGGCCCCAAGTCTGTCAGTGTTACAGAAGTGTTCAGTGCTCTTAGATACATAGTTCGACTTTTAGGTTGCCCTGTGTGGGGTGAGACCAGTCACTAAATCTGAAGGACCTTGGAGTGTGCTTTCCCTCAGACCAGCCCAGATGCATTTTGCTGAGTTGAGTTCATTTCAGTTCTTTCCCTGATTCTGTAAGGTCATCAAAATAAATGATTTAGGCGACTTGTCCATACTACGGGATTTTTCTGATGCAGTCTGGGGATGGGTGTCCCATCTGGAATCACTTTAGCTATACCAGCAGAAGCATCTACAAGATCAGTGTAGCCAGAGCCCATGGAAGTCCCCAGTATAGTAGTCACTTTTATGTTTGCTCCAGGTACTAGGAAGTGGAGGTGTTGGATATATGGGGCTATATACATCGTTTGTGTTTGAAAGAAGTTATTTGAAGGTAAGGGTAAGCCAAGCAGAAAAAATACATTATGAAATACATTATACATTTTGCTCTGAACCTGGTAAGGTCTTTAGCTGTTTCCCTTTGGTGGAGCAATGCCGGCATCTGGTCCAGCTCCTGCCAAAGTGGGGTTTCCCACTTTTACTTCCTTCTCTGTTAATTTTGGAACAGATAATAAAACTGAAATAGACCATATGGCTAATCCCTGAGTGCTAATAGCTGGCTTTTACCTTAGTCAGCATCTCTTCATCCACTGCCAAATTCTTTTTTGAGTCTCACATGACGGTAGGCAGAGGGATAGTTGAAAGTCTGAGAGAGCTGGCCTGGTTTAACTGGGAAAAGAGAAGCTGGGAGGGGAACTTATCAGTGTCTACAAATATCTTCAGGGCCAGTGCCAGCAGGATGGGGCCAGGCCCCTTCCAGTGGTGCCCAGCGACAGGACAAGGGGCAACGGGCACAAACCGCATCACGAGAAGTTCCAGCTCCACGTGAGGAAGAACTTCCCTGCCCTGCGGGTGACGGAGCCCTGGCACGGGCTGCCCAGCGAGGCTGGGGGGTCTCCTTCTCTGGAGACATTCAAACCCGCCTGGACGTGGTGGGTCCTGCTCTAGGAGAGCTGCTGCAGCGGGGGGGACGGGGTGAGCTCCAGCGGCCCCTGGCCGCCCTGGCCTCGCTGTGTGGTTCTGTGACACGCACTGCAGTTATACTGGAGGACTCGGTGCTTGCAGAGCCAGACCTGATCTGTCCACCCATTCATGCTGCAGCTGTTGATCCTGGTCATGTAGGTTTAACCTTCTGGTCTGGAGAGTAGTGGAGCTGCAGGTAGGTTATTTGCGTGACCGGACTTGCATTAATAAATCAGTGCTAGACGCTGATAGGTGCTAGAAGCTTTAGTACCCTAAAAACTTCGAGTTTTATGCAGACAGGGTTTGAATGTTGTTTCTTCTAAATATCCTTGCTGAAATGTGTGTGTCAATACTTTGTTGTTGTGCATAGTAAATTCAAATTGCTTTTTGACTAAGGCATTCTTTTGTCCTCTCCTTCAGGCTACGCCCTTATACCTTCCACTAAATCTGATAACTTCTCAGACTCCAGTCACAGTGAGATTTCATCCCGGTCCAGCATTGTGAGCAACTGCTCAGTGGACTCCATGTCAGCAGCGCTGCAAGACGAGAGGAGTTTGTCCCAGTCTCTCATCGTGGTGGATTCAGTGGGAGCAGAGAGGAAAGAGCATCCTCAGCCGCTGGCTGATTATGGCCAGCCGTGCCCAGGGTAAGGTGCAACTGGTTTGGTTCGTAACTGGTATCAGAAGGGGTAACGAAGGTTTGGTCAGGACACAGTTGTGCACTCTGCTGTGGTTATTAAGCTCTTGCTAGAAGCTGGAGCACAGTCTGCTCTGTACAGAAAAGAGCCTGTTTTCCCAAGAAACTTACACTACTACTTGGGTAGACAGCAGCTTGTTCCGTCGGTGGGGGTTCAGATGGACCCCTCTTGCAGGAGACTGCAGGTGTGTTGAAAGCTAGGCCGATACTTAACAGGTCAGTGCAGTAGTGAGAGACAGCAGAAGAGCAGAGTGTTAATCAATTCTCTCTTGAGTCAGCAGTGCCAGTCACTTAGCATACTCTAATGTGATTTTTAAGGATTTTTCTTACTACCGTTTGTTGCTTAGGCAGACTGGGGGCCTTCTGCCCACGTCTTCCTGAGAGTTTCTACACAAGAGGTCTTGTTACTTCAGTACAATGAGAACTTGTCCCGAGATGACACTTTGAACTGGAAGTTTTTAGTTTTGTCTTACTAGATTTTAAGCCTTGATCTGTGGGATTTAATACATGGGAATGTTCTACCCTCAGATGATGTGGTTTTAAGTAAATGAGCGATGCCCCTTATGTTTCTAATTTTTACAGCTCATCTCGAAAGCTATATAATGTTTTTATGGTTGAAATCTATAAAGAGCTCTATGTTGTTTCTGTATGGTTTATTGTAATAGACCACTATTCTGTGTTCTCTCCCCTGTAAAAAAAAACAGCTTAGTGTATGCTTTGCTAAAGTAATGCAGCTCTTAAATTAGTGATTCAGTGTGTTTCATTGGGCTAAAATGGGAATTTAAAGATGTGCTTCATAAAAGAAAATAATTCCCTCTTCTAAAAGGCATAATGCATGCTGAGAATCTAGTCAGAGCAGTAATGGTGTATCGAGTGAAATGCCCCTTCATACTGGCCATGAAAAGCCACCCTCCATGGTGGCTGAAGGAGAGTGAATTGCACCAGGGACACTGCTGCTCTCTGAGCTCGCTCCTTCCCTTGCACATGAAAAGCACATTGTTCATGTTTTGTGGTTGTTCCTTTATGCCTTAGTTTCAATTGGTTTTGGAGGGAAGAAAGTGGGGTTTATGCTAGAGTTTATAGAATAGGAAAGCACGGGGGAGAAAAGTTGTCTGCACATGTCTAAGAAATGTTCCTCGATTTCACGTGTTGGTAAGCTGCTGAGGCAGTGTTGGATTTTAATGTGCTGCCCATGCATTTGTTAACATAACCAGAAATAGTTAAGAGACTTGAATAATGTCTTGCAATCATAACTTCATGTATTTTAAATTCATGCAAACCTGGCCTTATTTTTTTCGCCTTAATTATGCGTTGGCAGCGATTAGAGCTTTTAGCAGCCATTTCATTAAACAAGAAATGTTGTCCTTTGGTTTTCAGAATCTGTTGCTCCAGATCGTTTCCACAAATGTTATTTATGCCAGCATTTCCAAACGACCGTGAAATACAACTACCTGCACTCTGTCTGAACAGCTTTATATTGCTGCCAGTGAAGGGGTGTTTTTTTTACTCTAAATACTTATTTCGGTTTTAGTTTCTGAATGCAAAGAAAAAGGTGGTAGTAGCCTGAAACTGAGAGGTAATTGCTCCTCTGCTTTCTGCCAGGCACTGTCTTGCTGTAGTTGGTAGAGGAAGGCTGCTGTGGGCCAGGTTTTTATGGATTTGGGATCAAGCCTGTAAATGCCTGTTGCAGAGTTGTTACTCCCCCGGGAACAGCTTCCCTGCTGCGTGTGCAGTAATGGGTCGGGAAGAACGGTGTTTCTTGTCAGTGCTCCCCTGTGCCCTGACCTTGCTGCCTACCTGCTTTAAAACCAGAGTTTATTTGTCTTTAAAACCAGGTAATTGTCTCAGAGTATGTCGCTATTTTAAAAGCTTATGAGATGTTTTTTTTCCCCCCAATTTCTGTCGTTTTCAAATGTAGCTGGTCAATCACTAGGCCTGCTCTCATCAGAGGGATGGCTTTCACATCCTCCATGAGCAGTGAGGAGATCTCCCATGAACATATCACGGTAGAGGCAGCAGATAGCGGCCGGGGAAGCTGGACTTCATGCTCAAGTAGTTCTCACGACAACTTCCAGAATATCCCAAACCAGAAGAGCTGGGATCTCCTCAATTCTTACCGTCACACCCAGCTGGACGGACCTATAGCTGAAGTTGATCCCACAAACTGTTACTCTGAGGAGGGTTATTTGTATTCTGAAGGCTTATCCAAAACCAACAGGCAGTCGAAAGCCAGCGTGGAGCTCGATCAGTCTCGGCAGAGCTGGGCCTCCTCCAGCTCGCTGTCAGACACCTACGAAACAAACTATGGGACGATTAAGCGGAGGGGGTTGGAGAACTCCACAGCAGAGCAGACGGAGGTTTTGGACTCTAAACCAGGCGCTGATACAACTTACAAAACTGTTACTTCGAGTACAGAAAAAGGCCTGATAGGTAAGCCAAGCCAACAGCTTATGGAAGCTTCTACATCTGTTTTTCGTTTTGATACTAAGTTGTTAAATGACATCAGCAGGTCTGGGAGCTGGATGGCATGTTAAATTCAGCTTTACATGTGGTTTTAATCAGAACACTACACAGACAGTGTGTTTTCAAGCCGCCGCCTTTTGCATTAGGAAAATTGAAATAATAAACCAGCCCACTTCCCAGTCGCTTTATGGGTCTGCCGGAGAACTGTCTCCATGAAAATGTCAAGCAGTCCTCTCTGTAGTATGGCCTTCTATTTTTTTTTTTTTTTTTTTGCATGGTTTTGGAAACATTCATCACTGTAGACATTTCTCTTTGACAAGGAGCAATGAGCACAGCTTCTTGAAGTCCATGTAATACAGACTTTCCATGGACCTGAGAGGGAAGAGCATGACTGCTGAGTGGAGCAGAGCTGTCCCACCTCTGGGGCTGGGGTGGCTTTCATCCACAGGGCTTTGGTCTGTGGAAGCTCGAGGGCAAAGCAGATTGCCTTGCTATCTTTGTTATGTTAGACTGCCGTTTATTTGATTATGCAGTTTGGCTACATATGAAAGGAGAGAAACTTTCAAAATGTCTTCTCAAAGGTGCATAGTTCTACTGAGCAAGATGTTCTTTCCCTGGCCTGCTGAGTTTAGCAGCCAAAACTAAAGGAACTGTCAGGAACAAGCTAAAACACGGAGTGCAAAGCTTTCTAGACTGTATGTCAAGGGTGCAGCTGAAATGCAATTTAATTACTGACTAGATTGCTAGAGGGGTTTATGTTATCAAGGTAATTGCCTGAATAAATATCACATGTATGGTGGAGGTCTTGGATTGTGTTCCTGCTCCTTGGCTTTGTAGAGGAAAGGCAGCATGGTGAAGCCTTGCAGAAAACTTGCTCGTAGCTCACTGCTGTGCATGCACTCTGCCCTTGTAGTGTTTCAAAGCCGCTCATGAGTCTCTGAGCTGGTTTAGGAGATGGCATGTTAGCTATTCAGTACATGCTCTCTTTGCTCATGGCTCTTTCCCCTCTTTTTAATTCTGTTTACATACTGCACCATATAGTTTTCCTCCTTTGTGCAGTCGTAGCACACTGGTGAGAAACACTCAGCAGCGTGCTTCGGTAGAGCGTGCATATGTTGGCTTAGGCAGAGATCTGGTATAGGTGGATATAATTTCTGGTTTGCAAATGCAAATCTGTTACGTTATTCACCATCATAAAATATGCCAAAGATTTTAACTTTATTTCACCATTTGCTTATTCTCTACAAACAACTTGTTGCCAGAGTCTATGACTGCATGAATTCAGAATATGGTGTACAAAACAAGAATCTTTAGCTCATTTTCTCAGTGAGTGCTGGTCTTGAAAAGTACCCTGAAAGAATTGGCACAAGCTCTCTCGCCTAAAAGCTTTGAAAAGGAGCTGAAAAGACACTGCCCGCGTGCTAACAGCGGAATGAGTAAATGCAATGGCTTCGTACTTTACATACATCTCTGCCCTCCGCAGCATTGAACGTTTCTTGATACGGCCTTTGCTTTATCAGCAGAGAAGGTGTGGAATGGTGATGTGCCATTGCTGTACATACAAAGGGAAAAGCATTTCCATTACTTTTACCTATAGTAGACAGCAAAACTTATATTGCTGCCTTTCAGTTACAATTCCCTTAACCACTGTGTGGAATTTTACCCTACTTTTTTACAAAGTGAATATTTGAGTATTCAGCTGCTTGGGAAGGGGAATTCCTTGTAAAGGGGTTTTGTAACCTTACCTGAGAGTGTGGGTGGGTGATAGAAATTATGGACACTTAATCCTGTGGGCATTAAATGCTCTTAGAATGTTTTGTTTTGATAGAATTTGTAAAATGTTATGAATTGGAAATTTACATAAGAGCACATTATTCCTACTTTGATTGTTACAGTAGGGTAGATGCTAGCTCTAGGAAGCCTGAGGGTTTCTCCGTTAAAGGAGAACATACCCGCCCTCGTTAGTCCTCCTGCAAAACCAACAAAGACCAAAGGTACAGGGGTTGCTCAGAGGACCCAGCCCTTTCCCAGCCGTTCAGGGAGACGCAAGCCTCTGCTTTCTCATTGGGGCCCAGTTAAATGCTAGTTAAATGAGAATTAGTCCTTAAAATCAGCAGTATAAATCTCTGCCTGTACTCCCATGTATCTGCTAAAACCCAGACTCTGTGGATTTGTTTAGGTTTATTTTACTGTAAGCCCAAGTGTTAACTGAGGCCATCAGGTATAAACCATCTCTCGTTCCCGATACCAACACCTGGAGCCCCAGAAGGCCACAAGGCAATATGAAGTGCTGCTTTATTTTCATCCTTTCACATTCTTCTAAGATAAGAAAATATTACAGTTGCTGAAATAAATGAAACTGTAATGAACGTGCACTGTTTAAAATGTATCCCCAAGAAGAATGTAAATTCACTCAACCAATAGATTTAAAAATTTACCCTAGCTTTGAAACTCTCCTGTTGCAACATGTACATGGAAAAAGCCCAATTTAACATGCACATGAGCCCCAGACTGGGGGTGGGTGGGAGGGAAGGGAACTTTTAAAAAATAAAGTTTTGGTTTGAGTGCCTTTGTGTCCTGAACAGGCACACATTCCTGCCAACGAACAGGGCAGGAAGGCAGAAGATGAATTATGTGGCGTGGACGTTGGAAATAAATACTGTTGATTGTAGGCTTTTCATGGCTGCAAAAGGTGTAGTGCAGACTTTCCAAAGGCATTTCTTTCCGTGAATGTTCCTGTTTATTTCTCGGAGAAATAAACAGAGAAAATAGAAGATAGAGATTTAAAAGAAAACAAAAAAAAACAACAAAGGAAAAAGAAAAAATAGAACTGTGGACATAAGCTATTATTTACTGTTAGAAAACGTAAAATAATGAATGCAGGCTCAATATACATTTTGCCTCATAGGAGCAGTTTTACGTGATAGTATTTTGTTTTTTTAGTTTGGGTGATTGGGTGGTTTAATGTCTTACTACATATCAGTTGATACGGTGATATTTTCTTATAATGATTTTCTTTCAAGCCACTGGCCTCTCTTGGGTGATGAAGTAGATGTTGTTGGAAGTCAGCCAGCAGTTCTTGCTGTCGAACGTTAGCACGCTGTGCAAAGTAACTTTGCACTAGTTGCCTTAATTTCTCTTGTTTCAGTTTCCCAGCCCATAGCAGAGGGTGGCAGCGGACTGGGCTGGCAGCGCTGCGGTGCTGGCTCTGTCCGTACCGCATCCCGCGGTGGAGCGGTGCCGCAGGTGTAGGGAGTATAATGAGCACTGTAATTGCAAGCTGAATGTAAAGAAGGTTGTAGTCCTGTTTTCACTCAATTGGCATCTTGCCTAATGAGTTCGTGGGTTCTCTTGCTACTCTGACTTCTTAAAGTAAATAGAAAACATAAATGAAAGCATAAATATCTGCTGCTGTCGTTATAACCAGTGTTTCTGCATTTGCATTTTGTTATCAGTTTCTGTTTTGCCATTGTAACATTTCATGATTTTTTAACGTTTTGTTTCCTTTTTTTTCTTCTTTAACATTTCCATTGCTTATTTCTTGTGCCAGTGTACTGTGTCACCTCACCTAAGAAGGACGATAGGTATAGGGAGCCACCGCCCACCCCTCCGGGATATATGGGGATTTCTTTAGCGGACATAAAGGAAGGATCGCCCCACCACCCACACCTAAAACCGCCAGACTATAGTGTGGCAGTGCAGAGGTCAAAGATGCTGCACAGTGACCTCTCTAGACTTTCATCAGCTTCTCTCGGTAGTGAACCGGTGGCCTGTATTGCATCGAGGATGCCTCAGTGGCATAGTCGGCAGCCGTCCAACCCCAAACTAGCAGATATGCCTGGCGCAGATAGTGAAGAGGATGGTATGTGCAACACCTGACTCGGTAGACGTTAAGTGAACTGCTGTGTGAATCTGGTCTGTGCAGTGTTTACTTCACAACGATGTTCTGGGCTTTCTCTCGGTGATTCTTGGAGATTAAAACTTGATTAATCTCTAAATTGTATAAATATGTTTGTACAGCTGTATATACATGCGCGTATATGTCTGTATATATATGCATGTATATGCACATTTGAAAAAAAGAATGCCTTCCCTTTAGGTAAAGCATGCTGACACCAAACAGACTCTAAATTATGTATAAATAAATAAATATAAATATGTACGTATGAGATCTCCCAAATCACAACTTAGACGCTTAAGAGCATGTAGATACTATTTTTTTTCTCTTTAGAATCTGTCCCCTCTCAGTGGTGATGTTGAATTTAAGGGACACTGTCAGGCTGTAAGTTACACACAGAAAATCTCCAGCCTTTCTGGGCTGAGTAACTGATGTCCCACCATTTCAGGGTGGCGTCAGGATGGTGACCTAAACCGACCCTTGTGAATTGGGATTTGCTGGGGTGTTGTTCAGCTCTTAACTCCTTTCACATCTGTATTCTCACATGCTAGCATTAATCTCCAGAAATCTCTGTTGAGGACTACAGCAGCTTGAGTTCTAAAATGTTGAAAAAAATAACAGTGAATGTCTGTTCTTCTGAAAAGTACACTTGCTAAAACCTGCATTTTCAGCCCAGCTTGGCCTGACAGTGTCTCTTCCAGTTGAATTTGTCATGATTTTGTTTGAAGCAACAGCCAGTGCTGCCCAGCACAGCATGTATCGGGTGACCAAAAAGCAAGAGATTTTTCTGAAAAAGACTGCTCTTATATTGTGTCAAAACTAAGTTATGGGAATTTCTATTTAATTGTTTATCTGCTGATTTGCTTTTAAAACCTATGCACTGATGTGATCTCTCTGTACTCTTTACTAGTGAACTCTTTTTTTTTTGTTTTGTTTTTGTTAGAATATTGTGGTTGTTTCCTTCAATTACAGTCTGGTTTAAAATGAGCCTGGATTTAGGCTGAAACAATTTCTGATGCAAAATGATCCTATCTTGGCCCTGTAAAATATGTAAACAGTATTTAACATATATATTAGTATTGCAATTCAAACTTACAGTAGAACATAAAGTTGCCCAGCATTAATTCGGTCATGATATTAAATGTTTTTAAAGTAAAAATAAGGAAGTCATTGCTTCAAACATTTTAATCTAAATTTTTCTGAACGTAATTTAACCATACACTTTTAGATACACCTTTTTTACTGTTTTTAAAGTGCTTGGTTAATTTTATTTGGGATACAATGCTCACTGCATGATGGGAAGTAATTTATTGGGTTTTTCTCCCAGATCTGTAGCTTTGGGCTTATTGGGAGCTGCATGCTAATAATTTTTGGAGGATCTGGGATTTTCTGTTTTGAAATACAGCTTTATTATATGACTATAATACCTCAGACTACTTGAGGATTTGATAAGTGGCGATACTGAATATATAGTGGTCAATGATGAAGAGATCACGATGAACTAGTGAGGTCTTCACTGCAGTCAGGTAGCTGGGTACTTGTACCCTCTGCATCCAAGGTGGGGGACCAACGGAATAATCTCCTTTCTTTTTTTCCTTCTTGTTTTGCAGAAGATGAACAAGTATCAGCAGTCTAACCATTGGGCTATTTATGTAAACCACTTCACAACATGAGGAATGTGGGGAGATGGACCGCATGATTCTGTTAGCGAACGCTAACAACTTGCTGCTAGTAACCTCAGATGTTGCGTTTGCCTCTCACAGACGAGATGGAACGGGTTGGATCACGTCTCTCTACCTTATTTCAGTCTGTCACCGCCTAAGAAAGCTATTTCTGCCTGTGAAATAGAAAACTGTTTTCAAGAGCGTACTGACTACCTGGGTACCAACATCGGTATCAGGAGATGGACCAGGCTTCGTGCGTTTGGGAGGACCAGTTGTTACCACCACTTGGAACTCGGAAGCATTCTTCTGTATGATACCATTGAATCCTCTGGTAGTTTTCAGTCATCATTATTTTCTACGTGACCATTATAAGTCTAAGAGTGTTATTTTATGAACTGTAAAAAAAAAAAAAATATATCGGAATGTCAGCAAATGCGAAGGACTTTGCTGAAGTATCTGAAAATAATTTATTAATTTAATTTTTTTTTAATGGGAATTTCCTTTATTTGTGTTGGGAGTGCTCTGGTTGGCTAATATAAATGTTTGGTCAATGTGATGGTAAATTAGCTACCCGTAGACTGTTGTGCTCTCAAAAGAAACACAGAAAACTAGAAACAGGACATTATCAGATACAGAAATACGTGGATTTTAGAGTTGTTTTAGATTAAATATAAATAGAGCACAAAGCCCTGTGGAGCGGTGTGTGCCGGGCAGGCAGCCCTGCCGTCTGCCGCTCCCCTCCTGCGCGGACACAGCAAAAACCCTCTGCCCTTGAAGTATTTTTTGGAAAATTTTTAGCTGCCAGCCAACTAAGGCAACAGTTGGTGTTCTCCTCCTCTGTGTAAGGAGTCGTTTGAGATGTGGAAGCCATAGCTCACCGGGAGCTGTGCGGGGAGTTTGAAGCTTTCCCAAAGGAGCTTTACTTTACCCAGGTTTTGCCCTGCAGAGTTCAGCATGCAAAGTGTTTTGCTAGAAACCAAAACTAAATCGTGTGTTGTGGGTTTTAAGATCATCCCACGCGTTCTGGCCTTGTACCAGAGTTGCACAGGATTTAGGTGCAAAGGGTATAAAAAAAAAATCACAGTGACATTTGTGAAACTGAATATTGAATTACATAATGCTTCTGTAAGAGTATAATGCATTTTATGATGGGTTAAAAACCCCTGTTGTGTTCATCTGGAAAATAAAAGATGTCGTCAAAATATTTTGCTTTAAATCCTAGGTAAAAATCCTGGTGGTGTTGACGTCGATGTCAGTTTTGACTTACAGCCAGCCAGTATTAACACGTGATCCTCTTATTTGACCACAGTCAAACTAATTGCTTGTTTAATTTTGCTTAGCCAGCCAGAGCGCAGAGGGGTAAAACTGGAAATACCTGCAGTTTCTTTCATTCTTTCTTCTAGCACATGATGCCCCATTCTAGTGTTAAAATTGGACATGAATGTGTGAATATGTATTTAAACATTTAATTGTAAATCTTTGTTGTGATGTTTACAGCCTAAGCTAGAAAGATGTTTGTCATTTTTACAGTGCCTCAAAAATTATTTCTATATCCATAGTTGTGAAGAGCTTTAAGGTTTTTGGTTCCTGTATGTGTGCAGGGGGTGCAAGGTGAATGCAACATTTTCTGAAAATGACACAAGTACCAAATACAACCTAAAGCCTTTGATGTGCTTTCCCCATAGCAGCTTGGGACTGATGCAGCCGGGTGGATGTGTATGACCCAGCCCGCGTCCGCATCTGTGGCGGTGCCAGGTCCGGCGTGCCCTGGGCTGGAACGGACCCAGGGCGGCTGGAATTTGGGACACAGAAATGAACAGCGATGCTGAGGAAGGGATGCCTGGTTCGTAACTGATGGGTTGGCTGTATGAATTCTTGGCACAAGTATCTGAGGAGCAAATGGTTGAAGAAAGGAATTAAAAGCCAGTTGAAGGTATATCGTAATAAATGCATTTTGCTTTTTTGAGGCCTTAATGAATATAATGAACCTTCACAGGCCTTAATGATTAAAGATTAATGTGTCGAAGTAATGCAGGGCAGAGTGATTATTTTCAGCACATGTAATGTTGATAATATAACCGTTAAATTGGTATTTTGGGGGGATGCAAATCTGAGACCTAGCAATCCCACTGACAACTGTAGCTTCTTGTGGTGTGTGCAACAGGCGTTGTGTTTCATCAGAAGATCATCTGCGTTGTGCTGGGTAAATGAAATCATACGGTTCCCGTGACCTCGGGTGTCGAGCTGTAGTTTATTTCAGCCTGTTGAACAAAAGTATGAGGGGTTGTTGTTAAAGTGATTCCTTTTTGCCCCAAACCCGGTAGTGCTGTCTCCAAGGACACGGTGAAGCTCCTCCGGGGACGGGGGTTGGGGTCTTCTCTGGCAGCCAGAAAGAGCAGTTGAATAAATCACCCACTGAAAGGTGGTGTTTGCACATCAACAGCATCCGTCTGTTCTGCAGGGCTTTTCAGGGCACTGAAAAGTTTTTTAAATGAGTGACAGTCTTGCTAATCGTATTTTCCTAATAGCCAATACAGCCGGTGTAAATAAATCATGCATAAACTACGGACAGATGAGCTCCTACTTCTGCTTCTCCTGCCTCGCACAGTGTGGCTTGCCTCCGCTGGTCCTTGCTGGGATTTTTGTTTGTTTGTTTTTAAATCAACCGATCACATTGATCGGGGCCGATAGCCAAATGTAATGTGTCTGGTATGGATTTGAAGAGACGTTATCCCTTTTTTCAGTAATTCAAATGCAAGTAAGATGGTGGGTAGTACCTGTTGTACACTGCTTTATTGAAGTGCTCTGGATCACAGATTCCTGACTTGGTGCCTCTGCCAGGTTCCTCTAACTTGGGCTCCGATTGCAATGAACAGTTACGATGCCTCGTGTCACGTTCTTCCACTGCCGTACCTTGCTTGCTCGCTTTCTGTTTGTTGGCTTGTGACTCGTGGGTGAAAGATGTTTCAGCTGTTCGTGACTGAACCATACAGTATTTGTTTTGCTTCAGAAATCTTAAACTTCCAAGTAATTCCTGAAAAAGCAGTGCGATTTTGTAAAACTTAATTGGCCTCTCCAGTTGCAGAAAGGGGAAAATGAGATCACCGAGCCTCTGAGCACTGGTGTCACCTCCCAGATACACAGAATGACAGCAGGCTGTGTCTGCTGGCGCTGGCAGCACATGGTGTTGCAATGCGGGCATGCAGGAGAGGGGGGATATTTGCGAATAACGGGTATCGTGTTGCTTTCCTGACTTGTTCGTTTTGCCTTTACTCACGTGATGGGGCTTCGGAGGTGAGTGATGCTTCACTGGGAGATGCTCGGAGCCCACTGCCGGGGTGGGGGGCACAGCACGCTGCGGGGCACCCCACCGGCACCCACAGGGCGGGGGGCTGTTCCCCCAGGGGCTGAACCTATCAGCGATGCTGCTTGCAGGAGCCTGCGTGGCATCAGCGGTGGGGCAGAACCTCTCATCATCTCCCGAGGCACTGCATCGCAGGCAACGGTGGAAATACAAACCTGCCATTTAAGTTTTTGTGAAACATTACAGTTTCTTTAAAGGATAAACTTGCCACTGCCTTTGCAAGAACAGAAGAAAAAAGGGATACTCTCTTTAGAAAAGCTTTACACATTATATTTTAGAATGCTTGTATAGAGGGTAATCTACCTTGAATTCCCAACCCAGCTTTTGCTTATGTTGTGCTTTTTATTGTTTTATCTTTATTTTTGATATACCTGGAATGCAGTTTAGCTTGGTATTAATTAAATTCTAAATATGTGAGCATATTGGCAAAACTGCACAGATGTAATGATATTCCAATAGCAATTGTACTGCACAAGTCAGTGATTGTAAAGTATTCTGTAACAAGCAATGTTTGTCTCCTATTTTTTGATACCTCTTACACTTATGTCTTTTAGAAAGACAGTGCCTCTGTATGCTTTTTGTATTTTTACTGAGTGATTGTAAATATTTGTTATATTTTTGGTTAAGAGAATGTTTAAAAGTACTGTTTATTATCCAATCTATTAATATGTTGGAATCAATAAACAATCTACATATATTAATTGTTTTCAGCAGATCTTTTCTGGCAGCCGGCGGAGGATGGGAGCCAGGTTGGTGCAGAGCTGGGGAGAGTGTGGTGGGAGCATCGCTTGTCCTGGGCTCGGCGAGTTGCAGCTGCCGAGGGATTTTTCTGTCCTCGCAGTGAGCGGTGACCCCTCGGGTTTGGGCTTGGTCTCCCCATCTTGGCTTGCACCGTGTGGGGAGCAGCTGGGTGCACACGTGTGCCTGCACCCTGGCTCGTGCCAGAGCCCCCAGCCACGCAGGGGGAGGTGGTGGGTACGGCAGCAACGTGCCCCTGGCTCCCCGTCCGAAACCAGCGTCAGAGCAGGGGCTGCCGGGGTCCAGCCGAGTGTGGTGACTGTCCCCTTTGCTGTGCAGCGGCTGGGACACTGGGGACACTGGGGTGGTGGGGGGCAGACAGCCTGCTGGTCACAGCAGCCTCCCTAGGTCAGGGGACCAGAGTCTGGGCACCAGGAGGGGAGCAAGGAAGGGGTCACAGCTGCGGCGTGCCCCCACTGCTCGCACAGGCAGCACCCCCTCGCTCGGTGCTTCGTACCTGTCCTCTGTGGTCCCTCACCATCCTCCCTGCCCAACCCACACCCCCAGAGCAGCTCGTCCACCTTGTCCTGCAGTCTCCCTGCCTGCTGGGTGCTCTGCAGGCAGCCCCTGACCTTCCCTCCTTCCCTTCCATGTCCCCCATTCCCATGCCCGTCCCCTCCGGTTTGCAGCTCCATCCTTCCCAGCACAGTGCTGGAGCCCTCACTGGGATGTGGTGTGGAGTCATCTGGGGGACACGGAGGGCCTGAAGGACCTGCAGGGAGGTCCCTCACCAGCACAGGGACTGGGATCTTACCCCCTTTCCCCCAGTGCCGTGGCCCCCATCGAACCAGGGGCTGTGTATGTGCCGTGTGGGCTCTTGCACCCTGCACAGCACAAACAACGTGTGCCGGGAGGGAGGGTGGAACCACGCAGCTGCA
Source organism: Falco punctatus (assembly GCF_963210335.1). Taxonomy (NCBI): domain Eukaryota; kingdom Metazoa; phylum Chordata; class Aves; order Falconiformes; family Falconidae; genus Falco; species Falco punctatus. The sequence continues at coordinate 62,926,735 of NC_137588.1, read as the reverse complement.
AATACTTTTTTGAAAAAAAATTATTTTTTTCTCCTCATTTTTGCAAGCTGGCCCATGACCCCCAGCATGGTGCTGCAGGTGGGACGGGCAAGGGGAGCGGGAGCTGCGGCAGGACCCCCTGCCCTGCCGGCAGAGCCAGCGTGGAACTTCATTTTTTGTTCCATCTGTTTACTGATTGTCCAAGAGGTAAGCTACATGCTACATGGGAACCTTATGGGTAAATAATTTTTTTAATTTTTTTTATTTTTATTTTAGGAGCATGGCCCTCCCGTAGTGGGGCTGGCTGGCCAGCAAAGCCCGCAGGTGGCGTTTCCCCGTTCCCTGCCTGCTGCACGGGGCTGGAGCAGCGCAGGGCTGAGCTTCATCTCCTCCTCCATCCCATTCTCACTGTGGGGCTTTTCGGTCTTCTTCTCGGGGATCTTTCATTTCAAGCAGTTTCTGGGAGACTATGTAATTTTTTCCCCCAAACTTCTGAAAATCACCATCCTTCTTCAAACGGGAGGAGCCGAGGAGCTGCCACAAGGGGGCAGCATTGCCCGCCCTTTGAGCGGCGCCGCTGCGAGCCCCGCGGTGCGGGTTGGTCCCTGCGGTGCTCAGCCAGCACCCAGCGCCCTCGGGGTGACAGCGGCGACACTCGGGTTTTGCCCCTCCTGGGCTGCCCTGGGTCCCCCACGGCGGCGGGGGCATAGCAGGGCTCCCGGGGGGACACGGGGTCTCAGCAGCTCACGGTGCATTTAGGACTTTGCCAGGCTGTCCGGTACGTACGGCACGTTTCCTCCTCGCCAGTCAGGGTGATCCCTTCTCATCCATCCCTTCTCACCCATAATATTCTTATCCCACCTCCTGGGAGCCGTGCCCTTCTCTCCCCTGGTCTCCACCTGCGCCCTGCGGGGCTGTGCAGCCGGGGGTCGGTGCTGCCAGGGCCGCGGGCAGCACCCGGAGCTCCCTGGAGAGCAAAGTGCCCTTACGGCCGTACCGCAGCGAGCAATTTGGTGTCTAAAATCAAATTAAAAGAAGCAGTTCCATTAGTGAGCATTCCTGCTCAATAAGTTATTTTGATTCTGGGCTTTTCTTTTCTCTCTTTCATTTTTTTCTTTTTTTCTTCCCTCTCCCTTCAGTGGCGTTAAAAGCTGTTTGGCACAGCCCAGTGTGTTGCTCTTTGTTTACCCAAAATGACTTTAAGTGGGTGGGAGCGGGCAGCTCACCCCTGCTGCAGTTCCAGCTTTGCCCGTGTCCGATCCTGCCTGCACCCCCATGCCCCGGCAGCGAGGATTTCTCAAACCCGGGCTGTGGGCAAATGGACCATGGCAAAAAATCAGTCCAAAAATCACCGTAGCGTGTGCTGGGCCCGGCCCCCGTGGTGGGTGACCACCTGGCTCCTGTCCCTGCTGCGGGGGGAACCCCACGCCATAGGTGACGTGCTGCCTCTCTCCTCATCCTCACCTTTCCTTTCCAAGCCTTTGGATTAGACCTGTGGCTGGCGGAGCAGCAGGTAGCTTCTTGCATTAATGAAGCTTCATATTCAATGTGCTGGAAGTCTCTGGGTCTCCCGGAGCAGCAGTCAGTGCATCAAATAGCTGCCGACCTAAACTTGCGTTTATTCGCTGAGGGCATTCAACCAATGTATTTTCTAATTTTCTGCTGGAGAGCAAGTATCAATCAAATTTTTATGGGGAAGAACTAGTAACTGCTTGTTAGACTGCAGTAATGCCATGTATTATGCGCTTTAAAAGTCAAGAATTGTCCCTCCAAAGTAAATATGAAGAGAGAGATTGATCCCCTCTCCCACCACCAACTGCTCCTTCAGCAGGTAGCGCCGGGCTGGAAACCACTTTCCGTCTGCTTAAATACAGAAGTGGGGACAGGGGCTGGTGGCAGCTGGGGAAGAGGGGCTGATGGCAGCAGGGCCGGCAGCCCAGGATGTCCCCAGGGCGGTGGTGGCATGCCAGCGGGGCTCTGCAGGCAGGGTCGGTCAGATGCTTTCAGCAATTCGGCATTTATTAAGAGAGTAAAATGGGCTGGAGCACCAGGAGTGCTGAAACCTGTCCCTGCACTGCTCTTTCCCCTGTGTTGAATTCCTGCACTTTTGGGGCCGGAGAAAAAACATTTCTCATCATCCAACCCTGATTCAGGAGGAGCACTTAGAGCCTGTGGTATTTTCACTGTGTGCTTTAAGGCTGTGGCATCAGCTCTTGTGGTTTGTCCCAGAATCTGCAGTATTTTTAGCTTTCCTGAAGATCCAGGTCCTGGAGTCATGTGATGACATGAACTGATGACATTTTTGGGGGGTATGTAAGGTAGCTCTTGTTGCTATCAAGAAAACCTTGAACATGCGAACTATAATGAGTATTCTTTAAAAAAAAGAGGGGCGGGGGTGGGGAGGGAATGAAGACCCATATTTATTTAACCTCCCCCCAGCTCTTGTCATTGCCAGGCTGCTGGTTGCACTTGAGACCTTTCCCCAGGCTGCTGCCCTGAAAACTTTTCTTTTTTCTGGGTGAGCCCACACTCCTGGAAACACAGGAAGAACCAAGTTGTTTCTATGAGATGAATGTTAAATGGGCTCTGCAAACATTTTTGTTCATTCTTCTGTATTCATCAGAGGAGGAGAGTAATTACCAGTGTGACAATGCTGCAAGTCAAACTTGGCTTGGGAGAGATGAAGAAAAATGGTAATAACTGAATTTCAAATGTAGATCTAGTTGCATTTAACACTTATGAGCAGCAATAAAGATGAAGGTTGTAATTGTATCTGCAATTTCAAACCTCACAACATAATTTTATATACTCAAACATCTGTTTTAGGATCATAGCTCAGAGTGTCAGATAATTGGCTTTTTTTTAGACCTATCAGTTAGGCACCATCAAGTTTATTATAAATTCCAAGTCGTGTATTAGTAAACATGACTTGTGTTGGGCAACTCCACAGTGCAGCAGTCCTGCGGACGGCAAGTGCGTGTGGAGCAGCAGCCGCCCACTTGGCCTTTCAGTGGGATGATACGTGGCAAAACTCAGGGCTCCTGGATGGAGAGCAGGACCGGCAGTGCGGACCCCCCTGGGAGGGTGCTGGTGTTTCACCTATCCTCTGGGAATTACAGCTAATGAGTGTCGGGGAAGCCTGCTGCAAACCCAGGAAAAGCACTTCTGGGATATCGGAGGTTGATGGAGAGCTTCGTGACCTGCTTGCCCTGCACACCTTGTCTCCACCTCGTACATTCCCCAAAACATGACACATCAGCACTAAGGCATGGCTGCAATGCAATGCCTTCTTTGCTTTCTTTCATTTTATTCTCTGTACTGGTAGTAAAGCTGGTGGAAGGAAGGTCTCGTGCTGGGCGCCTGCTCGGAGGACCAGAGGGGCGGTGCAGGGAGGTTCCAGCAGGACCTGGTGCCTGCTGGTGCCTTCGCCTTCACCCTGAGCCAAGCCTGGCATGTGCTCTTCAGGCATCCACCCCAGTGCTGGCTCTCCAGGCTGCTCCTGCCAGTGATGGAGGTCTTGGGGAGCAGCAGCACCCTGTGATTAGATGCCCCTGGCACCCAGTGGGTGCTGTGCAGGTTGGTTTGTTTTTTGCTGTTTTCCAGCTGTCGTGTGAGACGCCCCTGCAGCGCTGCGTCCAGCTCGGGGGCTCCAGCATAGGCAGGACACAGACCTGCTGGAACGAGTCTAGAGGAGGTCACGGAGACGGTCAGAGGCTGGAGCCCCTCTCCGATGGGGACAGGCTGAGAGAGTTGGGGTGGTTCAGCTGGAGAGGAGGAGGCTCTGGGGAGACCTTACAGCAGCTTCCAGTGCCTAAAGGGGCCAACCACGATGCTGGAGAGTGAGTTATTACAAGGGCATGTGGTGACAGGACAAGGGGGAGGGCTGTAAGCTGGACAAGGGAAGATTTAGATGTGATATTAGGAGGAAATCCTTCCCCATGGGGGCGGCGAGGCGCTGGCACGGGCTGCCCAGAGCAGCTGTGGGTGCCCCATCCCTGGCAGTGCCCAAGGCCAGGCTGGACGGGGCTGGGGGCAACCTGGGCTGGTGGCTGGTGTCCCTGCCCGTGGCAGGGGGTGGGACTGGGTGGTCTTCAAGGTCGCTTCCAACCCAGGCCGTTCTGTGGTTCTGTGGTGGGATGCTGAGGGCTCGTGTTGCTGGGGCAGCGCTGTGCGGGCAGCGGTGCCCGGGCAGGCTCTCATGCAGGGGCTTTTCACCGTGGTCTTGTCCCTTGTCCTGCGGGGCTGGGACATCACACCCTGCCTCTGAGCTCTGCCCAGCCAGCGTCAGCGCACCGGTGCCGTGACTCGGTGTCTGTCACTGCGTGGCTGTGGCGCCTGGGACGTGCACCTCAGCCATTCGCCTTTGCAGTCACAGAGGGGAGTAATTACATTTAATAGAAGTCACCCTTGATTTTACAGCAGTAGTAATTAAATGTAATTGGAGATGTGGCTTCTAAACAAGGCCGTATGCTTCTTCCAACGATATATTTTACATTTGGGTGTCTGTTTGCTCTTCCCAGGGCGCGCAGGAGTGGCGCGGGGATGCAGCGGGTGCCTCCCCCGGGTCCGTCACAGGGAAGCACGCCGCTGCCCCAGCTTAACTGAGCGATGCTGCAGCCAGCAGTGGGTGGGAGAAGCCTGCTGGTGTGGGAGTACCTTGTGTAGCATCAACAAAGCAGTGTTTTTAAAAATAATAGCAGCAGAAGCTAAGAAAGTTCTTGGGTCTCTGCTGCCCTTTCTCTGGAGGAGGCTGTCTCGGCACGGGTCTCCCTGCAGAGGGGCGAGGTGGCAGACGCCTCATCGGCTGACTTTGCTGTAAAACCTTTGCTACTTTCAAGAGCCCTTAGTGACTGAAGCACATGTTAAAAACATAATTGCCAGCCAATTATGCAGTTTAAGACTAAAATATCTGGCCTTTGGCGACGGTGTGGTTTTCAGAAGTGTTGAAACCCGGTCAATCAGAAATTAGCCAATTAAAAAGACTAAAAGTGGCACTGGCTCTCCTCCTCGAGCCTAGGGAAAATGTGCACCAACAAATTCAGTAGCTGCTGTTCCATTACCCGCGCCCTTTCCTGCCACACGGAAGCGCCACCCGCAGCCGGAGGGAGCTGACCTGTGCCGGCAGGAGCCCCAGCAGCAGGGACAGGGGTGGCACCTGCTGTCAGGTGCCCTTGGTTGTCTGAGCTGGTGAATGTCACCCTGGAAGGTGGGAGTGGGACCCTCGCAGGGAGCTGAACATGCAGCACAGCCCTGGCCTTCGGAACTGGGGGCTGCGGGGAGTGTTTGATTTGCCACGTTTATCGTTGCACGGGGGTGAAGGCGCCCAGCCTGCGGTCGGCACCGCGCAGGTCCCTGCACTGCTGCTGCGGCAAGGGCTGGGGAGGGCTGAGAAGTGCTCTGGTTTAATTTTTTTCATCTGAATTATTCCACAGATGGGTAACCTGGCAGTTCAAGAAGCTCAGTGCTGTGGCCTGTGCCCTGCTGTTTGATACCGAGTATTTACACGGGGTGTGTGGACGAGTAACACAGACAGGGACGACTTGTGGACGTTACATGTTTCATCTCGTCTTGTCAAACAAGGTAAGTGACTGCAGGGGGAAGACCCGTGGCACGTGTTAACCCAGGCTTACCTGTGGTCCTGCTGCTGCCTTTGGGTTGGTGTTGGCTCCACGTTGTAAGGCAGCTGGGCGGCGGGCAGGGGTGCCCGTTCCGTCACCACTGATGCCTCCGGCAGCCAGGACCACGTGCGGGGAGTATCCACAGGGTGCTGGGTTATTCCAGCGGGCAAATGATGTGTGGCTGGCTTGAATCCTTCAGATCAATAATTCAATGCCAGGGAGCTCGAGTGCTAGGAAATAGCATTAAGCCCGACATAGTTGTTCTGCTTATTGCAAAGGATCGAAGAAACACCGGAGCTTGAATTGCAGAGCTCTATCACTGTGTCAGTACTGTAAGTGTGAATATTAAGTGCTATGGGAGAGCAGGGCTGTAGGTGTATGTGGCCTTTCTGACAACCAGGGGGAAAATGCCAAACTCTTGGACTTGCCAGCTGCTGGGAATGGGCTCGGGAGTGGGGACTGATTTCTATCATGGTGCCATACCTGGTCCCCACGGTCCTTCCTCAAACAGCGGGAGAAGGATGCAGAGCCATTTCTAACAAAATTAGGAGGATTCTAATCTTCATCCTCTTTTTTTGGTTGGTCGGTTTTGGGCACGTTTGCATCTTCTTGAAGAAAAGCAGCTGCTGCTGGATGCTCCATGGGGAGCTTTCCCCCAGGCAAGTTTCAGGTTAAGCAGTAGCGATTAAGGTGCAAATATGTCAGAATTTTCCTGATTTAGCTCTGCTTTGGAAGGGGCAGGGGGCACAGCTGACTTGCACCAGTTTCTGGTGAGACTGTAATATGCTTAGCTAAGTTGTCAAGGAAAGTTAGTGCAGTTCGGCACGACGGAGCACTGCGCTGGTTCCGTGGCCAGGTTTGGTACTGGGGGGCTGCAGGTGGCCAGAAGCTGCCCCATGTCCCGTGAGCCAATGCCAGCCGGGGCCAGCGCTGGCCGTGGCCAAAGGACTGATGGCAGCCCCGGCGGCGGGGGGGCAGCTAAGATTTGGGTTGGCTTCTTATTACGCTGCTCCGGTTCCATCGGTAATTAATGCAATTAATCTCGCCCAGCCGAGCCCGCTGTGCTGCGGTGGGTACTGGGGAGCAATCATTCCCAGTCCCTGCTGCCACCCCCCCGCCTCTCGCTGCCTTTTCCTGGGGAGGGGGTGATGGGGCGGCTCGGGGGGGCCAGGGCCAGCCCACCATGATCACTACCCTTAAATCCTGTTTCTGCCTCCCACAAACCTTACGTGTTGCAATGGGAGGGAAAAATCTGTTTTGACACTCCAGGGCTTGGGGCTGTGTTCCTCCTCGTGTCCACCCATGTCCCCCCTGCCCCATTTGTTGTCTCAATTTCAGACAGTAGCCAGGGAGGGCGATAAGGCAATAAAGAGCCACAGAAGGAGAAAAGCCCGTCCTGCTGCTTGTGCCATGCTGTGGTTTGATGTGGGTTTGGGACTGGGAGCAGTAACACTAAACTGGGATTGCTTTGGTGCCACAAGTGGCCAGCATCCTGGCCAGCATCACTCAGGCTCAGTGTTGGAGGAATTTCCCAAGACAACAGGTAATTAAGTTTCTCCCCTGTGTTTGAGTCGGTGTTGGCTCCTGAAGTCCACAGGGTCAAATTAAGGGCAATGCCGCTCAGGTCTTTTAGGACACGCAGTGGATTTGCAGCTTGTCCTTGGTCTTGGTAGCTGCCTGCTCTGGGTTTCGGTAGGAGGGCGGTGGTTTCTGCATCCCCGTCCTCGCTCATCTTCATCCTAAGGCTCTTCAGCGCTCCTGGTCTGAAAGACTAAGTCACGTCTGAAGACAGGAATTGAGGTTCCTAAACCCGCTTAGGTGTGATACCCTGTCCTTAACATTTCTATTTGTAAGCAGGATTTGTTTAAAGACGGCCAGAGCATCACCGAGGAGCCCGAGGGCTGCGGCAGCCCGGCGCTGGGGTCTGGGCAGCATCGCCCACCGTGGTGCAGGGGCTGGTGGCATTGCTGCTCGCTCCCTGCTGCTGCTCCTCAGTGGTGGTGCAGGTGAGAGCTGTCAACGTGAGATGTGAAAGCGGTGGAGGGCCTCAGCAGCTACGGAGAGTTTCTTTTCTATTCCTAGAGAAGTAAGCCCTGGATAGAGAATGCAATCCTTTTACATTGCAATATCTTCTGTGAGCTGCAGGGGATTTGCTTGCCTTATGGACAGGATCCACAATAAGCCCCTTTTCCACTTAGGTTGATGATATTTGCCATGCATCAGAATAATATTTGATCTCTATCTGGGTTTTTTTTTCGTCTCCCAGCAGACACACCTCTTACATTCATGTTCATGAAATTCAAATGCGCAGTGAGTCAAGATAAAGATCCTGTGGCACGAAGTTTGCGTAGAGCTTACAGGGGAGTTGTTCATGATTTTATTGCAGATCATCCATTTAATCCAGTGTAGCTGTTTTTTAAAAGTTGCTTCTTCTAAAAGGTGTTTAAAAAAATCTCAGATGTGTTCTAGCCAAAGAACAAACAAACAGGTTAAATCACTGATGTAGCTCAGGTTTCCTGTCTTGCCTTTTGCATTTTCGTTTTTCTGATTTCTGTTCTTTTAAAAGCTACTGGTGGTTTTGAAGCTTGAAATTGTTGTCTTTGGGAAGCAAATGCCTAGGGAGGGATTTTAATATTGCTTTTTCTAATTGCTGGGAAGTGAAGGTTAAGCAAGATAATCAGGCATTCGGTAGAGCTGGCAGATGACAGTCGTTACGGATGTAAGAGTCGGGTGTCAGTTGTGATACGCTTTAACGTTGTAGCAGTAGTAAAACCGGCACAATGTCATTAGAGCCTTTATAGGACAAACATTTCAGAAGCCAGCTCTATATCCCAGTGATGTCTGTGCAAACACCCCTGCTCACTTTTTAAAGCTTGAATAAAATCCGAGATGATTGCTAAGCTAGTCGTAATGTCTCCAAGGTCAGAGGAAACTCCCCGTATGAGCTTATCTGTGTAAAAGTAAAACCAGAACACTCCACCAAAAAGCCATACTAACCCTGATGCCTAAAGAAACAATATAATAAAATCCTGCATAAAAGGGGAAGGTTTGGAGAGCTACATTGTGAAGAAACAAGTCTGTCTTTTCCCCGTGGAATATGAACACCTCCACTGAGCTCAGCAGCTGAAATGACTGCTAAATACACGTTGACTTCTGTCCTTCAATTGTTTTATCTGTAAGGTGTATCTATAAAATTCAGTACATACTTATTTGTTTTGGGCTCTTGCAGCCTTTTAATAGATATGATCTGCCTTTGAACAGAGATTTTCCTCGGTGATGACCCTCTACCACCGCTGTTAGCAGCCTTTGCTGACTAATCAAGATGTAGCTTTGTCCCGTTCTTGTAGCCGGAGGGTATTTTTGCAGCTCTGTAGGGTCTTGTCATTTATTTGGATGCTTTGCCAGTGTGTTGTGCACCTGTACAATGTCAAATACATATTGCCCACAGCAGCATTTAATAGACTTCCTGATGTCAATGTAAAGTCAATAACTCAAGATCTTAATTGCAGGACATGTCTGGATGCTGGCTCACCTACGATTTTTTCTGTGTCAAATAACTCCCTATCTTTGGAACAAAACTGGAATATTGTTTTCTCTATGACCGTAGGAAACAAAAATAACACTGCGAAATGCAGAGCTGTGGAGTAATGCTCACTGGTCTGGAGAAAGAGCTCCAAAGCTTGTCCTTTGCTCAGTATGACAAGCATTTACCAAATTGTTCCAATAAGTCAGTTTCTTAGAATAAAAAGGAAAGTATTTGAAGATTTTTGTTGGCAAGAGCAGAAAGGAAAAGGTGATGTACAGGCAAAAGTACTGATTAAAAGCGACACTCGTCCTTATGAGATGAATGTGAAATACCTCGACATCGTGTGTTGGGCTTTGGGTGTGTAACCTCCTTACGTAGTTGAGTATTGAGCTACTACTACCCTTAATCCGTTGGCAGTTGAACATACAGCTGTGGCTCAAATTCTCTCCCCTGATTTTCATAGAATTTGTCAATCTGGGCCTGGAAATCAGCAGTTTTAAATCGCCCAAAGCCATGGGGACAGCGAGGGGCAGGAGCAGCTCTGCAGGCAGCGGCTGGGGGGTGACGGCTGAGCACCCTTCTGCCGGCTGGGTGTGCGGGTGCTGCTGTCATCAAAACGTTGGAGAGCACCAGGTTGGGGTAACGGGGATATATATGATATACAGGGGGAGGGAGAGGAAAAAACTTTGGACTGTGTTTAATGTAAGTGGTTTTTGCTGAAAACGCTTGTAAAACAGCTGTCAGCCTTTGGGTGCTGGCGGTATTTGCCCTTTTTGGCTCACAGCTGGTATCTCAGCTAAGCGGGGTCCCGGGGAAGAACGACGATACCCCGCTGTCGCAGCGCTGTGCAAGCACACAGCAGGTTTATGTATAAGGTGTAAGTATAGGTGCAGCCCAGCATGGTGGGGAGGATGAAGAGCAGAGCTCTGACCCCCAGGATGAATGTTTTTTCCTTTGCGTATGTACTGGATCTGGAAATGATTGTGGTTTCAGGAAAAATATAACTTTCTGAGACAGCAATAGCCAGACCTAAATCCAGCTGTGGTGACATGTGGTTTCGGCATCTCGACAGCCAGCCAGGATGCTGGCAGAGCAGGTTAGTCCAAAAGATGGCACTATTTTTCTATTTCGCTGTAAAGCAAATTTCCTCTCCAAACCAGATTCATTCACTATCCAGCTTCTCTCAAAAACATTTTTTCCCAAGGTTTTACATACAGTGAAGTCCATTATTGTGAAGGCCAAATTGCTGCCAAAAAACCCTTCAGCTAAAAAATATATATCTATAAACTAATAACACATCATTCTGATGAAAAATAACATGCAGGGAAGGAGTTTTTTCTCAATTATTAACGGCCGATGTTTGTTATATTGTTGTATTTAGTCCAAGAAGCCTTGATGGACAGAGGCAGCTTTTTAACATGAATGGCACTTCAACTGGCGTTTTATAAATATTACAAAGGCCTGGAATATTTAACCCCCTGCTAATATCAAGGAAGGGAGGCTGCATGCCTGGAGAGCAGGATCGGGCGCTGGTGCTGCCATCCTGGGGGGAGGCGAGCAAAGTGCTGGCTGTGCTTGGGGTGCCTCCCAGGTGGCAGCATCCCTGGTGTAGCCCTGGGAGCTTTTAACGTGAAGAAGTTCAGGTGTGAGCTGAGCCAGACGTGGGCCTGGCTGCAGGGAGACGGCTCCCGACCCTCCGGTCGCGGTAAAAGGTTTCTTCCTTTCTGCAAAGGGCAAGTGTCTTCCCCAGAGCTGGGCACTGGTCCCGCGGCACCTCACCTCTGGTTATCCAGCTTCGAGTCTGATGAATTATTTAGCGTCAGAATATGATTTAAGCACTTGATCACAGCATGTTATGGTTATCTTTGAAGCTACGCTTTGGCTGTCCTTTTCCTTCCCATGGAAAAAGTCAAGATGTGGTGTCTGGTCGGAGCAGGGCCCCCTTGAGCGTCTGTGTGGGGTGAATCCCCAGAAATCAGACCCTTTTTGAAGGCCGCTTTTTTTTTTTTTTGAATCCCTGTTATCTGGGATTGCATTTTCTGGATGCTTATTGCCAGCTCTGACCCTGCCCAGAAGCCCTCTCCTGCTGCCAGAGAGGTTAGCGGTTGCCCTGTCTGGTGGCTGGAGACCTTTGGAGACCAGGACCAGCAACGGTTTTCTGAATGCCCCACATCCCCATCACTGTGCACCCCACCAGTGGCTGGAGACCTTTGGAGACCAGCAATGGTTTTCTAAAGGTTTCTGATTTCCCCACAGCCATGCATCCCGTCGTGCTGCTTTTGTGTGGCTTATTATTTCAGACCAAGCCCAGTGGTGCATGTACGGAAACCTGTAGTTTTAGTCATTTATGCACTGGGGGAGGACTGGGATACTCTGGTCATGTGGGATTTTTGGAGAGGCTGTGACATACTGTGGGTGTCCTCCAGCCCAGGTGGGCTGGTCTTGCAGGGCTGAGCCCCCCCAGCCCCAGCAGCTGGCTGCGATAACCGACGGCGATATTTCTGTCTGCTGCTGAGTCCTTGTAACCGCCTGTGGCAACCCAAGAAGTGAACATTTAAAGCTGAAGGGAGCAGAGACACCAGGCTGAGTGATCTAAAGATGCTCCTGTTCCCTGGGGAGTTCACTTAGCCTGAGTGCTTAATTGGAGGTGGGAATGCAGCATTTTTCTGATCTGGTGATGCCTATGTTATGAAATGGCCTGAAAAGCTCAAGAACAGCTGAACAGCAGATGAAAGACCCCAGCAAAGATGACAGGACGAGAATAAAGTTTATTTCATTAAGAAAATGCAGGGATAAATGAATAGAACTTTTCAGACCAGCCTCGTTAGAAACCTAGGCAAATTAGTGACATTATGATTTATTGAATATCACTGTGCCAAGGACAAAACCCCTTCCTGCAGGAGGCTTACAATGATGACAAAAGAAAAGTGGAGAGAAGCCCTTTTCTCACTTAAATGCTGCCCTTTAATGTAACTCTGAGATCTCTTGGTTTCAGCTTGTAAAAAATGAGGCCATTTATGAAAAAATAAATCTGGAATTGAACCGTCTGTGTTTAGCACCTGAATCTGAACATTTCAGCCAAAGATCTTGGGTGGTCTAATAGCTTCAGAGGAACACAGCCAGTGAAAATATTTTCCAAGGGTCCATTTGGAGAAGACACACGCAGACTATTCTTTTTTTTTTTTTCTTTTTGAAAGTTAATTTGCAGTGGTACATGTGCAAGTGCATACATATTGATTTTATTAATGAAAATTAAGCATGTACAAATTTGCCTCAGTGGAGACTGCGGGGTAGGGAAAGGGAAGGTTAATCACACTTGGCATTTCTGTGGTTTTCACGTTGAGGATTCTCCGCACACAGCCGCTGCGTGCCAGCCCGCTGATTGGGATGCAGGGCTCCTCGCTGCCTGTCTTCCGTCTCCGGACCATGGCACACATTGTGAGGAAGATAAAACAGAAATAAAGATATCTCGGCCAGCTGATTGTAATGCAAACTCGGAGCCCTTTGGCACAGGCCCTGGGTTTAGGCACAGACCTGTTGGCAACAATTAGGAGAGGAGAAGGGTTGGGGGCTGGGGGTGCGGGCGCTGCCTCAGAGCAAACCGGCGCTCGCCAGGCAGCTGGGCACGAAGGGCAGGGACCAACCCGGGCGCGAGATGGATGAGATGCTACTCAGCCTGTGCTGGGTGTCTGGGCTGAGCAGAAAGCCGACCCGCACCCCGAGGGTGAAGTCTGGGTTAGATTCGGGGGGAAAGGCTGCTCTGCTTAGGGCGAGTCTGTGCTGCACCCCGAGTGCCAGGTGGGTGCCCCGAGCTAGTGGGGAACGTGTTGCACCGAGCCGACCAGCGCCTGTGTGCCCCCCCTGACCCACGGCTGCGTTGCACAGCCTCATCATTTCCTACGCTGAGTTCGTATTCCTGCCCCAAGCGGGGCATTTCATCCTTTGAAGGGGGGTTGGGCTGAGGATGCCCCGGTGCGCTGGAGGGGGGGAGGGCAGCGGGGGCTTGGCGCTTGCTGCTGCATGGACCCCAGCCCAAGCCAATAACTGACCGCGAGGCGGTGGTGGGTCACTGTTGGGGTTACCACACATGTGTGTGATTCCTGCCAAAGGCTTGGGCAGCACTTTCTCAGAGCTGACTGACACTGCAGCGGGGTTAGCGGGGGGTGTGCCCCACCAGGGTCACCATCCATACCACCTGGTGCACGGGAGGGAGCTGGTGCTGGCTGGCAGGAGTGATTCGAAGGCAGGGTGAGATAGCAGGTCAAGGATGATGGAAAGGAAAACCAATGTCCTGGTCCATCCTGACTTGTTAAAAGACATCTGCATATCTGTGGATTAAGTGAAATGAGTACCAGTCTTTGGGCAAGAGATTAACACGCTGTCAGACCACAGAACCCACCCCCAGCGTGCCTGCGGCACCTGGGGGCCCACGCACGCCGCACACACCTCCAAGGGTTTCCGTTTTGCAATGGTAGTGGCCTCCCAGGGTATCTCCTGTAGAGATGATAAAGCTCGAGGGCTCTTTTGGATGTCTGCCGTGCCCGTGTGTTTCCACGTTGTCCCCAGGCCACGTGGCTGAAGGACCAGCTGTAACGTGTGGGGGTGCAGCCACGAGTGGGTTGCGCTACCTGTGCTGGGACGTGATGGAATGTGGTGTTGGTTGTGCTGCTGGCTGTTACAAAGCCCAAACGAATTCTTACAGAGGCTGACAAAAACAGCCTAGTTCCCATTCATTTTGAATCCCGTGAGGTGCCTATCTTCATTTTTAGGCACCTAAATACTTCTGCAAATCTCCCTCTTAGTGCTTCGTGAGCTGGGGACTGAACCGGCACATCAAACTTCAGATAAAACAGATGTTTCTAGATCTGAGCAGTTTCTAAAATGAGAACCAGAACTTCTCAGACCTATGATGAGGTCAAAATTGCTCATGCTGGTGAGAAAGTAATTTCTGAAGATTTGCAGATTTTTATTTTTTTTTATATCTATTTTCAAGGGCCTCTGTTGTAGTTGTTTTTTCATTTATGCCAAAGTGAGAGGCAGGAGAGATTTCTATCAGCAGTAACACATAAACCATATTGGGAATTGTTTGGGTCAAATAATTTTGCCCTTTTGTAAAACGATGCTTTAGGAATATTATCACATACATTGGTTATATTAGCAATCTGTTTATCCCGGTAACTGAGAGGCAAATGTAGCCTGCCGGTTTCTCAGGAAGACAAAGACAGAGTGGAAAGTGTTTATACGGTCCTGCATATAAATGACTTATTTATTTTGATAAGATTTGACTGAAATCCAAAAGAGAGATTGGACATATAGCTGTAAAATACTTATCAGCATGAAATAATGCCCACTTTCTGTGCCTTCCGCGCTGCACGGCAGTGACGGCGGTCTCGGCGGCCGGCTTTGGTCAGCAGATAACACGTGTCGGAGCGGCGCGGTGGCCAGAGCTGAGCCCCTCACCTCTGGGTCTGGGCTAGGGGGATGCTTGGGGGCACGTGGGCTCTCCGGTGCTATCGCCTTGGCCCAGCGTTGCTAGGAGCAGCAACTTGTGCCTTGATTTTCACTGGAGAGGGGGGTGATTCTGCTCCACCCCCCAAGTTTTTGGGGCTCTGTACTGTGCGGCAGTTAGCAAAAGCAGAGCAGGCAGGCGCCCGTCCTTTCTGCAGGGAGGTTGGGGCAGCCGTGAGGAAGGTGCTTGTTGGCCGCAGAAGGGCAGGAGAGGTGTCGGGACAGAGGGCTGTGGTGGGAGAGCCACTGCAGCCCTGCACGGCCACCACAGCAGGCTCCCGGGCCAGCGCTGCCCTGCGGGGCGCAAGGGCAGCCTCGCAGCGCCTGGCCACCTCCTTATTTCAGGGTGGGTTTCTTGCCTTGGTCAGCACTGCAGTTGCCCTTGAGGTGGGGTCTGAGCTCGGTGAAGCCCACCGGGCTGCGGGGCTGGCTGTCCTTCATCCAGGTCGCTTCCACCTGGGGGTCCCCACTCTGGTGACTGCTGCAGCCATGTGGGGACAGCTCTTCCCTTTAATTGTTACTGAGTATTTTGGATGTTGCTAGAAGCAATGCATAATGGGTTATTAGTTTATCTTACTTTAAAAAAGAAATAAAAAGAGAAAGAAAGGAAAAAAAATATTCCCCTTGAGAGTGAAAAATTGCTTAGAATATGCTGTCAAAACAGCAATGCTGCAGTGCCACTTCTGCAATTACAGGGATCGTGCACGCATGAGTGATGAGACTTTTACATATATGAGAAATGAGAAAAAGGTCTTTTAAAATACACTTTAGTTTTACTTCATAATTATGTGGATTCAGGACGATGCATCACAGAGACATCACTATGCTGAAGTATGAAATTGTTTGAACGTTTATTTTTATCCAGAAGCGGTGCTATGAGCAATACTTCAGAATATTCTGAATTGACTAGAATTACATTAGTCATATATTCATAATGAAGATGGTAATTTATTCAGTAGATTTAGATGGCTTTGATTTTCATCTCTGAAGAGCTGAAGGGTCAAAACATAAATAAGAGTAGCACATGACAGTGCTGAAAATCCAGGCTGTAAGTACAAATAGTGCCAATGCTTCAGTAAACTGTTCAGAGGTGCGCTGTGGAACGGAGGGTTTGCACACCTGGAGAGAAGTGCTCATGGAAGAAGTGATAGTATGGAGGAATTTAGTAATAAAATTATAGTGATAAACGAAGGATATGCACTATTTTAAAAGTCATTCTGGGAGCTTGAGCCAGGATTTGGCATCAGAACTTCTCATCGCAGCGGAGACACCATCACTTGTCACGGCCTGCTCTGAAGAAGTTGAACGCAGCTTTTGCCTCACTTACCTGTAAAGGGAAGCTAAAACGTCCCAACACAAGGATTTTTAAGAACTACTCTGCAAAGAACTTCAGATTCTTCATATGAAAGGTACTGAATAATATAAACAGTATCATTATTCTGCCTATCGCTCTGTAAAAGCTGCGAATTGCCTTTTGTCTGGAGAGTACCATTCACACTTGCTGGCTGCTGAGACTAACCTGAAGATCACCATCCATAATAAAAATAATTAATCCCAGAGAAGAAATATTCCAGGTAAGCCTGAATTTCTTGCATTGTATGCAGCATAAAGTCTTAATAGCCTTTAATGCAATTTTTTTCTGTTGTTACTCCGAGGAGGAGGCTTGAAAATCTCAGATGTTTGCCACTGAAGGTTTGGGCTCTTTAAAGCAGCCAGCGCAGCCGGTCCTGGGCTGTGTAACCAGGAGGCAGCACATCACGTGCAGAACGGCAATGCCACATGCATAACAAATCTCTGGTTTTCACATAGCGTGTTTTGGTGGTTCAGTGTGTTTAGGGTAAGCACAGCACATCTGGGCTTTCACTGGAAGGTACCAATTTGGTTTTATTTTTAGCTTGTGCAAGTACTATAGAAAGTTAAAAAATTCCAGCAATGGGTATGCAGAGGAGAACCACAGCACTGTTTTTTCAGTGATTAACAGGGAACCTGAAATTTGGAGAAACAAGCGTGTAAGCTGGAAGCTTTCTTTCATGGTTGTTTTGGAGAATGCAGCTGTAGCTCAGGCTGAAGGAGGTGAAGCATCTCTCTCCAGGTACAGCCTCCTCCCACCCTCTTCCTCCTCGTCCCTTCTGGAGGTGCCCTCCTTCAGATGCCCATCCTAGACCTGCTTCCCGAAAGTATGGTCTTTTCTACCCTCTTACCTGCCAGCTTTAGCTCTTGTCCCCAGGCCTCCTTGCCTGCCCGACCACATCAGGGGCAAGTCTGGGGACGGAGGACAGCCCCCCGCCTCCTGGGGACGGTGCTGCTTCTTCCCTGCCCCCCGCAGCGCCCAGCACAGGGTCGGCAGAGCTGGGCAGCCCCATCCTTCACCCCAACCCTCCTGCTCCCATCTCCTCCAGTGGCAGCTTTGCCGAAACCTGGAGGCGTGGATGCAAATGCTCCTGCTTATTGGCTCCATGAATCCTGAGAGTGGTACAGGAGGTGCTCATATCGCCTGTCCTCTTCTGGGCTCTGCTGACACAAACACGTGAAGGCAAGGGCATCTCAAAAGCACGAATCGCTTACTGACAGTATTGGATTGCTTGGTAACCATTTGCTTAGGGCAATTACCACTAATTATTTAACAGAATTGGAAAAGCAGAAAAATAATCTATAAAGGGTACTAGGGACACATTACTGTGTGATAATGGGATTTTACAAGGTAGACAAAATAATACCCAGCTCTAAATGTGTCTAGGTAGACATAAAAAGAAATGTGTGTTGCTACTTGTGATATTTCATGAAAAACCTAAATACCAAACCACATTGTATAGAGCATAAGATCAGGTTTTGTCTGATATTTATTTATTGAATAAGCTCTTCTTGATAATTTAGAAAGTACATAAAGTGCATCTAATTTTATTCCCCCAGATACATACGTGAGGTTCTGTCTAAGCTAAAATTAGCTGTGGGTTTTTGTCTAGGCCATCTGTAGATGTAATTTTATCTCGCAGAGTACATGCATACCCAGCCGTAGCGTGTAATGATTGAGCCTCTTCTCCCTTCCAAGGCTGTGGGAAGGAGAGATGCTCCCACCTCGGAGCTGTGGGTTGGATTTTCCCTCCCTCTTGGTCCGGGTTTCTGCTCTCTACCCCAGCTACCTTCCTGCCAGACCCGACCTGCAGTCAGGCGTTGTGACTTGTTTCACTCTCCCTGCACTTTTTATCTGTAACAGGAGCGTAAGGAAACCCATCCAGATCACATGGCTGCTCTGAGGATTATTAAATTAAAAGTATTTTTGGACTGGCAGTTGAAAGAAAGTCCAAGTATTGACCAGTATTAGTTCTGGGCTTTACTCAATTTCTGTAATTAATTAAGGCAGCAGCTTCATTTGGGACAGTGTTTGATGATGAAGCTGCATGAGCCGGACGAGCTGCTCTGCCCTGATGGTGGGCTGGGGCTGGGGCGGGGGTCCCTGGCACTGGGCAGAGCCCCCCGTGTCCCTGCTGGGGCTTTGCCGGGGGGGTTCTCCGGGGGGCTGCTGGAGCCATTGGGTCGCTGATGGGCTGAGCTGTTCCCCATCCCCGCTCCTGGGGCGGGGGTACGATCTCCCACTGCCCCCTCCTCCCCCCCGCAGGCGTCACGGGACCCACTCTGGGCTTTCTTGGCAGCTCCCACTGCCCAGCTGGTGCCACCGCAGCGCCAAGTAAAGCCATAAGGTGGTGTTTTCCCATCAGAGCAAACCGTG
This sequence comes from Falco punctatus, assembly GCF_963210335.1. Classification (NCBI taxonomy): domain Eukaryota; kingdom Metazoa; phylum Chordata; class Aves; order Falconiformes; family Falconidae; genus Falco; species Falco punctatus. The sequence continues at coordinate 62,908,377 of NC_137588.1, read as the reverse complement.
GGTTACTGATCCCATATGCTTTTTTCTTGGGTGTCATTCTAGCTATAAAAGAACTAACAAAAAGACTCAGCTGTAAAAGGAATGATTTTGCTTCTTTTAATTCCAAAGTGCTGTATTCTAGCTGCTACCAGTTTGCTATTAGCACCAAACCAGTATTTGTGCATTTGAACAAACAATTCCTTGGATTTGATTTAGACCTAATTAATTCCTATGTCTTTTTTCATGTTTTGTTTCTTTAATTTCTTTAGTTGCTGCTATTAAAATGGAAATCCCTGGGCTGTAACGTGGCCTTGGAAATACTGTGTGAGTTCACTAAAATCTGGCCTGTTGGAGATTTGTACATGGGACAGTATCCAGAGAAGCAGGAGGGTCTGGAAAGGGTCATATTTAATAACAATAGTAATAATGATAATGATAATAATGATAGGTGTAATGTTTTCTGCTGAAAGGTAGTCTAATTACTTCTACAAGTTTGTTAACAAGCATTAATTACAGCTTTTTTTGTCATTTGTTACAATTAGAATTCTCATTCCATTAATTCACATTTGTTGGAGTCCATTAGGAGAACCAGAAAAATCTCCTGGTTAAGTCCTGTTGATAGCGAGTGGAACGAAGCCAGTGGCTTGTAATGCGCAGTGGAAACCGATCCTTCAGAGGGCTCTTTGATTTTTGCCAATTTAGAAAGTCCTGTCAAATGAGGTGTCTGTGGGCAGTACTCCTGTTTGCAGCAGTCATTTTGCATGATGCTGGCCAAGCTTTGTTTACTGAGCGCTGCTTTTAATGCAGTTATGGATCATGACTGCTGTGTCACCAGCGCTGGAAAAAACCCTCTGATAATGATGATAATCTTATATTTACTTACCTACCAGTCTTCATTCAAATGGATCCCCGTTGCACTGACTCAACATTTAAACTCTTCCATGTGGTTTAACCTACGGAATTGCTCACAGGTAACAAGACTTTCTTTAGTTGCATTTAAGTCGTAATATCGATGGATTAATTATCTTCGCATCTTGTGCTTTGGATGGTAAGGTGGCCCATGTGCCTGGTGCAGGAGCAAGGTGAAGTTGCAGGGCAGAGCTGCAGAGGCTTGGCTAGAGCAGGCGGTGGCTCTGCTGCTGCTGGCTGCCACCGCTCAGAGCAGGGCAGCCAAGGCAGAGGAGCAAGGAGCAAGGCAATCAGCTGGCCTAAACGAGCGGTGCCTCTTCTGTGACTATCAGCTAAGTAAGGTTGATGGTTTGATTGAGAGGTCCTTGATGGAGGGATTTAACAATGTAAGTTTGATTTCTTTGTTTAAAAAGCCTGTAATTAGAGATTTCTTTCAATCAGTTGATGATACCAGGTGTTTCCTAGGTAGCCCTGCCAGATGCTATTGCTAGTCAGCCTATTGTCAGAATGCTGCTGCTTGCTTCAGAAAGTTATGCAAAACAACTGCATTACCAAAAATAAGTTATGTTAAATGTTAAAATACTGGGATTGGCCTCAGCTCCCTGAGAATGAGACTCAGATGCTTTTTATAACCTCCTGCTTCACTATCTTCATATTGACTCACATCATTATGCAAATGCCATAAATTGCAATAAAATCAATTAAAGTGCCATCAAGTCTCATAAAAATATGTACCCATTAGTTTGCTGCTGAGACAGTATTTCTGCTCTACTTGCTTATGGCCATGGCAGAGAAGGAGTGTGCAGCACGGTGGCTGCTCGTCGCCAGGAATAGCAGGGTACCGTCTTCCCAAAGCACAAAAGCCCGGGTGGCCAATACCCTGCTCGCATCCTCCGAGCTGGGCATCAGTCGGCTGGGGTGGGATCCTGTGCAGGATGCCTGGGAGCCCCAGGGCAGGAGGGCAGCGGTGATTTTCAGCCCTGCTCCAAAACCCGACCGTGCAGTCTAGCCTCTTCTAACCACGAAACCGTGTCCCCAAGAAAGGATCCAAACCACCTCCCTGCAGGGGTGCAAGACAAGTCGTTATCAGCCGTAACTGGATAGAGAATGTAAGTCTTTAATATTAAGTATCTCCAGGAGAATTATAGCCTGACTATGCTTAAGGGTTTCTTCTGGTCCCTTTTCTGTAGTACCCGTGCCACAGAGAGCCCTGATTCATTTGCTAGGCCGTTAGGTTATGGGGTTTATTTCCTGCCTGGCTAAAGGAAACTACCCACAAAAAAAAAGAGCACTCTGCAGGGTGCTGAGCAGCATCTGGGTTCTGCGCTGGGCAGGGGAGATCTTCTCCAGCCAAAAGCTTCATTGCCAGGCTGGGAAGGCGAACACCTTTTCCTGCAGACCACAAGGTTTACATTGCACCAGCATAAAAGCGATGCAGCAAATCACTGCAGCACTCTGCAGTGCAGAACTGGTGCCATTTTCTGTACAAATTAGATTTTCATAGACCTAGCTGGTACCTGAGCTCAAAGAGATCCCTCAGCTAACTCTTATGTTCATGTTGCTGGGGAAAGACAGGGAGTCTGGTTTTGTCCTAACATTTTGAAAATATAGAGATAGCGGTACATTGGTAGATTGCACCCAAAAAAGAGGAAAAAACGTGGTGAAGGGAGGTTTACGTAAAATCTGTTTCGGCCCCTAACCCGAGAACTGAGTAATGTTGTTCTGAGTGCTGCTTGGAAGGAATTTTACTTGAACACAATTTAATGTACAGCTGGGGTATCTGCATTGTTGGATACAGCCTTGGCTTCTTTGGATTTAACAAGACCTTAATGTGGATGTCCGAGGCCTGACCCGTCTGAAGGATAGTTTAGAAGAAAGTGCAATTGCACCATAAATAATTCACTTTGGTACCTTGGCTACCATTCACTGTAGCCCTTTTAATACCCCATAAACTCAAATGTACCATGCTATTTCTCTCCGTTTCAAACTGCTCTCCCAGGGACAGCAAATGGAATAGCACCATCAGACCATATGCTGTGGAGACCAGCGAGCGGATGAAATTGCAGCGGTACCGACACGTGCCTGATTTTTCTGGTTGTAAAGTTCACGTGATGAAATACAGCTTGTGCCTTTGTCTCCATGTAATATGAATTGAGAAAGTTTTAATGTCACAGATCCTGTGTAGGGTGCAACGTCATTTGGACTGAGCAAGGAGAGTTTTCCCCGGGCGTTTTGGTGAGCAAAGAGCATGTTGGTGCTTGTCCTTGCTCAGCAGCTGCTGAAACAAGGAGAGAAGGACCAGTCCCGCGTGATGGGCAGCTGTCCTTGACTGAGTAACTCAAGCATGATTATTTCTGAAGTGCTGGTCTCGCCGATCTGGCAGAATTTAGAGGGAATGGCGAGTGCTGAGTGATTCAGACAAAAGATGCAGCCTGCTTAACATATTGCCAGTGTCCTCGCCCATCCCTCATGGGGTGACAAAATGCTGGGGTTGTTAGGTAAACCCTGCTCAGCACGCGCTGTGGGAAGAGAAGGGGGAGCTCAAGCTCTGTGCTGGTGTTTGCATGAGTGTCCTTTTCCCATCTATATTTGGATTTGGTTAAAAAACCCAGTGGGGTTCACCACAGCCCCTCTCTGCAGATGCCCAAAGTTCTCCCTGTGACCGGGTTTCTCCGTGCTTCTCCTTCCCCTCCCTCTCTCCGCATGGTCTAGTGAATGTGTTTCGGGCTTATGCCCGTGTAAGCCAGAGGACTGTATCTGGCTCATGGGCACCTTGAGTTTACTGTTAAGGAATCCCAAAAGAGTTTTCCCCAAATTACGACACACAGGGTACCTCTAAGGCCTTTGTCCCATCTGGCAGGAGACCTGGAATCCCCACTCTGCCTTGTACAAGCCTCCATTAAGCAGTGCAAAATTGGTCCATTTATAATTCATTTTAGGGTCTAAATCTCAGGATGAAGTTGAAATGACTAGAGCTTCCTGGAATGCAGCCAGGATTTGTCCTGCCCTTTTCTTGTTCCTCCAGAAGAAAAGCATTTTCAGTACAAAAAATCAATTTGGGCTGCAAAAGCGAGGTAGAGGCAGAGGGGGAGGAATGTCACCCCCTGGCCACCCCTCCCTTCGCATGCTGTGCAGGCAGGAGGGTGGGCTTGGGGTCTGCCCTAGAGGGGACGTCTGGAAGGATGAATTTGTTACCGAGATCCAGCTCCTTTCTAGCCTGGCCCGGTATTCCTGCTCCAATTGTACAGTTGCCTCCCTTCTCTTAGTGTTTAATTAATTCTTGTTTTCGCAGTTTCTCAAGTTGTTAATTATTGCTAAAATGAGGCGTGAGAGCATGGTTCTGCATGTGTTGTCTGATGGCAAATTCCAGGTTAAGCTGAAGAGCAATTTCCCATGTCAAGGAGTTTCCAAATATACCAGTGACTCAGTTTCTTGGGTTTGGAATAATTTTAGATTAACACCTAAACATCTAAACATTATCTAAACATTTTAGTTAAACATCGCAGGGTGATTTCCTCATCTGATTTTCTAACTGGCCAGGAGGCTTTGCCCCCCAAACCCTGAAAACCACACATGACACCCCCGAGTCCCCTCCTGCCTCCACTGCAGCACTTGCATTTAGTGCGATTCTCTCTGGAGTTACTCATTTGCCTTGGTTATTACTGAATAAAACCCTCTTCTCTTCATCACCAGCTTCTTCTGCTTTGTTCTGCCAATAACAGCATCCCAGTGTTTGTAACGTAATTGCAACTTCCATGACCTGTGATGTGAAAAACGCAGGACGGCAGCGCTATTGAATGAGACTAGGAGGATGAATTGGGCACTTAGAAGGGGAAATGCATCTGTTTACAGACAGCCAGGTAATCAGAAAGGATGGTAATGAAAAAGTTGGGATTTTAATAGTCTTGCAGCAGGGGGACTATGGGAAAGTAAGTCTCTGTGCTCCGCTCCGGGGCTGTGCTGCAGGTTCAGGCTGGGTTCAGGCTGCCCTGTCCCTCGCAGCCCTCCTGCCGGTGGCATGTCCAAGGCCACTGTGGACATGCCTGTCACCTCCGAGCAGGTGACTCCATGGGTGCCTACACCAGATTAGCGAGCTAGCCTTTGGAGACTGATGCTTTTTAAAGGAAAGCAAATCCTGGGATGGCTGGCATCCCTATAAGGGACACCTGAATTTTGTGAAAAGCCCTGTCCTGCTCCTGACAGCAGGACCACTTTTTATCACTTTGCTTTATCATTTTGCTTGCTTTACTGTAGTTTTTCTTTAAGTTTGGGGTCAAAGAGGCCCCAAGCGTCCCCTGACCCAGCGTGCTTTCCTCTGCTTCGATGTCAGAAGCCATGAATGTCACATCCTTCTGTTGCAAAGCGATAAATCACCGCTGCCTTCTGACTGCGGGGACGGTGGAAGCCACGATTAATGTCCTGTTGTTGCTGCTGGCAGCAGGTTTTTGGCATGTAGAAGGAAGCAAGCTTTGTAATGGCTTAATGCCCCCTTGCTTATAAGCTTAACATTAACCACATGCTTAATAAATTTGTTTTCTCGAAGTGGGGCCTGGCGCGAGTGACTGAGAGCTGGACTTTTCTAGGCTCTCTGCCTCCGCAGGCTCATTCTGTAATGCTGTGGAAAGTCATTTAAATGTCTCCAGTATGTAAGTTTACCCAACTGTAAAATTGGGTATAATAAGGCTTGCTTACTTTACAGCTAAGGTTTAATTCAGTAATGTTTGTTGTGCGGTGTCAGACTTCGTCTAGCAGGTATAATAGGGAAGGTGTAATAAACGGGCAGCACGGAGGGCTGTCCGTTAGCAAAGTCATTGTTATAAGAAAAATCTCGCTGGAACAGAATACAGAAATCAAACAGCAGCTGACAGAGCCAGATAATTATCTTTCCTGTAAAATGTAACCTTCCAGGTAATGAGATGAAGGTGTTAGGAAGGGAGTTGGTGTAACAGAAGGACAAGTGTCGCTAACTGCTTGGGCTGAGCTCTGCGGAGCGTGCCCGGGTGCGAGCCTGGCATGCCAAGTGCCCAGCCCCGTCCCACCGCGGTGCAGAGCACCTGCCCACAGGTGCTGTGCCCTCCTCAGGCTGAGCTTGCAGGGTAAAGCAGAAACCAAGCGGTGTGTTGGGAAACCCTGCTGCTGTGCGCTCATCTAGACCACAAAAAATGCCAATAAGAGCAATATCCTTATTTTAGCCTAGCTGCCCTCAGGCAGCTTTGTTATGCTGAACAGCCCTGTTGAGCAGAGCATGTATTTTCTTTTAAGTGCACACATTTATCATCTTCATGGGTGATTTATAATGTGAAGCACATTCAAAGAATATGGGACATGGTTTGTCCTGCCACAAAGCTTTTAGTTTGTGTTTCTTTTTTGGCTGCTTGTATACCGAGGTGCGAGTCGCTGGGGTATTTGTGGGCAATGGTGTTTCACTGAAGGCTGCTGATTTTTATTAAACTCCTCTGTATCATGCTAAAGGCTGAAGGACAGCCAGGTAGGGCTCTGTCTTGGTTGGCATATGGAAAAAGGCATCGCCCTAAGGTCCGAGAGTCCAAAAAGTGGTAGCAATGAGGTGATGAGGGATACCTTGCTTTGAATATTGGTGAGACAGAGATGCTAGGTTCGGACATGTGCACTGGGTGAAATTTGGATGTGCTGTTCCCAAACAGAATAACCTTATACTCTCATTGCTGGTTTCCAGCACGGATAAGTGGCTGGGGTAGCTACTGACCAGTCATCCTTGTTTTTCTGCTTCACTAAGGTGGAATCATTAATTGAGCTAATGAGGAAGCCGATATGAAAACTCAATTTTGATTGCACCTGGGATGGCAGGAGTGAGTGGCTGCGCAAGCCACAGAGTCACCCTGTGACTGCTGCCTACAAAGGGAACAGCTTTCTCAAAGTGTTTAACCAAAGATGTCCCGTCTCTAATTTGGCCAACAGCTATGGAAACCCTGAGGCCAGGTGGGTCTCACTCGTCCCTGAACACTTCTGTGGCTTTCCTGCCCTAAGCATTTTATTTGTTTGCCTGGTTTCCCAAACAAAAATGCCTTGGTCCAACTGAATATTTTGTATTTGTTTGTGAATCATGTGGTGTTCGAATCACTTGGTGTGAGTTTAAATAATGTCCAGAAACTGTAGCTGTATAAATCACAAGTATCGGATCAATCAGGAGGTTTGGAGGAGGCACTCCCAGACGAAACCATCCTTCTGGTTCTGCTTTTCCAAGGAATTCAATGGCTGCTTGCACTTGCTATATTTTATAGCCCTTCTTTTGAGTGTTACATTTCATGCTTTCACTACGTAACTCTTGTTTTCAGTGTTAGGAAAATGTGGCCCACTTCACAAAAATCAAGGGCTTCCAAGGGTTTCAATTAAATCTGACTTTTTAAAGAGTCTCCTTTGCTAAGGGTCACATCCTATGCTTCGCTTCCTCAGCCTTCATCAGTGGAGAGTTTTGCTGGGAAAGAGCTGCAATGCTGAGAGTTCTTATTCCACTCTTTAAAAGTCTCCTTCGTATTTTAACCTTCCTGTTGCACATTGATAAAAGCTGGTGAGCGACTGCCTGGGGTGCAGGGGGGAGTCCCTCCAGTGCCCAGTTTTGCGCAGGCTGTGATGGGGACCTTGCAGTCTCCTGAAAGCTGCCGGTGGGGGACTGACGTACTGCAGGGCTGGGCTCAGACCAGCTCAACAGCTCCTGTGTAAATGACCTTCAGCCAAAGCTCCTCTCACGCATGCAGTCGGGTAGGAGAAAAGATGGTAAATGGATAAGAAAACGCCAGACTAAATAAGACCAAAATAACAAGTTTCAATTCAGCCAGGGCTCAGATTTCAATCTGTGAGCACAATGCATTTCATTGAATAAAGGGCAAGGTAAAGAACAGGTCTCTTTTTTGAAGTGTAGCACTCTGGACGTGGGAATTACTCAGCAGCTGCTCCGAGCGTGAGAGCAGGGCCGGGCGAGCAGAGGTGCTCCCTTTGGTGAAACAGAGCGAGACCTCTTAGCTGGACCGCGGCGGCAGGGGTTCCACTCTGTGCCAGCTGCCCCACGGGGATGCGCTGATGGCACCCTGAGCAGCAGCCCCGACCATGCCCGCAGGCGGGGAGCGAGCAGGGATCCCCAGCTGTGCCAGCGGCGTGATGCCCAGCCAATGTGATTCCCAGGAGATGGCTTAAAATCAAAGATAATTCAAAGGTTATGGACCTGGGGAACAGGCTGAACAATATTACTGCCAAAACTAACGGCCACAGAGCCCTGACCGATGCTTCCTTGCATCATTTCTGCCATCACATTACTTATACCCCACAAATCTGTTTAAAGGTGCTGCTGCTTCCCATGGTTTTCCCCTCTTTATTTATTTTGAATGTTGCTTAATGTTAATCTAACTACCCTGCTGGACTTCCGCTTCTACTCTTCCTCTTAATGCAGCCTCTGAATTTTGTATGTCCCTCTCGAGTGGTGTCCAAAGCCCAGGCGTGCATCCCGGTCTGGCTGTGCTGCTCATTGGAAGCGCGGTGGAGCCTCCGGCAGCATCCTCCTCCCAGCCTGGCGGGGACCAGCAGTGCCCGTGAACAGGCTGCCAGAGGTGAAACCCCAACTTTATGCACTCTCTGTAAGTGTTAATGAACCTTATAAAGCAAATGCTCACTGAAGTATATCGCATCCCAGCTGTTCTCCCTGGGGAGCATAAGCTGGCAGAAACTGTTCACTATTTGCTGAAAGATTCTTTAGTTTCTGGAGCCGGTGCAGATGTACAGGAGATGGTTACAAAGGGAGCTTCCAAAGGGATTGCTACCCCTGGAGAAATAGGCTTCCAACACCGTGGTGTTCCCTTTTAAAAATTGTTTCTTTTTTTTTTTTTCTTTCTTTCTTTCTTTCTTCTTCTTCTTTTTTTCTTGTAAACCACCATGCCTAGTCACTGCTCCTTATCTCCCTGTAGCATTCTTTTTGATTTTCAGAAGGGGAACACAGTTTTACCCAGAGCAGCCACTGGCGAGGTGTCCTGCCCATAGCCAGGTTTGTGAGTGGGTTTGTCTTTACTGGGGCAGAATCAGGTTTCCAGTGGTGAATCTCAGATGTGCTTCTGGAGAAATTAAGAATTTTTTTCTCTCTCTTGATTTACTGGTGCTGACATAAACACCATAGCTGACATTTTTTGACGTGATCGTAGAGAGCACTCGGAGCTGAGCTGAGCTGAAGGGCAAGGATAATATCTATTGCGGCAGAAGATGCATTCACCCGCTCCCAAGTGCAGATGGCAACTCATGGGACAAAGGCAAACCAAAGACAGAGGAAGGGGGTGAAACTAAAAGGGAAAATCTCTCTTTTTTGAGGTTGGTTACTGAAATGTTAAGGGTAAGAAACTTCTCTGAGTTAGCTATTAATATTCTACAAATGACGTTAGAATTCACGTTGGTAGCCTGACTGCTTGCAGCTGTTTTGGTGAGTATGTGTTGGCTAAATTAAGATGGACATCTCTGTTTGGGGTTGCATTACAGGGAAGAGGATTATGCTCTTACAAGCCATCCATTAGTTTCACCTTTCAAAGGAATAATTTTGATGATTCACTGTAATACTTAAGACAATAGGAATCCCTTCAGTTCTCAGAGTTAAAAAATGTTACAGCTTTACGTAACAATTTTTTGGCATTACAAAAGATCTACTGTCATTGGTTACTTATTCATAGTTATGAATTGCTGCTGTTGTCATTTTTACGTTGGATATTGCTATTAAAAGGGAAGATACGATATTTTTTCTGGGTTTGTTTTGTTTTAGTAAATTGCAAGTCGTGATTTAAGTTTCTGCATTCAGGTTTATTTCTGTCTCCCAGTGGGATAATATAATCAACAATTCTTACTATCGCTTTCATTTTTAAGAGAGGATGGATGAACTAACTCTCCTGTATGTCTCTTATGAAGTCAGATTAAACACATATTTTGATCATTCTTTTTTCCTTTGGTAGCAAATGGATATTATTTAGTACCAGCACCAAAGATGAGAAGCCCCAAAAGTGAGCTACCTACTGTTCAAATTCCCAGGCAATAAATTAATGGATACCCTTTAAACGAGGTGAATTCTAATCTTTCTCCTGCAGATGAAATGCCCCTGGACTAGTTGTGAGACTGAAAAGGGCACCTACCTCCCTTGTCTTATGAAATCATATGTAATAACTAACTGGGGATAACTGAATGGGCTTTAACACATCTTGTATGCATTTGATAGACCATATGTTTAAAATTTGCTCATGTAGCCATATGTTGAGAACTTCCCCAAATGTTACTTTTTCTTATTTTGGGGTTGTTTTGAAGTTCTAAGAAATGACAGTCTAATGGTGTGACCCCAGCTATTCCACACCGTGCCAAACATATTGTAGCTAGTTACTCCGTGGTGACCCTAAACACATGGAAAGCGTAGGAGTGAACAATAATAGCAGAAAGAAGCTTGGCATGTGACTGCAGGGAGGAAAATGAAGAAAAGTGTTTAGGAGATGCTGTGGCTGTTATCTTTTAAGTGAATCAAGGCTTCCTGCTTTTCCTGTTATTAGCACTGCTTCCTCACGTTTTCTGAACTGGTCCCTTTGCTGGGTACTCAAAGGGGCTAAGCTTAGCCCAGTGAGTCTGGCTTTGCCTTCCCACCTCTACAGTCAGTGGAGACAGATTTGTTCTTGAAGTGGGTTATTCACGCTGGCCATTCATTGAGTGTGGAGGTTGGCTGAAAAGATTGGGTTAGGGGCTAATCCTGGCCTCAACAACTACCTGCATTAATCATCTTGCCTTTCTATTTGCTCGTATGGTCGGTTGTACCAGAGGCTTTGCAAGAAAGCAGAGATATTAAGGTGTGAGAGTAGCCTGCAAGCATTGTTGTGTTTTATTCCCACTATTTCAAGGATGTGAGGAGTGGTAGTAGTGCAATTTGGTATGAAACAGTGAGTCTATCAAAGGGGTTTTTTGGTCCTTTTATGGCCACAGCTCCATATCAAGCTACGACTATGTAAAAAAGCCTTATCTAGTTGATAAAGATGCTGATGCAGCGTAGCTCCAACTCCCAGTACCGTCAACTCCTGGCAATGTCTTAAAATAGTTCCTCGAGCTGTCCCTGTCATGCCCAAAGCTGTTGTCACTTCAAGGTCTTCTTGCTTGCATGTTGGCTCATCTGCTTCCCACCCATGCGGTGTATCAGTGGAGAGATGCACGGCTGTTTCTGCAGGCAGCTGCCTTCTCATCAGTCACTGCTCAGCACCAGAAGAAATAGAGCAGAGGTTTCTTGACTTTCCTTCGGTTTCTGGGTTAGTGGAGTAGAGAAAGTGTTTCCATAGCCATGGCAGAATTGTGTGTCAGCTGTATGGGTTCAGATTAATCTATTTTGTTCATTATTCCCAAACTTTTATTTTTTTATAATGCTTTTTGACAATTCCTCATTCAAATTTGCTCTCAACTCAAAAAGCAGAAAGGATTTTTTTTTCAGTATGTTACTTTTCTCCAGTGAAATTAGGTTCTTGTTACTTTAAAATCATAAACTTCGAAGAGTTTAATGATTAAATGATGGAAAATGGTAAGCTGTATGTAGATGTGAGTCCCTAGAGCATGCACAGGTTTTGTATTAGCCTGTGTGAAGTTAGAACAGTCCCTTGTAAGGGGATTCATAGTTTTCATTTTCATCATTACCAAATCACTCACCCCTTCTCGGAGCAGACTGGGGCCCGAGCCTGCACCCCCCGGAGCCCCCTCAGAGCAGACCTGGGACCAGCTCTGTGGTTTTTTACTTTCCTGCAGAGACATTTGTGCACATATTTTTCATTCTCTGTCACTACCATGCTTGACTCAACCTAAAAACTTCACACGCCGAGTTGACTTCCCTCAAGCATTGGAAAAGTTCCCATGCCCATCCCTTTGAAGAAGGGAAACCAAGATGTCTTTCCCCTTATCACTAATTTTGTTTTGGTTTTTTTGTTGTTCTTTTTTGTTTGTTTGGTTGGTTGGTTTGTTTCTCCAAATTGTCTCACGCTATCAGAGTAATGTGTTTTACTATCAGGATAACACTGTGTTGGGTATTAGACTCTGTTTGCCAATGTCCTGAAAAGGTTTTTTACCCAAAATAAGGTAATTTAAGAAGTGAAAAGTGAAACAGATTATAGTGCAGGACTGTAGCCCATCCAACCAAAGAGATTCCTTTCTCTTTTCTTGGTAATAATTATGCAGAATTTTCATTCGGGAAAAAAGGAAAAAAGCCTGCCAGAAGGATATTATAATTGATAATCAAATCTCTCTGTACAACCTCTTCATAGGCACACCAGTAACACCACTACAATTTTATATTTTCATCTTTAGGGCTTGCTCATGCTCTTGCATGTATTAAGTCTCTTTCTGCAGAAATAATTAGATTACGGACCTCTTTTAAGGTTATTACCTTCCTTTTGAACAAGGGAGATTTGATGTGAAACCCATGAATTATCAATTGTCACCTCCAAAGTGGCATTCACTGCTGAGCTGTGCCGGACCAACTGTAAGACAATTAGATAAATAGGCAGTAGGAGCTCCCTCCCACACCTGCATGTGTTCGCAGCGGGTACCAGGAGCAATCGTTATGGCAGAATGAATAATGCAAAATGGAAAGCATGTGTTTTCTTCTCCGTTTTCTGCTCAAGAGTACATTATATGCTCGCATGGGCTGCGAAATGCCATTTTCCTGATTTCTTTGTGCAAGTACTAAGCAACTTTCGCTGAAACTGAAAGGCAGCAATCCAAAAGGTACAAAGGAAATCGTTTTCTGACCTCAAGTATATTAGAATATGAAACATGGCAATATAAAATGTCTAATCTCCCTGTCAGTGCTGAGTCCTTGGTCTAAATGCTAAGTGGGAATGCCACAGTGTAGCATTTAGACTGAGGATTTGAACCCTGATAGAGGGATTAGCCATCTGATATGACAAAAAGAAATAACCAGTGTTATTAGAGTTAACAGTAACAAAAACTTTCTGGAGGGAGATTAAAAGCTTGTGCTTCTGAATCTAAACCAGCATTTCCTCAGGGCCAGGGCAAGCCTGCAGGCTGCCCTCACCGGCTGCTGCGGCGGGATGCAGTGCTCACTGGGCATCACGGCCAGGGGACGAGCTGCCTTTGGGCTGGGATGCATGGGAGGAGCAGGGGGATGTGGTACTGAACTGGTCTCCTGGAGACTGGAGGAGAATTTTCTGGGAGAGGAGTATCCCACATTTACCCTTTTACACCTTGCTCTGAAATGCCTGGTAGTTGCCGCGCTGGATGCTGACTTCTCCGATAAAAGGCTGGCCCGTCCTGGTGGGGCTCGCTTCTCCTGGCTCTGTTGGCGATGGCCCGAATCCAAAGCCCATGAAAATGACATCTCTGTTCTCTCACTGCCAGTCCTTCCCGCAGCCCCGCGGGTTGGGCTGGCACACGGTGGGTGGACCCCGCTCGCCGCCTCCTCCCCAGCCCCCTGGAACAGCCTGGGGCGCGATGTGCCATGTGGGGTCAGCTCAGGGGGCTTTTCCCAGTGGGAGAGGGACTGCCCCATGCTCAGTGTGAGTTCCAGATGTGTTGCCATCCATTTTCACATGCCAATGCAAAGTAGGATGTGCGGGTTGGATCCTGAGGATCATAGGAAATGAGTGCAATCTCTGCAAACAGAGACAAAGCTCTTCCTTTAGAAATTAAAATATTTTATCTAGCTCTGAAGCATTTAAAGCAAAGTAAAAATAAGATAGGACTTCAACACAGGTTGTATTCCAAATCACACAACAGGTCTTTATTTTCTGAATATAGTTCAAGACGTACCTAGCAGACTGGTGGCTTTGGTGTAAGTGGGATGTCCCCTGCGGGTTTAATACAGCGATCAGTGAAGGGCTGGATGCGCTGTGCTCCGTGTGCCCCCTGCACCAACACCGGCGAGCAAACCCTCAGGTTTTGCATCTGTCTGACAAAGGCAGTCTGAAGGTAATTTTTCAGAAGTGATTTAGAGCCACCACGGCATAGTTAGCATACTGACTTGACATGTCAAGGCTTCCAATGTGTTAAATGTTTCGCGGCTTTTCTGCCAGAAACAAAATTAATGTCAAAATACATTTTTTGATGCTTAGACACGTTCAAAACACTCGCCAGCAGCTGACTGAACAAACAAAGAAAATTCATTTATAGAGCTGTTAGCAGACATATTTGGAAAACATGTTTTATCCGTTATTTCCTATCGCAGAGAGCAGCTCTGCGTGCTCTCCACTGCTCTGCTCTGTCCCCGCCGCCCCCCCGGCACCCAGGGCTGGCTGCCCAGTCCCAGAGCTGGCTGGCCCAGGACCTGACTGCTCAATTCTGACAAAATTGAAAAGAAATCTACTTTAAAATTCGAATCGTTATTTATAATACCCTGCAGCAATCCTAGGAGGCTTTGGGGGCTCTGGGGTTGGAGGCTTCAAAAAGCCCAGAATCGAATTATCTTCCATTCAACTCTATTAACATCAGTCAAACTATGTGAAAGACAGGTTTTATTGTTAGTTTAGATTTTTATGCTATAAAGACACCATTCAGAAGTCTCTAGCAAGGAAAAAAAAGTGTTTCAGCCCCTGCTGTAGGTGAATGTCTATCATTTGGAGATCTGTCCCATGCTGCAGCTCTGCCCAGTGATGGAGCAGGTCCTGCTCGCCGAGCCCGGGGTCACCGCTCACCACATCCAGCACCCTAAAGATTCTGCACCTACAATCAGGGCCGTTCACCCTCCCGAGAGCTGGCTACCGGTCTGCACGTGCCTTCGGAAATCAGGCCCTGGCCATACGGGCAGAGCAAGAGGAACTTGGATGGGCTGAGCGCTGGGGGGAGGCAGGAAGGCACCTTCCTTCCACCTGCTTTTGTGATGGGTGGGCAGCTGCAGGCTGGACGGCGCTGTGCATGCGAATTCAGCTGGGAAGTGTTTGAGGTGTGCTTTCCCCACCTGAAGGCATTTTTTTCTCAGTCTCAGATCTGAGGAAAACCCCTCTCCCCTACTGACAGAGGTTGTGCTGGGCACTGTATAATGGAATAAATACATATATTGTTATGTTGCTCCTGAGCAACGCTTTTGGCCCCACGCAGAGTTTGTTGAGAACATCCCCCACGGACAGCAGCTTTGATTTTACACCTCAGTGCAGCAGGAGCTCAGCCGGTCCCAGAAGACATTTTGCAGCATCTGCCCACTATAGGGGCACCTCACATGGAGGACAACCCTGCAGGTACCCCGGCTCGTGTGTCATGAGGTTCGTTCGGGCCCCTGGGACCCCCCCATCATGTGCTGCCCTGCTTCATCCCTGGAAGGGCTGGAGTAAAAGTGTTTTAATGTCTCGGGCTTGGTTTACTCAGCCACAGGACATATCTAATACCGCTTTGAGGAGGTTAACGCGCAGCATCAGGGGTATCTACAGCACTGCTCTGTGATGAGAGGTGCCATGCAAGTGCCAAGTATTTTTATTATAAGGCACTTAATAATGAAGTGTGCCTCTCAGAGAGGAAAATCCGCCAATAACTCTTTGCAGTGGAGAGGGCACTCATTTTTGTATTGCAATCATTGCTCGGTGAATACCCCAGAGAAATGTTTGAAATGAGTGTGATATCTTCCAGGGAGATCAGTGTACTTCCAGAGGGATTTTGCTCAGAAACCTGTGAAGCTTCTGTTCCTATAGCTTTTGTTGGCTTATAGCCTTCTATTTCTGTCATAATACTTCATTAGGTTTTGTCAAACTGTTCCAATTGCTATAGCAACTCTAATGAAATCTTGCTCCCTAAATAGCCACGCCAATTTTATCAGGTCGAAATCTGCCCTTTACAGCTAATTCACTATCTTTTTTTCCTCTGAGTAGAGAGTTTGCTGTGAGGACCCCACGTTTTTTTTTGGTTTTTTTTTTTTTTTTTTCCCCTTTTCAACTTAAATGGAAAGGTTTCTTTTAAAATCATGTGTGTATTCAACTAATGTGTGCAGGAAAGACAAACCCTCTGGAGATGCAAGCTGAAGCCTGCCTTTTGTTCCCTCGGATGTTCTTGCTGGCTGACCTGTGTATTTAGAGCAAGATAATGAAGGTTCATCATCATTACAAAACGGCATGTGTAAGATTTCTTCCAAATGCCCTGTAAACACAGGGAAAGAGTGTGGTGTGTATTTTATGATAAATTTTCTGCTATTTTATTGCAGTGAGATCTGATCTGGCTTGAATTCAAGCCCCCGCCAAGGCAGCCCGTGTTATATTTGCAGTACTCTGAAGCACTTGCTCTCCCCTTTTGCATGGAAATCCAAGACGGCATTTTGCCGTACCTTTGTTGGCATGTGAGAGGGTTTGTAATTGAATAGTAAATGTCTCTTTTGCCACTTCCCTTCTGGAATGATAACTTCTGTGCAAGCAGGAAATTGTCTTCCAGCTGCTCCCAGTGAATGAGCTCTTTAAGTTGGTTATTTTAAAATAATTTGTTTAACTTTCTGAGTTGGGAGGGATAAGATGAAAATAAAAGATGGGTGGCAGGCCCTGCCCCAAGTTTCGGCTGCAGCCAAACGGCACCATTAGATATTCCCCAGCTGGACAGAGATGAAATTATTCTTTTTGGCTGGACAAAGGTTTTTTTGCTAAATGAATGACTGAAGTCAAACCTATAAATGACAGTGCTCTAATCATAAAACCACCATATTTCACAAGTTTCAAACAGAAAGTAGGGAAATGTAGAATGAATTCAGCAGCTGAAAGAGTCTGCCTAATGTGTATTAAGGTGCTCTGAAAGGGTATTGTGAAACTTCCATTATATCTTCCTACATTTTACATGAACTGAGGCCTTCCTCTTGCCTAGCTTGTATATATTTCTCCACAAAAGGAAATGAAAAAACTTTTTCCTTGCTAGTGAAGAAAAATAGTTAAACACCCTGCCGCCCCACCCGAGGTAGCGCATACGTCCCCAAACAGAGAACTGCCTGATAAGCACAATGCTATGAAGTCCAGGCTAAATTAATATTTTCCTTTCATTGCAGATCCTCAACAATTCCAGCACCTGAATTTCATGAGGGATGGGATTTTTAAAGATAATTGGGGAGTGGAAAGGAGGCAGATTCCCAAATTTTGCTAATACTCGGTGCAAATTTCATTCTTAATGTTCTCTGTTGGTTCGTGTGCTGTGCTCCTCTAAGTCTTGCTCTGACACTTCTGTTCATACATTGTGTTCATCATGTGTCCTCCGACCCCTATGCTGGGAGACAACTCTGGGCACGATGGTTTGGAGAGTATCAGTAACGACAGAACTTGCAAATAGGATCCAAGCCTCCTGGGACGATGCTGCGTGAGTTAACTGCTAAAAAAGGAGCAGAGCTCCTGCAGCTCTCAGTTTGCACCACCAAGTACGATAGCTGTTGCTTCCTCACCTGCCCATGGGATGGCATAACCTGGCCTCTTGGGTTGACAGTCTTGCCCTGTGCTCCCACAAATAGGCGTTGGGAGTTTGTGGGGCAGGAGCAACACACACTTTATAATTGTAAAGCACAAACAGAAAGCAGCAGGGATGGTTCTGTGCCGCACTCGGTAGCACAGGTACCACCGGGTTTGAGAACTGGGGGGTGTCAGTAACCTGATGGAAATGGAGAATCTTTTGCCTGACTATGGGAAAACCCACCAGACTGATAACCTTGACAAAGGGCTGCTCTTGGCAGTGCTCTCACTTGCCTACAGCTGCTTCCAATTTCTTACAGTGTCCGACAAGATTTACATCACCTGCCCACATATCCCATGTTCAAATGGCACGCTGGAGCCGCACGTTCTGGAGATCAAGATTTGTATCCCCTGGGGCTGTACCATATAAATACCATAGGAACAAGGTCTGACTTTGCGGGGAGACCTGCGTTTGTAGGAAGATGATGCAGGTAAACGATGTGTGTTTTGGAGAAACTGAACAGTTTAAGAATTGCTGAAAACATTGTTATTTTACATTGCAGACTGGTAGCAAGCACATCAAATGCAAGGGGAAGGCTGGAGGCAGGCGTGCCGAGAGCTCTTTGAGAGACAGTGGCTGCAGAGAGAAAGGTCTGGAAGGCAAAAGCGGGAGGATAGTGCCTGAAATCAAAGCAGGGCCTGATTAAAGTGGGAATATTATGGTACCGGGGGAATTTAAAGATAGTAGAAGACAGAAAGCCAAAAAGATCTCCAGAAGCAATGTACAGATTCAAATGGTGATACTTTAGTAGCTGGAAAGAGCTGTCTGCGATGAAAGAAGAGAGGCCGATTCCCACCTAGCAGCACTGCAGGGCTACAGTCGCTGGCTTACTGACGCCAGACTGAAATTCTCATAAAACCAGAAAACACACTGTCCTAATACCCTCCCCCCCCGATGTGTTCATTTAAATATCTGTTCACTAAATACTTTTTAATAATTTCATGTCACCTCACAGTCTTACAGGAATATGCTGGTACTTAGGAACTTTGCTTCCCTGCATTACAGATTTTTGATTCCTTTTATAAGTTGCCTGAGCTCATTATACATTTAATAAGCCGCTGTGGCCAGACACATCATCTCAATTCTCTGCAGTTAGCAAATGCTGCTTTGCTTTAGCTTCTGCTAATCATGACAACCAACCTACTCACATTACTTAAATCTCTAATCCCATGAAATAACTTAGTGTCACTCTCTAGAGCAGATAAAAAACCCACCAAAACAAAACTCTCATCTAAAATGTGATGTCAATCACAGAGAACAGTTCTACACAACATGTTAGCTACAGGGAGAGAAAAAGCCCAAACCTCCCAATTTTCTTCATAAAAATGTCTTTAGCTGTGAATTTTCACAAAATGTTGTTCAATAATACATTCACTGTTAAATTTCCATTTACCTGTAACTCTTCTGTTGCCTGTAGCAATTGAAGCTTCCTCACCCTGTGCCCACCTCTGTTGGAGAGAGGGAGATAGCATTTCTTGATCTGTGAGCCAGATAACAATAATAACTTCTTCCTCCTAATATTTTTTTCTGAGAAAGGACTACAGAGTAATTGAGACATCTCCAGTATTGAAGATTACATAAAAATAAAGCTAAAAGAATTCCCTTGATATTTTCCCTTTGCCAAATCCCATTTACATTTCTAGTCATCTTTACTTAGAAATTTCCCCACATCTGTTCTAGGAAGTCAGGGGTTCATGCCCTGGAAATTCTTCCTGGAAATAACTTCTGAAACTTCTGAACATCTCACCAGGCCAGAGGGTTCTCCCCTGTGCCCCCTCTTTCTCTCTGGGAATCCTTTGGGATGCAAGAGCTGTGTGCGGGCAAGTTTCCCGTCAGCAGCATTTCAAGGAACTTGTATTTAGCTGCTTTTTGGTTCTTAAGTGGCAGCAGCTGAGCACAGATGTCTGGATTGGCAACAATTATGAACCCAATTAACCCAGTTAGTGGCACCACAGCCCTTTGTGAGGTGACAGATTATTGCAAGCAGACGTGGTACAGCCACTCGCCCCCGTCACATGCCCTTGTGGCACTGAGAAAATGAGTGGAGGTAGGAACCGCTGAGTGATTAGCTGTTACAATGCTGTTAATTAAGCACCGGTAGGAAGTTTGCCATAAAAATAGAACTCAACTTCTTCAACTGTTTTGTCCATCCCATGTTTGGCACTGTGTTATTAGAGCACAAAAAATAATATCAATCCAGTAACCGGGTAGCAGCTTTAGAAGATGTGACCATGAAGCAAGGTGTGAGATTCAGGAGATGTAATCCTGTCACGGGGCATTCACTGAAGGGAAGGAGTGAATTCAGATCAAACAACTCCTGAATTTCACTGGGGTGACCCATTCCTGCATCCCTGCGACTGTGGGTGGCAGGCAGCTTTGGCCAGGACGGCAAGCTGGAGCAGCCAGGAGCTGTGACCGTCCGGACTGCACAACGCGAGCTGTGCTGATTCGCAAGATTGCGAATGCAACCTGCTGTTGCAACCTGTTTCTGCACAGCGGTGAGTGGTTTCTCAGCTTCACAAAGACCACACAAAGGAGGTGAAATCAAATAGCTGATATTTTGGGTAGGTCTCCTTGCAATCCCTTCTGTCTCTTGTCTGGTGAACAACAGCAGCAGCTGACATTTGTTACTGGTGGATCCCATGCTGTTTTACACAAGCAGTTCATATAATTTTCCCCAAACTAACCAGCTCAGGACTCCTGCCACCTTGTTCACTAGTTCAGTTTCTCCCTTGAATTAAACCATTTATTTCTGTGCTGTATCACAAGGCCTGTTCTGCAGAGGGCTATACCAGGAGGCGGAGTGCTGTGGGACACGGCGCAGCCGGGGGACAAAGTGCTGTAGCAGAAAGCAACGCTAAAGCTGTGTTTCAGAGGAGATTTTTAAGCAAACTACGAATAATATCCTGGACTGTGTTATCCATTCAGATTGAGTGTAATCCCTACCCCTATCGCCACACCACTAAATGTGTTTAAGAGCAGAGATTTATTTCCCCTCTTATTATCCTTCCCATCTCCCTTCCTCTTGCACTCCGTGCTACTTAGGAGTT
Organism: Falco punctatus; assembly: GCF_963210335.1. Taxonomy (NCBI): domain Eukaryota; kingdom Metazoa; phylum Chordata; class Aves; order Falconiformes; family Falconidae; genus Falco; species Falco punctatus. Next base: position 62,888,005 of record NC_137588.1, on the reverse strand, counting down.
CAGAAATAACTAGTTTAGCATGAAACTTCTGCACTCTCCATCATCTCTGGGAAATTTCTAGACTAATGTTCATTTATTTCAAGGCTCTCTTCCTCCCCTCTGCTATTATGATTCAGGACTTCAGGGATCTATTTTGTAGGCAGGCTTTAAAGGTTACTCCCTTTAGTACCTTAATACCTCTTACTCTAAGGTTATTCTGCCATTTTTCCCCTTAGAAGTCTTCAATTTTTGTTCTAAATGGCAAATGCCTCTTCCAATCCTTTTGAACTCCCCATTTTGCGCTGCTTTTCCAGCTCTTTGTCTTAGCACGTCTCATTTTTGATTGCGACTAACTGCAGCAATTCTTACAAATTCTTTAGGTGCTCTGATAGTTTGCAGCCGGCCACCAAGTGGTGGCCATGGTCGTGTAGGTCTTTCTGCATCGTCACCTGAATGCAAGAACAGGTCTAGGCTTGACCGTGTTCTTGGCATTTTGAATTAGGTTTTGGGAATGATTGGGAAGTGGAGCCTTGCCAGGACAATAATGCTCATTATGTAAATTCTAATCCAGAACAGGCAGCATCTTTTGGAGTTTGAGTAGAGGTGTTTCTCTGATTCTCCACCTTTAGGACAGCACGACCCACCTCCTGCTGAGCCAAGATCTCTGTATCACTTATCACTCTGAAAAGGGCAGAATGTAATAAATTTAATATTTAAATTCATGATTTGTTGCTTAGTTACACATGTCACGAAGGGAAAGCAATAATACTACATGATTTATGTAACTGACAGTCCAAATTTTAAGGCTTGAACATTGAATATTCATACCATGTTTATACAAGCTATTATCTACAGGGGAAATGTCAAGAATAAATTCAACATCTTCTCTTGAACATTTTTAAGACAAATACATGAAACACCAAATAAATTATTGGTTAGTCTGAATACTTGGCTGAGTTTCACAATTTTATCTGTAAGAATGGTTGTGCGTAGGGTAGCCCTTCTCTTTGCATGAAATTTTATCACCACAGTGATGGGCAGATTCTGCACTCTAAATTCCGTTGTAATGCACCGTGTATTTGAATGAAGGTCTGTACAGGCACAAGATGTGCTGCAGGAAGGGAAAGAATTAACCATTGAAGCATAATGTCTTCAGTTCCTCAGGGAACAGTGAAAATGCATTTCCCCTTGTCTGTACCCTGTACAAAATAACCCTAGGACAATAGGAGAGCCTTTTTTCCCAGAAGAGCGTCTACTTGGGAATCTGAAAAAGAAATGCCTTCGCCATGACAAATGTACGGCAGCATATAAAGTGCTGTCTGCTGAAATAAGAAGGCTTGCAGGGGAAAGGATAAATGCATTTTCTCGTTACTTTGGATGAAAAGGTACTAAGATTTAAATTTTCAATTGAATGTGATAAATCCCTCTTTTTCAGAAGCAACCTATACATTTAAAAGATTTATAAATTCCTCTAAAATGCATACTTTCCCATCATACGCCAGGCGCTCTGCTCTGAGCAGCGAGCAGGGATGGAGGGTGAGGGGCTCTCCGCGGGCCGGGCTGACACGTCCCCTTGCAGGAGTCCAAGGGTGCGAGTCAGCCACTGATGGAGTTAATAGGAACGTTTCAATGGAGTGTGTACCAGGCCTTTAAACACTAAATATAGGCTATATAACTTTGGGCAATCTCCCGTTTCTTTTCATTAATTTTAAGCTTGTTCTGTCCTGCATGTTAGGAAGGGATTTACGCTAATCTGACAAGTACTGAATGATCTGGTTTAAATTGCTGGCTACTGCGGTAACGTCTGGAAGGAAGACAAACCATGTCAGCTTTGTTATGTGATGGAATTAAAAGTCTGGAATCTAAGCAAAGTCCCAGCACTTTTGTTGTGATTCTTCTAAGTTTACAAAGAAAACTGCCCTATTGTCTGTCTGCGTGCATGTGTGCAAGCAGCGCAAAAGCTCAGTTCTGCCCCTCTGAGCTGGGCTGTTGAAGGGAGCTGCTTTGGGATTATTGCAGGGTGCTGCCTCGAGCACTTTTGTGCATGAGCTGGAATATGTTTTTTCAGCCAAATTTTATTCAAACTAAGAGTCCTGCCACAAAACCCAGAATAGGGATGGATAAAGTGATGGGATTGAGGGAATTCTGCACGGCCTTGAAGAGGCGTAGCCTGCAAGCCTGGGGGGAGCTGCTCTCTTCATTCACCTGGAGCTCACATGGAGGTCTCAAGTCGAGTAGCGTCAGGGTTTTTCAGAGATCAATGACTGACTTGCATGAAGAGTTTAGAGTGATTTGACCATAATAATCAGACCTCGTACTGACTGCATGACTGTCACGGGAATGTAAACAATCTGGGAGCTGATTTGAACAGATGAGGTCCACCATGGCTCAGCAACAAGAACATGTACTTCACCTGTCAAAATGTACCTTTGCACAAATTATGAGCTGAGAGCGTTCAGTAAGATGGAAAATAAACTTGTTACAGGAACAATGATCTGCCCTCCGAGAGCCAAAGGAGCTGGGGCTGGTCTGCACCGCTCAGTCAAGTGGACCTTGAGCATGATCCATAGCTGGGTTGGGAGGAGATGGGCTCCTCCAGCTGTCGTGTGGAGCGGGGAGGGAAGGAAAGGAGGAGTTGCCCTTCGATAGCAAAAGGTGGGAAGGACAAACACCCTTTGGGCACTATGGTGGAGAGGTATGTTTGGCGAAGAGTCTGTCGCAAGAGATCCATTCATGCCCTGTCCGTCTGAGGGATATCGCTTAAGGCTTCAAATCGATGGAACATCCTATGAGGTTTCATTATATGCAACAGATTTCAGGTAGCCAGCCTTGAACTTAGAGTGAAGACATCAAGGAATTGCAAGTTTACCCCAAATTTCCTGCCCATCCCTAAACCAGCTGAAGTGACTGTCATGCACAAGAGTGTTCTGGGCACTGTCTTCCAAATCTGTTTAGCCTTTCCAGAGCACCCTGGTTTGTGCTCTACCCAAATAACTGCTTGTAACGAGGAAAATAGTAATTCTTCTCGTTGTGTAGCTGTCTGTGTATTCTGGACACAACAGGCTGCTTGGTGCCAATTGCTGGTGGGGGAAGGACACCGCTCTTTAGGGAACACTTAAAGCCAAAATGGATCATGCTGAATATTTCTTCTTCAGTCGGTAGTGAAAGACCAGGCTGCCTTTGCTATGCTTTTACGAGATGTTGTTTCCTCTTTGTTACAGGAAAGCTCACTGTCAGCCATGGGAGGTGGGCATTGCCCTTTCCCTGCGGGGCATTCCTCAGGCACCTCAAGAAGGGTCGAACGGTGTGAATGCAGAAGCTGCTGCCTGGCTCCACAAAGGGAGCTGGCCATCACAGCGGGCCAGGAATCCTCCTTCGCCTCCTGTGCTGCAGGTAACGTTCAGCTCTATCTTCTCAATGTTCAATTCCATCTACTCAGAGCTGTCTCAGGGGCACTGCAAGCTCACAGTAAAGAAATCGTGCACCTGCCTGTAGAAATGGTGTAATCTGGATCCCAAGAAACATGGGCTAGGTCAATGTCTCAGCTGCAGCACTTGCTTGTTGAGACAACAGAAATCCCTTTAAAGGCAGAATTTTTGGAGCAGAAGCAAAGTAGAAATTCTTCAGGAAGGAAAATCAGAGAAAGGGTCCTTTATTTCACTAGTGTCCTGCCATACCAAAGCCGCACCTGAGGAGGAATTGATATTTAAAGCACATTTTTTTATTGCCAATAAAGGCTTTCCACTTAGGGAAGAAATCTAACCATCTGCCTCCACGGTACACAAGAAAACAGAATACAATCACTTTAGTGTATAAGTTCTGCAAGACAGATTGTCAATAGCCATTGACGCATCCAAAATGAGAGGCTCAAATGGGAGCTGGTAATGCATTTAGCACGTACTTAAAAGGTTTCTTCTGTGGCCTGTTGTCATTCCAGGAGAGAATTGTACATGTTCACATGTCAGGTGGCTAAAATGGCTCTTGCTCCATTCTTCCATTAACCATAAACATATTCAACGCCACTAATTTCATTAGACTTTTTCCAGCAGTATCTCGCCCCTCACAAGAGCCTCTGTGACCAAGGTAGTGAAATGTCTCAATTCAGACCATTAGTCTCGAGTCCCTTTAAGGTGGCTTTTGTTCCCTCCAATGAGTGTCTCCACAAAGTAGCTGTTACTCTTATTTATTTATGTTATTTATATATGTATTATCTTATTTATATATGTATTGCTGAAGCAGAAGGGCAAGATGTACTAATGGGCTGAACATTGAGTTATAATAAATGGGGAATTCTCACGGCCTGTTTGTATGTCGTTTTTTCTCAGCCCATGTGTTTTCACTTGGGTGTTTGCTCTGTAGGAATGCAGTAAAGCGTTACGTTTTTTGGAGGAGCAATGGAGCTATTTTGCAGCATAACCTATGGAATCCATCTGTGAGTGAGGGGCTTGTAGCTTCAGCGTCCTCAGCAGCTGTGAATTATTACATTTTTGTTGTGCTTGCAGGGTCGATACTCTTTGTGCTAGTCTCTAACTTCTTGTTAAGAAAAAAACGGTTTCCTACATCTTGCCAGCTGTGCTTTCCATTCCTGATGCCACATTGCTTCATTTTCTTTGGGCTTGTAATGAACGTTTGTTCCTTTGTCTCATATTCTCCCTCTTTGCTGCTCTCCTTGTTCCGGTGCTTGATTACCAGGGACTGAATTTGTGAAGTATATTTAAATGCTTAAAGCTTTTTTAGACACCTGACTTTTTTTTTTCCCCTCCTGTGATTAGGATATAGGTCTAAGTGATTAATCTGTCTTCCTGAATAATGACAAAACCATTGCATCAGCATGAGAGGATCTAACCTTTGAAGAATTCCCCTGGGAGCACCCGTTTCTGCTGGGGATTTCACTGCCAGTCAGAGCAGTTAATAAAAGAAGGGAAAGCCAATAACACTGCCAGAAGTTTTTGCTATATAGGAGTCAGAGAATCACTTGGAGGCTGTCAGATGTAATGTATGACATTATTAATATGAAGAATTTCAGATCAAAACAGGGCTTACTGTCCCAGCGACTGGGTCATGTGGAAGTGGCTGAGGAAACGGGGACTCTTCAAGTGGAACATCCGGAGGAGAGCGCTTGGGCAGACTTTGCGAAGTCATTAATCTTAGCACTTCAGGAGGATGAGAAAATGAAACATAGCAGAGGAGATGTTCCAGCTGTAGTCCTGGGCACCCCGGGGTGTGTTTCAGCCTTTGATCTCAGAGCTCCTCAAGACGTGGGAAGCCTTTCCTTCCTGGTGGGCAATGTGGCAACAGATGCCCGGACAATACTGAGGAATGGGGCAGGAGCCCATCCAAAGGCCCACCAAGTCCTCTTAGCTGGTCACAGTGCTGGAGCACCAGCACCACAAAAGGTGATCTTAGACTTAATTTTTCTCCTCTTTTTTGAATGTCACACTCTGAAAACATTGGTTCAAACCATGCAGGAATCCTCAGTGCCTGGGAAGAATTAATTATGCAGTCATCATGTTTTCATAAAACCATAGACTGTTTATTTGTTTAAATATTTGTCTCCTTTGTTTCACGTAAATGATCACAACTCTGATAATCTAAGCACACTATGTAAATTCAACTTGCATCTAGTGGGACGATGTGCTAGTACAGCTGGCTGGAAACCAGGCAGCTTAGAGGAATGTTCATTAGGCATCCTGAGCCTAAAAAATGGCTTGGTAACCTAGGGAAGGTTTTTAACAGCCTCTGCTGGGCACACAATTTGTTTGACGAATCCCATCTTCCTTATCGTGTACAAATTCTCTGTCAAAAAAATTTCTGGTTTTAAGCATTAGTTAGTTTTAAATAAGTCCTCAAAGCTGCATAGACTTTCTCATGGAGGTTTCATTGCAAGATGCTTCTTTGAGTGCAGAAGGGACACTCTGGGCTCCTGGTAACCCCCTGTCCCTCAAGTGACCGTAACCCGTGGAAACAAAATTCTGTTGCATTTATTTGGCTTCAGAAATCTCTGCGTGAATGTTCCTGAGTTTCTCAGGCAGGTCTGTGGCGGCGCCTGGTACCCTGGGCACCCCGTGGCTCTGGCACCATCGCCTGGGTGGGGAGTTCCCGATGGAGCCACAAGACTTCGCAGGGAGTGAGGGCTGCGGGGGAAAAGTGCAACACTTGGTAATATTTTTGCTTATATAAGCTCGGCACCAGGTTTGAATAATCATTTTAAAGCAAAATTGATTCTCGTCCTGCTGTGTTAGTGGTTTGCTTTTATTTTTATTTAATTTAATTTTCTTACATTAAGGGCAGCTAAAACCCTTACAGAAAAGGCTGCTTCAGGTGATGGTTGCTGCTTGGTTGTGGCTGTGCAAGGAGCAGTATTGCTGCACCGCTGCAGAGGAAGGAAGGGCAGTTAACAAAGACACCAACAATGTAAATCTCCATTCCTTATTGCCTCTGGTAGTTTTTTTTGGTCAGCAGTACGAGTAGGTATTAGGTTGTAGTTGGGCATCAGTTCTTTCAATGGACTGGTTTTCATTCCTGTAATCATCTCACTGTCCCAGCAGTGTTAACTGGTGAATGATGACTTTGTTCTCCCTCATTACAAGTAAGCAGGAAGGTCTGTGATAAAATACCTGGCTGGAAAAACTCTTTGGTTTTTCATGGATTCATCCCAAGGACACTGTGCTCCCCTCTTTTCTCCACTCCTCATTTGTACAGACCTGCCCTTCCTCAGCAGACCTGCTCTCCTCCTGCTCCTCACCTGCACGTCTCTGCCTGCTCTCTGTGATTGAGCCATGAAATCAAGGAAGATTTCTCTTCCCAAGCAAACTGAAATGAAGTCTCCCCTCTAGAGCGAAGGGAACAGTTCCTTTAATATTTGGCATTTTATATAGATAATCTGTCAGCAGCAGCAGGTGGTGCTAGGGGCTGCGCTGTGCCTCTGGCCATCCTCCGTAACCCTCGCCTTGCAAGGGAACCTTGGTGAGATGAACAGGAAAACTCCCTTCTCCTGTCGGAAGGTTTCCCAACTCTCTAATTGATGAATTTTTTTTCCTCATTACCTGTCATGAGCTGTTTGTCAGCTCCTGCCTGAACTGCAAAGTGATCTTGAAATGTCTCAGCGACTCGCCGGCAGCACGCCCTCCCATCAGGGGAAATCAGGGAGCATTTATTTGCTCAGATACTTTTCCTTATAATGTAATTGTGGAGCTTTTTCAACAAGGATTTAAAATACTTGTTGACATGACAGGCAAAGTCTATTCTGCTTCTCATCCTGGTGGTGCTTGGTACCTTTGGGGTCTGCTGCACTCCTCAAGTCTAAACTTCCAAGTGGTATGATTTTAAAGCTCTTTGCGCTAATGATGTTTGTCTTATAATGCTGTATTAAAAAAGGTAAGGGTGAAATGTCATACAGGTGGGAAAAGTAGTACCTGGAAGATTGGTTGTGCTCTGCAGCCAAAATACTTACTGTTCTTTATGGTATAAAAGACAGTAAATAAAATTTGAAGTGGCATATGGCATTAGATGTCCCCAAGATAAAAATCTACAATGCGCTCTTTGTGATGTCTTTATTTCAGTAGCATGAGAGTATCAAAATATTACCACCTGCTGATAATCTGATTGAAAATATCCAACCTGCCTTGTGTGAGAAAAGACCGAGTGCATAAAAAGTTCCTGTTTTCAGTAATGCCCTCCAATGATGGAAACACTGATTTGGTTGTTTTAAACTTGTCTTGCACCTTTTGATTGCAGAAATGCTTTGGCAGAGACCTGCAAGGACTAATGCAATAGGCTTCAGAGGATCTGCTCACGGTGTTTTTGATTAAAAACAGACAGGATTAAACCACTGTACTTCAAAGCGTGCAGGACCATATAATACCTGTGTTATCTTCTCCAGTGAAAACATGTGATGAGTACGATCCATATTTCAGACATCCTCATTCTGGGGAAAAAAATAAAGCCTAATTACTGATAGCACTAAAAAAAAAAAGTTTAATTTTTTTCACCTTGCCTAGTTTAAAAGTTCACTTTTTTTGCTTCAGTTTCTACCACCTTGTGCTGTGTTTTGCACATCACCCCTTGGTCTCGGCGTCATCCGAAGGGTGGTCACTCTCTGCATGAGGCGATTCTCACGGCATGAGGCTGGGATCTCTGGGATCTCCGTCTCAGCCTCCAGCTCTGGTGTGGGACTGAACTCACCCGCCTGGTTTGGCATTGAAATTATCTGGATGATGTGCAAGCCCATGGGGCAGCTCAGAGCTGTATGTTGCACTGGCAGGGGAGAGACGAGACTGCCCCAGGACCTCAGTACCATGCGGAGAATCACAACTAAAGATTTCCTGAGAAAAAGAGATTGCTTGGAGCACAGGGGCTGGGATCTGGTTAAAATATGTGTGTTTTCTCAGCTCCTACTCCTCAGCTGCCAAGCGTGGCTAAAGAGCCAGGAGATCCCTGTCTGAAAGGTGCTTTGGAGGGGTTGTATCAAAGCTTTTGCCCAGTAACACCTAAGCAGCAGCGGTACATCAGCCGCCGCGTGACGCCCCAACATGTCTTGTATGATCACGTCCTCCTATGGCGACACACAGTGTGAGGTGTCAGACTGTACGCACTCGCCCTGTGCCTGGCAAGGGCTGGATTTAAAAGAGCAGGGTTTAAAGCAGGGATTGCTGGAACGTTAAGTAAATATCGAGACATGGCTGGAGCCATGTCTGAAAATATCTATAGTATACCTTTGTGTACACAGAGGATAATGCTCAGAAAGAACAGGGATGCATCTTTATTTTTTTTTTTAAACTGCTGTTCTTCCAGGCATTCTGGAAATCAGGACCAAGAAGCCCAACATGGAACAATTAAGGCTTTTGCAGATGATTATGCTCTACAGCAAGGAATGGAGAGAAGGTGTTTTCGCTCCAAAGGTAAAATACCCCATGGGGGAAACCTGCCTTCTGAGCACAGTGCTGAGGTCTGGATCCGCGCTGTTACACTCACAGCATTATCGGCAGCTGCAACAGGTCATGAGCATCCTTTGTTTGTCAGAGGCAGAGACAAATTGCAGGATTTTTTCAAATCCTTCCAATCCTTGCTGCGAGTGTGAATGACACTGCTTTATCTTGCTGGGTGTTAAAAGCGCTACCTTCTTCGTAGCTTTTGGTTTGCAGGTGTATCTCTTCATTTGAGCAGAGAAATATTTCCAATACACCGTTATGCAGCGATAAACCCCCTGTTTCTCAGGTGTGTGTGGGTCCTGGAGGTGCTGGTGTCGCTGGGAGTCTTCCCTTGTAATGTGCAATCCCTGTTTTTCTCTGAAGAGGTGCCTGTTTCAAAATCTGATTTAACGTGTGCTGTGCAGGCAATGAGCAGAGAGAATGGACTGGAAGCTCCTGCTTGGAGGCAATGCTTCAGATTTTGGGAAGGGAGAGGAACACCCGTACCAGTGGGACCACTGAGCCAGTGTGGTTTGGGAAGGGGAGTGATGTTGGGGCTGACAAGGGGGCAGGGGGCAGGAGTTCACAGTCACCTCCACGGGCAGCTCCAATGCACAGGCTTGTTTATAAAAAGCCCCCCAGTGATGAAATGGCAAGATTAAAAGAAGGAGCAGAATTAACACCAGATCAAAATATGAAGCAGAAAATTAATCAAGGAAGAAAACTATCTGGATTGATTACACTGAGCATAAATTCCACCTAACTGGCATTACTGAAACCAGATGGGTATGACTGGAATGTTAAAGTAATTTTTTAATTATTTATTTGGCAAGGTCTGAAAGGGCCAAAGGGGAGGGGGAGTGATACTGGCAAAGATGTCATTCCTTGTTGCAAGAAGTCACCTTCCTGGGACTAGGGGTTAAAACACGAGCAGATAAAGTGCAGCACCAGGTACTTGTTGTAGCTGCTACCCACCCCAAATCACACCCTCAGAACAAGCACAACCGCTCAGCTTCCCAGCCTCCCAGAGCACAACCTCACCGCATGCTAACGATCATACGAGGGCCTGAAAAATCAGATGAGAGGCTGCTAATCCCAAGAAAATGACATATTTAGATGTCATTTTAACAGACCTGGAGAATATGATCACCAGGCTGAAATTTAGCACTGGCTGAATGCACATCATTGTGGTTTTGCCATTGCAAAACCAACAGCATACATGTGTGTGCGTGTATCTTCAGAGCATGCAGATGTGTGCGCACACATGTGCATGGACACGCATGTGTGTGCACGTGTGCTTGCACTCTCTCTCTCTCACACACACACACACACAGAGTGCATTGGCAGAGCTGGAGTCAAGGAGCTGGAAACTACAGAACCAAATCGATCAGAAGGAATTTAAGCAGCTCCAATTATCATTTGTTCCTTTGCTTTCAAAGCCATTAGCAGATACCAAGGAAGTAGCAATTAGGTGCTAAAAGACTGAAGGCTAGGTTAATTTAAGAAGAAACAGGTTGATTTTCCAGCAAAAGATATCAACATTTAATTCACTTCAGACATTTCATTTTATTAGAGGTATATTTGCTATGGTACATATCTTCGATTATCCCTATAAAAGCGGCATTAAGGGCATTTTGCTGTTAACTCTGTAAGGGAGGATGAAATGGAAAATACAATGCAGGAATGTCCCCTTGGGATTTTCTTATGAATCTGAAATGTTAGATTTATAGATTCGAGGAAGATTAGCTATTCATATGGTTACAGGGAATGCTCACAGTTACAACTGCTGGAGACAACACTTGGGAAAGGTTTCAAGCCACGTGCCTTGCTTTTTAGTTAAATATCAGGAGGTTAAGTGGGGAGGACACAGGGCAATACCTGCGTCTGTGTGTCCTTCTGTGGGATACGTAGGGCTGGGCGCTCTTGTATATGGTGTATAAAGAAATATATATATAGTGTATAAAGAAATATATATATATATAGTGTATAAAGAAATGTATATATAGCGTATAAAGAAAAGAAATCTGGGATCTGATCATATATGAGCAGTGCTTGTGCTGCAGCCAGTGGTAGCGGGTGTGCGAGTCCTGCTGGAAGCAGTAGCAAAATAGTTGTTGAAGTTGAGAAACACTTGGCAAAGGATGCAAAATGCTGTTTTCTCTGATGCTGGAGGAGACCCCTGGTCTCCATGCACATTGCCCACACCAGCACAGAGCAAACTGGGGTGCTGCGGTACACTGCTGGGTCCGGGGCTGGGGCTGGGCTTGGGGCTGGGTGCTGGACGGCGTGGTGGGTCCTGGCAATGCCACCTGGCCGCGGGGCAGCCGGAGGCACCGTGCAGAGCAAACGGAAAAGGGAAAGAGGTCGGTTCTTTCGGTGCGGTGGGTGTCAGTTCTGGGTTATCTCTGCGCAGGCAGAACCAGATCCGCAAGGGAAAAGATGCTGCAGGGCCAGTGGCAAAGGATGGTGCTGAGACTTACAAATTTCTGCAGGTTTTGGGTTTTTTTGTTGCTTCTTCATCTCCTGAAACATGTTCCTGTTTCAGTAATTGCAGCAAGCAGTGTGCGGCGGCAGCCACCGCTCTGGCAATACCACCTCGAGGTTATTGCTTTGGCCTGAGCAGGTTTGTGCCGCCCGCTCGCTTGGCCCACCAGCTTAGTCGAATTTCTTATCATGTCTGTATCTGCTGCCAATACACAGGTGAAGGTCACTTATCCTTCACAGTGGGACACTGTGGGATATCTGCGGCTTTCTGCAGAGAAGGAGCCTGCGGGGTGAGCAGGGGGTGCAGGATCAGACCTTGCCCGAATCAGACAGTGCAAGGGCTTGAAACTGGCTCTTCCCCTTCCAGAAGAAAGGCTGGTGGCATCAGCTGTTTCAAGGGTATTTTCATGCCAAAAAAAAATAATAATTAAATAGTTGTCAAATCAGAATGGAACCAAAGTTGATGACTTCAAAATCTGTTGCAAAATATATATACACATTAAAAGTTATACTTATATACATTTTGCATATAAAAAACATATATCGATGTCTGTATCAAGTATATACAGACACACAGAGAGATGTATATAAGGTGTGGTGGTGCTGCTGCTGCTGTGCTTTTCTGGCCAGTCCCACCCCGCCGGGTGCCCCCGGTCCCCGGGCAAGCTGGGGCGTTACCGAGCCCTTGCGTTTGGCTCATCCCGCCTTGCCACTCGCAGCCCCCCAGCGCTCAGCAATGGGAAATGTTCTCATTCACTAGAAATTGCATTTTCCTGTGACATTTATTTCAGTTTGTTCTTGTGGTCCTTAATTTCATTAATGAGAATACGCATACGGGCCCATGCACAATTACTTACGGTGCTGAATCAAATGTGAAATGTAACTTGGAAGGATAAAAGGCTTTCTAATGCTTTATCAGTTTCTTGAGCTAGCTATTCCTGTTTCTATCTTAAGCTTTAAATATTTGCATTAAGATCCAGATTGTGAGTAACTGGTCTCAGAATAGCATATGAAACAGGAATTTTAAATGGAAATGTGGAATGGAAAATGTGGCATTCTGGAGCTGGGCTTATCTGAGTGTGCAGCAAAGATGTGGCAGCCTGCTAAAGCTGCTCCTACCACTCAAAAGGACATTCAGCAGGGCAAGCCGGGCACTTTTTTTCCTGACTTGAAAATGTAGGCTGCCTTTCTGCCATCTTTCTTTCATAATGCATTTTAATCAAGTCACAGGATGGAGAATTTGCAGTCAGCCCAAGCCAGGAATCTATAATCTCATCCAGAATTACTTTATAAATAGAAACAATTTAATACTTTTGTATAAATTTATGTCCACTGTGTGGTTTGGATTTAATATGAAATGTGTTTTCCGTGCACCTGGATGGAAAGTGTGTAAATGAAAGCTGTGGGAATGATTCAATTTGTATTTTCCTGGTGGTGTGGGATGTGCTAGTCGCGTTGATTGCTGCTCACAGGCGAGCCAATTAACGGAGCGCTTTCTCCCACATTCTCCATAGCAAAATCACATTAGTTAAAACAGCTCATGCACAAGTGATGTTGTGTCATATATAATGAGGAAATAATTAAAGAACTGATTGAAATATGGCCCTGTGAAGGAGCAGCCAAAGCCGTAGCGGTCTCTGCCCTCCGTTTGTGCCTGCTGGGTGTGTGCAGGAAGGGCTGAGCTTCTGGTCCCCAAACCCAGGTATGCTGGGGCTAATGGTGTGACAGATCAGAGCTGTGAGGCACTGACAGCGTCACAGAGCACAGGTGAGATGGGAACCGAAGCTGAGTGCGTTTGATAAACTAATCAGAACCGCAACGTAGAGATGTGGGGTTGCTTGCAGTGAGCATTGTTGCTGGATGCGTCTGTTTGATCAGGAGCCCCTTACACCAGCTGGGGGGGGGGGTGTGTGAGGGACAGGACTGGACCGAGCTGCTGAGCTCCCTGGCTTGTATTTGCCATTGTCAAGACTTTAATTTTTGTCTGTGTGATGTGCATGTTTATGAGGCAAGCTGTGAAGTTTTGTGCGCGTCCGTATTTCCAGTCCCTCCCGTACACCCTGGGGGCATTTTCCTTCAGTCCTGCCAGGGATGATCAGTTGCTCCCATATATCAGCACTTCTGATGGACGCAGACATGTGAAAATCAGATTTGACATGAAGCACGTCTGCCCAGGAGCCGGGGAGCGGGAGCAGCGGTACCTGCTGTCACACAGCATCTTCCACTACAGCCTCTTGGAGTAATAGAAATTTATGAGGGCTGTGGAAAGCATAAAACATCACCGATGAGTTAAAGGTCAAAATTAGGGCTGGGGATAAAGGACAGAAAAATCATGGTAAATAAAAGAACTGCTGACAGCAATGGGAAATGAATAATTTCATACAGCAGCTATGGCTTAAAGCTCTTGCAAAGGACTTGGGGAATTACTCACTTCATGCTAATTCAAAGTTACCGTCCCAAGCCCTGGCAACTGCTGATAAGAGTGAGATTAGCACTACTCGCTTCTATGCGAATGCGTTCAAAAGAGATGCAGAATAGCAAAGAGACGTAGGACACTGGCTGGGGCGGCTGTCATCCTCTGCAGCGATGGCACGGGGCGCTGGGGGTCAGCAGACTGGTTTTATAGTGGGATCCAGGCTGAGCAGAGATGGGGCGCGGGGGGACGCAGCCTTCCTGGCTGCTGGGGAGAGTGTCATGAGGAAAATCTTCGGAAAACCAACTTATGGTCAATAATGACAAAACCAACTGATTCTATTTCCACCCACTAAGTGGTTTCCATCTTTAAACTAGCTGGTAATTGCTGCTGTAGTTAGTCCACACTCCATACTTTTAAAAGCAAAAGTAGATCTAAGAAAATTAGGGGTGAATTTGTTTTGCCAGACATTTACAATCATGTGTTTCCTAAGAAATGCCAGCGAGACAAAGTTCATCATAATGCATTTTCTGCATAATCTTGATTAGGTCTTCCATGGGTTAAATGGTCTGACTGGGCACTGCTGTGCTGGTTTTGGTGGTGCCGCTGGGAGAGAATTACCAGTGTGTCATTACAAAGAGCTCCATGCTGCCACAGAAGGTAACATCTCTAGGTTTTATTTAACTGATTTGCTCATTATGTTTTGGAAAGTTTTCCACTAAAGAGATCATAGTTCAGATACATTATTCTTTATAGGAAGATAGGTAAACTTGCGATATATAGATATATACACACACAGACAGATACGACAGTTATTTTGAAGGCAGTACACTATATATATTTTTTGCTGTTATGCATTTTTTAACAACACAGCTCAGGCTACTACTTTGTGTTCTGCATTCTATGTATTAGTAGGTACACTAGTAATTCAGGTATTGTGCTTGCAAAGGCAGGGGCTATCAGGTTAAACATGCAGGAAGCCCGGTGTAAAGAGTCAGAGCTGCTCTTTCCCTTTCTTTTCGTGTATACATACATATTTATCTAATAAAATTAAAGAATTAAAAATACTGTAGTAGGTAGGCAAAGATATATTTTTCTTTAAAGCAAATACTGAAGGAAAAAAGCTATATTCGGACTAAAAAGAAAGCGAGAAGGAACATTTCTTTTCATGTGAAATACTACAGAAGTCTGAGGAAATGTTTTTGAGGTTATGTCACCCTCTCCGCATTTAATCAAGGGTTCGTGAAATGAAGCAGGGTTGGGGGCAGAGCTTTTGTTTCATGTCTTCTTTTCGGGTCTCTTCATCCTTGTTCATGCTGCAGCAACCTATTTTTTATTTAGTTTTCTGAGAGCAATCAAAGATAGAACATGGATTAGAGCCCTGAGAGCAACTGTAAATGCAGCTGAAACCTGCACTTGGGTAACTGCACTGAGAGTAAACGTGTCCTAATTGAGGACATCACTTGAAGTTTAACTAGATACCTGTGAAAAATGTACCTCAAGGAATGATAAATCAATATTATTACTGCTGGATATTTTTAATTTAGGTTGTTGGCCTTTACGGAGGACTTTGCTACCTGCAGTTGGAAGCTGGAAGGTTGGACTGAGGCACGGTGGTTCTGCGTGGTGTTTTGTCACGGGTAAGTTATTATACAGAAAAGTTTAAACCCCATATCTAGGGCACACCGATTTTTCTTCTTACCAAAAATCTATGTTTATGTCTAGACCGTTCCACTACTAAACTGATCTGTGTTTACCTCCATTTGCCGTGTGCTTGTTAAGGCTTCCCCAATGATAATGAAACTGTAGATACCTTCAAAAATAGCAATAATGCCCTGCTCGGTTGGAAAAAAAAAAAAAAAAAAAAAAAAAGCAAATAAACCAGAGGCGCAACTGTCCGTAGTGGTGTGGTCCTGGCTGGGTGGCTTTGGTTTGTCACCAGGGGACACTGCCGTGTTGTCCCCAGAGCTTCACAGACTGCGCCCGGGGCTGATGCTGCTATTTCTTGTCTAGAAAATGAGTATTGCAAGTCCCTAACCGTTGGGGTTTTAAAGTCACTTCTGTTTATTATGCGCATAACCGTCAGACCAACCACATTTGCATTTTGGCCTAGGAATAAAATCTATACATCTATTTTCACTCAATTACATTGTTCTTGTCTGAAACAAGGCAAAACATCACAATTAGTCCAAGTGATCATTGTGAGTGTAGCCATAATTAGTGACTGACTTGGGGCGGGGGCAGGAATCAGTTTGGGAAGTATGATAATTGCCCACATATTTCTTTGGGTCAGGCAGCCATGTTACATCAAATGCTAGATTTATTATTCTATTTAAATAATTTTGAAATAATTAAGAATTGTGTTGTGCATCTGACTGAGCAGATCCGAAGTACAAAATCATACATCTAAATTATGAACCGAATGGAGCGTTGCCAGCAAATATGAGAAGTGAAATACTTTCCTCACTTTGGAGGCAAAAAGGAGCAAATATGTAAGCATTTTCTACACCACCATGTTTCAAAATAATTACCATTTAGTTTCCATTTGTTTTCCTGTGTTGGAAAAACCTGGTAAAAATTAAAAAAGAAAAAATGTGAAAATACAGGTCCAAACAATATTGGAAAAATTTTAGTATCTCTGCAGTGTTGGCTGTTAGCACCTCTAGGTACACTCAGAGGCAGTAACTGCGCCAGACACAGCTTTGACTGCCTGCAGCATTGCATGAGGTTCAGTTTATTAATATCAATATATATAATATGATATTAATATCAAAGCAAGGCTCAGTACCTACTGAGTGAGAGCTACACAATGTGTTTATTCTCATAGAGGTATCACATTGTACCAGAGAGCATCCAGTCACCTCCATGAGCACTGATACTTAGGAATAAAGTGCTATGTGATCTTATTTCTGTATTTCCAAGGGATGAACAAAAGATGCCTGTGTTAAACTCAAAACCCCCAACATTTTGGCAAAAAAAGGTTATTTCTAGACACTCGAAACCAATCTGTTGGCTCACTGCTTTAATGTGACATCAGTGTAATGGCAATAATTTGGAATGTGTCCCATATTTTCTTCTGCAATTTCCCCTTCCTCCACAATATACAGTGAATCATCAGAAGATGTTTCTATAAAATATGCAATTTTTTTTTCTGGGTTAAATCCAATGAGCTGGAAGCAGTGATTTTTGTTCTGCATTGCCTTCAGTGGAACTGATATCAGTAATGTTTGCAGCAAGAGAACATGTACAGGGCTTAGGATGTTTTATTATTTAATTGCTCTTCAATGATGGTTAAAATAATTGCAATGCAAGAATTAGGGATTTGCAAGTAAAAATATTACTTCTGTAACAAAAGAAATGTTGAGAGGAATGTGCTTACTTAAAAACTGGTAATTTTGTGCAGAATTTGGTAATTTCTCTAAGGATCGAGAATTACTAAAATTACTGCTTGTAGCCTGAGTGTGTTGACAAGTATCATCAGTTGTGCTCCAGTGCACAATTGCAGCGCCTTCCTCCCATGCACACACAGATTTAGCACTGAAGATATTTCCATGGAGTCTGGGGAAAGGCGGTTCCCGCAGCCCCGGGGGCTCAGGCGTCATGATGCAGAGTATCGCTGGGTTTTCTCCTTTCAATGAAAATCTTAATAATTTCATAAGATGCGTTTGGTAATGAGAGGAGATTCAAATGGTGCTTTAAGAATTGCGATGACTTATGAAAGAGGATGCTGAGACCCAAGCTGACCCGTGGGGGGAACAGTGTGGTTTATTGCTGAGTATTGGCACGGAGGGGGTACCCTTCCCCCTGGCCCAGGCATGGTGCCACCCCGGGGGACTGATCCCTGCTCCAGACACCTTGCAGAGCAGCTCTGACTGACAGACAGCAGGCTGACGGGCTGCTGTCCCAGCTGGGACACTGGAGAGACCCTCAGGTGCGTGCTTATTCCCTGCTCTGAAGGCCAAATCTCTTCCCTCTCCCATCGTGGGCTGTAACTGGCCTTCCAGACTAGCATCGAACACCGAAATCCCAGATGGGGATTTTTTTGCAGCCTCTTGTTGCAGTTTGGAGATTCGTGCTGTGAAGACTACATAAAAAAGAAAATAATGTTCCCTATTCCAGCAAGGTCGGTGGTGCTGAGCAGAGTCTTTGTAAAGGGTATCACCTTTAGCAGCAACATTGAACAGCACTTTTTGGTAGGCTTGGAGTAAACAGAGCGCTTCAGAAAAGCAAGAAGTTGTTCTTTTTCTTGGTGAAGTTCAGCTGCATTAGGGTAGCCAACACCTAACTGTTTTTCACACTGCTTACCTTTATCAGATGCTTACGGAAGGATCCATGTCCTGCTGGATGCGGTTGCAAAGAGCAGTGTGCACAGGATAAGCAACACAAACCTCTGCCCAGGGATCACCGCTCCCCTGGGTAGAGAAAGTTTATTCCCCAAACACTGAAAGCATTTAATGTCCAAGTCAATAGAGCAAAGTGTTGAGATGGGGCTGTTTTCCCCTACATTGCAAACGAGCGTTGGCTGTTCTGGAGTCATCGTGTGCAGGGTGCCAGGAATCAGGAATCAAGCGTTATAGGATGCAGCTGTAACGTGGTGGGCATGAGGGCTGTTGTAACCACTTTTATCCATCTGCAAGCTTCAGGGAATCATTCTGAGTGGCAAACAGACCTGTTTAACTGAGAGCCTGCCCTCAAACATCCCGCAAGGAGTTTCCATGGCTGTAAGGGTCAGTAACCACCATAATCCCCCCCCCCCCCCCCCCCCCAAGTGCCAAGGGCAAATACCACTGCCAGGGCAGCAATGGGCAGTGGGTTGGTTCCAAGTGGTTTGGGCGGTGGGGGATGCTCCCGTCGGTCCATCACCCTGGAACATCGTGTGGCGTGTTGGAGGTGAGGAGCTGCCGGCCAGCGGGGTGTGTGCCTCGTGCCCGTGCCCGGCCGCCTGCCTGGGGGGTGCACAATGTCATCGTGAATCCTCCCGGTAAGGGACTTGGGGAAGGATAAACTCGGCAAGGGGATCGGGCGCTGCACGTCAGGCGGGGGTGGGTGCTGTTTGCCAGGCCAAGCAGAGGGGCAAACCCCCACAGGGGATAAATCTGCTGCACCAGGCTGTGCTAATGCTACCTGCAATGACATACAACAGGCAGAAAAATGTGCTTTCGTTACAGGAGGCTAAAAAGCACATTCCTGTCTGATCTGTCTGTGTTCTTGGTTCAGGCTTTCCCGGAGACCTGTTGGCATCCAGTCCTGTATTCTCCAGAAACTCCTGGGGTGAAAATGCCTCCAGCCCAGTGAAGTCTTCAACATTAAAGCTTTTAATGCTCAGAAGGACAGAAGTAATTCTTTGCTTGAATTTTGATTTCTAAAAAACCCAGAGGCACGACGTGCTTAGTCATATAGAAAACCAACCAGGTGAAACATTTTATTTTTAATATATAATGTATATCTATTCATGGGTTTTAAAACATGGGGATTTTTTTGTTTTGTTTTTTTGTTTGTGGACCTAGCAGGAGGGCAGCATCTCCCTTGGGAAGCTGCAGAGTGACTCTGGAGCAGCAGAGGTCTCCAGGGTTGGGGGCTACTGAGGCTGTCTGCGTCTGAGCTGTGCAGGCCCCCCCAACCCCACCTCAGAGGCCTCTGCAGGACCTTGCTTCACAATATCTGAGCTATCTATTTCTGCTTTCCCTGCCTGCACAGCAGTGGCACATATTTCTGCAGGGCACCAGATCTGTTTGCATGCAAAGCGCTGGGCAGGACTTGCTCTGTAGCACACTGACTTTCTTCCTGCTATTTTCCTTTGATTTTCCTTTGATTCTTGAGTGAACGAGATTTACTGCTTGCAGAAAAAATATTGGTTCCACTTGCAAAATGTCAGCATCTAGCTAAGTGAGTAATATTTGCTGAGGAGGTAATGGGAGAGGGCTGTGCTGGACAAAGCCAGAGGAGCAGTGGGCTGCTGGTGGGGGTGGGCGGCGCCGGCCACACTGGGCACAGCTTTGGCCATTGCACTCACCCTGCCTTCTGTGGCAATGAAATTGAACCTATTTTCAGAAGACAAGCAAGCATATGGGCAGAGGGATGGTGCCATGAGATGTGAAAGCCAATGTAACATCACTGGTACCTGCGAGCCCACTAGCACGCATCCCCCCCGGTGACCCTGTGCTCCCCGGGTCTGTCTGGAGGAAAGGCACAGCCGCGTCCTGCTCCCAGTTTCAGTATTTTGAATTTCCACACACACCCCCCCCCCCCAGTTTCTAGCAATGCCACTTTTCTACCGCTCTGCCTCTCCAGAGTTTTTGCTGACAGAACAGAACTGCTGGTAGCAAACACATTATTCATTGTGATTGAATGCCTAGTAATTACTTTATATATTTTTTCCAATTCTCAAATTAAAACCATTTACTATTAGGAACAGATGTTAAATTCAGGACTCTTGTTGATTGTTAGTGTGACATACATATGAAATGTTTTAAACGAGAAGGCTGATTGAATTTTAAATATGCTGATCACACTGGTGGAATTGAAAATAATTGAAACTGGGAATAACTGAAATGTTTCCAAGAAGAGAAGACAGAGGTGGGGTTTGCTTTTCAAATTCCTGATGGCATAAATCATGTGAAATTCCGCAGACTAAATACAATAATTTACTGCATGTTGGAGTACCAAACATGAGACATGGTTGTTACTTCAAAACAGCAGGAGAAAAGAATTTAAAAAACAAGGCAAAATCTATTTTCAAATCAATACTCTAGATATTATCCACAGGTTTGTAGGATCCTGATTTTTTTTTGGTTTGCTTATTCAGTAAAATTACTTTTTTTTTTTTCAGGAAATCTGACCTTATTGCTTAGTGCCCATCATGAAGGCTGCGCAGATCTCTCACACTCCTTGTGCCTGTAGAAAGCCCCAGCTGACTTTCCCAGACTGGAGGTGACAGTTTCATTCTGCAAGGGCTGGTGTTAAAAAGAAGTGAGCAAATTATTCCAAAGCACCCAAGAGAGGATCCACATCTCTAGGCTGGAGGTAAGGACAGCCTATCACTGTTAAAATAAGGAATAATTTTTTTTACTTCTGTGGACAAATTTATCTGTGCATGTATTTTGTGTAAGAAAATGAAAAAAAAAACATCCATGAAGTCTGCAATGTCAGTTCCAGCAGCCGATAAAGTGGGTTATTTTCCAGCTGTGCAAAGTTGTGAGGCTCTGCAGCACACTTTCTTCTATTTGAATTAGGGAAGATGCATGTCTTGTTACGCAGAGCTTTTTTTTTTTTTTTTTTTTTTTTTTTGTAACCTGACTTTGCAGGATTTATTGCATACAAGGAATGAAAATCTGAGTTTGGAAAGTAATATAGTAACAATTGCAATTAACCTCCACAACCCCCAGGTAACCCCTGGGTGTTGGGTTTAAATCACATTGCTTTTAATTAAGTTTAGTGGCCAAGTACTGCTTGTTCTGAAGCCTTTTACTGGCACTTCTTCTGCAACAAAATGCTTTAAAGCCTGGATGTTGTGCCAGCTTGACCCCATATGAACCAATGCCAAAAGGTAACAGCAGAGGGGGAGGAAACAGAGGTTGACAAAGCAGTTTCTGAGCAGGTACAACTTTTATTTGTTACAAAGCACTTTGGTATATATGTACTTTCCTCTTGTGTCTGATATAATTTACAGACTTACAACACTTGCTGAACTTCTCAAAATGAGAAAACTCCCATTGAGGCAGTAAATTGTTGTTGCATTGAATGATCCTTGACAATCTATTGTCACTATACGTGCCACATTAAAGCAGCCTTGCACCAATACTGGGAAAAGACTCCTGACGCACGGTGTCTTCTGGGGCTGTCGTGTTTTATTATGCTCATGATCCATGGAGGAAAGGTTGCTAATAGCAGACATTGACCCACTGGTAAGTAATTGCTGTGAAAACATTATTCACGCTTATTATGTTAATGACAGAAGGATGAGGCACTTCCTAAAAAGTTAGTATAGCATCACCAGAGATGCTTTATTTATTTAACTGATTGATCATTTAAAGGTTTATAAAATGCCTTCTCTGTATAATAACGCTGCATAATCATGTACATACAAATTAAACAATCCGCAAAGCTAAGGCAGAACGGTTGCTGCGGATCTGATTTTCATGTAAAATTTCAAGACTTTTATGGGCTTATTTACATAACAAGCCATGGTCTAGTCTCCTTTACCACCGCCAGCCTGCCATGGAGTTGGCTTCAGCTGTAAATTTTTATGGTTTGGAGCTAGTGGGATATAAGAGAATGGCTGACATATTTTAGTGATTTGAAATACTTTTTGTATTGAAGAACACAGTGTAATGGTCTTCTAGCAGAATGATCTCTTCCCTAAAAAGGTGATGCCTGCACACTTTCCCAGGGCAAAGTTACGACTTTTCTCTTTCCAGTTAATGTTTGCCAGCCACCTCCTCCATATGTACTCTGCTCACAACCAGAAACAAATCCACTGCAGACCTCGGGATCTGAGCATCCCTGATCCCCTGGAGCTGGGGGAGAGCTTAGCTCACAGTGCTCTTGGACTGGTTCAACCCAAGCAGATAAAAACATCTTTACATAGGTGAGACATAGGATAGGCATGCCCTCCAGCTGGAAAAGTGCACCAGAAATAGTCAAACAATTTCTCAGTATAAATGGTCCAGCCAAGAGACCTTGAGAGTTTCTACCAAAATTGATGACCATGGTCTCTAAGCCAGACGTGGCTGAGCCAGGGAGGAAATTGCCAAGCGGCAGCTACGAGCGGGGCCCAGAGGCTGATGCAGATCTGTTGGCAGAGCAGGAGAGGTGACCCTGACCAAAATGATGGCCAGGGCTACTCTGCTTCTGGATTAGCCTCCATATTTCCTCTGGGTTCACCCTTCAGGCTCTCAGCTGTCCTCATTTCACAGTGGCTGGACTTGCAAGCAAAGAGCAGTTACAGCAAATTCATTTGTATAATCTTAAACTCATTTGACTATGACCAGAGTGCTCTAGAAATGGATTAATAGAGTTTCATGTTCAGAGGAGGCCATTCCCCATTTAACCTATATATCTGTTGCTACAGAATTTCCCATCTTTTGAATCTATTAATCTAGCTGACAAAATGGCTAAAACCAAGCAGATCTGAAGAATTTCTTTTCCCTTTCCCACCTCCCTGCCCCACCTAGCACAGAAGCAGAAGCACGCCTGCTCCTTTCTGCTTCGCAGCTGAAGGCAGGTTTTGCATTTGCAGCCCATACCAGGCTGCATTGAGGCTGCATCAAAATGCTGCACCATCTGACAAGTTTTTGAATAGCGTGGCCAAAACTTACATTTATGTCAGCCTGTATTAAATCAGCCCTGCACCTTTTTCAGCAGTTATGACTTTGAATTTCTACAGGAAACAGAAACGCCAGCCCTTTACAGATGAAGCACATAAATAAACCTTTGCTTAAACATCCTTTAGAAAAATCAGTACTTTATTGCAAAAAAAGTCCCTAGTCACACTCTTCTCTCATGTATTAGAAAAAAGAACCAGATGTTTGCCGTGTATTCAATGGCTGGGAGAGAACACAGGTTTACTACCTTATTTTCCATCTTATTTTTTACTGGGTAATTCAAACCAGAATGAAGAAAAAAAAAAAAAAAAAGGCAAAACCAGAAGTTAATGTTTTGACATACCTCAGTTCTCTCCACCTTCCCAGCGTCTGTGTTACTTAGTAAAAAAGCAATCAGATGGACGGATGAGTTTTCATGGCTCTTTTTGTTCTACAGACCACAGGGGGCAACATCTGTTTCTCCTCATTGTTTCCCCCCGTCTCTTAAACAGGAAATTAAATACAAATTACTAAATTAAAGTAACCTAAGGGATTAACTTCATGAAAAATAAGAAAGTTCAGGCTCAGGTCTCTTCGCTGCTGTCCTTGTGAAGGTTACGCTGCCGGAGCAGAGCCCATGGGAGCACGGTCCCCTTTGCCACCGTGCTGGTACCCACCATGCTGACAGAGCGTGTGGCTGGGGGCACGTCTGCATCACCAGAGCCATTGCAGCGCTGTCAGCTGCTATTGATTTAACTGCATTTGATATTGCTATTGGTGGCTGATTGGTGCCAATCAACTTCATGCCTGGCTTTGAAAATCAGCGGCGTGGTTGCAGCTTCTCCAACCAGTCCGTCGTGTGAATACTGATAAAGTACCCTCGGCTTAGGCAAAAGTCATTAAAAGAGCAGCCGAGACGTTCGTAATTCAAGTATTTCTGGGGAGAGCTCGCTGCTCTGAACATCCCTGTGTGAGCATCAGATTCTGATATTCTGAGCACACAAATCATCTTTCCAGATAAAAATGCAATAGCTTTCCCCAGAACTACCTGTTAAAACTCAGACAGTAGATTAAATATTTACTTGTTCCTTCTCAGGCACTTCTAGTTCACCAGGAGAATGTAAAGTGGTGCTGATGATGAGGAGCAGCTGGGGGGCTGCGGGGGAGCACTGGGGGCATGGTGCCCAGCTGAGCCCTGCCGCGTCCAGGCACCCTTGAAGCCGCCGGGCAGCCCCTGTGCGCTCTGACATCGTAGGGGTTGCAGGAACCCTGTCCTGGGGTGGGACACTATGGACTGTGGAAGTCCAGAGGACCTGCTAAGAGCTGATTCAGCAAAGGGATGAAGGCTAGGCTGTATCTGAATTCCTCTTAAAAGTCACTGCAACATGAGCAAGAGCTTAGAATTCGGGGGATTATGTGGGTTTTGAGTGTGAGTGGGGTTAGGTTTGAGTGTGGGGTTATACCTTGGGCTGAAGTGCTTTGAATCAGATCCTCAAGAAGGTCTCCTACAGTTAATTTTTATAGACTTGAGATACAAGCAATGTGCTTGCAACTGAACCAGTAATTTTGCTATTTAAACATCAAATGAACCAAGATTCCAGTCTTTCATGCTTTTCCGTCCCTTACTCTTAAGTGGTATCTGGGCAACCATTGAATATTTCGTTCTCTTCCATTTAATTAGAAACTGGTGTGGCCAAAATAATTCTGTTTCTCCTCTTGGAGCCCACCTAGTGTTTCCTTTTATTTCATTGTTCATTCCATTCACTTGGCCCAAAGCTGATGCTCGATTGTCATGTAAAGTACCTTTCCAATACAATTCTAAACAGCAAAAATATAGGAGCGGTGGGCACAATATATTCCAGTAATGTTAGTCTAAATGACAAGGCAGGGTGGGTGTTAATAAGGGCAGGCTTTCAATGGTAACCCACCTGAGCAATGCTTTTTTGTGTGACTTGTAAAGGTGGAGTATAAACACATCCAGCAACAGTTAAAAAAAACAATTTAGACACAATTATCTTCTTTCAGTCATATGGACTTCATATCTCTCACATCCTTTTTTCCATGTGCAGTTTTTTTCTCTCTGGAATGGCTCCTTGCTGTAACAGCTGTGCAGTGTACAGAAAAGCCTGAAATCTGAACTAGGCAGTGGGCTGATCTTGTATTTGCAAATAGATATGAATTTATTGCAGGAGCGGGGAGTAACTGTTGTGAGTGAGTTTTGCAGGCTTCTCTCTGCTTTGGGAATGACCGGCAGAAGGTCAGTGAGTATGTGGAGAGGTAATATAAGAGGACTTCGGCAGATTTGCTTTGCAACTCGTACTTTTTATGTATTCTATTTCATAAAAGGGAACTTCAGTGCAATTTACTTTGTAAGTTAATTGGAGCAGACATTCAAGCCTTAAGTAAATCAGCTCTGTATCATTTGACACACAACATTACTTCAATTAGTATGACTTTCACCATTATCTAGACAGAGGAAAAGATGTACCATGCTAATCAGAATATTAAAGTGACACTAGCATTTATATATTATGAATATTTACTTAACAAATGAATGCATGATAAATGAGATTGGTCTAGAAACCTTTCTCAGTGGAGAAGACGCGGATATTTCCCGCCCTCAGGACATTCTTTCTTGTGCCTAATCCAGTTATCAAATTTTCAGTGCATCTTAAGCTGATACCTCCTTCCACCCACAGAGCAGCTCATGTCATAGCTTGTACAGGCGTTTCTGCACATATGGGAATCATATGCAATTTTCTGAATGGCCCACGAGGCTGAAAGCTACTTCAAGGCAGCTTTTTTACGTGTGATTTTATGCCAGTTGACCCAGACACAGATAATGAGTCCCAACTTGGAGCTTATTCAACCCAGTTTCCAGAGTCAGGGCACTGTGATCCCAGAGTCCAGAGGTTACTATGTGGAGTCTCCAAAGCTGAACAGCTTCCAGGGCCGGTGTTAGTACCGACGTGTCTGGGCTTGGGGTTAAGGTGCATCTCTGATGCTCTCCGAGTAAGACTCATCTACTCTTCAGTACGTTCCCTTGTGGTTATTTCTGGATCACACAGGGAAAGCACAGCTCGACAGCTGTAGGTGGGTCTCAGAACACAGTAACAGTATCTGCCATCCTCTGGAGTGTCTGCAGTTATAGACTGCTCTGTGAATTTCGTTTGGTTCAGTTTTTTGGGAAAAGGCACATTTTCAGGACCAGAAGAACAATGAGACGATTAAAAATAGCCCGTTTCCTATATCAGGCCTGTTAAGAAACGCTGGCCTTGAGCTCCGTGTTGAGACGTGTGGGAACTTTTTACTTTGCAAACTCATGGTTGGAGCCAAAGTGAACTGTGCACGTGTCCTCCATCTGCTTCTGTGGTATCTGCCTGGAGCAGGGCACGCAGGCTCTTCCCGTCCGCTGGGCTGGGTAGAGATATACAGGCGTTGGGCTGTCGGTGCTGAGAGCTCCAGGAGTTTTTAATAACTTCTAATCTAGGATGGAATAATCTTCAGGAGGTAAAAAGTATTTTTAGCAGCTCATTGCTTAGTATAGCAGTGAAATATAACCAGGGGCTCTTGTCCATAATGGTACATCAGGGCTGCAGCTGCCAAGGTCTCTGTGTTCGTTTCCTGCTCCCTTGGACCTCACAGGACCTTGGGCTCCGTGTTTAAGATGCAGTTAGCTCGGTGTTGGCGCAGAGCAATTCATACAGCAGCACTGTACTAGCATTGTCATGATCGTTTCCTGGCTGTCCATCATGCCAGTGTCTCCTTGTCCTTACGTGGAGCCAGTGACGCCTTCCAGCAGCCAAAGAACTGGGACAGCATCTCACCTAGGGCTCAGCACGGAGAATAGCTCTCCAGCCGCTCTGTCTGGAAGGGTAAATCAGCTGCCTTTGCTGGATTTTTCCATACAATATCTTAGGGAGAGACTTTGCTGTGTAGGTGACTGTGGCGTGGCTCCAGTGTTGATTTATTTCTCTTTATTTCATGCTGTTCAAGTTTGTTCTTCCCAACACCTTTAATCTTCTTGGAGAGAAGACACTGACGCCAAGCTGAAAGCTTTGACACAAACCAGCCAGGCACTCAGTGACCCTCGCTGGGACTTGCCCCAGAGGTTAAAAAAGAAGAAAAGGGGGATTAAAGATCCCATGATTGCTAGTGAAGGCTCAGATCCAATGGTCTTTCTTCCCAGCTAACCTGCTGCGGACCTCCCAGCAGTTTCACCCGCAGCAAGCACATGGGCAATGCAGCCCCGTGCTTGTCCCGGGGGCTGGCTTGCTTTCCTTCTTTCCCACCGAGACAGACAAACTGTGCTTGGTACCAGCCGCCTGCCCATCAATACCCCCTTGTTGACTTCTCCCTAACCAGAGGAAGGCAGCAACTGCAGAATCCAGGAGCAAGCAAGGCTCATTTTCTCAGAGCGTGTGATGACCAGTGAGAAGGTTTGTATGTGTGACTGATGCGGTAGATTAATTTATAATGAAAATGCAACTTTCACATAAATGACATCAGGAGATATCTTTAGTGTGATGCTCATCTGCCTGAAGGGACAATGTGGTTTTCTATTACTGCTAAGTTGCACAATAGCATTGCTCGCCTGATTTGGTTTTATTTTTATATTGTTCTGCCAGTTCATTTACAAATATAGATGAGCTGCATCGAAGGCAATAAAGCATCATCCTTCAAACCCCAGGTTTCTCTACCATTCAAACACTGAAGGCACCTAAGAAATCACAGGTCATTTCTGAGAATGTGATGTCACTGTAACTTCGAAAAGGTAGGTGTTTGGATTGATATGGTCCCTTAAATACATTGTTTTGCCTAAATTAAAATATATTTGTTGATCTTTTACAGCACCCTTCAGGTCTGGAACGGGCATGTCACATCCATGGTAAGAATAGATTTCTTTATCAAGAATGTCCCTTTCTGTCACCGTTATTTGCCCAGTTTGTTGAGTTTACAAACCTTCAGAAAAACTGCAGTTTGCACATGCTCAGGTAGGGTATTTAAGATTTTTTTAGAAGTCATATTAACCCAGCCCGGCAGGCTGTGGCCTGGGACACTCCCTGCAGTTACAGCTCTGACAGCAGCGTGCACGCAAGGAAGGCCGTATGATGAAGTTGCTTGATTTTTTTAGGGCTTGATATTGCGACCATCACGGTACCCTTTCGGCGCAGCTTCTGCCTTTGCCGTGCCTTTGATGTGTGTGGGGCTGAGGCTGTGTTTCCTTTGCCGTGTATAGATGTGACCTAACCTCCCCGCTCCAGCTCACCCTTTTTATTAACGCTATCTTGCCATGGGACGGGGGGTGAATGCAAGAAGAGTGGAGCGTGAGTTGATTCTCCTGCTATCTTATTGTCTGCAGTACATAAATCTTGAAAAATGTGCTTTGAATGGGAAAGGATACCAACTTAATGATACATTTACTCTAACTACGGCTGCACGTGCACAGAATCCTAACACGTGCTGCAGACTCCTCGTCGTAACAGATGTTGGTCTCTGCTTATAAAGTAAGTTTATTGCATTAGCTGCCTGTAAGCAGTTTACTCTCCTGAAGATTCATAGAGTAAATTAAAATTATCTAATTATTTGTTATCTAATTTAATAGAGAGATGGTCCTGATCTTCAGATACCACACATATATTACTATATTACAAGTCAGCATGGCAGAAGTCCCTTTCTGAGCTCTGAGCAGCTACCGAACATGAAGAGAAACTTCTGCTCTGACACAGACATGTCTAGAGCCGGGCTGCAATAGCCTTACCAGGGTGAGCTCACTGGACTGTGACTTTTATTTATAGATATTTTTCTGTGCATACCTGTCCCTCCCCTTGTTCATCTGTCAGCTAGCAGGGTCCTGCAGCTCTTGGCAGATTCCTCTGCGGTCGAGAGCCTAGCTCTGCCGCGACGTCTCTGACGGGTCCCTTCTCGCAGGGTTCATCTTCTGCCAGGTCCCTGAGGAGCTGCTGCGGCACAGAGCAAACAGGAACACTCAAGCAGACCGCAGCGGTCTGTAGGCTCAGCTGACGGCCAAAACATTGTTTATTTACTAATCCTTCACTAATTCTCCTCCCCACACCTAACAGACCATTCTGCTTCCAAAGCTGATAAAGTGCCACCTCCCTCCTGCTCTCTCAGCTCCTGGCTTTTTTGTGAGCATCTTTGACCTGAGTCTTGCAGGGTCTTGAGATGGGGTGGAAGAGGCTGGGTCCATCACCTGTGATTGCTCCGCAAACCGTGGCATGGCCCATCGCCCTGTGCGTCCTGTCCACCACTGTGCAAGGGGGGTCTTGGTGTGGAGCAGAAAGTCCCACGTGCCAGACGAGCTCACTAACCAGTAAGCCCTCTTTTTATTGTAATGCTGATATGTACATTTTATCCTGTAATTTTCTGAGTCATTATGACAAATTGCTCATGCTGGTGTCACTCATTTCCCCACAGATCTCTTAACTCCCAAGTCAGCATGTAGCAAGCTGCAAATGGTATTTCAAAATGAAAAATCACAGGTATTTTCTGGATGGCATCCAAAGAAAGGAGTACGGATTTCAGGCAGGAATCAATAAGACCACATGGAAAGATCCCCCTGAACATCTCAGACCGTCAGCAGATGGTAGTCGTGACATTAAGAGTCAGCCTTCTCTTGGGAAACTCATGGCCATGAGCAGCAAAAGTGTACATTTGAATTAAGTCTTCTATAAAAAGCTTTTAATAAGGGAGGGGTGAGACAGCAGCAATGCCACGCCATGGACTTCGGCGCTGTAGGAGAAACAGGGGAAAGAACATCCTTTGCAGCGTAACACGTCCTGACTGCTAAAGGTAATGAAAACCCACACCATCTTCAGAGAGCCACTCGATTATAGATACAAAAAATAGAAATATAATAAACAAACATATACATATAAATATATAAACAGAACTTTTTAAAGTAATCTGTTCATATATATATATACACAGAAATAAAAAGAAAAATATATACATACAGACACACATTTTGCTTCTTTGCACTTATGCTTTGTGCTTTAGGCAGAAGTGCCGTGTTGTTTTCCAGGGCAGGGTCCCGTGTATGTGTGCTCTGATGTTATTAGACCACAGTAATGGCTTTTGCTGGCATCTAATAGGGGACCGTCCTGGAAAGGCTCTTTTGAGACGACGTTAGTGCAGCCCAGATTAGCTATTTATGGAAGAAATTGCTCGGTGATAATGTTAGCTTTTGTTGCAGTTTAGAGCTATTTATGGTTTTGTGTTACGCAGAAAGCACTGTAATAAAATAGTAGCATTACCTTCATGTAGTTAGTATTTGTGTTGTCTTTACTAGTTTATTCCACTCCATCCCTGATTTGCTGAAGCTGTTGGGAAGTCCTATATCTTTTCCTTATCCCTCTCTCCACCTGACAACTGCATTAATATGCGTCATTTCAAAAGAAGCTATCAGAGCCTTAGCATGATTCCTTATGTCTTTGCTTAAGCCTGCTGGATAAATGTAATTTATGTGGCCTTCATTGACACTATCTATTTCTGATGACGGAGAAATGAGTGATGCCGTTATGAGAGAAGCTTACTCTTGGGTTACCTGTAACTCCGAATGAGTGCATAAATGTTACTCTGTGCTGTACTTGTCAGAGTGGACCCAGGGCTGATGCAAACAAAAAATCATTTCCAAAATTAAAGACATGAATGTTTAGGTAGGTACTTGTTGATTATCCAGCCTGTCTTTTCTGAAAAATATCCAAATGTACGAATTCATAAACAGCACTTTTCATCACCAAAATGTAGCTACTCATAAAAGCACAATAAATTCCAAAATTTACACAAAATGGCAGAAATAAACCACAGGAGTCTTTTATTAGGGGAAAAGTATTATTTGAATAAGGATTATTTGATGTTGAGATGCAGGATTTCCCCTTTGCTGTTTCTTTTTATGACTACAGTTCTATTCCGGAGACACACATTACTTGCAAAAACACTGTCACAAGGTGTCTCG
This sequence comes from Falco punctatus, assembly GCF_963210335.1. NCBI lineage: Eukaryota > Metazoa > Chordata > Aves > Falconiformes > Falconidae > Falco > Falco punctatus. The sequence continues at coordinate 62,856,940 of NC_137588.1, read as the reverse complement.
GCTTTAATACTGCAAGAAAGACAAAGCCTACATCTGTAAGAGAATCCTTTGCATTTGGCTTGGCAAAATAGCTGTAGGGGAGCTATGGTGCTGGGTTTAAATGTACCATGTGGTTAATGAGAACTACTTAATATTTTACTTGTATATTCTTTTGGGTTCATTTAAACAGCAGCTCTCCTAAGCCTGCAGGAAGAGGTAAAATGATAAATTAAGCTAGGTCAAAGAGGAGAAATTATTTTAAATGAACACAAACATCTAATTTGTCTGGACTTCCAATGAATTGAAATGCCAAATTTGCTAGAGATGACAGCATTGTAAATCCTATTTACCTCTACTGAAATGTCCTTACTTTTCCCCACTCCTCCTTCCTGCACTCATACATCAAGCCGATGCAGTGAGACTTGAGCTACTAAAGTGGAACCAGGAGTCAAGGTTTCCAGTCCCGGGGTGTCCATGTGGCCCCCTGAGGGTAACACCTGACTGGTCCATACTGGGATTGTGTGGAACAAGCCTGCCAGGGCATGGGAGGGTGCAGTGCAATCTGGATATGCTGCACTTCCAGTTGCCATAGTATTTGCTGGATTTATTTGTATTTATAGATGGCTGTTTTTAACCGGTGATCATGGACTGCCCTTCAGAGGTTACGACCCATGTAACAGCAAGCTATGCCATGCAGCCACAATCCAGTCTTTGCCTCTGGAGTAAAGGTACTACAAGAACAATTTCTCCATGTTTTTCTCATCACAGGATGTTTTTTTGCAGTCCTAATATGAATAATTAATGCATGTGACACATATGACTACTATGGTCTACTAGTATATCATAGGGGCTGCTGCCTTGCCTTGCCATTAAGTAAGTAAATCACGTGATGGCACAACCAAAAATGTAGCAAATAAAATGGGACAAATGATTGAATAACTTAAAATTGACCCGTAAGGACATTAAAAATATGATTATTTTGTGAACACTTATTATGGGAATGATGAGTTTAATGAAGAGTTAAACGTCATCTTCACTGAACTGATGCTGCTTAGCTAAACTCTGTTACTGCAGGAAGATGAAATTGCATGCTCCAGGTAGTGACCATAAACCATCTTAAATAAAGAAAAAAGCGTGCTGATTTAAACTTACGGTTCTGCAGTTAATTACAAATTGGTGCTACAGCTGGTGCACTTTGGCTGGGCAGCACGGTCCATGAGCTGACTGACCCCTGGGCCAGGCCGGGCGTTGGGGCACAGGGCACACTGATGCCGTCCAGCAGCAGGACATTTGCTTCACATCCGAGTAGGGACTGCCCTGCCCTGCAGTACCTTCTCTTCAGAGGGAATTAAGGGCATAAGCCCCTGTATGCTGGATTGAAGCCATTAGGGATCAGATTATTAATACTACTAACAGCCACCTTACGAGTTGCAGGTGGAAATACTTGTTTGTTTGTTTTTCTATTTTGAAAATGGTTTTGCCTTCACCAATACCTGAAATATTAGTAAATCTAGTCTTCCTATTGATTGCTCCATACTCAGAAGACCATTGCTCCTTCCAATTGTTTTTACACCAGTCGCCAGCCAGGGCTCTGATCCTTTTTGTTCCGGATGCTGCGCGGAGAAGGGAAAGCTGCTGGCTGCCAGCAGACATTGCCCAGCGAGGCAGACGGTGCGAGGACACCTGCACTGCATGCACAGAGCAGCTGATCCTGCGAGGAGCTCCACTGCTGCTGCTGGGTTCCTCTTCACTTCCCTGCCCGTAGCCGCCTGACATCGCCCGGGCAGCTCCCGCGCATGTTTTGCAGCAGAGGTATGTCCCCATCCCTCCTGCCACCCCAGCCAAGTCCCCACATGGGGTGGCATTACTCACGTCACCCTGCAGAGCTCTGTTGTCTTCCATGAACCATCTGACACTTTGATTGAATCTAACCTCAAGAGCAAAAGTGAATAAATTGGGGGGAAAAGAGGTTTTTTTTGCTGTTAGAAGCTTGCTGGGAGCCATGAAGTATGTTCTCATCTGCTGAAGGATGATAGTAAGGGTCTATGGGATTTCTTACACTTGTTCTTCCATTCAGCACAACCCTCGTCATCAGCCTGTGTCCTGCCCCTGTCACCTGGGTCAGTTCCCCCCTGGGGTGGGCGGTGCAGCTCTGGGACCCCCGCAGTGGCCGTGCCCACGGGTGCTGTGCCGCCCCACAGCCGTGCAGGCGGTGCGGGTAACGGGCGGCTGGTGTCCTCGTGCAGCAGGCACGAGGCAGGGGGCACCCCGGGCTGGCGGAGCCCCCGCTGCGGGCAGCAGCATCCAGCACCCCGGCGGCTCCCACGCTCCTTCGGGCCGCCAGCCCCAGGCAGGGCAGCTGCCGGCAGCTCGCTGCAGTCGTGCATAACGCTGCTTTCGCAGGTATTTTCCCCTCTGAGGGGAAAGGACAGCAGATCCTTGAAGATGCCATATTCACTTTATTGAAGGGCTGGAAATGGGCGGCTGGGACCCGGGGCTGGGTGACCCACGTCTCCTTTGGCACAGTGTTTTCAGCTGTCTCACAGTGCGCTCTGGTCCGTCCCAGCCCTCCCGAGGAGGTGTGAAAGTGAGTGTAAATCTTCCCAGCTATCACTCGCCCATCGATCATGAGGCGCCTGGCAGTGGACTGAACGGTTTTGTGAACAATATGTGCTACACAACTGACATCCATTAGCTGCCTCTCTGCTCTCTCCTGCAACACCACAAATACTTTATTTGCCCCTCCTGAGTGTCACCTTCCAGGCTTGCATTAACGCCGTTGCCACCGGAGCCCCTAATTTATTGGCCAGGGCATGCTTTGCAATGATATTTACAGCCCGGCTTAATAGCGTGTCTGCATTTTGTTTGCTGCAGATGATAATTCAGGGATTTGTTTGGCTGACTTGAAGAAACACTTCGAAACAACTGCCAGTGGGTTTGAGTTTGTTGCTGGAAGGATTTAAATACACACAAATTTAACATGTTCTGTATCATCACTTGATGTTTTGTGAAGACTGTATCAGCCTCTGTCCTTCTTTGGTGACACTTTGAAGGGATGTTTGACACACACCTGATTATAGCTCCCCAAACCTGTGCCTTACCTAGTTATTTATTTTTTTATCTGACATTTTATTTATTATTTTATCTGACAGTGGCCACCAGGCTCTGCGCCAGGGAACCTTTTCCTGGTGCTCTCACTTGTAAGGCATCGGTAGAAGTTGGTGATCAATATAAGCCCAGTTATAAAAATCTGGCTTGCAGCAATCAGCAGACTCGTGGCTTGTTGGAGGGACAGCGGCCAGTTTTGCTTTGAAGAATGCTGTACTGTCACTTCAGCGTAATGCCAGGCAAGTGCATCTGCTAATTGTCCTTTCCCTCCCTGTAACGGTAACACAGATAACCAGCATTTTCCTGGTTTTCCCAGGAGATGTCCTGCAAAGCGGCTGGACTCCCGCAGCTCCCATCGCACCCAAGGAAGCTGCGAGTCAGCCGGTAATCAAGCCTGCAGTAATTAGCTCCATTCCGGCACCTTCTCTGCTGCCCTTATTCCTCCCACACTTGCCAAAACCATCCGGCCTTGATTAAAATGCTCGCTAGTGTGTCTGGAAAGCTAGTGGACGAACTGCTAGTGGGTGAAGCGTTGTGCCACTGGCATGATGGCTGCTACTACTGAATGGGGTTTTTTCCCTGCTAACTTCCAAGCGTTGTCCCGTATGGATGCCGGAGCAGTAGCTTTAGGGTGTTTATTAGAGTATCCCCGGCCCCTGAGCCCTGGGGTGTCGTAACAGGAGAAAACAAGTGGAGCTGTGTTTGTTGACCGTAATGCAGACAGACTGCTACTTAGGTTGTTGTTTTCAGCATAATTATTGTGGCTGGAACATGTTGACTACCTGCACAATTTCTCCTTCAGTGATTTTGCTGCCATATGGGGTGGTGCAGACCTTGAGCTGCTGGCTCTGGTGCATTAGTGAGTCTCACTCAATGAGCGGTGCACAGCCACCTCCGCACCCCTGGGGCTAAGCCCATGCTTTCTGCTGAGTCTCCGGTACAACAGCGTGCAGCTGGTGTGGTTGCAAGAGGGGTGGTTTGCTAACACCTCTCCTGCTGTGAGGCGCACTCAGGAGCGGTGGTGGCCCCGCTGACACAGCCCCTGTGCACCCAGGGGCTGCACGGCCCCGGGGGCGGGGGGGGGGGGGGGGTGTGTGTGTCAGGGCTCTGCAGACCTTGGGGCAGGGCAGGCAGGGCAGCCCGTGCTGGTGACATGAGTTTTTAGGGTACGGAGGGGCTTTTAGTGTCCATAGCTGTCAAGTTGGGTGTTTTCATCAGCATTGGTTTGAGCTTCTAAAGTAAAATAGTGCTCAAGAAAAATGACCAGCTTAGCCTTGCTACGCAGGAAAACTTAAGAAATTCTTAAAAAACTCCTGTCCTTTACCATTTAGCCTTAATGCAAAGCATCACCTCAAGCAGTATATGCCGCAGTTAATATTGTTGACAAGCTAGGATGTCTTTCAGTCCAGACTTCATGTCTTAATTAAAAGGAATTTGTTTCAGCAAATAATGCTTGTCAAAAGTGAGGGTTTTTTGCCTTAGGACTATTACAAAGATGCTATTAGACATTTTGATAATTAGCCATCTGTGTCCCAGTGTTACAATAGCTCCATGTGAAGAGAGACTAATTTTTTTCCAGGCCAAAATTATAATTATAAATTAAATACACAGACATGGCAGGCTAATCTTAAATATAAAACCACAGAGCCGTAGTACACTGTGCATGAGAAAACCGGGAGCTCACCTATCCCAACCTTTTTGTTTTCAGGAGAAGCTCTGCCACCAGATCGACCCGTGGAAGGGCTGGTGCCAGGCAGAGTGTTGGCTCCTCATCGCTCTCCCTGCGATGCCGAGGATGAAGGCTCCTGGAGAAGCATGTGGTAAGCTGCACAGCTAACCCAGACAGGCAGAGTGCCACCTTGGAGTCAGGCAGCAGGGCCGAGGGCTGCCCTGCATTACACCCCACAGGGTCCCAAGAGCTGCTGTAGGATGGCGGGGGGCTTGGGCTGTTTCGCAGTGGGAATACGGCAGAGAAGGGCCTCCCGGGTTGCTGGATTGCAGTCCTGCCTGCCCTGGGCTGCGGCACCTTCCCGAGAGGAGCCCATCCCTGCCAGTGACAGGACCGGTCCCACGTTTGTCTCCAGCCCTTCCCCGCATCCAGGTATAGCTTGGCCAGTCTGGATCTGCAAGCCCCCAGCTGCAAATACACCATTATAAACTTGTGCGTATAAACAAGACATGCACACACATAGAAATTACACCCAGCTGCTTTTTTTGGGGTGGAGGGGAGCCCTCTGCAGCACTTCAGCTGCATTTTGTTGTATATAAATAAATACACCTACATTTACAAAGCCATTGACTGCCGGCTTACACCCAGTGCAAATGGGAGAGAGTATCCTGTCGTCAATAATCCTAACACCCAAAGCATAAGACAGACACTGTCAGCATGAGCTTTTGCCAACTTTTATTGTAAAACTGGAAGAAAAAGAGCATTTACAGTATCTATAGAGAGCACTTTGTGTGATTCTTTTTTGCCCCTCCTCTTCTATACCGGGTTACTACAAATACACAGTGTGAGCAGTATTATATAGCACATCAAACGAAATACAAATGTATTTCAAATGTTGCACACTAATACTGTGTTGGTACAAATCTCTACTAAAGTTGATGTATTAAAAATATTTTCATATATTTTATAAATAAGGGGGGAAACTTGCATGTACAAGAATTACAAGAGGAGGCTGTTTAGGGAAAACTTACTTTTATTTTTCCATTGCACTTTTTCCAGCGTAGGTGTTCAGTGCTGAAAATTACTATTGGTCTGTCTTGAGACAAACAAAATCTGACTTTTAGCAAGTGTTACAGGGTAGGGATGTGCTGTTGAGATGCTGTAGCTGTGTACGTACAGGACAGTGGACCACTGACACCAGTGGGTGAATTAGCCCATCTATGTACAGCCCATCCCTTCTATCAAGAAAAACCACCCCAAGGCCACCTGGATCAGCAGGTCTTGGGGAGTTGTTTTGACTTATCTGCTGAATGAAGTTTTGTTTTGGCGAAAGTCGGGAGCACACAGAGATTTCAGAGAGTGATGAAGTCAGTGGTGGTGGGAACAAGCAGCTGGACATGCTCTTCAGAGGCAAGGTGAGGAAGAAAAAAGGTGAAACCCACTCAGTTTGGACAGCAGCCCGCAGTCAGTCAGCAGCAGGCCACCATGCATTTATCTTAATGCTTTGCCCGTATTATTTAGCTTGAGCTGTGCTACTCCTCCTCTCCGGCTGCTCTACAAGCTGCGGCTTGTCCCGAGCCCCCTCACCGCCGAGCGGAGGGCAGGAGGGAGCTTCCCCGCGCCGCATCCCGCAGCTGGGGATTCCCCTCCAGGTTCCTGGTGCTGGTTCTAGACTTCTGCTTCATGATGGACTTAAAGGAAGCATTGAAGAGCAGGGTGAACAAGGCATCCACACAGACAGCTCCTAGGCTTGTGTGTCTAAAATATAAACCTGTAGCAAAAGAGGCAAATATTTGTCTTTTAAAATGCAAACGAGTGCTAAAATGTTGCTCTGCTCTTTGTGATTTAGGTGTTGACAGAATGTTTGGATTTTGCTTTCTTCACCCGTAGCTTTGAAAGTTAATCACAAATTTTCATTAGTTTTCAGTGTCCTCAGTGAAGTTTGGGAAAAGAAATTAAAAAAGCTCTTACCTGCAGTCCCCTCACCCTTTACTGGGAGAGAATAATAATTTGTTTGGTTATTATTTTCGGCCAGATGTTTGCCAGATGTTTGTCCCTGAAGAAGGGGCAGGATGGCTGGGATGTCCTCTGCTTGGGAAAGCTCCACACCTTCAGAAGTGAGGACTTTGTGTAGTTAGCATGCTCCAAAGATGCTCTTGACCTTCCCACGCACACTCAGAGCTACTGGTCTGTTTTAAGCTGTGCTAACGGGCGGTATCCAGCGACCCGACCCCATGACGTCCCTGTGCTCAGGGCATCGCCGCCTCCTCGCCGGGGAGCACAGTGGTGCCAGCCTCGGTGCTCCAGCACGTGGGGCTGGACAAACCTGCTGGATGGGGACAGGGAAGGACCAGCCACGGACCACAGCGCTGGACCCTGCATGATTAACACAGTAAGTGCTGCTTTCCTTTCTAGACCTAAAACTTCCCCAAACTTTTATAGTTACATCAATCCTCTTCCCCCCTCCCCGCCCCCCCCCCCCCCCCCCCTGCTCCCCTTTCCCCTATTTGATATTCTGCTATACACTAAGTGCCCGATGGAGATGTTTTTTAGCTTAATGCAAGATGCTTGAGCTAACTTGGCAGTGGGGTCTGGCACAATTTCCAGCTTTGCTGGCCACAGCACAGGACACAGGTCCGTATTTCTTTGTTGGGGGTAGCAATGCAGGGCAGTGCTGTGTTTTTGGCTCCAGAATTTTTCCTTCTCTATTAGTTTTAGAGGGGAGAAAGGGCAATGCAGCAATGTTGTCTACAAATGTGGCTGCATCCCCTTCCCCGTTACAAAATAAAGGCTGTTGAAGATAAGAAAATTAAAAAAAAACCAACCAAACAACAAAAATTACATAAAGGGTTTTCAGGCTTGAGAAAATGCCTTGCCTTGAGAGGATAAAAGCTGCTTAAGAAGCTGATGTATCTACTGGATTGAAATAATTTTACAGAGAGAAAATACTGAGTAATTTTGGCTATGGGATACAGATGGCATCCTGAGTGCCAGCAGTTGGATGCCAAAGAGCTTCAAAGCTGAAGTTGTGTTTAATACAGAACAGAATTTGTGCTGAGCAAGCTTGGGAGCCGGAAAAGTGCCGAGGGAGCGGGGCTTGGTGGCGCCTGCTGGCTGTGTCAGTACGTGGTACCTTCCTGGAGGAGTTCAGCTGTGCTCGACGCAGCAGGGAATTTTATTTGCATGAGGACTAGACGTGCTGATGGGCTGGAGGAGGAGAATACCCTGAAGCTTAGCTATCAGGTGAGATACAGACCATTTTGGATCAGCCACTTGAAAGAAAGGGACGCTGGAGAGGGTAACTAGTAAGCCAGTAGTTAGCCGCTATTTGTGGTCCACCAGTATTCCTGACACTGTACTTTAAAGTCATTGTCTTGGCTTGCATATAAGAATAAGACTAGAGCCCAATGCAACACTGCAAATACAGACCAATACAATATAGCTGCTGGTATTGAAGTGTCTGCACACCAGTGTGGGCAGGGCTGATGTTCAGCTCAGGGAAATTCTGCATCTTTTAAGGCTCAGGAACCGCTTCCAGCAGGTGCAGCAGGTACTGGCCTGCAGGGTTCTGCTGTGCTGGAATGGATGAGGGTTGAAAGCAGGAAATAATGCAGTTAAAAAAAAGATCCCCAAATTACTAACCTTCTTTTTTTTAGCTTGGTTGGATGTGCTTAATGAAAAGGGAGGTGGGACTCCAAGATACCAGCCTGGTCTCCCTGCCTGACCATGCTCAGCTTGGGCTTTGCAAGCCCTCGAAGCAAACCTTCTGCAGAAACACTGCACTTTGCTCTGCAGAAATATCCCTCCACTTTCTGCAAGTCAATTAACATAGAGTTTAATAGCCTTAAATTGTAAATTTAAATTGCCTTAAAGAGTAAAATGGCCTTAAATGAACATTTAAAACTCTTCCTCTGCAATACTTTTTTTGCGGCAAAAAAGAAACCTCCTCTTCAGGTAGTGCTCCCCTCTCTGCTCTGCTGTGGCTGGGGGCGGTTGAGGTGCCAGCTGTCATTGCCCCCCCCGGCTGTGAATTACAGGTAACTGGGCAGCACAGGACTCTTGGGCTGGGCACCGATGGCACAGGACTGATGTGGCCATCAAGCCATGCATGGCATCATGTGCCTGCAGCTGTGGGGAGAAACCTTTGCTAACCCGGGAATTGGAGTTTTACACCTGGAAATGCCAGTGGTCTGACCTTTGCAGATTAGGATGGGCTTCTTGTTTGATTCAGTGCTTGTCTTGTTTACAAGCTGCAGCTGGCTCTCTGCTGCGCCTACTGCCTTCATCTGATGGCTTTGGACAAGTGTCAAAGAAACCATAGACTGCCAAGGGTTAGATGCTGAAGTGCTTAATTAAACAAGCCTTCAGGCTGTGGCAATTTGCGCTGCAGAAGCACCAAAGCTGGGCTCTTTTCTTTTTTTTTTTAAAGTTAGTATCAAGAACTCATTAAAAAAAATAATGACTTTCTTTTTTTGACTTGCAACTGCAAGCATTTGGAAAATTAGACCCACAATCCCCCATTTCCCAAAATTAAGATGCAAAAGCCTTATTCACCTTTGAGTTTTGTGCCACCAGTGTGCGTTTTCACCCCTTTCTCAGGAATTTTCTTCTTTCTTACAATGAGGGACAACTAAAATTACAAGAAGAAGAAAAGAAAAACCAAACCAAAGGAAAGCAGAGCTTCTTTACTAGCTGGTTGTGTCTGTGAGGAGTGTAAGTGACCTGAGCATCCTGCATCAAGGCACTGCGGGCCATTGACAGCAGCGCGTGAAGGCACAGGTATGTCTTCCCCCCGAGCTGCACAGGGCTGAGCTTTCGTGCCATACCCAGCACTGAACCGAGCTGTGGGCATCAGTTCAGCCGGTGCATCATGTCGATCGGGCCAAGAACATAGCACTGGTCATGCCCAAACCATCCCGCTCTGCCTGTATGGGCAGCTAGAGGGGTTCAGCATCCAAGGTGCTTTGGCAAATGCATTAGGCTGGGCTGCAACAGCCGGCTGGCATTGCATGTGATATAAAACCAACTTAAAAGCTGCAGCAACGTGTGTGCAGCCCCCGTCATCACACGTCTCCAGCCCGGGCTGCAGCTTGGTCCCACCGCTCCGGCACCAGCCCTGAGTCAGCGGCTTTGGGGCATTTGGGGGGCATCCTGATTTTTAGCAGATGTGAGCAGAGGCGAGATTCCCGCCTGGTTCTTTTTGCCATTTTCAGGATTAAACCCCCCTCCATGCTATTTAATTCTTTGTTTTTAGAGAGCAATGTTAGAAAAGAGCTAACCTTCTTCATGGAGGGAGGTTGAAGAAAGGGTGACATTTCAGGTGTCTTGTTCCTCTAGCCCACGTTCCTGGGCTCACCGTGCTTGGCTGAGAATTTGTCCCACCCTCAGCACCAAATAGCGACAAACCATTTCTTATATAAAAGCAGCATGCAGGTTTTCCTGGTCTCCAGGTAGAGAAATGTCCCTGTGCTTTATTTCTGCCTGCTTTGAAAAGTACCGAGGGGGGAGGCGGAAAAAATAAAAGAAAAACTCTTTCTGGTGAGGCGAGTGGGTAAAGCAGGCGGCGGTCAGGGGGAGGACACGGTGGCAGGAGCTGTGCCCATGTCACGGCTGAGGTGTCTCGAGGGATGCAGGACAGGGTGAGATGCAGGAAGGAGCTCGGAGCGTTTGGGGCGCAGCAGCTGGCGGTGCCTGTTGTGACAGCTCACGTGGAGACGTGTGCGAGGTGGCAGAGGGGGTAACTGTAACACAGATCTCTGTTCGCCATGGCCCGGCTGTGCTGTAGGGGTTTGGGTTGTTTCGGTTAGCCCAAGAGAACGCGTGCAGAGGGTGTCAGGCAATGCACGCAGGTCCGAGGGAGCAGAGCAGCAGCTGCAGCCCGGTACGGGGGCGGGTGCTGGCTGCTGGCCCTGCGCGATGCGCTCGCTCCGTTACAACACGCAGGATCTACCCCCAGGTGTTCTAAGAGAGATGTCCGAGTGCGAGGCAGCAGTCACGGGATGCACAGCAGACAGGGAAACCCCTGGGGTCGGCCCGTCCCAGGGACTCAACGCAGAGCAACAACTCCACCTGTAACCCCAGGGGTGTTCACACAGACGAAGCCCCGAATGGGGCAGGACAAAGGGGGTCTTAGGGAAAAAAATACACGTGCAGCATGGCATGCCCGTACGTTTGATGAATGCCCGGGTTATCGCACTCAGGGCAATGCTTACGTCTCCCCCAGCCCCCATTCCTGCATCCTGACCTCATTTCACTGACCTGCTGTAGGGTCACCCGGGGAACTGGCAGTCACCCCCTCCCAGGACGGAGAACTCAGCCTTCTGATCTGTTTTACGCAGCACCTAGCACGCTACTGGGCACTTGAGTAATTAAGACCTAATCTTGGTGTAAACGAAGTAAATAAGTACCTGTCACCAGGTCACCAGGACTCGTGCCTCTGGGGCAAGGCAGTGCTGGGGGAGGCCAGAGCTTTCTCGTGCCCCCCGGCAGCCCTGCTCCCCTCCCACCCCTCCAGCGGGCATCCCCTCTGCCCCCTGAATCTGTTGGGGCTTCTGTTGATCTTTCTGTAGTGGTTAAAAAAAAAAAATATTAAAAAAAATCAAAGTATTAAATGATGATAATATGTTAATTATTGTCACCGATTCCAAACTAAGGCACTTTTCTCTCCAATTTAAAAGCAGATGGTTTCTAAATACTGAACTGCACAGTGCTCAGTAAAATCACACTCACTGACAGAGGGACACTGCTGAGAGAAATCCCAAGCTGAAGCAGTCTGGGCATTACTGCTGGTGCCCCTCAGCAACGTATGGAAAAGGCACCGAGCTCAGCGCCAGGGTCCTACTGTCAACCAGGGACTATTTTTTTGCACGATGCTAGTGCCAGAACACCCAACTGATCTATGAGTGTTATAGGATAACTAAATGGTCATTAATTCACTTTAAATTCATTTCAATTAATCACTGTGATTAATTAGTTAATTTATTAGCTAGGAATTAATTGTGACTTGGTGAAGAACACGATGGGAGGGAGAAAGAAACTACAAACAAGGAAATGCAGTCTCTTTTTGACAGAGCTGAAAGGCAAAAATGAGCTGAAACATTTTTTCAGTATATATAAAATTTCTGTGTCATAAAAAAAATAAAATCAGAGTAACAAATGTGCAGCACTTTAATGTCAGATTTGACTGTCATTGGAACTGTTCACAAGTCGTGTGGACAATCTAAGTTGTACTTCATTTTCTAACTATGATATATAACCATTAGAATAATTTAGAAAACACATCACCAGGACTTGGGCTGAAGAGGGAAGAAAGGGAACATCTTTGGAAGGTCCAAGTGGGATTTTTCAAGTGAACGCTATTCCAATATTTTGCGACAAACAGGAAGAAGTGAGGTCTGTTACACATCTTTCACAGCCTATATATAAACCAGCCTCGAGAATATTTACCTGAACAGATATATACAGTTTCTTTTAAATATTCTTAAAAAAGTAATATTTGCTTGATCTATGACACAATGAACGTCTCTACAGGGAAACTTACCATAGGCATAGTAAAATATTCAAGAAGTCATAAAAGATAACACGAGAGCAGTGTTTGGCCTTGGTAAAACACATTTAGGATGACTGCAATGTATGGATACAGCTTTGTTCAAGAAAGGAGTTGTGCATATTTAAAGGTACTTACAAAGCTGGTCTTCTCCTTTCCTTGACATGGGTATGTTTCCTAACCGGATGAGTAGAAAATCATGGACACCATGCATTGCTAAAGGAAGGCTATGCCCATCTGGTTTATGTGCCTGTGTGGCAATGACGGAATAGTCTCTTCTAACCCCTATGGCTCGTAAGTGAAAAGAGATGTAGGTTTCAGCCTGTGGGTGTTGAAGGGCAATTTCAAGGACTCCATGTTTAATGAATTCATAGGATTCAGCTCCCCGCCTTTGTCTGTCTGAACAGATTTTTGTATATTCTTTATAGAACCGAAATGGTTTAAATTACTTCAGGTCTACAGCCATACTAAAATGCTACTCTGTTGGTAAAGTTTAACTTTTACAGCAAAGATTACCAGTGTTAGTCTGCATCCTTCTCGTTTAAAATCACTCTGTGTGCATTGTGAAATGGGTGACTTTAAGCATCAGTGGAGGAAAAATAATTACCGCACCACTACGTATCACTGGATGCGTCCAGCAGCTGCTTTCACACAAACTCTGGGCAACAAGATTTGCAAAACGAGCTGGGTCTTTTGAAAGGCTGACGGGTGGCTCCGATGCAAGGGACGGTTACCTTCGGAGAGAACTTTCACCCACCTCAAGACCACGTTTTCAAAGCAGCATGTGGGACAGGACCGCTCGGATGTTCCCGCTGATGGTCGCAGTGGTGCTCACCTGGTTTGCACTGCTTCGCAAGCCACAGCTGCTCTTGCCCTGATTACTTCAAGGTGATGGATATAGAGTTACAAAAATGCAACTAGAAAAGTTTTTATATCTTCCAAATGTGCAAATGGATCTATATTTTTATGGGAACTCAACTGAAATTTCTCAATGCCAGCTGTTGCATTCTAAGGTAATTCAGCTGGTTTTACATGAATCTCTTTGCTCCTAACTAAAAGATAATTGACTATAAACAAGTGTACCATAAACGGGAAGAAACAAATCACAAAGAAAAACTCTTTCCCAGGATGTCTGGAAAGAAACAGGCAAATTAAGGCTATGACTAGAGAACGAGTGAGTTTTATATTAAAAATACCCTCTGTATTGTAGCTATTATTTTATGAAGAACCAAGTGACTTCAGCGCTACTAGATGCTTAATGAGAGAAACCAACAACCTCTAGAAGTGTTGCTGCCTCCTATGGGCATAACTGTAACTAATTCTCTGCCCCTGAAAAGCAGATTTTGCATATTGTGCCCAAGCTGGCTGCACTCACAAGCTGCTGAAAGACTAATGCCCCCTTCTCAACAACATTTTTTACAAGCCCTAACCCCCTCTCAGTGTTTCCTGGCTTTTACCCACACTAATGGCCTGGATATTTCATGCCAAATTTCTCAAACACAATCACAAATACACTTTAGAAGAGAGGGGACTCATAACATTGCCTTCAGTAGTACCAAGAGCAAAATCAAGTGCAGAAGCATGCGAGCTGACAGTTACTGCGTCTGTTACGCCTCCTTCTGAAATCACATCTCTGAATCCTCCCAAAGCCATCCTGCAGAGAAAATGGATCAGTTCTCATTAAATCGCTCTCCTAGGTTTCTGTGGGTTGAAAACTGCCCTCTGATGCTTAGTTCCCCTCGTCACCCAAAGGTGAATTTCAGCTGCAGTCATTGCTCCTGTCGTCTCTCTCTGTTGGGGTGGGGTGGTCAGCACAGCTAACGGGCAAGGTATACAGGAAAGACAACGGATGGATTGAACATAATGTAAAAGCTCCTCGGTATGGAAACTCAAAATCTGTTTTGTTCTACAGAATCACTAGGTTTTGTGGCTTATACGATACCTCAGTGGAGATAATATTTGCCTCCCAGCATTCTTCTCATAACCACAAATCATACCCCCAAATAAAAAATATCCCTTCCAAACCACTTCCTATTAGCAGAGCATACCTTATATTATAAAACTTGCAAGTAGACCAGTGTTGTACCATGAAGCCTATACAGGGGATTTTTTTTTCTTTTTTTTTTTTTTTTTTCCTTTTTTCCCAGTGTAAAAATATACAATGCTACTGCTCCTTTGTTGCAGTGTGAAGGTCCGACCGGTACTTGACTGCTGAAGGCTCTACTGCTATTGCCCTTTCATACCTCTCCAACCCAGACCACTGTGTTACCCCTCCTTATACCTGAAACCTCACAGCGTAATGTATTTTGCCTCCCATTTATAACAAACAATGAATCTTTAGCTGGCGTAATGAGATACTGTCCAAATAATCCACTGTCTTTCACAATTCTGTTGTAGTTGCTCCAGGGCCAGTCTTTGGATGTGATAGGGTCCTTTAAATTCTTCAGTACATTCATTTTGCCCGTTGACAGCTCTACAAAAAGCACATCTGTTTGCAAATGTGAAGTAGCATATATATAGTACTGATTGCCTTCAGTGAAAGAGGGTTGAAATGTCAGATCAGATACGTGTATGTTTGTTTGTAAGTCATAAATCAACTGGATTTCCCCTCGGACGGTTACAGCCTGGACTTTGATCCTGCCGCTGTCTTCATCCGCACTGACCAAGTAGCGTCCGTCCGGCGAGACGTGAGGTGTGCCCGACACGTCGCTGTTGGGGCCGATGACAGCATCGGTAACGCTGTCAATGATGAGCTGCGGCGACGCAGCCGCCGACCTGTTCCTCCTGCACTGCACAAAGAAGTAACCGCCCAGGTGGGTGTACGCCATGGCCTGCGGCAGGCAGCCAGGGGTTTTGAAGTTGATAGTCTTGATGTGGGTCACAGTTTCCAGGTCAATTTTGTGAACTGCCGATTTCGACTTGTTAAAGATGAAGCCAAACCTGAAATAGAAAACATGACACTGAAGTCATCTCTGGAGAGATGGGATATACTTGAGAAAAGACCAGAGTCAGCAGAACTGGGAAACTCTACCCTGTTGGTTTTGGAAGCGTGTGCAATAATGCTGGCTCTTTTCTGTAAAATATCTCTCTCGCTTTACTGCTTCTAAAATGTGCTAAAAAGAGGTATATATTTCAGTTAAAATTAGCAACCTGACCCTGGAAGCTTGAATAAGTGCTTGGGTATTTGAATAATACCTTCGGGAGCTGAAATCTTTTATTGGGAAGGTCGATTTACAATAGGAATGATCGCGAGGCTTGGGTGTTCTGCAGGCTACTGTTGACCAGTTTTGCACTTAATCTCTTTCAGGTCTAGAGAGATGTAATTCAACATTGAAAAAGCAAGACTTCTTCAATCCCCAAACAGAAAACCGTTCAAAATCAAGCATATTGTGGCCAGGTTGGGGCCAGAGAGCAACTTTGATCTCTATGTATCACCACCGAGTGAAGACCACGACCGACTCCATCTCTGCAATTACAGGACCAGAGGGCAGCCGTGATGTGCATTAGCTGCCCGTGGTGCCTGGGGACCACTGCAGGAGCTGGCAGGGCTGAGGTGTAGAGCAGACTGTGTCAAACACCATCCCGCCTGCCCAGGGAAGGTGTAAAACATTTCCCGAGGAATGTAACCAGCCAGCGTGCACCGAAGAAAAGGGGTCTTTGTTTCCTGTCTCAAGAGAGGGCAGACAACAGTGAGCAGAGAATAAATGTTCTCTAAAAGATATATGCTGCAGCACATCTGACCTTTGCTGAAGACAAGAAAAGGTCAAGAATAGCCAGGAAAGGTTTCTGCTTAATTTGAGAGGGAGCCCATAGAAACAGCCTGTTTGCGTTCCCCTGGATTCACAGGTCGCTGACACTGACTTACAAAAACTAATTTGACATCAAGTATCCTTTCATCCGTTCAATGCAGACAGAGGGAAATGAAGTGAGTGCTCAGCTTTGTATCTCTCCCCCAAAAGATGTAAAATTGCTTTGTGAAATGTGGAGGACAACATGGTTGCGTGCAGATAATATGTATTTTGCTTAAAACACTGGGTTTATTTCTTTATTCTTAATCCATCTGTCAATGAGACACTCAGCAATGATTTTACTTCTGAAGAACGAGCCAATGTAGTATATGATCCCATGAAAATCACTGGGCTAAGCCTTTCATTTTCCCATTATACTCGCATCCATTAGAGACTTCAGAAAATATCTGCAGTGGAGATACGCAGTGCACTGTGTGTGGGGAAATTGGATATGACACTTGTATTTCTCCTGGATGAATGCATTTTAAGCACACTTTAAAAAATGCTTTCCCTTACAGCATTTTTTTCCCAAGACTTCCTTAATACTTGGCCAAATGCCTGAAGAAGTTAAAAAATGGTTCTTATCATAAACTTTAATTTTAAAAAGTGGGTCAGAATGTGTTTTATGTGCACACAGCTGCAGAAGAAGCGCAGCGCTTGCATGAAATCTGTGATCTGAAATCTCAAAGAAAACCTTGCACTTGGAGAGTTTTTAATAGACAACAATCCACCCTGGGAACTAATAAAAATGGATACATTCCTAGATATCCATCTGAAATAACAGGCAGCTGAAATACATATGCAGGAACATTTGCATACAAATATTTTTTGGCTCGTGGAAGAGATTATGCTTAAATATTCACCTTCCTGGGAAATGCTGGTATTGCCATTTATTGTTTCTGAGTGGAGAATTTAGAACATGATCTCAGCAAGTCTCACTAGACTGTGAGCAATTATTTTTCTGGGCTGAGGGTGAGAGAGACCGGACAAGGATCTGGCCCTGAACAAATGAAATAGGAAATCAGGCATAGCATTCTCTGCTTTGTACAAGGAAAAACTATAGACAATTATCTACGTTTAATATTTCTTATGAAAGATCACCTGTATACAGCCGATTAATCACACTGAAGCAAAAAGACAGCAGAACAAAACAAAACAAAGTGCAATTGTTCCACCTTCCTTTCTTTGAACCCAGACCCTACCTTCTCATCTCGGGCTTTAACATTCAGCAGAGCCACCTACCTCCTGGCGCTAGTATCAGTCATAACGATACCATGAAAGCAAACTGCAAAAATGAGGTAGGGAAAAATTAAGAATGACAGCCATGAAGTATGCCTCCTTATTTTGTGTTTCAGGAAGGAAAGTTATTTATTTTGGACCAGATTCAACACGTAACCATTTAAGTGCGACCCCCCCTCTCCTCGGTGTTTACTGCAGGGAACCTCAGATTAATGTAAGGAGTTACACTATGATTTTTTGAGTGTTTAACTTCATTAAACTATACTGGGGACAGAAGACGGTTAAATAGTTGTTATGTTGTAACGCGGTAAGAATAGTATAAATTGCTGTGCAGTTATCATCAATTTTGATAATGTTAATGGGATGCTTCCTGTGCCTGCTGGGAAGCAGCCAGTATCACTCCAAGTTATTAGTATGTTAGTTATACAGTCTCATTAACCACTACATCACATTAACATTCAAAACTGATGGTTCATAGAGGTGGGTTTTTTAATATGCAGCACATACCATTTTTCCACTCAAACCATACACCTCACACAGAGATCCAATATTTGAACAAGTTGGCAACACGTGGAAGAACCACGCTTTATGCTTCAGGCAGATTAAACTTTTACCACTTCAGGCAATAAATCTTTGACATAGGTTTCTCCTCAGATCCATAAAGCGGTTTTGAGGCAGAGAAAGGCAACTTTCTGGCCATCTAATTCCCAGCACAAGCAAGGCAGGGCAGTGTGACACACGCTGCTGCAAGCAGGCAGCTGACCAAGCGCAGCCCTGCGTGCCCATGCATGGTCTAAGGGTAGTCCAGGTTTGTTCCTTGCTTTGTTCATTGATTAGCTCTGCAATGATTGGTAATTTGTTCAATTATTTCTCCATTTCAAACATGAAAAAGGGGACAAGAGTAGCTAGCTTGATCATGAATTCTTTCATTCAGAACTGTAAAATGCTGTAAGATTATTAGAAAGACGCCCACTAGAAGACAGCAGCACAGTTCACTGTTGCTGTTCATTAAGATCACTTCTTACCTGACGTGATTAATAATAAGATTTGTAGGTGGTATAAAAAGATCATCCACTCCTTCAAACGGCGTGCGGATAACGTGCTGATCCTCCCCTGCACTGGCCTCTGGTACTACCTACAATAAATACACATAAGGTTGAGTAGAGGAGAAGCAGCGAATACAGCAGAAAGGTAAATACAGATTACACAGGCATACACGGCACCGAGTGGCTTTGCCCAGGGATGTAGCAGACTCGAACTGATTAATGACTTCAAAATACTGTTTGGTGTAGCTGTCTTGAGAAAGGCGTGCTAATAAATAGTATTTGAGGCCTGACATTTGTAAGGTAAGTACACAACTTGACTTTCACAAGATGTTTATATTTCTAGAAAGAGCAGCCATGCAGGAGCTGAAGCAGTACGACAACACCGAGACCGTAATAATTTATTTCTCACTGTCTAAAATAAACATTTATTTCATGGTCATATTTATTAATCTCACTTAAATGCACAGCAATAACTTACCAGCTCAAAGGACCAAACACTAACTTACAGCAGTTAATTACCACTCTGAAGGAGAAGAACTCTTCACCCATCTGCTGCACCAGAGAACGTCCTGGGCGGAGCAGGGAAGGGCCCTTGGGTGCCCCTGCCCCGTGCTGCCTCCCCCGCACAGCACACACCTCCCTGGCCACGGGAACTCAGCTTCTCCACCGCTCCGGACAAGGAGAGGTAGAAGTTTTCAATAATTAAAATGTTAAACACTCAGATTGTTTGCTCGGTTCAAGACGACTTTAGTCCAATCATTAGGAACCTCTGCTGCTTTAATGTACAACAGTAGTTGCTTAGAATTTATAGCTACATAATTCATTAAGAAAATGCTAAAATCCTACAAGGTTTAGCTCAGACAGCTGTTCTGGCTGTGCCATTTAGATTTCTTCCAATTAGATCGCTCAAGAAAGATGCCCACTCTTGCACAGCGCTTTCATGAGGCCTGACGTTTGCTTCCCACGAGCCAGTAATGGCTAAACAACAGCATCCCGTCAGCCGGCTGCACAGGCTGCCTGATAAATCCCTGACTTCCGAAGAACAAGTGGAAATTTAGATCAACCCCTGCAGTAGCACCTTTGTTAAAAAAAGATATTTTATTGCGTGTCTGCAACTAACCACCGCAGGTTTTAAGAATGAACTTTGCCAAATTAGTCACTGCCCACCTTTTGGGAAAGAAGGTTGGAAAAAAGCAAAGCTCTGCTGATGCTAATCTCACTCTCTACATGTGTAGCTGCACTCCATACAGATAACAGAAAGGACTATCCAAGACCTGGAGCCTTATAACAAGTTTCCAGCTGTGCACATGGTGTGTTCTTCTTAATAATCATATGCTTGTGCCATCTCTCCTTTAATTACAGAAACCTCTCACAGCTGGATGGAAGAAATTAAGTCAGAAAGGGTAAAGAGAGCCCATTTTGTCTCCTCACACCCTGCACAGGAAACTGCTCATCCTCAGGTGAGATGAGCTGGGGCATCATCTCAGAAATCTTCATTTATTTGCCCCCATTCTGTTTCTGGCGTCTTTTCCTGAAAAGCACCCACATCGCGAGTCCGCAGGATGCAGCGGTTACCCTGGATGGAGCACCTGGCCGGTGGGGACAGCTCGGGGCAGCACCTCCAGCAAAGCCTTGGGCAACCCCACCACTAACACAGACACCAGATTTGTAGTTTTTTAGGTCAGAAAGCACAGGCACTGTTCTTCTCTGCCTGTTGGGGAATGCTTTAATGTAGACTTAGAAGCAAACGTTTCTGGTGGAAAGCATACTCATGACATCCATGTTTCCAGAAAGGTTGGGCAGCAAGTGCCAGGAAACAACTACTAGAGAAGGGTACGTCTGGATAGATCAGCTCAGCTCTGGTGTCAGCTCGTCAGATGACATGCAGCAGCAGCAAAATGCCCAATTAGATGCCTACACCTCATGTTTCTGTACCATCAACAGAGTGAATCCCCCAGGGCAATCCAGAAACAAAAGTTAATTTAGTTGTCCAAACCTATGCGCGTTACTCTGTTCCAAAATCACTGTGGATCTGATGGTGCTGAGCATGGAGGAGCTCCAGGGACCTCACTGGCACCCCTCCAGTGGAGCCACTGACACCCAGTAACAGAATTCGTCCCTGAGGTTTTACTTTTGCTGTTTATGTTTCTTTTGTGCCCTAGAGAGCTCCTTTTTTGCATTCTACTCTGAGAGGAACAATTCTACCACATTGTGCTCCATCATCATCCAAAAGGAGGCTGAAGGCTTGTGAGACACAAGTGGCACAACGAGTTTTAAGAAAACAAGTAGCAATTCAGCGTGCTGGCAGAAAAGCTGAACTTCTCCTGTGTGGAAGATACAAAGAGATAAATGCCTTTACTAAACTCAAGAGTAGGGTGGTTTTTGCTCAATGTGTAACACAGGTGACAGGCTAGTAATCCTCAAAGAGCTATGAATCTTGAGGCAATGTCCAATGCATTCATCTTTTAATGTTTCTTTTTACATGCAATGCCCCCAAACTCTGCAGACAGGAAAAACTGCAGCCAATGGTAACATCTGAGAAGGGTGCGCTGCAGCTCTGCAGTGAAAACACACTTAGTCCCTGCCTTAGGTCTATCCTTGAGTGTGCTGCTCCGGCTGACAACACCGCTGATGAAACACTCCCACCAGCACTGAGAGCAACAGGTATCTGTGTACAAAGTGTGCTCTTTGCAGCTCCTTGGTGCCCGCTGCTTTTAGACCTCGATCGAGTTAAAAGCAAGCCGCACTCCCGCAGGCTGCACAAATGACTTGGAGCGTCGCAGGCTCGTCCTGCTCGCCGGCAGCTGCCAGCCCTTGCTGTATGACTTTATGGCACTTGGCTCTGTCATCAGCCTTAAAACAGAACAGACCTTGGCAACAAAGCCATCCTGCTGCCAGCCTACGGCACAGTCATTGCTCAAAAACAAATTAAACAGCAGGAAAAATATGTGAGGATGGACGGAGAAGGGATGAATAAACCACACTAGATTATGCAAATGAAAGAGCAGCTTTATATCCAGATCATTACATGTTGTTAATTACCAGCAACCAACCAGCCACCAGCTTGCTACTGATGATGCCAAGCCAAGGACGGGCAAAGGCTCAGATGCATAAGGACTCACCTGCAGCGTCGGTGAGGACTTCTGCATGTCACCCCAGCTAAGCACCCAGACTTGATCGTGGGACTTGTCGTAATGTAATTTGGTTGGCAACGGGTCAACATCCAAGGACTTAAAAAGAACCAGAGAGAGGTATTTACATGGTGACACAAATGTGCATGACAAATACTATGTTAGTTCACTGCAGACATTCCCATGCACTGCTGTTACACTTATTTGTGCTGCTTTGCCTTCAAATCATTTGGGGGATCACCAGCAGCAGAAAAATCTGGCTGCTCAGTGCCGTTTTCCAGCTAGACAGCACTCCATCTTATCCTGTTACTTATAGCCAGTACATCAGGGGCCAATTTCTGCTTGAATTACACCCACACCAGTTCATTTTTCCCAGCCCGCTTACAACCAAGGTCAGGCAGCGGCTCAGGAAGCGTAAGCCAAAAATTCATCCCAGCATTATTTTAGCACGCTAGCTGCAAGCCTGGCTGCAGATGCAGCCCTGAGACTACGGTACCCAACCCAGAAATGAGATTTTTCCTGCCAGTGAGGTTACAGAACAGCGAACAACAGTGTGACCCCATGGGTGAAAGCAACATGGGCCCAACTTTTTAGTGATGCCAGCAGATCCACTGGGCGAAGATCTACTTTCTTTTTTGTCCCACATCAAGTCTTTTGTCAGCAGGGAATAAAGAGTTCTCCTTGTAAGTACCTGTATGGCTTTCTGAGTCTGGATATCAATTATCATTACTCTATTCTGCTTAGGCTGTGTCACATAGATGTACTTGTCTCTGACATTGACAGCTGAAGCCCAGAGGCAGGACTGAGTGCCTTCACCTTCTGCTCTAGGACAGATCTCTTCCTGAGGGGGGGAAAAAGAAGAGGAGAAAAGGTTTAATTTCTACAAGTACAGGGGCTGAAGCGGTAAGAGAAGCTCAAGCCTCGAAAACCATAGGAAAAATTCCCGGGGGATTCCATCGGGATGATATTTTCCCCCTTTCTCTCCTGGAAAACATGAAATAATTATTTTATCAGGTACCACACTGCAGCCTAGCTCTACCCAGTGACATTTAAACAGCTGGACCTCCTGCAAACTCACACTGAATTTAAATAACCATACAGTCTATGGATCTGTCTTTTGAAGTACGCTGTGGTTCATCAAGATTTGCAGTGCTGTCAGCGTTTATTAGGAATAGAAGTATCACTCTGTGCTTTGAAAAAACAGATATTTACATTAATTGAATCACAGCTTTCTATTTTTCATAAAGTCTTCATCTTCGGCTCAGAAGAGAGTGCTCTAAGATACTTGTGCTCATGGAAACCGTGGCAAAACAATCAGGGTCCTGCAACTCCACTGCTCCAAAACAGAAACTTCCCCTGTTCAAAACAAATCAAATCCTGCTGCTTTGGACCAAATCCTGTTCATGGCTTCCTGATGCCCTGTTTTGTTTCTGATCCTCCACTCACACAGCCCTGCTCAAAACTGGTACTGGCTTTAGTGGGAGCTCACTGGTACCCCAGGTTTGAAGAGTCACACGTGATCTCATCAACGAGCCTTTGCACGTGGGTACTCTTCATCACTCCTCCTTCTGTCAAGTTGCTTTATTTGAAAGGGCATTTGTGTGGGACCAGGAAATGAGGGTAAAACTAAATGAACACATATATATTTCACTGAGCACAACTGTTGGTTTTAAATCTTTTCAGTACGACAGCTGGGTCACTTTTAATAATGGCACAACCTCCCTGAGGGGAAAGTGATTAGAGCAGCAGAACTTGTTCAGGGAAAGAGAAGGTACAGGAAAAAACAATGCCAACACCAGGTCTGTATCAGAGCAATGATCATGGATAAAAAGATTTCACCTGTAAGCAGCACAGCTCTGTCAGCTAGGTGCCTTGGTGGAGATCTCACGTAAGGCTTGAAGATACAAGACTCAACAGTGTGGCTGCATTTTCCTTTCTGGAGCTCCAGCCAGGCTGGGGATCTATGCTGCTGTAAGCTAAAAGATACTACAAAAGCCCAGCCGTGGGCTTCCAGCAGCCCTTCATGCACCCAAGCACCCAACCGTCTCCAAACTGCCCTCCTCATCCTCAGCCGTGCAACGGGGCTTGGGCTCTCACAGCACAGCATCCACCCAAACCAAAGGAGCAGGGAAAGGTCACTGGCCTTTCTGCTGCAGTGCTCAGCTGCAGCTGCTCTATCTGCTTTTGTGCCCTCTAATAGAAAATAAAGAAACCTTTGTTGTAGAAACCCTCTTAAAGTTGCAGGCTGGTGTCACTGTCTATGTGGCAGACACTCAAGATACTGAAATGGAAAAATGAGGAAGAAAAAGTCAATTCTCCCTCTACCAAGGGAAAGGGCCCTATGATATCTGCAGGAAGCCCTTAGAGGTCTCTCTGAAAGACAGCCAAGTAATGACGTTAAAAATCCCTTTTATGCCCACCACTGTGCTGACATTATTTCCTTAAGTGCCCTCTCTCCTTTGTTCTTTTCAAGCTGTTTCTCCAGAACCACCTCTTCAATACTTACAGCTCTTTGGAAAAGAAACACAAGATTTCTGTCTTTGAGTAGCAGCAGCTCAAGTGTGGCTTAATAATATTAAGCCCATTCTAAGGACCAGTCCTGGGGTGAGCACCAGTCTGGATTTCTACTAAGGTACATTAAAATCCAGTGGAAAAAAACCCAGTATAAACCACAAATGTATTGAGATGTACAAAATACTGAATAGAGACCTCACAGAAGGTGCTGACCACGGCAGAGAGCCCGGCCCAGCCTGCAGGACCAGGACAGCGATTCTCTCCTTTTACTCCTCCCGAAACTGAGAGCAAGGCTGAGCCCACCTCTTCAGAAGGGAGTCACGTTCCCAGCTTCCCCTTTAAAAAACCCCCACAACTAAATAATGGAGTGACTAGAAAAGCATTTCTGGGTGTATTTCAGCACCTATATTTTCTGAGAACTGATAGTTTCATGAACATATACATGGTGTACATTACCACGCAGGAGCACCTACACAGGTCGCTGAAAACAGTGGCCTCACAGGGCCTCCAGGCATGTGTTAGCCCACCTGCCATGTTGAGCTCGACTGTGACGAACCAGGGCTTGATGTTTACTGTCACCTGAACAATTCTGCCTTGTTGTTTCCTAAAGCAAGGGTTGGGTAAAGAACCCCAGACAGCAAACAGGGACGGCACAGGTCCCCGGTTCAGCAGCAGAAGGTGCAGAGGATCAGCACGGCACAAACCATCTTCCGTGCATTCTCACCCACCTCCCTGCTGTGGTTTAACCTGGGGAACTACTTCTAAAGAGCAGAAATATCCCACTGCTTTGGCTACAGAGCCAGCAGTGAGAGGGGCCAGCCAGCGGCAGGGACTGATGGGTGCAGCTCCCCGGTACCGACTCCTGTACTTCCCACAGCCCCGTGACAACTTTTGGGCATGGATATGTAAACCGTTCAAACAGGGCAAGTGACAGCCTCTGCCCACATTCGGATACGGTAACTAGTCAGATTCTCTGCAGTGCTCTCGGTAATCCTCCATGTCAGTCTCATAACTTACACGGTTCCCTTAATTTTCAAGAGGAGAAGATGACATCCTCAGGGATGCCGCGTGAAGCCCACCAAGCCCCAACACCACCCTGCCGAATGGCGCCTTCAGCAATAGTGACCTTTGAAGGGATTAGAAGTTTCCAGCTGCTGGGCGCAGCTGCCGGCTTCAGGACTTACATAACTTGTGAAAATCCTCTCTTCGGGCCTGATGTGTCTCCGGATTTCACACTCGTTTGGCTGAAGGACTGTGATCCCATCATCAGAAAAGACATAGAACATATTCCCAACACTCAGGCCTTGAAGGGGATAAAGCAAAAGGGGTAAGATTTTTTTTTGAGTATGTATCCGTAGCTGTCAGGATTCTTTTTAAGAGCTCTCCTTCCTCCCCCAACAAACAAGATCTGCCTTACATAAAAGTTGGTCATTTGGATGCAGTCGGTGCATTCACAAAATCAAATTTCATGTCACAACGAGGGCTTCAAGGAG
This sequence comes from Falco punctatus, assembly GCF_963210335.1. Classification (NCBI taxonomy): domain Eukaryota; kingdom Metazoa; phylum Chordata; class Aves; order Falconiformes; family Falconidae; genus Falco; species Falco punctatus. Next base: position 62,831,427 of record NC_137588.1, on the reverse strand, counting down.
TGAAGAGGTACAGACACATTCAAAAATGCATTGCCTTGGTGGCAGCGGCTGTACACAAGTACCTATGTTCCCATCTTGTGCACACGTACCACAGAGGGATTTCATTACAAGAAGCGTCTGTATTACATTGCTAACTCCCTCAGATTATGACTTTGGTTTTTCTATGATTTAATTAAAAATAGCTTGCTAATAATTTGAGAACTGAGAGAGAAGCTTTAGTTAAAATTAATGTGAAGGTTGTCCTGTTACAGGTAATGACTTCTTGTAACTGCTGCAAAATGGAAGTGCTTAACATCTATTCCAAGAAAGAAAATATATATATTTCTCTATTTTCTTAAGCTATCTGGATGAACTAGCTGCAGCCACCAAAACAAATACATTTTTGAAATCTTGCAAACTGTAATTCACAAATGTGGAGTAGTTTGGCATCGCAATAGCACTCATTTATCCAACTGGGGCATTCCAGGAGATTTGGAAAACTGGCTGTCTGTCATTGCTTTGCTGTTAGGAGATCATATTTTATCATTTCTGTCATGCAGAAATGCCTCAAAACACTTGACAATTTAGTTGTTCTTCAGCTACATGCAATTGCAGTGACAAGCATCTTTAAGAAACGTTCAGGATCTTTTCAAACACTCTAGTCAGAAAGATCCAAGCATCATTTCATCTTTTTCATCCCACCACCAATAAGTGTTTGCAATGACCACTGTCACCCCCAGTAATGTTGATAGCGTACTTATCTGCCAGTGATATGGTGATGTGATAATTTGTAATTTCTAATTAATTACATTTTATGCACGGAGAAATAAGGTTCTGGTTCTACAGATCTGAACACTGTTCAGCGTCACAGTTTCCTTGGTTGGCCCTGTGATGGCAGCTTTAAACACTGCTCACACCTAGAATTTCTCACATCTCTGAAGTGTTTGCAGGATTAAGGTCTAAATCATCATCAGAAAGCCTCACAGTGAAAACGTGTAATTTGGATAAACGTACTTTTGGACAATTTTGAAAAATGCATAGTATTTAGTAAGGCTAGAAGGGTTTTTTTTTTGGTGCTAAAAACCCCTCTTTTTGTGCCAAATAAGTAGCCTCAGAGTACAACACCTCAGCACGTGGTGTTTGCTGTACTGACAACGTTCACGTTGAGTCTCTCTAAACCATAGCACAGAAATACCCCAGTTAGGGCATCAGTGGGCACAGGAGCCGTGATCCTTAAATGTGATGCCACAGTGAGGGATCATGCACGAGGAAGAAAAGCTACCGAACTTCTATCGAGAACTAGGTTATCTTTAGGGAGTAAAGGCTAATGTTTTTGAGTATATTGTTGAAACATTTTATTTGGGCACTTCGGACCAAAATCTGCGCTCCCAGCATGCACACAACTCCCACCTGCTGTGGTGGGATTTGAGTGAATACATCCGAGGGCAGAACTTGACCCTGGCTGGAATGAGTGCACATATTTTCATGAGTAAAGGGTTTTAACCCTAGGAAGTGGAAACAGGCAGGCAACAAATTATGACCATTGTGAAAATGCTTATTATTATTTTCATGCACGATAGTAGTGTGACTTTGTCTGATGATCCTATTACAATGAGGGTGTGTTTCAGACCTAAGGCCTAATTAGTCACAGAAATACTTTGACAGTAATTTTGCCCCAGTAGGTTTAGAATTAGTGACTTTGCAAGTCATAACTTATTTTTACAGTAAAATGAGTAGAAGTTTTTTTGCTGATTGGTTAAAAATATGATTGAAATTACAAATTCCATTCAGGTACTTTCTTTTTAAAAAAGTTTACCAATTTATATCAAAATACTTTTTCAGAGAGTAATCTTCGCACTGTCTTTTTGGACAAAGCAGGTTTTTTACTAGACAAACTAGTGTTTTACTGTGACTTACAAAGCATTTGCCAAGTCTCATTGGGGTAAACATCTCTACACAATCTCACGGACATCGGTAAAACAGACCCCACTCCTGATCATCCTGCAACTCCTCGGTCTGGGGAATTATTTCAGTACCAAGGTGGGCAATAGAAAATTTTGCTCAGTTGTGTTATTTATACTAGTGAGGCAGGTACTAGATTGGGAACTGGGGGACTAATGAGAAGGGTTCCTCTTTTTCCTCTTTTTGACTGAAACCATTTCAGGTTGGATGACACGACTAGTTCAAAAACTAAAGGCTTTATAAAATGCAACAAACCTCACCTGTGTAACAAAACCCCTAAGCTAACAAAACCCCCATTAAGACTGGGGAGGGTCTCCTAAAATTAATAGTTCTTATTTGAACCGTTCCAGATAAAGTTGACTCTAACGTCTTTATTTTATGAAAACTTCAGGAGGACACCTGATGACAACAAGAGTTTTCTTTATTTCAGGAATACGGTCTCTATCTGAGTGTACGTTTGTGTTTCCCTCCTTTGAGATCAAAGAGCAAATTTGTCACTGTAGAATACTCTCCTCAGATCTGATACTTGAGCAATTTTCCTCAATTTAATCTAAATGCTTCCAAGTATTTTAGAACTTATATTTGGTGACAAAGAGGCTTTCAGCTTTTTAAGTGCATACATTCAGGTAACTGATGATTGCCTGCTGGCACTCTATGCTCCCTTTATCCAAGTATAAAGAAAGCAACATTCACTGCAGAAATAACACTGGCATGAAAACCAATCTCTGCCTTACATTTGGGCTCCTTGTAGTTTTCTCTAGACAGAATTTAAAACTAGTTTGTACACTGAGTAAATATTGCACGTGCTTCCAGTGCCAAGTTTAACCGGCCGGTCATGCTATGTGCACTCATTTCTCGAGGTTTTAATTGTGCATGGTCTGGAGAACAGACTGATAGACTGACTTTTAAAATGACCAACTACTTGTGTTTAAACTTCGACTCGCTGCAAAAGCTTGTTCTACACAATATTCTGTCTAGGCATTTTCCCAATAGCTTTAATTACTACAGACCTGGTGGGCACGAGGATGTGATCATTTTAAAGGAGCTCAAGTCTACCAATCCATTTGTTAATATTGCTACTTAAATATAAGTTTTCATTTTACTAGAACTGAAAGAATACATTAAAATGTAAAAACAAAAATATCATTCCTCTCTTCCAGCTTTCTCTGTGCCAAGATTTCACATGCTATTTCACATGCTAAAGTATGTTTGATGGATTCCTTGTCTAGAATGAATGTGCCGATCAAATACTACAGAACAACACAGGCAGGGGAATAAACCTGCTCTGAAGATACCAAATTGTTTAAGAACATCAATAGTAAATCTGCTTTTACTGCCTGTGTTTTCCCTGTACATTGCTCATACTTTTATTTAAAATGTGCAAGGTTGATACGCAGTAAGTCCATATTGTTTAGCAGAATTATAGTATGACTTTCTGCAACGAACTTCTTAGTTGTTCTTAAAATATTACTATACTTCTACATCTGGTAGGCTTATCCAGCTACCTCCTTTAAAGAGGAGCATAAGGGATGCAGTATATAAACAGCCATGCAGCATCATACAGATGATGCTGGACTGATTAGATGTGCTAGAGATTTCACTTTCAAGCAGAAGGGAAATAGCAATTCTCAGTGCCCGTAATGCCATTTACAGGAATATAAGCAGTAAAGAGACACTCTTCATTACCATGCACTTGTAGGTGGCATATCTGGGAATAAATGCTAGAGAGCTGTCTTAGGTGGCTGGCCATGCCTCAGGACCTCCAGCCAGCTGCGTTTGCTGCGTGCATGTGTCTGCAGCCAACAGTGGGACCACAGGTGTGCGTTGGGTGTTCGCATACCTGGCCGAGGTAGCACCGGTCACTGAGGTCTGGCACTTTGCTTCTGCCCCTAAACCCCTTTGGGGCAAGCCACAGCAACCCAGAATGCTCCAAGCTGAGGGTGTGAAGCACGACTAGTTTCTTGGATACCTGGAGGCACTACTTATGAAAGGGTCTTTGCACTCTCCAAAGGCAGCGTGAGTGTGCAGCCCTTCCCAGAGGAACAATAGGAGGGAGGGCTGCTAGCAGTGGGCAGGGGGACGTGGTCCAGAGCAGGCTGTAACTGCACCGAGACCTTTCCACAAGGCTGGCAGGACACCACAGTCCCAGCTTCCTCATACGCAACTGGCAGGTGTAAGAACTGGCTTATGCCTGGCCTTCAATCCAAGAACCTTCCTCCAGTGAGTGGAGACCCTGCACCCAGGAGCCATCCATGGATGCTCCCCATCCATGCCTCGGGCATTGTACCTACAGAGGCAGCTGGTTGAGCTGCTTGGGAGCTCCTCGGGCCTTTGCACGATGCATCTTACTGTGTGTTTTGAACATTATGACAGCACAAGCATGCACAAAATCTAATAAATTTTCATTTCAAGTGCCTCCATAGTATCCTTTGAGTCAACTAGCTGTTTAGGATGTGGTTTTTTTTTTTTCTAATTTGCCTTCCAAGATACACAGATGTTGACCTTGTGCAGGGCACACTATAAATTTGATCAAACTAGAGATCTTAACTGCCAATTAAAACAAGGAGAAATGGGACAACCTTTACCCTGCATCGACTTAAAGGATAGAGGGAAGCAAAACTTGTTGTGGTTTTTTTTTTTGCCTAACAGTCAAGAACACAATTTTTGTTGCTCACCTAGTAAACATCAATACATGCTACTGAGGAGGAAGAGCTTGAATGGCTTGCTTAAAAATGCAGCGTATTGAATTTGTGTCTTACTTGTTCAATTATGGTAATTTGGGAGCACTTCTGACACTTGCGAAATTGTTAATGCAGCTTGGGAATCTCAGGCTACTCACATCAGTGGTAGTTTATATAAAATTCACATTTTTATATATTTTACGGTCATCTATTATTTCATAGTGAGAAAATGTAAGAACTCATAGGTACTATTTGTACTACAAGAGTGACATCTCTTATTTGAATAGTTTAGCTTTAAATGTCTGGTCTGTACTTAATCTGGTAACTGTGAAAGTTGATAGAGTTAGTGGCAAGTCAGTGGAGAATGGCCCATCATGGAATTATTAACGCAGACAAGCACATTATCACTACGACAAAAGAACTTTACTGCAGTACCTTCCTCTCGCCACAGTATGTTTGCAACTGCAGCATCAGAAAATTGGGAACGCCAGAAAATAATCAGGAAAAGAAAAAAACAACAAAACAATGTCAAAATTTTCATTGTAGCAAGTAACTGAATTAACACTTATGTTTACGTGAACTGTTTCATTTGTGAAAACTTTGTAACATTCATTCAAATATAATATCAGGAAAGAGAGAGAGTTCTAAATACATCTGCTGCTTCTACAGACAATTCTGAAACTCTGAGATGGGAAAAATCCTCCCTGAAATGAAGTCAACTTTAGCCCGTGCAAAGATCAAAGTCTGACTAAAGAGAAGATGTCACCTTCCCGTGTAACTGGAGGTATGGTACTGGCTGCGATTTCTGTGCAGGTTCAGTAAGGAAACATGACATCTTTCAGAAGCCTGAGATGGGCAGTTACAGCAACAACACATTTTGCTGCAATTCTTCTTGGACTTTCATGCAACTACATTCTCTTTTAGGATTCAAATACCCTTTGAAAGTACATCTGCATTTGAATCTCTGTTTAAGATACATCCAATTATTTCTCAACATACTGTAATTTCCCTTGCTCAAGTATTCAAGGGAAACCTACCGACATTAACAAGAGTACATAAATCTATTTAATGAGGAATAGAATATATTTTCCAAATAATCGCCATGAGAGCACATATTTATGGTTAACTTCATTTCCAATTCTCGCTCTGTATTAACAGCCAGAAAAGTAGCAAAAATCCCGTTTGCACATGGCCTTTTAGTATCACCATAAAGCCAGGCAATCTCCCAAGCAGTTAGGACAACAGAATTAGGAAGGACCAGGCCCCTGGGAGCTTTTCCACTGGTGCAACTAATCACCTCCTTCATCAATTGTGTTTCAGGGACAGTGTGGTCAAGATAACACCGCACTCCTGTGGGAGACATGGAGCTAGGAGTGGCTGGGAGAATATTTGTCTTTGACGTGGAAGATGATATCACACCAAGGGAAACCCATTTTGCCAGTTAGTGAAGTAAATACAGGTAAAATAAATAATTAAATCAGAACATTTTTCAAGCATCTGAATATTTGAGAACTTTGACTTATAACTGGCTTTAAAAGAAGAAGCCTTGTACAGAAATCAATTAAATTTATTTTCTGAAGCCAACTAAATTTTGACAAAATATTAGGATTTTGGATTCTCTGATATCTAAAACTATTGCCAGTTTGTTACTTTAGTGAAGATGTCACCTGTTCCATGTACAGTACGCTTCTGGCACCCGAAAGGCACCATCGTCCTGGACGAGGAGATTTCACCTCCCCCATGTGATTCCTTCCCAAACCAGTATACAATCCTCTGATCAAAGCACAGGCAAAATTGTCATTACCTGACCAGTAAGAGCCCAACATACCACATGCAATGGACTGAACTATTAAGTTGCATGTATACCATTAAATTTAAACAATCTTTCAAGAAATAAATATATGGAAAATTAAGCTTACGGGTCTTTCTTGCCGAATCTTCTATGAAAAGCGAAGATATATCCTCATCCACTCCCACCTCATTTTTAGCAATGCAGGTATAGGCACCAGTGTCTTCATATCGAACACTACTGATATGAAGTTCACTTCCATTTGCTGTAAGAAAGACACCCATAAACAGTGTTCCTCACTGCTGCTAATTGCTTTTACTGCTTTAATTGCTTTCCATTGCTGCAGCCACGCGGCGATGGCTCAAGAGGGTGGTTTCAGCACACAGTGTTTCCCTGTACATAACTAGAAGTATTTGGGGCATTCTCACGAGAGCCGATGTTTTGCTTCATTCCATTAGCACATACACACTCCGCGCCAGGAATGACAATCCCAAGTGCAAACAATAAATTACATTTCATTTATTTCTTCTTGTTACAAAAAGAATGCTTTGGCCTTAGTAGAGAAAAACTAACTTCAATTTCGCAAACAGGTTTTCATCAGCTCCCCAAAACCCTGGGTTTGGAGGGGTCTCTCTACAGTCCCTCCTATCATTTAGCCTCCTGGAGTTGGATTGTCGCCTAAGACCCTTGCAGCTCTGGAGCTACGGCACCCAGCCGTCCTGCCAACACTGGTGGAGGGCTGCAATACACCACAGCCAGAGCAGGGGGTGGGGTGGGGAGGTTTGTAATATTTTTATGCAAAAAATTGCAAATAACTCTTTTTGCCTTTCATCGCATCTGTGGAACCCTCATTTGAACAAGGACCAACAGGAGTCAGGAGCCTGATTGTCTCTGCAGAGGTGGCTGTGAGGAGTGAACCACAGTCCGATTCTCAGCTGAATTGCACCCAGCATAGTGCTTTTACCTGAACAAATAATTTAATGCATTTCTCTTCTGATTTGCACACAAATCAGAAGCCGTACACGAGAGACGAGGCAGTGGAGAACCAGGCACGCTGCCTTTTAACCGAGCGCTGTTACCACTTACAACAATCAATACTGTATTTCCTGAGAAATTCACAGGAGAAAAAGATAAAAGGAAAGAACAGGGGTTTTGTAACACAATTTCCAAAGAACTGTGGCTTAGCAAAAGTACAAGAACTTCTAGTTTAAAGGGCAAAATAATCCTCCTTAATCCCCGTCTACAATACTTTAATTAATCAAAATGCTGTTCTTACCTAGAAGCGTTAGTTGTTTGGATAGTTTTGGCATGATATCAACGCCGTTCTTTAGCCAGGTAATTCGGGGATTAGGGATGCCTTCGGCGTGACATCTGAGGCTTGCCGACACGCCGGGCTCCTGCGCCTGCGTTTCAGGGTAGACGCGAATCACTGGTGGCACTGTGGGGAACAAGGAATCAGTGACGTTAAGCTCACCCTCCCGGTGCCAGCCCTCATCGGTGGCTCCAGAGCCGCTGCCTTCACACGGCGCCGTGGGAGAGGTCTGGGCCGCGAACTGGGCAGGTTGGCGACATCCCAGCCTCCAGTGCAAGCTACAGGACTTCTCTCCAGCTCCGCGACAGGGGCAGAAAATAGAACATAATAATAGAAAAGGGTAAACTAATAAACCAATGCCAGGGAGCAACCTCAATATCTGATGTTGTATTTCGATAGTTCTTGCTTTCTTTCATTAAGTGACTGACTGAATGTAAGTAAAGTTGGATTAAAACCTAAGGTGGATCCTCAGATAGATAAAAAACTAAAGTATAAAACCCAAACCTTCACTGAATCTAGTAAGGAAGGAATCTGAGTTCTTGCCTATTAGAAGTAGCACATTATTCAATATTTTAATTAAATATCCATCAGGAAATAGGCTGCGCATCCACTACTTGTTATTCTGAACAGATTAAGGGTTTATCAACTTACCTATTTTTTTTTTTTTCTGAGAGGCTTTCAAAACATGATTTACATTGTTTCAGGAAGGCCCCTCCGAACTATTTGATACACTCAATTAACAGAACTCCTAATTATATTACAATTTCAGACAAGTTCATTGATTTTCAATCATGTTGCCTTCATTGCTCAAATCAACAAGGCTTAAGATCACCTATTAACTATTTCTTAACTACTCGCTCACTTTAAAGAGCATCTGTGGTACTGCAGGATCAGTGAGACCCTTCTCCCTCTCACCTCAAGGGATGTACGGAAAGGAGACATGAGGCTGTGCTGTATCACTAGTGGAGGATTAAGGAAAATTTGTGTTTTTTTTTTTAAAAAAGAAATGAGTTAATAACAGACTTCTACTGGAAACCACTGGCTTAAGGTACCTAACTTGCTGCTGTGTTTTTATGAAGTCCAGCATTAGGCTCCTGGACTGGCAAAATCACATTGTCCTAACAGCTGCTTTAGAATAAGATGAAATCTGTGTCTGCAGCTTGCTATGTGTCTACATACCCATATGGAGATACTTTAAATTACATTCACTAGCATACATTTTCCATCTTTCTATTTTTTTTATGGGCCTTACCAGAGAGATGCATTTTACTTCTGCCTTACCTACCAGCTGCCAAGTGTTAACCAGAGCCGAGTCGTCAGCTTGGAAGGAAATCAGCCACCACAGAAAGCCCTCAAGTCTACTTGTGTTTTATAGCTTTAAAAGTGAGAGATTGTTCAAGTGTAATCTGAGAGGAAACACCTAGGGGCAACTGAAGAGACAAAAAAATGAGGACTTCTAGGAAAGGAATGGCTTCAAACTCCAGGTCTGCACTGGATGTGTGGGCTTACTCCCTCCTCTATTTCCTTAACTCCAGAAGGAGCGGTGAGATGCAGAGCAGTGAGTAAAACACCATCCCAGAGCTTTTTAATCAGGAGGTTACCAAAAAGACAAGGTTTGGTTTATTAAATCGAGTTTTCAAATCTCAAATAAAAGCATTTACCAGCTTTTTACCTCCTCCTCCTCCCATTACTGTCAGGGTTGCAGCTCCTCCCGACTCCGGGAGGTGCCAGATCAAGCGCCCTGCTTTTGGAAACGGCTGGCGGCTGTCAGAGCTATCCCCCCCTTATTTAAGAGAGTGCCCAGTCAATTCCTGGGAGTAACAGAGTCAGGAGCTTCTCGTTCTGTCTGTGCCTTGGAAAATTAATTTAAATTTCTCTGAGTCAATGTCTCCAGGCATGATAGGATAAAGACAGTAATTTTCGTTCACTTCGACAGAATTTTATGAAGGTCCTGCACTCAGTGTTTGTCTTGCCTATGATTTGCGTGCTACTAGTAACATTTTTAGAACAAAATGATTTAGGAACTGAGGTCCACTGAAAGCCTACATGATTTACTCAGACTCATAGATGAGAGATGGCTTGTCTCCTACACATGCATAGGAAAAAACTTGTAATATCCAAGGAATTTAGATGTCCGAACTTGCGTGAAGTCAAGTGACAGTTAATACTTCATGTCCTCAGGTACCTCCCTAACTCTCCAGATGGCACAACCTGCCTCTTCCAGTTCACAAGCAATGCTGAGCCGCTCTGCCCGGGGGTTTGCTGCCCCAGCCTCTGTCAGACAGACTTGCATGCCCACGCTTGCAGCCAGCCAGCAGAAAATCAGCTCCGGAGCAAAGCCCGCAAGGTCCCATGCCCCGTGCAGAGCTCTGCTCCTGCCAGGATACGGCCACCTGCCTGTCTCCAGGCGAGATGAAGCTCTGCCCAGCTGGGCTCAAGCCCTTCTCTAACATCTCCCAAATGAAAGGCACCCGAGCAATTTTAATTCAAGCCTAGTGTTGTTTTCTCACCCACCAGCCCTTAAAGCAGACAAAGCCCATCCCAGACATCACCTGTTTAATGCTCTCAAAACCAGCACTGGCTTGTATTTTTTTTACAATGCTTTGCTTTAGGCTTTCCTCCTCATATGAGCACTCGTGTAAGCACTCCCAATGACTGCCACCACGATCATGCTCCCTAGAAACTGGGCACTCCTTTGCAAAGCAGAGTTTACTTGCATCTCTCAGTTTTTTGCCTCACACCGTGTTAGTCTGCATGTAAGTAATCCACATTATTTTACCTGCAGAGCTAAAAACAAAACAGATTTATACTGCAGGAGGTAGCTCAGGGGTCCTAGACACTGAATCAATATTCAGCATGAAAATTAGCTTAACTTAAAATTATAGCAAGATGTCTTTTCACGAGTGATTAATAAGGGGTTTTTTTTGCCTGTTTCCACCTACAAAAACGCGTTGCACCTTCATTCCCACTCTCTTACAATTTTCCTGCTCCCTCTATTTTTAAACTTTTTATTTCTTCTCCCTTGTCTTACATAATTCATTGCACAGTTAAATTATTGTACACAACTGCCTTGTGATAACAGCAAACTGCAGAATGCATTGTTATTGTCCTTGCTACAAATTAATACATTCCAAGTAAGCACATTTTACTTTCCACTTGCAAAGATTTCAGCTCCAGATTTTGGAATATATGGATTATCCTTTGCTGTTTCCCTTGGTGAATATATATCATTGCTAACCATTACTGTGTCTGCAGCCAAGGGCAATATAAAATGTTATTATCTTAAGCAAAAGAGGAAAAAAGAAGCATTCAAACAAGTATGAGATTGGGTAGATTGCCTACTACTCCATACTGAGTAGCACCTTACCCGTGAGCAGACCAATTCATTACAATAAAACAGCTCAGGTGATAAAGGCACACGACGAGCACAGATGGCAGTATCAAGCCCCAAAGACATACACTGTAGCTATAGAACCTATATACTCCAGGGCTTAGTAATAATTAATAGATTAATCATTTACTTGAGAAGTTTTAATCTTTCCATTTATATTTTGAAAGGAGTTTGCAGCGTTATATGTTTTGTTTTGAAAAGCCACATTAAGAAAACTTTCGTGTTTCAAACATCTCTCTGTTACTGGAAAATTTGTCCTACTGGACCCTTATAATTGGGCTGAGGATTGAATGGCTTTTTAAAACTGTTTTCAAGGAATACAATATTCTGATTTATGCTGATGTTTTCCAAAGCGCAAGACCACAGAAAATGATGCCCCACACTCAGCAGTCTCTTGATTTGCAAACTATCAATTTTCATAGTTGATTACAATTTTATGAGATTCTTTATCCTCAGCAACTATTTTTCCTCTTGAAAGTGATAAATTGCTTTTCCTCCCTACAGTTAGTGTATGCTGTACACACTTCCCAAGCAATATCCATACGTAGGAGAGAACATAATTTTCCCACTGTTCTTGGCTTCTCCTGATCAAAGATACCAGCATGCAAGATAAATATCTCATTGTTAAACTTTGTGCTGCCTTTCAGCACATCCTTTTCTTCAGAAGACATTAAGGGCCAGCTGTATAAATACACTGACGCATTCTACCACTGCTGTCAACCCTAAGATGGATGAGCTCAACCCAAACCTACCACATCAACTGTCGCACGCAGGATGCATTTCACGTGTGTGCGCTATGCTTCTTGCCCAGAAGACGTGAGCCAGCGGTTCAGGGCATTCATCTGGTGGTCTCCCCGTTTTCTGTGTAACAGGATTCTCATTTCTGCTTGTCAACACAAGCATCTGGATCTGCCCGTGGTGTTCGTGCTATCCTGAACCAGCCAATGCAAGGGGAAGCACTGCATGGTGTTCAGCAGTCGAGCAAAACCAGCCCTCTTCCCTTTCAGAAAGGCTGCTTGGGAGAGGATCTTTAGGCCAAAAAATCCGTAAGTGCGCAATGCCCGGTGCTGAGTCATCCAGCGCGGAGCTGCTGCGGGCAATGCAGACACTGACCGGCCCCGGCACGGTGCTGCACACCCGCAGCTGGGCTGGTGGCACCGGTACAGCCACGAGCATCAGCCAGGACCCCGTCTGCCAGCAGGAACGTGACCGTGATGAATTCCCTTCCCTTGGACAAGAGAAGGAACAGCCACGACAATAACACTGGGATGAAAGAGAGGGTTTCTATGGGTAAACTTTTGATAAATTTGAATAGTCTATATTCAAGTAGAGTTCCGAATCCCAGAAACTTTTCATTTTGTTTAAACTGGGCTCCAAGTTTTCTATTTAACCTTGTATTTCCTGGCACATATAACTCGAATCAGATTCTTTTAAGGAGAAAAAGGCTATAAAAGGAAAATATTTTGTAAGCTGGACTGATGGGCCTCAGTGGGAACAGTACCCAGGTGGTACAAAAAGGATCAAAGGACACTGGAAGAGTTACTGCAGCTTTGGAAACACTGAATTAACTGAAACACAGTCTAAAAATTGGGACCTGCCTGTACAGAGAGACAGTGAGCTTGGGAAGGGTTAGGGATAAACCCAGATGGTTCTTCCTTCCCAACAGAGAAACATGGAGTTTTCTCTATTAAAAAGAAAAAAAAAATCTTATCGTTTTCATAGAATTAAAAAAAAACCCGTGTTTTTGATGTTAAAAGTGTATCAGTCCCTCCCTGGAGGAGACAGGCAAGCGGATACACCCGAGTTCTGGCTGACTTGGTTCTGTCACATTCTCTTACCATTTTAGTCCAATACAGAAAAGCAAGAAAAACCCTCCTGTGCTGAAGATGGAGTTTTTAGTTTGATACAGACAGACAGAGACAATCCCCAGTGCAGAACAGAGCCCATCAACTATACTTAGATACTCGGCATCTTCACTCACTTCAGCTTGGCTCAGTTTCTTCCCTCTACTCCTGTCAAGAGCAATTCCTCAATTTCTCCTGCAAGTTATTAAAACCCATCAAGGATTTCCTGCGCAGGGCTCTGCCCTAGGACCCTCCCTGTCCCGTCCCCGTCCCCCCCCCTGCACCTGAAGGCAGGCAACACTGTCCTGCCATTGGTGCTGTCACCCCAACATCAGTTGCTGGAGGAAGCCACAACACGGGTAGAAAAAAGGAGAGAACTTGGTAATACGGGCAGCCAGCCGGCCCCATCAAGAATTGCAAACACCTGGTTTTGCAAAGCCTAATGGCCCATGTGGGGATATCAGGTGCCTCAAGACAAAGACTTCTAGACCCTGTGGTGTTTTCTAGCAAGCCTGGGTTGACACCAGAATGCATGGCATTTTTTGCAGTATTTAGTGACAATACAGCAACATTAAAAAGCCAACATGGGTAGCAGGTTTTTTGGTATCACAATGTTCTCTCCTACTAGTAAGAAAAAACACAAGCAGCTGTGGTGTGGAACTTCCATTTACAAAGAAAATGGGATCTTTCAAGAACAAGTTAAATCTAAGTGGCAGGCATGAGTATGAAACGTATCAACCCCTCCCCACACTCCATCTAGCTTTCCTCTTATTCTGATTTTAGTTTCAAAGCCTTTGGGCCTTATATTCTCAGTGATGATAAAGTCTACATTGTTGTCTGCCAACTAAACTCCATTCAGGCCTCATAATATATCACATAATATACACGGGATTAAGTTGTTAGCTTGCTTTTCTTTCAACTGTCGTTCATCAAACAAATAGCGCTTTGAGGAAGGAAACCTATTTTCCCAGCTGCAGCGTGCACAATCTAGTTATCCACATTGCTGAGATTTTACATTTTACTATCTCAAAAGATGACAAATTATTATGTAGAAACATTAAGTCAGTTTTCATTCAAATCAATTGGATGCTTCATGCTTTCCTCCAGGTACTTGCTGTGGGTAGGGAGCACTTACACACGTCCAGAAGACTTGAACTGCAGTCAAAGAAGCCCCACATCCACCGTGGCACTTCTTAAAGTGCCTAAATATTCTTTTTTTACTGTTTCTCTTCGTGTCAGCCTCTGTCTATTAACCTGTATGTAGCTATCTGCTCTTACCAGCTGAAAGATCTCCCCTTTGTAGAGGTCTGCGCACATCTAGAGAAAGAACTACATATTCATTTTGCTTATAATGTATCCCCTGTAACGAAGTTTCTGAATTTTTCTGAATTTCACAGAGTATGTCAAAATCTACCCATAGCGTGCAAGGGGTTCCCCCGTCTCCTCTTCTGGAGATACTGCCAGTCATATTAGCACATGTATGTGTGGGTTTGAAGTTGGACATCGATCCTGCTGCTGGGGAGGTGGACACTCTGCGGGCTGGCCCCTTGATGAAATGCTGGTTTAAGCCAATAGAATTTTAAATAACTGTGACTGACTGAGTTTGAGGTCAGAAGAAAGTTAGCAAATACCTGAACGTAAGTTCCACCAAGCACAAACGTGGTCCGGGGGACAGAGGGGAATGAGAATGCTGAAATATGACCCGTGCGGTTCTCTCACCCCTAAAATGGTTCGCCCTCATTTTGCAACCCAGCGGGCCACATCTTTAGCCCATGTAAACAGCCCCCAACAAACCAAGGTAACTACAACCAGGTAGTCATCTGATAGATAGCTGGGAGTTAGACAGCTAGTTTTGGAAACACTGTGCTGTATTTATTTAAATAATCTGTTGCATGAAATAGCCCAGAATATTTTCTGGAAGAAGAAATTAGTGAAGCAACACTTCTGTTGACAAAAGTAGTAATTAGTCCAAGAGATGCTTTGAAATGCTGCTCTTAACTCTACGGAAACGTTACTGACAGCGTGTTCTACAGCTAGGATACCTGCTGAAGCACAGGGAATTATACACGTCCCCCCCTTGGTACCTTTCTTTTTGATTGCCTGTGTGATACAGCACGAGTGAGCAAACCCCGAGCTGCATTCGCGCTCACACACAGACAACTTGGTGCGTGGCTTTTCATGTCTCTGTGCGAATGAGATTAACACGCAACTTGGCTTACAGGAATGTTCTCATGGATTGTCATATATGCCATTTACTAACCATTCACCTGAAGGATGTGGGTCTGATACAGCTCTTCATAGCCGTAGGCATGACAGGTGTAATTGCCCATGTGAATAGTTGTTACCTTGGTGATGTAGAGGGAATCATCTTCTCCAAAATCCTGTACGGAACAAAAGACAGGAAAGGTGCCTTATTATTTAGTAAAAATATTTTAAACACCACATGGAGGGAGACTACCTGTTCAGTGGTTTTGATAGCATCGCAGCTTGGGAACACAACTTGCCTTGAACAGTAAGTTTTAAAGTTCATAAATCAACATGCAGGGAGAAAATGAGCAGCAATTTAAGAGTGAGGCGAAGTAACTCATCTGAGAACATGAACTTTTGTGCTGGTTGCTAACAAGGCGCTCTTTGCACATAAAAAAGACAGCAATCTCCAGCTGTTTTATTTATGGCGGAATTTAATATCTACCCGTTAACCTCAGCTGCATAAAACGCTAAGTTCTGGGTGGGTTAAGGTTTCCTTTATCCATGCCAGTTCTTAGAAAATGCACTGTAACCTTGAGACTCGATGAGGAAGAACTGAAACTGTTTCTCACTTATCTCAGACAATATCCTAGGCAGGAGACAAGGAAGAACACAAGCATTTTCTCAAACAAACTTAGTTTGATCTGCAACTGCTTGACAAGTATCCTCCTTTATCCCCTCCATCTTCCTAGATCTGCTCTTGTATTACTTTAATTTTTGATTATAGATTGGGAGAATATGAGTTAGTCGAGAGGTTTTGGCGTTTGAACGTGTTGTTCAAGCGCCCTGCCTAGGAATTTATTTCAAATTATAGTTAACAGAACCACAACGCTGATGGGTATACAAAGCAGCTTCTCTTGTTACACCATTAATGTTCAGATTTCTGCAGCTCCAGAACGTTTGCACTTCTATGCAAACCCAGAAGGATACATTTGAAAAACAGTTCACGAGCTGTTCATGAGCTTAAAGAATGATATTTTTTAATTAGTTCTTCGTGTGAAGCATGCTAAACTCTTTGCTGAATTACACTGCAGAAATGTGGTAAAATTCAACTTAGAATCAGGATGGCACAAACCCAGTACAACAGGGTGAGTGTTGAAGAGTGGTTTTGCTCTGGAAAACTCAAGGACCTTTTTTTTTTTTTTCCAAGTTTCCAATGTGTAGGTGGAAAGCCAGCCTGCAGCCAGGGGTGCAGGGGAAAGCCCCGACCCAAAGCCGTGTCTCTGCCACCCCTGTCCGGCACGGCCACGAGGAGCAGAAGGGAAGCGCAGCACCGCAGTGCGGCGAGGGGGGCAAACCTCACAGCCAGGGTCTTCCAGCACAACTCCATCGAACCTACCAGGGTGGACGGCAGAAAAAATGAATGCAAATGTGCTGTGCGGGCTGAGAGTCACGAATTTGGGTCCCAGTCTCTTTGTGGTGGAGAAAGGGAATCTATGCACAGAGGTGCTGACACCGCTCCCTTTCCCTGCTGTGCCCGTGGCAGGTCCAATGCTACAGGGAATCATCCTCATCCATGCTCTTGCTGCCACCCCCTGCCAGGCGCTCAGAAATTATGAGCGAGAGTTGTTTGATCATTGACCAAAACCATCTGGGGCTCCTTATATTTCGTATTTCCTGCCTCTTCAGGGTGCATCTGCTTTACAGTTCGAAGCCTTCCTTTCCAGCCAGGACACTTGGAACATTTTTTGAAGGAAGCTGCGATTCTGAGGCAGACTTGCAATGCCAGCTGGCACCCATAAAAAATAATAAAAAAATACAAGGTAGCCCATCTCTTGCAGTATGGGATTGATCTGGCATTATTTTGCTGGCTCCTGAATCTTCTCCAGTAACTTCTGTCTGGCACCAGAGAGATGCCTTCATGCCTTTCCCCTCCGTGGCTCAGTGGCAGGCCAGCACTGGCAGGGAGGAAGAAAGGTTTGGGAACTTGCCTAGTTTTGAGACGTGTTACAAGGCAGATTGAAGCGAGCACCCAGCAATACAGTTTACAAGCAGGGCAGCAACCCTCCCCAAAGCACAGACCTTAACCGGAGAGGGCACAGAGATAACCACCCTGGCTGTGCTATGTGCTGCCCCAGTGCATGAGCAATTATAAAGAATAAGAGTAAACCCACAGATGACCCTGACATTCGTTATTCTATAAGCCAAAGCATCTCAGATATTACTGCCACCCTGGGTATCAGGCAGATTTAGCATCTACACTATGGGATAAGCTGGTTAAGCTGCCCAATACATTATTACAAATACCCACTCAAAAATTCCCATTTTGAGCTTTTGCCTGTTTTCTGGTCAGCTAGATCTTTCCTGCCAGAAAGCAAAGATGCATGAGCAACTGCAAATAGAAAAGATATCAGCCCTGTTCAAATGATATTTGCATGTGATAGAGAAAGTGGTTGCATAGAGGGAACTTAATAACAGTTTTAAAAAGTTAATCCCAAAGTAACTCAAATTGAGTTTAGATCAATAAAAGCAGGATAGGTACTTTTATGGAATGATTTATACGGAGTTGTGGAAAAACAGGACAATAAAATCTTCTCTGTTTTAAGTATGTTGCTTCCTTTAAGATATCTCAGAAAAATATTATGAATGCTTGGTTTGTGCTCTATAATTGTCTTTTTATGGACGATCTGTTTTTTCCAATACATATAAATGTATTAATACAAGTAAAGACCCTTTGAAAAACAAACTGATGCAAGATTATAGTATTATTCTCTTTCTCTCCAAATGCATTTTTCTTGTAAAAAGAAGCTTATATTGGTAAAAGCATGGTTTATGACTTTAAAAAACTATTGTCTGACTTTTAGCACTTAAAGAAGGTTATCAAAGATGATTTAGCTTAACACCATATCACTTATGTCAGGCATAGGGAAATTATCTGCCCTGTGTTAGAACTTGTGCACACACAGTAAATTCACATAAGACTACAACATTGTTAAGAATGACCAGTATTAGATGTGGGAAGGAAAAAGCGATTATGAAATTTAGGTTCAATACTGAACCTTTTGTTGCTACAAAAAAAAATAAATACTGAATTCTCTAGCAAATTAATGACTCGGCGTGTTTATTGCAGCTCATGGTTTCTCCTTGAGTTTCCCTGTGGATATAATTAGTACATTAGGATTTCACAGTTACGTTTTATATATATGCATACATTCTTATGCACAAGCACTTTCTGTGTGTATTTCATGAGGGTATATTTGGAAGCGCTGTAAAAACCCAAGCCCTAGAGCATTAGGAAATGGTGAGTCTTTGATTGCTTAATAGCTTCTAACGCTACATCTTACACCCCTCCCGGCCAGGAGCCCTGCTGCGCAGTGGGCTGACCCCGCACTCGGGGGCTCTTTCCCACCCCCCTCTGTGCTGCTCCACCTTTGGCAGCTCTTAGGGGGCTGCTCAGGTGCATCTCTTGCCGCTGCCACTGCACTAACCGGTCAGTGAGCATGGGCAGTGTGTTTAGCTGCTGGTTGGGTTTGCTGGGAAGTGGTCCTCGGCAGGGTCTAACACCGCAGTGCTGCACACAACTTTATCAAGCTGAGAGGGAACTGCAGGGCAACGAGGACTTCTTGCCTCTCAAAAGCGTGCATCAGGCAAGTGGGAACTCTTTGAACAAAAGTTCTCAGAACCTGTTCAGCACAAAACATTTCTAGAGGCTCAGGGTCTGAGCTCCATCCCCCCATCCAAACACGCCCACATAAGCTTGCTGGGAGAACTGGCCGGGGGGAGGATGGGGTGGGGAGAGGGGATGGGAAGAATTCACACTGGAAAAAGGCAGAGGAAACATTTCACAGAACCATAGAATTGTTTAGGTTGTAAAAGACCTTTAAGATCAGTAAGTCCAACCATTAACCCAGCACCGCCAAGCCCACCACAAAACCATGGCCCTAAGTGCCACATCTACGTGCCTTTTAAATATCCCCAGGGATGGTGACCCCACCGCCTGCCCGGGCAGCCTGTGCCACTGCTTGGTAATGCTTTTGGTGAGGAATTTTTTTCTGCTCTCCCATCTAAACCTTCACTGGTGCAACCTGAGGCCATTTCCTCTTGTGCTGTTGCTTGTGATCTGGAAGAGAGACTGACCCCCACCTCACCACAACCTCCTGTCACGCAGTTGTAGGGAGCAAGAAGGTCCCCCTGAGCCTCCTTTTCTCCAGGCTGAGCACCCCTAGTCCCCTCAGCCGCCCCTCACAGGACCTGTGCTCCAGCCCCTTCCCCAGCCCTGCTGTCTTGCACATCCTTTGACGTTTTTCAGAGGCTTTTACTTGCAAAACCATGTTTCCAAGCCACTCTGAGCCTTGAAGCCGTCAGAGGGAACCATAAACATCCATAAAATGGACTTAACTTAATTCTCTCACCCTAAAATGATCCCAATTTTAAAGCAGAGGATCCCAGGGCTGCCCAGGAGTCTCCATGCGTGCTGCCCACCCCTCAGGAGCTGGGACTGCCCTGCTCCTCCCCCCAGCAATGCCCAACGGTGACCCCGACAACTATCATCCCATGAAAAACAACAGGCAACCAGGAGAAAGGCAAAGAAGTAACACCTGAGACATGGGTTTCCTCATTGACCACCCAAGGTGAATTTTCTTGTGAAGAGGAAGAAACAGGAATGATGAAAATAGAGGCAGAAACCATTCTACCCGCCCAAACTGATAAGCCTTGCATCAAAGTGGCCAGATGAGGATAAGGTGTTCATCACCTCTATTTTATGAGTTTCATGATAAAATGATGCTACGCGTTCTGGCTAAAAAATAATAATGCAGCAAGCTATGCTTATAATTTCTCATAATTGATAAGGTCGACTACTGGCAGATGATAAACTGCCTTCTCCAGCAGTTTGTTTCACGTTTTCTCTCCCTTTTCTGAATAAAAAGTTCTCTACCCTTCATGAGCTTCTTTTATGTCTTGCAGTTACCCTTCAAATAAACAACTGATTAAGTGACCTCAGAATATGTTTTAACTTTTCAAGATTAAAAAAATGCAAGACCGTGCATTTTAGATTGGTAACAGCTCGGTTATCCCAAAAAAAAAAAAAAAAAAAGTTGCTACTGCATCCAGTCAATTTCAAAAAATAACAAAAAAGATCCTAGAAAATGGATATGTACTTTTTTTTTTTTAATTATTATTGTATTTCCTTTCCATCACTACTGATTACTCAAGACATCAGTCTCTCCAAACAGAAGATTTTTCATATTTATTTATCCCATTCCTCCCTTACTAATGCGTTCCCTGGTCAAGCAATCTGCCGCGGCTTGGAGACACTGTGCTTAGAAATGTGTAAAACATTGCATATTGCTTGTAAATCTCGTTCACGTTCTGCCTCAAGTGAAATCCAATATGTGATTGTAATGTCACAAATCTCCGGCTCTGACACCCGGGAACACAGCCGGTGGAGGGGACCCACCCCGGGCTGCTGTGCTGGCGGCGATGCCGGGGGTACGGGGCGATGCCGGGGGTACGGGGAGATGCCGGGGGTACGGGGCGATGCCTGCTCGTCTTATTTGCCCATTTCAGGTGCTTTACCATGAAGCTTTCTAACACATCCTGAGGTTGTTCCAACCCAGAATTGAAACATTTAAAACTCTTTTGGCAAAGTCTCTTGTTTTCCAGGAATTTTCAATTAGCATAGAGTAGGTTCAGCCTTATTAATTTTCAGGATAACTTTCAGTTACCTGAGAAAAAAAGATACTTGCCTGATCACTATAAATAGGAAGAAGGAACAGAAACCCAAGTCCCAGTGACACAAACCCAGACGATCTCCCCCGCTCTCGGCAAGCGCTGGCACAGGTCACGCCGCAGCTTGGCATCACAGGGTACACACCGCGCGGGCGGCTGCTCTGCCCAGCCCCTGCGGTTTTAAACCCAAACAGTGATTTTAAACCACTCCAGTGAGATAATGACTGCTCCTAACAGACACTGGGGGTGGGTCCCCAAGACAGCCGGTACCCCCTCACCAGTTTAAGAGTGTTCATAGCAGAAATAACGACAGAGGGAATGGAGTTCCCCGAGTGGTTTCTTCTTAGGAGAATCCCACCGGTAGCTGGGATTTCTTTCTAAATAAGAAAGGGGTTTTTTTTAAGATTATTTTTTTTCTTTCACTTCACTTTTAAACCCTTCCCTTCCAGCCCTTTCCACCAAGCCCAGGGGAGCTGGGAGCCTTCCCCCTGTGGCATCAGTGCCTACCGACAAAACCAGTCACAGCACTGGGGGGCTAGCTGGTGTCACTGGTTTTCCACTAGACAAACATCAGCACGATTTCACAATAACTAGCACACCAACGAAAATGTATTAACTAGTTCACGTTAAAAAAAGCTTGCCTGATCAGAGTCCTGGAAATCTCTCTCTGATAATGTTTACAGAAGTTTAAAACAAAATGTACCCAAGCGTTTAATGAGACTGTTATTATGCAAAATCTACAACAATGGCTATCATTTTGAAAATTATTTCTCCTCACTAATCAAATGTCTCTGATCTTTTTTACAATAGATTCATGAGGGATTCATATAAAAATAATAAAAACTAAATTAGTCATGGGCTCTTAAATCACTTTCTTTGGTGCTTTTAATAATTCATTTGCAGAGACAAGCTGAGAACTTATGCTTCATTAATATTATTTGTTCTTGGTTTTACACATGCTATCACTTTAGTAATTTACATGGAGAAAAATTCAGCCTTAAGCAAATGCCAGAAAACTATTGCAAACACTGCCTGATGGGGTGTTAATTTATCTTTTCTTGTTTTTCTGCTCAAAGAATTCAGCACAACATAAGACTTTGCTGGTAAGCCAAAAAAGTTTTTGGCTTGAACATATGGAAATAAACTTTTTAGATAGTTGTGCAATTATTACAATAGGTAAAAATGGATGGCTTTTATACACTGAGAAACTCAAGAGACAATACAGTGAGGAAAATCAATGGTAGGTCTTCTTGCTGGAGCTATTAGAAGGGAGGAATTAGCATACCAGGGATTTAGTGAAATGCTTCTGTTAGTTGGATCTACTAGACATTTCAGAGAAATGCAAAGACCATGACTGAACAGGTAAGTACCAATCTTGGGAGGAAACTGTATTCATAAACTCCAACTTTCTCCCTACAGTGGAGAGGCAGATAACTGGAATTCATGGATTTTGGTCTGTAATTCAATTATCAGTTGCAAGAGTCAGAACAGCTACAGGAGAGTACAACTGATTTCAGAGTCTAATTCATCTCACTCTCAATTTTTTCCTAATGCATTTTTTTAAGCGTGCCATTCTAGGCGCCTTAATACTTCACAGCAGATGGGCGCACTCCTTTCCTCTTGCTCATTTGTACAAGATTCAGGCTGCATTCGTAGTCCTGCTTTTCTGCTGTAACATCCAGACGGAGTACCGCAATTCATCTATAGGAGATTTACACCTAATTTCAGGTTTCTTAAAGATTTCACAGGGTAGTGCTCTATGGATCTCAAAACATCCAAGCAAACCAAAACCACCCCAGAGTAACATCTGCCTCACCCCAAATGGGCTGTTTAGGAAGGCGAAGCCTTACACTCCACCGGCTATTTAGGACCAGGTGAACAACTCTATTGTCTCCATGAAGGCATTTCTGCATTTGCAATAATTACCTACAAACTTTGGTCTGTGACCCAAAAAAGAGCTATTTTAGTCAAGGCACAGGTGGATACAAGTTCTGTGATCTTCATTATAGCAAAGTGAGAGCCTATATATACTGAAAGTACTGTAAATATTAATTTTCCACTAAACTTCTATTTTGGAGCCTACAAAGAGATACTATAAGCACTGTGTCATTTCATAAACTTTGATTTGAAAGAGAAAAAACTTGGCTCTAAACATGCAACTTCCTGAAATTTAATCCCATCATGATATTACTGCAGCATCTAGGGTGACAGAAGGTTTCATCATTTTAACGGCCCGATTTCTATTAGCACAGTATTAAGTGGGGTTATTCACGGATGATCTTTTTATTATTTAACAGAGAAACTACATTAAAACCATCAACAGGAATATATTGCCCTCACACAACCCGTTTTAATGAGAAGACTAATCCAAGTGACTAGCACTTTAAATGTTGGCCGTTTGCTTGGGGTTTCAAATGTTATATATGGAAAATAGGTATTTGCACAAATATACCTGCAGTGTGGATTAAAGGCAGGTAGGCACAGATAAGAGCCACGAGACGTACAAGGAGGTGGCAGATGTGCAATATGAGCACTGAACCATTCAGAAAGTGGTCTGCACCCCCCGAGTCCACTTCTGCCACTTCAGCATGATCTGCACCGTGGACCTGGCAGAGGTTCGGTGGGCAGAGATGGAGGCAGCCTTGGGTTCAGCCAGAGTAAGGTACACAGAGTTGCATGGGGGGGAGGAAAACCTACTTGGAGAAGAGAATCACTCTTTTTTCTCCAAGCATGGACTTACACATCTGAGCTCAGCCTACACATCTCAGGTGCCTCTGGGGTCCTGGGTGAGGACAGGAACCCACTCAGCAACCCCCAAACTTTCTTCCCGAGGCCATGTCAAAGGCAGGAACGGCTGAAGGCGAGATCAGAGGTCTCACCACCGAGCTTCCTTCCCTTGGCAGGAGGCAACGGCGGAGGAGATGCACGGGAACGGGGCGAGCCTTAGCAGGAAGGCTGAGCTCCCGCACCGCGGGCTCGTCCTCATGGAGAACAGCTTCTCCCCGGACCTGGCTCATCGCAGCTTCAACCTGCCTTGCCTGTCAGCCCGTGTGATTTCCTGACACCGTCATACAGCGCATGACGCTGGACAGGAACATTCCAGACCTCTTTGAGAACTTGGCACGTGGACATCTTGCCAGGCACTTCTCAGTGTACTTAGTGCAAGATAAGCTGACTGATAGGTACAAGCGACAATAGCCAACAAACTATATGCTCCATTTTTTAACTCCTGGGAGCACACTTTTTAATGGCAATTACTGATTTTTCATAAAAGAAGGAGAAAGACAAGTCATAAAGTAGCTGCAAAGCGCTCTCACCCCCCTGCCTTTAATCCCCTGGTGTGCTTTCCACCATGTGGGACTTGACCCTGGAGTTCTGTGCTTGTCCTTGGATGGGATTTTTTGGGAGAACAAGGACATGCTATCCTACCTGGAATCAGTAGAAATGAATTAACTTGCATTTCAACCATCTGTTTATGAAAAGCTTATTTTTGAACTAATGATTGAATGCAGATATGAGTTAAAGTGTACAGATTAATATAAAATGAATAATGAAAGACACGCATGAATTTATATTATAGCTACCTGCATTACAGTTGGTAATTCACCAAATCTTATCTACCTGTATTCTGTAACATTTGTTTTCTTATGGTAATATTCGCTTCTCCATTGCTTCTCATGGAATAACTTTTGTTTATAGATTTTGTTTATAAATTTATGTATGTTTCTCTGGAAATAACATCAAATCATGTGAAACAATATCCTATAAATATTGTATAAATACATTTGACTCCAGGAGGATTTTATTATATTTTCAAATTGAGGAATGCTTTCATAATCATGTATTTGGTAAAACTTACTGCTTGTTCCTAGGGGGCAAAAGTGTATTATTTTGAAAGATGACACATTTTAACCACTTCACTATTTGTAGTCAGAAATCGATTTATAGCTATCACAGTCTTATCAGTTTCAGCTACATTATAGTTATTTTCTGCATGAGAAAAGCTGACGTGACTTTTAAAAAGTATAGCTGCAAAGGGACTTCTAATCAATAAATAATGTGGATGGGTAATTTATGGTTAAATAATATTTTTATGCTAAAAGCAATCTTAAGTGTTTGCCAGAAATATTTAATTGCATGTACCACTAAGATGGCTCTTTTGCAATAGCTATGTGACAACTCTTTAACAAGTTCTTCAAAGACAGGACAAGACAAATTATTACTGTGTTGCTTATGAAAGCTTCTGATTAAGAATGCAATGATAAATCATTCATATTTTGCTGCCAATCAAGATATCACATAAAAATGATTTAAGTAATACACTTAAACAACGAGGCTTTATAGCAATCTTCAACCTTTCAGTTCTACGCAAATTTAGGATTATCTAGGTTTTTGTTGACCAACTTTGTCACTTCTACTATTAATCTGGAACACAGTCAACCTTCCCACTTCACATTTGTCACCAATCTGGAGAGTAATAAAGTCACGAAGGACTTTTCAGCAGTGCCTCTCCCGTGCTGCTCTCACCCCTGGCTGGAAGGATTCTGTTTTTTCCAGAGTCAGGCTTCTATCGTCATCTGATTTCTTGAATTAGCATTTAGAAGAGAAATAACCTAATTGAAATATAATACGAGGATTTTTCTGAGTGTGTGAATATCCTGTAGGTTTTGTATGTGATTACCATTGTGCCAGGAGCAGGGAGGATTTTCTTGAAGTTTAAAAGGTACAACTAATCTCCTGTTGCACTTCCAATTAGCCAAATTGCTAACCTTATTGTGAAAAGCAGAAACGCAATCGAGTTTCTGCTTGAGGCATACTAAAAGAAAACTGAAGTAATTTAATTAACTGACTTCAAGTGCATTAAGCACGCTCCCTTTACTTTCTTGCTGTCAATGCCTTTAAATAGATTATTGTTTAATGTGAGTTTCCGTACCCATGGAAGGGTGAAGCTTTGAACCACCTGCTGCCAGCCAGCCCACCCCACAGCGCTGAGCCCGCACGGCTGCCCGTGCCCTCACACCGCAAACCCCAAAGCAAATGCTGATGCTACTGCCATGGCACACGCAAGGATCCGCCCCAAGCACAAGTGTGTTCACGCTGCAGATGAACGCGGCTCATGTTCCACGTGTACCGGACTTGCAAAACGTGTCATTAATCTAAATAAAAAGACTGGATTTACCAGCTGAAGGACCATCTCTTCATCCCTGCTACCAACAAGTGCTTCAGACATGCAGGTGCCCATCCTTGGTCACCGGAGAGGGGACAACCTGAGCTCAAGGGTCCGACAGATTAGGGAAAAGAAAAGATGGTAATGGCCAAATTCTGTCACCTCAAGTAACCAGCCCAGAATACAGATGGCAGGGATATACAGAGAACATAAAAAACTTTATCGTTCATTTAAAAATAAAAAAGGTGTGGAGGTGTTTATTAGATTAAAAAAAAGTTGATGTGAGCTAGTTGCAGGTGTTATATGACAAGGTGATAGAGGCCATAAACTGACAGGTGAAACATTAAAACTGAGGCACAAATCCTGGCTTTCCTCCCTGTAAGAATCTCGGAGTGCTCTTTTGATATAGTTTCTCAGAGACATACTTGTTCAAACAGATCAAAAAGTAATTTTTTTTTTCCTGCTGTATGGCATGGTACTGTCCATGGGCATGTTGAATCATTCAGGAACCAGTCAGTTTATGCGCAAGGACATAATTTTTTCTGTTAACATTAAATAACCAATGAGAAAGAGTATTACTTCTAAGTAAACCAGAAATCCACTTGGGGCAGCACTAAATTAGGGAGGAACTGGCATTTCAGCCTGAAAATGTACTCCTCAAAACTCTATTTGACATAGCAGGATTTGCAAATGAAGCCTCAGAGCCACATGCTATCTGTCCTTCAAGGATGTGTTTCTACTTGAATTCCTGGACTGTCATTTTGTGTCCAGTTCACACATGAACTTTAATCTTTTAAGATTAACGTGACCATAACCAAAATTTCATAAAGGCAAGATAAATACTTATAATTTTCATTATTTTTGGCCCAAAAAAATCTAATTCTTGAGCCTCCAGAGTGTGTGGACACAGGATTTCCAAACAGCTGAATCTCGCTTCTAAGCCCAGCTCAGCCCTGAGCCCAACAAAATCTGACCCTAAACCCACGTCTCATACCTGTCCAGTGAATATAACCGCCCAAAGAAAAGGCTCTTCCTAGACTCCGATCACACAAAAGCTGTTGAAGTTGCTCACTACAGATTAAACTAAGCACACTGGCAGCACGTGTAATCTTTACTAAGCTTAATCTGTGCCAGGAAATAGATCTGTTCTGATTTGCACAAGGAGGTACAGGCGGTAAGCTGCCAGGTCAACCACCTGCACGGCGCGCTGCGCCATGCCCTGACTACAGCCGCGAACGCCTGACTTTGCACATCGCAGCTTGACAGGTTCCCATGTATTTTTAGTGCCAGTGACCCAAAGGCCATTATCCTAATCCTGGCGCTGGTGGATGTCTATAAGAAATCTGGTCAGGTACACTGGCTTCGGGCTGCGCGTCCTCCTTACGGTTCCTGTATGGTCCCGCACCAATCCTGCAGTGGGACGTTCGCTGGTTTCAAGTTGCACTTCAATGTCATGCTCCAAATGGTGACAAGAAATGCATTTTTAAAAGGTAATACTTGCTTTGATGAAGAGAAAAGAATGTTTAGATGGTTTTAACTGCTGAGTTTGTGCACACAGTAATCACCTATATGTAGTGCACATGATTTTCCTGCTAAGGTAGAACCAACAAATAACATACTGAGTTGCAGTGCATACTTCTGTCCCATGTGCTGTAATTTTCATGTAATTATTCAGAAAAGTAAACCAAAGATTTTTCACATTTCAGCAATCCTGGATACACAACTATTTTGGGAGCTACAGTATTGACTGTAACTCTGAACTGAGTGGTTATCAAATTAACAAGAACTCAACAAAAATATAAATCAACTCTTGCTGTAGTGTAATTAAAATAAAACCTGATTTAGTGTGCACTTTAATGCAAAGAGAAATGAAATACACACCGTATTTTTTGTACATTACTCTCCACTATCTCCATAATTAAATGTTGTTAAACAAACGAGTAGGTTTATACCATTATTCAGGTACTGTCTTTACTACCAACTGACTCACATATCAGACCAGCACTGTGAATTGAAGCAGATTCATCTTCCCGTGAGAGTGCTGCCACACCCGGCTGAATAACCCCTTTTAAAAATGCTCATCAGAAACCTCAGCCGAGGAATGAAAGACAAGAATTGGCTGAAAGGCAAGTGAAACGGGAGGAATAGAGATAAAAATGTATTACTTGATTTAGATAGAGATTTCATTGCCAACCATAAATGTATTGTTTCATGCTCTCGATGAACCTGCTTCTTTGTAGTAGGAGAGAGATCCCCGAGGAGTTAACAGTCTGCAGAGCTACTGTCCCCCAGGTTTCCAGGGCTGCTGTCCGTGGATCACAGGTTGCACCAAACTAAATGAGCGACAAGGGGTGAAGCACCAGTGCTGTTGAAGTGCTGGGTTATTACAGTACTGAGCTTTAATTTCATAGCATCGTATTCCAGGTACCCCTGCTCTCAGCTGCATGTACGTTGTTTCACTTTTATTCCTGAGGCGTATTCACATAAAAACAAAATATCAGGCCAGCTTCCAGTTTTCCATAATAATAACAAGATACAACTTATTCCCTTAAAACTATCACCTGTTAAATGAAGTCGTATTCAATGCCCTAAAAAGAAAATGACAAGGGTAACTCAGGACTTACGTTGATGTCCTCCAAGTCGAGGAAGTTGAGGATGACACCGTTGCGCTTCCAGATGATGGGAGGCCGCAGCGCCCCGCGGATGTTGCACGTCAGAACAGTGCTCAGGCCCACTGTGATGGTGGTAACACTGATCTTCTGGTCCTCTGGCAGGCTCAGCTGGACCACTTCTGCAAAAGGCAACAAAACAGGAATAACACCAAATAGTACCAAGAGAAGCTGTTCCCCTTCTGCCCCGTCCCTGCTTTCCTTCTTCCTCGTTCAGGAATTACTTCTGAAGGATTTTGGCAAGGAGGTGGATTATCCACGCTATAAAAAACATCCTAAACACTAAAGCCAAGTGAGACACGTAGAAATGGAATCTGCCACAATGAAACTTGATGCATCGTTTTCCTTAGGGATCTAGTAGTAGTTGTAGTAGGCATTAGGGACACTGGTCCCATAATGATGGGTCTTCTGGCCAGCCTGGCTCAAAAGTTAAGTCTACAAAGCACTCAGCAACAGGGGGACAAGCAAAGACTCTCCTGCTTGAGACCACCTGGGCTTCTTTCTCTAGAGGTCTTCTCCAAGGTCCTTTGAAAAGGCATGAGAAGGAGTCAGGCTCTTTCCCTGAAGAAGCAGAATTAAGGTAAGATTGTTGCCACTGAAATATAAATAAACCCATTTTTGAATTGCCCTAATATTGGAAATAATCAAGCATGAAAACTCCTTTGCCAAATGCTGTCACATAGTGCGCCTGAGATACAATGTTCTTCTAAGACGGAGTAAGAAGCTTTCTCATATTTTACTTAAAATTTTTAAAAAACAATTATTTTGACTTATATATACCACACAAAAGAAACACCTGAGGCAGCAGGCCTTACTGGAAACCACATCAACATCTCTGATACTACACCACATCACATGAATTCCTTCTGGCCCATGCTCACATGACGCGCCTGCACATTTTGCCATGTGTGACCACACGCATAGGCAAGACATCTGATATCAGAATTACCGTAGGTGCAGACTGTCGTTATTAAACATTTCAGCAGCAGTGAGCCAGCAAGAGGGCAATCAGGCCACATTGTCAAAGCTCCCGCATTCCCAATTTTATCATTCACATGATGTTTTTTGCTTACTGTCATTCGCAGGCTCTGCAATAAGGAAGCCTTGAAACTATATTGCATATAAATGCTGAAAACTGGTCTTTCAAGGGAATGGCCCATTGAGATGAACAGGGAATGTTCACAGCACTTTGGCATTACATTGCTTCAACCAACTCAGAAACATGAACTGCAGAATGAAACACCCTCTCCTGGCCCCAAGACCCCTCATTCCTCACGTCCACTGCGGTAAGACAGGGATCAAAGTGACCGATGCTGCCTCACCCACGGCCATATGCTTCAGGAAAAACTACTTCAAGCAGTGCTGACACTAGAAAATGACATACGGGGTCAGGTGTCATCCTCCCATCAGCTGGAAAAATCACTCTCCATCCTGCTTGCTTGCTTCTCGCCTCTGTTGTTACGACCCACACAAGATCTGCGTATCGCTTACTTATCTGTGTTGGTTAGACCTAAATTCTACGTGCACTTTCTTCCAGCCTTCTGAAGAAGCGACGACTTTCAGTGAATCGAAATACTCACTTTTATCATGTCAGTTCACAGCTTAAGACGTGGTTTTGCCTTAAAAAGTTAACAGGTTTGGTGGGAAAATCTTGCGCTCATTTATGGGGCTTGCACTATGGAAATGCATGAATAAAGAGAGCCCAGTATCTACTTTTGCAAGCATTTTCCATCTCTTCACATACTGTCTAACTGAAAAATTACATCTCTCAAGTAGTGAATCTGTTAACTCTGATCACTGAAATATTCAGCCTGTTTCGGTAGCCTTGGGAAGCCTGGAAGGACTCACATCACTGCTCTGCTCTGGCAACAGATTGTGAACACTTGGTGCTAAACTCGCGTGTGCAGCAAGACCCGAAGCGCCCTGCATCCTTCCCCTCCCCACTTCTTCCACCTGAGCAAGAACGTCATTGAATGTCCCACAAACTGCATTTGCCACTGCAGATCTGAGGCTGACTTTGGGCTGCAAAGATCCATACGGCATTGCACATCCCATCTGATATTCCTAGCGCTATTTTAGAAAGAGGAGGAGCTGTTTGAAAGAAACGGTAGCTACAGTTTTGATAAGATAGTTAATAAAAAATCAGATTGTTTGACCAACTCACTGCTGTTACTTGGGTTGTGCTGGCTCCCACAGGCATTACACGAGAAGAGGGCCCAACCCAGTCAGATCATCAAGCAACTTCTGCACTTGAAACCTTAAAATCCAAAGGGGGAGACAGAGGAAGATTGGGACGGAAAGAACATCACCCAGCCAAGGTCACTGAGCAGGTCAGTGGCAACGCCAGGAACAGACAAGACATCATTAAATCCCACTGCCCTCAGGTATGTGCTGGAGCAGATCGGAGAGGTGGCAACTGAGGACCAGGGACAGTGGCCCACAGCAGTGGTGATCTCCCATCCCAGCACCCTCATCCAGCTGCCTGAAGCATGTAAACAGCACATAGGGTCTAACAACATAGTTATTTTCTGCACAAAAGAGAGTTCCCTTTTATGAATAAAATATTTGGAGTGCACTTGACAGGATAAAAAACTGATAATTACAATAATTGGTAGTATGGAGTAAGGCTAATGAGGACATCTTTTCTGGAGGAGAAATGAAATAGAGGGTCATTCATTTACAAGAGAATTGTTTTTTTTTCATCTTACTGCTTTTTTCCTTAATTTCCTCTGCTGTTTCTCACACTGCCTTGAGCTCCCTGGCTCACGCTGGGCTCCCATCAGCCTCCTCTTCAGTAACAGTTTTTGAGTATTTTGTTGCAGCAGAATTTAAGGCTCCCTGCCCATATTCCAAATGACAGCTGAAGAGGCTTCGGTTTTACATTTTAGAAGCCCAGTAATGAGAAATACATTAACTTTTAATTAAGAAGACGCCTTCCATAGCTGCCATTCTTGGATGAACCATATCAGGCCAAAAGATAACTTTTAATCTTAAAGCATTTAATTAGTACAGACCACTTTAACAATACAAACACACTCCTTTTTTGAGTGTTTCTATGGAGTATGTTTGAGAGCATCTTATTACCAGTACATTTGAGGGCATCTTATTAACATCTATAAGCCTTTCTACTAATACAGGGTTATTGTGCATGGCTTTAGTCATTGCTTTATTGTTATCAATAGAAAAGACGTCCTTACACAACCAGGTGTACTGGGGAGGAAAGAGAGATCCCCTAAAAGGATGCAAGGGGTGGGCTTTTTAAAAATCTTTTAAAAAACTCAGAATCTTGTACTTAATTTATAGAGTTCAGACGCACCGATGCTAGTTGGATTATGTCTACAAATTATTCAAGCCACCATAATGATTTTTTTGTAGAGCCTCTAGATTCAGTATTGAACACTGTTAGGAGAGAAAAGGATTTTTACCACATGTATAAAACCGAGCAGAACAAATGGGTAATATTCAAAGTGCACTCGCTTGCAAAACACAGGCTGGAATGGAATTTGGTCCTAAAATCAAGCCATTTTATGTTCCTTTGGAAATTCTGCAGGATGATGCATGCAAAACAGCTTTCTATATTCAATAGATTCAGCCAGTATCAGTCCTAGCCGATCATATTTATCAAGTCATGTCAAACCCAGTCCTCCTCTTTCAGTTGAAGCAACTTGACAGTCTGTTCCAGATGGAAATGAAAAAACCCAGTTCCTGCCAACTCCTCTGCCATCAGAGGGATGCTATCATCAGAGAAGCGGATGCTATCATTTTTGACTCAACTTTTCATAGTTCAAGACAGGGGTAAAGCCTTTGTAATAACCACCTTTAAGAAGGAATGGGTGTAGCCCTGTCTGTGTATCAGAGGTCCGGGAGCGATGTTTCATCAAGTGCTGCACCAAGCATAGCACAGAGCCGGGGTAGGGAAGAGGTGGCCAGGACGCTGCACCATCCCCTTTGGCGACGGCAGCAGCTCAGTGCCTGAAAACCGTGTGGCTTCAGGAATTAGGGCCGTGCCATCTTCAAAGCCATCTCCCCCATTCTGGAGGGTGAGGGATCACTCCCCGTGGGGCTCTTGTCACTGCCAAGAGGTGATCCAGGGGAAGGATCGCTCTGCCTGTCTCTGACACCTTTTCTCTCCGCTATATTCAGCCTGAGAGAGGCCGTGAAGTGCTGTGCACCTTCGGTGACCCAGGCGTAGCTCTTCTTATGTTACAGTCGTTGCAACACCAGGTCCCACGGTGACACGTGAGAATGCGAAGTCTGACTAATTAATTTTCTGCTTAAAAATGTCAAGATGTTGTCGAACATTTTCCTCGGACCGTCCTCCGCTCCCATTTTATTTCTCCAGGTGCTAAGCTGAAGTTGCACTGCACCCCTGCAAGCCGTGCATACTAATGCCAGCAGGTATTACTTGTTGTGCTGTTTTATCATGGAAATCTTTTTCTCTGCTGTCATTTGGAGCCCGCCAAAGGCAATCATAATTTCACAATGAGACATGTATAATTGAGGTCATTATAGGGAGCAACGTGGAATGAGCATCTATGG
Organism: Falco punctatus; assembly: GCF_963210335.1. Classification (NCBI taxonomy): domain Eukaryota; kingdom Metazoa; phylum Chordata; class Aves; order Falconiformes; family Falconidae; genus Falco; species Falco punctatus. The sequence continues at coordinate 62,798,177 of NC_137588.1, read as the reverse complement.
AGAAAAACTCATTGATTTAGCACTGTGTGGAGGTAATTTACATAGTAAATGCTGGCTGCCTGCCTGCCTTCGCTCATGCTACACTACATACAGAAACAGATTTCACACTTTTAAAAGTGCTTAATATCATTAATTAGATCTTTTCCCTTAAATCTAAAGAAAATAGACTTTTGAATGCATTGTTGCCACCTTTCATCATTGTTACATTTGTTTACGGATATCTTGCGTTGCTAAATCAGAATACGGAGCAACTGCCTCTATGGCTCACATTCTGCTTAGGGGACCAAGTGATACAGTTTTAACCCTGTAACTTGCTCTCCGTGGGGAGACAACAAACCAAAATGTAGCCTTGTTGGAAGCAACAGGATGACTTTCAAAGAAAGTCTCAAGCAGATACTTGCCCCCAAGTTAATGCTCCTGAGCCAAGAGACCTTTTGTTTGTGAGCCGAAGCATGGGTAACGCAGCCCTAAACACATCGTGTTTCTCCAGCAATGGTTCAAGTCAGGATTGATTTAATGGGATGAAAACTTTAGCCTCCACTCAATTCCCCGAGTCCTGCAGCTGTGTTTATGCACTGCATTGCATTAGTAAAATCTGTTTATTGCCTTGTGGCCAATATTGTGCCATGAAGGTCAATGGTGATTTTAGCATTTGTTTCAATAGATAGAAGAGTCTTCTCTAGCTGAGTAAATTCTCAGGGGAGGAGCTACCTGGACCAAGAAAATCAAACCAATTAATGGATCAGAGGAAAAAAATCCAGGATATACCTTTTACAATTTTATGATTTTCCCCAGTAATTTTGATGAGATCTATTTGGCTTTGCATAGAGAGGGGAGAGCAATTTTAGACCCTCTTAAATCCAAGCCAACTGCAGCTAATTGATTTTAAAATGACCATGCTATGCGGGATGTATTTATAAACACGCAATTGAACATGAAATTTGGCCAGCTGAAGAGTGACTCCAGTGATACTGTTTGGTAGACCCTGGGATGAGATGTGGTCATCTAATTAGTCACTGCAGAGAGAGATTAAAAGCGATGAAGGGCAGTTCACAGTGGGTCTGAATCTGTAAAGCACTGTATAATATGCTTATAAATTTCTTGTATTAGCATGTGATTTAGTTTCTGCCCTACTCTACAGACCAAATAAATGAATTGATAAAAACCTTAGTACACAAATCACTGTGGGTTTGCATGGCTTTGCAAACCTGTCACCTGGCTGTTTTTACGACTATGTCCCGAAGAAATGTTGCCGTGCTATCACATTTTGCTGGTTCAGGTCCAATGAGCCAGTCTCACCCAGACATATTTGCTATTTTCTCACCTGTCCAAAGTCAGGTGAAAGGACCATCCATCACCCAGCTCCCAAAGAAAACTCCATTTTCTGAACACCAACTTAGAATTACAGGGAAGCCAGTCATGCTACTAAAGATGTTTATGTTATTAATTAACAACATTAGAGCTGTTAATGAACATGATTAAAGTTGTTCACAATTAATTAACCCAGAGAATTCCTACAACTCCCGCATCAGTTGAGAGAGGGTGATGGGGATGAGGCTTCCAGCTTTATAACCTGTGAATAACACTACCAGGAGCCGGCTCTGCCTCTGGCCACCGCTGGTGTGACCTGCCACTTGGGGTTCAGTTTCCCTCAAGAAGAGGTACCACCATGCAGCATTCCTCAAAGGCTTGTAAACTTAATTAATGTGAATAATAAAATGATTTCTAAAGCTAAGTAGAAATGTTCATCTCCCAGCTTTATTTTGTTACTGCAATAATTCAAGGTCTTCATGTAATTTATAAATCCTCAGGACCTTGGGTGTGCTACTTCAGGAAGCATTTTATTGTAAATTCTGTACTAAATTAGTAATGCTGTTTTCTAAGTCATAAAAAGGCATAATCATATTTCTAGCAGTAGGAAAGAATTTAGTACTTCAAGCCTTCTTCTGTCATTACTCCTGAAGGCAACAGGCTACGACCCCCCGAGGTAGGTCCCAACCTGCACTTGAGGCAAAAACCTGTCCTGTCATGGAATTCAGAATAAATGTGTGCAAATCACCAGTGATATTCAGCTCTGGTGTGGTGCGAGAGGACAAGACCCCATCTCTCATCCCTGTCAAGCTGAACAACTCTTCCAGCCTGCGTGACCGTGACTTTTAGATTAAATGTAGGAGAAAAGCAGCTATTGAAGCAATTAAATAAAACAATGCCTTTTACTTCCCTTCAGCAACTGTGTCCATAATATACTATCACTGACATATCATAGAACGGTTTATGGTTGGAAGAGACCTTTGAAGATCATCTAGTCCAACCCCCTGCCATGAGCAGGGACACCTTTCACTAGACCAGGTTGCTCAAAGTAGTCGATTATTTAGACAACGAGAATATGCAGAATAAAACTAAGCTTAACTTGGGGGGGGGGGGGAAATCTCACGTCAGACTCTGCTCCCACCTCTACCTAAGAGGGATTAGGACCCCACATGCAAAGCAAGCTGCCCTCGCTCCTGTGGGACACCTGCACGAACCCTGCACCCTCCGCCAGAGTGAAGAAGTGCCCCCAGGGGAGGCTGAGCATCATCTCCAACAGCTGGGTTTGAGAATAACAGAGGATGTTCCTTGCCCGGCTGTGAGGATGGATTCAGATCTCCCGAACTTCAGAGATCTAAAGGCTGGTGTCACCTCCAAGCCGGTGTCTCCAGCCCCTCCCGAGCCCCTGTGGGGCCCTGGGTCACCATGCCTGCCTTGGCCATGTCGCGGGATGGGGTGATTTACTCCCAAGGAAGAAAATTCCTCACACTGGCTCTAGAGAAACTTCAGGTGAGTAACTTCAACAGAGCCATCTGCACTGGAAACATCTACATCTGGAGAGGGAAACTCTGTTCAAACAGCTGCTTTGGTATTTATCTAAATTATGCACAAATTCCTTCAAAAAAATCATATACATTCAAGTAAGAAGCCCACCTTGCCCATATGAATTTGTATCAAGCACATTCACATGACTAATAAATTTGATAAAATCACTTCTATTGATTTTTCACCAAACACACCCTCTTTATGTACTGTATTCTAAACATCAACTTCTTTTTTTATATAAGGAAACAAGCAACACACTTTCCATCATAAAATCCCATCACTGCCCTCCTGTTACTAATCAGAGGGAGAACATTTAGTCTGTGCAGAAAGGGATAATTCATTCATTCTTGAAAGTACATGAATAAATACAAGTTGTTCAGTGCTTAATTATCTAATCTCCTGAGGTGGTAAGTGATGGATTCATTATGTAAATAGGCATAAGTAGTCTATTTTAGAGAATAGTTTACATAAATGCATTTGTTTTTATTTTAAATTCCTATTTCCCACAGATGGAGAGCAATGTTGATACGATTAATTTCTGATAAAATATTCCCATGTTGTGTCAACAGTGTCCCACTTAGACTGTAACAGCCATGCATTTCCCCAGCCAATTTATTAATTTGAAAAGTAAAATTTCTAATGATCTAACAGGCTTTGAGAATGACTTCTGGTAGTCACACCAGTTAAACATGGGACTCAAAAGATTTGTCTCAAGAAGACTCAAAAAAAACTCTCACTGAACCCACAAGAAAAGAAAAAAAACCCTTTTTTTTTTTGACAGATGCGAGGCGTTACAGCTGCTCTCTCTGTTTCACACTCTCTGTCCTACTGGAATCGAAAAACATACTTAGTATCAGTTATTTCACTGCCACAAAAGCAACAGTTGTCTCTTGTAAAAGGTTTATTTCAGCATTTCTAGGAGTTTAAAAGTTTTTCCCAGTCCTTCAGAAATTCCTTAGCTTTAGAATGGAGAAAGCTTTAGCATGGGCGGGTTCTTTCAAAGAACAGCCACTATCTGTATTTAAACTACAGTATTTCAGAGGACCAAAACCATATGAAACCACTACACTTTTTCTTTGTAACTTCTGGAAGTTACAGCAGCTGAACTGATTTATACCTGATTTAAGGCAGAAAAAGATAGCTTCTGGTGGAGGACGTGGCATGCCAAGTTTCTCCCTGGAGTGAATTTTTATGGATGCTCTATAAACCCCTAGGGTTTATCATGGAAATACTGTCAGGCCATTAAGTTCAGCATGACTTGTGGGAAGCGCGGTAATGTGTACGTAAATTACTTTGAAATAGAGACAAGTCAGGCCATGGGGTATTTGGGGTTCAAGAAGAATTCACATATAGTTTAAAAGCACCGCGACATCAGAAATGGCTGCACAGAACTGCTCCAGTCTCTCGCGCTCTGTTCATTTTACTTTGAGTTCTTGGCCAGCATTATGCAATGAACGCGATACACTGAAAAATGGACGAACCAGGAAACAAGGAGCCTAGAAAAGGCCTGCACTGCTTCTAAACCTCAGATTAAGCATTTGGAAAAAAAAATCCCCGAGCATTTAAAATCAGGTATATTTATTTCTTTCATATTCCCATGTTTACTGCATTCATAAAGAACCAAATCAGCGATAGCATACCTTTCCAGTTGTAAACAAGCATTAGTAATAATTTTCATGGAGCTTTCATTGCTCTTCTATGGATGACTGCAAATTTAGCCGTGGTGATGATACAGCTTTTGCATCTTTTCTGACTGTAGCTATGCTCAAGGTACTTGATAAAAACAAAGGACTCTGCTCTCCTGTGCTCAATGCCATCTCAAGTCAGAGCCTGAGGTATTTCATCCTTTCCCTTCACCCTCCGCTCCAGTCATTCCTCATTCGGTTTTTGCCTCGTTAAAATCAGAGTTCAGTCACTCTCTAAGGTTTTTGGTCATTTTCCTTCACAAACAGCTTCCTGGGCCCTAGGCCAGCAGTATAACATCAGAACAAGTTTCATTTGTAAATTATAGTTACATAAGCAGGGAAAAAACAACGCCATAAAAAGGGAGTGGCTATGAGGCATACCCAGATATTTATGCCATGCACCCCTGGCTGGACATGGGACTTGCATAACATCACTCAGCATCGCTGCCTCCCGGGCTGCAAAGCAGGATTATGGCCGTAAAGACTCCAGCTGCACTGGGGCTCAGCCGAAGGTCCACCTCGAGGATGCATTTCACCTCCCCGTGCCAGTGCTGCCGGTCGTGCCTCGGAGAGTGAAGCTTCGGACCAATTTACCGTGTGCTGCAGTGACCTCTAGATCCGGAGCTGGCACGAAGGGTGCAAATTTGGCTGGGGGGGACTGTGCAAGGTTACAGCAAAGTTGCTCTGCAGCAACATTTATCCAGATAACATCTTGTATTTGAAAAATACATTAGATGATTAAAAACTTCTGCATCAGCATTCTCATCCACGTCCTTCCTGCAGTCAAAACTGCCTAACTGAAGTTTAGGAGAAAGTCAGAAATGTGCAGAAGAACAGCAGTGATTTGCAAAGGGCCAGGTAATTAAATAACATTTCCTTCTGGAGAGGAGAGTGAAGGGAAACCAGACAGCAAAGAACGGTACCTAAGGACAATCCCTGGTCCGTGCTATCAGCGCATCTATCGTTGTGGGCAGGTTTTCTCCTGGTTAAACCTTTTCAAGCCAAATCCCCTGCAGTTAAGAGTCTTTTAACAACTGCACAGAAAGGGCCGGGTAACTCATCAGCGCTCCTGTGCGATGCCTGGCAGGCAGCTGGGACTTTTTAACAAAATTCTGAATCAGTAAATTGCAGGACGGACAACAAAAGGTTTGGAAGGAGCAGCAGGGAAGGGGTAGGGACAGGCTTCATGCAGCCACGGAGGCGGCTTCTCCAGTAGAGTGGAAACCTCTGCAGAGAGCTCCAGAGATGGGGACGAGTGGTGTGATGGCAGGAGAAGCAGATTTAAGTCCTTGCCCAGAATGACAGAGACCCCTGCTCTGCCTCAGTTTCCCCCATGGGAAAGACCTCTCCGGGCCACTCTAGGAATAACTCGTTTGAAAGGATTTCTCAGCAACCACAGTAACAGGGGCCACACAAACACCCACAAGCATGTTTTGTCTGTGGATTTCTCATTAAAGTCTCTCAGAGGTTCACGGATAAAATCCACATATAAAACTGAAATTTAATTACACAAAAATACTTTGAAGCAGAGATTTGCAGCTACTGCTGTGAGAAACTTAAATTCCAGTAATACAAGAATGATAAATGCTGCTTCCTTGAAAGTAACAGGAAAAACAAATCATCCAGACTATCATATTAAAAAGCATATTGAAAAGCAAGATATGCTGGCAAAATCAAATGTGGCCAGTCATACTCTGTGTACCAACCGACATTAGCTTCTTGAAACTTTTAAATCTGCAGAACAAAATGACTTATAGAAGCTGTTCTTTATCATTCAGGCTTATAAGTCTTATGTCACATAAACCCCCCTGGCATTAGAAGAACACTTGGATTGCAAAGGAAAGCAACGGCAGGGAAGGAGAGTGGGGACAGTCTGCATCCCTTGGGTCGCATGCGCACCCTTCCTCACTCCGTCAGCATACGCTATTTTTGCACAGAACAGACAGGGTTTATTTGGAGAGCAGCTATTCAACATTTTGTTTTTCTTATCTTATATCCTCAATGTTATTTTCAACTATTCAAATGTAGCTCTGAAGGCAGAAATGATTCATTTCTCCCCGGATTTTTCTGTAACACCCTTCACCGTTAAATCTGCTTCAGAAACGCTTGTGAGCACCTCTGACATGTTTGCTTTAAGTGAGTCGTGCAGCCTCAGAGAGGAACTATTCAGCACAAAGTGCATTTTTAGCCCTTCTCCCTCACCGTTGCTCAGCTCCAGCCTGGTCCCAGCTCTGACCTGGCTGAGACTTCCCATCCCTGCCGAGCTCCAGTCACCCCATGGAGGGCTGGTCCCAGTCTCCCTTCCCCATCGTCACAACTTCCCACATCTTCCCACCACCTCCAGGTTCGACATCTCCTCTCTTCACACATCCCAGGTCTGGCAAAGGCTGATGAGGACAAAATATGACACGGTCCTGCTCCTGGCTCTGCAGGGATGGCCTCCGCCGCTTCTCACCCAAGGAATTTCTCTGCCAAAACCTGAGAAGTGTTTCCCCAAGTCTGTGCAAACGGCACTGAAGTTTGTATCTTAAAGCTCAGCCCTCCTTGGGCTGCTTCTGCCCCGACAGCCCGCAGCCCCCCCGGCTCTCCAGCCGCGCCAGCCTGCTGCAGCACGCGTTTAGTCATCCCATCTAACCAACAGTATTTAAAATAATAGGCACATTTCCATTCCTCCTTCCTATGAAAATGGTCTTCTTTTTTTCCCCTATTTTTTAATTGTTCCCTTCTCAATTTCCAGCAACTGTAACTCATTATCTCTTTGTATTAAATGGCTCTGTGCTACTCACCGCCTCCTCCCTATACAGGCGATTACAGACCACATCAAAGAGATTGCTCTTGTACGAACAGAATACAATCTTAGATATCACCATTTTGGTAATGGCTGTTAAATATTGACTTTTTAGGCTGATTGCAGTAGGTACACGCCTTGTTTATGTTTAATGATCACAAATTAAAATCAGCTCAATAAACTGAATGCTTGAGGAACGCACATTGCACTATATATAATGAATCATTGCTGGTTAAGCCTATAACTTAAATACAAACACAATCTTTAAACATGTATTTAATTTACAAGAGCCCAGAAATGGAGTGGGCCAAATGAAAGCTTGTTTAATGCTAAATTATTTGCCAGCACAGCCACCATATGCCAAGTACCACAAATAACAATATTCAGCACATCAAGAGTTTGGGGATAGTTTCTTTTTAAGATCCCTCACACAGTGCTCATCACAAATATTATCAACCAGATGCTCTGATTTCCCAAGAAACAATTCACTCTTAATGTGAAGAAAAAATGCAGAAATTCTCTCAGACTCTCAGCAAGTCCACGTGCAATCACAACCCCACCACAGAAATGGTTAAAGCCATGTCCCTCCCCGGACAAGAGCCTTCCTCGCCTCTGCAGCCCACCCTTCCTCCCCCTCTATTTTGTGCAGCTACGCAGAGACACAGACACAACATCCAAAATGTATTCATTCACTCACCAAAGGTCAGGTACAAATTAGTACCTCATAAAAAGCCGCTATCTTGTGCAGAACATCAGCAGTGATGGCTCAATTGCTTTCGCTAACATCTTATCTAAATAATACCTCGGTGCTAGGAAACCCACAGAAAACAGTACTGAAGTGTAGTTACCGCTCATTATGTCAACAAATTTCCAACGTAAAACCTGCAGCCAATACAAGTATTAGTAAGATCAGTGGCTGGCTTGTACACACTGGTATGTATTAACTATTGTGTAAATCATGGCTTTGATAATGAAATGATTTTCACAAACGCAACATGACATTCATTCACTAAGATATAACACATACCTGCAGGGCATTCAGTGAAAAGCCTTCTGCAGTACTTTAATTGATGCATAGTCCTTTGTGGCTTATATTCATTCAAAGCAATCTAAAATCCTACATTTTTAATCGGCTCAATAGTATTATTATTAATTTGGGTAAACAATTAATGGTAATTTATGGAGCTATTCTATAGTGAGTCCCAGCACTGTTGCAGCACCAGACTTGATGCCTGACAAGGTTTGGTTTGGAGTTTATATATGGCTACTGAGACACAGCACACCAAAAGGGCCCAGCCACAATCAGGGACTCAAGAAGAAGCAGAGCTTTGTTCAAATACATTTATAAAAAAATGGCTTATGCCATGGAGACCTGCAATGGTACCAGAAGATGGCATGGGAAACCACGGCACGGTTAGACAAAATGACTTGCGTCGAGCACAGCAAACCTTGTCTCCCTGCTTGTGAGTGGCATTGCCAAAGCCCTGAAAACCATAATTATTGTGGGAAGGATTGTTTGTATCTTATCCCTGAATTCTGCTTTCAGGTGTTTTCATGATGGTGACCAACTCAGCTACAAGTATTTGGGATTCCTCTGTGTCTGGCAAGACCCCAGCTGTGTTTCTGGCAGTGGTTAATCCCAGGTGGAAGGGATTTAATAAGCGTTAACTAAATTATGCTATTTAAACCAGGTGACAAGAATATTCTTTCATTTGTCTTACAGTTATGCTTCATCTTTGGTCAAACCTCTAATTTCTCTATCTTTTCTACCGTTCTCTCCCTTCCCCTTACTCAGGCTACATTGAGCAAGACCCCAAAATGCCAAGATGCGGAATTGAGAAGATTGCCTCTGATCCTATAAAAAGGGCATCCCACAAATGAAAATGCCTCCAACTAATGCCAAAAGCTGAGAGACACTGCTCGTTCAGCCCAGGTCAGATCAAGGAGGACTGTAATTTTCCACCCTTTCGTTAAGAGCAGAGGATGGCAGCGCTCACCTCCGACCATGGGCAATATGAACTTTGCAGGAAAAACCCTTCGGACCTTCTGCAACGCGGTGATCGGCTGGCTCACTGCACAGGCTCGCAGCACAGCAAGGGCAATGCTTGACAAGCCTGGCCACACAGGTTGGAGCAGAAGTGTAGGATCAGGTCCTGTAACTATCCAGGCGCCCTCTGAAAGGAGCCCTGCTCAGCCCTGCTCTGCCGTGCCCCGGCAGCAAGCCCCCGACTGCACCTGAACGCGAAGAACATCAGCGGTGTCCCAAGGTGTGCACCAAGGACTGACTCGCACAGGCATCTCTGCTCTTTGCCCACAGTTAAAGCTCTGCCTGCAATTTCTAAATCCCCCCTCTGAAGACACAGCTTTGTCATTATACTTCATGCACTGCAAATCATTAACGCTGAGTATAAATCAAGAGCAATGCTCATACAGGAAACATCAAGGATGAAGTACTGAAGTCAGGGACATACTGTGAAAAAAGGCTCTTAATGATTCAGAGTAATATATTTCAGATGTTTGAGCAAACAAAGCATTCATAAACCACTGCAGAACTGCTCCTTTCAGACTGAATGGAGCCTTTATTCCCCAGCTGCAAATAATAGTTATTGAAGGAAGGACAAAAGCCAAGGACACTAAACAAGGTAAAGCTGTGCTCCCCAATATATTCAAGCAAGAAGGCACAGAAATATTTCACGTTGATCTTCCATAATGCTGCCTACTGCAGCATGGAAACTTGCTTAAACTATTTTTTCCTAGCTTCTTCGCTTAGCTATACCTGAGGGTATGCACTGCTCATCGAAATTTATGCTACATGTTTAAGGAAAAAGCACGTTTACGTCCTGTAGGGTTACAGAGCCTGGAAGATAAAAGTCAGGAGATCCCTCCTTCTTAGTCTCCTGTTAACATACAGCAGAAGAGGTCTGCACACCAGTCATCTACAGCCTTGAGGACCATCCTGAGGAGAAGCCTGGCTGTCACGCCTGCCAGAGCACTAAAGGAAAAACCTGCATGGGATGGTCTCTTGTGAACACAGTCTTGCGAAGACTTTAGGTCTGCAGTGGCCTCGCTCCAGACACTATGTGGGCCATATCACTGGGGCTTAGTTTGCTGCAACTTGCAGCAGGAGACGCAAACCTGCACTTGCTCGACGCATGAAAAGCAGCAAATGTCCAAGAACTCAGAAGGGTACAGGACAGAAGAGGATGTGAGTAGTTTCTCTTTGATGACTGATATAGAGTGGGAGAAGCTGGCGTTTGTCCAGGATGTCAAGGTTAACATCAACCCCTCTATTACAAGAAACCTTTTGGGTGAATCTTAAATGACTACAGATGGTCAGGTGTTGATTTTGCATGTCCTTTGAAAGACAGTACTGTCAGCAAAACAGTGCCTTCTAACCAAATTCTGAAGTTCAATACTCTGTCAGCAGGAAGAGCGTTGGCTCTTTAACTGACTCATCAAAATACTGTTCTTTTAGTTTCCTCTAGTGACTTTCCATTCGAGTACTGCTCTGTGGCTGGTTCTCCAGGACAAAAATATCTGCACAATTCATAGTTGGGTTTTTTCCTCTCCCCAGTAATATTCTTTTATGGAAAGAACGTAAAAATCCTTGCTTTACAGATGGTGAGCTGAAGCAGAGACAGACGTTATTTAGCTGCAGTTACACAGCGTATCTGAACCAGAACCAGACACATGCCTTATTTCCCAAGGTTACTCTTCCAGCCTCTCCGAGATTACTTTATAATCCCATTATGGGTGGAATAGCTACGTACACACAGCTGCCTTCTTGGAGCACTCGTCTTAAAATGTGAGCAAGGTTTGAGTTTTCAGTGGTTGTCATGCCCTGTTTTGACCTTGGTTTCTGCAAGTGTTTGCAGAAGGGCAGCGTGGGGACAGTTACCACTGAACCTGAAAAAACACTCTGCGGGGAGACTGGGGGCTGGATTAAAATATACAGCCACTGAACTAACAGCCAAACACCACAAGAAATGTCATCAAAAGACTTTCTGCACCTTCATGGTGTTACATTACACTCTGAGCTGGCATTGCTGGAGTCTTCTGATCCTTGCTCAGCTTTTGCATGTGCTCTGGAGACCTGCACCAGCTACGCCTCCCCCAAGAGCAAACCAGGCTGTGCTACCCTGTGTCAACGGTGCCTGCGGGACCAGGACAAGAAGTCACCTCCTGGGCTGTGCTGGCACCTTCCTTGCTTCTCTCCCGACTTCAGCTAGAAGATTTTCTTCATCCCCTACGTCTGATGCAGAAGATGGCCCTGTGCCCTAGGCCGGGTGCCCGCCCCGTAGTTTGGGGCTGGGGTCCTGGCAGCACTGCCGTGGGGTGCTCTGCTCCTCCTGGGCTCCCTCCCAGCCTCATCATCCCAACATTGCTGTCACATTTATCACTGGGCGAGGCACGCAAACACAGAATACAATAGACTAACTCATTTATTTCCACTTGTTATTGATGACCTTTCATGACTTTCATAACTCCGCCTTGCTCCACCACTCCTGAATTATGAGGTCATCCATAACTTAGGGAAATAAATGAAGTTTCCCACCAGCCTATTGTATATCCCCATTTATTACCTTTTTATTACCAACCTTTAAAGTTTTATCCTCTAGTATCTTGTTTTACAGCAGCATAACATTCAGATGCAGGGATGTACATGAATCACGACAAACCAGTTCTGTTCCATGGGGTTTCACTGGAGGGCAGAGCTATGCTGACCCATGGATACAAGTGCCATTTTTTCCAAGCCATCAGACCACCTCTGAGCCTCTGCAATCAAATTATTCCAGGGCTCAGGACTCTGATTGTACTAAATTAAGTACAATGTTTTCTTCTGACTAACTTATGTTAAGATCATTTGGGGAACAAGGTTTGCCATAGAAATGGCAAGACATATCATGGGTTCAAAGGTTTAGAGGAGATGTTTGAGGGCTAGCTGCTGGAGGATATGATTGCTGTACAGAATTGCATACACAGGTCGAATAACGATCCTTTAAACAGCTTCAGCTGCTGCATTTCTGAGCAAGTTCTGATTCTTAACAGAATCACTTTTGTCTTTGACCTGTCAGTAAATGCCAGAAGAATTAAATCAGACAGTACAGTAATCCTCAAGGTAACACTTAAATTCTTTGGCTGTATTTACTGCAGGAGCTCCTGTGCTCCAGATGCTTTAATGACCAGTTTTGCAGGACACAGCAGCTGGTGTGTACACATTCATGGTCATGCTGCTTCCACGGAGGTGCTGCAGCTCCCTCGGGGTCCCTGGCTTCACAAATCATGAAATGAGCCACGGCCAGTGCTGGCCTGGGGGCAGCCCTCCACGCGGGGGGGGGGGAGAAATTTGGAGCAACATGCTCCATGCTGGAGTTGGGGCAAGGCTGGTCCCTTCTCTGTGCAACAGAAACCCACAGAGGTCAAGAGGCTTCCTGAAGTCTAGAAGCAGAATAAACCACGAAGGAGTCTAGAGCTGTCTTCCCAAAGTTTTGCGTGACACAAGAAACTGCAGCTGCGGATCAGCGTAGACAAACGTGAAATAACAACCCCATGAGCAGAGAACCTATTGAGGGAGCAGCTGCTCACTGCTGCAGTCATGTGCAACACTCAACAGGACATGAGCATTAATTAATTCATTTAATTTGAACAGAAACCTTTGAGACCACCATTTAGTGCACGGTAGGAAAATCAAAGCAAAACTATTATGCCATGACAAAACAAACACAACATCGTGACCTCTCTTCTTATGTACTACACCTAGGTGGCCGTGGCAGAGGAAAGTGTTACTGCACTGTGAAACGGACACTGCAGCTCCAGAACCAGCCCAAGACCCGAAAGGTTGAGGGTAGGGCACAAATAAAGCCTTCACTACTTTAAGAGGAAAATATCAGGATCACCCACTGAAGCTTTCAAAATGTGAAAGGACTGGCAAACTGATAATACTGATATATTGCCCCACTTGCAAGGAGTAAGAGAGTGCTATAATAAGGAAATACGGGCAGACTGGAGAACTCAGAGGAGCTTCATAAAATAAAACAAACAGATCTTCAAAAATCTTTTTTTTTCAGGCAATTAACTGAAGTCAAGAACATGGAGGGAGCTCTGGCTTGTTTCCAAAGGGAAGACTAGAAAATAAATTGAAAGGACAAGAAAATTGTCTCTGAATCAGGACCAAATTCCATAGCTCATGGGACCATTTCTACTGACTTTGTCGAAAGTAATTTGCTCCGAAAACATAAATTTAAATGTCCTTGCCTGGACCCAGATTAAGGTTGCCCCTACCTGGATAGCAGGGATTGCCCAACCCCAGCTCCTGCTGAAGGGCTTATTCCCCTCAGCTCAGGCGAGTGGGGGGAGAGGGGGCAGGGGACCTGTGCCAACCCTGAACCACGGCTGGCAGCTGACCCTAGAAAAAGAACAGCAGAGCCACGGTCTGCTTCCTGAAAGGATGCTCGTACCCACGCAGATCTCTCCTGGAGAAGGAATGCCATGTGCTTAACTACCCGTCGCTGTTAGGAACAGAAATAAGGAATGTGACCCTCTGCTCCTCACACAACAGTTTCCCATTGCAGATCAGACTTGTTTTGTTTGTAAAGGGAAAAAACTTTGCTTAAGCATCCTTTCTTTCCATAACTCTTCCTTGTTTTGTGAACCAGCACCTTCTCAAGTAACGCTTCCCTGCAAGTCCTGGTAAGAAGGGTCTAGAGGAGCCAAGCAGCTGAGCATACAGCCTGCAGAAGACTTTATTGGCAGTAGGGTAGAAGCCTTTTACAATCCTTTACAGGTGAACGGGGAAAACTCAATAATGTTCACTATCATTATTGAGTATAGTTATTAGCTTTGAACGTTTTCTAAAATAAGCCTGTCATTAAGACAAATGTCTTGTTAATGGTAGGAATTTCCCAACTGAAGCATTAAAAAACCTGCAGTGCTGCATCATTAGCTGCCTTGGAAAGCTCCGTCACTCTCCCCAGCCCCATGTCACAATGGCCAGTGCCACCCTCTGCCTCACTCGCCTGCGCCACCTCCACCCCGGAGCCTTTCCCATCGTGACTCCTACTCTCTGCAAAGCCTCTCGCGGCTCGGCCCTGTGCTGGCCCTTTCTGTCTGCACTGCAGACAGAGGACATCTGTACTAACTTGGAGTGGAGGAGAAAAACATTAGAGAACTAGAAGAAAGGCCACCACGTCACGACCTGCAATGTGTTCAGCCGCCTGACGTATGGGATGAAAACGGTACGACTCCTACAACTGCAGGTCTACGTAAGGAAACGCCAACCAGGAAAAAATGGGTAGACCAATGCTCTCCTGAAAATATGGCCTGATTATCTGCCGTATCTCGCCGAAGTCTCCTCCCATCCTTTGGGATAGGGCCCAGCTATCCCTGTTGGGATGTCCCCTAGCACCCTGCTGCTCAGCTCTCTCCTCCAGCCTGCTGCAGCAGCTCCCCATCCTGCCCACAGCCACCTCCTCAAAACTCCCCGTTCCCACACCGCAGCTCACCGCCTTCATACAGGATTACTCATAACGCACCTAAATGACGCTATCCAGCCCAGCTGAGTAAAGACTCCTGGTAGATGTGGACTACAAGTCAGGACTTTGAAACTGGAGATGCCCCCCCCTAATTAACACCGAGGTACCTGTCTCTGACCAGCGAAGGCAGTGAGAGCCCAAAGGCACCCAGGTATTCGTCTAAGCCCCTCAGTTACACAGCCTGGGTTAGGTGGGATGAAGAATGGGTGCCTCGGGACATACTTGCATCACCTTTCTGTAAATAAAAGCCACGTTTTCCATTACAAAATGCAATAAAAGAAAATAAATATTTTATAAGCCTGAGGGAACCTGACTTTTTTTCTCTCCCTGCTAGGGCGAAGCCAGCATTGTGCTCCCTGGTTCAGTACAACAGAAATTATTACTTTCAGTATTAGTATATGCTATCCATAGGATCCAGGTTCATACCAAGTGGTTACCAGCACGTATTATGGGAAAGGTCGGTGTTAGGGACAGAGCACAATGACTTATTTAAATATTTAACATTTTTATGCCCATCAGTCCTGATTCCTGTCTTCCAAAGACTCATTTTTAACCTTAACCTGATAATCAGAATTTTAATTGCGACAGAGGTATCACTGAGACTCTGCTCCAATAATAGCATCTGGAGCCACCAAAAATCACCTCGCACTTGAAATGACCTTGACAAAGTGACTTCTATTGAAATAACTGAGCTTCCCAGGTTCTTCTCAAAATAATAGGAATACATCTTCTATAATGTAATTTAAGAACTAGCTACCAGGCTGAGGGCAGTTTTGATTTTATTGATATTAGTTTAGTGAACACTGTATATTGTAAAACTGATAGAGTGGGAAAATGACTTCACTAGATATCAAATTTGATGGAGCTGGTAGCTGACTGCAAACGTAAGTATGGGAACTATCACCTAAGGAGGTACTCAGTATTTCATTGTGGATTTTTTAATGTTTCATATTCAGAATAACCTAAAACAGTGGCCCTGAAAACAATAAAATATGCTTGTGTAATACTGCCATTTATGTGCAGTTACACTTCATTATCCTTGTAATCTAACATGGTGGCTCAAAAAGGAGAACATGAACATTTTCTGAGTGATTTAGCAGGATGCTTTAATGATGTATTGAAAATGAACATTGACCCTATGTAATAGGTGCTAAACTGACACTGTTAAAGCACTCCATCCGTTTCACTCAGACTGACTATCCTTAAATCATTGGTGTGTCATTTTTATGATGCAGATCCATCTATTGAGACTATGGGGCTGTGAAATGTCATAAAAAAAGGCAATAAGAAAAAAAATAAAATTAAGTTGCAGGTGGCAAGTATTAGCATTTCAAAAATGTTCTGTTGCATTACACTATTATTCCATCTCTGTCAAGGGGCAACAAGATTCAATTCTCACCTTAAAGAGCCTGTGCTGTTGAATGCATTAGCTCAGGGCGTGAGGAACTCTTGTGCCAGCTGAAGGGCATTTCACAATAAAGGTAAAATATATTTAGGACTAAATTTGATAGGACACAAGGGTCAGCCTCCCCCTCAGATGACAAAGCCACAATTGCTTCTTTTCTTCCCTGTTGTGTTCCTCCGCTCTCAGGGTTTTCGCAAATTAAAGCATTGAAACTTTTTGCCCACTAGAGAAGCTGAAATAAAAGGCAGGGTGGCAGGGGAGTTAATTGTAACCCTAAAAGGTCAGAGCTCATCAAAGCATTTGTGCAGTGCAGACAGAGGACATTTAGTTATGGAAAACAGCACGAAAGTGGTTCCCTTCAGCTTATTTCTAACTCTCCAGCTTTAAACTGAAGTGAGATTACAAACTGAGTTAAATCCCCTGAAAACATCAACAGGCAGAGAAACATCCCGTGCAGGATGTCAAGGACTTTCAGTACTGTTTAAAGACGTATGTGAGGCTCTGAGTGGAGCTATAATTAAAAAGTGTAATTATTCATAATGATTTCCTAGAGAGGAGCAGGCTGGCACTGCAATGGTAGATGCCATCAGCCATCCCTGGGTGCAGTGAGGGAAAGATTCATTCTGGCTCCCACTGACACCTGCCACCACCTCCTGGAGACAAAGCTGCTGACTCAAACATGTAGCAAAATAATTCAGTCCATTCGACTATTTCCATCCAGCAGTACCTAGAAAATTCCTTGTACTGTAATATGGGAGCACTTCCGAGAACTGTAGCATCTACTTGTTATACCTTGGGAAGCAGCAGAAGAAAGGGGACCTCAGCAGCAAACCTACCCTGCTTGGGTTTGCGGAGGCACAGAAATTCCCACAAAGTACCCCAAAGAACGATTCAACTCCATCATTTTTGTCTTAATAAGTGCCATGACCCAAGTATTTTCAAAGCTCCCTAATAGATTTTGATTCTCAACACCAAGAGAAAATAAACCTAAATATCTTGAACCCTTTGCAGGTGGTGTAGAAATAATCTTTAACATTCCTAAGCTGTAGTTTAAAACCCAGCATCTCTGCACAACCAAAGGTTGCAAGCCTTGTATTTCTCCAAATCAAGATGATTGTCATCTGTGTCCATGGAATTTGCACCACGCTAATGAGTCATAAATGATTATACTCGATGCCTGCTGCTCTGCCAGGTGGGAATTTACTATCAATGTAATTCTGTGTGTGGCAAAAAAAAAAAAAAAAAAAATATTAGGAGGGGAAGAAGGAAACATTACTGTTTAGTGACTCTTACAAAATCTCGTGATGCAAAGCTTCCTAAAAGTCTCTACAATTGTAAGAATTATGGGATGAGTTGGTCAGGATACACCCTCACTAGGTTCTCTCTACTGATGACCTTGCCCAGCACACACAAAGCAACACTGTCAAAGACTTGTAATTTTCTCAAGTTTGGGTTAATTTTTTCATATGTATGGGAAATTCAGAAAAAAATGTCCTGACTCCAAGTGCAGCCCAACTGTGACGTTTAAATCCAATAGCGCAAAACAACTAGCAATAAAGCTTCACACTGTACTGGGAATAATAAGGTTTTTTTTCTGTAGCATGGACTAACCACTGGACATCTCTCTAATCTTGTTACTGAAAGCTGCAGAGTAATTCTTACTGTGGTTTCCAGAAAGCAAATAAAAAAAGACAAATTCATTTTCAGCAGGTTCCTGGCATGGAGCATTTCAGCTCGAGTGGATTCAGTTTGGCAGAGGCATATGAACTGGAGATAAAATCTCCCTATGGGAAGTGCTGCGCAGAGGCTGCTCCTGGCCAGGCAGCCCCATGCCACCACGCTGCGTGGGGCATGCGGCTCCCAGAGCCCCGCGGCGGGCCAGCAGCAGCAGCAAGCTCCACCCTTCTCCTAAGCTCTCCTCTTTTCTTGCCTCCTTTGCCCTTTCTTGGCTCCTTCTGAAACCATGTCATTATTTCAATGTTTTGGCCCTACAACCCACCTCCTATGAAGTCCTCTCCCCACATCTCCAGCCCTGCATCCCCCCGCCTCTCCGTGACCAGCCCTCTCTCTGTTCCACCAAACCCATCACACCAAGGGGGCACCCGGACCATGCGACCCACCGCTCTCCTCCTGCTGCCCCTGCAGCTTCAACACCAGTGCCTGCCTCCTGTGATCAAACCAAGGGTTCAGGCTGCTGACGACCAGGGTTTGGCGTTGTTAACGCTGCCCCACAATCCAATTTATTCTAATTCTTCCTAACTGTAATTCTGGCATATGACGACTCTCCAGATTCTTGAATTGGCAGCCTCTGCAGTAGCCTTTCAAATGTCCACAGTATATGAATGTGTGAATTCCTATATATACAGATATATACATACATTGATACATATACACATATAACACACACCCATAAAGCACGCTTCAGTGTATGCGCTTCCCCCCATACCCATTTAATTAAAAAATGGAAATGCACAAGAAATACTTTTTCTTTGACAAGTCCGATAGCTGTGCAGTAAGTGAGTTGGGAGCGATTCACCCCCACAGTAAGGAATTTGCAAAACATATTCTAACTGTTTACTATATCAAACAGTTTAAATTATGACTGCATTTTATCTCCCCATTCACAGAAGGCTGGCGTTTTCTTTATAGGCATTCATCTAATGGGATTCTGCCTGTGCTGTTTTCCCCTGTGACTGGTAGCGGGAGCCTTGTCAGCAGTTTTGTTCCTGGAATAGGTTTTATTTCAGTGGGTTCTGGAGTACGTGTTACTTGGTAATAAATAAGCACTAACCAAGCCGGGACGACTAAAGATCAATTAAGACATCATAAATTTTATAATAGATTGTGGCAACAGAAGGCTGTTGTGCTTCTCAGCCTGAGGTTCAGACCTCACGGCACTGGAAAAGCTGAACGATGGACTGGTTTTCCTGGATTACTCAATGGAGGATGGTCTGTTCGGATACAGAGTGGAGGGGAAGAGGGAAGAAGTAAGGTGGTAGGTGGGAAGAGCCTGGGATTCTCTACATTGTTATTGAGTTTCCTAAAGGATGCAATTAACAAAGTTGTGCCCTTTATTCCTATTGCAGCCAAGCATGAAAGTCCATTTCAGGACTTACATAGATAGATATTTTATATTCATTTGACTTTGCAGGCTGTTGCATTCCTGCTAACAAGAAGCAAGCCAGCAAGGTAACTAACACAAAGCTGGTTCTATGGGCCAGTGCAGTATTTTTGTTACCTGCAGCTTTCACAGCAAATGCTTATTCATCTGCAGTAATTAACCTGCCAGTGGAATTGTATCAGCTATACAGAAGCTAGGACAGGTCTGTTTAGGTGATTCATCAAATCTCCAGGGCAAACAAAAGTCATTTACATCACACTGGAGTCAGCCTGCTCCCTAGCCATGCATCTCATGCTGTCTTTGTCCTATTCAGGCAAGTCACCAATCCTAAACATGTACAAAGAAGTTTAACTAATTCACCAACAGAAACTCTTGCACTCGCTCCAGAGGATTCTGGCTCTGATGCTGAGTACCCAGTCCTCTCTCAAAGGAAATGTAGAAAGAACTAAGGTTTTTCCACATGATCATTACCTACATATTCTGCTAGACATATGCAAAATTAATATAGCTTATGCTTGCACTTAAGTTAGCCCCCAGTTCTGCTGTTGTTGGGAAGAAACATTTAAAACTGACAACAAATAGACTTGAAGCACACATCAGAGAGGAACTTTATGACACTGCAGAGCCAAACACCACCAAATTAACTGCCCATCTTTGAGAATCAACGAGACACACATACATCATGTACCTTTTACCCAGCACCGGATCTTAGAATTTCAGTTAGCTCAGGTTTTAAATATATTTTAATCATCCTAATATTCTTGTTATTGTAATATATTACTGAGATATTAGATTGCAATTCAATTAAAAAATGTCATCTGCACATAATTTATTCCATGCTCATTATTAATGGAATACTGTAGCTTTGCTGGCATTTTCATATAGCAATGTAACTCACTGAACTACTCCAGAAAAATATAAATTATATTTTATCCCTTAACAGTCATTGGAAAAGCTAGGTATATGTGTATATATATATATATATTTTTTTTTCATTTTGCATTTTCTCCATCCTCTGCCAGGGGTGTTTTTAAACGAGGTTTTGCCTGTTACTGTGAAACCACCGTCACCCATCAGCATCACTGCACTGGGCAATGCAACCAGGACCAGCACTGGGGTGGAAGCAGAGTGGTTTGCCACTGGGGTCCCCTCAGTTGGTTGCATCCATCATGATGCCAGGGAACAGCAGTATGTGTAGACGGTAATAAGAATATTAGGATGATGAAAAGGTATTTAAATATTAAATGCTGAAAAGCAGTGCTGGATAAAAGACCTTCAGCGAGTTATTCCAAGATTTTCAAAGGTCTTCTGGGTATACAGTGGGCTGAGGGACAAAGTCTAAATTGAAGATAGGTGCCTGCTAGGAACAGTCTGCTGATAGCGGTCCAGCAGGGTAAGCTACGCCAGCAAATCTGCCTTGTCCGCATGCCATTTATAGGGGCATAAAATGAGCTTTGCTGCTACAGCTTACACCAGCCCTCAATGAAATACCTGTCCTGGCAAAACACTAATGTGCTGAGTCCAACGCATCGATGCCAGGGTTATTTCAGGTACAAAAATATTACAGAAAACCTTCCACCCCAGACGGCATTATTCTGCTACCCACCTTGTCCAGCACAGCTCTGGTCTCGGCAGCGATCACGTTCTGCTGCAAAGCAACGTCCAGCAAGCGCCTGCCTCGGGGGGGAACCGAACCGCTGCCTGCAGGACCGGCAGCACCAGATGGCACAGCCTGCCCCGCAAAACTAACAGCAGCACCTGCAAACAACTGCCTGTTCCTCAGCCCAGCACAGGCATTTTGTGCAAACTCTTCTATCTGCTGAAAACTACTTGGGTTTCTTTTTTTTTTTTTTTTTTTTTTAATTCCACTTTGCAGTGGTGGATCCAGAGATGTGGCTGTTTTGCTGCTTGTCCCAGCAGAGGAGATGCAGCAAAGCAGTGGGGAAGTGATGGCTGGTGCTTCCCAGGCTCTGCTCCCTTCTCGTCGCTGCAGCGGCCGGCTTGCTGGGCTGGCCATGCTCCCCATCCGGCCATGCCTATAGGGTCAGCTCACCCCCCAGCAGGACCTACCGGCTCAGGCTGGGATTGCACTGCTGCAGCTCCCAACAGCCTGGACCTACATCTGAGCAAGCCAAAGTGCCCCTTGGCATGGCAGGTGGCTCTTGAAGGGGCGATTAAAGTGGTGTTTGCGAGGTCTGAAGTCCTCAGCGGCGTGTGTGAGGCTCTCTGTCCTCGTCACACATCAGGACAATGCTGAGCAATGTGAGAGGGGTCCCACGTCTTCCTCATCCCACACCATTCCCATCAAATATACCCATCAAAGTGATCCCCTGCACCTGCTAAACCAGTGAGCAGTATCCAGATGAAGTACAAGCTTGGCTCACTTCCCACCCCGCTGATCGTTTCAATGCAGCTGACGTTCAATTTGTTAAAGCACAGTCTTGGGTATTTTTTTGGTTGCAGCTATGTAGACTGAAATAAATCAACAAACAAATCAAATCCTATTCCATAAATACATAGAAATATTTAAAACTGTACTGGCTCCTATGCCTCTTTCCCTCTGAGCATCACTCAAGCCTGCCCCGCTCCCTCCCGCTCCTGAGCTCTCCCTCTGGATGCAGACAGACAGGAGGGATATTTCAGCTCTCGGGTTTTGATCCCAGGTAAATGCTCAACTGGGTGCTGAATACAGAAGGATTTAAGGCACTCATTTTAATGCCTTTCAGAATTGAAACCAAATGCTTTTCCTCTCCTTACTCTCCAGAATAACTATTTTAAACAGCTGTTCAAACTCCCGCTTTACTTTACGTGAGGCTCTCCAGCAGCACGGCTGCTTTTTTCTAAGGAAAAAAAGCTTCGTGCTTCCCTCTACGCAAGGACATCACTACTGCCACGGCTTCACCCAACGAAACAGAAGGATCTGGAGGTGAACCACACCCCACCACGAAAAGCCTCTCTCCGCACGAAGCCGCAGAGGGCATGTCTGCAAGACAGGACATGGTGACGCGGTGACACGCTCCCAGCGAGGCACCCGCCTGTGTTAGTATTCTCACTCACTGCCATGAAAAATAATCAGAAAGAGTTCCTGGGCCTAAGTAACTACATAAACTACAGGTAGAAAGAAGCAAAGAGCTGTTGCTAATTCTACTTAGCAAGCCAGCTGCATCACACCATGTCACTCAATGCTGGCTGGACCCCCACGGACATGCGGAGGTTGGACAGACAGGGACAGTGATGTTTTTTGTCCCAGGAGGATTTTGAGAACGCTGGGTTGCAATCACCCAAAATTTCTAATTATGCACCAGTGACACAAGCTTCTCCTCATCCTCAGTACAAGTCTCTTGTGCAAAGGCTGCCTTGTGCAACGTGCTGCCATCAAAGCCTGGACCGCCCCGCAGCCTGCGCAGGGAAGCACAGCTGCGTCTCACGATGGCTTTGGAGGGTGAGGACATATGCACGGCTTGAGCAACACGATGCACGCCCTTACCTTTTTTAACTGATGAAACACACTTCATGGTAATTTGCAGCAGAATTTTTAAAAATGCATTTTAATGAGTTTCTGTTAGCTGGCATCTTGCAGGTGTCAGGACAGAGCCACATGGATTGAGCAGAAAAGTGTTATTTCTGCTGGTAGGGTTCAGATGTGAGGTTAACCAGCCCCCCCGGCTGCTGTGGTGGCTGAGGGCAGATAGATTTCTCTGCTCTTACCTAATTAGAGGCACATAATCACCATGACAGTGACAAATGTTATTGAACACAGTACGTTTAATATTACAAATATTATAGTGTGGTTTTTACTGCTGTGTCAAAGCCCTTTGAAGCAAATTCACCACCTAGATTATGAAGGAAGGTTTTAAAGATTTTCCTTGTAAAAACCTACACAAAACCCAGACAAGGTTACTTCAAGGCTCAGAGATGTAATTAGCAGACTGCTGCTTAAGCAGAGCATGCCTCTAACTTTCTGGTTGTGGTTCTTGCATAGTGTTTAAATTCCAGCAATATATGTAAAGCAGCAATTCAGCATTAATGCCCTGCTGGATATTACAGCTTTATTTTCATTTACTTTGCATGAGTACAGAGGAACCCCAAATCCAGGAATGAATATTGTACATTACTCGGTAGGTAAATTACAGATTTTGGACTTTGTTTTTCTAATTGCACACCCTTGAATAAAATGGTTTTATAACAAAAAGGGATCCAAGATCCCACAGCATTTGAGAGTAATACTGCTGTGGCTGGTATGCTGCACACGTGTTTCACATCTCATGGGAAGGATGGGGATGCTTCCTATGGACAGACTCAACACACATCAGAGAAAGATAAACCATCTTCAGCTCACTAGACACAAAAAAAAAGCCAGACCCAGGCTTGCACAGCCCAAGAAAGCCTGGGAAAAGTGCACACTGAGGCACAATGGAGCAAACCTCCAAACTAAGAGCAGGAAAACACCAGCCAGGCGCGGTGCCGCGCGGCTGGAAAGGTAAGGCAGGTCAATGGTCAAAGAAAACATCTCAAAATCCTCTACAGCGTATGGAAACCAGGACAAGGCACGATGTTACTTCTACGGCAGTATATTAAGACCCAAACTTATATGGCAGGGATCAGGAACATTTTGTTAACTACGTAGCATTAGAACTTCAAGTTTGCCTTTAAATTTGGGCAAGGTCATTCTCGCTGGAGTACAATACCTCTCGCCACTTGACGTTCCCAGGTCAGACACTCACACCTAATAGTTCTAAATGCCCACTTTTCTATCAAAACCATAGAATCATACCTGAGCCCTGATTAAAGGACCAATTTCCTTCTTTCTCTACAATACACAGTGCCACGTATTAGTCTGCTGGGAACAGAAAGTAAAGTTTTCTCAGTGTCCTTAGACTCTGCTGATTCTAAATGCAATTTTGATTTCTCAGAACGTGAGCAGCTCATTTCCTCTGTCCGGGACTTCCAGCTGCGTTAGCAGCAGACCTCTGAAAACCTCTAATGAAGGATCAATAGAAAACCCACATCAAATCTTAATGCTAATTTCCTTTCTCAGTGCAGTTACATTATTAGTGTCATACTCCTCGGAAAGGACCATACATGCTACTTGAATGGACAAGCAATAAGCTAATGAAATTAAATTAACAGCTCCACGTGCGGCTTTAATAGATTAGAATAGTCTAATTTTAAATTATTATAATTTAATCTAGACATCAACCAAGGAAGCAAGCTTCACATTTTATAGGTATCACTTCATCTCAAATTGCTGCAAGGTAACATGCATAGATGTTACCCAGATGCTACATGTAACACGACGTTTGTATAAAACCCTACTGTAGCACTAGAAGTTGGTGCAACTGAGAACATAAATCAACAGATTGATTCTGCACTAGGCCAAGTCGATTCCAGGTGTATCTTTCTCTACAGTTTTGTATTTTTAATTGTGGTATAGCATCACTTTCCCTCACTGAACCTCTTTTACAATGGCAGTGGAAGTGACCTTCCTAGTACACTAATTTTAAAGTCCCATTTACTTATTTTCTTAGGAAAACAGAAGTTCCCCGGCCAGTACAGCACTCCATGTGAAATCTGCAGCACAGCATGAACTCAGCAATGCAATCAGCAACAGCCAAAGCAACCTCAACTTGCCAAAGAACACACACGATTATTAGAATTATGGTTTGCATTTAAAGATCTAAGAAATTTCCCAGTTAAGTTATGCACATATAAAACATACCAAAAAGCGCTGTTACACTTTTGGAATGGAAGATAGCAGTGCAAAAAAATCTGCACATCTTTTACTCAAGAATATGTTTGCAGAGTAATTAAGTGGCAAGAAAGCTAATGTAATTAAAAATAATGCAATATAAATTGTTGTGGAAATTTAATATTCTATGTGTGTCTGATTTCTTACTCCAACGGAGGTGGGGTTTTTGATTCAGATTCAGGTGACAGGAAGCTTGCAAATAAGCCAGAATACCCAGCACTGGTATTTCTACAAAAAACTACTTTGAGACTATTAATAGTATTGAAACAATCATATTAATGTTGGTAGTCCATTAAAATTTTCTAGAATGCATTAACAATTTCAAAGTTGTCTGTGGTTTTTGGGTGTTTTTGGTTTGTGGGGTTTTTTTGTTGTTGTTGTGTGTCTTTTTGTTTTGTTTTTGTTTGTTTGTTTGTTTCTGGGGTTTTTTGTTCACTATATCTCTGCCTTGAGGTAGGTAATACATGTGTGCCTCTCCCATCACCAGTGCTGGCAAAGTCACTGCCCAGCACAGAAAGTTGAGTTCACACTGAATTTTCCTTACACCGCAGAAGCAGCAGGGAGCACAGGACCATCTTCAGCCTGATCTGGACTATCTCAGCGCACAGTGTAATTTTTTACCCCACCACCTAATACTGGCAAAAGCTCCCTCAAGTTAATAACATCTGTATCAGTATAAAGATGACTGATACTGTTCCAACCTACTTTTTCTCCAATTTTGCTAACTTGCATCAATGATTCTTCTAACCGCGTGTAACTACATCCTTTACTTCAAATACACTTATATACATACAGCAGCAAAATCTTCCAGCAAAGCAAATGAGGTGCAAATTACACCAGTTCCACCTGTGGGCAAAATTCAGAACCACAGTCTTTGTTCTCTTTGTGGTCAGAAGAATAAGACAGAACCCCCTTGTACGCAGTCCCCTTTGCTGACCTGTCGGAGCAGAGGGATCGCTCCCTCCTGGAGAAGTGCTGCCCTGGAGCAGCCACACAGGCTGGTAAAAAAAGGGAGCGCTCGGCTTCGGCCCAGGCAGCTTTCCCCAGCCCCTGCAAGAGCAGTCTCGCGGTGGTGGCTCCTCCGTTCCTCGGTGCAGCGAGGAGACGTTGGACAAGTCACCTGCTCTGTCTCCGTAGCCATTCTGCTACGTCCTTCAGGCGTACGTGTCCGTCCCAGCCTGATCCCCCCCTGCCCCTTCCCCCGGATTAGGCACACCCCTATACACCAGCATGCACCTATGTGCCAGCACAAACCTCCGAGGCAAAATCCCAGAGGCAGGCGCCCACACGTCCCTATTTAAACCGTGCCGGGAACAGGAGCTCGCAGAGCCGTGCTGAAAGGAGCACTGTGCAGCCATCCCCGCTTCAAAAGATACGTATGGTTGTCTTACTTTCTATTGAGTAATTCTCCGGCAATTAATGGCACATATTGAAGGAGGATCTGGATGTCAGCACGGAATTTACAGCCGAGCAGGGGCGGCACTCGGCAGCAGCTGCTGGGCTGAGCAGCGTCTGTGCAGCCCAGGGAGCTCCACGGGAGCGCGGCGGGCTGACCTGTCTCCCCAGGAAGGCAGTCCCTAGGCTGAGTTTTCTTTTGATTTTTAAAATAAGTTCCATGGATGCGGTCAGGTTCTGGTGAAATGACAGCACTGTGGCCTCTGTCAAAAATAAAGGCTTTTAAAATCGGTATGTTCAAAATTACTGTAGCAGTTATTCAGACATTTTTGCCTATTTTTCATAATGCTTGTCTCTGGCTTTTCTTCTTGTTTTTTGTTCTTTTTCTTCCAAATCTGAGTATAAAATAGTTTAACGTTGGCCTTATTACATCTGTTTGTATGTGAGTTTATAATATAGTGAATTAATCGAGTTGTGAATGAGATTCCAGTTTGAAGTGCAACTACAGCATTTCAATAATTTCTTTTCTATTTCTATTTCTACCTTTCCTAAAACCTTGTTATGTTGGAGGTATTTCCAGTGTCTCCCATTCCATCTAATGAAAATGCAGGAATGCTTTCTCAATCCTGGGAAACACATCCTAGGTTAACAACAAACACCTCTCCTGTTCTATTACACTGCCATTAAACACTTCACATTCATGCCCTAAACACCTCTGGCATTTGGAAGCAACATTAGCGAAATACTAGGGAAAGCTTTCCAGTGAAACCACACAGTTCCCAGTTATTTTTCTCCTGCTGCTCTTCCCAGAAACGTTGCCTCACACCCGGGTGAAAGCACAACACAGTAGCGCAGGTTGTGAACTACAGGCATGATTTTCATCCCAAAGATGCACCAGGGCATGACGACGTAAATAGCAAGAGAATAAACCGAAGTGTCATGATGTCGTGATGTGATTTGAAAAGGCTCAATTACTACACGGCAGATTTGGGGAACCCCAATGACCCAAGGGAGGGGGTTAGAGGGACATCAACTTGCTGGAGAAATGGGCCGCCACAAACTCTATGAAGCTGAGCAAAGAAAATGCCAAAGATGGACAAAAGGATGTTAATTCCCACAGGATGGAAAGGTCTGAGCTCCTCAAGCCGTGGATTGTGCTCTATTTTGATAGCTTCAGGAAGGTACAGCTTAGGTATAGACCCACGGCAGCTGCTGCCCAGCTCCGAGACCAACGACCCATTGCCTCATCAAAAGAGAATGATGCTTTTGTCCAAGCTTCTAGCAAGCTGATTTGGTTAAAAAAAAAAACCACCAAAAAAACAGGGCATATATCTGAATGTCTCCACAAACATTTCAGATATGCATTAAATTTCCCATCAGTGACTCCATCCATCTCTCACTTGCCATGGAGCTGTGTGGATTGTTTACAGATAAATGAGAATGAAATGTAAACTCCTTTCAGATGAGTAAGATATACAGGCCGTGTCACCGGGGCTCTGCAACACGCATTTATATAAAACAATAGCCTACGTATGCATGGAAGAGCAGCTACTTCTATTCTGTGGTGACACTCATGCCTGTCTGATATAGAAGTATCATTACAGCAGGCCTCAGCTGGAATTGTTCATAAAGTGCAGGATTTTATTTCAAGTGCTCCAGTCTAATTTCAGAGATGTACACACAAGTATATGAAATTCTGCGGAGATACAATGTTAGCCTGATGATAGGGTATTTTATTAAAGAGAGGCTCTAAAATAGCAATTTCATTATTCCCACTTCTGTAGGAATGGTAACAGATTTTAGCCACATGGCTTGAATCAGTCAGTTGATCCGGAGCTTTTTGCCAACTGAAGAATTAGGAAAGAAAAGAAGAACTTGCATCCCTACCTCATCTGCTGGGTGTTGTGCCTTGTGCGCTCAGCTCAGCGCGTACCACCAGCCAGGCGGACCAGATGCTCCTGGTTTTGGGGAGACAGCACTGGGAAGTCATACAGGAGAGGAGAGCCGAGGCCGGAGAGGTCCTCATCAGAAATCAGGCTGCTGGGAGCACCTCCGAAGAGGGGGAGATGCCAGGATGGCTGGAGGGTATTTCATGGTTGGGCTAAAGAGGATACTTTGAACTCATATAAAATCCATCAGGGATGAAGCCAAGACTGCTCCTACGTTCCCACAACATGTGGTCAGGTTTGTGGCAGGCTACGTTCCCCAGGTGGTGACTGCCACAGAAGCAACTACTGGCAGATGGACTCCTCTTCCTTGCACAGGGAAAGTAAAACACTTTTCCTTCTATGCTTTTCTGACAAAATTATTCAGTTCAGCGACATGGGTATGAGCGGCATAAAAAAGCAGAGCCTTCATGGCACATTTTCGCTGGTCACAGAGAAATAATAATAAAATCTAATGATGAGGCACTGCTTTAAGGGGCCACCCAGTTCCTCCGAGCTCCCTCTCCCATCCAAAGCTTTTCCCGCTGCAGACTCTCCATGCAGGTCACTGGATGTTTAGGCTTTCCAGTAAAGTTCAACACTTTTGAACACAACTTAAATAATCAGCAGCTGAGTTCTCAGAACTTCAGAAGGCAGACAGGCAGGGTGCTAAATAACCAAAGTGCCATTTTCCCACTCTTACTGTTGCAAATTGAGAGCTTTCCAAGACAGCCCCATTATTAATGCTATAAATCTGTTACACATTTTATTCAAACATGCAGACAGGGATCCACAACCCTTGTGACAGGTAATTTACTTTACGGGACTTACAGGAGAAACCTTGTAAATCAAGTTTGCAGATTTTTAAAAGGTAAAACTCTTAGCTTGAGATGAAATAACTTAAATTATCTATCTTTCTATGTATCTTAGATTGGGGAAGAACCATGGGTTTAAGAACTGTATTACGAACCCATCAGTGCCTGAAACAGTGGGATAGTTAGCTGCTGGGTCTTACTGGAGCGCTTCCTATGCTTTGTGAAAAAGATCCAAAATTATTTATCATCTGTAATGTCTGCACCAAACATTTGTTCTCATTGATCCTTTTAATCCACAAATAAAAAAAAATAAAGATATGAATGCATTTTTCTGACATCCACATTTTTTTTCCTGATCACTGAACAAAGAACTCTAATTCCTCTTTTCGGTCTGCAGAACAAACCCCCCAAACACCAGGATTTCATGTTCAAAGACAGCACAGCTCTTTATCCTGGGCTGAGACCAAATTACCTCTGCCAGTCCCCGGATTTGTACTCCCAGGACCTACACTTGATTGGCAAATTTAATCAGTGAATGGCATTCACACCCCTACAACTTCAGGTCTGTTTCCAAGCGTAACACACCAGAAGATCTGTATATTAATGCCCTAAATGGGATTTTGTGAACTTGCCACAATTCGCCAATGGCTAAAAAATAGCAGAATTTTGTGGCTTCACTCAATGCAGAACTGTAAATCAGGATGGTCTAATATTTCTTTTGCTCTAGATTTGGTTGTTTATTCTCATTTGGTTACTTATCATTTATTCTTCGTTTTTTAACACTGTTTGGATTTTTAAAAGGTTTGGACAAACACCTTCTATGAACTTCAAGGACGCCCAAGCAGATCCCCAGCTCCCACTGAGAAGCCACTGAAAGACCTGCTCTTGTGCTTCTGAACTCTCACCGTGTATTTGCGCCCTTTTTGGATGTTTAAATGCACTTCACAATGTGGCCCGTATCACCGAGTATTCTCCTCCAACACTCCCTGGAGCAAAAAGCGAGGACTAGAAAGATATTTTGTTTTTCAAAACTATATATGCAATTAATTTAATAATTACAATACAGTAAGGAACAGCTCAGCAGGCAGAGGCAGGCACATCATATGAAAACAAAGCCATAAATCCCATGATCTTGTCAAGGACACACAGAGAAAAGAGACCCCAAACCTAAACCCAGACATCCTGGAAAGTAAGGGCAGAGAACAACGTGGGCTGGAAAGACACAACAGGTATTTCTGTGCTGAGTCCCAATCCACTCAGTATGCAACAACGCTCAGTAACCCTCCGCAATCCTTTTTCTTCAACTGAACTGCATGGCATGAGCAGCAGCACCGCGTCCAATTTAAGTAGAAAAGTAACAATATAAGCTAACTGGCAAAAAGCTTGTTTTTAATGTCACAAGTTTAACATATGTTTTACAGTATAAACTGTAGGAGTCTATAAACTGCCTCCGGCTTTGTTAAGCTCCATATGCTCCATCAGTAATTATTTTGGTCCTAAAACACTTACTATGCCAAACTTACACTGGCCGAACAACAGAAATCACAGGTTAGCCCAAGCCAGCTTCTTCCTTCTCCACTTTGCAAGGGGTTATATGTTACGGGACGTTATCACTGGAGCACCTGAGGCGTTGCTCTTCCCCCTCTTGATGCACAAGGAGCACTTTAATAGTTTGTGGCCGTAAAACGCTGAGCCATAGCGTAAAACTGACGCCATTTACAAAGAGGTTTATTGAACCAGATTTTGGAGCAAGGTGAGAGGAGACTCAAATGCAAATGGACAATCTTTGGTCTGCACTAAACGTGCAGGAGTGAGAGAAGCGGTGAGCTAAATTGTGCCAAGGAAGGTCATAACACACCAGACCTTTTCTTTCATTTAACATGCATGAAAACCATACTGCAGATTGCATTGTAGAGGAAGCCAAAGTGCTCAATAACTAAGAATGTACCGTTTTCTTCCTCACCTTCCCCTGCCTCCAGTCTCCAACCACTAAACAGCATACAGGGAGTGAAGACTCCTTCCTTGATTACCAGAGGCTCTGGACGGGTGCTTAATATTGAATGGCGGAGAGGAGCGAGGGCTAGGATGATCTCTCGGTGCTTCGTTATCATTCAGAGCTATTGCTGAAGCCGGAAAGAAAAACCTGCCTGTGAACTACAAGGAGAGGTGATGCTGTAACAGGTACCAGAGCAAGGCAGCTCTCGTTGCAAGCCATGCGCAGCCGGAGGTGCCGTGGGGAACGGGTCCCATCCAGCACAGCCCGGCGGGCAGAGGGCAGCCACTCCTGAGGTCCATCCTGAGCGAGTGAGCTATCTGTGGTCACTACGCAGTTCCTCAAATGTGGCTGCAATACAGCTTGTCCTCAGCTCTGCTTGCAATTAAAACATGGTCTAGTTCAACACTGATTGTATCAGCTTGAGCCATCGTGTGCTGGGAAGCTGGTGAGGCTGTAGCAAGCTGAGGGTCAGCCCTGTGTGCTTTCTGGAGCTTTTCAAGTGCTATTTGTGGTTACGTCCACTAGCAAAAGCCATACCTAGCGTAAGGCAATTAACTAATAAAACGTACTTTACTCCATCCCAGGCTGTTCATTGCAAAGTATTCCTGTCCCCAGAGCAAGTCCCAAACACATCACCAGCCATCACCTAAGGTCAGTACCGCGTATATTAGATTAGGCCATGAGGGACCATCTTTTTTTGTTGTTTTCCTGCTACATAAAAGAGAAGAGGTAGGTACACATCAGGATCTTAGCCAGAAAAATGCAAGGCATCTCACAGTAAACAAGAATGACTTTCATTTCATTAATTAATTTTGCATGATTAAATGCAAATTGCAGAAGCGAAACCTTTCCTAGCTCAGCGCATGCCAGCTAACTGCTTTGCTCTCCGCAGTGTCATTTCACATTCATGAAATAAATGAAATATGTAATTGGAAAACTTGAAATGAATTTTAAGCCCATTAGTAACAGCATAATATTTACCCCAAATGGCAATGTTTCTCATGAGATAAGAAAAATACACAGGGTCCTACAGCAGCTGTACTGTCCTAGAATGAATGAGTAGTGAGAAGGTAGCTGGGTTACGTTGCAGGTTCTCCCCATCAGGGCTAGGATGAGCAGGAGAAAACAGATTGCAATCCATACCTGGCAAAGAATTCTTACCAAATAAATCAGCAATTTTTGCTGTAAATTTTACAGCACTTAATTTATAAAATGAAAATACCATCGGACCACCAGAGAGTGCTTTAGGGCAGCTGTTTTGTTCGCACAGCTCCTGCTTCTACATCACTACATGTTTTTAACAGAGCACATGTTATAAGGACACTTGCAAAACAAACATATCCACACTTGTGTAGGAGGTTTAAACAGAATGTTTTGGAAGAACATGGAAGTTTGCTATATCAACATTATGAATTCTTACAGAACTAAAATATATATATATATACACACACACAAATATGTATGTGGCTTAGAT
This sequence comes from Falco punctatus, assembly GCF_963210335.1. NCBI lineage: Eukaryota > Metazoa > Chordata > Aves > Falconiformes > Falconidae > Falco > Falco punctatus. Next base: position 62,765,439 of record NC_137588.1, on the reverse strand, counting down.
AATTATTTGCTGCCACTGGCTATATAGCATCCTAAGTGTTAATTCAGGCTTCCAGGAGCCCAGCACTTGCCACTTCCGTTGCTGACACTCAACACAATGCAATCAATCTGTTTGCTGTTTCAACAGAAAGGAGGCTTAAACTGGTTGGTTGTGGATTTTTGGTTTTTTTTTCCATCACAGGAACTATTTTTGGTGTCCAAAGGAGGCCAGGAGGAAAAACAATGTTGGGAGACCAAAAAAGGAATCTCAGAAGAGCAGAGATCTTACTAGGCTTCTCAGAGTGGGAGGCTTTGGTCTCCAGCCCCGGCAGGTTTTGAGTAGCTTCCTATCTCAGGTGCTATCGGCTTTCATGCAACTGATGGTCAGAAGGGCTGTGTCCTGGCTGCCACAAACGCCCCTCTCTGCTGAAGCATGTCCCTATTCCTTCACACAAGCAGAAAGGTCAAACTGCACAGAAGGATTTTAAACTCTGTGACTGAGTTGACCTTGCCAATACATAAGCTAATTCTGCAGCCCTCAGTTGATTGTTTCTCTGTAGTCACAGAGATGTAACATTCATAATCAGCCCTGAGGAGACCAATTGCCCATGCTGAGACCATTGCAGCCTGGGGCGATGACACCTGCTGACGGCCAAGGTCCCTGCTCCTCAGCCTCGGTGTCATGTCTCAGAGGGTCACTGGTTAACCCCCTGGTGCCAGAAGAGTTCCTATGCAATGCAAAGTGGCTGAAATATCACAGAGACTTAGAGATTTATAAGCAGCACAAAAGCCTGTACGTCTCTGAGCGCAAGCTGCGTTATTCACCTCTGGGCAAGGACCAGCTTTCCATGGGAACACTTGCCGCGAGACGTGGGGTCCGGCAGCACCAGCATCAGGCTCTGCTTCAGCTGCTGCCCTGTGCCAGTGGGGGATACAGCGCAGCACAATTTAGCACACACCGATAAACCAAACAACACCATCTGAAAAAATACCCAACGGGAGCGTCAGTCTCAAAATACCCTGTCCACCCTATCGCTACCATTCAACCTAATCTCTTTAGGATTATGTTTTCTCTATCCCCTGCTCAGCACTGTATCAGATATTACTGCCCAAGACACACAAAACCCCAACGCTGACATTTATGCAAAGGTATGTAGTAGACCCTGACTCCCTTTCTGTATCACTGTTTACCAGGTACAAGCTGTTTACAGCACCACATACAAAATTTTATGATGCTTCTCTCCAAAACAGAGGATGTCTGCACACTAGCTATTCTAAGATGTCAGAAGGTATCTTTCCTAAAACCTCAACTGCATGTTCAGTCTCCTACTGAAAGCCACAGGCTGAAGTTCTCCAAAAGCACTGTACAAATATCCTCATTTTCCAACAAAGAAGTCTTCCGCAAATGTCCTCTGAAGCACCACTGGCTCCCTTCACAGGTCCCAGCAACCCACACTGATGTACTGCCGAGTCCCTTAATTGATGCACAGTGCATCCAGCTCCCCTCCTTCCCCTCATCTTCGTAAATCCCTTTGCAATTTGTGAAGAATATGTTCCTGCTGGGATTTCAACTAACCACCTTCTCTTATTCTTGTAAGATTTCTCGTACTACTCAAGCTACTGCCACAGCATTTATCTTCCACAATCATTAAAGAGTAAAAACGGATTGTGTCATGTTGAATGAGCTAGGATTTGAATCTTTATCTGGTTTTCAGGTCTGATATATGAATCCTTGTAAGTTTCCTTCCCTGTAGCTTCACAGTCATATTCTTTCATGTAAAATATTTGCAAAAGAACCCCACACACTGCTTACTAAATAATATCTTCCACTGAATCAACGTGTTACAATAAGCCTAGTGGTGCGTGTTGCAGAGTGTATATGATCACCCAGCTCTGAAATAGTCTCCATTGATGTCATCCACAGGAAAAACTAACAATCCCACTACAAATCAGCTAATTCATTTTAAAATATTTGCAGTTAAGTACTGTGGTGTTTTCTTTGATGGTCTGAAGGCCAGACCATCTCGGAAGAGAGCAAGCATCTTTGCAGTTACTGGGAACACCGGCATCATCGAACTGGTGCTAAGAATAAAGCAGTGCATGCTTATACTGTCACTCGATCTGCCCCTGAGTATGTCCCTACACACACCAGCTCACACGGTGAAAGGGACAGTCTCCAAAAGGCCTCTGAAAGGATGAGTCAGATCCAGCAATGCTAATTAAATGCGAATTACGCTGCACATCAGAAATAACCCCATGGCACCCGGTAACAGCACCCAGACGCGGAGCTGAAGGAACTATGCCTAACAGAAGTAAGAGGTGGACAAGTCTTTACGTGGGTATTAAGTCATGTAAAAATGAAATCTCTCCCTTCTGAAAAGATCATTGACCTTTTAGATTGAGTGGAAGTCTGGTTATTTGAGATGCACATAGAAATGAGGAGATACAAACTGTATGTTTGGATTAAGCTATCAGGAAAGAAAAAGGTAAAGGTAATCACAAGCCATACTCATAAAAAGAAAGGGTTCTTTTAATTACAAATATATGTTCATCTTTTAAATGGAATCTGTTTTATGGGTGATGGGCAGTCAACGCCATACACTCACATTAATACATTTTCTATGATAATGTTTAGAGGAAAGAAGGAACAGACATGCCCCAGGACTGCATCTGGATTTCTAAAATTTTAGACTAAATCAGTTACATGCTTACAGCAATCAGCTCTTTCCTGGAGGGACAGAAGGGTTCTGCTAAACTACAGCTGACACACATAACGAACAATTCAATTTCTCAAAGATTCAATAAATGATAATTTGAAGGGTAAAGTTCCCCATTGCTGACAGCTGCCAGGTGAGAAAGGGGATTTGTTTTTATTGAAGACAGAGAAAGAACCAACAGGTTTTTATTCACTGCGATCTAAGCAAATATATGCTGACAAGTTTAACTTTTTGTTTTGTTTGTTAATCCTTGTGTATTATCTTGGTTAATTTTCTTCTGTGAGGTTACAAAATGACTCTGCTACTGACAGTATAACAGGCTTCTGGGCACAACAGGTCTCATGGCTTTGACTATAGGCATACGGCTTGGACCTGGCATATTTAATACTGTCTTAAAATGACTCTATAGAGATTTCCACATAGGTAACCAGCAGGCCTACACATAGGACTGCTTTTATACAACCAGGAAACACATGCAAACATCGCAGTTTTCAAGAATTTTTCTGTCTCCAGTGCCACGACGGAGCAGACCTTCTCCCTCCCTCCAAGCCCTGAGCACCCAAAACTGCCGAGCGAAGCCCTCGGAGAGCCAGAGACCCGCCAGCTCTGCTGCTGACAACCCACAGCAAAGAAATAAAATACCATGATGATGGACAACTTTGAACTCTATTAACTTGTTATTAATGTTAAGTCTGTGACAAATTTATTAAGTCCCGTACAGATCCATAAAGGGCTTGCCATCCTGTAAAGAGCGGACCACGGTCCAACTCTACCGTGCGCTGATTTATACTTCTATATAAGAGATTTGGTTTGTGTGTTAAGCCTGCAAGTAGAATGATTTAAAACTATGTTAGAAAGTACACTGTTATTTCCCTTTCATAACTACTAAAAATCTTGTTTATGAAGTTATTCATTGCTAAGAAAGAAGGCAGTTCTTCTGAGAGTTCTCCAGCTAAAGCTGTTTTTGCACCAATTTAAAAAGAACAGAATCAACTAACCAACCAAAACCAAAACAACACTTTGAAACTCATAATATGTAATGCACAGAAACTGCCACTTCGCTCTTTTACTCAAAATACTGCTGGACACCTCAAAGTTATTAGGTACAGTAATAATTTCTACTTTGCCTCCAGTCTACCTTTTTTCCTCTGGGTCACTCATGGAACATTTTTAATCCTATAAAATAGAAACTTAATTCAAAAAGTATTGATTCCAGAGATCTTTTTATCTTTCTGACTTCAAGCTCGCCCTCAGCTGCGCTGGTTGTCTGTGTAGCTCCGCTGTACATGCAGGCGCACAGCATGATCTCACATGTGCAAAACATTGCTATTACCTTTCTATTTTTACCACCCTAAAAAATTATCTTGGCTGAAATGTCACCCTCTTAAACAAATACGTAGATGACATTTCACAGCCATGGAAATATTTGAAAGGTAAACATTAAAGGTAGGAGTCACAAAAAAGTCCTAAATCAGCTCTACTGTATTAACAGTGAATGAAAAGCGAATTATTGTCTTTGGGAAGAATGGAAAACCTGGGTAGTTCTCAATCAACTATAAATATTAAAATTCTCATATATCTCTTCACAGTCCAGGTATAAATTATGGCTACTTGGCCAAATTCCAGCTTAGTTAATTACGATCTCACATAAAATAATATCCTGTCTAATTTAATTGGAGTATGACATAATAAGGGATTTACATTAATCAGAAAATTCCTGAATAATAATTCATTTAAGGACCAATTTCATTACAGACTTCTATCTATTAGTGGAAGTTTCCACGGAAAATGTAAGCTTTAGCCACCACCTTATTATATTTTTGCAGTGATCTCTCTTAGGGTTTTCTACGATTTGCATCACTGTAGTACCTGAGTATTTTCTATGTGAAATCAATAGTAATATCAAAGCCCATAACTGGATAATGAGGTTTTTAAAATGACAACAGAGCTGAAATCCCTTCTCTTACACCTTTATTCTCTTATGCTGTCATTTTAATTTCAGCGTTCTGCTTGTGTATGGTTTTTTGATGTTACTTTTGTTGTTTTTTTTTTTACAACCACACAAGCATTTGTAAAATAACTTGCAGAATCTGACATCAGAGCTGATGCCTGGAAGGAGCTGGGATTTTTTGTCGTGGAACTTTTTACGAGTGGATCAATTCCTTAAACAGCAGCCAAATCGCTGCTGAAGCCACCAAGCCTGGGAACAGAGGGTGATGGAGAAAGAGTTTAATGGAAGGAGGAGAACAAGTATCGACGACACAATACTGGCTGTCAGTTCACAGTACCAAAAGCAATCGTGGAAGAGGCTACCTGGCACCGCCGCCTATGATAGCTGTGTGGTGGCCACAGGTGGTTACCATCTATTTGTAAAGGTGAGCACAGCAGCCCTGAGTTTTATTTTAGATACACACCAGCTGTACATTAGAAAAGCTCCACTACTTCCAACAGTGCTACCAGCCTCACCGATGTTCCACGTCACTTTCCATTCAAACGCTATGAAACAGGATCACTGCCATCAGTGGCAAGTGATGCTCTTTGGGCTCGAGGCCACAGGCAGGGATGCCAGCCTCACCGCAGCGTCATGGTGTGCTCGGAGCATCCGAGTCCCTGACATCCACTCGAGTGGTGGGCTCCATATAATGCATCTAACACAAAACTGGGACTCTAATCTAAAATTCCGATGCGCATAAGGTTATTGCAATTTAATATACCTGGTTAAGAGGCACCCAGCACTCTTGGGCAGTTTGCTCCCTGCTGTGCTTGGCCACTGTGCATGGCATTCAGCCTGTACTAGGCGCTAGCCACAAGCTGGGTAATAGAACCCCAGGATTTGTGCGGCTCGTATAAATAAATGCAAGCCAGAAGAAGCTGCTGTCCCATACGGTAATGTAACTGCTATGGAAAGTTTACAGCTGAAAGGAAAGCTCAGTGACAGCAGGTAGCAGCACAGAGCGTGCTGGGAGTGGCGCATCTCCCACCCCAGACCCGCATCCTCCCCTTTTATTTAATGCTGGGAAAATAAATTTTATTGTAGCAAGAAGCTTAGATAATTTCTTCACTGAGGTTAGATGCTTCTTTGACTACACTGACTGCTACCTCCAGCAATAATGCCTTAAATCTCCCTGGGCAGGGTTTGATGGCACAGTAATAAAAATGTCTGTGCCCTGTTTATACTTCAGCTGCTTCTCCCGCAACAGCGGTGATGAACAACACATTTGATTTCTCCTAGTATGGAAACACCCTTGCCTGTCATCCCTGTTTGCTCTCAGTTTCTCTCCTTTACGTTTATTGCTGGAAAAGCAGATTCAAAGTTTTCTGGGTATGGCTGGCATCTCCCAGAGGGTTTGCACATCAGCTACCAGCACCACGGGTCACTGAGATACCTCTGTGATACTTTCTGCATTTTTGCCCACCTAAAGGCATCCAGACCACAGCTCTCCAGTGAAGAACCCTGAACATCATTTCTCTGTCTTGATTACACAGCTCAAATGCCCATTCTCATTTACATCAAGTGTGACAAGGGGATTCTTGCCCACAGGGAGCACAGAGCCCTAATTTCATTTCATTTAGCCTGCAGTCACAAGGCTTCTTTTGCTATTGAATTATTACTGGATAGCATTAAGACGTATGGCCTGCCAAATATGTTTAAATGACTTTTTGGTCCCCATCATCACCAGGAGAAAGGTAACAAGATCGGTCCAATCCATCTAAATAGAGATGGGAGGGAGCTGGGAGGAGACGGTGGTATTTAATGAAGCACTAAAGAACCGAGGCTTTCAAAAGAGATGAAAGACCCTAAATAACTAAGTATAAAATGGTAACGATGGCATGATTGCCTAATTATATTTTCACTCTATGCCTGTTATAAACAGTTGCATGTATTTATACTCTCCAGTTTCTAGGCAGACACACACAATCTGTAAGTGACACAAGTCCTCTGAAGCGACAGCAAAAATTCATTACAAATTTAAATCCCACAAAGAAAGCTGCATGGGCCCGAAGGCCACTTGTTATCTGCCATCAGAGCAGGATGGTTCAGCTAGGATGGGTGATGCAGGAGCTGGCATAAGAAATCCCACCTCAGCCTCAGGACACAGCACATCTGCAACCCACCCTGCAGGTCTGCACCATCCCCTTAGCTCAGGTGCCCAAGTACAACCAGTAAGCATTTCTCTGGGGTTTCGTAAAATACAAGCGCCAAAAGGTGGGAAAGCTGCTACTTTTTTTTGAAGGGCTGGTAATGGGCAAAGAGAAACAAAAGATACAGAAAATACGAATTCCTTAAAGCCTACCTTTGTTGGAATGCCTAGATGTAATGCAATTAAGAAGGAATAGGGAAAACATTTTATTTCAGTGTTGGTGCACTGTGTGCACTCTTTACCAATGGGCAGAGACAATCTTCAGAAAAGGTAAGCATGCATAAAATGGAATGGAAAACAACAGAGAGGTGTTCCACCTGAAATCACTCAAAATGACTGATTTTACATGGGGAAATAGCTTGATTTCAAGATGCCAGAGTATCTCACACTCTTATTCAGGTATCAACAAAACAAAACAACAAAAAAAAGTAAGAACTGTGTTATAATTTCAACTAGTTATGGCAGCCAGACTAAATCCATCTCAAATGTTCAGGGAACCAGATTACCAGCCTTCACGTTTTTCTTTCTTTTCTGCATGAGACGATGCAGAAATTGTGAATGTATTGTTACATAGCACCAAGCAGTGAATAAATTGAGATGACTCAAAAATCTGTCGACTTCAAAAACACAGAATAGCATCTGATTGCAATGTGTAGTTTATCTTAATAAAACAAGACCCAAAGTCAACTGTTTGTCCCAAGTCCAAGTATTCTGTATTCCACAGGAACATATCAGGGCACAGTTCTTGCCCCCAGGATCCTATGGTGAAAGATCTTGCCATGTAATGACACGCACCAATTTAATATGACTCTGTTCTGATTTTCCTTTGAGGAGAGAAAAATACAGAAAACAGCAACGGAGAAAAAAATAGTCTGAATTGTATTTTTATGCAAATGAAGTAAAGATAAACTCTGTGTCCTCTCTTAACATATTTCTGCTTGCCCATAGATGTAATAAAAAGCAGCCTACTGAAAGCTTTTCATCCCTCCAAGAAAAGAATAGTCTAAAAGAAAAATGAGTACTCTAAACAATTCTAAGCAGTCAATTTGTTAAGCAACCATGCAAGTTACTTCTGCTTGGAGCAACAGAGCAATACCAACAAGAGCTGCAATCTGCCACGTGAGCTACATCAGGATTAATTATTTTATATTACAACATCTGGAAGTAAGGAGAGCAAAAGAACGAAATGGACTTTTATCTGGTTTTGGCCAGCAAGGAAGGTGTTTGGGCCACTGGCTTCTGAAAGTGAATAGATGGCTTAAAGGCAGCTCAATCAAGCTGGTTCCTATCCTGGCATACGCTGATTTAACCTCTTTCAATCCAAACTCAATGAGGAGCAAAGCAGAGATGAGTTGTTTGGAAAGTTGTGGTGAGACATATTTAAACTGGGTTGGGTGAATTGCTTGAATCATTACTTTTGCAAATCTTCCACGAAATAAGAACAGATGAGCAGTAAATATCCTGTGATTAATGAACATGTCCTACCAGGGAAAGTAAAACAGGCTTCATTAGCAAAGTCATTCTACTATTACTGTTATTAAACTTTAATATAGTACAAAGGTAACTTAACAACAAACATCTGAGCATCTGCTTATGCTTAAGAAGGAGCATGTCCATGAGCACTAGAACTGAAGCACCTTTGGTTTATCCAGCAGCAGCCCAAGGCTTTGGTACCTAATGTGACATGAGCTCCGAAGGATGCTCTCTGCCTGCAGGAGGTTTAGGAGGACCTTCTCTTCAGTGCGTTCCCTTGTGTGTCTCCAGGCAGTGAGCTTATTCCCTAGTGTTTCCCTCAGCTGGGACAAAAAGATAATTTTTGTTCCCTTTTCAGTTTTTTTTCATAAGATTTGGCATATTTAAAACTTTTGCCTATCATCAAACATGACTGAAACTAGTAGGCAGGTCCAGCAATTTCGGAGGCAGCGGGAAGGGGAGATGAAGCAAACAGATACTTGCTAAATGCATGAAAAGGGCGACCAATACTGAAATGCTGCTGTCAGATCCCCGTCTGAACCCTTCCAGATGGCCCAGCAAGTTTGAGACAAGGGCTCCTCACTGCCCTCCTGAAAGAGAGCTTGCTCAGAAAAAAAATCTTTTCGTATGTTCTTATTTGCTGTTTCTAGCTAGGTAACGTGACGGAAAAAGACCCATTGTTTGTACTGCCCTGGCAAGGCTCGTGATGTAAAGGAACATTACTGCTTTTTAAAAAAATCCCCTGCAAGGGAACTGACAGCTGGTTCACTTCTATACATTCAGGTTCACTGATTTAAGGATGCAGCCTTGGAGCACAGGCACTACTGCATTCCCTTTCTTACTGTTTTCTACAAGATATTACTTTTCTGGGAGACAGTCAGGCTGGACAGTCCCATATCCTGCAGGGCAGAGTTACTCAATTCAGCCTCAGAGTATTTAATGCGCCCACCCCCCCCACGCCCCAAATCCCTTTTTCATCTTCTCCTGCCACTGTTACAGTAGATTTAGCTACAGAAGAGGCTAATACAGCTGTTCCAGGTAGCCACAAATATTACCCTGCAACAGCCCAGAGGGAACCGCTTAACTCTTGAGTGGCTGCAGCCAGCTGCCAGACGTGCCCACAGCAGGTCTCACCTGCCTCAACAGCCTTGGGCAGTTGTGGAAACCAGGCTCTGCCTCCTCGCCTTCCTCACAGAGCCATGCTCTCACCGCTCCCACCCCTGCCTTGCGGCTCCCCCCCCATTCCTGCAGGTGATGTCCGCAGGCAGCAGCCCCCGTGACCCCCTCAACCTTCCTAATCAGAGAGATGTGCCCTAACTGCTGGTGTCCACCATCCAGGACCAAACACTCTTTACCCTCCTACATGCTCAGGAGGACGGTAACAAACCTCATCTGTCCTGTCCCCAGCTCAGAGCTGCGGCGTACCCAATACACGGTGAACAGCTTATTCTTTTCTATGAGAATGAAACATCTGCTCTTGGAAAAACTTTCTTTCATGATCCAGGGTCCTCTAACTTTTATGACTACAATTAGGTTATGTTTATACATTGCAATGAAATGATGGCATTTAAATCACAGAAAAATCTGCCACCTCTGTCCTATGGTTTCTTTCTCTTTCTGGCGAAAGCAGGGCTTGGAGAGAAACCACTTACAGCAAACACATTGCTTTAAAAATCCAGGGCATGATCCTTTACCAGCTTTGTAAATCACTCCTCAACATTACGGTCATCTTGGCTTTAAAGTTACACTCCAGCCCTTGTGTATGACACACAAGTGTGGCTGTCTCAGACGGCACTTGTCACCCTTCAGAGGAACAGCAGCTGGTGGCAGCGACTCCCTGGCACCCTGGCTCACGCAACAAGCTCACCGGGGGGTGATGAGCAAGCAGCAACAGCAAGGTCATATCCTGGGGAAAAGTCACTCTGAGGCACGTTGAAAATGACGTAAAGTTTGCTCCTAAAGTTTCTATTTGAACTAGAAAGCAGTTGGGCTTTTTCTAAGGGGAGGCGGGGAAAAATGCAATGTTCAGTGTGGAAACCTTTGCAGCAGTGAGCAGCAATGTCACTGTGATGGAATCCCTGTCTGCAAGGGCCACAGCCGGCACCAAGGATCCCCTGCCACGGAAGGAGCTGCCTGAGCGAGGCAGGCGAAGCGCCTTCGTGCTTGGCACACACCGTCGGGATCATCAGGCACCAGCCCTGCTGCAGCTCCAACGCAAGACCCCAACAGCCATCCCTTCAGCGCTGGCTGCAGCAAAAGGGCTTTAAAAGCCATGAAGTACTAGAAAAATGCACCTCTGGAGGGTGGAAAAAGCAAAAAGCTGAGTACTATTAAACAAATCCCTGCACAACAAAAACTTTTCTGAAAACAGAGCGCTCCAGCAAGACCCAGGGGGCACCCAGCGCCCTCGCCGCAGCCAGCGCAGGCTCTGCCGCACGGAGGGGAGTGCGGGGGGAGCCTGACTTCCACTGAGACTTTGATTTCTTCCAATTTTAGGCAAGCCTCAGGCTCGATTGAAATGCAAACGGTGTCTAAGTAGCTATGAGAGAGGTCATCAGTCCCTACGCTGCATGTAGTACAAAACAAATAATGAAAAAGTGTCCACAAAAAGATGAACACCAGGAAATGTCTTGGGTAGTGTAATAAAAGATTCCCAGTCATCATCTGCAGGCAATTTTAGAAATTAAATCTTAATAATAGAAAGAAATTGCAAGAAAGTTACCCATGTAGGTCTTGCTCTTTCCAGCAGTTCTTCAAACTCATTTTGATGTGTTTGCTCTACAAACTCAGACTCTAACCAATTTCTTCCGAAGATGGGTAAAGTCCAAGGAAATTTCCTGTCATTTTGATTTAACTAAAACCCTGTGATCTGATGAGATTGTGATGTTGACATTGCAACTTTGTTCAAGCATACAAAATTGTGGGTACTTTTAATATATGGATGACTCTTTCCTTTGCCTTGCAGAGGACACCCAATCTGCCAGGAGACCCCACCACCTCCAGAGCTACAGCTCACACAAGGTGACACGCTGTAAGACAGACCCTGTTCCTTGGCAGGGGCATTTCGCCGTGGCTACCATCAGCCTCCAGCTGGCACTGGCCATGCTGCCAGGGTGACCAGCAGTTTTAACAAAATCACATCATGTGAGATCTGGGTGTAGCTCTTGATTCACTGCCCACCAAAGCGAGAGAAAAGAAACTCCTGAAGCGTTACCATGGCAGGGAAATGCCCCTCCACTGGAGCATGGACACCTCCCATCAGTGTCCCTTTTTAGAAACCAGAAGAGCTTGAAACAACTACTTCACTCTGACAGAGACACATTGTTATTTCCATATCCCCACCCCATATAACGTAAAGAACCAATGTTGATGTGGACATGCATAAGAAGTCTGCAGCATAGGAATTAGTAACCTGGTAACCTTTTTCATGTGTAGTACCAATGCATTTCTTTCTGCTCTGAAGAGGGCAGGGATGTTGGAGACTGCCCATGACCAGAGGAGGAGGAGGAGGAGGACATGACATGTCCTGTAACAGATATGGTTAAGAAGGGTTTAAATGGTGAAGAAATGGTTTCTTTCTTACACTGGTTAGAAAGAGATCTGTGAGGTAAGACGTAAATTACCCTTGAATTTTCCATGTTTTCAGTGTCTGTGAATTGAAGAGAGATGCTGACAGCTGAGACCCATCTACCATTGACACAGAATAATTTCTAAGCATCAATAAAACTCTTTGAAACATCTCTAAGACACTGATAGTCAAATTTTTCAAGCATTATGCAAGGAGGAGACTTAGCCATCCCTTAATTTGCCAAAATGGGAATTGTTCCTGTTCCTCCTGTGCTTTCATTTGAAAACCTTTCCCTTTATTTCCACCAGAGTAGAAAGAGGCAGGTATGAAAACCCCGAGTGAAGTGAGAAGAGGAAGGCGGCCGAGCAAAGCGCCGGGGCAAGCGGCCCCTCCGTACCCTGCGAGGCGGGGCTGCGAACCGGGCAGGCAGCGGAGCCACGGTGTGCGACGGAACGCCATGCGGGTCCTTGTTACTGTACTTCATTAGCCTGCTGAAGGCAGCATGGGATTAAAAAGAGAGAGAATAAATTAGCACTTTCTGTTACTTCTCGTGCTGTTTTTCCTCCAGGGCTGTTACTGGTTTATTTATAAGGCAGGCTGCCCCGACGAGAGATGTCCTGGTGATTTTATGGAGTGGGTAGAAGAAATGAATTGAAAGGAAGTTTCCCAGCATCTGAGACCACAAATATTTATAGACATGTATGTTGTGACACACGAGCAATTCCACTTGATGTAAATGAGCTTTTTAAAAATGATTAAAGTTATAGGCATACACAAGGGGAATTAGATAGCTAGAGGTCATACCAGCTTCAACCTGGAACAGGCAAAGACCATCACAGCATGCAGAATTTGCTTTTCATATACAAACTTGATACAAGAGATAATAGATTTACAAGAAATAACATACATCAATGTCAGCCACTGCTGGGTTTGCTGGAGACTGAGTGCTGGGCACATCAGCTGGGTGCAGCAGCGCAGCCCCCATGTAACCTGGGGCTCACTCAGGCTCCCCATAGCAAAATGACCCAGATGACTAATCAAGTAACACCTCAGCACAGGGAAACCATCCTCCTTAGTCTGACTGATTATTAGGTAATTCTTCACAAGGTAATTGGAAAAGAAACAGCAAGGCTCAGATACCACGTCTACCATCTCAATACAGCTGTTAAAACACCTGCAACATTTACTCAGCTACCGGCAGAGCCCAGCACCTTTCGTCATCACTGCATTGAAACCGATGTTATTTCAAGCGACTTAAAAATGGTTTTCATCTGACAACTTTTGAAGCTAGAATTTAAAATCAGCTGGGCCTCTCAACCCAACTCCTATGGGGCATCGTCCACAAAAACTAATAATAACAACAGCAATAAGAACTATAAGAAACCAAACATCCCCACAAGTACTGCAACTGCTTCATCAGATATTTCAACTGTTTCTATGAGCAACCGGTATCTAATCCTCAGACTAAATTATCCAGTGCGCTGGCAAGAGACACATAATGAAATTGCTTTGCCACTGGCCCTGCTGGTGTCTTCAAAGTTTCTTTTATTATAGGAAATTAACAGATCAGCTAACACTTATTAAAGGACTTTTTGTTTCACAGGCAGAAGAAAGCATGCAAAGCCTGACAGAAGATCTGCAACTGAAGAGTTACTGCATGGGAGGATTAAGGCAATGGCTTAGTACAATGCAGTGCCAAGTCCCCCAGCTTTCCTCTTCCCTTCCCTCTTGCTCTCTCCTTAAAGGAAATTACACCTGCCAAGTCTTCCCTTGCCTAATGTTTAACAAAAAGAAACCTGATCAATGATCGCTCAGAGCTGCTGGTCTTCTCCCCGGAGCCAGAAGAATGAAGCTAACTTGCCACTCTTTTTTATTATTATTTTTAAAGCTCTTGGACACATGATACCTATTGCAGGGAAAATCTTTCACTCCCCAACATCCTCTGTTAAAGAGCTCCTACAGAAAAGAAATCCAACAATTCATTAATTCTATCTGCTCAACACACTTTTGACATAATTGTACTAGTGCCTCATTGCAGGGCTTGGAAAGTGAAATCTGAAAAGTGGCTTTTTGCCATCAGTTAGTTTATTTGCTGAAGCCCTGTTTACGCACTAGAATACAAACCGTATTATTTGCAGTTCACATAATTTGTTTAATGCATTACGTTCAAGAGGCCACCTGTGCTAATGCATCAAAGGAGTTAAGTGGGTTACTCTCACTCTACTTAAGAAAGGAGAAAACTGTTTTCTGAGCCAAATCCCTTCCATCAATGCCCTTACTTTCACTGAATTCAAGTCAGCAAGGGTGCAGGGTAAGGAAGATGTGGAAGGGGAGAGCAGAGGGAGACACCAGGGCGCTCACCTGGATGGCAGCAGCTGAGTTTGTTCTTTTACATCCTAAACATCCCTCCCCTTCACAGGAGCCCGGTAACGCTGGAGGGATGTGCTGCTCTCGGGAGGAGTCTGTGCATTAGCAGCCCATCCAGCGCCCACAGGTTTGTATTTCTGCTCTGTCAGTGTGTTTCACTATTGCCATGAAAACTCCCGTCTGGGAAAGAAAATGCATTTCCATTCCCTTTGAAAGCTATTTGACTTGGTGGGTGTCCACGTAGCACTGCAAGATGAATGCATGCTATGTCTATTATAAATTGCTTTCATCTTCCATTCAGCTACAGTCGTTGGATGTCAATGGATTAATTACAATCCACAGTGCCTGATCATCACTGTACACAGAAGTACTCAATAAATACCAATTAACATATCGGAGTCTTTCCATGAATGCATCTTGCCTGACTTGAAGTGAATGGGTTCATAAAAATACATCTTAAAACGAAATAAGGAGGATAATAGCAATTCTGTAACAAATTTCGACTCACATACAGCTCATATTTTAGCAGATGATTGGCGAGTAAATCGCATTAAAAGCCAAACAACTCTATTAGCCCTGCCAGAAGATGCATCACACCTCACAGCAGACTCCAGACCAGTCTACCTAGGAGAGATAAGTGTATTTTTTGTGGGTTATATTGCACTGAATGTATACTGATGCTGAAAAAACTCCCCAAATTATAACTGTTAAAATAAGTGGAGACATGCTTTCTAGAACAGTCAAAACACATGTCCATTTTATACCTTCCTAAGCCCACAAATTACCATATACGCTTGTCTCAGGGGCTGGAGATGGTTTCGGTGGCAACCACAATGTTACATAAATTAAAGACAGACAGTACAGACTTTATGCTGTTCACTGGCACAGGGCTCTCTTTGTTGCTACAATAAACTGCAGTCCCCTGAAGAGAAGACTGAAGGCAACAGCATCTGATACTGGTAATGACCAAATGCAGCCCGACGTTATGAAACAACTTTGCTTCCAGGTCCTACAGGAATATAAACCCTATCTAGTGATGCTCACATATCAGCCACAGGTATCAGGACTACCTTGCTCTGGTTCGGGTCTTTAGGGCAGAACCAGGAGTTGTGGTTCCATTTGGTTCGGTCTGTTCATGGATCTGGGCTGTCTGGCTGCAGGAAGCCTTGCAGGATGGTGAGGTCCATGCCTCCCCCCACAGCCAAGCTCTCCTCAACAGACAACCACAGCCTTTCCCTGCAGGGGTAGCATATTAAAGAAAAAACACATTAGCATCCCTAAGAATAATAAAGAAATGAGATTCCCGTCCTGCCAATCAGGCCCTGATGGATGGTTCATTTCTAAGTTCATTGCTGTAACCTGCAGGAAATTGTGACTTTGCATGTGGACTTACACCCACAAACGAGCAGTCATCCTCAAGGGGAGCCCTCTCCAAGGCATGTAAACAAAAAAAAAAAAGTTTCCGCGAAGATGCCGAGTAGCAGGCAACACAGCATGTCATTCTCCAGTTTCACAACACAAGCATTAGCAAATGCTTTTCCTTCAGCTCCCAGTTTTATTAAGGGCATTCAAGCAGGCTGCGCTAATGAGGATGGGTTAGATACCCAGCACAGTATTAAGCCAGGACCAGCAGCAGTAGCGCTGCATTTCCTCACATCAGATCACTAAGAGCTCCATACATGGTTCCTGAATTTTCATGGCAGAAATGCTATTTTTTTCTCCCCCGCCCCCCCCCAACAGCGATGGGTTCCTACATCAATAGCCTTTCAGAGGTTAGCAGAATACAAAAAGGAAGACATTTATGCAGCAAAATTGTTATGAGTCTAACTGTAAGAGCTATCATATAAGAGCTGTAAGGCTGTATATTAAAAATATGCATACAGCACCTTTGCTGTAAAACCAAACAGTGCAGTGGCACTGCCTGCACGTGGCTGATCTGGTGTCATGACTGGCAATGGCTCTTGGGTTTTCACAGACCAGGGGGAAACTTATCTGGCTCTTTTATTTTTTTTTTTCCACCTGCAAATAGCAGGACAGCAATCCAGGCTGCAGGTATGGTTTCAGCAAAGGGGCTGCAATGGACAGCACTACTTCGTAGTAGCACCTAACAGTGGGGAAAGCTGAATTTTCTCCACAATTAAAATGAAGTATGAATGACATGAAGAATCAAGTGACAGAGCCAGATAGGAGAATAAAAACACAGGAAAATTCAGTCTGGGAAGCATCTTTCAGGAAAAACTTCAAAACCAGTCTCTACCTGAAAGCAATTTCAGCTGCAGCTCCATCAGACCAGCACCCTGCACTGAAACGACATGAAATCAGGCTGTGGAAACCCCTGTGAAACACCATTCATATGGAAATACAGCCTGAAAGTGTATTTTGAATGTTACCCTGGTCTTCCAAGCTCTTGATTCTCCCATTTAATTTCATTTTTTAAAGGTGTGTATACCTTAATATAAACCACAGGGTGAGGATATTTTTATTCTCTCTCTTTTCACCCTGCTCCTTTTCTGGTGCTCTGCTTGGAAATCACAGTCATTACCCACCCCCCCTCCCCGCACTCCATCACCGCTCCAGCAGGTTTTGGCGCTGTGATGCACAGTGCTGCAAACTGATGCCAGGTTTCAGCTGCCCACGGAGCAGGACACTGCCCCAGGTGCTCCAGTGTCCAGGCGGGTACCCGTGACCCCTTCTAACATGACTCAGATTTGCACGATGAACAGAATGACAAAGAAAAAGAAAAAAACTGCGTATACTTCGCATATTCCTCGTGTTTTGTTTTGGTTGGTTGTTGGTTTTGTTGTTTTTTTTTTATATAAACTATGGTCACAAATTACTTCTCTGTGCTGCAAGCTTCTAATAATACTGCTGGGCTGTGAGTGCCTGCACTGTGCTGAACGTGTGGCTCAAAGCATGAGTTCAGTGGGACCTGTGCTTACTGTTTTGCAGAAAGAGAAACAAGAATTCTGCAGATGTATTTTCTATACTGCAGAGGGAGAATCTGATGGCAGAAGCAGTGCTTTGGAGGCATGGCAGGCCTGAGCTCCAAGTTATTTATTTCTATTGATGTCTCTTGATGTTCTTTCTGAAGTTTTGACCATCAAGAAACTTGAGAATGAGTTTTTTATGATGGTGCTAAAGACAGACATTGGCAACAGCTGAGTTTCACCTCAAATCCTGATGCCACTGAAGCATCTCTGAAGCTTTTTGCCTTTCTCTATAGGCTAGCACCTTTTTTATTCTTTTTGGAAGTATTAAAGCAGAACCAACCTTTGAGTTCAGCGTATTCAATTTCCTACTGCTATTTTTTTTCAGTTTCTGTCTGGGCATCCTGGATTTGTCAAGGAGATTTTCTCCTGTGAAGAACATGAAATAAAAACATCTCAGCTGTGGCTCTACCTAAATCGTATCATTGCACTGGGGATATGTACTGTACTTGGTAATTTTCTGATGGCTGCTTTGGCATTTTGATTAAAAAATTAGCACTGCAGCTCCACAGCGCTATTCAATATCAATAAAGTACATGCTAAATGAACTAAGAACTGGCTGATGGACAAATCTCTAAAAGCATTTCTCAGAGGGGACCACTCAAATGGGGCTGTTCCTAGTGGTGCCGCATGAAGAGTCATCCAAAGCCCAAATCTGTTCGACATCTCCACCGAGACCTGGAACGAGCACAGAAATCCCAGCTGACATTACAGACACCAGGGAGTGGGAGGCAGGACTGATGTGCTGAGCTTTTTGGGTTGGCTGGTAACCTGCATCCGTGCACGGTAAAGCATTTTAATATAACAACATAAACAGTTATACATAACACATTGACCACATGTCCAGGAACGCGGAACACAGGACAGAATCATAAAATGAAAACGAGATGAGGTAACTAACCCTGCCTTCACCTTTAACAGGGAAAGGGTCAGTACGTGACAAAACAGACAGCGGCCAAAGATCACTGTGATCCCTGCCTGGACAGGAGGTAGGGTTACACGGGAGGAGACGGCTAACATGGGTGATTTCACCTTCTGCGCCAATGCTGGTGGGACTGAACCTAAAATGAGCTATGCAAGACAAATACAACATGAATCAGGAGCAGTAGCTGCAGCGGATACATCTGAGACGGATGTTGGATAAACTTTTTCTGATGTATTAAGGAATATTTTTCACCTTGAAAGCTATGGATCTGTTCAACTGGTCAAAGAAAAGATGAAGAACATGTAGATGGAGAAACAATCCAAAGCGTTTGTGAGATGCTGGAAAGGGCAAAGAGAGAACATCCACAGCAGGTTTCCTTAGATGAAGGTAGATTTCAAAAGAAAAATACAGCTCTGGCAATTACCCATGAGGAAAAACAGGTAGAGAAAACAAGAAACAGGGAAAGCAGCAGCTAAGATGTTCCAGTCTGTATGTAATATAACAAGAGCTAGAAAGCCTGCCCAGGGTGCTGCCATATCACACCTTTGACTACATGTAAAATCTTACATATTTTAAGGATGTTTTTTCCCCATTTTTAGTGAAAACACATTTTTGTTTCACGACTAGCTGCATTTGCTTCAAAAATTCCTCAAAATGACATACTTTGACTGAAAAATAAAAGGAAATTCAACGTGGAAAGTTTGGGTCCACTTTTCAGTAAACAGCTCTGGTTTCACAAGATCAGAACGAAGCCACAGGAAATCCTGCAGTTCTTCTTTCCCAGCCCACTGAAAATGCAAATTATACTTTTTAGATTCCTACCCATGTGATCTGAAGGTGCACATGTATGTCTAGGACTGTCAGCCATTTTATGATTTCACCAATATTTGTACTTGCTGCTCACTGACGTAATTCTGTGTTTGCAAGCACCCAAAAATACTATTATTTGTGTATGTGAAATTGCTTCAGTGAACACTGCCAGTACGGATCAAATAATTTTTTGAGAAATGGTATTTGCCTGGTTTTATGCGCCAGTGAGTCACTCGTAAGTACTTATAAATATTTAAATATACTACTCCTTCAAGAGTGAGTGTAGACATTTGATATGGTTTGTACTACATCACTGTGGAAGCACTACTCCACATTGCAAATTTTTGCATTTAAAACCAAGATTAACAAATCAATGCATCCTGAAAAGTATTTTAAAATCATCAGTACATTGTATTCTAGTGAGTTTTCTTTGCAATTTGTAGACAAAAGATTTCCAATAACAACTTGTAATTAGTTCATTTTGTCTTATTCACTCATTACATATTAAGCCGATCGACATTTTGCAGATGGTATCTTTCGAAATGAGTGATATTTGAAAAACTACTGGAGTTTGGCAATTCACACTCAAGTGCACTGGTTCTGGCATGGAACTAATACGTCAGAAAGAAACAGCAACGCCCACGTCAGGTACTCTCCTTGCCTTTTCATGAAAAAATCTGGACAGCAATTCTTGACCAAAAAGCATGAAAAGACCATCATTTTAACCAGGTCTATATTTGCCGTTAATTCTGCCAAAATGTTAGGTTGAAGAGACACCTCTATTTCAAACCGTAACACCAAAATGTATAAACTAAGCAGAGTACAAAGCTGCACAGCAAACCCGGTTAGATGAATTAATTCCTGGTCTCTACGTGGAAACGTTCCCCCTTACGGCCTAAGGCAAAACCACGTCCCTCCTTCCACTGCTAAACACGAAACCACATGCAACGTATTTTTTCTTAATCTCAGCATTCTTAGTTTTTTCCTCTGAAACCACTATTTTAGCTTTTGAAACACCTTTGCTTATATAAATTTGCCTTTCTTGCTACAAATTAATTCTGGGTTTATTTTTTTCCCTCTGAGAAAATACCTTTTACTTTGTTCAAAATGCAGCAAAACAATTGAGAATGCACAACAAAACACAACTCTGACAACCGTTCAGTGGAACCTCAAACAACACAAGGCCCTTTAAAATACATCGCTGGGCTCAGGCAGAGTCAGAGCTCAGAACTGAAAATTTTCACAATTAGAAGAGCTTTAAAAGAGAGAGAAAAAGAAATCACAGTCTTTTCAGAATGTGCTTCTGCAATAGAAAGGGACGGGGGGGGGGGGGGAGAAAATAAAAGCAAGAAAATTTTCCACACTGAAAAATTACCTGCCCACTAAAGTTTAGGATGAATTCACTTAGATATCCCAGCTGAGACATCCTACCAGTCAAAAGTTACATTTCCAGGTGCAACAGGAGCATTCCTAGTGCTCAAGCCAAGCACCTTACACTCCATTTATGAGCAAGGCAAGGAGTTAGATGATCCTGAAGATTATCTAAAAAGTCAAAACATATTGAGCAGGGAGACCTCCAGAGCTGATCAAAGGCGCTTCTGACCTTGAGGGTGCACCTGGGGCTCAGCCCTGTGCTGCAGCACAGGCACCAGCCCATGCATGGCCTTCCGCATCTCCACGCGGCCACGCTGCTGCGCCTGCCCCCACCACGCTGCCACTGGCTCGGTCCTACCAGAGCCTACACACCCAGCACAGGACCACGGCTCAGCGGTGGAAACGCTCTTGCAGTGATTTGGATGCTTGTTGGTTTTTCCTGTCACCCCTGCTCAGCCAGACTGCACCTGCTACAGCAATCAAGCTAAACAAGCTTAAATTCCTGCTTTTTTTTTTTTTTTTTTTTTTTGCTTAATTTGAACTTTTAGGGTTTTTTTTTGCTGTAGGACTGCACTATTAAATTAATCATTCCAGTAAATGTCCAATAAGTTGCCTTTATCCTCAGTAACATGGCTGCACGTCATTCCTCAAGGCAAACAGGCATAGGTTGCTTTGGCCAACTGAAGGAAAACTCATTTCTTTCCCGAGTAGTTCACATCACCTCTAACACCGCCTCAAACCAAAAGCTGAGGCTGGCGCTCCCCTGCTTGCTAAGACGTGTTTGAAGTTTAGATATCACATAGCTAGCTCACAGGAGAAGCAAATCAATGTTGGTAAGCTAATGAATTATTTCCAAGTTGTACCAATATCTACAGCAACATGAAAGAGAAATCACATACCAGGGAGATTGCAGCTGAAGAGGCAGAGCATGGTGCACAAATTGTCAATATTTCAGGACTATGATTTGATCCTGTAGATAGCTGTTGCTACAACATTGCTTAAGAGAACACCTCAAGCTAAACATTTTATCTCACAATATAGTTGTCCAATATAATTAACTGGGCTTGACCAATCTAGCTGGAAGGTAGCAGTAACAAATACCCAACCCTACCTGCCATGCCATTGAGGAGAAGAGCTTTGTAAAGATGTGAGTAAACACCTCATCTGAACATGGAATTTACAGATGCAATTTCTGCTGGAGCAGCTGGCTCACTAGGTGGACGTGGAGCACATGTATTATGGACACATTTTTCCAAATACAGGGATTCACTTTTCTCACACAGAATTTATTTATCACCTTCCTTTAGATGAGCTGTCTGTCAAGAATAGATACACTGCGGAAAGTTTCCTTCCTTACTCAACAACTCCCTCTCCCACTTAACCCAGCAGCCCCTTTTTAGGTTCCGTTCCCTCTTCCTCAAGGTAGAGCTTAGCTTTTCCCTGGCAAGCAGCAACCTCCACACTTCTGGGATGATTACAAAGCTCTGCCCTAAGGTCGTTTCCAGCCAATCAGAAATATGCACACCTCAAAAATAAATCTGTTTTAAACTGTGCACTTCTAATGAGCCTCCAGAGGATGCCTGGAGGTGTCAGGGATGGATGGCTCGCTTCTCTACCCCACGTGGTTGCACTGCCTGGCAGGTAATACAGGTACCAGAGACTTTAGGATCACTGCAGTAAATCTGGAGCCAGTCCAACGCCATTCACTGCTGCTTCTCTCCATTGGCAGGGATTTACCCAGCAACCATTCCCAGGGATTTATCCAGCAACCATTCCCAGCCCAGGCTCCTGATGCATTTTTTCACCCAGGTCACTCAAATTCACCCTTCCCTCTGGTTTCCCAGTCCCCTGCTGCAGTGCTGGGTAAGCTCTGGGACAGGAGTCCACACCGTGGGCTGGTGCTGCCCACCCTCTCCAACTGTCATCCAGCGTTTCTCTGACCTCCTGCTGCAGCTTCACATCTCTCCATCATGCTTTTTTTGATAAATAGGAGAGGTAAAAAAGGAAAATCTGATCTAAGACAGACTCAGGGATGAAAGCAAACTCCTTTTAAAGAGTATAACAGCATTATAAAAGAAAGTTTAAGAGATGAGCACATTGATCCTGCAGCCTCTTCTGCATTTGTTCCTGCATGAAATACGCTCCTTCTAAACAACATTTGTGTTCTTCAGATAATAACATATCCATAGACGATAACATGTCTCTCATCTTAGAGAAACAACAGTTTTCTGTCTACATGTAGCATATGCACGAGCGCTTGGGAAATAACAACTGGACTGAAAAATAACAATTCAGTATTTGTCTTTCAAACTGCCTTTGTGGGTTGTTTTGGTTCAGATTCGCCATCAAGGATCTCAAAACGGCACTGCAGAGCCACTAGAATCCATGTGGTACAGCTGCCTTCAAGAGCCATGCTGGGAAGCGCAGGGCACGCAAGGCGACCTCACCTTGGTCAGCCACGATGGTGTGGAGATGGGGAAATGATCTTGGGGTAGTACGATTTCTAACCTGACCTAGCGAAATACTCCTGGTCTTCTACGCAACCTCAGTGAAAAAGCTTCTTAAACCCAGTGTGACCTGGGAAGAGCTGCTGTGGGGCAGCAAAGACACTCGCAAGAGGCATCTTCTGTGCTTTCAAAACTGTAACGTAATGCAAAGGCAAGCTGTGAGGAGGGGATGTGGTCAGGAGAGCGCGCTAATTGGCAACGAGCTAGAAATTAAGGGGATTTGATCATAGAGTTAATAACTTATTAGCTAAACAATGTTGACAAGTTAAAGCCATTTTGATGGAATGCATGTTTTCCCTCTCTTTGACATATTTGTATTACAAATTGACCTGTCCACATTGACGATAATATAGATCTAGAAGATTACACTGGTATTTTTTTTTTCCTTCAGCTTCGCTCCCACATCTGCCAACCTGCTACTTTCCCATTAGAGAAGACAACAGGAATGCCCAAAGTGACATGCCTAATTCTAATGACCCCCAGTCAGACACGGTTCCAGAAGTTATATCCAAAAGTCACTTGTCTGAGCATATTTAAAGTATGACTCAGCTGGGTGACGTCCTTGACAATTCACCGGACTATCTCCACAATGATTTATCAGACGCATGCTCTGCTTTAGCTCTTATGACAACTAAGCCTTTCATTTATTACTCATTTATTGAATCTTTGTGACAATATAAAGACAAGACAACAGACAAATATACTCACTAGTAACTCCCTCTATTTTTGGAACATGAAAATCTTGAGATTCTCATATTAAAAATTATTCTTTTTAATTATGGTCCTAAGCCTGCTTATCTAATAAAATTTATTAATGAGAAATTATAAGACACTTACAGGTTGGTCTTGCTAGAGCTGCCAGGAGAGTGTTTCATCCATCTCATCCGTAACTTATGTATGATTAAGGCAATTTGAGAAGTGATACTTTAATCCTATGTTAATAGATATTTCTAGTTGTCCTCATATACGCAAGTAATCTCCTAGAAGTTGTATTCTTGGGATTCAGGAACAAAAGAACTTTCAGAAAATCAGCAGACAGGTGACAGGGTTAGTAGAAGGGCCACTATTTCTGTCCATAATCCAAAACTCTGCATTAAGATGTGTATACAAATGATGAGGATGATTAGAAAATATTATTAAAAATGCCACCTATTAGATGTGGTGCTTGTAAGGGTGAAACCACATTTCAGAAAAGCTAAGAGACTGGATTGTTCTCATCCATGCCCTTTTCATTCATTTACCGCTGATCAACATGGATGGGGATCAAAAATGTCCTTTGAATCTCTGTGCGTCTTAGAGATGATGGGTCAAGAGAAAGCAAGAGAGAGACACACAGAGTGAGAAAAAGATCATTTTGTGGCTCTGTAAGTTAGAGAAAGGCCACGAGACTCTTTAAAATGAAATGTAACTTGTAAAGCAGCACAAGAATGACAAATTGGAAAGCTCTTCACATTATCAAGGTCATCTTTAAACCTTTCCAATACCGTGACACTATACCAGAGCACGGTGCACTGAAACAGATGTGATGGAGTTTTTGAGAAGATAAATTAGATTGACACTTTCTGATGTCACTGAATTCTGGTAATTATGTTCCTCAGCTTGCTGAGCAGCCATGCCCGCAGCCTGCTGCCAGCATGCAAAAATGAGTGGCTTGGGTGAATTTCAAGCAACAAAAGGCTCACCCTAATTGGCCAAAATACGAAAAATGTGCAGGATGCTCTACCTTTGAACTGCTATTGCGAGCCAAATTCTGGCTCGTAACAAAGCAGAAATTCCGTAAATGCTTAAGGACAGCAAACCAAAGTGTGTGCTTAAGACAAGTGCTTGAACTATTTTTGAGATTTTTTTTCCTACATTGTGTAACAAAGGAAAAAGATACATTTTCACCAAGCACTAGCATTCGCTTACAGAGTCCCCAAAACTTCTGAAGTTGCAAGCAATGAACTTTGTTTTTAAATTAAAAGCTGATGAGCCATTAACCGCTCCTGATAAAAGTGGAGATTCTGAGAAAATTGAAAATGGAGAAGTCAGTCTGATTTTCAGCTTCAGATGGAGAACAATTCTCATCATATACAAAATCCTTTTGATAGACACTCATTGTTACGCCTTGGGTTTTGTTACATTTTTGCAGTTTATCGATTACTATCTCTATTCATTGGCTAACATTTTGTACTTGTCTTATTTTCATTGCCTACTTAAAATTCACTGAACCAAAAACTCATACAAATGACTCTTGGAATTTAGCTTCAAGTTGCTGTGACATTGAGAACCCACTGATCCAAATATGCTCCCAAATAACTGCATGTCAGGCCTTTATAGCTAGGTTAATTCACTTTATGGCCTTCTTAATGTATGAGGTTTTATGTTTTACTGTATATCTGCTGGTTTGAGTGTGATGTGTTGAATTAAATGCATATGTGGTTCAAACAGGTCCAAGGTGACAACTGAGGCTAATTTTAAAGCACTTTAAACATTATTATACAAAGTGGGGTGGTTTCTTAAACAAAAAGCCAGAAGTCAAGAAAACAGAAACCACTCTAGAAAAGAGGATATTTAGCAAAACCAGAGGTTTTGTATTAGCATTGCAGCTTGCCAAAGAGCATCGACGAGGAAAGTGCTGGTGCGGGGCTCATGGCGATTCCCATGCACACCAGGCTCTTCCTACCAAGCAGGCTCTGGAGCAGGGTGTCCTGGTTTAGTAAATGAAATCAAGAGATACCAAAACTATTTTGCCTATGAAATGCCATACGCAAAGATTTGAGAATCCAGCTTAAGAGGTAACCGGCTTGCTATCAGCCTTTTGCCTGCACTCAACAACAGTTCAATGGTTGAATCCTCCTTTTGTTTAAAGAGTATTAACTACATACAAGTACTCTGTACCTCACTATCCCGGCTATCGAATTATCCCCCCCCATTTTCTCTCTGCCTTTCATTTTTTAGTATCCCAAAGTGACAGGCGTCAACAAAACTATCTATCAACCAGGTGAAGAAGACAATGTGGGCCTTTTCCAGGGAAGGACTTCAATGAACGCTTAACTTAAAGCACGAACACAAAATCATGAAGATAAACAGGACAACGCAAGAACTTATTTTTTCAGTGTAAGTAGCTCAGTGATCTAGGGATTCTTGCAAATGGTGCTGAGATACGTGTCGAGATTGCACACCATAATCCACTTACTAACACAGAAACAAAATGCAGAAAAGATCATTCCCAGGCAGAATATTCAGTAAAACACCTTCCCCACAGCAAACTAACTCACACTACCCCACGACATTTAGGCAGGTTTCAACCCTGTTTCCTCAGGATTACTCAGAAACAACATACTCAGGTCTACAGACCTGGCCAGTTCTCTCCACTGCCGTCCACCAGAACAACAACAAAATACACACAAAAACAATAAGCCCCACACAGTTTCACCAATGTCGTAGTTCATGTTTATCCTTTGGAACACAGTAGCCTTTAGAAACAAGCTTTCTATAGTGCTTTCATGCATTAAATACAAAAAGGGATTATCTTTGCTGATCATGTCTGAGAAGACAACATTGCCATCGCAGATACCCACATGCTTTCAACACCCAGGACAGACAAAAGCATCGGGACTCACGGAAGGCTGTATAGAGCTCCTGCAGGGTTAAGCGGCCATCGTTGTTGTAATCATCAAACCGGAGAAGGTCTTCTAGTGTACAATCCAATAAATCATCTTCCAGGTCCTCCTTCTTCATTAGCTGTAGCAAAGAGAACAAGCAATCTTATATATAACATAAAGCTACAGACTGCTGTCCTGGCTCAGCCAGCAAATTTTCCATTAAACAACCTGTGGGGAGATATATATATAGATATATCATTAGCTGTCATTATGTATTCACTTTGTATCAAGATACAACTGATATTTGCATTCCTGCAGCACTTCATGGGCCATGGACCAGTGAGGGTGAGGAGCCTCTTCCTTCAGCAGCAGCACAGAACTGCATTTTCACTTTGCAAATGTATACATATATATATAAAAAATTCAACAGGGGAAAAGGAAAGTCTGTTTTTCCACTCTCCTCTGTAGGTAAGGACCAAATTATATTGCTTGCTTTTAGGACCAGAATGGGCAAGACTGAGCATTGTATTCAACACTCATGTGTTTTTCAGGCCCCTGACTGTTTCTTATGTATTCTAAACATTTCACACATTCTACACTAAAAATGAAGATGGCTGCAGAAGTTGTACATCCAAGTTAGCAAATAGCAAAAATAAGACCCAAGCATAATGAAAATGTTGGGTTCTCTGAATTTATTGTAGAATGTGAAGAAAACTTCTGAAATGTTGCATCTTCTGGGCAGAAAGGCTTTTTTGCTGTAGTCCAGGGACTCTTACTTACTATTCTAGTCTTGGCCCATTATATTGAAGCAATTTAAAGTAATAATGCTAAAAAAAGACCCTTCACCTAGCAAGTAAAAATGTTCAATAAAAGTGAGATCAACCATAACTTCCAAGATCAATCTTCTAAAGATGGAAATTTCCCTTTGCCTACCTTTGTACTGAAAATTGATTAACTTTTCATAAGACTGACAAATTTTTACTAGTCCTTTTGATTTAACATTGGGGGGTGGTGGTGGTGGGGGAACCAACACAAAACACTTCAGTTGCAACAAATTCAGTAGATTTATGAATCTGACTTGAAAATACATTGAAGTTTTAAATGGAAATAACATTCCAATTACCACCGTTGTTAATAGCCCTGCATACCCACGTCTGCAAAACTACACCGGCACTTCATGCTACCAGGGTCTGGTGGGAAACTGTTCAATCGGGTCTGCCAGCAGCCAGGAGGCAAAGCAGCTCTAAGCAGAGGGGCTGCACCATACGCTGCCAACTTTTTTCTCAAAGCAATCCTGCTGTGGAGAACAAACAGGTGGGGGGCAAAGATCCTCACCATCTCCCGGTGCTAGGTAATGCCCCAGTGCAGAACCGTGCCCTCCGGAGGGACTCTCCTTCCAGTTTCTCCTTTGGGGTGAATGCCTCTGCAATGAGCCTCCTAAAGATCCCCCCTTCAGGTCTTAAAAATGACTTTTTTTCTGCAGCAGTGCACATTACCTGCCTCGAGTTTTTCCTTGCAGACAGGGTTATAGTGCTCGAGAGACTATTTTTCTTTTAAATAAAACAAAGAAAATGCACAGCAGCAGCTCAACCAGCAGCCAGAGAGAACGAGATCCCACCGCATCATGTTCATTTCAGCTGCCTCTACCCACGGGCAATGAAATTCCTATCTTTGGGGGAATTTTAAAGTTGTACAGAGCTTCAAATAAAAGAGCCAATGCAAATCAATCACAAATCTACCTAACAAGGCAAGAAAACTTCTGTTAAGACTGTAACATGGAAAATTAAAAACTGCTCGTTACCTACAAAAAAACCCTTGAAAACTGGGTGAATAAACCGATCACGTAAGAGCACATGAAAATCACCTTGTTGTTAGAGCTAGTAAGAAAAATAAAGAATTGACATGCTACCAGTAAACTGTGAATCCTGCAGCTGTGAGAGCACCAGAGCTGCCCTGCAGACAGGTCCTCAGCCCCGTCAGGATTTCAGCCACGCTCCCACCAAGGGACCCAACATCAGTGCCACTCCGCTCAGGATTAAAAGGATTCATGGCTTATCTATATTCTGCATTAGCCTGCGTTATTTTGTCTTTTAAGAGGTGATTGTGCTGTCAGCTCAGCAATGCTGGCGGCAAGCATTGCGGAGGATATTTGGGAGAGAGGGCTTCTAGCTGGGGGCTGAACTTATTCTGGTCTATCAAATTGAAGTGGGCTGCACATGTGTGAGCATGTTTACTGATTTTGATAACAGTGAGAAAAGAAGAAACAAAATAATAGTAGCTAAGGTCTATGCTTGCTCTTGTAAGCAAGACCTGAGCTCCCAGCACATCTGCAAACGAAGCCCACAGTAACTTTGCGGCAGACCCTAAAGCACTGAATCCTGCTCCTTTAAAATGCAGGTCATTGTTTCTTCTTAATGGTAATGGCTTGCAGGCTGCCAGCCCTTTATTTCCATGTGAGCTGAGTTTCAATATCCTGACGGAATAAGTTTCATGTAAAAAGAGAAAAAAATTGGACAGCAGAACAGACACTTGGATGTCATTATGCAAAAGCTGGCTTTGAATCCAGATAAAAGTGTTTTCTTATACCTACCATGTTTTTATAAAAAAAATCATCACATTTAGATGAAGTATTGTATATATTCATAGCTCTGAGATCTAAGGGAATTTACGCTGACATTTTGCATTGTGCAGAAAGGATCGTGCATCATGTCAACAGCCTGAGGATTAAAATTCAGTGCGAGCCATCCTACACAGGAGCGAGCCCAGGGAGGAGCAAGCTTGCGTCTGTCCTCCTGCTTGCTCCAGCTTGCATTTACATGCTGGAACTGCAATGCACTTCATGCGCGCTGGAGAACGTGAGTGCAGGTGAGATGCTCCTGCAGCTCCAAGGGTGAAGGGCCAGCTCTGGAAACTGGAACAGGTCTCAGGCAGGTATTGGCTTCCAAAAGGCTTTTAAAAGGTGTTTGCTTCTAACTCATAGATGCCAATGAATTGGAAAAGACAAGATTGTCCCACATCTGGCATAATGCCTTTTCTCATATTTACAGGTCTGTTTTCTCAGGTCTGCATGTGCAAAGAGCAAGTTCAGGACACAGAGTAATTGGCTCGAGTGCCCGGGCTGTGTGTTCCATTCACTTTACCAATTAGATGCATTCCAACAGCACAGCATGCCCATAATTAGAAATAACATTTTTTTCTATCTCTCACCTTTTCGGCTGTTACTAAGTTCTGCTAATCAACATTTCAGCATCTGCCTAGGGATTTTGGGAAAATAAACCTGTTAAAAAATATTCCAGCTTTGCTGCCATGTTACTACATGCTAATGCACAGTCCAGAAGGCAGGGAGGAAGAATTAAGAGATTTCTGTCTAACTTAAACACACCTAAAAAATCCAAATTAGTTCTCCCCAAGCCAGCTAGCTGGAAATACTCCAGAAGATGACATTTAGTGTGAGGATTAGTATCTATTTTCAGAAGCATGGATGGGGTTGGAAAGCTGCCATGTTTTTTGTTTGCAGAGGAGCTTCAAATGTCTGAGACAACAGTGTCTCCCCAGAGATGCAGAGAAGAGACTCACACACTGCAGTAGATTTTCCTCCTTTACCTGCTGCCGGCTGGACAGTTACAAATGACTGTTCTCACAAGAGTGCTGCTGCGTTACATTCAATTCACACTTTGAATGAAAAATTCAATCACTTCATAATTCCATTTTCATTGAACAATAAACCCACCTGAGCCAGTTCAGAGCTACTGAGATGCCCATCACTGTTTATATCCAAGTGCTTAAACATATCTTCAACTAAGAAGCGCTTCTGGGATACTCTGTCCTTGGGCAGGCTGCTCGGCAGGCTCTGCTGATGAGCTTGCAGGTCCAGGAGGATGCTTTTGAGCCGGGTGTAGTCTGCCATTGTACAGGTGTCACCTAGAAGACAAGACCGCATTATCGGACCACATACATTTGCCCTGATCTTTTTAAAGGGCTGAGCTCCTAAAGGGAAAAACAAGGCACAGTCGAAGCAGGCTGTCTGCATATACAGCACCACTAGGCTCTGCACTCGAGGAGCTCCTCCTGTAGTCGTTACCTTTTGTAATAGCTGGCAGTTTTTCTAAATCCTGCTGTCAAGGATGCTCTCCAGCATGCTACCTTCCAGATTACAGGGCTTCAGTTACAGACTCCCACACTCAGCTTTGTAATCCCCACCCATATTAAATTGGCTCTACATTTTTCTAAAGATAAAATAAATTCATCTGGCCTGTGATTATAAAGTAAAAAAAAATAAACCTGGGGAAGCTGATGTTCACAGGCCACAAACATAAATAAACGGTACCCCTGAGTGTCACCCTGTGCCAAACGCAGGGCTGACCTCAAGGAATCCCCCTAAAGGCAGCCCAAGGTGGTAAGACAGCCAAAGGGGGGACAGCAAGGAGCACAGGGCTGCGGGGAGCCCCTGCCACTGGGGTGTCACTGGTGCCTGTGCACATCACCCCACGGCAGACTGACATCAATGCCTTCCTCAGCCCCCAACCAGGAAAAAAGGTTATCATCATGGAAAAGCCCTCAAGCCACTTGCTCTGACGTGACACCAGCCTAGCCAGAGGAATCAGATTGAACCTCCAAGACCCTGAAAGCTCCTGCTGTGCTTGCAGCAGCCAGCTCTTCTGCAGTTCTCCTCCAGGGAACACCTTGCTCTGATTTAAGGGCTTCCACATGCCCCAAACATCGCCCCACGTTCAAAGTGGTATCAGATGTTATGGCCCTTTTCTACTCAAGTGCTGCCTGGCAGAGCTTGGCAGAACGAAGAACGGCAACTGTCTCTTTTGTGCAAATCTCTCTGCCTTACAGCAGACCACAGCGGCTGGTGCCTCGCAGGAGCCTGGCTGGCTCTACCTCGGAGCAGACCCTGGAGCACCCTCACGCTCCAGCTGTCCCACACCATGTGGGCATCAACCCTCACCCACCAACAGTACCAACACAGTCGGCTGTTCCCACTAGGTGACCTTTTCTCTGTAAGGTGCTTTCTCTATAATGCAGATACCCTTATTATCTGTAACAGTGTTTTTTAAAGAACTTTTAAAGTCATATCACTAGTTTAAATCTAAGGGAACCTGGTTTCACCTCACTTTAAGGCACAACACCCTTGTAGATTAGCTCCCCAAAGACTCCAAACATTATTCTTCTGAAAAACAACAGAAGACTGGCATACTGACAAGTAGTATTCCTGTCCTTTTCTCGCTGAGCTGCACCAATTTTGATTCTCTGGTCCTACTCCAAGCAAAACCCAATTAAAATTCCAGGTGGGAGGCACTTCATGATAACAAACTCATCTACCATCAAGATTTTTTTTTCACCCTTTGTATTTTGTGCTCACAGCTTCAAAAGCACCATGACTTGAGAAGGTGAGAGAGGACACAGGGGCTAGACATGCGTTCAGCATCCAGGTCAGTGCCCTGCTGCTACAAGAGCAGCAACTGCAAGGCAAGGCTTATTTTCCACCCTGAACTCAGACCCTTCTAGTTTTGAGAGTTTCTCACTGCTCAGGGATATTAAGCAGCTGCTAATTTTTTCCTTCTCTCTAAACAACCTTCAGAGAGCTCTTGGTCCCACAGTGGATCAGTCTTGTTTTATGGGGGGGGGGGGGGGGGGGGAAGGCTACTCAGCTACTACCAGTCTTGTTTATTAATTCTGCCTCCCCCTCTGCCCCCCCCCATGTCATTGAATGGCTATTGTGAGGGCAGTACGAAGAAATCTCTTTCTTCCAATCATGTGCTTATTTAAGAGTAAAATTGATTGCTGTATCCAGTGTAATCAAGCAATTTTGCAATCTTATTGTAAATACCATTTTAGCTACTGCAATGATAGTTTTTTCTAAGCTGGAGTTTTCTCTTCAGTCAAATCTCAATCCCAGAGATGCATCTAAGGCTAATGAAGATAGGGAAATTATTTAATTTGCTTCCACTTCTGTTTCTGCTTGGTGGTTTCCGTTTGAGAGCACAAGCATGGCTACAGGCAAGCCACATGGTGACAGCCGGGCGGGCTGACCCCCTTACACAGCCCCCCATGGCGGGGACCACCCTGCGCCCGGCTCTGTGTGTGCATCGCAGCCACCACATCTGCTCAACCTGGCAGCTCCCTTCACCCTTTTTTATTTCTCATTTCTTCCTCCTATCAACTTTTGCCAGTAGCATATGCAAAAGCAGCTCTTCCTTTACGCCCTCCAGCCCTTTTACTTTTATTTATTATATTTATTTTTCATAGCTGGATTTTTTTTCCAGATACTCCCTAACTGTTGCCTGCAGCAGTGCTTCCCCAGCCTTCCTCCCTCGCTGCCCTTCTGACTTGCCTCCACCTTAACCCTCTTTCTGACCACAAAAGGAAGAGCTGAAGAAGGACCTAAGCACTCCTGAAGTCTCCTCGTCTCTTCTAACAGCACTTCTCACTTTATTAAGCTTGTATTGACAACTCCTCCGGCTAACAGCTATGCCTAGCACTGGTCTGATACAGACCACGCACCTGCTTGGAGGATTAAGTGGGTGTGATAGTTTCTTGAACCCTGGAGCCTCGGCCAAAACCCAGCACAACTGCACGTTTAAACAGAATTTCTAGTATGAATTGCGTGTTAATGCAACGGCAAAATATAAGCAGTACGTGCAAGGAGCAGATGTTTGAATCCAAATATTGCACGTGTATTCCTGTGCGTGTGGGACCTGGCCAGGTCACCCACCGGTGACACAGCCAGGCTCTCGGCTGTGTCGCATGGTGCGAGCCAGGAGACAGCAGTCTCCTTTCAGTGCATTACGACCCTCACCGATTTTTCCACGCTCTGAAAACAAAGCCACCACCAGACCACTTGTCTTGAGAAAGTACACACTCATTTGGGCTGCGAGACAGCCCACGGAAAGCGTGTCCATTCCAGAACTTTCAGAGGGTCACAGCCATGCTGCGGCCTCCGTGATGGGTACCAAGAATGAAATAAAGGAAACCACAGGACAGAGGTGGTGACAGCCTCTGGCAGCAATTCCCAAATCCTGCTATAAACTCACTCCTCCCCCCACCACATCACTGCTGTGTCCAGGGTCAGGGACCATCTACCCAGCAAAGCCCCATCCTGCGTGGTGGGATAATGCCATCCCACGGCACAGACAGCAAAGGAATCCCTCGATAAGACAGTTATGTCTCCTATTCAAAAAGTAATTTCAGTTTCGCATGTTGTTAACACACACCAGTCGGAAGGTGAGAAGGTGCTCTCGGCCCCTGTCAAAACTGCTCCAAACCCTCATTATCTTCACTTCCCTCTGGAGAAAACTGCGCTCCCGGCTCTGCTGGAGACGGATCCCCAGGCATCTCTCCACAGCCTGAATGTGACAGACTCCGCAGGTCTCACACCTTTGAACATTTTCCCCTGACCTCTGAGGGTTGCGGTGACGCACGAGCAGTCACTGCAGAACATGGCACTGGAGAGCTGCTCAGCACCATGCAACGCGCAAAGCGATGAGTAAAACCAATAAAGTTCTGTCCCAGGGGTGCGAGATTAATGATTTGTGCTGCTTTGGCTGAACTAAAAGACTGACAGGAAAATGCACAGGAACCATAATATATAAGCATAAAAATAGATACGTGTAATTTATTTTTTTAATGTCACTGAGTGCAAAAACAAGGAGAGAACCACTCCAGGTCAAAGGAAATACTCTGTTTGACCTGAAACTATAACTTTATAGTAAGTCTGGTCAAAGCATTAGTTCCAAAATCATCCACACTTGGGATGTCTGAGCTGATGATTTGATTCTATTTCAAACACAACTTTCAGGCGCTGCAGCAGCCAGACACGAATGCTGGAGGCACCCCATGGAAGACATCACCTGCTCCTCCACCAAGGAAGGGGGGAGACACACGCAGACAACTTGCATCCTTCGGCAAGCCAACACCAAGGACAGCTACTCTCCCCTGTACTAAAGATCCTTCGCCTTCCTAGGCATCACATTTTTTAACCTATCCTCCCAACAGAGACTGCTAACAGTCCTTCCTCGGAGCTGGTGGTATACGTCTTGTGAAGAACAGCTCTGTATTCTCTCTCCCTTCCTCCCACCCACCCCCTCCTGCTGCTGCTGACACCTGCAATCTTAGGCTGTGCCTAGGATCTGCCAGCTTTATCTGCTAATTACTGTGTCTTTAGGTTTCCAGCAGCACTGCCACCTCCTGCATGTTTGCTGTTCTTCCAGGTATTACAACTGTAGCTGTTAAACAAAAAGAAGCAGAGAAAAGCCACCTGTATGCCCTCTCACTTATCCCCCTTCTTGTCTCTGCTTTGTGAAGTGCCCCCAGCAGTTTCCTTTGGAACATAAGCTCATCATTAGCAGTTTACCTCATCTCAGGCTGCTCTCATTGGTAAGTCTCGTTAGTGGATGTCTCTCAGCTTGGTTCCCTTGTTAGGGCTTTCCAGGGACTTGGATTCTGTTTGCAGTTGTGACCAGCTCAGACAAGTTACGTATTTCCAGAGGTGGCTTGCTTGCAGGTGAGTATCCCAGCTTGCATGCCAGGAGGCGACCACCACTGCTCTTCAGAGATGGGGTTTCAAAGGACTTCTTCCCTTCCCTGCTTGTGAACACCAGAAATGCCACCACATGCTTCAGTCACCTGATCCCCTGTCCGTACTGCCTACTGGTGTGCTCAGGGCACCGTCCCCACCACATAGCTGGGGGAACCAACACACAGAGAGCCAGACACACGAAGTTGGGATGAGCTAAAATTGCTATTCTGCCTTCCATGCCCTAAACTAATTCTCTACTTGATCATCTTTCTTTACTGCTTTATATGAGGGCTGGTTTGAAAAATGTCACGTTTCTTTCCCATCTTTAACCATGATCCCAGTACGATACACTCTGCTAACTCCAGGAGAAGAGGAGAACTAAGGGCATACTGGAGGCATTTGACATCAAAACCAAAATGCTGATCATCTAACACAGGGCAGGTTTTTTTGGTGTGTGGTTTTTTGGTGTGTGGTTTTTTGGTGTTTTTTTTTTTTCTTTTTACGTGAACTTTTATACTTTTGAATTCCAGTTTTGGAGTTAAAAAGCCACCTATACCATTTCAAGAGACTCTGTATCACTTCTACTGATGGCCACTCCACTTTTTGAACACAAACCTAATTTGATAGCAATGCTTTGTACAACAAACAAACCTTCCCCGGGAAAACCTGCATGTTTTTTGTCCATGCTCTGGGCAGCGATGCCTTTGTTCCCATGCTGCTGCTGGAGATCAGCCTGTATTCCCCCTGTAAGCTCTACACCTGACTTTGTAGCCCTAAGAAGAAACAGTGGTGACTTTGAAACAAACCTCACATAAGGTACAGCTCCCTCCTGTGCTCTTTGGGTAAAACTTCAATATACTTGCCACACTCAATAGGGATTTTTGGTCCATTTTTTTTTTTTTTTTTTTTTTTTTTTTTTAGAAATGGTCCATTAAATGAACCCTCCAGCAGCAGCCTGCAGCGGTTCTCCATCCCCAAGCCCAACTCCTGCGGCAATCATCATCGTGTGATGCAGGATGGAGCCAACAGCGAGGAACCATGCTGCAACACCCCTGGCCAGGGACGCCTGCAATCTCCCCCCCCCCCCCCCCCCCCATGCTGGGGTAGATCTCTGAAGAAACAAGACCTTTTTATCCATTTACAGCACTTTCAAAACCAGCGAAGCCTGACACTGTTTGAATGAAAACAAAAAAAAAAACCCAACAAAAAGACAGGCAAAGAAAAACAATAAACCAGAAGAAGACTAAAAGAACAATCCAGTGTATTAAGGTCTGATTGCTAAAGTGTGGCCAATAACTGTCACATTTACATGCTCCGCTCGCTCTGAGCAATCCTGTTTCTTGCTCTGTTTTGCAGCAGCTACGTAATTCATCCTGTTTAGCACTTCTGCATGCTTTGGCAGATAAAATATTGATCAGCCTGCCAAGAAACACAGAGTGCCATTCTGTTTTCATGTCAGAACTCAGTAATGAACTACATTTATCAAGAGCATCCTCTCTGTGAAAGGTCAGTGGTCAATGTGGCTAAATGGTGATGACAGATCATTAATCCAGTTCCCTCAATAATTGCCCTCTTTAAGAATTTTATTCCTGGTTTCTGTGAATTGTAGCAGGTTTTTACAGTGGGATCCCTGAGCAATCTTCAATCCACTTCTGAATCAAAGCAGATAACAGAGAAACAGCAAGTCTGGGGATTAAAGTGTCCTTCAAAGAAACGCAGTTAACAAAATAAAAATACAGTGAGGAAATGCAGAGCTTGCTTTGATAGGTAAACCAGCCTCCCTGGAAAATGTGCAAGGTGCTTTACAATACAATGATTACTAGAAATGTCAGGACTTCTTTGAAAATCAGAAATGATCTGGTAACACCTACAGAGCACCAATCTCTAAGCCCTTGGTGTACAGCCAACCTGACAGCAGGTGTGAACCTAAACACGTACAGAAGTCTTCAGAGGATTTGAGCCCCACTGGCTACTGAGCTATTTGTCAGCACTACAGGGGCTGCACGAATGGCAGGTGGCACCCACAATTCTTTGCAAAATCCGTGACAAAGGCAGCCATTGGCATCAAGGCTAAGTATAGGAGTATGTAGTTATCCACACAAGAAGGTATATACAGGGCGAAACTTCTTGTGACCCTCCAAGAACCCTGGAGGAGGTTCCCCTGGGCAGCACCTCTGGATGCCTGGGCACTGCTACCCACAGCAGCCCATGCGCTCCACGGCTGGGCTCCAGCCCTGCAAAATCTGCAGCCACGCTGCTGACCGCAACAACCCCAACCCAGGATTAGAATCTGCGTGCTATCACTGCAGGTGAGTTAGGACATCATGATGGGGCAACCTCCCCCTGAGCTGCCAGCCCTGTCTGGCTCCCTGTATCCCACACCATCACCTGCCAGATATCTGCCCGCAACGGCAGGACCACGCTCCTGCTCACTGCCACCACAGAGGAGTATAATCATAACTCAGTACAAATAAATCACCAACAAAGGTGAACTCCAGCGGCACTAATTTTCAAGGCAACCCTTCGCCACCACCAAATGTGGTAATAAAGGGCTGTTTGGAACTGGCTGAAGAGTGTCATTTCTAAGGCAGGAGGCACCGGGGGTGTCATTTTATTTGACAGTTCCTCTTAGACCACGCTGGCTATTTTCAGCTGCTCCTATGGCTCCAGGAAGAAATGCAGTGCTGGAGATAGGAGCGCTAAGCTTTGATTTCTCTTCTGTATCCATGGGGCAAAAAAGATGTGGTTACCAAAAATTAACACTTCTTAACAAAATTAAAGGGATTTGAGAAAGGTTTTGTTTTCAAACAGCCCATCCTTTCATATGCTTTACTCAGGCTTTATCTGGTATTGTTAGGAGCATCAGAAAATGACTAAACTAAAATGTTACGGGATACAAATTTATTTATGAGCGTGGCTCCTTAATTCTTGTGCCGTTTACGGCTAAATTGCCTATCAGCAACAGCTCATTTTCATGCATACAAAATGAAAGTGGTGACATGCCTAAACTGCAAAAACATGGTCCCAAAATATCAGACTGCTGAATCTGAGCGAGACGATTATGTGAACTCTTTACACCAATAATCCATGGCCTTGTGGCCTGATTGACTTGACAGAACAGGTTTACACAGGGACAGGAAAATTAAAGATGACTTCAGTTCTTTGGGGGTCTCATTGCAAATCCCCATTCCTCCATGCAAATTTTATATCTGTCTCTTTCCATCTATCTTCCTCTTCCTTTAATTGCTCTTTTTTTTTGCACAAGCGCAGAGAGGTGGAATGGACTTTCCTTCTACTTTTCCTGTGTGGTTGAAAAGAAGAAGAAAAAAAATCTGCTTTTCTCAACAAGTTGCATGAACAGACTCCTCTGAGCAAGTGTAGCAGCTCGCTGCAGTAAGAGAGAGAAGGATATCGACAATGCTTTGTAAAATTCAGATTTCTTGCAATGTAGAGACACCTGTGCATTTCGAACCTTCCCCTGTCCTGATTTTTATAGGCTGTAAGTATTAGAGGTCCGAGCAAACTGATTTAGGATGAAGAAAAATTAACCCAAATCTTACTCTATAAAAAGTCATGATAGCAACCGTTTGGCTTGTGATCACTCGGAGGAAGCTGCTGTAGAGTACCAGGCAGAGCTCTGCGGCAATTGCACTGCAGGTAACCTCACTGCCATGTTTCTACAACGTCTAATAAAAACACAAAGAGCATCCTGCTGCCTCTGAACACCACTGAAGTCCACGATCTTCGCCGTCACTGTGCGCTGAGGAAGGCACGCATCGCAGGCATGACATTTAGGCAAAGCTGGCTAACCGCATCGTCCTCCCACGGCAGTACCACCTGCCCGCCTACTTCACACATGGCTAAACCCCTTAAAGGCTGAATACCTATTTTATTCCTGATTTGAATTTACAAGTTAAGTGAAACTCTGGTAAAGTTCCCGCTAAGAGGAGCAGATGTTTAACATCATGAAAATTCATGAACATTAGCAATCCTTCAGCTGCTGCTGCTGAAAAAATTCAATTAACAATAAAAGCCCAAACTAACTTGCTTATCTTCGGGATACGTTTCGGTTAATAAGATGTACATTTATCAGATATCCATATATAATTTAGCAGCAACTGGGAGCTCACCAAATATATCATAGAAACGGAATGGAATGGAATATATACTACAAAGTAGATACTATTAAACAATAGACATTTACAACCTGGAAAAGTTAAAACTTGCCTCAGCATGTATTTATTTCAATATTTCATTTTATTACAAGAAAAAGCACCCATCTATTACTCTGTGAGCTTTTAAAATATATTAAAAACTTACAGCATCAGAATATAAATTCTCTGTTCTATAAACAAAACGTCTATCCCTACCTTAAACAATTACCTTCCAAACTGCATAAACCTAAATGAATCACACGCCTTAGCCCCAAATGCACAGGAAAAGAGATGGATGGATTTGCAGTCTTTTTTGGGAAGCCCAAGAATTACAGCTTGGTTTTCCAAGTCAAAAGCAAGTTCTGGATCTGCACGCTTCCCGGGAGGGAGCAGGCAGTGGTACAGGCAGAAGGTGTTGGGCGCAGCCCCAGGGGCGGGAGGCAGGAGGAAGCTTGCAGGTGGGAAAGCACGCGATAAATGTAATTTATCAAGTGCCTATCACCACCCAGGCAGCGTGCCACAGATTTATAGATTTTTAAAGCCAGGAGGGATCATGCGCTCACTCTGACCTCCTCCATTACAGAAGCACCAAATTCAATGAGATTTTCCCTGCAGCAGCTCCATAATTTGTTTGCTCTATAGCATACCTCCTAGGAAGGCTTCCAGCCCTGATTTTAAGCACATAAGAGCAATTTTTCAGACAACTACTTAGTCTCAGTGGGCAAACATATTTTATTTTTAATTTGTTTAGCTTCAATTTCCATCTACTGAATTTTGTTATGCATTTATCTGATACATCAAACTAAGTCTTACAGTCCACATGTAATCTTCCCAGGTTTGCACTGATGTTGGGTTCTGCTCATATCTCACCCGTTCTCTCCGATGAGCTGTGTAAGGCAGCTCACGTTCTAAATGACTGGGTTTTTCTCTTTTCTGGGATTTTTATTACCCCACAGTGGGCAACAAAACAACCATGGCCACATCTGCAAGAACCTTTGGCTTCGAAGTCAGCAGCGGGCAGCTCTACCACAATTCAGTGCCCACCACCTGAGCTGGCTCAGACCCTTCCTGTACTACAAGGTGATGCTCCACTACCCACAGAGCTCCAGCCCACTCCCAAGCCAGAAATTTCTAGAAGATTATGGTGTGGACAACTTCTCTCATCCCACCAGGACACCTCTCCGAAAGATGCGCTCAGACAGAATGCCCAAACACTATTTAGCATAAAGAAGATGTAACTAACAGCAATGCCTCGGCTGGGAAAGTTTTCTGTGTGATACCATAAGCAATCAAGGCTTGTCTTACTGTTTTTATTAATTGCTGCCTACTGAGTATTAGCTGATATTTTTGCATTAAAAAATTAAAAATGTTTGCCAAACCAGAGAAAAAAAAACAATGCCGAGAACATCAAAGCAAATGAAGACGGAACACCACATAGTCAAGGCAAACAACTCATAAGCAAACCCTACACTGCTCATCTGAACTATTTGGTGAGCACAAACATAGTAATAGAAATCACGAGTGAATTATGCATGATTCATAAACAAAAAACTGGCTATGTCTAATGATTAATTTATTCAGAACACAGCCCACTGCTATAAATGTGTGACTCCACAAAGAGACATGGTCTTATCACACAGTTCTGTGCCCGTTATGTACTCTCTCCAAATTATATTTTGTCTTCAGATTATATTGTTTCTCTTTGTAAAAAATATTAAGCTAAATTAGTGATGCTGCATCCAAAGTTGCAGATAGGGGGGCAGTGAGCAGGAGAAGAAAATGTACCATATGCAGCTGGTTTTAACGGTGACAACACAATGAGCTTAGGAATGTCTAATTACTTAAGATCCCAACCCAAACCAAATTCACAGCGTAATGAATTGATGCAATTATTGAGAAACACTGTATTGAAATGGCCTGGGAAGGCAGTGAGGCTTTTGTAAAGGTTAAGAAAAAGAAAGTAAATCAAGAGAGGTGCCTGGGCAGATGCAAGGTGGGCACTGGGGATGTCACCCCCAGGAGGGACCTTCGTGCACATGGGGAGGGAGCCACAGGCTGGGGCTGGATTTGGCAGGGCAGCGGAGCCAGGAAGGCAGGGGCTGGCATGGATGGTGAGCAGAGCAGCCAGCACTTGGGAGGATAATTAAGCGGGTATGTTGTGCACGGCTTTGAAGAGCATGGACTTAGAGGATCAAATTGTGCGTGGCTGCCAGCTGCCTTGGGGAACGTGAAATGCAGAGAGGCGACAGCAGGACTCAAATACCAAATTCCCCAAGATATGGAGGGTGGATCTGTCAGTGGTACTTCAGAGGGAGCACAGCAAGGTGCTTTGCTCAGCTTGCACAGGTCGAGGTACAGCTGCAGTCCCGGAATGCTCTTTTTGCTGCTCTCCTCCTGCTTGCTTCCCACAAAGGGGCTGGGGAGCAGGCAAACAGCCAAGCAATGTGAAACAAAGCAGCTTAGCAAACGTGCCATGGGATACTGAGGTAGCTGTTTGCTTCCTGAACTAAGTGATTTCTTGGAGAGGCACCATCATCTAGACCATGTCCTCGGGAAAGACAGCACTGCTTTTCCTCCCACGGGAGCCTGGCTTTGCTGTGCTCAGTCTCTCCCACAAGGGATATTTCATATTATTACACTTTGCAATATGAAAAACAAAACAAAAACAAACAAACAAAAAAAAGGTAAAAATGCCTATCTGTGAAAAGCCATGCTCCTGGACAGTAAAGGCTGAGCAGAGCTCCTGAAAACAGGGTTGTTCTGCATAAATCCAGACTTTGATTTCCATTTCATTGCTTCAACAAATCAAAGGTAATAAAAGACAATCCTGCTGCGGGCTGGCGTCGGTTCGTGTGATCTGTGCTGACGCACCCATGCGCTGTTCCTTCCCGAGCTGCACACGGCAGCGTGACACGGCACTTCAGGAACCTCTATTCAGCGTACAGAGCGGTATGAATAACCCCCCCGCTTTTAGAATGAATTAATCAGATCGTATTTACTCTACAGACTTCCCCGTGCTTCTGCTGTAAGGATAGCTGGGTGAGAGAGGTTTCTTTCCATGAGGTGAATCCTTTGGACCACCAGTGATGGCATGAAGGCTCTGATCAGCGTGGCTTTGCTTGTGATGGACAAAAGGAGTATCTGGGAGGCAGCTGCAGGATTGTGGGGGGATTTTAGTGGGACTGAGGAGCAATCTGCATTAATCTGGACTTCTCCCTGTCCTATGTATATCCACTCCATTTAGAGGCTCTGGCCGTGCATTCAGAGAGCTCCTGGCACGGCACTAGAGCACTGCCAAAACAGAAACAAGAATAAACACAGCTCAACAGATCTGCTGGGACTCTTCTATCTACAAGCACAGCAGCATCAGATGTGGTTGTCAGCAAAAGATTACAAAAAGCACAGAAGCAGCAAAAGCAGGAGATGGACAAGAAGTTAAGAGCTATCATCTTTGGTTTGATGCACATGGTTTGGAGACCAGAGACAAGGGAAAAACCAAAACAAACACACCAACAGGTAAAGAAGAGGAAGACTGTTTTAAAGCCAGTATCATCTTTTGCAATGCATCTGCTGTAAACAATGGTTTACACCTAGTGCTGTGCTTTAGTTTTAATTTTTGCACCAGAGATTGCTATTTTAAAATGAAGGGAATAGCCCTGGCAGACTATTAATGTTTGGGGAGTGCTGCTTTATTAATGTTGAAGCCAAATCTTCATTAGCAACTGCAGGACAGGAAAAAAAAAAAATCATTCTGGCCACTTGAAGCACCTGAAGACATCTATGACACATCCACTTGTCATCATGAACCTGAAAATTTAATTTTCATACAGTGATGATTAGCTTAGCTTACTTTTCACTTTAATAGTGACATGAGGAAAAGACTTGGTCCATCAGTCTGAGCGACCAGAAAGCCTTGACTACCTTTTCACTATAGCCAACTTGAAGTCCTCATTTCTATACAGAAAATCTCATCACAACTTTAACCCAGACATCCTGTAACTTAAATTAATGAAACCAAACAGGCTTTTGTTAGATAAATGGTACATTTGCTCCTTATGCCTGCTTCAGTTGATGATGCTACACAATCTGCTGTTTGACATTTTACAATACTCTACCTCATTCCTATTAGAGAAAGCAAAATTGTCTAGATTCCTCTGGGAAGTAACCAACGCTCACTTTTTTTATGGCTGACTGGCACATTTATCAAATGCTTCTAGATAGCAAATGTATTATTTGGAAGCTTTAATAAACGTTAAAGCCCTCTGGCACTAATGTAAATTTTACTGATCCTGCTGTGCTCTGAAACACTTACCTTTCCAAACAATACACTGGCTTCTACTGTCAGAAGGAACACTTCACCATCACTCCGTACTAGAA
Organism: Falco punctatus; assembly: GCF_963210335.1. Classification (NCBI taxonomy): domain Eukaryota; kingdom Metazoa; phylum Chordata; class Aves; order Falconiformes; family Falconidae; genus Falco; species Falco punctatus. The sequence continues at coordinate 62,721,949 of NC_137588.1, read as the reverse complement.
AGCCCATGAATCCCGGTCCCTGGTAAAGGTACTTTGCTTCCTTACTGCCTGGGTTATCTGCATCATAAAGTACACGTCTGAAAGTGGCCAGCAATGTGTACAATAAAGGCTACTGCATGCCATCCTTAGTGATGGATGGAGTCAAGAATGTTAAATTTTATTCTTGGGTATTTGCATATACAGGTTTTCCCCGTCTCCTTCTTGAAGACAGCTCTTGCCTCTATCACAAGACCGCAGGATCTGTCCTGGCACGGCTGCATCTTCTATTACAGCAACTTTTTAAGCAATTCTGAGCCAACCATTGCCTACAGTTACCCTGTTTCTCTCAGTAACATCCCTTCTCAGAAGCTGTGTGATGTTTACCACTCTCCCTGCAGACAGGGAGAGCAGAGGGTACGTGCACATGCTGGCAAATAGTTCTTGTGACATTTTCAATCCAAATGCAATAGGAAAATAGGATAATTCTCCCAGACGGTGTGTCCTTCCACATCTCCATAATCAAAAGCATTCAGAGAAACCTGCCACAAAACAGCTGCTGATTTTAGGCACTTCCCCGCCTTGCACTTGAACTGTGATGTCTCCCAGCTCCTCCTGCTAAGCAGTAAAGGACAATACAATTACAGTAACCAGGAGTATTTATTATTGTTAAGGATGTGTGTAATGGTCTGATAACGATGTGCTGTGACTGTTGTTCAGATGTCATTAGGAGACTTCTCAGGAATCCCATTAGTAGATCTAACGTATGCCCTAAAGGGCATTACTGCAATTATAAAATGTTAACTTCTAAAGAGGAAAACATGAACAAGGAGGAAGAAAGTACTTCTATGTTAAAAAAAAAAAAAAAAAAAAAAAGAAACTTCACACAGAAAACTCTTAAATTGCTCCAGCAACAACAGATTAAAGGGAAACATATACAATATGCACATGTATGTGTGAGAATGCACTCACTCATCCAGAATTAAGCAAAGTTAAAACTTCACTGTATTAGTTATAAAGGTTTGCAAAAAATAGTTTAATTTTTGTTATTATAATCATCCTGCACAATATATGCCACCCCAGAAATCAAGAGCCACCCATGACGGACAGTCAGAATTCACCACCTAACAACAGAATGTCCTGACGGTGTAAAGTTTAAACCCGACCCTTTCTGTGTGACAAACAGTGGGGACGAGGACTCAGATTCCATCTGCACTAACTCAGCCAATCGATCACAACATTCAGCCCAGCTACACCTTCAAATACACCCTGACCTGCCTGTACAGAGGCAGCTGCAGCATTACAGCTCTCAGGGCTCCAACACAAAGAAAAATACAAATACATCTACTCTAACTTCCCATTTAAAACACAGATCCACGCCTCTCCTCCCGCCCTCTCCCACTGATGCCCGGACAACGGAAACAATTAAATTTGTATTTCTACTCTAAATCCATGTTACGAAGAGCAGCAGATCAAGAAAGAGAATAAGTCAATAAAAGTTCACCAATGCAACAGGCTGAATTTTGGGGATGACTTCCTATTTCTTCATGGGATATTGGTTTTCCCCCCCCTTTTCTCTTAAGCACTATAATGATAGATGATGAATGGGACAGTCATCTAAGCACTGGAAGTGCTTTGCTGCTGACAACGCAAATAACCTTTCTGCAGTTCAGGGTACCAGTTCTGGAGTAGATCTGCTGGAGGCCTGTCAAGATAACAATATCCCCACACTGAACCATCGGCAGCGGGATTTTTCATTATATATGTCACTAAAGTACAGAGGAAAGATTCTTACTGCAGAAATAAGGGGATGAAAACATGTTTTTCCTGAAGATTTTCAGCACTGAGAGTGACATATACCAGGGTAAAGCACAAATGACAAATCACTATGTTTTGATCTGCGAGAGCACTACACTGAGCCTCTGTCGAGGGGGAATTAGCACAATTTAAAAGCTAGAACAGCAGCAGCGATGGCCCCAAAGGAGCTGCCCACCCAGGCACAGCATGGTTGGTGCCAGCACTTCTGTCCCCATCCTGTAAAGCTTCAGCTTGCTCTGCCTGAGCAGGCTCCCTGTAGACCCCCCTAATGAAAGGAACTCCCCAAATTTCCATCTCTCATTTGGATGAGGATTGCCTCTCCCATGGCAAACCCACACACTACCCGTTTCTGCCTTGGCTGCAGCTGAAACCCCCGAATTACAGCCATGCTGAAGAGGATGGAGGCAGCACAGGGCATCGCCCTCAGCACCCTGCTGCACCAACAGCCAGCTCCAGCATGGGAGAGTGTTTTGGGGTTAGAAAGGGAAGAGGGAATTAAAAGAAAAAAACATCGCTAGACTCTTCCAAAACAAAAAGTTCAAGCCATTTACAGGACAGGCTTCAAAACATAGCTACCATCTCAACACCTCCTGCCCAAATGACACTAAACAGAGAGCCCCAGCTACGGCAGTGAATTGGTTTCATATACAAGGAAATCTTTTAATTTCATTCTCTGCTCCATATTCATAACACTTGGCATTTCTTTCAAGTGTATTAAATATAATACAAGTGACAGATACAAGTGATTTATCCCTTGGCTCCCAGGGCTCTGCCGCCTGATGAACTGACACGACTCCACGCCCTTATGCTCACAGTAACTATAAAGTGTCACAAGGGCTTGGGCTTATTCACAATTTACAGCCAGCCCTTCATCCCCACAGAGATCACTGAAATCCCACCTAGCTGTGTCCAAACAGCACAGGGCACAAATGAAACTCAAAGCACTGAAGAGGATAAAACTCTGAGGTTTATTACAGCTGGAGATTAAAATTCAATATTGCAGCAGAGAAGGATGTTAAAATGCTGCACAGATTTAGCTCCTCTTCGCTCAGAGAGGCAGTTTGATAATGGTAGGTCTGGTTTAACATAGCTTTATTGACATAAATTCTATTTGTTGAGGGCTCTGAAAGAAGAAGCAATGCTCGTGCCTTGCACTCCTAGCCGCTGGATACCCAAAGTGATTTTCTTTCTTTGTCAGGGAACGGATGCGGCTCACCCGGCAGCGTAAGGCACGAGTAACGCACTGTGCTGCACCACAGCGGTGAGAGGAAAGGTCTGGATACTAAGCGCTCTGAAAAAGTGATGTAATTAAGTTTTACGTAAGGGAGTCCTTCCAACGCGGCAGGTTCTGTAAGATAATAAGACTTGCAGATAACATGTCCGTTTCCCCAGTGAAAACCTTTTCTAATCATCTCAGTATCTTGCTAAAGCCCAGTGCAAGCGTACAAGGACTACATTAATGAGACAGTCAAATCAGTTTATACATGGTCTTGCACAAATGCTTTTCTCCTTGTCTTTAGCACCATGTAAAATACGACAGTTACAGAAAACGAGTGAAAGTTCCTGCTCTGGAAGGTAAGCGAAGGAGCTTAATGCCGTTTATTAGAAGCAGGGTCAGGCCCTTAGTCATGTCACGTGGTTTTGTGATGTACAAACTAAGATGTATCACTCTAGGTTTCCGTTAAACCATACGAAATGTGACAAAAAGCAAAACTGGGATTCAGTGTTTAAGTTTTAATTAAAAATTTAGTCAAACCACGTGGCAGGCAATGAAAACAACTCGTGCATCACAGCCTCCCGTCATCCTCCTACAGCCTCTGCCAATCTTCTACAAACCTCAAAACCACAGCCAGGCACATCAAAACAGCACTAAAAGTCTGCCATATCTTTATCACTTTGCTTTTAAAGCTAATTAAGGATAACATATTAACGCTGCAATGACTGATTGCATTTTTCTCCCACGGACTGCCCTTTTCACAGATGACTGCTCCCACTCTGCTCACCCCAGTTTTACATTGGTGGAGTATGAGCAAGTTTGCAGGACTCAGCCTTCATATGCAACTCAGAAAAGACGACTGGAACCAAGATCTGTGCTTATTTATTTCAGTATCTTTTCCCCGCAGTCAATAAATAAATGAATAAAATATATTTTCTGTGTTTAATTTCCCAGTCGTGTCAGATGCAAGTTTGGTCATTTCTTCTGCCTAGGCTGGAATGACCTCTCTAATAAAAATAGCAGAAGATTCAGACCATCATTTGACAGCTTTGTCTGCATCCACATCAACAGAATAAAAATAAATTAACCATTCCTTCTGTTGGCTCATGCACTCTTGATAAGCAGTGGCCACTCACATTAATGGGACTAAGCTCCCAGCTCAAGCTTATGCAAGCAAGTAAACTCTTGAGTTTTGTTCTTTTTTTTTTTTTTTTTAATATAATAGCAGTCAAACATCTGAAAACTTCTAAAACTAATATTCTAAAAATTTATGCTTCACATGCTAGGATTTGTAATATCATAAAATGTTTTGAGTTGCAGTCAGTCAAGCAGAAAATATATCTATGGCTGTCAGATAAATTTATTTTGAGCTGTGAAAAAATTGTATTGCTATCTAACATAAGGTAGCATCCTGTCATCCCAAAGACACCAGCCAACAGCCCGTTGGCCTAATTCATATTTCAGGGACATTGCAAGTGACCCATACACAAAATGTGATGGTGGTATTCATGAGTAAATTTGTAGCAACAATGTAAAGCTGTCGCACTTTTTTTTTTTAAAAAAAAGAAATCTAGAAAGGTTGCATATCTGGATCTCTGTTAAAGGGTGCAGAAGGTCAGCAGCAATTCCACCTATGCAGTCTGAGATGCCTGTATTACAGAGACACATAGAGAAACTATGGAAGTGCATTGCCACACAGTTGTTTCTTTGCAAATCATGTGCCCACCACCTCCTACATCTGCATGAAAAATACAGCAAATGCCAAGGCCCTGAGCAAACCAGCACACGTCAGCAGAGCAACATTTTTTATGATGCTCGTTAAATTTTGATCATCATTTCCTACGCCACACTAAGAACCGAGACTGTTCCCTGGCTGACTGTGCCACTCCCTAGGTCACCTTTTTTCCATGTTTTTTAAAATCTCATTTAATGCCTTGGTCTCCCAGTTCATTTATTCCTTTCCGACAGACTCTTTTGCTGTTCCCCCCATACATTCAGGCTGGAAGAAGCCATTACAAGAAACCTTGAGCTTTCAGAGCGCCCCAAGAAGCCAGCCCCGGGGTTTACAAGCCCCACACGGACCCAGGAAAGCCCTGCACAGCCTCACCTGCGAACAGACAGCCTTTCTCTGCAACGCTTTATCAGGATCTTTGTCTTGAGAGCTTTCTGGCATATTATGTCATAGCTGCTTTCTTAGAGATACTCAAATGTCAAAAAAGCAAAAGTTCCTTTGCTTCTATTCATTAAGTCTTATGAAATAATTTAAATTTTCATGCCAGGTAGCTCTCTATGGTCTTTCAGGTTAAAAGACGTTTTAAGACAGCTAAGCCTGAACTTAAAAAAAACCAAACAAACAAAACCCACCAATACATTATTAGAAGCCAGAGAGACACTGAAATATTTTTCCCCAGTTTTAATTTATTAACTCCTCAAAAGACATTTAGAAAAGCTTTATCTGAGAAAGGGGCGTGCTCCAAGAGCACACTTTTTCCATGGGTACACATTTGCGAAGTTAGGGAGGTGAAGAAAGAGAAATGTTAATACACATTTGGCTAATGCCATACTCCCTGGTGCTTCACTTCCCACATGCTCACTTAGCTGTTAGCTGTGAGGGAGGGATGCAATGAAGACCAGGGAAGAACCTGAGATAAAACACAAATAGCACAGTTTAAGACTGCCATAATGGCACATTTAAAACAACACCTGGCAGAATTATCTGCAGATGGGACTCCTTCAAGTCGTAAAAGGGAAGACTTGAGCTACAGTATTTCCTTTGAGGAGTGAAAAGCTGAAAAACTACAATTGCAGAAGCCTTGGAGATAAGAAGGTTGACAGATTACAACCATTTCTAAGGAAGGATGCCACCAGCAACACCCTCCATCATTCCACCAGGATGGCACTGCTGTAAGACAGTGTCAAACCTCCTACAGATTGCACTAGTAAATAAAAAATGGGAGAGTCCACAACATCAAGGCAAACTTCCTAACACTATGATCCTTTTCATGTTTTTGTTAACAATATCAGCAGATGTTATTAATAAAACTAATCTCTCAGCTCCAAAGTCAACAGCTATTGCTTATCAGCACCTCAGCTTTTCTAATACACTATCTATAAGCTAAAAAATATCTCAAATTCATATCAAGGGCTTTTGGGAGGGAAGAAGGGAGGAGGAGTTGAGGCCACCTTTTAGTAGTACTATTCACAAGCTGCTGCTAAAAAAATTCCTAATTTCACGATCACAGCTGTTAATATCACTGCTCAAAGCCTCACTGCCTGTCTGTAGGAAAGGAAAGCCACTCACCCCTGGGGAGCAGACACACCAGTGCATCCTCCTCTGCATGCACAGTCCTCCCAGCTCGCCTCAGATTACGGGGAGTGGAAAACACCATGAGAGGGGCCTTTACCAGACTGCAGCTGAATGTTCTGATGACTACTGAACTTAGGAAAACGAAATAATCAGCTGCATCTCTTGGACAGAACCTGGAAAATACACTGATCCCTATGGGTAGGATTATTTTAATCCTTACAAATTTAAATATGGAGCTCAATTAAAGACACTCAAACACATACTGCGATTCAGACTATGAAGACATTAAATTACATAATTTCTCCCATCCGCTAAGGCCAGAAGTGGGTTTGGGGAGCATCATGACCTACAAACTCAGGAATTCTTTAATTGAAACTTTTCTTAACTTGGTGGCAGCACATTGTCCAAAAATCCAGCCAGCTCAGCAGGCATGCATATCACGTCAATACCTTTACATACATTTATGCACAAGATGGCACACAGAAGGACACGGCGCAGCAATAGTATGGGCCAGACTCTCAGTATTCTGAGATAGGAGGACACATGTTTGCAGGTTAATTCAGTGCTGGTGTCCTTATCACCATAAATTGTGCCCTGAACCATATTAGCTGGCTGCTCCATCCAAATAGATGTGAAGCTTTGGACATACATCTGCTTTTGCAGCGAACATCCCCTGCACATGAAAGTTTAATCTCTCAGAAAAAACACATTCTAAATTAAAAAAAATAGAAATGCTAGGAATGGAACTGCATCGTGAGTTAATGAATTTCTCTTCCCTTAATGCTTTATGTCAGGCTGCAAAGGAAATATTAGTATTTTCTACAGAAAAAAAGGGCATCTAAGGAGTCAAAGCCAACAGCTTTTAAAACATCACCGGCACTTGTTTTGGACTTGCTTGCTTAATTATTTTCTTTTCCTTTGCAATCTATACACAGTGTACTCCAGCAGGGATCTTTTTTTTTTTCCAGCTCATCTGAGCACACAGCTGTATCCACGCCACGGAGAGCCTGTGACACCGTCACTCCTCCAGTCTTAAGCCCCCACAGCCCGAGTGCTCGCCATACCTGGCAATGAATGTATCTTGGCAGAAGAACTGTTTACGTTTGACACTCATTATTTTAATGCGTATCCAAAATAAGCTTCCTTTCAATAAAATATGGAATTAGAGAGTCCTTTTTAAATGTTGGGGAAAACGCCTATCTTGTTTTGGATGAAGAGTTTTTCCTTTTTTGAATTGAATCAAAAGCCTCTCTTTTGGCAATCTCCCACCACACTCATATATCAGCTGTTAAAAACATCTTGAAAGTCACAAAATGAAATGAATCACATCTGGAGGGAATTTGGACATGTATTTGTTTTCTAAACAGTATTAAATTCAAATCAGTATTTTGGAATTATAATATAAGCTCATTAAATCAGATAGAAATGATCAGAAATGGCCTTATTCATACTATGCTTACTGTCTACATATTCTTACCAAAATAACTGTGATCATAACTCCTAAATAACTTAATGGAGCCAACAGATCACAAAATCAGACCCAAATTAAAGCTATATATTAAGGCAAGTACTTCAGTGACTAGCTACCCAGCCTGCCAGACAGCAATGCCTGTAAGAAGTACAATATTTGAATGTCCACCCAAGTCATGGCTACTTGGACCAGACAGGAAGCATACTGTATTTCTGTGAAATCTATAGGTTATTGATTCCTTTTTAGTGCAATTATTCAGACACAGCAAACATGCTACTCTGTGAAATCTACCCAATGCACGTGGTTTGTAGAGCTGTGCTTGTTATCGCAGGCTCTGCTCTATTTGCACAGTCCTCAAGCTTCCCATGTAAAATAGTTGTTTACTTGCTACCGAGGGCAGCACAAAGGCAATGGCTCAGCGGTCGATGCCTGTCAGTGTTACCATTCCCATCTCTGATGCTCAAGTAAGCAGGAATGTACACCGCTCCACAACAACTCAACTCCCCCCCACCACCCTCCCCAACACCGTGCAGCAGGCTCGAGTGCTGAGGAGGAGGATGTGCTCGGTGCCGTGGCACGGCACTGGGACCCACCACCACATTCGTGCCCATGTACAGAGCCACTGCTTCCCGCAGCTTCAGCCTCAGGATTCAAATCATCAGGATCTGCTCAGAGAGCTGCCTTTGGTTTGAGGTGATCTAAACGTGATTTTTTGGGGTGGCAAATGGACCACTCATTGGTTGAGCCAGTCCTAGTGATTCAAGAGAAAGGCGTGATGCTGTCAAATGCCTTTTCAAGGTGCTGGAGATGTGGAAAGCACAAAACTAGTGAAAGCACCCCCCAGTAAAAAACCCTTTCTGTGGTGATGGCTCCTGATGAGCTTCAGAGCCAACCTGGATGCCAACCACCTTAGAGTCAAAGCTTCTCTCTCACAATTAGGAGACCACACCGGGCTGAATGAGAGTAAATGGAAAAGACTCAAATTCATAATTCTGTCTGCAGAAAACAGGGTAGATAAACCAACAGTACACTCAAGAAGGGTAAAATTGCAGGTAAAATAACAAGATTTTGGAAAAGATGGCTGAGACTATAGGAAGAAATATGACAGAAGTAACTAATATTGACAGCAGCACTCTCTGAGTTGGCTGGACACCTCCCTGAGTTCTTTTCCCTATTGGTCTCAAATAAAACATTAAATTAACAAGACACAGTTCAATTAGATGTCTGTCCAAATAAGACTCATATGGATTCAGACGATCTGTGTGGACCAAGACAGACATTTCCCAGCACAGTAGCTGGCATGAGATTTATAAATAAAATACTTCTGTCTTTCAGAATGACAAACTTCCAGCAGTCTGCCCCTGCAGATCTTTTCCTCCCAATCATCCCCAGGGGCATTAGGCTTTTCCTGGTGCAACCAGCCACAACCAAAAGCTTGAGCATCTCCCTGACCTGGCCCCGCATTTGCCCATCTCCATCACCGGCAGAGTCCCCCACTAGAGGAGACTGTTTTACAGATGCCAGAAATGGCAGAAAGGTTTTACTGAAACAAGGCAAGATCGTGAGGATCTAGTCCACATACAAAAAAACCCCACAAAACCAATCCCCCCCCCAAAAAAAAAAAAAAAAACCCCAACAAAAAACCAACACCCAAAAAAACTCTTTAGGAAAGTCTGCTGTTCTTCCACTATTATTTCAAAAATCAAGAATATCCCTTTATCAGGACAATGACTAAGGAGCAATATAGTAATTTACAGCTGCTCCTCCTGACCTCTGAAACAAATCAAGTCACTAGAGGAAATCAGATGCTGTCTCCCAAGGCGCTCACTGCCAGGTGGAGAACAGAAAGAAAGACCCTGTTAGAGGGTAAGTACAAAGGACCCAGAACCTGACAAGCTTTGAAATGATCCTGTCTCACTGCGAGGAGGCTGCTGGCACAGACGCATGCAGCGAACACTGCAGGAGGAGGAGTGCAAGGAGGAACAAACACAGATAACATCGCATACATCTCTTTCCAGTACCGCCACGGCAGCCTCGGAGGAACACACTCCAGGCAGTCACAGTTCTCCGAGGACTTGGCATCTTTCTTTCCTGGCTAGAAAAAATGTTAGAAATATGTAGCCTAAAAATAGGGGAGGTTTCCTATTTCCATTTTCTAAATAAACAACTAAAATGTGATAAAGAGAACGTTTCTCTGGGGCTCACACTTTTAAAAGACGAATCACACCGATACCTCCCTTACAGGCAGAAGATCTCCTGATCAAAAGAACCAAAAACGGTATCTTCATTTTCAGAGAAGATGGAGCAACATCCTCAATGTCATGAAAAACCAGGAATTAAACTCTGGATAACTGAGGTACTCCGAGCACTGGGTTGAAGGGAAGGAAATACTTGCTATTTCTAATCCCTGCTCATTCTACAGAGTAACTTAAAAATACACACGCTTTCATCCCTTTCTCCCTCAGTGTTTTGGGAGCAGTCTCTTCACGCCCTGGTTCTTGCTCCTGTTTTCCCACAATCTCAAGGGTGTTGGTAGCATCAGGAATCTCATGAGGGCAGTTTTTCAAAATCCAGCCTGGTTGCTGGTGAGCACTGCAAGAAAATGGCCAAGTTCCCCAGCCCTGCAGAAATAACCGGAGCACCTACAGCCGGGGAACAGACCCATCTCCGGGACTCAGAGAAGGTCTTTGTCTCCTGGCAGTGCTTGCTGTGATAGGTAATAAATGCTGATAAACATAACCCACTAAAAAAAATAGCAAAAGAATGAAATGACCGGGGAAATTACGTAGCTAGAAGAGAGGCCATATGCAATTACTGATATTAGTAACTACTGACAATCCTTCCCAGGGCATTTCAGCAGTGAAACTAAGTTCCCCATGCTTCAGAAACAGCCACAAACTCTTCTTTCAGCAACATAATTACTTGGAGAATTAATAATGCTATCAAACCATTAAAGTCACAGGTTTGCCTTCCCGTTTGAAAATAATGACTCGTTCAAGCATCACAACATGTATTCCTGGGGTGACGGGAGCTGAGGTTGGCACCACATCAGCACTACGTGGCTGAGCAGGCCCCCTGCTACCTACAGTATTAATATGTACAAACATGGAAGCACATTCAACATATAGCTGGATAACACAGTAGGAGAGAAAAAACACGCATAAAGTGAAGTCAAACACAGCTTTCCATTTGACTTCAGACTGCAAGAACATCACAGCTTTTCCACAGCCTTCCCTGAATGTCCCCTGTTGCCTGAAGGTCCCACCTGAGCCAAGAGCTTTGCCTCCACAGCTCTTGGAGATGTGCCCTTGCTGCAGGCTGACAAAGATCTGTGCTCCTGGCGAGGACTGAGGTCTTAAAAAAATTACATAGCAGCTAGACAAAAGAAGGTGCTAAAATGTGCAATAAAACGCAGAAAGGAAACCTGAAAGACGTTCTCTAAAATCTTAATTAATAGGAAAATCTTTAGGACTGAGAGACACCATAAATCCAAGTTGTATGGATCTCTGATTAAGGTTTGCCACATCGTATCCTGTGGAAGAATGGAAATGATTATAGTCTCCAAATACACTCAGAAGACAGTTACATGGTTTTGCTTTCAAAGGCAAAGCAGAAAATAATTCAATTTAACAATAAAATGAGAGGTGGGGACCCACGCCACAGGGGACGGAGGTACCTGGCTCGGGCACTCATCTCAAAGAAGAGCGAGAAGGAAACATCCGTATTTCCTCAGCTATTGCTGCTCACATGCCAAATCCCCCGTGCAAGGTGTGCCCATCAGATCCAGCCTAAAATTATACAGAGCTGAGAGGGAATAAGCAGCAAAACAGCCGTAGGTCAGGAGCAGCAGGGCCTGGACTTGGCCTCCATCCATCCTTCAAACTTCTCCTGCCGCAACCATCCATCACTCCTTGCTGTCTGCAGGGCTGGAAAACCAAACCGAACCCAGCCAAGCAGCTGTGCTGCAGCAGCTACAGCAGGAGCTGGATCTGGGGACAGCATGTCCCAAATGCTGTCCTTCCCTGGGGACTCTGAAGCAAAGCAGAACCCCTCCGCCCCTCTCCTTCCAAGCCTTGGCACCAAAGTGGAGTGGCTCCTCTTGTGTAATTGCGCAGACAAGAAGTTGCTCCCAGAGCCCTGGGACTTCCTCAGCTAATGTCAAAGTTTTTTCACACATAACGGCTCCCTCTTGTGTTAATTCTCCAGAGTCCCTCACCAAGGCCGGCTTCAGTCTTCGCTTCCTGTGGACAACCACAAAAGGTTCCCAAATTTCATGAAACCTGTGGTCTGGGTCTCTGCACCTCTGCTGTCCAATTTGGTTGAAATTAACCAGCAAGTTCAAGACACGTCAGAAAGAACAGGGAACTAGCAGAGAGCACACTACATCAGCACCCAGTTATTGCAAACCAGCTTTAAACGGTCCGCAATATTAGGAAGACATTGAGGACTACCCTCTGTCTGGCCATTGAGAAACTCCACTCCAAGGTCACACCACTCTGTGTCCCACCTAAGTGCACAAGCAGAGCAGGAGTTACGAAGGGACCACTGCTTCCAAGTTTTGCTTGTGCTGCTATCTCCCCTGGTGAACCTGTGAGATGAAAATCCCACGACAATATGCCTACTGGTTTCCATATCAGTATGCACATTACCCTGTGTCTGCAAGAAGCCAGCTACTGCTTTGTTTTTCACTTAATCCAAAGATATCATCAATAGCTTCATCTATTTGTGGCACCACAAAACAAGGGAGGGTCGGCCAGGGCTGACACCAATCCTCTTCTATCGATTATCTATTCATAGGATTTGAAGGAGAAAGTTAAAGGAACGGAAAAGAAAAAGCACTTCTCCGGTTTTGATTAGAAAGATGCTATTATCAACATGGCCACAAAATCAAATAGCAAGAGCAGACCTTACTTGATCAAAGAAATAAAAGCAATGCTACCATGGCCATTAATTTTGTTTCAGATCTCACTTAATTCACAAGAGCCCATCGTTTCGCCAGGGTTTTACAAAGGCAGCCTTCAGGCTCGCGCAATTCAGATAATCTGGAGAGATCTTTCTTAAAAATAAATCCAACCAAAGTAAAAGCAGCCGCTGGTTGACACCACACAAAGCACCTGAAAAGCTGCCATCTCCCCCACACCAGAAACACTCCGCAGGCGAAGTTCATGACATTGCAAGCAGAGCTGAATTAAAACTGTTTCCTGAAAGATGCATCATATGCCTCTATTTTTACCCAACTTTAGCACTCGCATTCAATGAAGCGCCCGAATCTCTTCAATAAAACCAGCTCTCCGCAAAATGGGTGGTATTTACTTAAGAGGTATCTTCCCCTTTTCTGAATGCTGATTTTTGTTTGCTTGACAATGTAAGACAGCTCAAAGGCAAAGAACAGCTAGAGACAAGGAGTCATTGAGACTACACTCTGAATTTTCAATGAAGTATTTTAATTAGCCCACAGACAGTAATTATCTTAGAAGTTGTGGGTTTTTTTTAAATAAAATGTTAGCTTTTTATGAACAAGGTTACTATTTAAAAGTATCAGACTTCTGTCATACAAATGAATTTCACTGAATAAAAACATGTCCAAATTTACAGAATTGTAGTCAAATTTTCAAGTTATCACAAAACATTTTACAAGATCAAAGTAACTTCAAGTGCTCTAAAATGAAAACCCTTTTGCAACTTTACTTTGTTTTGCAAACAATGGTAACATACTGAAACCATCTCTATTCACACTATCAGTAAAACCAGGTAAAGTTCTACAATCAAGACAACTATTTTTCTTTCTTCTTAACAGAATTAAAAACCACCCTGGGGTACCTTACTGTTCAGATTCACAGAAAAAAACCACAGCAATCCAACCTTCCCCATATTAAAAAGTACTAAACAAAAGGTATTAACAGTTTGGATGTTGATAAAAAAACCCAAACTCTCAGAGACAAATGACGCAGACCATCCTGCTTCTAAAAGGCCATATACCTGCTGCCAGCGTGCTTGTATATGCTATAGGTGGCTCCAGTGCCAGCTGGGAAGACCAGCCCTACGTGTATACACAGAGCCAGCAGGTAAAACACCTCCCTGCCTCATAAATTCATAATCAATATACTGCAGCACTCCAAGCCAGCTTTCCGATTCTTTCACTTTTGGGTTATTATACATCAAAGACAAATGAAAACAGCCTGCATGCACTGCCCACAAATATAAATGCATTTAACTTTAGACGTAGCCAGTATTGATCCTGTGAACAACTCCCCCTCTGACATTAACGGGAGCTCTGTGTGCCCATCTCGCAGGGACCAGAGCGTCGCCGCTGCCCTTTCAATTTGGACGGGCTTTTATTCAATTAGACCAGGGAACAACCTTTTTCGTTTTCTAATACACTGAAAACGGAATATTTGGTCTGACACAGGTTTTGAACATTTCCCCGAGCAGAGTAGCGGGCAGGGATTATGTGCTAATTATAGTCGCTCTCCTAGATGCGCTGCAAGACAAATCTTTGTTACTAAAAGGTTTATTTTTGTCGGTAGTCTTGAGAGGGCTCATAATAAGTGATCACCAGATGTCACCATTCTTCATAAAATACAACAGAAAGAACATTTTTTCCAGCAAAAAACAACCCACAATCATCACGGTGTAACAAGAGCCATAAATACACTATTCTGCAGTATTTCTGCTAGAGTATAGCTTTCCTTTTCCCATTATATATCTAAAACAACACCTACTGAAACAGGAACAAGGCATTCTATTAATGTCAGCACTAATGATGAGCTCTCATTAATGGATACCATACTTCATCCCAGCCACTGAGATGATGATCAACAGATCTACAATAGAAAACACAAAACCTCAAACTCCTGGCAGCCAAGAGCAACCCCCCACCCATGGAAGTAAGACGACATTGCAACCCAGCAGAGCAGGACAGCTGGCACCCGGCAACACACCTTCATCTCTCCTTAAAGAAAACATGGAAGAGCAGGGTCAAAAAATGCTCTTTGTCATATGAAACTGTGTTTTACCAGGGGAATTCCACGAGATGAAGGTATGTCATGCTGGTGCACATTAAAAATTAAGTGCCCTGCAAACTCTCATATGCCCGCACAGCTCCGCAGCCCTGTACCAGGCGGGCAAGCTGAAGACTGGGAAGTGTTTTCTGTTGCTACCTTTCCCCTGGAGCTCCAACCAAAGAGGCTTCCTAAGTTAAATGACACACTTCAGCTGCCCTATCTCTTTCCCCATTTTCAAATCTCAAATCAAATTTGGTCACTTTGTTTTCACCAACAGCACAGAGAAGTGTCCAAGTGACTGCCATCCAAAATATATTGGGACACTCATCCCTCCCGTGCAGTGACACTGTGGGTACGCAGCCCAGTGCACGGACCGTTTATTTTTTACCTCTGGGTTGCCTCAAATGAAAAATATTCTATGCACAAACTATGCACAAAAAATTGCAGATCCCTCAATTGCATTTGTTTCACAAGCAGTTTAAGACATGATGCAAACTGAGCTGCTGGTAAGACTTCACCACAAACTATCGAAGTCTTAAGCAGACATCACCTACACCTACTCAACTTTCACCCTTACACCCACCAACTTCAACTCCCAGTGCCAGTGGTGAGCACAGCCACAGCTTCAAAACACCCCTGACTGTCTGCAGAGTCATTATTTGGGCACTGAGAAACGTGACATCAATGGGCAAACCCAGCAGAGAGCCTCTGCTCCTGCTATTCCATGGGACTGCACAGGGGACACCCAGACCCAAACCCCTGCCCTTCCCCCACGTGGCAATCTGCCTCGTGGGCTTACCTACACTTGGCCACTGGAAGGGTAAAAGAGATGCCAGCTAGAGTGAGAAAGTATCAAAGTGTCCACAAGAATTTGGGAATAGCTACTAGGACCCATAGGTATATTTAAAAGCCAACAGCTCCCCTAACTGCCCACCTCCTTCCGCTAAGATCCCTCCAGGATGACTTACTCCTGCCAAATAATTCTATTTTAACAGAGGCTGACTTGTAATAAGCCTACGTAATCAATTGGCAAAGCTTTGTTGTTATATGGAGGCTTACAGAGATATTAGGCACTGTTACACACGGTGAGCTCAGACGGAGTGGTATGTCATTGATTTCCCGAGCAAAAAATGATGCATCACCTGCTTTTTTTCAGACTGTAGGCAACACGGGGTGCCAAACCCAGGGGCTCCTCCGTGAGCACCCTACTTGCCCCGTGTACAGCCTCAGCCCACAGCCCCAGCAGGCTGCTTGTTTTGCAGAGCAAACCTCAGCAGCTGCAGTCCTGCTCCAAATCCAGGAGAAAATGCTCAGCAAATGCATTTTAGTTTGGGCTACGACCCCCGACCAATATTTCACGGTAGCAACAAGTCCTCAGAAGAATGAGGAAAAACTGCTTTCAGCTGTGAAACATGAGCAGTTGAACCAGAATCCATTAAAATCACAAGGCATTAGATAGAGTACATGACCCTGTAAAGTTACTTTGTATTAAGAATATATTTAGCTATTTCTTCATGTGAATCTGGTCTGAATATAAAGATTTATCTATTTAATATTAAGGGATTTCTGCAGACAGTGTTTAAAAGCAGCTACTTAAAAATGTAAATTTGACTACAAGTTATGAGCACACACTTTACAGAAATAGACATATTTGCATTTCATTCTCTAAGTTATGTTTACATTCACTTTTTCACGTATTTATTGCAGTGCAATTGTTGAAAGCCTCAACAATTAAGGATTAATCCAGCCACAATAAAATTCAAAAGCAAAAAATTAAATCCCAACTTCAGCAAAAGTTGTATGAGGCCCCAAAAGCCCAAGCCCAATGAAAAACCTACATCATTACAGCACATAAAAATGTATTTATTCATATTGCCTCACTCCTCTCTTACTCTATGGTGTCTTTAAAACACATGCTCAGAACCAGCACCTGAGATTCCTACAAGAGATTTATATATTAAATTTTGGGTGCAATCTGTGTGTGCAGTAGATGACGGGTGTAGAAAAAATACTCCTCCTGAAGAAGTATTAAAGCATCATCTTCTACAACACCCTACTCTCGCCCTGCATGTCTCCTCACCTAACAACCATGGGCTATGGGAAAATCCTCATCTCCTGCTCCCATGGTGTGGATATGGTGAACGCCCTCAGGCTTGTCCAGCCAAGGTGCTCCCCTTCAGTAGCCAGGATCTCCCATGGCATTGACATTGAAAAGACAAATGTGGCGAGAAGCAATGTAGCAGCAGCCTCCCCTCCAGTACTTCGAAGCCCTGAGTCCAAGCAAACCTACTGTGCTGCTGCCAACACCAGACCCACCCTTCTGGCAGCCCCTGGAAGGGACCCAGGGCACGCACCGCCTGCCTTCCTCCCCACGCACTCGCCTTTGCGCGAGACGCCAGCAGACTTTGACGTCTGAGCAGGACAGCCACCACTCGCTGTTTCCCAGAGCCCTGCAGATGAGCTCTGGGCTTTCCCCTCTGCTCCAGCTGCTGCTGCCCACCTCCCCCGAAGCTCCGTGCAGCCCTGCTCAGCTGCTTTCAACAGCACCCGGACATCTTCTGTTGCTTGCTGAGCACTGACAAATTTTGCTGTGGTGAGCCTGGCAAGGAGCTTTGCTTCCAGCTGAGACGTCTTCAACTCTTCCTCACATCACAGATTGGATTTCCCGTTTCTCAAGAGTCAGCACAGCTCTATTGTTAGGCTTGCCCAGAAATAAATGCAGCATCTTGAGCTAAAAAAAAAAAACAAAAAACAAAAAAAAAAAAAAAAAACCAAAAAAAAAGGAGGGGGGGGGGGGGGAGGGCGGGAAGGAGGAAACTTTTTCCTAAACTTCCATGAAGCAGCCGGCTGGCTGCACGCTGTCCTCACTAACCAGAAGTTTTATCAGATACCCTCTGCTCCTCCACTTCATCCTCGGTGCAGTTTCTCATGGCTTTCTGATAGAAACTCACCCGAATTCTCTGGGACTTCACAAACACCTTCCTATTTGCAAGGCTATGTACACAAATAGATACAGCAAGGTAACTCACAATGCCCTTCATCTCCACACGCCCTGACCATAAGAAAAACGAGTTCCCCCTTGCACCAACGAGAAAGAACTTGGGGCCATATTAATTAGATCAGAGTGGGACCACTGTTTTTTGGATGACAGCTTCACCAGCAGAAGCCTGGGAAAAAGTGGAAATGATGCTCCACATTGCCTCCTCTTCCTTCTCCACTCCAAGTATCTTGGATCTGTCTTCTGGTAGATGAAGGCATTTCCATAAATTGTTTCTGCAAATCATCAGGATGTACAATAATCCCTGAAGGTCCTGAAGTGGCCTGAGACACTTGTACACGGTCTGTGGGGGCTCTGCCCAAACCACGTGGTTTTGAACCCACTGGAAGCTGTCCCTCTCAGTAACCAGTTGCATTTAACATGCTGCACTATATGGCATTATTTTGCACACCTTCTCTGCATCACAATGATTTCCTACCTAGACATTATTTTTTTTCTTATTACAGATTAGATGCAAGTTTGTACTTCTTAAGTCTGTCCCCAACAGATGGCAGAGATCTAGGAAAACTGCCAGGTTTTTTTCTTTTCTAAAGCTGGCTACTAAAGCTTCAGAAGATAGCTATTAGCATCTTCATTTGCAACTGTCACATAAAGAAATTACACAAAAGGGACATAAAAAGTGGTTATTCAAGCATGCAAGCTTTCTAACTCATGGAGGAAAAAGTGCTTGCTTTCTGACATATTCTGAACAGCAAAATTTACAGGCATGGTTTGCAATGCTCACCTGCAGCTTCTAGAAGTTTTTTTCTTTGGTATAAAAGGAGACACTGCCCCCTTCTCCCCTCTCACCCAAAATCCAAAGAAATTTCAATTTCTGCCCCAAGATGACTGATAATACCAAAGGTGCCTCAAAACCCCTGCTGGGCTGGGGATGCCAGAGCTCCTGGACCAAAGCACAGAACACTGGGAGAGTGGCAAAAGAGATGAAAAAATGGGGAGATAGGGAAAAGAGGCCAACGAGGTAGCAGAAAGAGCACAGGTTTTCCACTGCGAGCAGCACACGCAGCATCCCACCTGCCCGCCAAGCTGCTGAGCACTTGCCACCTGTCTGCTTATATAAAGCTCCTTCTAGTTTATAACTAACAGCTTGAAAACTGGTATATAATATCAAGCTCTAAATCAGCACTTCATGCTGACATACCATATGCCATCATGTACTTAGGTAGTCACCAAAAGTGTTAACAGCAATTATTTAAAAATTATTACAGTTTATTCATGAGAGAATCCCTTCTTGCGTTGACACAAATCCTCCAAGAATTTTTTTATAAACTGCATTTTTCCACAAATTTTCAATCTTATTTTATGCTCTTTAACCATTTTAATTTTATTTTGTTTTAAAACTACAGGCTTGAATACTGAGCTATTAATTTACAGTGGTGTTTTGAGGGGAAATTATTTCAAGGAACTAAAATTAAAAGGTATGAGTTACACTCCTTCACACATTTTTTCATTTTTTATGGCTTAAAAGGGATTTCATACTTTATTGAAATTCTGAACATCAGTACCTCACCTGAATACACTCTCCCAGCAGTAAATTCTCCTAAATGCTCCTTGTTTAGTTAAGGATTAAAACCCTTGTCTGATGGTAATAGCTAACTACAGTGTGCCTACGACCACCCCCTGTATCAATTATTATTGATCAGTCCTGGGCTACTTTTATAATTTCTATGCTAATGCACAGAACTCAGAGCTTGGCATTCTATTTTTTTTTTTTTTTACAAGTATTAAAATAGCAGAAGACCATCTGGTAAGACGGACTGAACAGCTCCAAGAAAAAATGGAAATGCAATCTCCAATAGTGCATGGAAACAGCGATGTATGGAGGTGACCGAGGACCTGCAAAGTGGAACAGGAGCGTCTTCTAGACTGCCCCAGGATGCACAGCAGAGACATAGGAAGAAATAAAAGAGATGACGGTCTCAGACGCATTAACGGAGAAAACATGACCACCTCTGAGTGAATTATGTCACACGGGTGTGCAAGAGTCTGCAAAACATGTGGATGAGTGGAGCTGGCAGAAGGCCCTAGCAAGGGGCACAGCTCCCCAGGGTAAAGCACTGCCAGATCGGGGATGAGGACGTACCTGCTGAGGAAGACAGGACCGCTGGCCACAGGGCACCCCTACGGTCTGGGAAATAGCCCAGCCAACGCTTACGCCCCCAACTCAGCCTTGTACTCCACAGGACAACAGCAGCGCAGGGGATGGTACACAAAAAGTAAGTTTTAGATGGAAGCTGAAGCTTTTTTGTTATTATTGCAGATTTCATCACACGCTGCTGAGCTTCGCAATATATAAAACCATAAAACGTATTGAACAGAGTTCAGCTGAAGGACTGTAAGTATCTAAATTAATTTTTCATACCCAGAAGATATCCAGACAAGCTTTATAATCCCAGCCTCCCCTGTCTGAGAGCTCTCTGTAGACTTTTTTCCTTGCCTGCATGGTAATATCAACAAGTAGAGGAGAGCAGCCCAAGTGCTTTGCACTGTGGGAGTCTGCAGGTGCGACCAGAACCGCCCCGAGCTCACGGCTGGTTGGGGATGCCACTTTTTGCCACCTTCTCCCCAGGCTTGCTCGAGGCTGGATGTCTCTGCCCAGCATCACAGCATCACCCCCTGGAAGATGAGACACAGCTTGTGTTGGGGGGGCTGCAGGGAAGGGCAGGGTGACACGGTGCTGCTGGGACCACAGGCTGTAGTGATGGTGCTCAGGCTCACAAATCACCTCTGCCGCAGCCCTCACCTGTCTCCAAAACCAACCCCCATTTCACACGGGCCGATTTCTCCTGGATCAGCCATTCAAACTCCTCCTGTGGGCAGCTCTAGGCCTTTTCAAAAATCAAGAACAACTGAAAAGAGATTTTCTAAGAGCACAAGGTGCACGTCTTAAAATGCTGCTCAAGCTTCTCATCCTGGCCCAGCCCCTGACTGGTTTTCCACCCAAGTACGGCATCTTCTCAGCACCTCCTTGGTTCAGCAGAAGCAAGGGGACTCTGTCCTGCCTCCTTGTGCTGGTGACCACTTGGAGCATTTGACCACCAGACCTGGGAATAGCATCCACAGAAAACCAGCCATGGTACGAGTCCCCGGGTGCCCTCAGGCCTTCCAGCAGAGAGCAATGCAGGTACAAATCTGCACAGAAGCGCCTTTTTTAGCTTGCTGGTAGGCTTCAACATAGCAGTGTGCAAAGGCTCGCAGCACTCAGCTCTGGAAAACTTTTTTTTTTCCCCAAGTTTATGCATATAAGTAGATTTACAAAGAAAAAAAATATAGTGCATAAACCCACACAAAGAATTGAAAATAAAAATAAGGGAGCAGAAGGGAGAGCCAGTTTCCATGGATTTTTTCCAGTGGTACAGACCTAGGAGGCTGCAATCAGCACTGACACAGGCTCTCCCCTGGATGAAGAAAGCATAAATAAAGTAATTAGATTAATCAAGTAGGGAACTATTCAGCAGCTAATTAAAATACCCAATTAATTATAACTTCTTCAAAACAGTCTGCTAAAAATGGGCCGATAATGCCCAGACAGAAAATAAACAGCCTATTTTGTTGTTATTTCATGCCTTCCACCGCATGCCTGATGCCACCTGCCTGCCAGGCTGTCCATCTCTCAGCCAGATCCCTGGACTGGATCCCGGATCCCTTGGATCAAAAGTGCTGAGCAGATCCCTTATCGCATGAACAATATACAGGGAAGTGTAAGTCAGTCTAAAAAAAGGGCATGTCAATTCTCCTCCCTGTTTTACACTAACAACATCTATTTTTCCATTTATCTGCACCTTTTGCTGTATCGATCAGCAACACAGAGCAAAGACTGTGGCAAAGTGACTTTTTATAGAGTCAGGGTGAGCGGGCAGCTGCAACACACCTATCGCTGGCTTGACAAAAAGCCATTTGGATCATCTGTCATCTTCATGGCTCCTCACTGCTAATAAAATTTGGGGAAAATTCACAGCATTAAGATGCAGAGGAAAAAACAAAGCTTCCAGATTCTACCTGTTACAGGAGCTAAACTCCTACAAACAGCCTTTACTGACAATAAGTGATTTTCATCACTGAGCTCCTGCTTTCCTTAAACAGAATTGTAAACTACCAGTGGAAATATAAAGGCAACAAATTGACAGCTAACTTCTTACTTATTCTGTGCTTTTTATTATGAAACATTCAGAGGGTTGTTTTTTTTCATACTGTAACAAGTGCAAATGCAATAATGAAAGAAAAATTAAGACCAACATCTTCCAAAGTGCTCAGGAGTTTCCTCACTCCACATTATTTACCATTGATCTCAGAGTAGAAGATATACATCAATGCTAAGCACTTTATAGTTGTCGGGGGGTGTGGTGTGTGGTGTGGTGTGTGTGCGTCAACTTTTTTAAAAAAAGATTAATTTGGGTGCTAACACATCCCTTAGAAACACACAAAACTTCATGCAGCATATAAAGGCAGGACTTATCATAGGAAATAATTTGTAGATAAATCTGTTTATTCAGTATTAGAAATGTCTCGATAGGGATAAACCTCACTTGGCTTGGCTTTAGACAACACATACTCACTCAGAAGCTCATTCAGCCCAAGACTGTAAGTTAGAACATTATTTCTGCAACAGTTCAAAATATTTTCTTCAACACACTAAGCTAGATTTTTTTTAACCTTCCTTAGAACAAGAGTTTTTAGAAAGTTTTCCAAGTCTATCATTCAAAAGACACAAGTTACAGCCATCTACAAGATTTGAATACAACTTTCAAGGCCCCTACAAAACGGTCTTCCTACATTTCAACTCAGTATCAATATTTCTTTTTTAAAAAACAAACATTTGCAATCCTACTCACGTTTCCTTTTAACTTATTGATGGCGGATATATTTCGCCATCAGGTATGCTTCTGAACTTGGGTAAAGTCACTGTGGGTTTTTAATGCTGTGGGATGCAGATGCGGAAGAGCCTGAGCAACCCAGTGCTGCCACTAAAGACACAAAAGATACTCTCCTCTACTCTGCACCATACTTGGTAGGTTTTTTTTATTATTATTCCAATTTACATTTGTGGTTTCTCATTCCTCCCTGGCAGCTATGGCTCCAGCAGCAATTCTGAGCTCTGTGCCCTGACTGATGGCCCCTGCACGCAGGCACACATTTGAAATAAGACTAAAAGAGGCATCCAAGACAGGATCTCCACAGTTTCCATGGGCTGACTCCAGTTTAAGCTTAGTTAAAAAAATCCTCCCCAAGAGCACTGCAGTCTACCACTTGGCACCAAGAGTATGGAAATGTTTGCTGGGTGACCAAAGGGAGGAGAAAATTAGAGTAATAAATAAATGGGGAAAATCACAGAAGTTAAAAAAAAAAAAGACGAGAAATACAATATTCCACAGGAAAATGAAACAAAGATTTTGCATTCCCAGATCAAAACACTTCATGAAACATTTTGCAGATGTGGCTCTAGGCTGTTTTCTGATCCACTGAATGTTATGAGATGATGTGAACGAAATGTCAGTATATAGGTTAAAGATATCTAGAGATGTAGTAATTCTACCTGATTACTTTGAAATGTCAGAGTTCTCCAGCTCCTTATTGGGGATGATGGCTCTTTCTGAAGCCTGAGGAGGAAGACGACAAAATCTGGGGATTCAAGGCTGTTCTTTCTTAAGTTAGGTGGCCATTGGCAAGTGTTCTTTTTGAGATAACTCTTAGTATTTTATGCATGTTAACGTAAAGAAAAATAAGTTATACTACCACATTCCCAGAGCTTAGGTTACCCCACAGACTTTCAGTGGTGTACGTAAGACAGTACAGACCAGACACCATTCCAAACTCGATCCGCTTTCATGGCCATAACAGTATCAAACAGGATAACGAAGCATTTCTTAAACACTTCCCCAATTCTTGATCTTTTTTGTAGCCTCCAAAACAAAGGTGAGTGTAGAGAAGTCTTAAGTAGATACACGTGGCCTCCTCTGTTCCAGCCAAACTGAAAAGAATTAGGAAACAGAGTAATGTCTGTTCATATAACATGATGGAAACATCTCCGCCCAATGCAGGGGAAAAAAAAAGAAAGAGAGAAAAAGAGAGAGAACAGTGTTCATGAAAACACAAAAGGAAGCCCTTTGAATAATTTCTATCCATTAGAAAATCGCCATCAACTTAAGAAACTGGTGAAAACTGACTTAAAATCTGCCAAAACCCCAATTGGGCCAGAACAGGGATGCATCTGGGAGGCAGCTGCTCAGGAAGGGCAGGATTCCAGTGGCTCCCCCGAGCTCGCTGTGCCTGGAGAAGCCCCGCGCGCTGCTCGTGCCCCCGCCACCTCTTGCACAGCACAAGGAGGCCAGCCTTTCAGCTTTAAAAGAGCCGAAGGAATTAGCTATAACTGACGAGCCCAAAACTGCAGCCTGCAACCTGTTCACATTTCTGAAGAGAGCCCAAAGTAACCGCACTCCGATTTTCACCAACTCATTATGTAAAATAAAACCCAGCTGAAAGCCAGTGTGGGGCCACAAAATGCCTTCATTATCTTTCAGTTCTGTTCCAGTAAAACTGCAGCCAAAATCTCTTGGGTTCAGAGGGGCTGAGGTTTTTGTCTTAATAGCCTTTTACTTCTTCCACACTGTACAGCTTCAGCAAGATTTTCTGCCAGTTTGTTTGGACCTAACAAGCTATTTTACCATTAAAACAAAACACAATGTGTCCAGAAGTATTAAACATTTTCCACAAGGCCCTGTTTCACAATGACTCCAAGCTTGACAATGCCAAATCATGAGTCCAAGACAGATGTTTTCCAGATGTGCTGCCAATCTCATGTACATGTTGGATGCGGAGCTCTTCCGAAATGCTATCAGAGTTGTACCTGCTGCACTCACATAGGTTGACCCCTGGGTTTCAGCTTCTGTGTAACTATTCTTATGAATAATTTTCTCCAGAAAACAGCCACATTGCTCACGTGCCTATAGGAGGCTGAAGCGTAATGATAACCACTGTACGGAACAGATGGGAAAGTAATGGGAAGCCATGGATGGAGAGCTGCATCAAGCCCATAGGAAAGAAGATCTCCCTCACCACGCACCACTGTGATGTGTTTGTACAGATTAAACCATGGAAAGTCTTTGGGACAGAGATGATCCTCTACATTGAGTGAACAGAGGTGTCTACCCTCTGGGCAGGAGCACCTCAAACCCGTGCCCAGAAGGACCCAACATGTAATGCCCACCCCGCAGTCCTGCACCGACAGCCTTCACCACAGCGAGTTCCCAGGTCGGGAGTCCCTGAGCCAAGTGGGTATTCATGGCACTTGATTATTTATTGTTTATCCCCATGTTATTCTGAAATTCAAGTATCAATACTCAAACATTGCCCATATGAAAATACCACCGTGGCAATTTCCTTTTAGACTGTTTTACAACTCAAGCCAGAGGAACACAGCAGAACCCAGAGTCCAGTCACCCTCAAAAACATTCGCATTACATGAGACACCCCCCAAAAGAAAAATGATTTCTAAATCTTTGCCTTAGAAGACCCTGAGTACAGCTCTGATCCAAAAAAAGGCCAAGTATCAGAGGCTCCTTTGAGCTGGCAACACATTTTGCTATTGCTAACAGTTTACCTGCAAGGCACCCAGGTGCTGTGGCGAGGGTTATCTACACACAGCTGGTTCCACTGCCCATCGGTCTTTGATTGAGTTTATCCATGGGCAGGTTCCGAGAATCACCTTTCCAAAGAAGATTTGCTTTAATTGGCTACGTTGGTCCTCCAGGAGGAGCACCAAGATAGGGCTTCCACAGTAAGAAACTGCAAATATAAAGTTAAATTCCGTTTTCTACAAATATTCAGGAACCAATTTGCTAAAATATTAATGAATAGCAAACTGAAGGGCCATGGATACAACCAAAGTGCTTACATACAAAAATACAACTAAATATTCACCTCAAGTGTTTTCACATTATTTGGCTTGCTCTAGATTTAACAGGGGGGAAGAAAAAGCCCTGTAGTAATGCCTGGCATTTGGCACCGTGGCTTCCACTGGAAAATCTTGGGTGAGGAGACCAGCCAGCACAGGAGAAGGGTCCCCAGAAGTGGAGGGTCCTTGTGTGTGCCCAAAGCCCCCCAGAGAGGAACCAGGGCAGCACCAGGCCACCACCACCTCTCCAAACCCCAGCACAACACCACCCCAGCAAGCTGCAGCGATGCTGCCGTGGCAAAGCCTTGCTGAGCTCTAACAGCAAAACAAAGCCCCTCGTGTATTTTGGATGCGCTCGAATTCTTTCCCTTCAGCTCTGCTAGGTCTTGATCACAACCCTCTGGAGCAGGATAAATAAATAAAAGCCCACTAAAATTTCAGATGCTACTCTGCAATAATTTAAAAAATAAAATTCCCTGCATTCATCCTGAAAAAAAAAAAAAGCTGCTTTGCTGAATTCTCAACTAAATTGCCAGTGTGGCAGACAAAAAGTGAGCAAGGAGGAAAGAGGTAAACTGAGAGACCCTGACAACAGACTGCCATCACTGCAGGAAGAGACCAACCCCACACATCTTACATGGTGAACCTCACACAGGTGAGCCTTTCTTCAGCCCATCAGACTGTTTGCAGTGAAAACAACCCTCACTCAAAAGGAAAACCAACGCCTGCCTTCACATTTGTCACACCAATATGCTTTTTACTATGAAAGCTACATTTAGGTATAATTGCAAGTGATCAAGTTCCTCACTCCAACGTTGTGCTGTTCCTTCCTCCTCCGAATTAACTGAAAGAGCAGAAGAGGAGCGAGCTGTCGTTTTCTCCATCACACGCGTTCATTACTGTGGCGATTTTTTTTGTTCAGCAAGATCATTACGAGATGAGGAGACCGCAATGGTATTTGCAAAACTGCAGAATTTCCTTTCCCTTCCAGAGCTCCAAACCTGAACACGGGGCAAAACTCTTTATGCGAGTACAGCAGCTGGATGGGCTTCAGAACTTGCTGTTCTACGTGCCAAGGACAGCACAACTCCATGTTTACAGACATCGTGTGCCACAATCACACCCCTACTGACCACAGCCTGTTGCATCTCTGCTTGGGCGCAGGGATTCTGCATTCAGCAGCCATAACCAGTCCTTCACTCCTGCAAAACCTATAGGAAAAACAGCACATGCCATAGGATTTCACAGGGGCAGGGAGCCTAAACTTGGGATGATTTAACAAGGGCTCTGACAATCATTTCTATGACCTCGAGGAAGTCACTGGCTCTCTTCTAGACAGTAATTCTTCCCCTGTAACGGGTGGATTACTATTTTCCTGGCATGCAAGGGTGTCGTGAAGTTTAATTCACTGATCTTTGTGAAGCATTCCAGGACACTTTGATGGAAAATGCAAAATATTATCAGTAAAAGCCTCCCACTTAAATGTCACCTGAAAACCTTCCTCTTACTCCTTAATTTGCAATTGATCCCCGCTCAATTAGAGGTAATGGGATTCACATGTACACTTCAGCAGCTGAGCAGACCCCACAGGAAGGTGCCAGTGACAGCGTCGGCGCTAATTCACACAAAGCAGCCAGGCGATTGGTACCTGCCACTCCATGAGCCATGGCTGGATGCCGCATCCCTGTACTGCACAGTGACCACCCAAATCGGCAGTGGGTGAAGGGATGGGGCACAAATCCTGCTGCCACCACAGCACCCACCCCCTATACAAACGTGGCAGTGGCTGCACTTCTAACTAACTATGCAGTTTATGACTGAAATTCCTCTCTGTGACTCAGCTTTTTACCAAAAAAAAGAAAAAGAGACAAGAAAAAGTTTCTACTCAAAGAGTCTTCAAGTCACTAGCAGACAGACCAAATCTGCACATCAGTCATTAGCTTACTATGTCAAGTTTTAACGTTCATGGGAACAGTTTCATTTCACGTGGGCAAGGGAAGGCAGATAACCTCACTGCTGGCACTTCGTGCGCCTCCAACGAGAATACAGCTTCAACACAATATGCAAAAAAGCAACCAGGGAATTACAAAGGGCTTTATCAGTACCTCATGCTGCAGAGCTCTGGCAGAGTGCTTATTTTAAATAGTATTGCTCTGACTTCACGACACCTCCAGTAGGATTCAGCCTTCTCAAGTGTATTAGTAAAAAGTGCCTGTTAAATCCTAGAGCGGAGAGGCAGGAAGGGAGCAAAGGCTGGTGGAAGCGGCACTGGCTTTTTTCCTTGCAGCCACTTAATTGAATCTGCAGTATCCAGCCTGTTGGTATTCCCCAGCACTCAGAATTTCAATTTGCTCCATGGATTTTTATACTGAGCACCCAGAAAAATTAGCATTTGTGCTGAATAGCTTTTAATCAACTATTCTCAAGTGTCAGTCCTTTTCATCTGTAAAGCACTTCTAAACCTCCTTGCCTGAGTCTCCCCTAACCCTAAAATTTTTTCTATGCATTTGTTTTCCTCCATTCAGTTTCCAGCAAGCATCCTTTATCACGATCTCATCATCTTAATCTTTAATGCTCATCTCTACCTTTTAACCTTTCCTGGTTTATTTTTAAAGCAATCTCTTGGTCTCTCTCAGGGTTTGTTGTTTCTTTTTACTTAATTAAGGTTTTCCCTGGCCTCTGTCACAGCGCAGAGCTGGAGCTGTCCCATGGAGAGTCACCCGGCACCAAACTGCACATTATCCTCTCAAAAGGTGACATGTGTGGCCCTTAATTAAGACAGTAATTTTTCTCTGAACACAATTTACTTATTTTAGAGAAATGAAGGCAAGTGTCACAAGAGCATTAAAGAGCTCAGCTCCCGATTCCTTTGGCCACCAACTGGCCAACACACCTAATTCTGAAAGAACCAGCATTTTTTAATCAGAGGAAAAGATGACATTCCTGGTTTAAATTTTCAGTCTAACAATGGCTCACAGGAAATCTGCTCAAATCACTTGGCCTTTTTTGCAGCAGCGATTTCATACCAGACTGGGACTTGGTTCCTTGCAGAACTGCAGTGGCTGTTGGGAAAGGCAACCAGCCCTGGGGAGAAACCCCAACCTGCGAGAAAAATTACAATATAGGATACTCTTTACATGCAACGGTATTAACCGTGCTGTGCATCTGATGTGGTAACTCCATGCTCCAA
The DNA here is from genome assembly GCF_963210335.1 of Falco punctatus. NCBI lineage: Eukaryota > Metazoa > Chordata > Aves > Falconiformes > Falconidae > Falco > Falco punctatus. The sequence continues at coordinate 62,693,018 of NC_137588.1, read as the reverse complement.
GGTCCAGGCTCCCTCCTCTTCCTCTCACATAAACCTCCCAGCATAGAGAAATATTTTGTTCTTTGTGGTCACAAGGAAATGAAGCCTTAATATATATTCTCCATAGGTGACATTTTGCACATACATAAATTACCCCTCTCTTGAACCAGCATCCTGAGTTTCCACCTGATGTTCTTCTAGGCAGAAGCACTTGAACATTCCAATAATGCTGAATTACTGCAGTTCAGCGCTGAAATTTGAAGGTTTTCCAACACAGAAAACACTTAAATTAAACAGCAATAGGAAATCTTGATGCAATATTTGTTTTACTTCACTTGAGATTGCTTGGGTAGAATATACCATGTGTCATCCTGCCCTTACACTGGGAAAACCATGGATGTAGACACTTCATGGAATCATTTAGGTTGGAAAAGACCTTTAAGATCATCGAGTCATCATCGAGTCCAACCATAAGGTTGTTTGATTCCGTTCATTTTTTGATACAAGCCCCATAAACAACTAAATCAAACTTTAATCTAAATATCCTTTCATTAGGATATTGAGTAGAAGTCTGTATGCAAAGCTGAGTGCAGCCACAGATTATCCGGAATTGGGTTCAACCCTTCACAACACTCGGGTACGCTCAGATCACCCATTTCACCAGCGCCTCCAGTCAGAGGCAATAGAAAACTGCAGGCGGCAGCGAGTGCTTTGCCAGCAGCGCGGTAGCCTGACATTTTGCTATGTAAATGCTGTCCGTGTGTGTGCCCCAAGGGAGAGTCCTCTCCCCACGAGCACCCCTCAGGAAATTGCATTCTGAAACTTAGAGCTTGACACAATGATACTTTCATAACATTTGATGCATGAGAAATCCTTCAAATTACTGCAGAAGCAACAGAAGAGTTGAAAAAGAAATAAGACATGGGGGGGGGGGGGGGGGAGGGAGGGAATAAAAGTGGTGTTGTTGTAGTCCTGTTGGTGCAACCATGACGGTCTAAGAACTCAAACGTGCACAGGGTTTACAAGGAAAGGCAGTATCTTTTACCAGACTAACAACATTTGGGAAAAAACAGCAGGCAAACTTATGAGCATCCAAGCTTTTTTCACAATTATGAGATTCAGAAATGCAGAGACTCAGTAAATGTGTTACTTTTTAATCATGACTTCATAATATTGTGCCCACTCTGCTGGCATTTCTCCAATTTATTCATCACCTAGAGTGGTCTGGAAAATTGCTGATAGAACAGTGAGAGCAAGTATTCAATTCAATGAAATGAAAAAGCAAGTTTTCTTTAATGTTTGCTACACAGGGCTCTTCAATATTTAAGTAAGGTTTAAGCTCACAAATTCATGTACAAGAAATACCATCCTGATGTGCAGAGAAGTGAGGTGGATGCAGTGAATCCAGACTGCCATCCAATCACAACAAACATGTCTCGGATGCAAACAGCACATAAAAACAGGTAAAAATGAAAGAAAGCCATCCCCTGACACCCTGACTGCTGTAGGCAGCAGTACACAAGCTTGCATAGGAACTCCGACCGGTAAACGCAAGGCACACCCCTCTGTCCCTGCCCGTATCCTTTACTTGGATTCTCAGTCCTCTGTCCTCTCCTGCTTTCATTCCCCATCACAACTGCTAAGGCTATGCAACAAAAGAAGCTTCATCATCACCCCTCAGCTCTCCTGAAATGACTGAAGGTTTACCAGTGCCAGGCTTTGAGCCGCCTGAGCACATGCCACCACCCTCAAGAACAACGAGCTGGATCTCATTTCTCTGCCCTCAACAATATCAAGCTGCAACTCTTGCTGCTTTAAACTGAGACCATCTCATGCTACCATTGTCTTCCTCCACACCATGGAGTTTGGGGCTGAGCTTTTCTATTCCAATGTGTAAACAGATCTTTAAACCTCTTTCTTAACCACCTATCATACCCTCCTTTATGTTCACGCAGAGCAGGAACTCCCAAACAGTGCTTGACGCTGGCGTGGTCCTCCAGCAAGGCAGACAGGCTCCATATCTCATTAACTCTAGGCTCTGGTGAATGCAGCTCAACCAGCACACTCTGAATTATAAGAGGGAAAGACATTTGAAAGAACAATTCTGAATTTTATAAGATGTTAATACTACTGCTGAAATATTCTTTAATTTTTTTTTGTTCGCTATTTGATACATAATACAAAGCCGTTTGGTTTTACGAGAGATACTATGGCCATGCACATCAAGACCAGCAACTGGAGAAGATTAATAGACTGGTCCTTAAATAAGATGAAACAGATAACAGTCACCAAATAAAAACTGTTCATGGGGGCCTCAGTCATGATCACTGTAAAAAACAAACTTTACACAATTTCACATTAAAAACAAAAGGCCACATTACAGTTACTCCTGAACTCCCTGAACGACCATTGCCTCAAATTGGAGCTATAAAACCACCAGGAATGCTGGATAGGGATCACTTTAGATAACACCACTTTTTCCACTAGCTTCATTCACAGTACGTTTTCCCCCATTTCAGCTTTACTGACCATATCTGAAATGTGTCACCAGTCTATGCAGAGCTGCAGTATCAGGGACACAGAGATTTGTTTTTGGTGAAGCAGAAGCAGGTAACAGCACCACTGCAAGGCGTTACAGTGGACATAATTCACCTTTGATTGACTATGTCAAATTTAATGTCCATTGCAGTGCTCCAGTCCCACCTGCCTGTGAACGTGCAGGATTACCATTATGGCCATGAGGCTCCCAGAAAAGGCTTCTTATTACTAATATGAATTAGGTCTCCACAACTTTTTTTTTTTTTTTTTAAATTTTACAGGCATTTCTTCTTTGGGGACTTTTTGTAGGACTTCCTTTGAACCCTTTCTAATTTTGACTCTTTTTCTTATACTTAAACTTTCCATGCTCTCTTGTTATTGACATTTAATTTCCAATAAAAGCTCAACTATATCAGGGAGAGTTTCACTGCTGGCTCTTAGAAGACCAAGATTTCCCTTCCACCAATTTCATAATGTGAACAAAGGTCTTTTAAAATGGAAAACATTCTTAAAGACCATGCACGTACTCTTACAAAATTCCTATTACCAAAGCTAGCAGCAGACTGTCTCATGTTTGCATCCTCACATAAATCAATGGAATTTCCATAATTTACCCCAAAGGTTGATGCAATCTGTTTATAAGGAGTTAAGCTGTCAATCACATTTAAGAGGATTCAGCCTGAAAAGCCAGGTAAAATTGATCCCTCCCCCCAAAAGACTCAGTGGAGGGAGCTGAAAAGGCAGCACGGGAATAGTAAGGAATCCCTTTGGCATTCAGAGTCCTGAAGCATTCAGTATATGAGAACTGTATCAGCTCTACTGAGAGCAAACACATACCTCCATTATATACAGCACTTATCTCTCTTTATAACATTTGACACTCCTAATATATTTACATTGGACAGCAAAATGATCATTATAGGCCAGACCTACATGTCAAAGACCCCAGCCTCCTCCCCAGAGGGATTAATTGCATGCCTCCCAACAGCTCTGAATCCATCTCGCTGCCACGGAAGCAGCCTGTCAGCAGTGTTGCAAAGTTAAATCGGCAAATATTAATTGCCAGCTGGGAAATCTGCCATTAGTTCACACTCAGATTTTTTTTCCAGCTGGAAAGATAGAGTGTGTTAAATGGAGCAGATTTCTTTGCAGTCTGCAAACCAGCCGACAGAGCGGGTTTGCCTGTTTTGCAAGCACTAAATGAGCAAAACATTCAACACCTTCTCAGAGATGTTTTGAAATGCTGTTCTCTAGAACAAATTACTTCTGGAAGTAACAAAGCACCAAACTAGCACATGGACAACAAATAAAGGGGAAACAAACCACCACCACCTGAGGCTGAATTCATAGCTACTCAAGATTACTGCAGTGATATGTTGCATGAGTTATTAGCCTACTTACAGTTTTTTTCCAAGTTTGTAATTTATTTATGTTCAAGCACAGCAAACTTTCTGTCAACATGGAGAAAATGATAATTTTCCATCATTAGAAAGAAACTTTTTGGAACTGGAGGAAAGATAAACAAGTTGAAAATGAAAGATGCCATTTAAGGCCATGAACTCGAGTGACCCTGGGGTGATACACGCTGGAAGAGGTCTCCCCATGGACACATCTAGTGCAGGGTCACACCGGGTCACTCAGGGCTGTTTCCAGCCACATCCTGAAAGCCCCCAGAGATGAAGGTGGCACCTGGGCAGCCTGCCCCACCACTGAGCTGTCCTCATGGGAAAACCATCTCCTTACATTCAGGCTGAACTTCTCATTTCAGCTTTTCCCTTTGTTTCTCACTCTCATCCCATGCAGAACCAGGCTCCACTCTATGCTACACACATGTAAATGCTACAGATTCATAGAATGGTTTGGGCTGGAAGGGACCTTAAAGACCACCCAGTCCCACCCCCTGCCACAGGCAGGGACACCGGCCACCAGCCCAGGTTGCCCCCAGCCCCGTCCAGCCTGGCCTTGGGCACTGCCAGGGATGGGGCACCCACAGCTGCTCTGGGCAGCCCGTGCCAGCGCCTCGCCGCCCTCACAGGGAAGGATTTCTTCCTAACATCTCATCTAAACCTCCCCTCTTTCAGTTTACAGCCATCCTCCCCTGTCCCATCACTACATGCCCTTGTAAAAAGCCCCTCCCCAGCTTGCTTGTCAGCCCCTTTAGGCACTGGAAGCTGCTGTAAGGTCTCCCCGGAGCCTTCTCCTCTCCAGCTGAACCACCCCAACTCTCCCTGCCTGTCCCCATCGGAGAGGGACTCCAGCCCAAATGTCATGAGAGAAAAAATTATTCTCACTCTTCCAGTGTGCATGCACACTTGCACATGTATGTGTACACGCACGCACCACCCAGCACAGCAGCACCCACGCTTTGGAAGACAAAGTTCCTGGCATGAAACGCTGTGGCCAGCAGCAGTGAAAGGCTCGAACACAGCAGTGTGACCATGTGTGTAACAAAGGAGAAAGGCAGGTGGTTTTCCACAGGTATTTCTTTTCAAATTCTGTACAGAATCTGTACAAAAATATGGTTATTAGAGGCAAGAATTGACCTTGTATGAGACTGAAAATTACTGCGGTGTATTTGTTTAAAAGAAAAAATATTTTAAGCATTGAGACCAAGTTACTGAAAAAAATGCTACTGACATTTCAGGAGAGACATGAGGAAGGAGGAGAATGGGACTGGAATACCAGACGTGAACGTGCTTTTATAGTGCCCCATGTCTCCACATAAAATTCTGTCAGATGTCATAAAACTAGAGCTTTAGTAGAAGTTGGACTGAATGGAGGAAAAAAAAAAAGAGAGAGAGAGAGAATGAGAAAAGAATAAAGTAATTGGCAGAGGTACAGTACATTTACATAATGGAAAGTTCAAGAATTTGGTCAACTAAGTTGGATTGAATTCATGCCAGAGCACAAACTAAATCTGACCAGTTGCAATACAAAGCCACTATACAGCCCGACAAGAAAAGTGGAGGTTTTTTTATTAAAAAATCCAATACACCTGGATAAAGGGAGGATGTCACAACCAGAGAAAACAGGGAATGAGCCTGGGCAAGCGACACGGCTGCTCTCCTCCAACAGGGGCTTGGCCGATGCAGGGGAACTTTAGGATTGCTGATCTTGCAGAAAAGAGGAGGAAGGGACAGAAAGAAGGGGGAAATCACTCCTAAATTCTGAAAATGGAAAAGCACAGCTCTAAACAGAAATAATTTCTCTGATGTACGCACACTGCTAGAGAAATGCACTGCTCAAATGTTTCTGGAGAAAGGAAGGAGGTAAGGGAAGAAAACCTGTATCGAGTAGTGTATGTGCAGCTTTCCTTGGCTCTCAAAATATTGAGAGAAAATGAGTGAAGAGACCAAGTGGGTATAAAAAAAATCAAAAGTAAATAAAAATGAATAGAAGTTAAAAAAAGGGGACTATTGCTATGGGAAAGCAAAGAATAGTCCAAATCACTGCGCTAAAATGATATAGCTGCATTATCCAAAGCATTTATTCAAATAGGAACGTTTCCAGGCCAACTGCTCATTTTGGACATCTGTGGGACAATTGTCATTATGAGCACAGATATCTTTCTGGTTTTCGTGGGTATTGGGAGCGCTTTTGGGGAAGACTAACTTCTTTCCTCTCCTCTTCAGCAAAGAGCAAAAGCATTTTATCTTTATGTATTTCATTACCCAGTCAAAATCACCAATACTCAAATCAAATGACTATGGAAGGTCACAAAACAGTGAAAAAAAAAATATATATATATATAAAAAAAACAAAACCCACCAGCCACACAGTAGCAAAATCTTAAATAGATCATTTTCCTTAAGGGAAAACCAAACTATGTTTCATACCAGTGAAGACAACCAGATCAAGAAGATTCTGAACAGCTACGAGCAAGAGTGACATTTCTCCTGAGACCGCTGCATGTAGGACTTCTGCTTTACGGTATTTCCCTATGGGCTCCAAACTCTCAAGTGAAGTTTTCCACCTAATTACCATCTGCTTTGTCAACTGAGACAAAGGGATGGCATTTGTATTTTTGTGCATGGCATCACTGGGAAACTATGCTGCACCAGCGGGTGCAGGACAAAGCCTGGGGAAATCTCTTTTGCTGGGACTATTCATTGCTTCACCCACATTTCCACACGCACCCACCTCAGATGTCACGTCCATTCACCAGCCCAAGCCTCCGGCGCGGTGGCCAACTCAGCCCAAAGTCTGCACACCAAGGACTGACACCCTCCATGAAATCTTTCACGAACACAATGCTGATGCAATGGACCCACGTTTGCCGACAGCAGAGCACCCATGTCTCTGCATGGCTCACCCTCACCCAGCAGGTTTCAGTGATTTTACACGTCTCTTTGAGAGCAATCTGGATTAATTTCATGTAATGTCATGGGGGAATCTGAATGTCCACATTTATTTATTTATTTATTAACTTCTTGGACTCTCAAGGTTTCAAGCAGCCATTTCATTCCAGGCTGGGCAAAGGAGAAATCAGTCACCTGCCCAGAGCCACACTCTCTTCTGCTCTTCCTAATGCTAGTAGAGAATGAAATGCTAGTGAGGTAGCACAAATTAAGCAATGCTTCTAGTCACACACAAGTATTGGCTATACAACAGTGTTTACAAAGCACTTTACATGTGATGAATATGTTAGGAGACCCAAAAAAATCATTTCCCAAAACACACTAAAGAAAACAAGATCTTTGCGGTTTACTTTGTTATCAGTTTACTGTGGATAGACCTAGCTCAGCTGAAGTGGAATCAAGACTATTTGATCTCTGTCATACTTTAAGGCCATCCAGTTTCTCACTGATAACTGGTTAAACTGGCAGAGCACACAGATGCAATCTGCAGTGTCCCTCAGCTCTACAGAGGGACTTAAGTCTCAACTGAACACATCAACTAGGACAAAAAGCCAAGAAGCAGCCCACTCATCAGCCTAACTGTACTCAAATAATTAAACCATCTACTTGATAGAAAACAAATAGAAAGTATGTACCTACTGACAGATGTGCACCTGATATCCAGCTGAAATAATATTTTGCACCTTTACAATTTTTCTCCAGTCATGAAGTCTTATGCTTTATGTTACATTTATAAGGGGGCTTGTAAACCTGTAGCTTAATTGCTTGCTACAATCTTCTATTTAAAAGAAAACACTATCACCCTTGATTTACAAACAGGAGGCTAAAGTAAAGAAATAAAAAGGTACACAGAAGGTTACTCAGGAACCGCATGGCAGAAACAAGGGCTGAAGCCAAATATTCCTAAGGAGTCCCACTCTTAAGATAAGGGGTTTTCTCCAATGTTTTATCTCCGTGTACAGAGGTGTAAAGTACTTTTTTATTTATGCAGGAAGAGAAGTGAGTTGTTTCTTTCTTCTCTTCCACAAAGCTGTTATTCTGCTGAAAAGCAGATCTGAGCAGTGCTCCATGGCAAGAGTTTAAGGGTTACTCTAAACTGGGACACCAAAATACTACTTTCTGACATCATTTCATGGTGTGTTCAGGAAAGTATTCAAGCGTGACATTGTATCATTAGGTATAATACAGCCATTGCAGAGGCACTGATTACTGCAATGAGAACTCATTTTCTTTAACACTATATGCGATAAGGGATGCATAAAAACCTGGCCAGAAACATCATTGTAAAAAAGGTGGGCTACGTACAAGAATGAAAAACCTGAAAACACTTTGTGGGGAGTCAGGGGGAGAAATCCCCCTCCATCGAGTGGGGTCAGGGGGCTGCTGAGCACCTGTAGAACTGAAGATTTACTCTTTCTTTGGGAGTTTTCTCATGCTGCAGTCCCAACTGCATCTTATTCAGGGATGGAAGCAGTTTCCAGCCAGATCTGCACCCTGATCTGACTCAATACCCAAAGGCAGAAACACCAGCACTAGGAGCAAGGCACAAATATCCTTTTTAGATGCTCCTTTTTACAGTGAGAAGCAAAAATCCCTCTTCACCTTGACCTGCTCAGGTGCTGTCCCTCCAAATATGCCTTCAGGCGACCTCTTCCCATGATTAACTTCATACATGGTCCATTGGTCCTAGACCTAATGACCTGCTTTGGTAAACCTAGGTGACAAATTAACCCAGCTCGGCTGGCATTCACCAAGTCTGCCTTCCAACCACCTCCTCTCTCCCATCTGCTGCCAGACCTCAAAATAAGTAAGATTTCGCAATGCTGTGCAAAGCAGTGCCCAGGTAGCTCTGGAAATTTTGGGCTGGTCTTGGTCTCCAGGCCTCCTCTAAGGCATGAGGACAGTAATGTTCTTCTATCTGCAAAGGGTATCACGAGGATATATTAATAATACTCTTTGAATGGGCTCCTGTTTCTTAAATAGGCTCTTCTAGCATCATGTTAGTAAACGAGAACCTGTGATGGATAGCTCTGTATATAGCCAAGCTCCTCAGGGGCTCAAGTGTCCCATGAGCTGAAGATAAAGGAATTATTTTCATATTTGGTCACATAAATGGCACTGGATATATTTGCAACAACCCACTCAAATCCTTCTATGGTTATATGGAGTCATATCTGACAGTAAGTTCTCAAGATAGAGTCTAGTGAGGCCTTTGTAAGATCTCTCATTAGAAGTAAAATAATTTACAACTTATTCCACTCCCTGGCATTTTATCACACACTCCTGCTACTGCATCCTTACTTGATTTGTGACAGGATGGTACATGGCACACAAAATGTTAATGTAAAAGACACAGGACTCCATCCCTTTGGTGACGTGTTAGAAGGATGATAATGCAATTTGCTACTGAACCAGTAAAACAGATGAAGATGTACACACCCCACTACTGACCTGAACTGTCTTTAAAATTATTTAAAATTTGGTTCCAGCAGTCCACTCCCTGCTCCTTTTATTTCATCTAAACAGTTCCTTTTCTTTGCCCACGTCATTTGCCTAAGTAGGTTTTTGTTTCTCAGTTTTGCAACAAACTTTTTGTTAATACCATATACTTTTTCTTACAGTCTTTGTCTTGTTCAAAGCCTTTCCAAATGAATTTGATTGTAAAAAGTTATTACACTGGCGGTTGAAAGTACTGAGCAGCACAACTACAGTGCAGACAATGCATACAGGGATGTTAATTATTTACCAGTTCCTGTTTTGATTACATTTTGGGTGGTGATGACATTCAGGGGCTTAATAGCTGCATAAAACATGGTTTTATGTTCTACAGTGTCCTAGAATAAACCATCCTTGAAAAATTTATCTCTTGGAAATAAAACATACCATTTGGCCATTTATCAGGATTACGGTAAGATGAGTGATGAAAGTTCTACAGAAGTATTTATTTTTAATGATGCCCTACCTTTGAAAAAACAGTCCTTGCTGTGGATAATGTAGATTTTCTTCCTCTGCAGACAAGAGGCTCGATGCAGTTGACAATGATTTTCATAAAATTTGCCATCAGATCCACACACAGGCATGTAGCTGGACTTGCAGTCTTCCACGCATTTGCACTCGGGCTGATTGGTGTCCTTGTTCACCACACACTTACTCCCCCGGCCACAGTACTTCTTCTCGCACGATGCATGCAGGCCATCCTGCCCATAAAGCACTGGGAAGAGCAGAAAATGTCAGTGAGCAACATTTGCCTAACAGACTGTACTCATCTGGTGTAGCAGCATAATCATTACAGGAGGAGGAGCGACAAGGTTTGCAAGGTGAAAAGCACACTCCTTTGGACAGCAGCAGTTTGAAGAGTATCTTCACCTCGGTGCTCCCCAGCCTCTCCCTCATCACAACAGTAAGCACGTGCTGAAAACGCTTTACTGAAAAGTGATAGACATGGGCTGTTTGTTCTTTTAGCCCTTAGCAAAACTAGACCCTAAAATAAATCCAGTGGGAGCATTTCAGTGGCCAAAATTTGGCCGTGAAAGTAATTCTGAAAACCTACACTCCTTCAGCCACAAAACTCACAAGGAGCTTTCCTTTTGGGCAGCCAAGCGCCCTAAATGACAGCACTTCGACTTCTGCATCAGCATCTGCATTCAGAGACCACCCTCCGCTCCATGAGCCAGCAGAACATCCCCAAGGCCAAAATTCACACAGGTTTCAATGAAAGCTCAGACAAGCAATTGCTGAGAGCTTTTGAAAAAAATAACCCCCAAGAACGACGATCACTGAAGTCAGGGGAATATTACGGGATACTTCTTGCTGTAAAAGCAACCACCAGTGTCTGTCCCTACACTCTGAATAACAACATATAATGAAAAATAACTTTCTACTACTTTTCAGAATTCATTGGATATAGTATTCGGAACTATCTGCTTTTTTATACTATTAAAAGGCTAAGGGAGTTGCCCATGTATTATAACATTTTCTGCTTCTCAAGTTTCCTCACTTAAAGGCTTACAACAGAACATTTATATAATTCATACAGGACAGGGTACTTGCGAACAAGCCACTACTCAGAGCAATAATTACCATTATACTCAATGAAGAGAGTTTCAGGAAATTAGATTATTCTATGCTAATTGGAGTACACAAAGTTGAGAATTACAAAGGGATGCTGCAAAAGGCATAATTAAAGCAGGAATAAACATTTCATAGTGCACAACCCACTGCCAGCCTTGCGCAGCCTTCCAACAGCAGCAGCCACCGGCTGCACCCACGCCATGGCTCAGTCTGGACCAGCAGGACAGTTTTGAAGCAAATCCCTGTTGTCTACATTTACCACATGTAGGTTTGGCTCTTGGTGAGGTTTTGGTTTGCACGAGCTTTCAGAGGAAGCTCAAGTGGAAGCACTGTTGCAGATGTGCTCCAGCATCCAACAGGACAAATCCTGCAGCAACTGTAGCTTCACGCCATCCCCCAAAATGCATCCAGGGCTCTTCCCGTCAAAGATTTTTCAAGTAGCAGAACAGTTCTGCCTAAGAGAGCACACCAGATCTCATCCAAAGACACACCCCCATCACATGCAATGGAGGATGTGAGGAGCATCAGCACTAGCTACTTCAATCTCTCAATTCTTTTTTATCATGCTAAATTCCTCACTAACATTGATATAGGCCCTACCTGCCCAGTATTTTATGCCAATATGAAATGCCCCAGCGTTGAAGCTACGTTTCATCTACTAGTGATCAAGGGGTTAAAGCATGTGCATAAAGACAAGGAAAAGTTCCTACAAAACCCCATTTTTCTTGGTCCCTGTAAAGCCTTTGTTTTTATCAGGGTAAATCTGAAAGGGGAAAAAAAAATCTGTTATTGGAGGATTAACTATTTGATTCAATAACTCATTAAAATTCCTCCAACTTGGCAAGCTAAGAAATATTGACTTTTCTTGACTTGTAATAAACTAGAAGGTCAAAGCATCTCTGAACAGTGCAAAAAGTACAGTCCCTGGAAGGAGTATCTGACTATTCTTTATTTACTTTACTATTTGTTCCAGAATTTCTGCAAAATGTCCTCAGGAATGCAAATTTTGTGATCTCCAAGAGACCTGACTGCCAAGGCCAACTGCATTTGCAGTGCCTGCTGTAGACCAGAGCAGCGTGAAGGATCAGGGCTTGAGGAAGCCCTGGTCAAGCACTGTTCTCTTCCTCCTCCTCTCGGTGGCAGGACCTGCACCTGTACAAGCACTTGGCTTATCCATCACAATGTGCCTCAAAAGACATGTTTTGGGGAGTGCTGTTGATGCTAAAGATATTTTAAAATATCAAGATTCAGGAGCTGTTGTAGTCTATATAAATGTAATTCAGACACAACTACAGCAAAGCCCTTCCTGTGCTTTCTTGATCGCTAAAAATTGATCTCTCCAACCCAGCACCAGCCGAGTACTACACCATGCCTCTCATTGAAGGTTATTTCTGCCTCCTTGTTCACACTGGGCTGCTCCGGTCTAATGCATCGGGTCACATCTGGGCAGGCCACAGCTGCACCCTGCCCACCAGCTACTGCAGGCAGCGAGCAAAAAACCTTCTGGAGCCTCAAGTAGTTTTGGTGTTTTGATTTTTAATATAAACTCAGCATTACTGAAGACAAAGACTATTTCTCTTGCAATGGAAATTTTAAGTCTTTTGATGATACATCAAGGATTTGGTCAAGCACCAGCTTATAAAAAAAAAAAAAAAAGACAAAATACTTCAGCTTTTCTATATCCACCCTGGTTACTATGGAGAAACCACAGAAAGCCCGTCTACATTTATGTCTCAGTCATTTTGTTCACAGTTTGGTTTATTCCGCGTTCCAAGATGAAGAACTCCTGTTTAATCACACTACAGTTAGGAAGTGGGGTAGGAAGGATACCCCCTACAAACAGCCAGAAAGGAAAGATTCACTTATTCGGGAATCCTGGTGTGCTTCTACTAGTCCCAATCCTCTGAAATTTGTGTGTCTGCAAGCAGAGTGTTAACATGGGGTGCCTTTGCCAGAATCTGATCATGTTGATAGCAGCTCTTTAATTCAATTACTATTTGCATAATCCTTTGAAGAACTAAAGCACCCCACAAGCACACTTAACTGTACAGATGGACCCTCCATCCAGGAAGGACTGTAACAGGATGCAAAACAGAACAGAGCCAACAAAAACGGAGAGGAAAGAAGGTTTTTAACTGCAAAAGCACTCTTATCTTTATCCAGGTTATTAATAAATTTAGAGCAGCACCACAGAGAGGGACTTTCCTCAACTGCATCAAGGCACCTGCTCCAGTTGATCCCTTGGGCAGGCACCCGAGCCGGGAAGGACACCAGCACGTAGCTCAGTGGCATCAAACACGCCTGCCACTGGGTTTTTTGGGTCACATTGTTAAAAGTGATTGAGCTCCCCACCCTTACAAGGATTGTTAAAAACAGAAATGGGAAAAGTAATCAAGTGCAACTACCAAATCACTGCTCACAGTATTTACAAGCCCGGCTGTACTGCATGGCAAAAGGCATAATTTATTTAATTTATTAGTCACAAAGAAAGTAATTTACTTAGGTTAAAAACTGATCATCTTGCAAAACAAGCCACTTTTCAACACTAATTAAGCTTACCCAAGATGGCTGGTCTGAGATGTTATATTGTATTAAAGCCAGAAGGATGGGGAGAGGAAGCGCATTTGCATGCACCCACGAACACACTGTGACTTCTCAAATTGGTTTCTGTCTGCCCCTGAGAAATTTGAAATTCCAGTGGAAAACTGACAAAAACTTGGTGCAGGCAGTACAATAACTGACCAGGAATTTCATAAGGCTGGTTATGAGGCTGCCTTCATCTCAAAGCAAGGATTTGATAAGAAAATGAAGATGTTTATTACCACATTGAAGAATACGCATTCTCTGGTTGCTTGTTAATTCATAAAGACAGAGACCTCATCTACCTTTTACATGCCACTAAACATGTTACACATCAGACTAAGGCTCACAGACTTTTTTTTTTTTTCCCCCCTCTTTTACTCCCAAATAAGACTCTATTCCTTACTTCAGCAAAACTTCCACAGAGTCCAGTGGAAGGCTGGGTTCATGACAAGCCCTGACTTTAGTTCAGACCAACCAAACCCACAACACACACAGCAAAATCAACAACGGAACAGCTCTATCATATTGCTACTCATAAAAAGTTGCTTATATGCTGCAGGAATGTAAATTACTACATTTACATGTAAAAAGTCAGTTTGCCTTGAAGTAACAGTGAGCTCCTGCAGGCAGCTGGACATTGAGTTTTATTGCTGCAAGAAAAAGTTTAGATGTTTCATCAGGACTGGAGCCCAAACTGGAAACTTTAATTATGGGGCACTGGAGATTGGTATAACTGAAACTGGAAGCTTCTACACCACGTCATTCAAAGGCAATGCTTCACTTTGCAAGTGTTGTAACAAAATAAAAATAAAATCAGACCCCTCTACAGCCTGACAAAAATATTCCGTCTCTAAGCTTTTTTACTTCCATTAGGTAAACTGGTGAGCAGTAAGTCACAAGCTACTCATCCAGCATCTTGACATCACTTCCCCCCCCCAACACTTTTCCTTTCCCTCATTAAATAACCTTCTACAGCCTGAAATGTCACACCTGTAAGCACTATTTACTGCTGAAAAATATACATTGCCAGTACTGCAGATATATACATACAATGCATACACACACAGGTTTGTGTCTTCAAGATCTTTACACACATCTATTTACATTCCCAGGTTATGTTTACACATGACTAGACGCTTCCCATACACTTGACTTGCCACAACTTTGCTTTTGCTGACTACAGGAAGCCAGATGCTGCAGCACGGCGCCTTACACCTCCCTTCCCCAGCAAGCCTTTAAGACACATCACGAACGACCCACAGCTGGAAGTAACAAAAGTTCAGATGCATGACTATTGAACCCAGCTTCTGTTCAGTTAGCAAATGCATGTGCTACATACATCATTACTACCACAATAAAATAAGAAAGGAAACATAAAGCAGGAATTTCATAATAATCTGCCCTAGGAGCTTCTCAGTTTTTCATTGCATGCCTGTTATGAAAATGGAGAGGCAGAAAAGCTATAGTAAATCACCTGGAATAGGGGCATGGTAATAGTGCATTCATTATCTCTGTTACTAGCCTTTGGTGCTATAATTTATTATTTTTATAAAGCAAAAATGGTGATTTATCCTAGAGAATAATACAGAAAATGAGATGTTTCAAACATACATTTCTGCTACAAATGCAAACTACTTCCTTTCAAGATGCAGGAGGTTACTCCCTGTGTGTATGTGTGTGCACATCTCTGAGCAGGATCGAGAGGGACACAGCACCTGGGAAGAGGAGTTCAGTCACTTTCATTTAATTAGATACTCTAGACAAAACAAGAGACAGGATGCTGTAGAAAGCCTCCTCCAAACCAAAACAAACAAACTTTCCCAGATGGTTACATTGTTTCAAGAGGCCTCTTGCAGAGTTCAACAAACAAAACAAACACCAAAAAGAAACATTATTCTGGAAAGGAGTACTGCAAAAAATAGTTACATTGGTAACACCAGCACCAGGGAAACTGCTTAATCTCTGCAGTTTAGTATCAAATACAACCCTAGTGGAATTGCTCATAGCAACAGTGTGCAGTTATTCTGCAAATAAGGCCAAGGAAACACTCAACAGTATAGGGAAAAAAAATGTATCCATTTTTATATCCAAAACCAGGGATTAATGTTACTTTCTGTATCTGTCAGGACTAGTAAATCCATTAGAGGCCACACCAAGAAAAGGCATTTGAAAATTTCAAGTAACTACACTATCCCTAGTGTAATTAGCCCAATTTTTCTCCCATTTCAAATCCATTTAACCATTATGAAATCAAAAGCTTCATTAAATACTATTTCTGGATAGTATTGTGGTTTGTGAGGGTACTAACATGAAAAAGGAGGCAACAGATGTACAAATCAAAAGACCTAAACTATGGGAAGCGTATACAGAGACTGCTGAGAAAGAAATATCAACCAATACATAAGACCATATATATATTTAGATCCTGGCCATGAAACCCAACCATGCACAATTTGCATGATTGTTCTCTTCTTGGAAGAGCTACTAAAGAGGCGATTCATAAAACGGCTTGTTATTAAATGTTTATCTAAAGTCATCTATGATAGGTACTGCATATTGAAGGCAATATTACTACATTGCTCCAGTGCAGCAAGTACAGACACCTAGATGCGCTGGCTGCCATGCTGCACAGCTCCTGCTGGCTCCGCACCTCGCCCTGCATTTACAAGCCGTTTAGCAGCTCCCCACAACCAGCCCACCCAAAAACGGCACAATGTTAGCAGAGGACCAGCATCCTGCCTGCATTGATCAGAAGGATTTAATTTAATGTTTCCTTGGGCACCTGTATTTACAGCATTGTGAGCAACCCACTGAAGCTGGGTAGCAGCGTGCGTATGCACGTGCATGTGTGCACACACATGTATTTTACTTGATCGTGTATTTAATTATCACAGTATCACACACAGTCTGAAGAATGTTGAAACTTTCCAGTACCAGATCTGGAGGGAACAGATCACATCAATACTTTGGTTTCTTTGGTAGAACTCTATCAGAAGAATATACTCTTCTGAAGGAAGACAATGAAATTCCTGTAGGTCACTGCTCAAAATCTGTCTTGTTGCCTTTAATCTTGCTTATCAGTCTTCTGCCTGCCCCATGCCTCTACTCTTACTGTCCGGACCAGCCTCACTCCTCTTCCTTGTTTCCAGGGGTCTTTCATCCTTTGACCAGCACAGCAAGCCCTAGCACTCTACAGGCTACTATAAAAGGCATGAGAAATCAATAGCGCAGTGTCATGCATCTTTCTGCTATTCCTTCAATAAAGTTCTTGTGGCAGAGACTATAAGGAGGTTAGAATCCAATAACAAAATAACTATAGATGACTTGCCACTTTTTCTGGCGATTTTTCCAATTAGATTACCAGTGGAGTTGCTGGAGGCAAGCTGAACAGTCTAGATCTTCCCAGCTGTCTGCATTATTAACCTTTAAATCTGTCTATACACATTGCGCTTTGCTCCCCTTTCCCTCCAGACACCCCATTCGAGGCTTCCCCCCCCAAATGCTCACACCTCCTCCCCTGGCTCCGCTACCCTCCAGAGCCACCACACACCACGAACCCAGAGATCTCCACACAGCACTACCCCCAAACCTCCTTGGCACAAGGCACCAGATTCTCACTTCCACCTATTTTTCAACATCTGATTCCAAAACCTTAAAAATTTTACCCTCACTTTGACTATTTCTACTTGGTGGAGGGTAAAATCCATAAACCAAGTGTATTGGGCTTGCTGCAGTGGCAGGGAGACATGCATGCCCATTGCTTATCATGCCTATGTAAAAGTGCAGGATATCTTGCAATATTAGCAATCGTTCAAGAAAAGACGCCAGGTCTCCATCTCTCCATCTGAGGGGCATTCTATGGTCTCACAGAATTTTTTTATTTTTTTTTACTTATTGCTTTGCAGTAAGACCATTTATCAAAAAAATAATTGCATTTGTTTATTATATGCCTATTTTCCCTTTACATATGCATAAACCAAATGTTAGTTCAGCTTGAATAAAAAGATCTTTCCAGTTTCGTATTTATTTTCTCATTCAGTGCATCAGTTTATAAGGCTCATTGAGGAAAAAGAACAGAAACAGAAAAACAGCTTATCATTGTATTTGTCTAAAAAAAAAGAACATTATACTGATTATTTATTTTTAGTTGGAAGAGGAATAGTTTATAAGGTTTTATAATTAATATCCATTCAGCTTCCTTATTACATTATTCTTGAATTTTGCTCTTAACAAAAAAAAACAACCATCTGACTTGCACCAAATTGTACAAGTGCCACTGCACAAGGTTTCAATGTGATTGATTATGGAGACCTCAGTTAGCGCCATCACAGCGACGCCTGTGTCAGCACTTCCATTAGCGTTTCCTTTTAAGAGCTGCACATCGCACATTTGAACTTTACAAATGAAGTCACATTCTTGAAAAACGTTTTTAAAGCTGTGTTAAAGCCCAGTGTAAAAATGCAAAAGAGGTAGAAATACCAGACTTTCACCCGTTTCCCTCGCTGCTAGAACAGGACAGAGGCTGGCAATGGGTACAACCTAAATATATGGTAATTAAATACCACCATGTACCACCTGGTTATTAGCATTACTTGGAAACACTGGGACTTGGAGGAACAGGCTTCATTCTGCTCCACCAGCAGAAGCATTTAAATGTACAAAAAATAAGGGACAAATACTCAAAACATGAATCCATGGCAGAGCCACCTCACTGAGCCTCTACACCCACCACACCTCCTCCAGCAGCCAGAAACACAGCTCTCAAAAAAGTCACTTTACCAAAGAAAACCTCTTACCCTCAAAAGGAAGCAAGTATGAGCCTGCAAATCCACCTTCAGGCACAACTCTGTTTGGTCTGCTAAGACAATAAATCTATAGGGTCTTTCACTGTCCCTTCTCTTGCCCCTTTCTCCCAACTAGATTAATTTTCAAGGATAAAATTTTCCAGAGGGAAGCTATCAATAGCTGCATATGCGCAGCTTGCTACGCTTCTGTCATTTACTACCGCACATAAAGACAGAAAGTTGTATGAAAATTAGGGACTGGATTCACTTTGTGACTCTAGTTCTGAGCACTGATGTTTTTCTGTGAAAGTTGCCGTTTGCTGAAAATAAATGGAGAGAAAGGAAAGAGAAGTATTAAAGCTATTTAGTTGTAATAGGGTTTGTGTTAGTGCAGGTGTTCTGTATTTGGGAGTTTTTTACTTTAGGTGCAATGTAATGTATGACTCATGGCTACTTTACTTGATTGAAGAGGCAGCCCCAGCAGCAGGATTAGTGGCAATCCTGCATCACATCTAAATCAGCATAAACTTCCAGCTTGAAACTGTTGAAGTTGCACAGTGTCTTTTCACATTTTTTCTTCCTAAGACATTTCATTTATGTTTTCCCGACTAGATGCCTTAGAGCCTCATAGATTACAAGTGTAGGAGCGTTACCATATAACGGAAGTGTGAGGCAGGAGCCAAACAGGTCCATTATGGGGAGAATTACAATCATGCAGCTACCGAATGAGGATGTATTACACCTGCGTTGGGACACAGAAGAAAGGGCATTTTTATAAATCAGTTTTCACCGAGTGGATTGGAAGGGACCTTAAAGACCACCCAGTCCCACCCCCTGCCACAGGCAGCGACACCGGCCACCAGCCCAGGCTGCCCCCAGCCCCGTCCAGCCTGGCCTCGGGCACTGCCAGGGATGGGGCACCCACAGCTGCTCTGGGCAGCCCGTGCCAGCGCCTCGCTGCCCTCACGGGGAAGGATTTCCTCCTAATACCTAATCTGAATTTGCCCTCTTCCAGCTTAAAGCCATTCCCCCTTGTCCCGTCACTACATGCCCTTGTAAAAAGTCCCTCTTCAGCTTTCTTGTCAGCCCCTTTAGATACTCGTAGGCTGCTACAAGGTCTCCTTGAAGCCTTGTCTTCTCCAGGCTGAACCACCCCGACTCTCTCAGCCCGTCTCAATAGGATCTGTTTGCCTGTCCTGGTCGCAGCGCTCCCCAGGGCTGCCCTCGGTGGGAGCCAGGGGTGGCCCCGTCACCCCAGCCCCTCTCACACTGCATCAGCCGCTCTCATGTGAGCTGCCGGCTCCTGGCAGGTCTCTGCGCTCCCCTGGGGTATCCCCAGCTCAGGAACCCCACCCCATATGCCATAATCCCCCGATCTGCTGTGGAATGCCCCTGCACCAGAGCTGATGCCTTGGTGAGTGACTGCCTACACCAAACAGGGATGCACGTGGGGCACATGGCTGTCAGCGTGGCTGCAACCGCATCCCACCTGGGGAAGGATGGCAAGGAAAGCAGGAGTTACAGGCAAAGAGCCAGTCCTTCACAGAGCCAGCAGCCAGCCCAGCTTATGCTAAATACTTCACTACCTGAAAACTCATGCAACTTTTTGAGCCCAAAGGGAAGCTTTCAAAATTGGCTGGTTGCTAGAAAGTGAGGCCAAAAAAACCCCAAAAAAAACAAAAAAAACCAACCCCACCACACACAACCAAAAAACAGGACTGCCTTAAATTAGGAAGTATGAGATGCGTCTTTAAAATATTATTTTTATATACATTATGCACTGCTTCCCAAATAAGGTTCATAAAACCTCTATCAGGAACAAAGCAAGGTTGATGTAAAATGCTAGCTATTCAAAACAAAACCAACATCTTCCGGCAGGACAATCACAAAGGCCAATGTACACACTTCACTCAGACTGCAACTAACTCTTAAATGAACACGGTGCTGCCCAATGATCGTATCTGCTCAGCAGCTCAAAGGCTGAACAAAGTCCTGTTAGCAGTGGGTTAAGAATGTTCTCAGATCGTTGCTCAAGTGAACACACGGAGTAAAAACTGCACTCAGAAGTGTGCACTGCCAGGCAGAGTGAGCCAGTTGTAACTGCGATGTCACCAGAACATAAAAAAAATAATGACCCCTCTCCCAAATTCCCTGACTATAGATGTGCTCCAGCAACTCCCTGTGCTCTAGTACAAGCGACTGCAGTGCCTTCAAACTTTAATTCAGTGCTGGTCAGCATGAGTGAGCAGTAAATGCTCCAGGAGTGTGAAGCCAGCCTGAAACATTGCCACAGCACACCACCGATCAATAACCATTTGCATTCCCTTTTCTCATTCTCTGTTATCTTTAATGAAGTTCTTTTCCAAGACTAAGAAACAAGGAGAAACACTATTTTCTAAGCAATCGCATCCAGTTCTTTTGCAACTTATGCTAATTTTGCAGTTCTTCACTGGTTTAATTTTCTATTTGCTGCCTAACTCCAGGACACCACTGTACTCTGGCACTCCTGTATTTTGCAGACACACCATTTCATTCCACTGCCTGCTCCATCTGGAGCCAATGTTAATGCACAATGCAGAGAAACCTTCATCTCGTATAGGACAACACCTTGACATTTTGGTCTCTGTCAGCAAATGCAACCCAGACCTCAGAGCATGTAGTTACTACCAAGCTTTTCGAGGCTCTGTCCTCCGAGCACATCTACTTCTTACACCCTTCCTGAGGATTTTACTTCACATCAATAAAGGAAATTACCCTGGCTGTGATTGAAGATTTATCTCTTTCTTAAGGCAGTTTGACTTACAATCCTGCTCCTAAATATCGTATTTCAAGATCTCTTCCTATTCCCGAGGTGAATACCCCGAGCACACGTCCACTCTCCTCTGCCAGTCCTGACCTGCACCAAGCATTCGGAAGTATACGCATCAACATCTTAAGCTCCTAAATTAAAGAAAAGACATCTTTTTTTTTTTTTTTTTTTATCCCCACTTCTCCTTTATATGAGAAGCACAGGGAGGAGTAACTGTTGGAGGGTGACAGAAGAATTAATGCCACTTCTCCTGCATTACAAACCTTTTACTCCTTCTGAATTTGCTCTGTGCTGAAGGAAGCATTTTAATGTGCATTTACCTGATGGAAGAGTTATAGGCTATTGAAAGGATAACGCAGTAAAATGAAAAACCTACTAAAAAGCTGTTTTGAAAGTGAAAAGCCTTTAAACTTCACATACTGTTAAAACAGGCTCAGAGGGTATCAGCACAGAAATGGAGCATTATCTCTGAAACACTAACATTAGCTGCTTTTCTTTATTATTCTGAGGAGTAGGAATATCACCAGTTTCTCATGTTGAGACTCACAATGTAAAAAGAAAAATCTAGAAGAGGTGAAAATAGATGAAAATCAGTAACAAATTAAGGGTTTCTTCTGTGGGTTATTTTTGTTTCAAACATTTTTAACTTAATTTGAATTTTTCTTAATTCGCACAGCTTGGCATGTGGTTTGAGAAACTGTCCAGTGGGGCAGAAACCTGTACTGAGACCCCTGTACAGGGTAGAGTCCTGCAGCCACCCACAACACGCTTTATCCCCTTGCACAGCATCAGTGCTGGTCCACTGCCACGCAGAGAGTCCATCTAGGACTTATCTTGCTGCTAAACAAAGACAGCAGCCTGCACCGAGGGTGCGGGAGCACTCCTCATTCGTTCACGCCAGGAAAGTGCATGGAGAGCTGCATCTGAAAGGGCAGATAGAAAATAAGAGTACATATATATTCACTGCCTTCCCTTTGAAAGTGCTCTGCACAAGGAATAAAACCAAGCAATGACTGATAAAAATCAACAAAACGTTGTTTCCCTTTGAATACAAAGGCACCAAATGAAAACAAGAGTCACATTTAATGGCCTAAGAAGAAAAGCTTGGGATAAAAAGCAGGGATAAGCCGCAATCATCGGTCATTAACATACAGAGTATACTGGGTGAAAGCAGCATTTCAGGGCTTTTTATTCTTTTAAGAAAGGACATGGAATAAAATGAGTTTTGATGCAGGGCATATTTCACATGTTAAGCCGATCCACACAGATATGCCATGACTACACAAACAGGAGTACAAGGTGTGGTGTGCACAGACACCCATGAGGCCAAGGCAGTGGTTACATCTGAAAATAGGTTAGATGAGTGCCATCCATGAAAGCCCCAGAAAACCAGTACCACCAGTTTAAAGCAGAGCGACTAGATGCCCAGCATGGAGCGCACGATACAAGCCAAGAACAGGCAGACACTGTATTTCAGATTGGAGACTGGAATTAGGCTTTTCCACCAGCTTATAGTTCAAATTCATCCCTTGGAGCCTTAGAAAAAGTAAGTAAATCTACCAATTTAAAAATGAGGGACAACACAAGAGACTCCCTGGCCTGTCATCCCAGCCTCTCTCGTTGCAACCTGTCCCCGTGGGTCAGCACACACAGCTCTCTGGCAGCTTTGGAGGAAAGATGCAGTGATGGATGGGATCAAAAGAAATGCAAGAGGGGCAGCATTTCCCCAGTCCCTTTAGACCACTGACCAAAAAGGAAAGGAGTGTTGCTATACTGGGCTCTACAGGAGCAGACTGAGGTAAATAGGAACGTCCCATGCTAAGGATACAGCAATTTCCTCTATGCATATAGAGCTCAAGCAACAAGCTCAAGCACCGGTTTCTTTGCTGCTGCCCCTTGAAAAGGCACCCAGGCTCTCCCACCCTGCAGGATCCACACAGGACCCACCACCACCTCCCCATGACCCTGGTATGCATGTGCTGGAATACTCTGCAGCTCAGCATTTCGATGCAGGAGCCCATAACCTGGCAAAGGAAACACATGAGCGGCGAAAGAGGGATGACTGGAACAGCCTGGGGAAAAGCTCACTTCAAAAACATTTGCTTGAGAAACAAAAATCGTGTTCATTCATCCCCAGCCTGGCTCTTCACATCGCACCATGGCTCAGCAAGCCATTGCAGCTGCTGACAGCCCCCAGCCACGACCGGACAACGCAGCCTTCCTCATGCCCTCATCTTCCCCACGCGTGGCTCCGTCAGATCAACTGCAGTGCAAAATGACTTCAACCCGTTCGTAATGGGAGAACATATCCAGCAGGCAAAAATCCAGCTGGTATTTTGTGCTCACAGTAAATAGGATTACTGGCAGCAGTGAAAAGTGAAGTCCTGTGCTGAACAACACACTGGGGATGGCAGCTGCTTTCCAGCCTTGGACTGCAAATACCATCTTGCCAAAGCTTTCTGTACTAATGGGACCTATTTTCTCTATAGGAAAGGAAAAGGCAGGAGAGAATTCAATTTTTATGCTTCTGAGTCTCCTATTGATGCGCATGTGTTCAACTGCTCCCATTCCCATTAACACCCAGCATGGGGAGATTCAAACAACTTCATAGCTGCTACAAGGTGGGGTTGTCCAACAGACAGAGCAAGTGTTTAAAAAAAATGAAAGGTTTTATTTTATTTGAAAATTTTCCGTACTAAATAATGTAGCACACCTTTGACTTAAAAACCTTTACTTCTCAATGCAAATATTTGTCTCTGGCTAAAGTACAAACCAAAGCTGCCAACTATTCCTGTTCATAATCCTCACCAATGCCGACAGGAGTTGCGTTTGCAGAGCAGGTCTCCACAGGGATCCCAGAGGGTGATTTACTGACTCCAACACAACTTGCAGGCACTAAATGGCTGCCACCAGGTTACTCAGGTGGAAGAACATGCACAGTGCTCATTTCAGAGGAGGGGGGAAGGTCTGAAAGTGTCAATGAAAAGAAATCCCTCAGGTCTCACCGTGAAATGGAGTGAATGACCAGCTGGCAAGGAGGCAAGAGGGAAGAAAAAGGGAAAATGAGAAAAAAAGCAAATTGCTCTTGGTGCGTGATGGCAGGAGCAATCCTGAACTGAAACAACTTTCCCAAAAGTTCACATTTCAAGTTGTTACTGTCTTAACAGCACCCACTTCAGTGGATAAAATGCATGAAAAATAAAAAGTGAAAACATCTCTTCCCATGTAAATGCCTCTCCACTAGAAACAGGGCTCAGATTCCCAGGAACAGTAGAAGGACCGTTTTTCTTGTTTTGTAATGTGAAAACCCAAAGCACATCCCTGGTCAGTAACAAAAGGGTGACTCCCCGGGTCAGGGGCTCAGTGTTCCCAAGCCAGCATAGGTGGCTTTGTGGGCTCTAACCCCGTTAACAGGGCCACCCCTGCCAGAGCTACCGGGCTGCAAAACTGTTTGGGACTTTCTCCTGCTGGATTTGCTATACACATTTG
This sequence comes from Falco punctatus, assembly GCF_963210335.1. Classification (NCBI taxonomy): domain Eukaryota; kingdom Metazoa; phylum Chordata; class Aves; order Falconiformes; family Falconidae; genus Falco; species Falco punctatus. The sequence continues at coordinate 62,668,407 of NC_137588.1, read as the reverse complement.
TGCTGCCAAATTAAATTGATTTTATACTGAAATATTGCTGTGGGATTACATACCATCATGTGAGGTGCAGATGTATTTAACACAACTAGTAGCAAATGCGTAGTTATTAAACAGAGGGCTGGGAGAAAGAAAGAATCATAATTCAATACTCTTGCTTAAAGCAAATATTGCATTTTGAAAGGACAAGGAAAGATCTTGTTTCTTCTCATGCACCTTTCCCAGCACAACTGTTTCATGCACTCAAACTAAATAAATGCCTGAATGTCTCTGAAGACATAAATTGGGATATAGCAAAGAAAGCTGCTAACACCAAGCTTTGTACTGCATGGTCCAAAGGGAGTCCATGGCAGGGACAAGGCAGAATGCATTAAATCTCAATTAGATCATAGTACACAACAAAGCACAGAACATTATCATCGTATTTGCTCATGCAAGGATTAACTGGTTTCCTTCAGAGAGGTCTGCACTTGTGCAGCGTCTTGGGGACAGAGTGGCTCTTTGCGGTGAAGAGCAGGCACTGTTCTGTACTCTTTTAATGAATTGCACCCATTAAATGCATCTCATGACACAGTATTTTACATGTATATGTGTAAGTGACAGACTGCAGGCTGTGAAGAGACACACCTCAGTATTTTGGAAGTGCTTCCAGAGTATATTTAGCTAATAAATCTTACTGGTGACTGTCTGGATATGCCTGAATGTCAAAATAAGCTGTGTAGAAAGAAAAATACAGAAAAATGAAGAAAAGATAAGAAAATTAAGCTTTGGTGACATACTTTAGAAAAACATTAGTAAGGTCATATCTTAATGATTTGGGCAACATTATGAAGTTGTTATTTGCAAATGTCTTTGTTATACAACACTCAGTATTAATAAGCCCTCATAATTACGTGTGCAAACAGTTTACCCTTGGTATTATGAATACAACCAGCTGAAGTGCACCCGACAGCCAGGCGTGCGGCGATGTGCGGGCAGGGCTGGCAGCAGCACCCAGCCAGGATTCCTGCTGGCTTCTGCCGGCCAGGTCTGATGCATGAGCCTCCGTGACAGCACCTCCCTCTGCAGCGGGACATGCAGGAGGATTTATTTGGCTACATAAAAAGATTTTTCATCTCATCCCCATCTCCTCTGAGCCAAACTAAGGTTCACTTCCATACAACTTTATAGCTCTGCAAGACTTTTTCTACCAAATGCTGCATTTTTCCCCTTAGCAATACTTGCCACGACACCTGACCATACTCGTTTCCTTCCACCCAGCCATTTCCATAGCTCTAACCTCCGCCTCCGAAATCTTCCAGCACTGGGCATTTCGAGTGCTATCAGCAAGGACAGGCTCAGTGCGAATAGTTTGCACTTTACTCCTAAAGATCAGTTAATGAAGTGCAAAACTTCAGGGCTGTTTGATTAAAGAGCTAATGCTTGTAAAATCAATATGCTAGGGAGTGAAGCTTTCTTCATATTTAAGTATTAAAAAAAAAACCAAAGTCTTAAATTTTATGTAGAATCCAAATGCAACAATAGAGTGCAGACAGGCTGTTTGTCAGTGTCGGTAGCTGTTTTATGCAATTTACAAACACCTGCTGTTAGTACACCTTAAACCACACATTACTCAATAAATTCTGTAGAAATTTTCTTAAAATTGGCAGTGCCTTGACTCACTTCTGCAATAGCACTATGATATCCATACTCTGCATTGACATCTTTTAAAAAGTTTCCCGTTTTAAGGAGCAGTACGAGTAGTCTAAATCACAGCAACACCAGCAGCTTCAGCAGGGTCCCCATCAGCTTTGGAGTGTACTACTTTAATTTGCACCAGTCAGACCTGTCCCCTACCCACAAAAGACTGTTCAGTCAACTCAGTGCATGGCTTGATGAATGCACTCCACCACCACACATCTGGGCTTGAAAACTTCAAAATAAGCCAATCATAATATTTTCATTAAAGACATGAGCTATTATTCCTCTCCACAATGAAGCCCAGAAGACAGTCGCTAATCTCCACAATTGAGGGCTCTCTTGAAAGAAGACATCACGCTGGCTTTCAAAAACCCATCTGGGACACGGAGTTCACAGCTATGAACCCTTCCAGCCTCAGCAGGGGTTTTTTTGTACAAACCTGACATTAAAGCACCCACCCTGCCCCAAAATAGCTCTGAGTTTCAGATGTTATAACTCCCTTAATGGTTAGGATACAAGCTATATGGTCACAGCCCAAATTATATTATGCATCCCCTGACTGCACACACTGAGATTATGACTGCTCAGTGCACTCAGCACACACATGGTCACAAGGGAACACTAAAAGCAAATTCTGGCCCTGTCTATCATCCATAATTCAAGAGAAATCAGGGTTAAAAAAAGTGCATGAGCAATTGACATAATTTATATGCTGCAAGTGGGAGACTTGGCAGTCTCTCGCATCATAAAGTTTAAATAACAGTAGTTTAACACCAGATGTACCCGCAGCTGTCCTGAGCATAATGCCATTAGCTCCATTACGGCATGGAGCAAACCCTTCCTTAGGTGGGTACCCCCAGCCTTGCCCCACCAGGAGCCCACTTCACACAGGATTTCACCAGGAATAATCAGCTGAGCACAAACTATTCGGTACTAACATCACGTTAAATAGAAAAGGCAACAAAAAAAAAACCCTCCACACCAACACAAAACCACACCTTGAAAAGTTTTGTGATGTAATTGTGAAAGGTGCTGCCTTTAAAATGAAAGGAGGAAAGAAAGGAAAAAAGTGTCAGCATCTCTTCTGAAAATACAGCCAGTCTTTCAGCAAAGGCACAAGGCTTTAGAGATGCTGTTGCGAATTTTGATCAATATGGTGACATTTACGTTTGGAGGATATACTTTCTTCCTGTTGTAAACTAACAAAAAATATTCTTCTTTCCACTGACTTTACACAAGGGAGTATCAAATTAATGCAGCCTGAATGCACACTGAGGGGTATTAATTGATTGTTCAATCTAAACCAGCTTTTAGTCAATATTTCTTGCTGAAACAAGAGAAAGTTGGAACAGTGACTGCTTCCTCCCACCATGCTCAGGTTTATCCATAGCATGGTATTTTCAGTGGAAAACCTAAACTTACCAGAAATGAAGGATCCCATCAACCCAAGAGCAGGGTCAGGCACTGGGACTAGGGCTGCCAAAAGTCCCACCTGCAAATCAGCTTTTTCAACTAGTTCATTCTTTTCCCAGTCCCTCTGCAATTCGCCATTGGATGATTCTAAAGAGGCAGAATAACTGATGCCAACAACAAATGCAGAATTAAATCTAGTGAATGCACAACCTACAAAGCCCAAGCCAAGCCTACAGCCCAGCCACAACTCCTGCTCTTCAGCCTCTTTTCAACAGAGGAATTTTGCAGAAATCACATGAGAACTTGAAGACAAGAGATCCCTAAAGCAGAAGGACTTAGCGAAAATCACCATCAACCTCTTGGTTTCACAGAGCACTGCACATATCAGGACGCATTCACATTATTACCAGTCCATGTACCACTATTCTGCAGTTAACGCTGCAGTACCAGATTTGCAGGGGTCTTTTGCTTCCTTTGTGTTGTGCTCAGCTGGCAAGTATAGCTAAACCGTGTTAAAAAAAAAAGTCAGCATCAGCACTGAGCCTGAATCTTTGGTCAAAAAGTCCTTTTGTGCATCCCGTGTGCAGATTCAGCACATCCATGGTACAAAGATGAGGTACTTGCCGATTTATTCTGGAAGCACAAAACTTGGTGAACACATAGCGCCAAGGAAAGGTGTTTTTCCCTGCTCTGATTCAGCTAACAAGCAGCAGCAGAGTAGAGCCGGTATGATGGGGAGTGGTAACACTCTCCTCTCTCTTTCAGAGCAGAATACGGAAGTTAAGTAGAGATCTAAACCCTCAGAAACTAGTCACCTAAAAAAAATCCTAAAAGACCTCAATCTCCCTTTTTCTTTTTTCCCCAGCAGCACCAGCACTTTTTAATTTCACTGCATCTAGGAAGATGGGTCTCCATCCCTGGGTGTGCTGAGCAAGCGCATCATTATTATCTGAGGGAACAAGGGCTCCCGAGTTACAGGGGCTTTTTTCCCCTTCTTTTCTCTAGGTCACAATCTAATATTCTTATCTGAGATTGCAGAGCGCATCATCTAGACAAACTGCTCACTCACTCTCCCAGTTGCACCCAGGAGCGCACTTGCACATGGAAAATAAAAGGTGCAAGTTTGAAATATGACAGCGAGCATCCCTTTTAACACAGCCACGTGAACTGCCAGTGTAAAGCGCTTCGCATGGGATTTACAACACGCATTTTTCTACTACATGAGGTGGGGAGAGAAATCTGCAAAGAAGGCAGAACATAATTTAGGTTTATTTATGAGTTATCTTCTTTCTTCCAGTAGCTGGAGAAGAATTTAAATTAGGCATTTCCAGTGCTTCTCTGAACACCTGAACCTCCACGCACCCATGAAGTTCAGTGAAAGCTCTGGACTATGTTATTCCCTGACTAACAAAACACAATATACGGCACCCTTGCTGCCACCCCATACTGACATAATGTTAAAATTAGTTGCACATCTGGAACCAGCAAACATTTTGAGCAAATTAGTACGATGAGTGACTTGAAAAAAAATCCCCCTCTGTGAGCTAGATAGCCTACAGCTGAGTAGTGAAAACACAGTGGGGAAAAAAACCAGCAGAATCCCATACTCCAACCTGAATAACGAAACGCAAGGCTTCTGCAGCCTCCTTTCTGCACCAAAGGGTATCTCTGCATGAAGGCTTGAAAATACTTATTAACTTGTTCTCTGCTGAAGAGTCCTTTCAGTTTTTCCCAAGTCATTTCACAGCCACATGGACAAGCAGAGCAATGGATGCCTCACTACAAACAAACCTAAGCAAAAACTAATTGCTAGGGAAGTTTTATCTCAGAGTCAGTGTAAGCTGTAGGGTCAGAACAGTCCATCCAGCACAGGGCTGATACTGCTACAATGATCTCTGCAGGCTCTTAGAAGGCTATGGATAGGAATAACTTATCCAAAATGACATTCAGGAGAGACCTAGGCATCGCTGCTTGCGGCAGCACTTCTTTACTAACCTGGGGAGAAAGAAGTCCCACACTGCAAGTCAGAATTATACCTTGAAATACTTTGATTATACTTGGATGTGCCCCACCAAGCTGGTAAGAGGAGATGAGCACAGCCCAGGGCACACAGCTGCTTGCCCAGCAACTGGAACCATCCATCACCCAACATGAACCTGCTGAAGGCTTGTTTTATTTTCCTGTTTGCGGAGGAGCAAATCTAATGCCAAACAGCACACACAACCCACTCTGTTTTCCCTTACCACAAGGAGCCTGGAATTCAGTCTGTCCCCTGGGGCATGGCACAATGTACGCTTGCCTTCCACAGCCACACATTATGGAGAGCATCAGCCCTCAGAGGGGATCCAGGACCCTTCTTACACCATGTATGTGACAAGGTCCTTCAGACAAATTCTGGAGACAGCAGCCAGCAGAGAAGGCACGTTGGGACTTGGCAAGCATTGGCCAACTCACCCAACTCCTCTCCAAGCCTGGGAAGCTCAGCAGGGCCATCTCAGCAGTAGCGTCCCCGGCAGCAGTAAACAGTCCCTGCCACTGGGTCACGCCAGACACCAGACAACATAAATTGTCTGACCTATGTCGCTACAGAGCTTGCTCACCTGGGACACCCACCTCTGCCTGATATATCAGCTCCTACTTCTTATTGCCAGGCCTCCTCCACACTGACTCTGTACAACCACACAGACAAACAGCAAGGGAACCAGAGGGAAGCTGGATTTATCGGGACAGAGGATGCTCCCCACCCCTTTCCCACCAGATGCAGTGTGTTAGCAAGACCCAACCTTGCCTTTCCCACTCCCACCCACACCTGAGCCCCATCATGTTCACACAACTGATCTGTCTCCCTAGGACCAAATGTGTAGCCAAGTTAAATGGATTCTGCACTTCAAACAAAGCACAACAAATGAAACTTTGCAAGTGTCAAATTTACAGGTTTTAGGGACAAAGCAATTTTATTTGTGAGACCTTTCCTCCTAACAGGGGCTGCCTGCAGAACCACCTATTGAGGTTTTCCCTTCCTTATCCTTACAGTGACTTGTATATTTAAAACATCTGGGGATCACAGACCTTCAGCACTGCTTCTCACATATGCTTAAGATGCCAGGGCACAGCCCCCCACCCCGAAGCACAGCCTTGGTGTCTGGGCTACCCCGAGCAGGGCAGGGCACTGTGCCCTTAATGGGGAGCACCCCGCGCTGCTCGCAGCGCCAGCCTGTGCTCTCACCCTGCACACTGAGTTGAGAAGTCGGACCATTCACTCATTCATAGAGACACAGAATGGTTTGGGCTGGAAGGGACCTTGAAGACCACGCAGTTCGACCCCCCTGCCACAGGCAGGGACACCGGCCACCAGCCCAGGTTGCCCCCAGCCCCGTCCAGCCTGGCCTCGGGCACTGCCAGGGATGGGGCACCCACAGCTGCTCTGGGCAGCCCGTGCCAGCGCCTCGCCGCCCTCACAGGGAAGGATTTCTTCCTAACATCTCATCTAAACCTCCCCTCTTTCAGTTTACAGCCGTCCTCCCCTGTCCCATCACTACATGCCCTTGTAAAAGGCCCCTCCCCAGCTTGCTTGTCAGCCCCTTTAGGTACTGGCAGGCTGCTGCAAGGTCTCCCCGGAGCCTTCTCTTGCATTATGCAGCACGATAACAATATTCTTTTGAAAACACATGAAAGATTAAGATAGAAGGTGTTTGTTTTAGAGCTAGGTAGGAGGTGCTGCACCAAAAACTCACACCTTTCATTGACTTCTGATGCTGGTGCTTCTTTATATTCAACTTTGAGACACAGAGGGTGAGACTGCTTTAATTGCTCAGCTTGTTACAGCTCCAGAGGTAACACCCACATTGACTCTCCTCCCTCCTACTACTTTAAGTGGCTCATGGTTTCAGTCCCAAACCAGCAAATCCAGGGCCTCTGTCACTGATGTGCATGATGCAATGTCTTACAAAGCACCCACATTCATCATCAACTAAAAAGTTCATTCCCAGTATACTTCAGAAATATGTTTTAGATTGTATGAAACATTGCAAACACACAGTTTATATTCTGCTGTGATTTTCTGGTATCACATATAAGACATCATCTGATCAGCTGAGAAACCATACAGCTCTGCAACTCCCTGAAGTACACATCCCTAAGGGATAGACAAGCCCAGAAACCTCCCAGATAGAAATGTTACACAAAAGACTTCATAAAAAATACCCATACAAAATTCAAGAAGTGAAGTGCCTTCTCATTCCTAAGGCATCATGGACAAACTACTCCTAGTTTTAATGAGAAGTAGTGCCAAACTTGCAAATGCAATGTTAAGTATTTGCAGCCAGCAGCCCCCACTGGCTCTTGCTTTGTAAACACCAATTTGCAAAACCTCATTGAGCTTTTACAAACTTGATCCTTGGTAAAATTTTATCCCTGTTTATAGCTCACATTGCAAGAACATCACAGTGCTGAGGGAAAAAATAATCTAACTTACTTCAGCCATTAGCATAGTGAAATGTTCTCATTTTGTTGGGAAAAAAACAATGTTTTTGTCTGCTTGGTGTTATTTTTATGGCTAAATTGCAGATTTTCACCCATAGAAACTGTCATTGGCCACCCCAAAAAGCTGGAATTTGTGTCCACACAAAGAGGGCTGGCTGTGCAGAACAGGGATGTGCAGCCACTGCCCCGTCCTCTGGCACCGCCAGCCACATCCTCAGCCAAGCACCTCCCAGCCTCAGCCAAACATGGGGCTTTCAAAACCAGTTTGCTACATACATGAAATAGCAAAATAAAGGAAATAGGGTCAGCATTAAACTATAGAGATCCCACTGATATTTCAATGATCTATGTTGCCTTGGCCCTCCAGCACTACTGACACATTTTGGCTTGGGAACATTGCTGGAGTAAAGGAACAAACAAAGCTCACAGAAAAAATTTCACAGTGTGACAAGCGCAGGAGAATCATCCAGTCTCACCCGGAGGAAATATTACACCAAATAACTGCAATTCTGATTACTGGTGTAGGACTGCATTTAATACCTCTGCTCATCTTCAGCTGCATGTTGCCTTACATACAGTATTGCTGAATTTAATAAAACTGGAGTCGAAGTGTGAGCGTGGATGGCGGATGCTGCATTTTACACACACCACAATGAAAGAGAAACTAAAAATCCCTTTTTTTTCCTGGAAGCATCATCAGGGTCCCATCTGGAATCCCCTGAAAGCAGTGGGAGCTTCACCATTAATATCGGTAGGAAAAAAGAAGTCCCAGTTGTATTTATTCTCTCCAGCCTGCCAAGCTATATTTAAATCCCTTTACTCAATAGGAAGGAACTTAACCAACCTGGAAAACAACAAATCAATGCTACTTGCATTGTTTTTCATGTCTGACTACACATTAATGCTGTGTCAGACACCATCAGCGTCAAAAAAGGTGTCAGCCCTCACACCAGAACTGCAGCATTTTCTGAATGAAAAAGGAAAAGAGAAAAAAAGGGTTGAGAAAAATTATTAATTGCTGGGGGCATTTTTTTGTGCTGAACCTCCCCTATGATTTGGGCAGGGCTCCTGCCTCTGGAAACATGAACAGGGAAATTTTTCCACGTTGAGAACAGGCATTTCCTTACAGCACAACTGGTGGATGGAGAATTGGTTTCCTCATCAGTTAAGACGATCCTGAAGGCCCAGCTGGGACACTCTGCTTTCTGCACCAGATCAGGAAGGTTCTAAGCAATAATATCGAGCCAGAACTCAACGCTGTGCTGTCAGATAAAATTCTGTTTGAAGTGCAGCAACCACCTCCCCACTTCAAAAAACTGACAGCCTGTGGTATCTACTTGCCACTCGTTAATCAGCTATGCATAACAGGTGAGAATTGTTTGCAACATTTCCATGTTCAGGTTAACTCATTTCAGACGAACACAACTGCACTTACAAGCAAACTTCAAAAACAAAGTAAAAACACAGTTTGTATGCACATCTCTTCCTTATGTATTTAGTTGCTTCTTAAACTAATTTTGAATCCAGATGCTGTAAGAGCCATGTGTGCTGGTCACTGCTGGGCTCCCTGGGAATCCTCAAGCCAAAGGGAGAAGGCAAAGTGTCACAGTCAAGTGTTTAGAGACAGCAAGCACAGGAGCCATGTGAGTGGAAAGATTTGATTCATTGTTGCTGAATACAAAATGGATATAGAAAAGGAAAAAATGGATATAGCTGTATGCAAAGAGAGTTGAGCATGGAAAGGCTCCAAAATCAGTGCTTTTGGTTATCAAAACATTATCCCACTGAAATTCAGAAAAGTCTACAAAATTATTTCATATCTTCTCCAATAAAACTTTGGCAGGACTATGGTAGAATATAAGGAATAAAATTAATCCTTTTTTTTCAAGAGAAAATTTAAATATATTTGACTACCAAAAGTTTGTACAGCTAAGAGTTTCTAGCAAATATTGAAAAAAACTCTCCCAAACTTAAATGTATTTAACATTACATAAGACAATAAAAAGACAGTGGAGATTTGCAGACCAGACCGTCCGTCATACTTAAATTAAAATATAAACCCATGGTAATGTATTCTCCCTGTTACTCTCCTAAAACACTAACCAGAGTTTACTGCAACAGACTCTGGGAAGAGAAAGGGCCATATCTTCAAATGCAACAGAAATACATCTCCTCAAGGACAGGAGAGCTCATGGCTCTTTCTGCACATTATGGACCTTAAAGATGCTGATACTTAATAACCCTTAAGGGCCAATAAGGAAAGAAAAATAAAAGCGCCTAAAGGGTCTTGAAGAAACCAGTAACAAATAAAAAGTTCTTGAAATTTTCACAGGGGCAGTCCCGTATTTACAGCCCATCAGCTTGGCTGTGCACTAAGGAGAATCCCTCTGGCTGTAACACAGAGCCTCAGCCCAACAGGACAGTGTCAAATCCATGCTCACAGGTCCTGCTCCTGCTGAACCAACCCCCACCAGAGACCCTGTAGAAGCCAAACACCAGAGGAGCAGGTTCACTAATGCCACAGCAGGGACACGGACATTATCTGGCTTGGAAACACACTGCCAGGCTGCAAGCCCCCTGCGGGAGCACAGCCATGCTGGCAGCAGCACTGGCATCAGCACCGCCTGTACCCTGCCAAAGCCCAACTAATTCAGGCAACTGGGAATGAGTTTCAAATGGGTTAAGCTTTAATCAAGTCAATCTTCAAAGCTCTGTCGCCCAGTTGCATTGAAACAGTTTACAGACTATCAAAACTCTGCATCTGAGCTGGATTATTAGACGACTGAGACCAGCCATTTTGGTAATTAATTTGTATTTGAGTGGCATTGTTTATTTCTGCATATTTGAGCAATGCTATTTTTCCATCAGATATGGTTTTGTAGCTGGGAAAAATAGCTTGAGTGCATTGCAGGATCTTTAATCTTTGTTCACATGCAGCACTAACTTCTTTGAAATATTCAAAGTTTAACTAATTGATTTTGCTTCTGGCAAGTCTCACTTGCATATAGCTTTGCTGAGTGTGTAGACCTGCACTCTGAAATAACTACTTATTATCCACCTGCTCTATTTACGGACAAACATCAATTAATACAGATCTAAAGTCCAGAAGACAGAGAGTGGTCAGTATTGAGTAGAGAAATCAGAGTAAAGACTAAGAAACTTTCTTTGACGGTGAAGGCCAACCTCCACTGCCTTTGCTTTGCAATATGGCAGGAGCAAGATGGATAGATGACAGAAGGGCCAGGGATGCAAAATGCTGATACCCATCCCACTTTGTCCTTTTTGTGGCTTGTTTATTCATGGATTTCAGATTATCTCTGGAAAATCATATAGGAATTTATCACCATACTCCTTCAAAATGCCATGTAAATATTAACTACCCTTACTTAGCTTAATCACTGTGTGCTACGTGTTAATGGATGTTATCCTTGATGCAGAGAAGTTTCCGTAAGCGGCCAAATTAAGGAAATTTGTCTAAACCCTTCACATTTTCCTGTCACAGCATCAAAACTGTTGCATGGGACTGTTTTGGAAAAAGGTGGAGGAGCCAGATGCAGACAATCGAGTGCTGATTTTTTGAGACAGTGGGACATATCTCCCAGCCCTGCGCATAAATGTTTTACCAAAATGAGGTGCTTAATAGCAAGTGGATACTTGGCACAGTGATGAGCTTAGAAATCACGATCCAAAGCATTATAGGTGAAATGCTTCTCCCAAACTATTCTAGCGCCCAGACGTCATAAGCTTTTTCCATGTTGAAACAAATGAAAAACATTAATGACCCGAAGTAAACTGAAACGCTGTGCTTGCCAGCTGAAAGAACAGATTACCATACTTCATTTTCTGTTAATTCTGTAAGAATCAGCTGTCTCTAAAGATGGGGTTTTCCTGCTTTCCCATTCCACTCTGCCCAGTGACAGTGGGTGGTAGGTGTCACATAACTGACACTGCTGGGTCCTGACACTGCAAAGCAAGACGGTCAAATTAAACCTTCCGCAAAAGGTATGCACAGCTTCCCCGCTGGTTTTCTGGTGGGGATTGCTGAGGCAGAGCCTTCCCCGCTGTCCGGAGCTCAGTGCAAGCCAGACCTCCTGTAGCACAGGTGCCATCCATCAGATCCGTGTCAGCAGCCTTGGTGGAAATAAGGATGCCTGTCCACAGAGGGTAAGACCACATCACTGAGTGTGGAAACTTTCAGAATGGAAAAAAAATGTCAAAAAATAAACTTGCATACTAAACATTCTTTTTAGTAAGGTCTTTAGAAGAAAAATGATGGTTGTACTTTTTTTTAGGTTAATAAAGAGTTGCATGGAGACAAGAGACAGCAGTATTCACATTCATGACACCTTAAACAGCCCCTAAAGGTTTCCTGTCTTCAATTTAACTCAGCCTCTAATAACCTGTTAGCATGAAAATGACAGTCAAGTCAACATAAGCTTAGATGCCTTTTCAAGATACAATTTCCTTTCACGTTACAGAGATACTTCTCGCATCAAGTCAAGCTAGGAAAAAAACCCCACGAAGCCACCCCTTGAAGTGCTCCAGAACTTACCAAACATTTGAATGCTTTTCAAAATATATCTTGGCACTTTTCTCTGAACACAATTAATACTTTTCTCATTCAATTAGACACATCAATACATTAAAGTTAAACAAACAACAACAACAACAAAGTCCTTGGATGGGTTGTCCTTTTCAGAACTGTACTCTCCTTACCCTGTTCCTCTGTCCCTATTTTGTCACTTTAAGCTTGCATTTCTGTCAGGGGGAGTTTTCTCTCTAATTTCAGTGAGGGCAGTGTTTATTTCAGCACAGGCACCTCTTCCATCCCAGACTGGCTCCTGGGCACACCATGTCTTGGGTCAGATTCCCAGCATGGCTGGGTGCCACAGGTCTCCCCATCACAGCTTCTTCATCCACTCGTCCCAGCTCATCCGATGCTGCTGCTCTTCATGAAGCAAGCGCCCATGTGAGTCAGGAGCTGCTTGCAAGGCTTTCTGCTGTGCTGGCATATCCACTCACTCATTCTCACTATTTTGATGCAGCTGTTAGACCTCAAAAATAAGTTATTCACAGCTCTATTGCAAGGTTCACAGCAGCAATAATTTTCATATCTCCTGAAAAGTTTTTAAATAAACATAGCCCTGAAATGCCGATGGGTATGAATGTTCCTCGTTTCTGGCAGACTTGGATTCTGCTTCAGTAGCTGAACCGTTAACTTAGAGATTGGCAGTGATCTAAACTTTTTCCACAGCAACCAATTGGCACTATTGTGATTTACCAGCCTTTTTTCCCCTGCACAGATGTAACAGATACATTCCTGAAGGAGACATTGGAGCCACACAAGGCAGAGATAAGCTTTGCCTTCCAGCATTTTGGCAAACTGCAATCGCTTACCAAGAAGCACCTGCCAAAGCCGCTTGCAGGTTGCCTGAGCCACAGCTCTGTGCCTGCCTCCTGAGCAACAGCTGTCAGATTGCTTGCATCAAAAATCCACCTTTCCCTTTCAAGGGCCTTACTTTTTATGGCAAAGTGCAATCAAAATGTAGGTTTAGCCCCCAGTTCATCACCTATCTCAGATACCCCTAGGACACCCCACACAGGCACAGCCCAGCAAGCTTTTCACCAGAGGAATCCACACAGTGGCCATGTCTTACTCTTCAGCAAAATATCACCACCGCCGTGTTTCCTACGATGCACATCCAAGCATGCTCCTAGACACATTGCAGTTTGCTCTATCAATACCTTGAATCTGTGGTTGAAACTCCTGACTTCATTAATGAGCAAGAAAGTGTCCATGTGCCAGCTTCTCTACTTACTTGGAAAGCTGGTGCTGTCTCTGATAGAGATGGGGAAAAAAAAGTACGCATCACCAAAGAGAATAAATTATACATTTTCAAGCATAACACAATCCCCTTTCAGCTTTTTGAATGCATTGCAAATTTAATTGCAATTTCTTCTGTGGTTTTCTATTTTGAGATTGTAGTAGATGCTCCTCTGGGCCTCCGAGGAGCGATGCTGCATATTTACCTACGAAGAACATTGGCATTCACGTACTGAAGTTGTTTCATTAGTTTACTTTACGCTTTCCAAATGATCAAAGCAGATCTTAATTTTTCATGAAGAGGAAAATTGCACCTTTTTGCATGGTAGAACAACTGGGTTAATTGTCAACATTAATGTTGCATTTGTTTCTCAAGAAGCCACCAACCCTTCCTATTGTAACTTAATAAATATGAATCAAGACATAGACACTTCAGAGAGCAGGGAAAGCTACTCTGGGTCCTTCCTTCAAGCACGTACGCACACCACACCAGTACTTTGGACCTGGTGTTTCAGGTTTGCATTTTGTGATGATCAACCACCTACTCCAACAGCTCATTTTTGCATGGAGTGGTAATCTTTGCATAAAAGCACTGCAAATATGAGAGGTTTTTATTGGTAAGAGACTTTCATCCCATTTTCCACATTCAGCTTGGCTGTTGTATGTTTTAGGGAAAAGCAACTATGTCTTCCTCTAGAGCTAAAAACATACAGCACATTCTGAACGTTTCTGAAGCCTTTAATGAAGCCTGAATGTCTTCCTAGGAGTTCCCTTAGTGGTTCAGTAGCCTATGGGTCATGACATTAATGTCCACATTAGAAAAGACACTACAGGAAGCATCAGGTGAAGTTTTACAGACTGCATGTAAGCAAAGAGCACGACTCTGAACAAACCTACCGCTACAGATCTGTACTGAATCTAAAATCTGCCCTTGGTGAGGTGATGTCCATGGCTGCTCTTTAGCAAGTCAAGGGTAGGGCAGAGGAGGCTGTTTTGCCTCCATGAAACCCACTGTTTCAAGCTCAGCTGGCTGGTACCAGCGAAAATGCTGACGGGTCTTAACCTGTGGAGTTTTAATCCAGACCCGAATCAACTCCAGCAGTGAGAGGGGAGTATCAGACGACAACATGCCAGCAAAACCCGTTTCTTCGTTGTAGATTCACATCAAGAAACAACGCAGCCACCCCATTCCTCCCGATACCCTTCTCACTTGAACGGAAGTGACAAATTACACCTAAAAAGAGAACTTTAATGAACAGAAGTGAACTTCTAATGAAGGCAGTATTGATAAAATGTCAAGTGCAGGCACTCTGCTCCTGACTCATTTAAATACACATGGAGGGAGAAAAGAGCGGTTATGTGTCCCAGCTTCCCCAGGGGTGCAGTCTGCTCATCCCCCTCGGGCCAGGCCTGGGGGAATGGCAACTAAGGGAGAGCAGAAATAGAAATTAATTGCTGGGCACAAAATCCACACTACAGAGCGTGCAAGGCCGTGTGGGATGATTCAATGTGCCTGCACAGGTACAGTGCAATGCTGCCATCTTCCTGGCAGGGATGCCCACCTGGCAGCATCCCGCACGTTTTATGTCCAGAAAAATAGAAAAGAACAGAAAGGATGAGTTTGGTTCCCACAGAAGAAGTAAAAATAATGGAAAAATCATGATAAAACCATGCGACTGCAGCAATGCCGCACTGTGTTATTCAAAGCTCCACTAACACCACTACAGACGGGGACCTGGAGTGAGGGATTTTCATGTACTTCTACCAGAAAGTACACTTCAAGAGATTGGGCTCTTAATGGCCTCTGGTTTCATCCATCTGTGCAGTGTACTTGGTGTTCTAACCTCAGCTCCTCTCCACCTCATTTTACAGAGAAAGTTATCCAAAAGCACAAACTCAGTACTTAACCAACTTGGTAAGTTCATGGTTCTGACACCTCTCTCATGAACGCTAACTCCTACTACCTGTTTTCTATGCAATAAGAAATTTTGATTTTTTTTTTTGTGAACATAGCTCTGTAGACTGCACACGGGCTTCCTGTGAATTAGGTTTGAAAAGCAGCAAAGAAACTTAAAGATCCTGTTTTTGTTCACCTCACGAAAGGCAGATGCATTCAAGAATCAGACTCATTAGTGTACCCTGAGCAGCTCCCCGTGGTGATACTACAAGCAACAGGACAACAGCAGCTTGTCTAATGGGAAACTGGAATCTGAGCATGACTGACTAGATCACCCTCAAAAATTTAAAAAAGGATACAAAAAAGGAGGGGGGGGGTGTCTAAGATAATGGAGGCAACACAGCAGTTTTACATGGTGGGGACATGAAATAAACTCTACTGCAGCAAAGCAGAAGACTTTGGGCTGAGTTTTATGAGCTGTTCAAAATACTACCTCTAGCAGCAGCCACATCCTAGACAGGGTTTTCTCCCGGTGACACAGGAGGAATCCTCCCTCATTTCTGGATCCAGCAATTTCAAAATAAAACAGGAGAATGGAGCAGAACTATATCAGCAAACACTGGGTCAATTAAAATGCATTGTGATGTTTTTTTTACTGAAAATATAAAAAAAAAGAGAAAAGCAACAATCCACAGAAAAAGATCTGTGACAACACACTCATCAATCCTTCCAATGCAAGCTGTATTTTCATTTTATAGAGTTGTGGGCATTAGGCAGTTTTCTCCTTATGGAATGCATTCTTTGCTTGCGATGCTTTCACTGAAAAAAAGAAGCCTCACAGCCCTGACAGAGGCTAGGCAAGTCATTATGGCACTTGGATGTCCTTGAATCAATCTGAAAACATTCACAGAGGTAGTGAAACATTTATCAAAAGGACACAGTTATAGATGCATTTGAGTCTTAACTATGTGGTCTGCCAACACATTAATTTTCTGTTTTCGTTGGCAGTGTTGTGATGTTTACAACACTCCTTCATTCAGTTTAATTAAATGTCTCCCATCATATTTACTCCAATCACACCTTATCTAGAGATCGGTAAATAAATAGCTGAATTTTATTATTTATGACGAAGTTTAGTTTTACTATAACCTCACCACAGCATGTATTTTACAGCCTTCTGTCTTACAAATGATTGAACATAACTGCTGCAATATTACAGACCAAGTAAAATTAATATCCCCTTTTACTCCTGATCCTTTTTATTAACCACCATGTTTTAAAGTTATAATCAAGCCACTGTACAAATGCAAAACTTAACCTGACTTTAATCACCTGTTTTGTGCTTACAGAAAAAAAAATCCCTCACACTTACCTTTATCAAGAGAAGTATGACTAGGTGTGCAATGTCACTAAGGGCACAGTCTTGCTAGGTGCATTTTAAAGCCTACTTTTCCTTTGCTGCCGCACACGGGGACTGCAGTGACTGGCAGATGTACCCATTTCATGTTGCTATTGGTTTCCAAAGTCATTATTTATATTTTCAGCAACATCCTCACTCCTTCCGTAAGACATTCAGATGCACAAAGGAGTTTAAGTCGTTGATTTGAAATGCTCTTGATGGAAATGCTTAAAAGGCAAGACAGGCATAAAAGGAGTTCCTCTGTTTTAAATAGTGTTAATTCATTAAATCACTTCACACATTGTATGCACTCCTAGATTTCTGGCTTTGAAATGATTTGAAAGGGTTTCTAAAGGAGGAAATGGGCTCCATGTGGAGCTGCAGGGATGGGCTCTGTGCAATAAGATTTAGCAACCATGCTAGCCCGTTAAGAAAAAAAAATAAGCATCGTAAACCCTTCTCTTGGCATCTCCAAGTAAAAGTGGAGATCTGGCATATGGAATCAGTGTTATAGTTAACGTCTTACAAAAGAAACCCCCAGCTTCTCCACGGCTGAACAAAGTTAGGGATGCTTTAGCAGACTGAAAATAATATTAATTACTAGTGGTTAAACATTTGAGGAAAGAGAATGTGTTAGCCAGTTCATCCAAAGGTGTCAATGAATTCTATTAACTAAATAACCCTTGTAAAATAATCAAGTTTTACAAGTCTACGAAAAGACTATTTTGCTCATATCTTGTTTGTGAAAAGATCATTAAGACTTACACCACCTAGATCACAGGCTGGTTGAGACCTTGCTGTAAAGCCAGCAAGCCTTACAGTATTTTTCCAATGCGGGCAAAAAAACTATGAGGTGTCATGCTCACATTGCTCAAATTATGCGCGAGTTTCTCCTTCTCTGTCACTATTTTCGCTTGTGGTCTTGTACCGTTTCTACCAAAACCAGACAACAAATCCTAAAGAAAATCCCCACTAGCGTGATCTTTTCAGAGGCTAAGAAGGGACTCCTAGAAGACTTAAAACTGGTTTCTATAACGTTTGCACCAGTAGATGTGTTCCTCCATCCTCTCATGAAGTCCTTTGGCTCCCAGCACTGTACACAGCAGGACACAGGTTTCCATCAACCAACTGCATGAAACCCTGAGCTTCCCCCAGGTGCCAGGCAAGCCACACTTCTGCCCTTGGCAAGTAACTGCAGCGCATCTTCCCTCCCTAGCAAGAACAGAGAAATTTCCCATTTAACTTGTATCTTTTAAGACTCTCTGGAGTTCCCTTATTCTCAGGCAAGCCTGCTCTGCCTACTCCTCCATCAGTATCTCCTGTCTTACCCTCTGGAAACAGGAAAGCAGTATGACAAGAAAAACTGTAATACCCTTAAATCACATTCTTTTATAAGATATTTTAAGAGCCTTATGCGCCGACTGAATTAAAACACACTTGGCTGGCCAGAAGTGGACCACTTTTGGCAAAAAAATGCCATAACTACCATGATCCTTCCTCAGTAGGAACTTGAGCAATCTTCCTTACAAGATATTTCCACCACTTTCACAGTTGCCTGGTCCCACTCCCCACAAAGCTGCTACCTGGTCAATACATCAGCTCAACACCCCAGCCAAGTATGGGATTTGCACCAGTCTCCCCTTTCCCTTCCCATTCTCACACTGTTTACCTCTTCCTCTCCTCCCCTGCCTCTCCTTTCCAGTTAAGCTCCTGAAAGTAAGGAGTGACAACCAGACAGCTAAACAGAGAGTGAGTCTGTGCTAGTCTCATAGTTCCTGGATGTACTGTGAAATTACAGAGCAAGAAGAGGAGCAAGCCAGCATCTCTGGCTATCATTCAACTGGGAAATCAACAGCACCTTTATAACTTTACTGACCCGAAACCTAACAAAGATCAATTATCACCTTTAAAAACAAACCATATTATTTGCAAGAAAGAGGTGCCTTACAATTGAATTCTGCATCACAAATGCAGAATGGGGCAAATCCCACAATTGCTACAGTAAGTAACAACGGGCTCAGGGTACCAAAGGTGTTCCAACAACCCATCGCTGTGACCTTACTCAGAAAGAGTTAAACAAGAGACAAAAATTCTTCAGTCTGTCTGAAGGTATCTATTGATAACATGCAAGAACTGCATTAAGAAGAATTAAGACATGAAAAGGATGGATTCATTCTGGACTCTTAATGTCCTTTGAGTTTTGTAAAGATCAAAACGCTGTGAGAATGGAGCTCAAAGCAATAAATTTCCATCATTCTCGCATCTCCTCCATTAAAGGTCCCACACAGGCATCTTATCAAAAGGGCACACTCCAACAGCATCACCACCTTCAGCTGCACAGGCTAAATCCTACCTGCAACAGAAACAAGCCTCCTCTTCTGTGTGTTGCTTTCCTTCCCAAGCCTTTCTATCCCTTTCCCTGCCACTCTGCCTTCTACTAAGAGCCTGGCTTCACTCACCAGGTCATCTTGTTGCTACAGTGCCAACAGTCCTAAAACAGAGAGCAAAAAACCCTGCCACAAAACCCAGTGCTGGCACACAACAGTCAAGCTGCACGTGGCAGATATAATCATGTTTCTTAAGCAACATGCTTATAAGTAACACTACACAACCTTCCCCCCTTTTTTTGTGCCTTTCTGTTTTATGTATATTTGCCTTGCTTCTTCTCCAAGAACTGGAGTTTAAACAACTGTGACAATATCCATGGGCCATCACAACCAACTTTTCCCCCAGCACTGTCAAAACCAGGAAGCCTCCCTATAAAATCTAGTATCAGAGGAAGAAGGAATTCAGGTTATTGATGAAATCAAGTCTTTACTAACTTAAAATGTAGATGCTTTGGTTTTGCCTTTACTGGATTTTATTCTAACAGAAAAGTTTAAGATAAGTTGTCACAATAGCAAATAGCCTGATACTTTGAAAATCCAAACTGGGATGAGTTGTTCTTATCAGGTAAAAACACACTCTCATACTGACTTTTGACTGTACCATTTATCTCAAAATCCCTCAGAGGACACACTTCCTTCATAAAGCAAAATTTTCAGTCACCAGGACCAGAGACACCTCTTTTTATACCTTCACCCCTGCAAACAAGTGGTTAGAGTTGCTCCTTGGACAGCAGGACCTGCTGTCAGGGGCTCTGAAGGGAATTTAGACAATCCTTCGATGAAAGTATCTGTGTATGTTTACTATTGCATTTCACACTGGAAATATCATTCATGCAAATCACTTTATCAGACAATTTTCTGAGTCGGTATGGTCATTCCCAAATTGATTGCACAAGCACGTACTTTGCCACATCAGTAAACTCCTGCACACATTGTCAGACCATTTTCCAAATCGATCATGGGAAAAGCCTGTCATTTTCCTTGCCATCTGAAGAGGACCATCCCAGCACATCACTGGGGAAAGGCAATGCAACACCCCACTCCTCCACCCCCCAAGGATACAGAATGAATTAGAGACGTGCATAATTATACAAACATTTGCAGGAATACACAACAGCAAACAGCAGCAACTAATCCCACAAAATCCTCTGAGAGAATAGGAAGATTTTTCACTCTCTGAAACGTGATAATGAAAAAATAATTCCCAGATGCTCCACCAGATGAAATCATCTTGTTTCAAAGTTTATAATTATATATGTTAAATGCAATGGTCCACTTTCAAGATTAGTGATAATGATCTTACATTTTTAATAGAGCCCTTCATCCCCCAGGATTCAATGTGAGTTTACAGAGGCACTCCAGGATTGCTGCAGATACCTCTGGCTTGAGACGTGGCAGCTGTTTAATATCACTGCATGTGCTGTAAACAACACACCATAGTACAGAATAAATAAAGGATATTTGTCAGAGGAAGGAGAAGGTTACAGAAAAGCTTCCATCAACCTTCCACTTTTCCATACAAGAGCTCAAGGACAGAGAACAGGATGACCTGCACCTCTAGAAGGCACACTTTATATCCATTATATCCATTGGGAAGCATATGCTTCATCGAGGCAAAGACATGACATTGCAGCTGGCCAGACCCAGCGCAAGGACCATGGAGCCGAGCAGAGCCCCCAGCCCCCACGGGGTGGGCAGCAGCACTCTGACCACCGTGACAGCTCAGCTCCAGGAGAAGTCTGGATTTGGCACATGTTCAAACTGGCTGAACACAAACTCAGTGCCATGGCCGTGATGGCCACCTAACAAAAGCCCCCCAACCTCTGACCATGCTGGCCACCTTCAGTTCCAAAGAGAAGGACTGTGATCACAGAAGTTATTGTAGACCAAAAGAACTGGCATTAATGTCAAGATGATTGTATGAAAATCTGATCAGCATGAAGTGACCAGGGAAAAGCTCAAAAGGCCCTGTCCATAAAATGTGGGAAGTTAAACATTTATGTTATCCCATAGCAACCTGGAAAGTGTAAAGACCACGCAGCTGTGGGCTCTACAACAGGACAGCACAGACCATATGTTGCCCACAAGCTACAAATTCTGTGCATTTACCTAAACCTCTCTTACTGATGCTCTCCCTGTGCTGTCCACTGCTCCGGTCAGAGCTGCACTGTGGCAAATCCCCATGCTCTCTGTGGGCTGTGCCTCTAGTTAGGAGCTCACTTCCTCACCCTTTGGGCACAGCTTTGTGGCACCAGGACAGGACAGCTCACCAAATCGAGCCGTGCTGATGTCAGACACATGAAATGCAAGCTATGCCACTGCGGTATAACCAGAGAAGCAGGATCAGCCCTGGTCCCTCAAGAAACACTCTTCAAACTGACCTTGAACCATAATTTACAAACAAGACTTTCGTCTTCTGCTTTCAAGTGTAGCCCTTGAGCTCTTCCCAGGGGTAACCAGAGATGGTGGAAGAGAAGCTATTTAACCTCTTGGTCTTTTAAATCATGAACAGCAATGACAGAGAAAATCTAGCAAGTCATTATTGGAGATACTGTACGAAATAAAGTGCAAGTGAAAGAGGAAACCTTCAGATTGATTTTAATAGCTTTGAATTAAGCTCTTTAAATTGGAGAGCAGACCTTAAGAGATACACAGACTAGCAGACCAAATGTCATCACTACAGATGTTATTGCCAATTCACAACAAAAACGTTTGTAGTAAAGGGCATGCCTGAATGCTGTGATTGAGGTCCAGAAGTGGAAGGAGGTAATGCAGTTGTTTAGCTCTGCCTCCTTTGCTTTATCCTTTCCTATAACGAGAAGCTCAAGCCACAGAAATTGAGGGGCTTTGACCATCCTTAGGTGCCTGCAAGTCTTCATGCACTTTCCAAAGGACTATTCCCAGAAAGATACGCTTTAACTCACTGTTAATGCTCTGAAGGCTTAGCATGGCATACAGCCACTCTTTCCTCATCACACGGTTTGAGGCCAAACTAATCAATAACAGGTTGTTAATGCCAACGAATTCAAACCAGCAGTTTGTTTTTAAAATGAAAAGTTACTGAAACAGAACTAAATATTGCCCAAATCAAATTAGCTGCAGTAGCAATAAATAATTAAAGCTATAAACTAGTTCATAAATAGAGAACATAATTTAATTAATTTTACCACCACATACAGAAATATCAATACTGTGGTGAGAGATGGAGCATATGGGAAAGCAGGGAGCTAAGGTGCTTTTGCATCCACAGCCACACACAACCAACACAATAGCAAAATGATTGTATATATACAAAAATCAAATCCTAGCAGTAATGGAGTACTCTGAAAGAATATGTAGCTGTTGAGAGCCAGATAACTGGCTCAAGCAGGGAGACACCGTGTATGTGAAATACATTTCGCAAAGCTGAGAAAGAGATAGGAAGGACAGAGCAGGATGAGTTATTTGAGGTAAAATCTTCACAAGCTCTAGATAAGGAGCTGTGCTCATGATCTGTTCCTGCCCGTGCCACCGCATGCCCTTTCCTGTGCTCCCCATGACCACGACCAAATCAGTAAAGGCTTCAGTTTTCTCCCACGGGTAAGCAAGCAGGAGCAAAACCCTGTGGTCAGTACTGAAAATGTTATGAGCAGGCAGGTTTCTCCTGTGCCTGCCCGTCTCAAGCAATACTGCATTTACGCTACAGGCAGGCACACGTGCAGGCTCCCGATCCCTGGCACGCTGTGCACTGGCTCCTGCGCCCACAGGATTCGGGGTCCCTTGGTTTAACTGAAGGGAAGAGCACAGAAGGCCACGAAGGGACAGCTGTTTTTCCTGTCTGCATCTCCTGTTCGTAGGAAAAAAAGCAAGTGTGCATACCCATATACTTCTTTCCTCACTCTGGATCACATGTACATGTCTGCTTTTCCTTCAGACTAAACCAAAATCTTGAATGAGTCAAATCTGTTGAAATAATGAAATACAAAACTGAAGTGATTTTGCAGATGTCAGCTGTAGAGTATTGCTCCAGTACTATGGTATTAATGAAGCCTCCCTCTATTTAAAAAAGTTGCTACAAAATACCAGGGTAACACTGAAGTTACCTCAGGCTGTTGAAATTTTTTTGTATTTGTTTTTAAGGAAGGTAAGTGCAGACCTTGCAATCTCATCTCTCGCTCAGTGTAAAGCACTGCCTTCCCCAGAGAGAGCTGTAAAAGGCTGTTTCACAGAGCCGAGTATCACAACAAGGTACAGAGGAAAGTCATTTGAGGCTGGTCCACACCACAGAAACATCTATCCAAAATAATTCAGCACAGCTAAACAGAAAAGTCATACTGACTTTGACAGTGGAGTTCTCTAAAGCTACTCCACCTCCAGCATATTTGGTGCTATCCATTAAATACAGGGAGGGTTGCTGGAAGGGCATACAGGGACGGCTAACAGATGGGAGGGTGCTGGTCCTGGAGGTACTGGCTGAGATGCTGAATTTTGTCACTTTTAGCTTGCCCTTGCTCCAACAGAAGCTCTGTACCAGTGACACCACAAGGGTTGTCTCTCAAGCCAGGCTCAAGCAATAACACAAACCAGGCACTTAATAATTATTCATTGCACACAACTGCATCCTTCTGTATGTTCTGCATGATCTCTCCAGCCATCAACAAAATGGGAGTCCAAGCAGTTAAAGGCCAAATTTGCAAACACAGCGAGGCACACAACTCCCACCGCTGCCGCTGGAGGGGTGAGACACGGCAGCAAGCAGTGCGAGCTGTGGGGAGCCAAGGCAGCTCCACAAGCAGGTCTGGCCCACAGAGATGCTGCAGGGTGATGGGAAGGAGGCCACCTCTTCCAGGGGACTTTGGGGCAGGAAGACAGGTTTCTCATGCAGAAGTAAGGCTGGTAATACTCTGTGGACTGGAACACACAGCAATCTTCCAGCACTGAAGGGATGCCAACATCTGCTGTGGCATGCTGATGCTAAAATCCCTGGGCTTCCCTTTAGATTTGCTCTGACGAGCGCACCTAAGGATGTCAAGCTTTTTTCTGTTGCAACACCCAGAGGTCTTAAACAGGAAAGCCACCTGCTCCCAATACGCATGTAGGAGAAACAGTGGACAGCACCAACAAGCACCAGGAGCTGCCCAGTAACTTTTGCAGAAAAGAAATCCACCTCCCAGGCTCCTGGCCTCCCGCAGTCACTGCCTTACCTCCATCAATGATTAATTCAATCAAGATTTAGATCAGTAAACCAGACTAGACCTGGGGCTTCTTTCTTTCAAAGCATTTGGTTTTCTTTTGTTCCACTCAGTCCTCCCTCTCACCCTTTCTAATTGCCACCGGTCAGAAACTGTATCTCCCTGATCCTCCTGCACCTCCTGGCAGGTTTCCCTCCCTGGCAGCAGGCAGGCTCCCCGGCAGCATTTTCGTTCTGCTGCTGCTCCTCTTTCACAAGCCATGCCATTCAACTTTCCTTTAACCAATACATTTATTTTCAGAGAGCCTTAAAGCTCTTTCTTAAAAGACTTGAAGAATCGCTTTCTCTGCCCGTCCGCACGTGATGCAAAGTTATGGTGCAAGCAGCAGGAACCGGTGCTTTTGAAGGGTCAGGCTCTGCAGAAGATGAAGTGCAGCTGAGGACAGACCCTGCAGCTAAGACCTCTCTGCTCCAGCCTGGGTCAGAACCAACCCCCACCCCAGCCACCACCAGCCCCAGCACCCTCCAGCATCACTGACATGTACAACACAAAGCCAGAAACCAACAGCCTCATTTTTTTTTTTCATTTTAATTAGGTTTCCAAAGCCCTAATGTCTTCCATATAATTTTACATATAATGTCTGACAGTATCAGGCACACTTAAGTTTGGAACTATGCCAGGGAAAGGAACTCTGCTGGGTTGAGGACCAGAGGAGCACTGCAGGTGATTGCCCTCACCTGGTGCCCCCAGCACAGAGGTCCCCACAGGGCAACAAACCTCTCCGGGCCTCTGATGGGCAAACCCTGGTCCTGACAAACGCGTCCCCATCTGCACTTCCCTCAGTGGGGGACAACAGTCTCAATGACAGCCTGCCCAGCCCCTCCTGTCCCAATACCTTAAATGAGAGACGTGTCCTGCAGGTATTACAAGGCATGCTGCTGCAGAACATTCAAACCCCACATGTCGATGTCAGGCAGGTGTTGACCCAACTACCACAGCAGTCCCCAACCCAATAATAATTTTAGCAGCGTGCTGTAGCTGCCTCTATCTGTCACTGACCCGCGAAGTGTCATCTCTTCCACCCGGGCAGAAAGCTGCTGCCTGCCAGAGCAAAGCATATCACCAGCACACACGCACACTTTCTTTAACAGCCTTATTTTAAAGATACCAAAATACTTCAACCACCCCACACAATGTTACTAAGTTTACTTAGTGTCATCCCCATTTCACACATGAAAAAAAGAAAGGTTACTTGCTGTGATTAAGATAATACAGTGGCTTTTAGGGTAAAAACCACAACAAAACACAAATAAAAACACAAGTAAAACTACAACATTCAATATAAAACACTGAAATTATCTGAGAACATCTATGTAGTCAACATAAAAGTACAAGAAATTCCTTTTAATTCCCATTATTTTCAAAATTGTATGAATAGGAGTTAAATCATTTCTGAAGGCGAGACACTCAGCTCTAGGTATTCAGGCTCATAATAGTCAACATACATCTTCGAGCCTCCAAATCCATTAAGACCAAACAACAGAGTTTACTTATTGGTTACAGCCTGACTTGCCAAAGCAAAGCAACTTATCGATGAAATAACTAACACAAATCCAGTAAATCCATACATGCAGCACAAGTAGTGCTGATACAGAACAAAGTGTTGGGGCACCAGCATCCTGGAGGAGCCTGCATCTTGTCGCTGCCATTTCCAAAGCAATGGCCATTTTTCCACTTACAACTTCTATTAGATCAATTGATTCTACTTTCCTTTTAAACTTGCTTCACTGAAATCACAACAAAGCACAAAATAGCAACCGAATGAGGTTTGCACACAGAGAAAGTAAAGTGTACCAAATCACTCAGCCTAATAAAGCTCCAGGAATCAATAGGAGTATTTTTAACCACTCCCATAAATACCTTCTTTGCTTCTGCTGCTGGAAGTACCAGAATATATGGAGCCTCTCAGGCACCAATGGGGTCTAATTCATGGTATTTTGGTTTGCTCCCACAAAAGCTTTAGAAAGACACGGCATTCCAGGGACGAGTCACGGCTCATGGCCTTCAGCCTATCAGCCCCTTTGCTGTACTGCTAATCTTAAAAATAAATTACAAACAACAGCATGAAATGGTAGCAGAAGCTCCTTTCTAGGCATTTTCCTCCTCCAGCAGATACACTACAAGCATGCTACAGATTAGTCCCACCTAGGGAGAAGAGCTTTCTCACATCATAAAAAAAAAAACAAAACACCCAAACACCGCAACCCCCCCCAAAAAACACCACTTTCCTCAGACAAGTAATTACACAGTTACACAAATAATTGTGGGAGTGCAACTCCAATACCAGCCTGTCTCCCTGTGGAAGCTTACGTCTTTCTTGCAAACTAAGTGACCCCCTTTATAGGGAAAAATACTAAAAGCTACACTCCAGTTTTGGAGGATATTCTGCTACTTATGATTCTTTCCTTTTTTCTTAATAGATGCACACAATTTTAATTATTTAGAGCTCAGAGTCAATAGGGTTGGATCAGCAATGACAACAGACTGCCACTGGCAGGCAGTGACAAACTAAGTCTTAACAGAGACCTAAAGGATTCTTTACATCTCTATAAGGAAAAATGTACCTCGTGACTATCAGATTACATGAGACTGAAATTTATGATCGTATTATGAAGTTAAATATTACAATAATTAGTTTTAAGCTGATTTTATCTCAGAAATCATACCAGCTTTGATTATGTTTGCACTCCAGTGAAGCATGTTTTCCTGTGCTTTTTTCCCCCATCAGAGGATGTAGAAGAAAATCTTCAGGGAAAAAATACACAAGAGCACGACTGAAGAAGTAATTATTACTTTTTAACTTCTTCTATCATAGTTAATTCCTATTAAATCCTGAATGAGGTCTCAGGACAAGAAACAAGCAGAAAATTGCCATTAAAACACTCGGAGTGTGGTGTCAGCTGGCAGCGCCAGCCAGCTTGGCTGCACACACCACATCTGCAGGCAAAGAGCTGGGATCTGTGAATGCAGCCTCACACCCTGACAAACGTATTCTGGTCTGAATATCTGCTCCGTGACTTTTCATTTTTAACAACCTAACTTCTCAGGTGAGATCTAACTTGAGGTGAAATAATACCCCAGACAGCTAATTCAGAGATTGCGCTACACAGTGGTCGCTCAGCTGCAGCCCCCACGCTGGCACCCATGCACGGAACAGTCCCATTCCATACCACACCGAGAAATCACCAGCACTCGGTGCTCCGTATGGCACACGTCACCCACAGACGGACGTGAACCCTGGCCTCACACTCGAGACAAATGTATAAACTTATAGCTTGACCCTAGAGGTCACCCACAGCAGTGTGGCCCCATCCATGCCACCAGCAAAAAGAAAATTCCAAAGTATCAAGTCCACATTCTAAAATATCGAGTAGAAAGCAGAAATGTGCCTGTCTCAAACTCCACTGATCTCCCACCATTACAGTGTACCCCCCAAAAGCTTTTTGCTGCCACATCAGTCTTATCTGAAGTCCTACAGTCAGTTGTCATCACATTAAACACTCTCCACCAAAGTTATCTTTATTGTTTTTCATCCAAAAAGGAAAGATTTAAAAAAAAAAAAAAAAACACAAACAGACAAGGGAGATAAGGATGGGAGACCTGAAAGCCATTTTTATCATAATAGCTGGCAAACATACATCATTAGATTTTGATAGCAAGTAGAAAGACTGTGTTTATAGTAACTTTAAAATCAGCAATTCTGTTCAAGAATAAAGGCAGTGAATCTGGTATCTGACAATTGCCATTAACATTCTAGACCTGACGAACAGCTCCTGTGTTCAACAGCTTCACAGATTTCCTTCTATCTCAGTTTGCCTAATAAAAGATATTACTTCTCCCTACAAACCTTGACTTTCATATTCTAGTGCCTGATAAATAACCCACATAGAAAACAGATTTCTATCTGAACTTGAAAAAAGAAAGTTTGTGCGTTTGTTCCAAGGACTGAGTCTTGTTAAATGGAACCCAACCCTTTGGCTTTAGAGAACTTTCCTAGTAGCTGATGGGCATATTCCTCAAAACCCTCAGATCTTCTTTTTGCCATACAGCATGCCTGAAGGGAAACGGTGGTGGCTCCAGCAATCTTTCCAGTAATTAAAATGAAATACTAACATAGGTGGCATTTGGGGAAAATAGCACATTTTTTTACAGCAGCACGTCTAGCATCAAATGGTGAGGAATTTGTTTCACTATGGATCTAGACAATGCTTAGCTTCAGCTCTGTTCATGAAGCAAAATCTAAACTCATCCCTTCTCACCAGAAATTAAAAAAATAAATAAATATAAAAAAAAAAAACAACAAAAAACTTTGTTGCATTTAAGTCAGCACAAGTCCCAGTTTTCAGTAACTATTAGCTCTATTAGTTCATCTTATTCTTGCTTATACGGACTTTAGCGGTAAGCAAAGCTACAGGGTGCCTCTTTACACACTGCAGATGGGATTTTGCAAGGGTGAGCTAAAAACGTCTAGTTGGGGGCCAGTTGCAACTGAAAAAAACCAAGCAATCAAGCAAACTCAACAGAGCAGTTCTGACCAAGTACGTTTAACTACTTCACAACCAAAAGCTGTTGGAGCCATGAAGGGCACACAGTCCCTTCCCCTCGCCCCAGCAGCAAACAGCCAGCACCAGTCAGCAGGGCTTCAGGAGAGCTCTCGAGGAGCCACCACCTCCTTACAGCCTTCCCAAAAGGGCAGATCCGCAGACAAAAGCTCTGTCTCCAAAGCTGCAGAGGAGAATTTTAAGCTAGCAAAGGAGCGTTTGTTAGCGCTAAGAAAAAGATTTAATGTCTAAATTAAATAAGTGCACTATGCTTAGCTCCCACTGACAGATTTGCTGGATATTAATGACTCTCCCGCTAGAGCTGCCGCTCCCCGGAGCGCACCGCTAACATCAGTCGCTTGCTGATCAGCCCATCAGCAACGGGGGCACGCACGCGTGGAGCCCCACTGCCCCTCTCTGCCCTGCTTCCCGTTAGCCCCTTGAAAGGAATTGTATTGCTGTTTTGACAGAAATCCTGCTGTCCCGTGGGAATACATTGAAAGAATGAACATCAGGTTTGGTTTAAGGAAGGTCTGAAAATTATTGCTACAAAACCAGGGAAGTAAAATGGAAATGCCACCATTAGGGCACTGAGTCAATATTAGTTTCTCCATGCAAAGAAAAATAAATTGGATACTTTTAATGATTTTCATTATGTTCCTATTGTTAAATGAATACAATAAAATGTGCTTCGGTTATGTCATTCCCACTATGAATTGCTGTGATATCAAACTAAAGATAATCCCTCAGGCTCCCCAAAACAGAGAAAAAACACAGAAAAAGTCCATGTTTGTGCGCAGGCATCCGGGCAAGGCCTGCAGCGCTGTTCGCACGACGAGACCAGTCTCTCACCCTCCAGTGAACAAACATCATCTTGTGAAATAATCACATTAGAGCTTCTGCCTGCTGCAAAGGTAGAAGGGTAAAAGAAAAGACAGAAGGCTGTAATTATTATTTCTCTTTTAAAATACTACAAGGTGCTCAGCTAAAGATGTCTGGAAGATGATGGGGTCATCTAATCAGAGGGAATACAGCTCAGCTATAATAAACAAGCCCTGATGAACACACTTCCTTTGAAGAGAAAATTGCAATGCCTGATACAGATCAGAAGATTTGTTCTGGTGATGTTATTTACATTGGGTGAACATTAGAAGGTGGTAGAGTCATTTTCAGCATTGTCTCACATTCAAACAGAAGTTTTTTTGAAGTTCACTCAAAGCTTGATTACCTCGCTAGCATCTCCACTTCCTAGAGATGCATTAGGACGTTCCAGTGATAATTGCAACCTCTGTGACTTACTGAAAACACTCACTTAGCAAATGCCTCTAATGCAGCTGACCTGTTTTGAATATATTTAGAGGTGTCATCCAAAAGTGAACCTCCAAATATGAGAAGTGTTTATTATATTTCTAAAGGAAAAGAGAGGGATTTCTGCTGTCTCTGCTCCTTTACTGCTACCTCCATTTCCCTCTAAGATGCCTCATAGTATTGAGGAGCAGTCAGGGCTTCCAGGATAATTTAATGTTGTTGTAAGGGCTTTGACTTATTCCCCATCCTACGCCCTACGCCAGTCAGGAGTTGCTCCTTACTGGTTTTAGGACCGACAGACCACTGTAAGCTGTGACAGCCCTATATCCAGTACACATTTTGCAGCCCAGGCTGTCCAGTTCACTGTCACGATGGCAAAAATAACCTTGTTTTTACAAGAATGGTACAAGCCTCCTCTCCAGCTTCTCTGGGACTCTGGCTGCTCGCTCCAGCTCCCAGCATCAGGAAGCCAGCACACTGGTCCAGCCATCCTGAGCAGCATGTACAGAGCAGAGGCCATGAGCTCCAACAGAACCAGTCCTGGGCTCATCCATTAATTTAGCTCAGTTATTGGCTGCTGATGAGGTTCACTGTTTAAAGTGTTATTACACAGTTAGGAGAATACAGTTTTTCATTTATTAAGGTTTTCTATGGGTCACATAGTTATGTCATTGTTGATCAGTGTTGAGACACAGCCCACATCCCGACTCCTGCACGCTAGGCAAGTCCCACCAGCATCTCAGGGTGCAGAAACGGTCACTTTGCATGCTCAGTGGTACATCTGCTCTAATTGCAACAACCTCTGTTTTCACAAACTGTTTTTTTTCCTTACAGACGTGTCTGGCAATGGATCATCCCTCATTGACACGGGTGCCAGTGCTGGACGTGTTGATAACAGCTGAGAAGCTGCATAGGGCTGCTTCCAATTTCTGGCTTCACTGACGCTATTCCCAGGGAATAAGGGTTGCCATAATGTTGATTCTGCTAAAAGCAGTTGATGAACTTCTGCATTTAACGGGCAATAAGAGTTAAAAACTAAATATGACTATCATATAATTTCAGGAAAAGAAACAATTTTGGGAAAATATGGTTAAAGAAGAAAAAATACCATGGAAAACAAAACACAAAACCTAGAAAGGATAATAAAAAAATAATATCTAACTTAAGTGACAGAGAAGTTATTCTTTAAAACATTCAAATACGAAAAGTAAAAAAAAATTGTATTATAGGCAATTCACATCATAGAATTTCAATGGGAGAAGCAAAGCACATAGAAGGGCACTGCATGCCATTGTCACCTGCTTCGCAGTAGCAATGAGAAACTAAATTGAAATCTTGTGAGAAGTGACATTTTGAAAAACTTCCAATTCTACACATGGAAAACACAGCACTTTTTTTGTTGTACCTTTTGTTTTCCAAGCAAGAGCATAACTTTATGCTATTATCTGCTGGCTGCACAAGGTGGATTTCAGCTGTGGCCTTTGCACCAACTACTGCACACAACAAACCGCAGGAACTTACTGATAACCTCAACAGAACTGGACCAATATGCTGAACAAATTTAAAAGCCAGAATCCAACTTAAGCCTTTGGAAGGAAAAGGCTTTGAATTCTATACATCCTGTAGGTCCAGAATCACTTTTCACACATACTCATTTCATTCTGGTAACACATGTTCCTAGATGAGTTTCATAATATGTGTCAAATGGTTATACACTCACATAGAAAAAGCAGCTGGGCTGAGATTCAGACCTACTGATTGTCACATCTTTGGGACCAATTTAGCAGACAGAATTTAGGAGTTAAGCAGAAATAAGACAAATTGTAATGTCACCAAAACTGGAAGAGTAAAGAGTGACAAAACAACATGCCACCTGCGAGGAAGAGGCAAGGATGGAAAGGAGGAGAAGGGGACAAGACATGAGGCTCACTCATGCTACTTCATAAACACACTTAGTGCCCATCTTCTGTTATATACAAAACAACAAACTTCGCTAATATTCTTCAAAAGATCTCATCAAACACAACAAGCAAGCAGCATAGCACGGATATGTAACTAACAAGGAATTATTTATGGAAGGCTTTTAAACTTGGATTACTTAAGACATTTGAGCAGTTGCAGAGTCGCCAATCAGCTCTGCTGACTAAATACATTTTTATAAATCCTTTAGCTGTTTTATTTACCCAATGGACCAAAATGGCTTATTCATTCTCTTCTGGTTTTATTTTGGTCTATCAAGTACAGTAAATGCACAGTTAGGTGCATAATAAAAACTCCTTTAGAAAAGTAATTGCATTACCTCATACACAGTAGATTCTTCTTTCCCAAACACCATGAACAACGGGAGCATTTTACAGGCTCCTAAGTTCTTCTTAAAAAACTAGACTGCCACATACTAGCTGCTGAGATGTAAAGTCCAGAGGGAACGTTTACAAACAAAGCAGAGCCCCCCGGAAAACCACAAATTAAAGCAGAGCATTTGTTAAGGCAGCAGCCGGGGATGCAGCTATGGCACCAACCACCTGACCAGTTTGTTCTCCACATCCTGCAGGGTCTGGTGAGAACTGGATGTGGTGGAAGAAGATAACAGACCCATTGCAAGGACCACTGATGCTTGCCTCGCCGCTGCCCTGGCAAAGTGAGGCACCTGCAGCAGAAGCACCATTAGAGCCTCCCTTGCCATAAACCACAATGCTCCAGCTGGGCTAATCCAGGCCGACAGCTCCACACGCTGCGTCTGCCACAGGTAGAGGCCACAGCCACCTGGTTATAAGTGCCTGAACTAAGAGAGCATGAAGAGGGCAACTTCTGTCTTATTTTATCTCATATCTGGGCAGTGAGTTGAAGCTCTGAAAATATTAACCTAATTGCTCTGCCTGATAGTTAAAGCTCAGTTCAGGAAGACATGGCATGTTAAAACCTAATAAGTCTGTAATTGAAAATATACCATGCCCTTACAAATTAAGTAGACTAGCAGCATGCAACTCAAAAATCTGATGAGCCTACAAGTGATCCTGGACTTTGGGTTTTCTGGCTCAGAGTTACTTATTCTGCTAATTTCTGAGACATGCTAGATAAACTGACTTGTTGGAGAATATTTGCATATTGCATTATACTGCCATTATCTGAAACATCTGCTGCCAGATTTTTACTCAAACCTTACAAAGAATTTATCTTACAGCTGGTCTGAAACTCAGGGTGTCCATTGCATTTGCACCTTTTAATATTATGTGCAAGCAGCATATGCCCTCTCCATACGAGAGGGGCTTCCACATCATGCAGTGCTCTGTGTAACAACAGTATTTCAGCAGAATTATGTGCCTGAACAGAAAAAGTAGTATTTCATACAAATAGCAATGCACCACTCGGAACGGTGGCCAACATGATTTCTAATCTCACTTTGAATTTCAACCTGGCTGCTCCTAAGGATGCTTAAGTCAACAAAAGCCCATTTGTCTGAAAATCTATCCTTCTCTTATTTTTAAAGACAGTTTGTCTTAAAAGACCAGTGCAAACCAGTCTTGCTTGACTGCTCTGGGTCTGCTGGAGATAAGTGCTTTGTAGAGGGGTGAATATGCAGCCAAGACAAGGTTTGTAGGACAAAGGGGTATCTTTTAAAAGACTGCCCAGTTTAGCTAAAAAAAGCAGAGAAGCTTGCTGAGTGAGGGGATGTTAGGGATGGGGAAAATGTTAAAGTGGTTATCTTCTGGGGAAAGACAGGTAATTTACAGGCTGTGGAGCACAGAGAGATTAGAGGGAGAAGTGAAAAGAAGAGGGAGACACTGTCCTGTGGAATAAAACTAATCTCCCTATTAAGCTTTCATCAAAACTTGGCATTCAAGTTGGTGAGGAGGTCATCCATCTCAGACAGGGGCTGGCAGCAGGCAGCACCACCAGCACAGCACCATGACCTATTGGGACTGTTATCCTCCCTGAAAGCATAGAGGATGCCCCTGCCATGCCACAGTGGGTGACACAGGCATAGGGCAGACACTGCCAGAAGCACCCCGAGAGGCACAGTGCTTGGCATGCACCAGAAAAGCCCCTCACTTTTTAACTCCAGCAAATATGCTAATCTATCTTTCAAAGTTTCCAAATAACATCAACTGATGAGCAGGAGGAAATTACCTTCTAGGTTGGCCCTACATGCTGCCCACTGCCTCCCTCAACACAGCTGTATTTTTTTTTCCCCACATGCTTCTAACTTAAAATTCTTGCATAGCCTGAAGCAAAAAGTTTGTTCCATAAAACTCTGCCTTGCTGTTAACTGCTCCGAGAAGCTGGGTTGATGAAGCTGGCTTCAAGGTGTGTGTTTTGGTCACAAGCTTTAAGTCAGCAATTTATGTGTGGTGTAATCAGTTGTGAAAAACTCTAAACATCTCATGTGATTCAAGTTTCCTAGATACAAAATAGTTCAAGGAGCCTTCTGGACCGTGCCAGCAGGTAAGGCTATTTTATTGCTGCAGGTCACTGCAAGGTTTCATGCCCCACGTTATCTGCTGTAAATGAACATCACAGAGACAACTCTAGCATCTTCCGCTATCCTGTGGTGGAGCTGACTCAGTTTCGCATTTCTCTCTATCTGGTTTTGGGATCTGATACGGCTGTGCAGCATCTACCCACAGGTACTAAATTCAAGGAACGCAATCAATGGCAGCACCCTGGGTATTTTTTTGTAACTTCCTTTTGTGTGCCCAGAAATCAAATTTGACTGGTCTCCAGCTGTTCTTCACATGCTGATAAGGAACTAGGACTTCTTTAAAGGCGGGGCATGGCCAGGCAGGGCTGCAGTGGGCAGCACAGTGTGGCAGCCAGCACCAGTAGCTTATTCAGCTGCCAAATCAGCACAGTTCATTCTGCTTTCAGATGGAAAGAGATGCCTCCAGGCACATCCAGCCTCAGCACTCTGCATTGGGGATACTTATTTATGAAGTACGGTAGTATGGAATACACAGATGTATTTTGCATCTCCCTGTAAATCCTCACAAAGTTTTGTAGTTTTCTGGCTCATCCCCATCTTCTCCTACTCCCCACCCAGGGAACTGAAGTCTGGCCATTTCCTACATTGTAAGCCATTGCCTACAAGCTTGTTCCTCCCACTTGCTGCTGGTAACAGCTGCCTGGTTTCCTGCTCTCAAGAAGTTTTCACTTCAATTCCTTTGGGTCCATCAATCTGCTGCTCTAGCAAAGCCACATAGTATTATATTTACTTACTCAACATTCATGTCCATTCTGCCATGAACAGAATTCATTCCTCTTGCCCCAAAGTACTTGACTACAGGAGCCAATGTATGAATTTACAGGAGCTTTAAGTCTGCAAAGCCATACTGCTTCCAGCAGCAAGAGAGCTGGGCTTTCTATGGGTTTTCTATGCCTACTGGCAAAGCTGGGCAGCATTCACATTTTCAGATATAATCCATCTAAATGAACAAACAGTCATTTGGAAGCCAAACATTACTACTAGGACCAGCACTGTTTGGTTTAGAAAACAGATTATAAACTCCCTGGTTAAGTTGCAATTCACTGTTCAGTGTTTGCAGCTACTCCTCCTTGTCCAGAGTCCCATACACACGTGTGCAATACCAGCACCTAAGTAACACTGTCTAGGAGTATCTGCATTACTGTTCAATTTACTACTGTGCC
The DNA here is from genome assembly GCF_963210335.1 of Falco punctatus. Lineage (NCBI taxonomy): Eukaryota > Metazoa > Chordata > Aves > Falconiformes > Falconidae > Falco > Falco punctatus. The sequence continues at coordinate 62,632,605 of NC_137588.1, read as the reverse complement.
CAACACCGGCTAATCAGCTGATTATTCGGAGTTCTTCCGCCGGCATGGTTTTACTCCCTCTGTTAACTCTGGTCACAGAGAACCACAGAAATGCCAAGTTACCATTAGACATCGCTGCTGGCAGATACGTGGGAGCAAACAATTTTGCCCCTTCTCCCCTCCCCAGTTTGGGTTAGCCTGGCTCTAAATTAAAATCCAAGCTAAATGCTGCCTTGGGCATTTACCTTATTTCTACCTAATTCCCTGCCAACATTACAAAACTAGGCATCCCTGCTGCATCATGTATTTGAAGAATAATATTCAGCATTTTTTGTACCTCATCCCACTCGAGAAACTGCAGTTTCCCAAACTTAGGAAAACAGGAGGTAAACATCAGAATAATATTCTGACCCAGTCAAACATCCTTCCCCAGGTAACAGATGGCCATTCACTGACAACATGTGCCCTGAAAAAACAGAGGTAATTTCTATGAAAACAAGGTAGCAGAGATAGACAGAGACATGAACCTTTATTTGAAGTGAAGACTAAGTGATTGTTAAAATCGGTATAAAATACAGAAAAATATTCCTACTTGTGATCCTAGAAAACAGGTATTGTTAATGTGAAACCTGTCCTCTGCAGTTGAGACAAGTCCTGAAGATACAGCCAGTGGGTTTCTGAACATCCAACTCTACACATACATAGCATATACATATATATATTTATCATATATTCTGGATGTCACTAGGATAGCCAGACAACCAAGATCCAGGAGGTACAGCTGCTTCTGAAGAGCAACACTGACACAGCTACTGATTTTTGGTGGATTTTGACCAGGTGACAAGGAACAAAACCAGATTTCTTGGACTCAAGCAATAGGACAAAAACAACAGGATAGGAAATTAGTAAGTGATTTACTACAAAACTAATTACAGTTGATCACTTCATTGTGTTCATGAAGGCTTTAAGGAGAAAAACTTGCCATTCCTGCCAAGTTTTGAGCGCCTTTCATCTTCCATGGCTAGGTGAAAATTTGAAATGAGCAAACAGAAAGGATGAAGTGAATAGAATTTCTAAAGGGCATTTACTGTTTTATAACCAAGTCAGTTTTTCATCTAGGACGTAAGAACTGATGTCAAGTGGCAAGTAATCAAGTATTTCTTAAGCTGTTTGCTGGATCCTTTGCCAGTGCTAACTGATGCAGACCCAGAGATTTTTCAATAAACCTACAGCAACCTGGGAAAGCTCAAGGTGTGCTATAGAATATAGCTCCTCACTGTGATTAGGAAACACAATGAGGATTGTGTATGCTTAGTAAATATAAATACAAACAGGACATCCACAATACAGAGCTTGTGAATACTCCAGACAGGTTTCAGCCTTTTAATCCAAAACAACTAGTTAAAGTTCATATCTTTACAGTAGCATGATGTCATCTGTCTGACTACATCTGGAGTTGCATCTCATTTAATAAGATTATATGGTCAAACAGAGTGGAAGCAATCTGCTTCAACATTTCTTGGCTGAATGGTTTCAAAAGCATCTTTTGACACTAATTTGTTGAATGGATGATTGCAAGCAACATAAAAACAAATTAAAAGTTTTAAGTGCTTGGGCTAGATCCTCAGCTAGTAAAAAGCAAAAGGCGGTCCATTAAATTCAGCATGGCTTTGCTCATTTGCATCTACCAAGGATCTGGCTCTTTATGCTTTATGTGACTATACATACACTTAGGCATAGAGTTATACTCAGCAGACAATTTATCCTAGGACTCAGCATCCTTTAGCCCCACATTGACAACAGGAGTAGGAGCACTTGTCAGCACCAGAAGTTGCAGAATTGGTTCCTGCGATCTTGCAACTAAGATACTTGGGGAAACCACTAGAGGCCCTGTCCTGCTAGACATGGGGAATTTGATGGATGCGAATGTATATGGCTCTTACATATGTAAGTTGTGTGGTCTAATTTACAGCAACAGATAAGTATCACATTCAGCTACACCCATTACACAGTGAAAACTCACTGATCTTGAAAATTAAGCCCTACCACTGTCAAGCCAAATGCTTGTGTTACCGTCAGAGCTTGGTCCAGTGCTTCTTCCAGTTTACCATAAAGGCCTTTAGTCTCCCAGTTTTCTGCTGCATGCTATTCTTATTCTTTTTCACTAAATGCCTGTTGTGTCCACCTGATCTGAACAAACTGCTGCTTTTCCCAGATCCCTACTCCCGTTTTGCACTTCCCCATCTGCTCTCCAGCACTATTTCACTGTCCTGAGCAGCGGATGGAAATGTGCAGGCTGTTAACATTTTTGCTGAGTTTCCCTTTCCTGTGCACTATGGGAAGGTAGTGCATAGAAACTAGCAACAATGCTCACACTTGAAACCATATATAAACATATGGCATAAACAATGGAAAAGTCTTTAGATAGAAATGGTAAAAAAGAGAGAAGACTGGATAAGTGGAAAAAGGTTTGCCTGCTCTAACTTGCCCCCCGATCTTAGTTTAAAAGAGCAACGATCTTAGTTTAAAAGAGCAACGATCTTAGTTTAAAAGAGCAACGATCTTAGTTTAAAAGAGCAACGATCTTAGTTTAAAAGAGCAATATAAAGCGACCATATTCAAATCCTGTCTTGTTTACCACATGCTGAGTTCTCGAGTTTGTGGTTTTGTTCTTTTTTTAAAAGCTACAACACAAAAGCTGGCGCCTCACACCATATTCTGTTTTCCATTCCATCTGCATTATGCTCATATAAAGTACAGTCAAGCATATGACCTACTGAGAGCAAAATTTCAACATCATGAGCCTAAACTGAATTTAGGAAGACATTCTTTCAGCTTCTAATCAACTACCAGAATGAGGGGTTTGGGGTTAAAAGATCATTTTTAGTCAAAATGGGTTATTTTTGAACACTAGTTAGGCATCCCAGGATCTGCAGCCGTTCCCGTTTAAATTCATAAGGAAATCAGTCTTCATACATCACGGTGGAAGATGGCTGCCAGCTGCAGTCAGGGAAGCATCTCCCCTCCGTACCACAGCAATTAAAAGATCATGTAATTATAGTTGATCTAGCTCCCACAGAAGTCAAAGGAAAGCCATTCATCGACTGTAATAGGCTTTGGAGCAGCTTCAAAATTTCTCCAGCATATGTAGTCCTGACACTTTGGAAACCAAAAGCCTCCCAGTCTAACTACTCTCATCCACAGCTCAAAAAGGAAGAAAGTGTTTTCACATTGACAACAATCAAGGCTTTGTTTCCTTTGAGAGAAAAGTGCCTGCTTTCAATCTAAAGGACTCAAACCTTTTGTCCAAAAAAAAAAAAAAAAGAAAAAGAAAAATTCTGAAAAGTGCAAGCCACCAAAAGCTCTTTTTTAATTATCCTGGTTCATCCATGAGCATGGGATAATAAAAGCAGGCACAGAGCAAGTTTGCTGCAGTTCTCACCTTTGTGGTGGCTTCTGTCAGATATTTTTAAGTTTCAAAGTTTTTCAACTTTTCAACAGAAAGCCAAGTCTTCCAACCAAGGGAAGGGAACAAGCATAAACCCCCACCTTCAAACATTTTCCAGTTATCTAATTTCTTCAGGTAAAAACCAATATCCACAAAAATTACCGTTTTAGGGAAAAAAGGCCTGAATCTTAAAATCAGATCACACCATATCACAAAATTTATAACAAATCCTTTCATGTGCATAAACATTTTGAACCTCCTTTTATTTTTTTTTCCCCCAGCACTGAGTGGTATCTGCTCTGCACACATTTTAACACTGAAGAGGTTTCTGAAGGAGGCTTTTGTAGAATTATTTTAAAGGCGCTATTGAGGACTAACTCCAGAGAGGAAGATACTTAATCACTGCTGAAAATCCCTGGGTAGCTCTGCAAATCCACAAGCTTTTGTGACCAAGATGTATTTACCATGTTTGTTAGTATTTTCTTGACTCCTGAGGAGTTTGCAGTTCTTCAGACATTCTTGATTATTCACCGATTGCATTGCTGGGCATAAGCCAAATTCATCTACAGACCTTAACTCCCCAACTATCATCCCCTTCTCTCCTCCCCATCCATGGATCTAAGAAGTCTTCTGACAGAGAAGTTCATTATATTTAATGCATTTCTGAAAAAAGGTATGGTTGCACCCCTCCAAATGGAAATGAAGTCCAATCTATCCTGTGAAGGCAGTAAGAAAGCAGCCTAACTGAGCCTGGAAATTTGGTATCTAAAAGCATTGATCTCAAAATCCAGTTATTGCTCTGAGGTAACATTTTCCAAACACCCACATGATCTATAAACTGAGTCCTGCCTTCAAAAATCGCTATATTTAAGTTCTTGTAGGTGTTGCTTACATTCACTGGGAATGAAACTTGAGACCCAAATCATATCTGAAATGGGACTAGAGGTACTTCCACAAAGTTTCCCTCATTAAGTTCATTTTCACAAGACCAGATTCAGTCTCCATGTCAATAACGAACTGCACCACAAACTCTATAGCTAGAGCGTGACCAAAATGCCTCCACATCCAGGATGCCAAGATGCTCTTCTGCATCTCAAAGCAACTTGGAGCCATCCAAGAGCCCTCCTCAGTCTGCAATAAAGGGAAGTCAAATAAAACTGGATTTCTTCACAAAGAGTGGCAAACATCTGACCACATGCCAGACCACACATGCTAGAAACCAGAGTTAAATATATTTCACTTTTAGCAACAGCCACATATTATACAAGCCTCTCTGCTGTATCAGCCTCACAGCAAAAATAAAACACAACCTAAAACCAAAAAAACACAACCACAAAAAACCCAAAAAGGAGACTCTATGACATGTTACCCTTGGACATGACCATTTTCATTTAAGCAGCAAAACAGCAGTAGTTACAACCTCTTCCAAATATACAGGATGCCTGAAGCAATTAAAGGAGGTGCTGGAACAGAACAGGGGAACACGTTAATCTGTTGAGCAGGAGAGTGCCACCTGCTTCACATTCACAAGACACAAGGCAAGCAACTGCCTAATCCGGAAAACATCTGCTAAACAAAAATCAAAATTAATGATAACAGAATGAGCTCTTTGATGGACGGTTCTCACCCAGCTGCTGGGAACCATCAAAGGGCCACTCTCGGCAGCAGCCAATTAGTCACTAACACAAGAGTTTACAAGAGCAGGATCTGAGCTCAGGGCACTGCCATGACACACATTTAACACTGCTGCACCTTTGGGTGGATTTGCAGTGTGCTGATACATGGAAAGCCTTGTCTGGACCTTTTTCTCCCTGAACTGCTCCAGGGTCAGAGTTTAGATCCTCTGCCAGCACCAAACAAACTTGGCTTGCATCAACAACACCATCATACAGTTCTGTAAGAGCAACTTTTCATGGAAAAATAGAATAATTTACAATTTGCAACACTAAGAACTGCCAGGGGAGTGCTAGGAGGGAATCTTTTTTTTAATCCCACAGCACTACACACTTTTGAGTGTGTAAACTCATGTTTGTTTTCAGAAGTTACTGCAAGAATACTTAACACCAACACACACATTGAAATGAAAGTGTTGTTTTTTTCCCCTACCTTTTCTTCTTGTAACTTCAAGCCTTCTGGAGTCCTATAAGGCAAAAGAAAAAAAATTGTGTTTTTTTAAAAATAATTGTTCAAAGGCAACACAAACAGAAACCCCTAAAAAGATTAGCCATTGTCCCAGAGAAGCATCTACGAAGCTCTACACAATAACCGAAGAGTAATAAGAAGCATACATTTCAGTTTGTCCACAGATATTTAATGGATCAATATATCACCTAAAATGATTCATCATTATGTGATAAGTTACATGGTAGAGCACAATATCTTTAAAATGGATTGTTTTCTCTATTGATGTTCAAAGGGAGCAGCTAGGAGGTTGTTATTACTATACCAAGGATCTAGGGTTGAGGCGGGAGGAGCCATTACAGCTATTTTTAGCAGACACTTGTTCAAATACCCAAATGATTTCAAAACAACCAGACTACTCATGCTTTGAGCTGAAGGCTCATTTCAATGTTTGCACACCTATATTATTTGCCCCATTTCTTGCAAAGCATCACTACTATCTCTAATAAAGAAACCGCTTGTAAAAAGACATTGCATAAAGCCTCAAAGGGTATCACATTCCCAAACAACACTACTTACAACAATGGTGAGGCTCCACGGGAATAAACATTTAATCCCAAGCAGTAACATTATTTATGGGTTAATTACAAATACTTATAGCTACCATCACTTGAGTTACTTCTTGCAGCCAGTATTCAAAATAGCAGAATCACAGAGGACTCTAGAAGACCACCTTGCCCAGAGCCACACTGACCTGGGCAGAGCTCACTGCTGGACGAGGCAGGATTAACCCCACCGAGTGCGGAATTTATACCTGGAAGACCCCAGAGTATCCCCAGCAGGGACACCGGGAACAGGCACAAGCTCTCCAGACCCCTACCAAAAGCTCTTCAGGCAGGTTTTTCCTCCTGTAGATGTGCCTTGCTTAACTTCATTTCATCCCCTCAGCGCTCACTGTTCTCAGATGTTTATCAGAGAACAGAACAACAAAAAGGTTTCTGTTTCTCCTCCTTCTGATAGGAAAATAACACATGGCCTCCCCACGGCCCACCTGATGCTTATTGTAGTTTTATTTGTACTTTTTCACTTTTTAAAAAAATAAAAGTACCTCCCTGCAGACCACGCTTAGACAAAGGGAGGTAAAGCGCAGCGCTACGCACACATCTAAGGAGGTGTATCCACAGGGCCCTTCCACAGGCACAGGGCAGCGGGACATACAGAAAGCTGCCACTGGAGCACAGGATAAAAAAATAATACAGAGCTTTTCAAAGGGAGAGAAGATAAGCAAAAGGGAAAAATTTCAGCTTATGGAAGTTACAACAGTACCCGCTCAGCTAACTGCTGCAGGCCTTGCCTCCCTCACCCCGGTACCTCAGACAGCACCAGGTAACTCAGCAAGGAGTTTCACATCTGCAGGTGCTGTAGCTGCGCTCGCTGCCCTGGCCGCAGGCCTGCCATCGCCCCCGGGCCCGCCATCGCCCCACTTCATCCCTGCCACCCATCACACAGGCAATGGAGCCCCTCGCGCCCGCCAGCGACGCCAAGCCGCCTCAGCCAGAGCCTTCTCCAAACCCAAGGCAGATCAGAACAGCGTAAATGGCCTCCTTAGCACCCTCCAAGTCTGAGGGGATAAACAAAAAAAGATAAAAAAAATGGGTATTTGCTTATAAAAATACCAAGTCATTATTCCCCGTAGGATGTTACCTCAGTGATCTTGAGAAACGTGTCAAATGGCATTCGGGATTAGTACAGACTTCAAAGCATTTATCCTCTTTAGGCAGCAAAGCTCTGAGCTGCGCAGACAGTCACACTCCAGGGACCTCTCTCAGCTTTTCAAAATATTAGTTTGAGAGGTGGGGCACAGGATAAAAAAAAATTTAGATACAGCCTATCATTAAGCCTGTGTACACATAATATATGCAAAAGGAAAGAGTACTTTTAAAGTTCCCCGGAGTCCCTCACTTTAACAAGCTGTTTGAATTCTCTGCAGTTCAACAGCTTAGAAACACTAAAACTAATTACAAATACTACATTGATCAAAAGAGAAAAAAAGACACTCACACTCTATAAAAAAAATTTCAAGTGTCAGCTCACTTGTATTAAATACCCTTTTGGTATTTCCATGAAAGGAACTGGATAGACATCGTGAAAAACAAAGAAAGGTCTTCAGAGTTCCCCTTTTACCCTGTTCTCCTTATTGTAAGTTCTAATGACTGTAAACTACCCCAAAACACAGATGTGGGATTCACAGGACAAGCCTGTCAGAAACACAACAGAAGAACACGAGGTCAGGCTGCAAGTCACCACTTCACCTTACCTGGGAGAATACCGGCACCTGGTGCATCCCCCAAAACATCCTCTTCCATGACGAGGAGACCAACAGCATTGAAAGCACTCAGCATTTCAGGACGGTACACAAAAAAAAAAAATGGGAAAAATACCTGGCAACTGTGGCAGGGCTTAAAGAGCAGCCACAAAAAGGCACCAGCTCCAGGTAGAGGGACAACTGTGGTTTCTGTCCCCCTCGGAAAGTGAAGCTATGGCAAGGACTCATTTTTCTTAGTTTGCCTCAGCCCAATCATTTCTCTCTTCTGTAGCACAGAAAAGAAGAAATGATGCTAATTTTTCTCCTCGAGGGCATGCTGAAACATAAGACCTTTCTATTAGTGATCTAATGTACCACTAAGAGACATTACCGGCAAGTCTGGCCACAGGCACAGCACCATGCCGCACGCTCTGACTTGGGCAATCTTTTTCACAAAAAGGAGTAGTCGCCCTTCCTCTGAAGTATATGATACTGCTCTCGAGTGGAGGAAAAAAAAAAAAAATCACATAGAGGTTTTAATAGTGTTACTAGTAGAGAACCAAACTATTTTGATAAAAATGACACTAAAGTTCTCGGATGCATTGCCTGAGGAATACTTTTCTGCAGAAGCCATAAAGCAGATGGTTATAAATGAGACTTATTTCATGGGCACCATTTAATGACTGCAAATTCCTTTAACTAAAAATCTAATTTTATCAGAGCATAAATCATAGGCTTTGAAGGGAAAAATTTGTTTCAGATCCCTCATTCCTTCTATAAAGCTTCTTCATGAGTACCATTTTAAATAGCATTTCATTAATGCAATACAACAGTTTTATTTGTCAAGGTTCGCTTTTAGCACCTATTTTCCTCCTTTTTAATGTTAGTTAATTGAATGCAGAATAAAAGGTCCTTCTGTTCTGTATCTGAAATGCCTAATCATCGTTACGTGGAAATCAATGTAGTATCCTTGCTCCAGCATTGCTTTTCAGACATGTAGCTACTGCAAAACTGCACCTCCAAAAGACCAACCAAGCCAGCATCAGCACATGAGAGCAGAGAGTATCAAGTACGACGACTAATCCTACCTGGATTAGGAGGGACAAAAATAAAAATAAAAATCAGAAATACAGTTCACACTGCTGTTGCACAGCTTCACTCATTCATAACTGCTGTGTCTGCACATCAGACACCTGCGTGAACCTTTTGCAATTTAACAACTGTTCTGCACAAAACCCTTTTCTGCTTTTACAAAAAGGGAATGCCAGTCTTTCAGAAGACAGCATCTAGATGTCCTGCCAAGACATAATAGCCAGTTTGTGTTATAGACTCCTGATTAATGCTGAATCATGGGCCCATGGATGAGCAGAGCGCTTCTGGAATGAAGAATCAGGTTTCATTCAGAACAAATGGGGGCTGGGGGAAATTTCACTGTACAGCCTTAAAATACAACTACACAGAGGGAATACGCAATATAGTACAGTGCTTGGTACCAATGCACTGCAAATGGATTTATTGACGGTCATTAGGGACTGATCCAAGCAGCAAAACCACTTTCATATTGTTTGGTATCAGTGTAAATAAAACCTCTTAACACCTCTGTATAGAAACGTATCTACATTTGCCCTACGTATACACCCACAAAGAAGATATTGTACACTATACAAGGCAATGCTCTCTTCCTGTAAATCCCTGTTGCAAGGAGAGCAGGCTACGTGGGCTTCTGCTCTTCGGCTGCTGAAGCAGGAGGACCCTCGTCTCCTGACTCCACTGGAAAACGGGGCATTACACTTTTGCAAGGAACACGCAGCACCTTCCTAGCTCATGTTCCAGTTTCCACCAAAATTTTACAGTCAAAGGTTTACTTCCTCATGGCATGTTACTTCTGCCTCCAATGAATTCATGGTGGGTTTTTTTTTTTTTTTTTTTTTTTTTTGCACTCTTGGGTAATGAAGATTCTGCTCCAGCTCTTCTAGGCTTGAGCAAACTGGAGTTGGCTGGACAGCCCTATGTGGTGACCTGGTATACAGCCTTCAGGGTGCTGCTTTTGAATGTCTTTTAAGTGAAGCCCAGGAAGTGTAGAACCACCACCACCGTGCTAAGAATACCAATCTCTCTCAAGATCACTTCAGTTTAGCTTTATTACATCAATGCTAACCAGCAGTTGATCATTCTTGCTTTTTAGAGATGTACTGAAGTAAACAGGGCAGCAAGGAAAGCCCACGTGCATGTTTCTCAGCTTTAAAACAACCGGCAAGTGCAACACATTGAAGGGTTAATTTCAGAATAGAAAACAGTGATCTATGAAACTGCAGAAATTGCTGTAGCAAACTGGGAGGGGGGGGGGGTGTTTGTCATGTAGAAACCCAATTCCCACACCTCAAGGGCAATCCCTATTAATAACACCCATATTCTCCCAAAGGAATAAGCAGGCAGAACAGAACAGTCATGTAGATGCTCCAACTACACAAACTGATTATTGCAGCATGAGGAAGGGGAGGTCACTCAAAGCCACCCCAAGGCTGCCTGCAGGAAGCACAGTATGGAGCAGAGCCTCCCCAGGGCTCAAACACCCCTTGGACTGGGCACAAGACACAGACACACAAAAAAGACGCTCTTGAAGTTCTCCTTAACTCTAGAAAAATGACACAGCCCAGCCTTTAGGCAAATAATATTAACCATCTACAGCAGGTTTAAAAAGTGTCATTTTTTTTAACCAACAGCAGGTAAAGAAAGTGTCAGAATTTATAACTGTTTGATGCAGGTATAAAGTACCATCACTAGAAGCTGCTGTGCATCATAGAAAGCAATCTGTTAATCTCAGTCCTACAACTGCAGACTAGACATTAAGGTGTGTGTATAATACACTCCCCTAGCCATCTTAAATAAAAGTATACCAACCCACTACCCAAATAGCCCATGGTTTGACAACAACCACAATGAAATGCATGCAGAATCTAGCACTGTTACAAATTACAGTAACTACACAATACTTTATATTTGGTTCGTAAGTGACATGCAATGCACATAAACAAGCTACTGACAGGGAGGGGAAAAGGACTGCTTCTTGATTTTCCTGTAACAGTTGTACCTCCTTTTGTCCCTGCACATCCACATGTGGCCATATGCAATTTCCTGCATTCTAATTTGAAGAGAAAAGTGAGCACACTTTGCAATTAAACAGTCACAATTAGACTTGAAATCAGGAAAGACAAGCTCCTGTCTGCTATTTCTTCCTAGTTTTCCTTTGACTAAAACTACAAGATGAGTGCTTATAATCCAGACATGCACAGAGGCACATCACAAGCACAAATCGCTGAGCAATAGCTCAATGTAGTATTTTAAGGTGCAAATCTTCATAGTGCAGTGTCTCCTTGTAGTTCTCTCTCCTTCCCAATTTCCTCCATTTCCAGACCAGTACTTAACAGATATTGGTATAGAGTTGTACATTCGCCATCCTCTTTTTGTTAGCAGCCTCTGATCCCACAAAGCATGATGCTTAACAGTAGCAAGCTTGGTAGCAAATGGGTACCAGCTGCCCTCAAGTACAGCAGCTAACAGGATAACCTTGCAGTGTTTTCAGTCTCCTGCCCTTTACTACTGATGTAGATTTAGTCAAGAGGAGTCCCTTTTTTATGACCATAAGCAAAGGTTAAACATAGGGGACTTTATTAAAAAAAAAACCACAGAATTAATGCAGCAGATGGAAGAGATGCAGAAGAACAGGTAACACATCTCAGCTCTGCAAGTTGCCTGTGTTGCTGGACTGTAGCAACCTTCTTACCAGATACTCTGTGGAAGAGACTGCAATGCTTGTGCAAGGGTCTAAATCAAATTCAGCACATGCAACTGGCCTCAGTGCTGCATCTATCACAAAATTAGATGTTACCTCTGCACACACCAAGTCTCCAGGGACATGCTCTCAGGATCAGCCGAACTGCTGTACAATTTCTAAATATACAGCTCTGACTCATTTAGCAAATTAATAAAGTGGCTGTTCCTATTAATAGATTACCATCCCAGGGTTTTGTGGTTCGTTCCCCCCCCCCCCCCCCCCCTTCAGAGCATGCTTTTCCTTATCTCAAGTGAGGGGTCAAGAAAATTACACTGACATCCAGTACAGGGAGAGGTGAGGCACTCTGCATACAGATTGCAGCATTTGCAGTGGTTATGACTAATACACGGCTTAGTTTGACAATCAGGATTTTCTGTTTACAACCATGAACACAGAATATTTTCAAAAAAGATGCTAATGAGGCAGTGAACATCCACTTTTTTTTTGAGCAAGCATGAAGGGAAAAAAATAAGTTACGCACTACTGTTTAGAGTAAGCCTGCTATCAGTACAGACGCTGGCAATTTAGAATTCTCCTGTCTGGTATAAACATTGAGAGAAGCTCTGATGTCTCACATCACACAGTATCATCTGCTTATCCATACGGTAGCTAATTGAGATAATTGCTGTATCTCTGATTTTACTCACTACTCTTTCTGGACTTCAGATGAGAAACCCAGGTACAGCTTTATAGACTTCCACATTGACAAAGGGAAGCTCACAGGATGCCTGTTCTAGAAACCCCAAATCTGCAGATGTACTCCTCCTAATCTGAAAAACTAAGAATTCCCCTGCTTGATGGTAGAAAGTACTTTAAGCAGAACTCTATTCCTTTAAATACTATTCCTACAGCCTTTTCCTTTTTTTAAAGAGAGAAAATACTACATTTGGAAAAAAAATTAGTCAATATTTAGTCTTTTAAGGTTAAGTAGCTTCTGATCAGAACATGAGAAAGTGTAACTCTGGCACATCACAGCCAACTTAAGCTGCCCTAGATTTCTTTTTATTTGCAGGTTTTGTTACTCTGGTTTTATTCTCTGCCTCAGAAATATACCTGCATTTCCCCACCTAGGTAGGACTTTTCACAGTTGCTCAACTGTGACATGAGAAAAATTTGGTATTTGATTCCTGTGCTCAGTCAGTGCCACAGCTCAGCACAGAGCCAGGCACCCTGAGCCCAGGGTCCCACTGCTCCCTGGGGGACAGCACCCAAACCCTCCGAACTCCAGCTACAGCACCAAAACCCAAGTCACTTAAAGATCACCACTCAAGGTCATCACCACTTAAGTGCAGGGAGCTCACCCCTGCAGAGGCTGGTGGTCCTGCTGCTGGAAGGTGATAGCTCCCAGCAGGCTGGGCAGTGCAGGACCACTAAGCGATATCACAAACTGCATCTTGCCAGAAGTTTAAAAAAAAAAAAGGAAGCAGGATTTTGGTTCTGTAAGGGACTGCATAAAAAAAAAAAAAAAAAGAGTTATCTTTAAGTTGTGCTATAGATGCATCCTGACAATTGCTTACTCTCTCACTATGGTTTGAACCATAAACATCAATGCAAACTAAGATTCTTCAGATTTTATGCTGTTATTCAAGTACACAGTGCCTGCCTTGTTCCAAGTAACTCAGCATTCAAATTCTCTAGTACTTCAAGCATAACAGCATCCTGTAAGATACAGCATTCTTTAAACTCCTCTGGGCAGTGTTCCATAAAACACAACATGTATTAAGCCCTCTGGGTACACAGGATGGGGTGGTTGAGGTTTAGGGACGCAGTGGAAGGATCCCAACACGTGTATCCAAATACTATGGAGACATTCCACAGCACCTTGAACTGCAGTTACTCTGATAACCAACACTCAGAGCAAAAGCTTCTCATCTCCACAAGGATAATACCGTAGTAAAGATTGAGAAGGGTCTACAAACAGCAATTACAGCTTGTTAGAGATATTACATAAATGCACGTTACAAGAAGCAAATTATCAGTACATAGCAAAGTGATACAAAAATAAATTTAAGTCTTGTCTCCCTTTACCTTCATTAATGTTTAAAACAGGAGCAGGCTGTAGCCCAGTACTGATTTTAATTTGAATCTGATTCTTTATGTCCTTTCTTCAAACTGCCTGACAAGCAGGAAGAACATACACATGGCAGAGAACACACGACTAATAATTCTTAAAATAAATACCAGGATCTGCGACTGCATATAAAATTCATACACACTGTTTTATTCCAGGCTCATACTCTGAAATTATGCCTGTATTTGAATTGTAAGCAAAAGCTTTCACCAAAAGCCTTTGCAATTTTGTACCTTACCTCCCAAAGCACTCCTTTCACAGTCTGTCAGATTAGGAAATACGACCTTGCTGGGGGAAGGAGCACAAAATCATCCCCCATGACTCCCCTGCTACTTGGAATAACCAACTGTGGTCTTCAGCTGCAGCAGTAAGTGGAACAACATTTAAGAAACTGAAGATAATTAGGAATTTCAGCAATAATTGATACTTCTGGACAAGCGCAGTTGAGGCTGTGAGTAGACTCCAGAGGGATGCTTTATCCTGTGCAGGATGGCACTGAAGGGCTGGTATGACCCAGCTATTTGCAGTCACAGTGAAGTTTAAGGGGACATTTATTACACTGAGATTTTAAGCAGTTCATGTGTCATGCAAGTAATAATGAACCAGTCAAACAACAGATAGCCTACACAACCAACACCTTCCAATGCTGGTAAGAAGAGTTACAGTACCTTAAAAAATGAGCATATTTGCTACATTCATTAGCATAAAAATAAGCACTGGTATAACTACACATGATACTTTGAGGTTGATATAGGTAAAAATGATCAAGGTACTGAAATAATTATTGGCACAGCTTGTCTAGTTTACCTTTGAACTGTGCTGTCACAGTCCAAATTAGACACAGCACTGCACACCAACGGCACCTTGCAGGGGACAGGGCCGTTAAGGTGCATCAGAGAGGTATGAACATCTTGCAGCACGCAGAAAGGAAAAGCAAATCTGCCAGTGCTTGGATCTGCAAGAGCCACTGGTACTTGCGTGAGCACATGGAGCATCACTTGTGAGCTCTGCGCTGGAGAGACACACAGCTCTTCTCCCCACAGGAGCATGGGGTGCTGTGCACATGTTTCTGGAGTGTCAGGAGACTTCTTAAATAGGAGCATGAGTGGCAAGAAGAGCATTGCCTGAGAGCCAAATGAAAGCAATTCAGTGTTGCTACAAAACTACAGAGCAGTTCTGGTTCTGTAGCCCAGAGCAGACCACAGGATGCCTGCCAGTCTGTCCTGTAACTGCTCAGGAGCCATCAGTGACATCCAAATATTTCCTTTAACAACTCAACACAAAACAACTAAACATGTACCACAACACAGGATTACTCTTCAGTTTCACGCTATCCAGCTAGGCCAGCATTGTTCAGGCTACCTACCAGCAATGGCCCAGAAAGCATAACACAGAATTTAATTTCTGAGATGCTGTGCTGTGCCAGCTTGTATTTGAGGAGCTCCCTGTAGCAGATGGGAGACCCACTCCTGGAAGAGTAGATGAAGACCTGCAGCACTGATCTGCTGCACCATGGCTTAAAGGATGAGAAGCTTGTCCCAAGAACTGTGGCAAAACCAGTTTGGCTTTGGCACATACAGAAAAGCAGCCTCTCACACAAAGCAGGGAACAGAAGGAAAGCTAGCTGTCAAATTTCAATATTTAATAAGATGCTTTTGTAAAATACCCTGATGGAAAAAAATCCAAGCTACTTGTGTGGATTACCTTGTAGAGACTGAGTGGAGTAGTGCCACTGGCTGTCCATCAGAATCTCCTGGCTACATTCTTCAAATCTGAACTCCAGAATTATTTCAGATTCAGGTTGTTTAAGTCTTTTTCTGCTACGCTCATGCTGGAAACTCCCTTTACTGCCACTGCCACCAGCAATGACTTGCCGAGCTACATTTTTGAGAATGCCTTTCAAGAAAGAAAAGGTGACCCCAGATCTCACCACCTGGTGATTCATGGGCAGCTCAAAGCCCTTCTAAGCCAGCACAGAGCTGCCCATGAAACACGACCACCTCCAGAATGTCCAACTTTAGCATGGAATCAGCCTTGCTGAAGGCAGAGGCAAAATCTATCCAAAAACATCACCCCAGACTGGCAAGCACTATATATTCAGATATTTTGGCATATACTCCACCCAGTAGGACTTAGTCCCATGAAGGTTCAACCCTGGGAAGCTGCACCCCCTAGCTCCACAGCAGTCTATGTGCAGCACCCAGAAGCTTCAAGAACTTTCCAGCTCTCTCTGGAACCAGACTATGAGAAGTTTCTCAATGTAAAAGTAACAGTAGTATTCTCCGAAATTAATATGGACTAGGCAAGCTGGACCTTTTCAATTAAACACTAACATAGTCCTTTTTAATTAGGTTTTCTATTTTAGTTTGTCCTACACCCATAGAATTTCAGACTGCATGCACCCGCTTATTAGCTATTCTAACCAGAACTAAAAATATTTCAGAAAAACAACCTCTTCTCAGGAACACCCCATAAATTGTAGAGGTGGAAGGCTGCGCATCAAGAAAACGTACACCTTAGCTATGTTGGAGAGTTAATTTCTCATGCAGAAGGCGCTGTATGTTGAAGTCTATGGCCTCAAGACTTATTTTTCCTTTATAAATGCAAAGCACAACTGCAATAATTCTACCACAGACCATGAACAAATCGATTTAGCAATCTGAACATAAATTAAGCAATGCTTTTGATTCAGTAAACTTGTTCCTATGTAGATCAGAACAAGTATTAGTGAAGGTCAGTGACCCATACCCAAGTATTTGCTTTGATGAAGTTCATAGGAATTTTAGATCAGAACACACTTCAAATTATTTGACCAGTAAATTAACCCTTTACACATTCTTAAAGCAATTTTAGTGAATTGCTAGGAGCTTTTCTATTTGTGATTCAATGTTTTAAACATGTGTTAATGGAATTACATATTAATCAAACCATGAATTTAGTAACTAACAAACTTTTGATGAATAAGGAGCTCTGAACTGAACAAAGCCCAATATCCCCAGGAAAAGATTTCAGGTGACTTTTATTATTAAAGAAGAATTATGGCTAAACTGGTTTCTGAAAGACAAAGTAAACATCTTTTGAAGGAAAACAACAGTTATCTCAATTTCACTGACCTACCTGAAAGCTACACTTGGGGCTCCAGATTCACCCTGGTGTTTGGTGCCATGTCACAAACACTTTCGTGTAGAACGAGCTTTCTGTATAGTTGCTTTTTTAAAAATCTGCAATATAACTTACATCTCTTGACACTACTTTAACTACATCCTTTGTACATTAAAAGTTTTAATATTCATACCTGTTAAATTCCGTGCAAATCTGAACAAATTTCTAGCTTAGATCCTTTCACCTCAAGGAAGATCAAGTAGTTGGTACAATAACTTCATGGGGTTTAAAACGAAGATCAAATTTATTAATGTCTTTCAAGTAGTACAATAGCTCTCCAATTTATGTTAATCATTTGTGTAATGAATTTCATTCCTCAGACTTTTTCAAAATAACAAAACTAATATGCATTAGTGAGGAATGATTTTTTTCAAATGCAAAAGTATGCAAAATATTTATTTTTAATAAAAAAGCAAAAGTGATCTAAGACAATACAAGAATACATTCAGAGTGCCAGTGTACTACCTGCATCTACGCAGCAACGTAGTAGCAATAGAGGTGTGGAGGGTAACTGCTTTTCTTCACTTCTACAGAGCAGAGGATGGAGACCTCAAGAAAAAAGCACACCTGAGAGAACTGCAGAACCTCCAACTCCAATGAAGTGACTTTCAAGTCCTGCTAAGCAGCAAAAAGCATCTTTTTAATTGGCTTAAACTGTTTTACTGAAATAATGCACACAACTACGGGTATCTGTAAGATGAGATGTGACTGGGAGAAATGGGATTCTCCAACTAGAACAAAATCCTGAAGCTTAAATAGATCCAATTGCAACACAAATCCATCAAGGGCTTACCATTAGCCTGGCACTGACTAATGTGTCTGCCAGCACGTAAGTGTTCTAGGCAATGGCAGTTAAAAAAAATTGCAAGGTCTCCTTTCCCTTGCCTCCCCCACCATCTCCCACTTTCAGGCATTTAAGCAATCATTTAGCCAACCTATGATAATTGGGAACTAATTAAATAACTAAAATTGTTTCAGCATTTATCATTTTCTGTTCATGAAAGTCACATTTCTACATTTTTATGGCCTGATTCACACACCTCACACAGACGTGTGAAAATCGGAGCCTACCCATCTGTGCAACAAGGCACACCGGGAGCTCTGGTACAGGACCACCAGGCACCCGTCCAAACGGGGACCTGCTGAATCCATGCCACTGCAACAGCCAACACTGTCACCTTCAGCACCAAAAACAGATTCAGTTGCTTCTCCACTGCCAGAAGCCCAGGGACTGAACAATGAAGAGCATGTTACTGTCATGCTTTAACACATGAGGAGTCCCACCACCCCCCTGAGGCAGGCATTCTCCAGCTGGATGAAGATGACCACCCCTCACTCTCTTGGTCCCTTTCCAATTACTTTGCGCTTTGCAGGGGTTTGACATCAGAAAGTCAGGAGGGAAACACTCAGGGCAGTAACTTTGCTGGTTCCCTCAGAAAGACCTACAGCTCAGTTTTCCTTTTTTTAAGCAGCAAAAGGACTTTTTTCCAGGTTTCACTTGAAGGTCCAGTGACCCAAAGGAAGAGCCAGTAAATCTTATTAGATTTACTGTCATCGGTCCCAGCAGCCCGAGGACAGAGCATACCATAAAGTCTCTGGGGCAAAGACAGCATCTCCACAATGGCCAGATGCACAATTTCACTCCCAGAACAACATCAGTATACTCAAAAAGTGTAAAAGCTTCTGCTTCACTGACCTCCTCAGAAGGTGTTTAATGCGAATATACAAAGATAAGCTCTCACTTGTTTTCTGTTTTCACAGTATGGAGAGCCTGAACACAGCACAAAAATAGAAACGGAAGAGTTGTAGCTGCAGCAGCAGCTGGTGTACAATACCTCTTGATGCAACCTCCCCGCATCTGAATACAGCCTTCTGCTCCTCTCCACATCCATCCATCCCCTCGTGACCAATGGGAAAAGCCCAAGCAATAGGAGAGATAACCAAAAGCTTCTTGATGTCATCATTTCACGTCTGCTGAAAACAAGAGAAAAGTCATAAAACAATCATCCCAACAAACCCCAGCTCAGATTCAATCACACAGCAGAAGCTTCAGCTGACAGTGCTCATCCATACCTGGCCAGTGCTGATGGATCTTTGCAGACTCCCGCAGCACAGGCAGTACAACACTGATTTTCCTGGATTGCACCCATCAGGGTATTTGCCATGAATTCCCCTACTGCAGTAGTTTTGTGAAACATTTACCCCAAAGCTATCCTCCACCGGACATGCTGTACCTAGTCTGTTCCCAAACAGCACCTCTGCAGAACCAGAGCCCCGGGACTGCTAAATCGAGCTACCACAGCCAACAGCAACCCACATCAAAGCATGGTGTTATGGTACTGCAGAAGCTAAAGGGTGACTTTATCCCATCTCCAGAACCCCTGGTGGCACAGGGTCATTCATAATCAGGGATTCACACTTTGTACCCTCAGCAGACCTGCAGGAAAGCCCCAGACACCCACATTCACTTCTTTGGCTGCTTGGAAGCTTCCAGCAGTGTGACAGAAAATACCATTATTCCCCTCTGACTCCGAGGATGCTGCCGCCTCCAGCAGATACAGCCACTGCCACCCCCTTAGGCTACAATGAGGGTTGCAGGGCCAGCCCAGCCAGGGCCTGGCAGCCGACACCAAATCACAGGAACGGTCACTCTTCCCCCATATTAAGGCATCTGCCCACACATCGCCAAACCCACTGGAACTGGCAAGACCTGAAAAACTCTGTGCTGAAAAGGGCTGATGTGTTTCTCCCACCACGATGTAGGTGAGCCCTGCCTGGGGCTGTGATTTCTCAACTCGTTTGCCTCTGCCCCCAAACAGAGACCTTTCCCATCCCTCCCAGACTCATCCTACTCAACAGCAGCACCATCTCCTCGCACTGCCCCACCCCAGGGGAACAGGAAGATGCAAGCAAGGATTCCTACCACAACCGCATCCACTTTGAGCAGTGGTTCTTGTCTTCTGTGGTTTTTTTAATGACTTTGGAAGTAACACCAATGAAGTTATTCAAAGTGTTCTCAGATAGAGCTACGTGTTTCATACATGCACAACCCCAAGCTGGTGCCCTGGCTTGAAGAGCTCCGTACTTCATCTGAACGTCTCTGAGGAAGAGGACAGCAAAGAGTATCATTACTTCTCACAACAAAAATACCAAAGGAGTCTTCAGGCCTTGGTACCATTTCCAGGGTAGCTGAGGGAAGTTCTGACCTTTCATGGCAGCTGCAGAGGATGCCAACAGGACCCACCAACAAAGCATAATGACCACTTAATGAAGCAAGCACTGGCATTTCTATAGCACACAAGTGACAGGCTGCTGGTTGCTTTGAGCAACGTACATTAACAAGGCGAGTTACCTGCTAATGGCAAAATTAAGCCTAGCTGAATTAAGGCCCCATGACATACCTTGTCTTGACAGGACTCATTTTGCAGCATTTTCATGCCATGTATTTGCTGCAGGGTACATCCAAGCCTTGACACATCACGATTCATTTCAAAGCCATGACCATTTACACCATGACTGTCTCAGCTATTTAGTCTGCCCAAAGACACACCATCAATAGAACGAGCACAGCCTACAGCTGCTGCACACCACGTGCCCGTGGAGTTCAGGCATTGCTTTTCTTCAGCACTAATGTAAACACCCTGAATTGAGAGCACTCAGGATGAAATCAAAATTTATTAGGCTTTCTAAATTCCAATTAGAAACCTCACATGTAATGTTACTGGGGCTACAAATAAATGTTTAATAAACCAGAGTCACTATATCAATAAGCGACAAGTACATTGTTACATTATGAATTGCTCTTGCACAGCAATACTGTCTCTCACATTCTTTTATAGAGGTATTATGTATGCTCAGTTGATACCATCACAGCAAATAGAACTATTTCACTTTGCAGTTCTAGAGACCTCTGACTCATACCCTGCTTGAAACCACAATCCTAGAGCCAAACAGGGGACCAGCTAGTTTAGCGTCTATTTAGTAAATAACTAACTGCTAGAAAACATGATTTTGTTTGGATTAGGATGCCTGTAACACTGATGAAACCAAAAGGGCAGCCTCTATCTGCTAGAAACTCTGGTTGCTTTACAAACAGAAATTGTAGAACATCTTTCTCTAGTCAGTTTAGAAATTACTTATTTTTATTGCATACTGCCTGACAGTACACTAATTGCTCTCTCTCATACAGAGAGGAGGACAGACTAATATACGTTATACATCTGAACAGCCTAAACTAAGCAACAAATATGCACCATAAATATCAGGTGAGGGTTAACTGAAATCTTACAGCCTTTTCATGTCACTTGGCATCCTAAACCATAGCTCAGCATCACCTTACCCTGAGCTAAGTGGAAGGCTCCTCGCAGAATCTGGTCTGCAGTTACATCATGCAATACAGCTATCCGATTGCAGTCTAAAGTTCCCCAAAGTCAACAGAAAAATGCAAATTGATTTAATAGATCTAGACCACAACTGTGAACTCGGACAAGTTTTACTACTGATTTCCCTTCCTCACTTGAACAAGGGACAGATTTGCAGGATATGAGCCTGTGTGGATGTTACTGCCCAGATAAACCAAAGCCTGCATATGGAAATGTCTGCATAAGGCAAGCAGTTGCAATCAAAAGAAAAAAAAAAATCAAAGAACATTTGTGGCTAAACCCTAGAAGTCTCTCAAGATCTGAGGTGGAAGGGAGTTTCTATCACACACCTGCTCTCCACAATGCATACGAGCAGAGAGACAGATTCTAATCTACTGTGTAATACAGACATCTGTAATTGTAATGTGGATGCTAGAATTAAACCAGACTATTTTAAAGTAAACAAACTGGTGCATCACATCCATTGTGACACATTTCCTTTGGTTTCAGGGGAGTCCCTTCCAAACCACTTCTGGCTCTTACGTTAAAGAAGATACTATGCAAAGCCTAAGAGTTTACCTAAAAGTTGCAGTTTCCTCCTCTGAGCTAGAACAGCATTACAGCCAGCATTGCTTTGCCAAGAAACACTACCACAAGCACAGCAGCACCACACTACGCATCGTTACGTGAAGCAGCTCAAACACACTGGCTTGCCTGCACACCAGTGCCCAGCCCAGCAGGACCGCAGGCCATGGCCAAGCTCTGCTGGTGCTGTAACACCGAAGTGTTGCAGAACATCCATCCCGAGCTCAGATGTGTTTGTGTTGACACCAACACACCAGGAGAGTCTCAAGTTGCAAGAAAATTGCTGCAATGCCTCTGAATGAAGACAAGTAACAGCAAACAGATGGAAGCCAAAGATACAGGTACAGGTTTTAGAGCTGCTCAAGCAAAAAGGGTCACCTTGAAAAGGAAGGGGACTAGCCACACCGGCCACCTGAGCAGGGAGCACCACTCGCTGTTTAAAAGCACTCCTGTGTCATGCAGTGTGAGCTGTCAGAAAGCTAGATTGCTGCAGAGATCCCACAACTTTTTCCTCCACAACACAGAAGCTTCAAGAATTCAATTATGGTGACTGTAATAAGATTAAAGAATTTGCCAAAAGCAGTTATTGGTTTTGTTTTCAGGGCTACTCAAATTACAGCTTATTTGTTTAGTATTGAGAAATTAATAGATCACAATGGCTTCTAATAATTTCCAAGACACTTTGCATTAGAAAGAGGTTGAACTTAATTACCTGAAGTTATGACTGTTGCTATAGCAAAAGGAAAGCAGTTGGACCAGACTATTCCCTCTACATAAACTGGCTCCATTAACACCAGATAAGAATCTGGTCCTCAGTTCCTCTGTCATTAACTGCTCCAATTGCTTCAGCCTTATCTAAACAGCATTTCTACAGCCTGCAAAATAATTTTGACATCCATAATTTCTCGTTGAGTGCTACAAGTGCTATAAAATTAAGCTACAAAATTAAGGAGAAAATCTATTCTAAGATAACCTTTCAGCGAGCCATCATGAAGCCCAACAGCAATGTCAGTCAGCCAGCTGCAGCACTGTAGATAAATACTAGATAAATAAATAAGTAGACAGTAGATAAATAAATCAGTTTCGATGCCTTAAGAACTCACTGACACCAGCGGTGATGTTTAAGTACAACCTAGACATTTCATTTGAGCAAAAGCGTACTTAAAAATATCTCATCTGATCTTTAAATTCTCCAAGACGCTTCAGTGCTCCCAGAAGAAATGTGGGGAACATCAGTCCGGCAGGGATGCCAAGATGCACCTAAACCTCGCAGGTGTTTAACCCTGGTACCCAGGGCTGCCTCCGCGACACTTCGCTGCGTTCCCACCACAGGTTTGCTCCGGGGTTTGGCTCGGAGAAGCCCCGCACCGCCCCGTCCCCCCGCTACGGCCCAGGAGCCACCTCCTTCCACCGCGCAGAAGCGTTTTACACGAGCTGGGAAAGGAGCCCCGTAGCTCTGATACACGAATTAACCCCGGGGCCCTCCCCGCTGCCCACGGAGCCCCGCCGCTGGCCACAGCCTGAAGGTCGCCCGGGGCACGGCGCCCCCAGCCCCGCGGGCGGCAGCGCGCCCCGACGGGGCGCTCCGCAGGGACAGCCGCCGGCACCACGGCGCCACCCAGGGGCCACGGGAGGAACCGCCGCCCCCACTCGCGATCGCGGCGGGACGCGCCGCCCGGCCCCGCGTCCCACCGACGGCGGCAGCCCCGGCAGCTCCGCCGCGGGGGGGGGCAGGCCGGGCCGCCCTCCGCGCCCGAGGGGAGGGAGCCGCGACCGCCCCACGCGCGGCGGCACCCCCGTCGCGCCCCCGGCTGCGGGGCTCTGGCGGGGGGCAGGCGGCACGCTGCCAGCGCCGCTGCGGGCGCCCACCTGTTACCGCGCCCGGCCCGGGGCCGCGGGCGGGGGAGCGCGGCAGCAGCCCCGCGTGTGCCCAGCGCCGGGCGCGCACCGCCGCGGAGCGGAGCGGCTCCCGCGGGCGCTCTGCCCCCGGCCCGGGCGGCGACGGGCAGCGCTCCGCCGGGCGCGCAGGGACGCGGAGCGCCTCCCGCGGACTCACCTGGGGCGGGGAGCGGGGCGGGCCGGGCGGCGGCGGCCGGGGGCGGCGGGCCGGGGCGGGAGCGGCGGCGGGAGAGTCCGCGGCGCGGGCCGGGCCGGCCCTATTTCTGCTCTCTGGGCCGGAGCCGCCTGACGTCACCGCCGCATTTGCATATTCCACCCAATCGCCAGCACCTGTGCGGGGACGGCGGGACCGCCCCCTCGGGGCACGCGGCGGGGGGCGGGGGGCGCCCGGGGGCTCGGGGGGGGGCGGGCGGGCAGCAGCAGGGGGGTCGGTCCGCTGCGGTACACGGCGGGGGGCGGGTAGCGGGGCCGCCCCCTCGGGGCACGGGGCCGTAGGCGGAGAGCAGCGGGGCTGTCCTGCAGCGGCAAACGGGAGGGGGGGACGGACGGCGTGGCCGTGGGGCCGTGGGCGGGGGCCAGCGGGGCACGCGGCGGGGTTTCGGTGGGACCGTCCCGCAGCGGTACACGGAGGAGGGCACCGCGGGGCCGCCCCTCGGAGCACGGGAGCTGGGGGCAGCGGGGCCGTTCCGCAGGCGCCCATGGAGCGAGGCGGGTGGGGGGTGTCGGCGGGGCCGCCCCCGCGGAGCACGGGGCTGGGGGGCAGCGGGGTCATCCCGCGGGGCCCCTGTTCGGAGCATCCATGCGTGAGTGCCAGTACCACGGGCCGGTTTTGGATGAGGGACCGGGCGGCCAGTGCCTCAGGAGGCCGGGCAGTGGGGGACGGGGTGAGGGGACAGCCCTAACCCCGTGCGATGTGGCCGTATAACGGGGTGCCTTTACAGGGCTCCCGATTTTCCCCCATGGGACCCCATAACCCGCCACGGGTTGCCCACGGTAGCACCGCCCCGAAGCCCACTGAAATGCTCCGTTTCCACAGGCCCCTGCTTATGCAGAGAGGCAAACCTTGACATTCATTCATCCTCCTCTTCACCATAGCATCTGGTTTAAAAAAAAATAATAATTCAATATAATAATTTCTCATTTATTTTTTAAAGGGGGGTGGATGTTTACAGGAGAGGAAGGCACAGTGGCGCCATGCGAACGAGGGGGATTTGGCGGGTTCTGTTTCAAAGGCAGTGAGGATTAGGCCATGTGACAAAGGCAATGTAACACCCACAATTAACAACAGAAGGAGATGAACAGTCTAAAAGACCTGATAAACATGCCAATTTTTGTGTTTCTTCCTACAAAGTGTCTTACGGCTGGATCCTGCTGAATTAAATCAAATTTGTCGTTGGCTTCGGTGTGACAAGGACAGGACCCCCTCATTCACATCCTTAAAAAGCGACAGGCTGCTCTCAGAAACCAGGTCTAGTCCGAAAGAAAATCTGTTTATTGACAAATCATTGCACAAAATCAGGCACGAGGGTGCACAAAAGGCTCTTCCATGAGAGGAAGCTTTTTTGTGCCTCTGTGTGTGTGTTTTATTTTCTTTGCAGGAAATACGAAATGATCAGCAGGTTGGGTCTCCAGAATTTTTCACACCTTTAGTTCTGGCCTGTTAAATGCAGCACCTCTGAAATACCACCAGCATTTACCAAAAAAACCTGGAGCTTATTCTACCCAAACGGTGCACAAAGGCTCGTAGGGACTCTTGGGGTTTTTTTCTGGTTTCCTTCTTTGGGAAGGAAATTATCTGAAATTGCCGATTCAAGGTGTGGATTAAAAAAGAAATCACAAATGTAATAAACCGGGGAGTATCCGGTGTGAGCTGTACACGGGCAATATAAAGGAGGTCTTTGTAGAGTGTCCTAAAAGAAGAAATGAGTGCGTATTTCACAGTTGGCCTATAGGTTTAAGAGGTCTGAGGTTTTAAAAAAATAAAGCTGAAATCTAATCAGAGGCAAATATGTTATCTGCAGTGAGATCTTTTTCTCTTTCCTGAGGGAAAAAAAATTGGAAGTAATATTGGTGGAGACAACTCTTCCCCATTTCCCGAAGGGAAGGAAGAAAAGTCTTGCTGCTTACCAACATCATTTTTCTATGGAAACATGTCCGTGCTGTCAACGTGAAGTATTTACTAACCCCTCTGTATCTCTTCAAGACGGACATAAACAGGAGACATTAGCAGACATTTGATGTGCCCGCGCAGCCCCCATTTATTGGCACCCACGGGTGCTGGAGGACACAGGGGAGGGATGCCATCGTGTCTCCTCACCAACAGCTTGCCTGGCTGAGACTTGCCGCGACACTTCCATAGCAGTAGGCACAGTTTGCTCATTTTACACCACCTGATGCAGTTGTACATTCATGGGCTGGAGCTGCTGTGTTTCTGCGTGACCCCGGCAGCTGAGCTGAAGGCGAGAGCTTGGCACCGCAGTGCCAGGAGCCTGCGGCGACCTCCCCGTGCTCCGGGAACGCTGCTCCTGCTGTTTTCATGCCTGTGCCTGAAACTGAGCACCTCGCTCTCGGCAGCTAAAGAAGGAGCGTGTTTACCCCGCGCAGTTGGTGTGTTGGGTGACTCGGCTCACACGAAGCACCAGCCTGCTCCGCCATGCGTTACCAGGTGCCGGGGGTCCCCACGTTCCTAACCCAGGTACCTCAGGATCCCAGATTTCCCTTTCCCACCGTTGGCACAGTTACATACCAACAATCATTTTTAGCATCTTGCACGCTTGGGTCCTGTGCAATTCTCTGGTGTTCTTTTGATGTTTTCCAACCTTTTGAAAATACAATTTCCAAAAATCAACTGGCAAACACCCCTCCCTGCACCCTCCACCTCCGGCCAGCTCCATCCCCCTCCTTTCCAAACACTTTTGATCTGTCCCAAGACCTTTTAAAAGGGCCATGGAAGCCTGGCTGTATCCCAAGGGGCATTTTTGAAAGGATGCTGTAGGAGCTTTGCTGGGGTTGGGGGGGCGAGGGAGTTTCTGCTGTCCCCCCTGCACTGGTTCACCCTCCCGCAAAGCCTGGGCAAAGCACACAGCTCTCTTATAGATCTGCAGAAATAAACTGCTCCTTGCTCCACAGCGGGCTGGCAATGAAAAACTGATAAATTCCTCATCTTCAGGGCTGGATGACTTTGAAGCAAAATAATTGTTACTTTCCTTTGAACTGGGAATTGGAGAGGCCCAAAAAACAGTGATTGCGGTTAGAAGGAAAAGAAAAATGGATTATTTTAAAGAGAGACTTGACAAGGGGAAGATTCTTACACAGAGAAAGGGAAAAAAAACAAGTTTGCAATATTTTTTTCCCCCCATAAAAACACACAATCACCTGTCCACTGAAATGACAGTTAAGCATTCTTCCCTTCCCTCAGTTGAATAAAAACGATAAAACCATTGGAAGCCATTAAAACCATTAACAACTGGAAGTTGAGAGGAGCTGAAGCTGTAAATGACAATATGTTTAATATGGTGTGGGCAGATCCGAGGACTGTGAAGAAGGAGAGACCTGGGCCAGTCCTGGTGTCACGCACTCCAGTGAGAGGAGCTGGAAATGTGCAACCTGTCGTCAGCTTTGACTGATGCGACTTCAGGAATTTGATGAGAAATCTTAAACAACAGATTGGTGAGGCACAGCTCCATGTCACTGAAGATACGATAGCATCCAAGGGTGACCACGGCAGTTAGTTTAAGGGAGAGAATTTTGAAGAACAGATGGTCTTCTCTTATTGGGCTTTGGTTTTTTAAATAAAAAAACCCAAACAAACCCAAAACAAAACAAACAAAAAACACACCAGAGCAATGCACATAGCCAAGATTCGCTGATTTCCACCAGCAAAGGAATTACCTGGTGATCATCTGAGCCATCTGAAGTATTTCCAAAATCTCCTAAGTGATGTTCAAAAGAGGAAGACAACATTTCCTCTTTGAAAATTCAAACTTCCAATGACGGCAAATCACCCACCTACCCCTTTTGTCCAGTCCTGCTAGCTAAATGTAATAATTAAACATGAGGGTTTAAAATAATGCGGTATTCACTGGAAACAAGAAGCTGAGGAGGTAATAGGACAAGATTCATGCTCATCACTTTTAGTCATTTGAACCAAGAGCCTAAATCAGACCTGATTAAAATAGGAAATCAAAGCCAGATTCAACCAAAACTTGAGATATTAAACAAACACAAATGTGACAAGAGTCATGATTCAATTATTAGGAGTCCATCTTTTAATTGCTCATTAAGATGACAGTGTGTATCTTTGCCTACATATATTTAGCAAAGCCTTTTCGCTTTGACGGCGCATAAAATTATCCATGCCAACTGTATATCTTTTACTTTTTATGTCAACTTTAGAGTTGCCAGTTTTTCATTATCCTCTTGGTCACAAATTAATAAGGAGGAACAAATTTAATAGCAGCCTCAAACCTTTAGAGATTATGTCAGCCTTGTGTATCTGTGCCAGCTAAATTACCATTTATTTCTGCTTAAATTTAATGTGGTCATCTTCATACAAACACACACATATTTAAAGCCTGCTCTCGGGGTACAGCATTAGCACACCGAGGGGCTGCTCTGAAAAGCTGACACGGAGCTCAGACCTGAACGTTTCTAATGGCATCGCTCCATTTCAGCTGCAGCAGATGGAGAGGACCAAGGTCAAGAGCAGCAGACATGCAAGAGTTTTTGCTGGGCACTGGTCTCCCATGGCATTACCAGTTTGGGATGTCTATGGACGAGCCTCTGCGGCAGTGGCATGTCCTTTTGGGTGGTCAAAATGGGTCAAGGCCCAGATCTAGGTAGGTGCTGCCCTTGGAGATCCGTCCTTCTGTGTCTTCATCACGCCTCAGTAAACGATTGCTCTATTTGCTAAATGCCCGCAAATGCTGGGTGCTGGATTGCAAGTGCTTCGCCCCTGCCTTCATAGCTGTAAGCCCGAAATAATAAAAAAATAAATTGTAAAAGATGTTTTATACCAAAGGAAATACTAAAGGTAGAAACAGTGGTTTGATTCATTTCACAGCTGTAGTCTTTTTTGATTTGTTCGTAATTTTCTACGCTACTGCTTCCAATTTGATAGTGCCTGGGCCTCGGATGACAATGAGAATGGGATAACAGATGATGAGCTCAAAATACTGAACACAATCATACTCACCCTACGTGTACGCACAATCAATATGTCACTTTGAGGAAGGAACCATCAGCCACTGGGCAAAGTTTGGAATATAAAATGTCACAGGAACTCAAGGCACGTTGTGTATTTCTTAGGAGTTGTCAGAGCAGCTGGCTTGTTGCTGCGCAGGGGACACGCGGACGGTTCGAACAAATGGTCCCAGGTGCCTGCATAGGAATTGGTGTGGATGGAAAATGGAAAGCCCACATGTGAGGCGAATGCAGGGCTAACGGCGGCGCCGGCGTGAATGGCTCCTGTGGCCCTTGACCCAGCTTGCGGCTCTGGGAACAGTACCTATTTTCCTCAATTTACCAATCTCTGAATATTGTGTTGGTTTCTCCTGCCAGATGCACGGGAGAGATCATCAAAGACAGTGACAGTGTTTATCTGAAGACAGGAAAGCACTTTGATCCATGGGCACGGATAATAATAAGGTGTTAGATTTTTTTTCCCAAGCTCCTTGGCTATCCGTACATACAGTCGAGTCATAGGAAAATCTTGGTACGCGTTCTGGAGCATATGGTGATCTTTCTTTCAAGCTTGTTTTCAAGAGAAAGTTTAAAGTGAGGAGGCTGTGCAGCAGACGAGTAGGCAGTCGGTCAGAGGTACGGGCTCCTAATCCACGTCGTCAAAGCTCCCCGTGCCAGAGAAAAAGAGGCAGATGAATGAAAGAGGTGAAGTTGAAAGAACGTGCACCAAAGCAAAAGAAAAAACAGCAAGAAAATGTGAGTCTGCCTCATCTGAAACAGTTGGAAAAGTTTTCTAAAGCATCTTCACGTTTTATCTCATCACTTAATAGGTTTTACTTTATGCCTGTGCATATCTACACTGTATATCAAGTTCAAGAAATACATACAAGCAAGGGTGAATTGGCTACAGATTCCTTAAATTGCCTTTGCAGACAGATGGCCAGCAGGCAGGCTGGGAGGGAGAGTACAAGCAAGGAGGACGTCACTCTTCAAGAAAAATTAAGAAATGTAAATGGCACCATCAGTGCTAAGAAAGACAAACCCCTGCAAAGCATGAGCCAGGCTCAGTTCAAACAGCAATTAAATGATTTAGAACAAGGCTGATCATTTACAATTTTTAAAGGTGAAAGGTGTGATTTTGGTAATACCTTAAAATTAAAAGGCCAGCCACTCCATCTTTAAAATGATGGTTTCTCTCCTGGAAGACTTATCTCATTGTCAGTCCATTAGCAGCCAGCCAGAACCCATCCATACAAAAATAATTGGCTATTGATATATGGTAATGCTGAAAAGTTATTCTTATTTTTGTTCATTGCTACAGAAAGAGATCCTCTCCAGCCTACGCTTTCAATCATTATAAATGCTACTGTGAAAAACTAAAAACACTTTTCTGAGATAGATTAAGATCTACTTCACAAATAAATATATTTTATCACTAAGAGAAGAGGCAAATGTCACTGGCACTGAGTGTTTTATACACAGCAGAGACCACTTACGCTGGAATGTTCCCCTCATGGTAAATTAATGTCACCGGCTACACACAGTCCCCTCCACACGAGCCGGCTCGGATGCAGGGTTATACCTGCGGGACACGCATGAAGAATCGTCTCTGAGCCACGGCAGCAGCGTCTCCTTTCCCCATGACCGTGGTGAACTAGAGCTGGGTAAAAAGGAGGCTTTACCTGGAACAGGGATGGTTTACCGGAGAGGGGCAGGGACCACCGTTCTCCGCAGGGACCCAGGTCCCATCTTCCCCTTTGCTCAGGAAAGGGTCGCATCCTGCCCACTGCTGCGGTGCTGGGGTCCGGGAGGAGACAGCAGCCTGGGAACAGCAACACCCACCCCCACACACCAGCCGTCGCCCCGTAAAATGTTATTTATGCGCAGGCTGGGAAGTTTGCATTCAGGCTGTTAAAGCTGCGAGGAGCCGGTGGCAGATGCTGCTCTTGCCAGCTAAGCACCCCTCAAGAACAGCTAATAAAACCAGAGGACGTTAGGCTTCGTAATGCTGTATTTTAAAGATAAAGAGTCTCTGGTTGGAATCACGCAAAGATTTTTACTTTCTGGCCGACAGCTATTTGGCTGCACTGTGACACAATCTCGAGCTGAACTGCAACAACAGGTTATAAACCCTGGCTGAGATGATACGTGGGGAGGTGTGATCGGCAGAACGGAGAAAGTGGGGAAATAATTGAGCTTGACAGAGAATTTTTGGGACCATGGTTTGAGCCGGTAGTTGAAATTTCTCATGCTTAAGGCTCAAACACACACCAATGAGAAAGCAAGGTGTGGAATGGCTTCAACAAATCTGTCTTGGGACCTTGTGTAGACATTGATTTTTGGTGGGTTTGCCTTATTTATGGCCATTCACATCTAATAGTTGTTGATAGAATATTTTAAGGGGTAAAAAAATAATTTTAGATTTGTTTCAGCTGCCTATAAAATTGTTTCTCCTTATATGCTTGTCTTGTTCAGCCAAATTTCTACTGTAACTTTGCCGACACAGAGAGTTTTAATTGCTTCTGTGTTGCTATTAGAAGCATATCACTCTTAGTAGTTACTATACTGAGCCTCTATTATCCCTTTAGCAACAGTCTCTCCCGCAGTAAAAAGAAATGCATTTTTTTTCTCTTGTCTCTTATTGTGCAGAATTATTCTTGGATATTACAGTCGTCAATGTTTAGTATTAAATCATTTCCCTGCCAATTCATTGTAATCAAATCTTCCACAAAGTCGATAGCAATAACATTTTTATAAGGCATTGTCTCTCTCAGCCTATTAGGTGCTTTCAGATCTTTGAATTTTCCATTCTGAAAATAATAGATAGTGACCTGGAAGAAAGCGTAAAATCTGTGAAAGTCACACGAGCAACCATGTAATTGCTCATGCCGACAAACCTTTGGGTCAGGGCTTTGACTAGTTCCAACAGGTTACTCAATCATACGAGTGACTTTTATTTTCTGTAGAAAAAAAAATAATGCAAAATAAATAAATGAGCTACCAGTCCTACTAGAACCAATAACAATATTTCTATCGAATTTAATGGGACCAGATGTTGGCTTTGCAGAGTTATATGTGGTGTTACACTGGGCACATCTGTGCCACAATGCAAATACGCCATGAGAACTCACAGGGAGGTACTTCAGCTGGTTTAGAGGAGGCACAGGCAGCCGCAGCCCTGCAGGACAGAGGGCTGCAAAACCCACCCCAGCCCCCAGTATTTATTTGCTCCGTGAACTGGCGCGTAGCTGTGCGCTGCTGCAGCCCCAATGCCACAAGCCGCTGCGGAGGTGGCACGGGGACGCCTGTGCCAGCGCAGCTGAGGGTGCTGCGGTCCCACATGTCACCCAAAGCAGCAGGTGCTTTGCAGCCCGTAGGGCCGTGCTGAGACACAGAGCGCACCCCTCAGCATCCTTGTAACTGAAAGCAGCTTTCACCTGCCTCCGAGTCCGGTCCTTGGGGAAGCTTTGGTTTCACCCTCTTCTGCCTTCAGGAGGGGCAGAGTCACGCTGCTGGGGGGCGCTCTGCAGTGCAAGGAACCAAAGCAGGTCACAGACAAAGCCAAAACATGACAGGCCACCTTAATTGCAAGTGCACAGCTCGCACAGAAGCCGACAGGAGTTTTGTCTGAAAGCAAGCGGCACGATTATGGTTTCCTATCATAGCTGTTTACAAACACAGATGGAGAAAATATGACAATGAACGAAAAAATACCCCAAATTTCTCTATAGTTACGCTGTGCTAATGACACTTGCTACACCGTAACTCCATAAATGAAAGGAGAAAGGCTTATCTAAATGAGTTTGTTGAGCCTTAAGAAAAGGCTCGGGAGGGGACCTTGCTGCGCTGGCAGCTGCAGAGGGGTGGGCAGTGAGACAGACCCAGGTGCTCCTAATGGGCACCCAGCGACCGTGCGTGGCCAAGGGTGCAGCAGGGATGTTCTGGTTCCATAGGAAGGGCGAAAAACAGTCACCCTGAGGGCAGTTAAAGACTGGAGCAGGGACTCAGAGAGGCAGTAGGATCTTTCCTTCGAGATAGTTAAAGTTCGGCTGGACAAGGCTCTGATCAACCTGCTCTAGCAGACCCTGCCTTGAGCGGGACGTTGGGCTCAGTGACCTCCAGAGGTCCCGTCCACCTAAGTTAGTCTACAGTTCTGTGATTTTATAAATAGCTTTTGACATTGGCCTGTAGAAAAAGGAGCATCACTTAGTGAATATAAACAGCTAGAGCCCCGATCACTTTCAGGCAATCAGGCTAGTGTATATATGTTTTAATGCTATTGAAAGTAACAGGTACCCAGATAACTTCTACCTAAAAGAGCAAAGCAGAGGCTCAGACTCTAAATCGACAGTGAAAACTGATCTAGAAGGTCCTATTTTCTGTCTAGAACCAGAAGTTCTCTTGAAAATTACATATAGGATATTGTGATGAACATACTCTAATGCTGCTGTGATATTAAGTAAGATTACCACATGTAAAAAAACCCTGTCATTTCAATTCCACCCTTACGGAAACTCCTGGTGAGGTCTGAACCACGATCTCTCCCCTAAACTGGTGTTTTCTCCATTGTGGTTGTGCACGTTCTGGGTGCTGCTGCTCCCTGTGGCTGCCGCAGCAGAGATGCCCAGCGTACGAACTCAGCATCTCCAAGAGTTTTCCCTCTTGAACATGCAGCTCTCTTCAGCCTGAGGTTACTTGACTTGGCTTTAGGCATGACTAGTGCTGCTGCTGAAGTCTTGAATCAATTCCACAACTCAGCGGCACGCTCCCAGTATACGCATCCCTCTTCTGCAGATTTTAATGATACCAAAGGATCTTTCAAAGTCACAAGGCAGTTGCCCGTTAGGTGACTAAGTTTTATTTTAACTCACAACACCGATCCTGCAGTCAGTGAACTATCTACATCTGGCAGCTTACAACTAATGAACTAAACAAACTGAAATTCAAGGTGCACCAGGCAGAACACAGGCTCTGAAGCAGTTGTGCTGTTTAATTTGAGTTTTGGGGGAGTGCAACAATCTCAGCATCACTGAGACATCAGCATCATGACCCTCGTTTAACTTATTGTTTCCATACCAAAGAGGAAAAAGCAATGCTAATTTTGAAAATACTTTAACTTGTCTAACCCAACGGTACTGCAGAACAATAGCAACGATCCAAAAGTGGCCATACGCTGATGAGTGTGTTTCTGCTGAGGATGGCTTGCACACCCTTACACACTCAAAAGATGAAGCATGGAAGTACTCTGCAAGCACTTCTCACTTGCAAGTGTGGATGACAGAGCTATGTCTGTGTAAACCGCCTTGAGTTTCATTGATTCGGATGGGTAATTTATTTCTAACTCTGCAAGGCAAACCCATAGAGACCAGCAGTCAATACCAGTAGCAGTGGATTAGTGCAATAACACACACCTTTTGGGTCAGTGGGCAGGCAGGATAGTTATTATTCCTATTAGCTCAGATCCAGGTGGAAAAGAAAGGAAAAAGTTAGTGTCAACTGCAGGCTGTATATAACTTGTTTCTCCTTTTTCTTTGACAGGGTTACAAAATCTGCTATTCTGTTGGTTTTTTTGTTTGTTTGTTTTTCTTTTTTAATATTGATGCATTTAAAACAGGAAGAAATCGAGAATGGGAACATCTCAAGTCCCTGTTCTCATCTCACCTTCTTCATGCATTGTGTAATTCCCTAATGTCTGGGAACCTGTTCAAAACTGCTCGCTGTCAGCGCGTTCAGATCTCGAGGGACAAGACCCACAGCTAATACTCAAGACAATGCATTCCTGTCTACGAATAATATGAAGAGCTGAATCCTTTTTTCTTCATCTTTTTGCCTCTCACATGGCCTTAATGAAGATTTTGCAGTCCTGGCTCCTCAGGGGCACACAGGTATCATCTAATATCTGCGTTTAAATATTCTCTCCCTGCCTCAAACCCCAGACCGAAATCTGAAAACCAGGAAATAGTTCATTCCAGGCATCATACATGAGCAACGTACAAACGAGTCTCTGTAAGCAGAGCTTTAAACACCTGAAAAGAGCCACAGCATCGAGAGGAAATACAGGGAAGCCCAGAGGTCCTTACCCTTCTAGGGATGCTGGCGTCAAGGCATGAACCTGAGGACATTTGAAATAAAAGACTTCTACAGCCAGGACAAAACCTGTTTTTTCAGAATCATTTGCACGTGGTGAAATATCCTGTTTTCCTCCCGCCCCACTCTTCATGCCCCCAAATGTCTTTTCAACACACGTAAGAGGTTACTTGCTCCACGCTGGGTCCTGGGGAGCTCTGTGGGGGCTGTCTAGGCTCCCTGGGGAGAGCTGCTCTCCTGGGGAGGGAGGAAGAGCTTTAGATTAGCTCCCCTATTTTGTTCTCATTCACTTAAAGAAGTGACAAGACCACCAAAAGTAAAGCTAGCCTTGAAGTATTTTTGAAATGCAGCAGTTTCTGTGCTCTAAAGCCTACCTTGAATCCAGTGTCGAAAATCCCACTGGAGAGTATGTGCAGCCCAGCACCAGCAGCTTTCCATCTCTGCATCTCAGGTGACCAGATTCTCTCCAGATTGTTTCTAGACATTTGTGTCCCTCCTGCATTGCCAAGAAAGCAAAGAAAGAGCCTGACCAGGACAGCTGGCATGGGTCAGCCTTTATTTGGGGCAGCTGGTTTTATAGGTATTATAGATGTCACTACGGGGACAGCTCCTCCAAAGCCTTGCGAGACCAGGGACCTGGGCATTGTTCTTCACATATGTAGAAACCTTCCAGTCATCATGCCTTTTCTGGTAATATAATATAATACATATTATTATGTATATTACAATACAATAACAATTACATACTTCAAGCACATATTGACAGATGATTTTTATCTCTAACTGGAATTTTTGCTTTGTTAGTTAATAGATTTGAGTCCTATGTTCTTATTCAGATAAAACTCCCAATTTTTATTGGAGTGAAAATGAATACCTAGATCACTATTTGGCCCCCATTGGACTGGTCTAACTGGAGTTTATATGTGCTTCAATTTTAAGAAATGAGTGAAGCCGGCTGTAACACTGCTGGGAGAAAGCAGGTAAGAATTACAAAGATATACATTAATAAATTCACCCTTTCCTCCTGTTATTTTATAGACTGCAAATATTTAGAGTGTCACAAACATTAGATCATCAAAAAGCTCAAACTGGCCAGCAGCTGAACATTACCCTGCCATAGGAAAAGTTACAGGCATCTGGGCAGAAATGATGCTGTGTGACCTCAGAGACCAGTCACTGATCCTGGTGGACAACCAGGGAGTAATCAAAATGGGAAGACTATAAAAAACTAACCTGCTGGCTGACAGTTATTTATCCAAGCAACTTGGTGAATACTTATAAATAAGAAATACAATAGCACTGACTGGAGTTGGCTTAAAAATTATCCACAATTAATAAATTGACCCATCCTACATACTCTGTTATTTTCCCTGACATTTTCACAAGCTACAAATCTGATAATACAATTAAATGACAAGTTCAATCACTTCTTTATTTCATGTATATGTATATTATAATATTTTATAGCTGTATTACAGAAAAGACTGTTTACTCACGTTGTATCTTCCCTAGCATAATTCAGAGCTTTGCTTGCCTAAGAAATTACTTGTCTGCATTTTGATTAAAAAAGCAAAACCTCATTGTTCCCGTGGCAAATGAATTCAGTCTTTAAATGAAACTCATTGTCACATCCTTTTCTATGCAGCAAAGGCATTCAGCTCCTGGAATGGTTTTAACCTCTAACATAGCACTTTTGTGTCTGTATCTGATCCAGCCATGATTCATTTTTCTTCCAAAGCTTCATCAGTGTTGGGGCTCTGTACTTAGTTCTCAATGAACTGGCTGTAACGCAGCAGTTACAGCTCCCTGGAAAATGACACACAGTAACTCTGTCAAGTTTTTTATTAGCTTGGGTAGGTCTTTTATTTTAGCAAGGTCTTTTATTACCTTGGATAGCTTTGAACTAGTTCTGAAGTGGATGACTGAAGACCTGGAGATCCAATTTTATATTGAGAGCCATTAATTTTTTTTTAACCACAACCCTTGATTATTGATAGGCTTTTGTTCTTTACTGTCATTGCACAACACATTGGTGGAGTGAATCAGAGGCACAAACTTTCACAATTACTTACCGGAGTTTGGATGGGTCATGGCAACCAGCCGGCAGAAGTCCTCTGACTTTCAGGATGCAAAAAGCACCAGAAGCTAATCTGATCCTTTCTGTTCTAGAATATTTGCCAGAAAACATCACAAGAACGTTACAGAGAAAGGAAGCATCTGTACATCTCCAACAGCGGTTATTCCTTTGTCCATTAATCCACCCACATACACAAACCCAACTAATGTGAAGAAGCTTAGCATTCCACCTCAGCGACTGCATCAATCAAAATGGACTCCATCAAAATAAATGAGCATGAACGAGGCAGTAAGACCAGGATCAAGCTGTAGAAGTGCAGAAACTTGAAAAAAATTACAAATAAATAGGATTTCATTGAAAATGTCAAAGTGTCAAAAATGATGTAAATCCTTGCCAAAATAGCACGCAATACACCCTAATCCCACTTCCCTCGAGCGTAGTAACCATTCTCTTCGTTTGTATGCTTTGAGTTACACTTTTATGGCTTTGACATTTGTTAAATTTGAACTGATCTCATAATCTAGATTCCTTGTCCAGAGTAAAATAATAAGATGTGTGTTTGAGAAAATTTTGAAAAATGACCAAGAAATTGATTTGTTCCCTTTTTCTAATGGAGACTTCTTTACATTATCAAAGCACTTAAATAATCTAAAGCTTTAAAGTTAAAACACATTGCAATTTTTTTTTTATTTTTTTAAATTATTCTTTTAAAAAAGTGCTGGGAATAAAATTTTTCCCTAATGAACCTCAGTACAATTTCCTTACAAGTTCAGTTGTTCAAAGATGCTTTCTTTTCAAATTCAAACTTAAAAGGCAACAGTATTTAAAGCTTGTGTCAATTCAGACTTCTAGGTAACTGAAATCAGCCTATGGCTATTACTTGATAAAGTTTAATCCTTTTATATGGATCAGCCTTATTAATGAACCAAGTAAAATTTGTATCAATCAAAGACTGCTTTCATATTTAGGCTCTTTTGCCTTAGAATTATTCTTGCATTGGACTATGGCATGTAACATCTTGCTATGTTGTTCCTTGGATTATTTATACTGTTGTGGCCTTCGGAGAGCCACATCACAGGATAAACCTCCTGGTACCACTAATACAACAAGCAGTTGCAATGACCCTCGGATGTTGTCCAGCAGTCTGATAAATGGATCTCCACGTCGCCACAAGGATCTACTGGGCAGGGATCCAGCTGCAGACTCGGCAACAACAACAACAACAAAATCCTGTTTTTCCTTCAGTGTTACAGACCTGTTCCTGTTTCTCAGTCCCTGTATCCATCCTGCAGCCGTGGCTGAGACGGACACAACACCTGCAGAAGGTCTACGAGGAGCTGGATGGTGATGTCCAGATGATGCTAAGCATCTTCCTTTCTTGGGAGCAAAAGTCACCAGTGCTTGGCAGGATTTGGTCCTCTCTGCACAGTACACATGACTACAACGCATCCTCATGGGTTTGCATTTAAATCGCAAGTTTGAGAAGTTTCCATTTGCCTTATGGACCCTGTTGTCAAGATCTCACAGACGGATTACACTGTCCTGCTAAAAAATTCATACTGTAGGGATCAGCTAAAGTTAAATCTAAGAGGAATAGTACATTACCCTGGGAATAGACTCATATTTCAAACAGACTGTTCACTAAGATCTCACAGTGTGAGTGAAGGTGGCAGAGCTGGGACCAAGGCACCAGGCCCGTGGGGGGCTGCAGAGGGGAGGAGGAGCATCCCGGGAGCTGCAGGTGCCCGGCGGGATGGGGCCGTGGTGCTTCTCCTCTTCTCCCATGAAAGGAGAGAGGGTAGACTGCTTTGGAAACGTTACTGTTTTCAACAAATTATCCCTTAGAAAAAATCTGGAAACAAATTATAAAATACAGAAAAAGACTCTGTAGACTGGCAAATTTCCTTTTTTAAAAAACAAACAAAAACAAGACAGCACATTATGTGTGTGTTGCGCTGTGAACCCATGGTCATTCCCTTAAGCTGGGGAACAAAGGGCTCAGAGCATCACCAATACGGCTCACAAAGACCCCTCACTGCTCTTCTCCTCACAAACCAGCGCCTGTTCTTGATATTTGAGGTGTGTGTGGGGTGGAACACAGCAGGGAGCTGGTGCCAACCCCAGGAACTTCTGCTCCTCCCCCCCCCCCCAATTCCTTCAGCTCCACAGAGGAATCCTGCACCTTGTTCAGCCCCATTACCCCATTCCGGGGTCTGGGACAGCACATTTATCACAATACCAACCCGGTGATAACCTGCCACCTGATAAGGAACCAGAAGTTTCTGGACAGTTTTACAAGGGAAGTCGCTGCTTGCATTCATTTTGATTTTTGCACACGGCCATGCTGGCCGCAAAGCCCTTAATTTCAATGTGAAGAAACGATCTTTACAAATTGTAGCCAGTATCTGACAGATCCAGGATTTCTGTACACATTTCTGCTTTTTGTTTTTGATTTTTAAAAAATAATAGTCTTTAGATGTTGGTGTTGATTTACTTTTTCCAATTCCTTATATATTTGCCATCTGGAAACACCTAAACACCAGTAGGTTTCGGCCTCAGGTTAGAAAGCCTTTGCAATTTATTTCTCAGAATTGCTAATAACTTTCCCTGCCAAAAAAAATGGAACAAACAATGATTCAGCAAAGCCTTTGAAGATCAAAAGAAATATAATTAATTTGTTAAAGTGGAAAAATACCCCAAATACCTGCTAACAAAATTGTATTTGACCTTGTGGGGTTTTCTGCTGGGAAGAACAACTATCCACGTTACACCAGCAGGATCCCCCCGCTCCCCGGGAGAAGGGAACGCTGCGGTGGGCTGGCCCTAGCCCCCCTGAGCCGCCCCATCACCCCCTCCACAGGAAAAGGCAGTGAGAAGCGGGGGGGTAATTACCGATGGAACCGGGGTGGTGTAATAAGAAGGCAACCCAGATCTTGGATGCCCACCCACCGCCCGTCAGGGCTC
Source organism: Falco punctatus (assembly GCF_963210335.1). Taxonomy (NCBI): domain Eukaryota; kingdom Metazoa; phylum Chordata; class Aves; order Falconiformes; family Falconidae; genus Falco; species Falco punctatus. The sequence continues at coordinate 62,592,530 of NC_137588.1, read as the reverse complement.
CGTACCCCCACCGTGGCCATGCCCCACGGGAGGCAGCCCCCAGGGCCCCCCCTGCCCCAATGCCTTACCCCCCGGACCCGCAAACACGGTGTCCTGCAGGCCCGCAAACATGTTATCCCACTTATCCCGTGCACCCTGAAACACCTTATCCCAAGTTCCCACGTACCTTCAAACGCGTTATCTTACATGTTATCCCACACACCCTTAAACATGTTACCTGTGTAATCTTAAACACGTTATCCCACAGACCATCAAACCCATTATACCACATTATTCCATGCACCCTGAAACACGTTATCCCACGTAATTTTAAACCTGTTATCCCACGGACCATCAAACACGTTCTCCCACCTTCCCATGTACCCTCAAGCACATCATCCCACACACCCTTAAACACATTATCCCGCGTACCCTGAAACCTATTATCCCACAGACCCTCACACCTTATCCCCCACACCCCCTCACACCTTATCCCCCCCCCCCTCCCAGCCCCACTGCGCCCCACACACCCCCAGTCCCGTTACCCCCCCGACCCCCAGCCCTGCTGCCCCCGCGGCTGCAGGGCTCGGCTGTGGCCAGCGCTGGCCCTGGCTGGCATCGGCTCACGGGACGTGGGGCAGCTTCTGGCCACCCCTCGGTACCAAACCTGGCCACGCGAACCCAGTACAAACCCCCACACGATGGAGTTCATGCGACTGGTTTATGGCACTATGTAAGGTAACGCACATACACCTGCGCTTGCCCCTGCCACTTCCTCACCAGATCTCATTTAGTGGCAAAGGTACTAACGTCCACCACAACTACGTAAGGCAGAGGGTTGTCCTGCTCAATGTGCCAAGCGCAGGAGGCTGTGCAGGGATGGGAATGCTGGCAGGGTGAAGGTACTGCCCGTCCATGGTGCAAAAATACCCATCATCTGTCCCCACCACCAGAAAATCCCCAACACAATTAATCTGAGCCCATTCTGCTGCTGGATGCTCTGGAGAAATCCAAACCACAGAAATGGCTGATACTGGCTGGTCCTGTGCAGTCATGTCCTCATTAAATTTAACAGGAAAAGATGCATTTTCAGCAGTTTACATGATCATAAAAACCTGTTAGGGTTGGTTTAACCAAACTACAACAGCAGCTTCTGTGACAAACATCTTAAAAGTTCTGTGATTCCTCTCCCACCCCACTGAAAAGGTGTGATAAGCTGCCCTGGTATGGCAGGCAGTGGTTAAATGCTAACACGTTATGCAAGTAAAAATTTTAGTGGCTATAATACTGTTTCACATGGGATGCAAGCCTTTACAAAGCATCATAATAACATGGAGAAGTTTGATGTTTTTAAAACAATAACTATTTTTTTTTAAATGTCATGAAAACATGAAAAAAACCCTGAAATTTTGCAAGTAATGGAGACAACTGAAATATCAGTGGGTACATCATGTTGGCAAGACTTGTTTGGAATTAAAAAAGTTGAAACAGCTTGCATTAATGATGGGAGAGAGATGTAATATTTTAGATACGACCACTGGATGAGTTCCATTTTATCAACAATTCTGTAGAAACAGCCATGGAAATGTATTATGTTTGTTTTGGGGGAATTAACTGCTCAAATAAACTCAATTTAATTTCTACATTACTGTGGGAACTTTAAAGTCAGACTGACAGTTTTTCCATAGCTTGGTAACAGTAATATTAGCAAACGGATGCTCTGAAACTGGTTTAATATTGCTAAATTAATTATTTTTGTTGGTGTTCTTGCCTTAATCCAAAGAGAAATGAAAGCAAGGCAGAGTAAATCAGAAGTGAAATGCAATGTTGTAGGAAGACCTGCACATATACGGCACACGTTGCAAAGGCCATCAGTCGGCGCAAGCTGGGCAGTGGGTTTTATGAGACCTGAAGCAAAGGGCAGAGCAATGGAGCAGGTTTTTCTGTCCCAGTATTCCGGCTGCTAGTTTTATTTTCACTGTGACCTTAAAAAGCAAAAAGCAGAGCTGAAGAGTATGGGGAATTCCAAGGGAGAATCAGACATTTGCATGCATCCATCAGTAAAAATAATAATAACCACCCCAACAACTACGTTAAAAACAAAGTCAACTACTGATTTAGTTTTCATATCTGGCAAAAAAACTTTAACGCTAAATTAGAGGGGTGTTGCCTTCCTGAGCCTGCCAGAGCCTCAGAGACAGTGGGGGGGTGGATCATGGGGACCCAGCTCCCCAGAGCCTCCAGGAGTGAGCAGCAGCATAATCCCGCACAATCCCACGGAATCCAGCCCGGCTGTGAGCGGCGACTCGAGCCGGGGGATAACTCCTTCGCCTGCATCATGGGCGCACACCAAACCCCACAGCTCGTTCCCAAGCAGCTGCCTCCCCTCTCCCTACCAACATTTCCTTCATTTTTGTTCAAGACTCACAACAGAATGAAAATAACAGGCTGACAGCAGCTGCTAGTTTGAAAAATTCATCCGACAACCTGCAATGTCACCAACGTGAGCTGGAATTAAACATGTCTGGGAAGACAAATTCCTTAGCTGTTCGGTGCTGAAGGACAGGGTAGGTAACATTAACTTGGCTAATTGTTTACTTGCTTAGCTAATCTAACATAATCTGCATTGATTAGGTTTTGATTTCATGCTGGATGAGTATACTGCTTCTGTGCGCCTTTCGGTTAATTTGTGGACCGTACCAAAAAGACATTTTTATAACATGTTTAACGCTCCAAAACTGGGAGGGAACAGCGGAGAGAGAGAAGGCGGCCAGCTCTACCGGTATTAAAAGCGTCATTAAACTCAGCATTAGGTAAAGGTCTTGTTTTGGGATGCACTCAATGCGCTTGATTAAAAATGAAGTGTAAGCAAAAGGCATTCAAGAGAAATATTCAAATGCAAAGTACGGTGTAGGTTCCCGTGTAGGTGAACATATAGAGCTTATGGGTGCTCCTAGCTCTTATTCAAGCACCTTCCACGAGTCTTTAAAGACCACAAAGCCTCGGTTCATGGGCTCAACTGCCACAGTTTAAGGGTGGGTATGTTCTAACGAGCGTAATGAAACTGCCATTTGCTTGATAAGCCCTAAACATCGCATGAGAAGAAGAGAGGTAATTTTAAGCCTAATGAAATGTTATAAATAGGTAAATTTTGATCACTTTTCCGAGTTTTAATGCCATGGGGCCAGAACCTTCCTCCAGAGTTTATTTAAAGTATTTATTGCTTTGAACAGGAGAAGGAGGGGAGAGAAGAATTCGGCCTGAAGAAATTAAATCTCAACTTTGATGGAGACAGTTTCCTGAAATACAGGATTTAATTGCATTTAATGCTATGGAGTTTTGGTGTATAAACAATACTTTCTGCAGCACAGGGGTATAGAAATACTGTTCTAGCTAAAAATGAAACAGCTTGGATGGCTTCATGGCCCTTAACAGGTAACAAAGTTCACAGCCTTCACCTTGAAGTCTCCAGTTGAAATCTAGATTGATTGTGACTAAAAGTAATTTCTGTCTGACAGCTCATGTGAAGAGAGTTACTTCATTTCATAACAAATGTGTGGCCAACAGCCTAAAAATTTTTATCACAATTTAACAAGTCCATTGGCAGTCCCAGAGGCACTGCAGACAGGTGGAAGTCAATCCCGCCTGTCTGGGTCTGGGAGAAACTGAGGTGGGGTAGGGAAAAAAAACCCAGAAGCAGATCTATGAGCATTATAACTCTTCTGTGGAAGAGCTCACAAATTTAATTGCTTGAGCCTCTCTGTAGGAGCAAAATTTACCTGCTTCCTCAGACAAGGCTGCTGGCTAGCTAATGTGTGATTTTTGTTCCATAGAGCTGAGTTTTCTGGTTTGTAGAAAAGGAAAATGAGCAGTTTAGGTCACGACCGCTTGGGAAGGAGGCAAATTTCTTCAGACGTGCCCTTTTCTGTCCTAGGAGCGAGACACACACGCCAGGGCAATTCTGGCAAATGCCAAAGTCGGGGTTCAGTTGTGTGCCTCAACTACACCCCCAAATTAGGTGGGATGAGCCAAGCCACACTGACTCAGCTTGCTCTTCTGCATTTGCTGCATGAGAAAGACTTTCCAATACAGCTTCTATTAACTAATTCAATATACATTTTTCTATTTCAAATAAAACTGAAGAAGCAATGAAGCAAAGAAATAAGCCTATATTCATCCAAATTTTAAATGATTTTTGCTCATATCTGAGAAAAGTTCACTGCCTTTCCCAGAGTAATTGACATGTTTGTAGAAAAGGAATTTAAAGGACTCAAAGAGCGTGTTTGTGAAATGTGGATTTCAACTCTAAATAAATGTGCCAGGCAAAACGTTTGCAAACACATCCATTCAGGAGCCTGAAATGCAAAGCGATTTCTCTGACCAACTGCAGCTAAAAGTATTTGTATCATTAAGCAATAATAATCAGCTATTAAACGTAAATAATAATTAAGAAGTAGTCATTGCCTATTAGTGACAATCCTAGGAAGACAAAGTGAGGGTAAATTAAGGCTACTGGCAAAGGACGCGTTCAGCTTTATTGTTTTAGTTAAATCTCATGTTGGCACTGCTTCATGCATCTGTGCTACACACAGAATACGGGAGTAAATCCAGTGAAGTCACACTTGGAAACCCTCATTTTACTGCTTGGGTTACTGTAGATCATATAGTACAAAGAGCTCAACAAGATAACCATCCATTGACAAAAAGCAAATCTTGATAAATCAAAGTAAATTTACACCATGACAAGATTTTATATACATGTATTTTTTGTGTATACATATATATATACACACACACATGCATATATGATAAAGGTCTATAGGCAGATTTCTACAAAAATCTGGGGAGATCTATGTTAAGGAGAAACTGCATATAACTGAGGACTGAATTATTTATTATGACCTGGGGCAGCTTTAAATTATGAACTTTTCACATTTGATTTTTTACAGCAGAGGATATCAGCCTTTTTCTTTCTGTGCAAGTTCCATCATTTCCTCATCAGCTTGTTTTTTCCACTTGGTGCACAGGACAAATTCTGTCCTTAGGTGAGCGGGACGGCATTGATTTCGGTCAGCAAGTGACATATATGTACATCCAAGGTCTTTGTTTTGTTCTGAATGGAACAACCACTCTCATTGATTTATGCCCTATATTTTCAAAGGTGCATTAACTGCATTGCATCATTTAAATCAGAAACATGTAAATTATCCAAAAAGCTGAGGTATGCAGTTCTTGCAGGAGAGCAGAACACCTTTGATATGTCAAGAAAAGTGATTATTTCCATGGCTTCCAGCAACTCTTAATTGCCATAATAGGCTCTTATTCAGGGAGAAGTCGTTAGGTTTGCAAAGTACAGTGAATCTGTACTTTATGACAAAAACAATAACTACAGAGAAGAAGTTTTCAAAGTACAAGAGAAACATGGAACAAAATACAGCCAGCTGTTTCACATCTCCAAGAATGTTACATACAATGTTCTTGGTCATCCATCACTTAGTCTGCAGTGAAAGCAACACAAACATCTTCTTACAATCTATTAATTCCCATGCTCTTCCCGGTTACCAACTCCACAGAAATAGAATTATTAGATCTCCAGTTCCCCTTCTCGTGGTTCCTATTGATTTTTACTAGTTTACCACAAAAGGTCCAGATTATCAAGCCAATGTTATTTAAAAACAAGAGCCCTCTTTGCTGGTGAGACTCTCTACTGGTTCCCAGTTTGTCACTACTGGAAAGGTATTCTACTGAGATTGTGTCAAAACAACAAATGTCTAAAACTGTGACACTGGAAAGGATGGCAGCTAACCTTCATAATAAATAATGCAAAGCATGAGCTCATTTGGACTAACCTAGATGATTAATTTTGAATCTCCGCCCTTCCCGCCCACGGCTAGAAGTGTTTAACTTGAGGTACCATGCATTATTTCTTTTGTTTTATAGTATTGATGGTACTTTCAGATATTTAAACATGTTACCTGAGCAAAGCATTTTGACAGATGCTTGGTTTTGCTGGTCCCATTCTTGTTGTTGCTTGTAATGAACTAAACTTCCAGAATTACAACTGGCCTGCAGCTATTAAGGTGAGAAATACTCAGAAATGACTCAAATTGAAGAGGACAGCACCAGCATCAAAGCCAAGGGTAAGTCATCTGAGCTCCCTCCATGGCCAGCCCCAGTCCCTGCTCAAATCTTGGTCAAGTCCAAGACCACCTAACAGATCCTGCAAGGAATGCACACACCTACAGCTGTAAATGTTGGGAACACTTCACGCAAGGGCCGGCCGGTTACGGCAGTGCTTTGTACTGTGATTTAAACCCACGCTAGCAAGCCCTGGTTTCTCACCACGGAGCAGCAGCTGGGGCGTTCAGCCTTGGAAGCTCTGAGGCGAGGCTGAGCTGTTTTTTGCTGGCTAGGCTATGTGTGTAGAAACAGCCACCGCATCACTGATTTATTTTTGTCAAGAAAATAGAGTTCTGAAGACTAAGAAGATATTAAGTTGTACAGGGAATCATAACATTTGAAGACTGCATTCCATCATTCTTAAAAAAAATCCATAGGTTGATGTCAGTTTATTGAAAAACACGGTTGTACTTCTAACCCAGTCCAAGGCTGTCTTGTCTTTTTAGGCTGAGCTCGTCAGAGCGTAAAGCATCTACTGTTCTGAATTGATGTAGTTCCTGGTAGAATGCAGCACAGCTTTGGATAGTTACCCAAGTTTTACCTTATAATGAAAATAATTAATAACTCTAGCAGCAGTGGGAGTTTTGTCTGTGAGAGCGGAGGTTGCGGTGAATGTTTCTGAGCTATTTACTTGTTGGGAAGGTCAACTGTGGGCAATGTCACTGCCCAACTCACACGTTAACTACAAGTTTAAACTTCACAGTTTCTCCACACCAAATTTCATGCCACCAAGTGGCTTTCAAGACAGGCTAAAAAAAAGTGTCATTTTCATCACTGCGGAACAAAGGCACTAAAGCACCTTGTGACTGTAATATAGAGAAAAGATGCTATTGAGTGACGCATCTGTCTCCCAGGTCTTGAAAGGAAATACAACGTGCTTTGCCTTACCTAGTGCTCACTTGAGGCATTCAATCTAAACAGTCATTTCAGAGTTTTACAGAAGACAATACAAAATACCGTGCAATCACGGACAACAGCTTTTGATGACAAAGAGCAAATAGACAAGGTATCCTTTCAGTTTAACAATGTAGATAAAAGGGCATTTTTGTATTTCCAAATGATACTCAAGGCTCAGGTGTTACAGACAATACGAAAAATAATGCAATATTGCCTCTGTCCAATGCACTTTTACTTCTGGAGTTAGTTCACCTATATTGATTCACTGCTGGTGCTCATTCTCTATCAGCTTCACACACCCTTTTTTGTATGAGGTCAGTGCACAATATAAAAATAATACTAAACCTAGGAGGAAAAAAAGTAAGGGTATTTATGAGACTAGAGTTGAAATTGCCTCTTTGCTCCATTTAGTTCTTTAAGAACAAGAAAGCAGAATTCTTTTATGCCTTGTTCCATTGTCTGTCAGATTTGATGACTTTTTTTCCAAAGCGAATAAAGAAAACACACCTGTAACCTTGAAATTCTAATCAAGTATTCTGCATAGTGGCTGGGCAAGAGGAGAAAATGGAGGGAAGGAGAAAAAAGCATAGGTATACCTGGTCCTCCATGCAGTAGGCAACTATAGTTTCCAACATTTTTATTTATATGGCTTCGGTGGAAATTCTCTTGAAGCATAAATTCTGATACCTAGGACTCAGAAAGTTTATCCCAACAACAGTGGCTCCTTCAGGCCACACACACTGCCTCATGTTAAGTTTTGCACAATATGAAGGACACCAGCGGTGTGACTTAGAGCTGATACAAAGCGCAGTGGCATGGATGGGGCTCTTTGGGTTGACTTCAGTGAGCCTCGGATCAGCTTTAGCACTTGGATGACCTGGGGGACAACAGCTGCAGACTAATATTCATTATTCAAATGCTATAGGGGACATAGAACACCTGACAAAAGCTGGCATATTAATTCTGATGCTATGCCAGGATTTGAAAAACACTAGAATATAATCCTAAAAGTAGCTCCCTAGGGAGTTTCCTCTCTACCTGCTTACCACATTGAGTCCTCCACGAATAAATTATTGGGATCATCCTTTTAAAAATAGATGTTATTTACTTTCTTAATAAAGTCAATTGGAATGGGAGTGTCCAACGCTTCTTAAGTCAAACCCCAGAACGAGATGCCCACTTACAACTGGATCGACAGAATGAAATACAATAGTACCATCTAGTCAATCACAGAGAGCAGAACAGGGAGAGATATTGCTAAATAAAGGCAAATCCAAAAAAGAATGGTTCGCTGTATTTTTAGTAGTATATTCATTTTTCAGTTTGTACACTGATAAAGGTCATTGGTGACAGTGACTCTTTATTGACTGATCAAAGGCCGTTAAAGTCAACAGAAAAAGTCTCCAAAGAGACTCATTTGAGCTCTGTTCCCAGATGTATGTCAGCTGTTTCATTTTGTAGGCGTCCTCAGTGTAAGAGACTGCTTACATTGTGGTGAGTGTGAAAAGCAGCCCACAAGGCCCATTGTCATTCCTTCGGGCCAGGCTCCTGGATGCAGATGAAGGCATCTTTGAAGAGTGTGAAGCAAGAGAAGACAAGTATCAGAAAGTAGATCCATTTAGAAAGACTAAGATGTCTTAGGGGTGCGTGAGCGGGTTATAAATGAGACAAATATGCACTCAAAGTGAAAATAAATACTTCCTTTTTAACCAAAGGAAGGTAAACATGCCACCAGGTCGAAAGCGAACTGCAGCTGTATGATTTTAGAGCGGTCTTTCATAGCACCAACACTACCCTCCTGCTCCTACAAAGCATTACGCTCCTGCTCCTTTGACCTCCAGTGGAAAACAGCAAAAACAGACCTGAAGTTCGTCTCGAGTTGGGCACAAAATAACCCTGATATTAACTGGGAATTTTCATCAAATATCTGCATATTGAAAATAGACACAAAGAATTGCAATGTCATTCTTTCAGCTGTTCCTGTCTCTTTCTCCTTCAAATGTCAACATTTTATAGGTTCTTTTCCCTTTCTTATTCTTTGCAAAAACACTTTCAGTCCAGTATAGTTTTCCAGGCAAACTGCACACTTGTCAGATCACCTGATTAAGAGCCCTGTATTCATTACTATAAAAACCAACTTGCTCCGTGAATCATTAAAAAGCAGATTGGTCAGTAATAATAATCAGTTTTCTGCTAATAAATACAGTTCAGCATGCATAATTCTATGTCCTACTCCAATATCAACGATGGAGAATTTAACTTTTAAAAAGTGCATTACTGAATATAATATTAGTGCATTGGTCTTAGTAAGGAGCATTACCACTGTCTTTAAAGGGCAGTCAGTTCATGTATTAATTATGTCACTCGAAGAGCACATTGATTTCTTGAAAATCTCTTCATGCATAAAAGCAATTTGAATATTGTATATGGCTAAACCCTCTCAATCAACTTGAACAGAAAGAAAGACCAAAGTTGTACTTGAATTCAAGAGCTGGCATCAGGAACAGCAGCACAGCCAAGGGAGCCCGCTGCGTTATCTGTCACCGCCTGTCCGTGTGACGGACACCAGGGGATGCGCAGCAGTCCTGACCACCTCTGTGCTGGCCAGGAGGAAAGAGCTGCAATGGACACAGTGGGTCATGGACAAGGCTGCAGAGGGATATTATGTGCCAGCAGGATATAGTTTGAGAATTTAATGGAGAAAATTGTGGAGAAATATTTGTAGGGAGAGGTTGGATGTTGGGATGGCACTGTAGGGCTCACCAGCTGCCGTAGACACATGTGGCTGATGCTCCCAGCCGTGCAGGGCTGGGCTCTGTAACTTGCTACTCTGCACGCACCAGTGTTCGTAAGGAAACTGTTTTGTGTTCTCATTCCAGGAACCTGAACACTGAAGTGACCACAGTAGTGAAGCTCAGGACTCCGGGGAATTATATCTCCCAGAGCAATACATGAAGAGACTCCACTCATAGCTGTGAAACTCACGGGACCACCAGGGCTCTGCCCAGCAGCCCCTTCCACACTGGTGCAGTGTGGTAGCGAGGCCTCATTCATGTCCACAGCCCAGAAAGCTCCCCATGGGAAGGAAGCACCCAGGGAGGCTTTCAGCTTCTCAGGCACATCCCTTACAGGTGCTGCAGCTTCCCAAAGCCCCACCTTGGGTGCACCTCCCTGTGGGGGTCTGCCCATCCCTGGTTTCAGTCTGTGGTCTGAAAGCCTTTAGGAGATGCTCAGTCGTTAGGGATGGATCTCAAGGCCCCCTGAGACCTCTCTGCCAGCCCAGTGTGAAGAGCTACCCACAGCATTGCTGCGGAGCTGGAAGCCCCATTCTCCAACCTCTGCCTAATTTGTGTTTGCTCCTGAGACACGCAGGTATCCCAGCACGGCAAGCTGAGGCTAAATGCGTGACAACAAGCAGCACAAGTAGCTTATCGCACGACTGACGCTGGGCATTAGTAAGCAGGGGCAAAGACCTATCAATATGAATCACGTAAACTGATATTTGTAGTTAGCTGGGTCTGCTGCTGATTTGCCTTCAACCCTCTTAATCTTACTGCCTTAAAAACATGGGAATGCTGTGATTTATGATTTCAACAGTATATAATGAACCATTTTGAAAATCTGTGGGTTTTGTAAGTCTTAAAATAGCTAAATCCAAAACAGATATTGAATTCGTTAATTACAGAGTTTAATCAGGGAGCAGAAAGATTGACAAAAATTCCCCCATCATTAACCAACACAGTGCAACACTCCGTAGTTCCGATGCTGAGGATTTTTAACAGACTTTCATAAAGACATCATGTCACTGAATTAATTTCCAATTACATTAATAAAGTAATGAATATGTTAGAATATTTGAATTGTGTAATGAATCTCATGTTAAAATTCCATACATATATAGACTGATGTCAGCTTTTGGTTGCATCCTAAAAAAATCTAGATCTGATTTTTTGATTGAGTAGAAACTATTGGACATTAATTCTTCTTCCTACTGCTTTCAGCTGCTGTCTTTTCTTAGAAGATAATTTTATCCTCCAGGCACAGTCCTCCTGCCCTTATGCAAGGAAAGCTCCAAATCCCGTGAAGATGTCCCCAAGGAAAGAGCTATATCATCCTCCCCTGCCTTTCTGATAAACTTCTATTTATACAACAATATTTACAAAGAAATTAGTCTATAATAATTTGTGATAGCACTCAACAGGGTCAAGAGAATTTCACATTCTGGAAATAAAGTTGTTCACACTGCTAGAGGTCCAACTGAAAGTACCCGGAGTTCAGGAGCGCTGCCAACAATTATTTTGTAGAACAAGCATGCTCAGTGAAAATCCTTTGAAGAGGGAAAAGGTCAGGAAATCTGTCATTTTACAAGGATGATCTTAGTGGTATATAAAGGAGTTCTTGCAAATGTGAGCTAACATCTACTGAAGAAACCTATAGGAGTATGATTATTGAAATGCTGCCAAGTTCTTATAATTGCTCATTATTGCCATGATGCAGATACTCCCTTCAGAAGAAGTTCTCATTTTGATTTGAAAGATTTAAAGTATTTTGCTCCCTCCACACTATCATGAGTCCTTAACTCACAAGCTGAAGAAATTAAAGGGAGGAGGAAGAAACCAGAGTAGATGAACACAAAGGGAAGAGTATACTAAAGTGTGCATTGGGTGTGATAGTGCTCAGCCGTACAGTTTGAAAGAGCAATGTGGAATTGCATATGGGCTTGTAAACTAAGTAAAACCCACAGAAAAGAAAGAAACCAAACCCAGCCTCTTACTACTAAAACGAATTGTTGAAAGCAAATCCTTTGATGAGAAATTTAACATTTGAAGCAATGATTTGTTTGTCCCAGCCCAAATCATTAGATCTGAGCAAACACCAGAATTAAGAACATAAATTTCAAGAGCACTCTTGGTGGATGATAGGTGCTGCCTAATGGCAGGAAGTCATTTCCCTGCTCAGAAGAAGCTCCTGGTTTCCGTGTGATTTAAAATGCCACCAGAAATGAAGGAATTATCAAGGCTTGGCCTTGATGTACAAGCCTATTTAAATCCCTGGGGTGAGACGCTAAGGACTACTCTTCCAAAACAGCCTGAACAGGATCATTAAGCGGTGCAATAATAGCTTGGAATTGGTTCCTGCCGTGTAAGGATGAAGCTGTAGTGGGTGTGCTGGGAAGAGCTGCTCGCTGGCAGGCAGCTGAACAGAAGGGCTAAATAGGACGCGGGGTACAGCAAACATTTCAAGCTGCTGAAAGGCTGCAGGTGGAACTGAGTATGCACCAAACACTCCTCCTTATAGATTCAGGTCAGGATGAAAGTCAAGGTGTTTGACATGTGTTGAAGGAATTTGGCTTCCCAAAGGCATCCTTTGGGGACAAGCATCCCTGCTATGGCTGATAGTCCAAACTCACGTGTCCAAAGCTTGGGACCGTGGTGCACGTACCTTTGAATATGAAACCACCTGCACCTCTGGAAGCTCAGGAAATGTGGTGGGATTTTTTTGGTTGGTTGTTTTTGTTTGTTTGTTCATTTATTCTTACCTACATGGAAGTATAAAGGAGGACACTTGTTCAATGGGGCTGAAAAGATGAGTGCTGTACGATAAAACTGCTTTGTCCCCTGGAAAAGCTGCTGCTTACTGGCTGCTCGTGTGTACAGCAGCTGAGCAGGAAAAGGCAGAGTGGTGGCATTGCTCTTCCAAATACACCAGATGCTAGTGCTGTGCTGCTCCAAAAGACTTAAAGACTGACTGACATAAGTTATTTAACTGTGGACAAAGGGGAGAGAAAAAAGTTTCCAAGACTATCTGTTCTCTAACTGCTCTAATGCAACATTTTTGCCATTTATTTTGTCCATTTCTTGAGATTTCTGATAAAATTCCCAGCACAAACCATGGTAGACTCAGCTCTGTCCTAAATCATCAAAACTCTAGTGATTTTCTTTCAACAGCATCTCCTTGGACTTGGTCCTATGAGGCTGATGCTAATTGCTCATTTGTCACTAACAAGTTTCACTGTACAAATACTGAAACCCTGGGCCCCCGGCTTACAAACATACACATGGACCTGTTTTATCACAGGCACTGCAGTAACACAACTGCCCAGGTAAGAAGAGGTGAGCAAGCAGATAAGATTTTGCAGAGCCAAGACTTGGATTTAAGCACGCATATCTAATATTATGAGAGAAAAATCCAAAAGAAGGGGTAGGAGAACCACAGTTGGCCACCTGAATGCAATACTTGCTAGTCACATTGCTGCACAATCTGTGCCTGGTCTCAGAGGTGTCCTCTGATCTGCTCTGCTCTCCCACTGGGTAGTTGAAACCTTCTAATAAAAGCCTGATAAATAACCGAGAGCAAATATTGGTTTCTGCTTTGCATTCTTGGCTCGTTTGGGCTCCCATCAGTAAAGCTCATGGGCAATTGTCCAAGGCCTTCCGAAAAACTCTCCACCCAGCCCCACTAAAGACAGCGGAGAACTCGGGACAGTCTTCAACCATCTCCTCCATTTTGTCTCCTAATGCAGGAGACTCGGTGAATACTTTTTAAGAGATCACTCTTCTGATAGGTCTTTCTCTTCTTGAACAATTACTGTGTAATAAACTATTTTATCGGTTTTGCTTACATACTGTATTTCTGAAAACAAAACAATAAATGGCTGTAAAACCAATAAAATGTACTAGGCTAGTGTTTTATTACAAACAAGCCAATACCATACACTGCAGCATATTTTTCAGCTCAATGCACCAGGATTCTTATTGTCCAGGTGAATGTTCCTGGCTGTAAATCGCAGCACTATAGCTCTTATCCAGCACACTCTAAAACTTCTTTAGGTTGATGTGCCTTAAAACACTCCTAGTCCTTGGACAAATTTATGGGGAGGATAAAGCTTGGCAGTTTTATGCCAAGGCGTTTTTAACTTTGCTAGCCACCCTGGAAGCACTTTGGGATGCTGCTGGGGGAGCGCAGGCTGCACGGTTCAGCTGTAACGAGTCCTTCAGCTCCCTGGGTAGACCTTGCAGACGCAGCCCCGGGCTGCCTGCAGCGCGCTGGAGCCCGCAGCCATCCAGCCAGCCCACGGACTAGTTACTAACGTGGAGTGATGGTTCCCAAAGCAGGAACTCTGCTTGTCTTTCTGGCAATTATCATACTTACTGCAGCTATAAGACGAACATTTAATAAAAAAAGCCTTCAGTAAGGCTCTTCAGTACAGTTCCTCTGACTTTTCCTATTAATTTTCTGCAGTCATCACTCACCATTCCAGAAACAAACCTCTTTGGCAAGGACTTCTCAGACCAGCTATGCTGCGTATCTAGATGGAGCACTTCTAATGTGGACCTGTATCGTACTGTAGGGCCTCTACAGCCCTCTACACCAGATAACTTGTCAAAAACAACTTCCTCACAAGGAGAGAGGGTCGTCTAAGGCTGGTGGTCGAGGGCCTGAGACTCAGCTGTGGTTGATTCTGCTGGTTGAGAGCCCCCAGCGTAAACCAAAGCACAAGCATGCAGCTGAAATCATGATTTCTTCAGACGCCCTTTTTTGTGAACTCAATGCCTGCATCCATGAAATGGGTAGAATAATGATAAGCATACAGAAAAATAGTATGTCCATTAATTACAGCAACTGGCTTTTCTGACTGCTGAATAAAACAAGTGGTTGATTTTTGATGATTTTACACAGTGTTAATGCAGATGTTATTTTTTGCTGAAACAGTCTCCAGTTCTCTGCAGTACACATGAAGTGGCAGTAGATTACTGGAATACATTTCCTTAGCGACTGTCGGAATAATTTCATGCCCAGGAGAAAGCAGTTTTCCTAATACACCTTCAATCTTGTCAGCAGCACTTTGAGCCAGCAAGACTTGCCCGGCAGTCTCTGACAAGCGCAGTAGGGATAGAAGAAGTTTAAAACAATCCTTTCCAGAACTCCGTGTCATGCTTTGTCATGTTTTGATAAAGACCAGCTCCTTTTCCTTGGCTGTTTGCTATACCAGCTGATCATCCCCAAGTGAGGAATTTGACTTTTTTTTTTTTCTCTCACAACCATCACTCAAAATAACCAGTGACTAAAACCAGTGTTTAGCATGGAAACCAAAAGTATTTCAAGGTTGGAGATGACCTCTGAGACCAGATACTAATGTGACTTAAGTCAATATTATAACCTAAGCAGGAGGCATATTTCTTCCCCTTGCACCCCACAACAAATCACTCCCCTGTGCAGAATTGCTGCTTTGCTTAGCCCGTGGGCAGCCCACCCGTGAGGTCCTTGGTGTTCAGTTCCTGCTCCCACCGCATGTCATAAATACACAGAGGGACCCTCGAAAATGGGTGGCATGTTTACAGGAAGAAAGTTCCATTAAGAGAAAATACTTTTGGTATGAAATTTAGGCAATAACTTTCACAGTCTTTTCCGAGCTTCACCTTTCATTTTGGCTTCCTGTTGAAAAAGGCTGGAGATCAAATACGCCTTGATCCTATTATACGGAAATCCATCACAGGCTTGCAAGTGATGTCAGTGGAGTGCAATTAGGAAGACATAAATATGATAATGAAGCTGTTACATCACATCTTTCTAGTTTGATACTGTTTGAACTTACTTTACTCATCTATTTATATGCTTTGATGCATGATGTCGATGTGGGAAGACGCATTTATTCCTTGCCTTGGCTGATATAGCAGGAATAGCTCCCCTGCCACTTCTGCATGTTCCCATCAGCCACACCATAGGTAACCTCCACAAATGTCTCTCTGGACAGCACGTCCCGAAAGCCACCATGGTTTTTGAGAGAAACCCATTTCAGAGCTAAAGATCCTCCCCAGTCTCTACCACTGCCTTAACCTGGGAAGTCAGCCTGACTCCCCTTTGCCAAAACCTGCTGTTTCAGCGTGAGATATCGTGGACTTTCAGACAGAGAGAGTCTGTCTCTACAGCTTGACATCAGGAGCTTGGCTTTGATCAAGTGGCCAGCAGAGAGCTAGCTCAAGTCTTGGGACACTTGTGACATTTGCTGTCGCTGGCAAAGTCCTGCTCAACTGATGCCTGTGACACTGATGGAGATGCAGCCCAGCAGTGGGAAGAGCCTCCCTGCACGTCTCTTTGCAAAACTTTCAGTAAAGTGCACACAGTTCTGCAAAGGAGAAGAGAAATCCTCAAGGGCAAAAATGTCACTGAAGTCAACTTAAATCACATGAGTGATAACTCCACTGGGAGAACAGCAGACATCAGTCATCAGCGTGCTTGCTTAATATCCCCTGTTTTGGAATATTTCTGCTGTCAGTCATTTTGCTCATCTGCTGGGCAGCCAGGAGGATGAACAGAATTACTCTTAGCAGACTAAAGCTACGGACCATTGGAAATAGTCTCTAACAAGAACACTTAACAAGCACCTGAGATTGATGATTCATCATTTTCCCCACTTTTTATAGATACCTGGTTAAAGGTGCCAGATTAACAGCCCAGGCAACTAAAATCTTCCATCCCTGAGAGCCACAGTGTGCGGAAGGCACATCTGCACAGCAGCCCTTCAGCTTGCTGCTCTCCTTGCACTGAAGAGATGCTTAGTGGCCAGCCTCCTTGGCTGAAGGACCTTTTTTCTCCATTGCTTATAGCTACTGGAAAAGCTTTTTCTGGGTGCAACAAATAATGCTGAACTTGCATTACATGCTTTTATGAAATACATAGCAAAGTACACTATAAAAGGACATAATACCATGAATGCCTCTTTCAAGCATGGGAAACTGAGGCTGAGAGTAATAAAATTACTTGCTTAAGGTTAAAAAAAGGTTGCAAAGCCACAAATACACCCCAGATCTCCTGAGCTCAAACTCTGCTGACAAGGCTGACTGCTTAGATTAGTGCTTGGTAAAAGACTAGAAGGTTTTCCCCTGTCATCCGCACTGCAGCCTTTTTTCCCTTCAGTCTCCTGAGATGTTGCCCCTAAAATCGTCTTGGCTCATTGCTCTTTGCACAGCAGGTTCCTCTTGGAGTCCTTCCAGTGTTACCTGCTTCAAATCTACATTAAATACCATATTCTTGCCTTTAAATAGGAAACTGTTCATAACTTAGTCTTCAGCATAGCAAACATATACGGCATCCTGCAGCGACTCCAGTGCCAAAGTGATCCATAGGCGTCAGCTCTTCCCTCCCACGTCCCTTGGATTCCTTCCAGTTAATCTCTTACATGTGGGGGAAAACCTAAGTAAAATCTCAGCAACACCTGCTTAATCTTCCTTTAAAATTTGCTCTAATATCTCTGCTATGATGGTTGCAAAGTCTTGTCCTGATCCTAGGTTCACAAGTGGCAAACTCGGCTTAAAACCTATTTAAAATCCAAACCCAGCCCACTGCCGTATTTTTCTCTACCTTCACTCCTACCTAAAATGAAACCAAATAAAACCAGACCAGACCCATGCTACTCGGGCACTGACCAAACCAAGGAGTTGCTCAACAGATTCCCAAGCAAAGCTTGGACAGTTTCCCTAAGTCTTGGAAGGAACTGCAGTGTGTGTTTTTGATAAGGAGCAAGAACACAAAACTGACATTTAATCTGGGTATGTAGTTGAGCAGACAACGCGAGCAGGGCCCAAAGGACACTGCCTGTGTTCATTTAGGAGCATCCCTCCGAGAGCCTCAGAGCATTTGGAAGCTCAGACTGCCAGGCTGTAACACCCTGATAAGTATCTGTTACAAAAGAGGAAAAAACCCGACACACTCCTGAATTAATATTGATTTCATGTCAATTGCTTTATATTCCCACTTACACAGACTGCAGGTCACTGATGGAGAGGGTCCTCAGAAAGCAAAATTAAAATGAACTGTCATCCAGTAAAAGTGAAAACACATTTTCCTAATAAGCAATAATGATTTCCAAGACTGCAGCATCTCTAGTTACTCTGTAGTATGGTAGAAATATAACTCTGCTTCTCTTTCTTTCAGCAGCTCATAAATCTAGCAGGGGCTACACTCGAAGATCAAACAATCAGTGGGTACTGGTAAACACTGAAGCACCTTCAAAGTTTGTGATAAAAAACCCAACCTGGGCTAAGAGTGGCTTTTTTTCCTAGCAAGATCTGATGTTTGAAGTACAATGATAGATCTCCAGATTAGGTGGCTCTCGTAATTTTTTTAGTCCCATTTTTCTTATTTTCTTCTATCCTGTTATTAGTTGACAATTGCTTTCAGAGTACAGCTTCTTCCCTCACACACACTACATAAACCACATCAAAGTCAGGTGTAACCCAGAAAGCATCAAACCCACCACCCCACAAGTGCATTCAGCAAAGCCTTTGTATACCCAGAGTAGCTGGATCCAGCTGGTGGAGTTATTCTGCCGCCTACACCGAACTAACTAATTTCACAACAGACATAGTACTCTCAGGCCTTTTATAGATGCCATTTTATTTATGTTTGTGATCTTCGTCTTCTTTTTGGGTCCTCTGTTCTTCTTATCCTGTATTCCTCTTCTATTTTTCACTTTTTCCTGCCCCTCTGTTTTCTGTGAGCTTTACCCCTGATCACCTTTCCACAGCAGAGCGAGCCCGCTTGTCTTGCTGCAGCCCCAGCGTGATCTCTCTGCCCTGGTTATAACTCAGATCAAAGTACAGTTTTACAGATCACTTTGGCTTCCTTATTTCCAAATCCTCCAAACAGATTTAAATGCCTTTAACTTTCTGGTTCTTTTCTTTACACCCGAATTCATTTTGTCCCTCACCATGGTCTCAAGTTAATTGGAGAAGAACGAGAAGGCACTTCCAGCATTCGAGTTGCACCTCAGGGTTTCATGACGAGCAACCCCAAGAAGCTCATGCCTGTCTGAAATCAAAACGGGGATTCACCTGTTGCAGCCCCTTTAACTATTTGAGCTCAGCTGCTGCTTTCTGAGCACCAGTCTACTCTGTTGGAAATACGACCGTACTTCATGGGGAATGCATAGCAGAACACGAGTAAATCTCCAGCTAAATAAGGCACGGCATTTGAAAGTGACTAACGCATCCAACTTTGATAAAATGATTGATGTTAAAATTCGGACCAGTAGTATTTGAGGAACCATTCTGTGTATATAGAGGATAAAAGCACCTAAGGTCTCTCAGTCAATCCTTTTGAGTGGTAAGTCCCTTGGCTTTTCCAAATCTGGACTGAGAAATCAAATCCAAATCTCAATGCAGCCGAAAGCCCAGACTGCTGCACAACGCTGGCATGTCTTAATGCCGTACCAGGGCAGGGGGAAAGAGATGAGCTGGCCATCATGCTTGCAACCTTCTCCTTTGCCCTCGCCATCATGCTTGCAACCTTCTCCTTTGCCCTCGCCATCATGCTTGCAACCTTCTCCTTTGCCCTCATTAATGTTTTATTAATATTTCATATTACATGAAAGCAGATTTTCCTTTGTGTCTGACATTAAGTGCTGATCAATATTAATGTTTGATTCATATCTCTGAGAAAGGGACAGCAAGAGAGAACAGGAGTGAGATTGGAGATATGATTTACATGAACTTCAATAAGGCTGTTAAAACAGCAAGGCTAGTGAAATAATCAATTGGACAAGAAACTGGCTAACAGATGAGTCCTGAGCTGGGAGAGCAGCTGGTTGAAGTTCAGCTGGGGGTCTGGAAGGAGGAACTGTGAGTTTGTTTGAATTTTTTCACAATCTGAAAACACAGCGGACAGTGAGGCAGGGGGATGTGCAGCTGCCAGAGGGGAGACACTGCCCTGCTGCAGCAGCAGAGGGGAGGCCAGCAGGGAAGGGGCAAGGAAGAGGCATCGCACAGCGAGGAAACAGCTTGTCTGTATGTGGTCTGGAGAGGTGCAGGTTGTGGGCAGAGATGTAGAAAGAGACTTCTGCGTTGTGAGGGTGGAGAGCGCTTGGGCAGGGAGAGAAGCCCCAGGTAGGGCAAATGAACTTTCAGAGGAAAAAACAGCAGAGAACTGGAGGAGGTGAAAGTGAAGCTGCGGGGCAGGGACATGCACGAATGAGCCTGGAGCCCCATGCACACGTTGTATCGTGCCAGTGGCATAGCTGTAGTCATGTAGCGGGGCACTGGGATCAACGGCTGCTACTGCCTTGTAAAGGTGAACCTCCAGCAGGGCTTGCTGGGTGAGGTGATGCACGAGCTGACCAAGAGGTGGGACTGAGTCAACAGGGACAGTTCAGAAAAGCAAAGGAAATTTGTGACATGATGCTAAGGAGGCGATAGCTCAAGGGAGGAGGGGCACTGCACAGCACCGAAAAAACCCTCAGTCTGACAAATAAATAAAAGACAGGTCACAGAGGCACCATACTTTGAATTGCTTGGAAATAGAACCTGCATTTCAACAATGCAGAAGAGCCAAGGAGCAAGAGCTGCCTGCCAGCCCCTGCAATGAAAACAGGACCTGGCTGAGGAGAGAATTTATGCTCCAAAGTTATTCTCAGTTTGCTCCTTCATTTTCCAATAGCAGAAACCAAAGGAAGAGCTGTTCATACAGCTGGTATCACTGGTAAGTCTCTATAGATGTCTCTAACTATTGCCTAAACCAGAGGTTATGCAATCCCTCCTGCCTGAGCAGATCAGCATGATCTGTGCAGGGATGAGGAATGGAAAAACAACAGTGGGAGGTAAGAAATGTTCCACAGTGCATTACTGGTCAGATATTATATGCCTGCTTGGTTGCCTACAGCATTTTGTAGACTTGGTCCAGACGATTCACTGGGTCAGACTGATGCCTTTAATGCCTTTTCTGCTCTGGAATATCCATGCTCAGTCCTCAGGAGCCAGCTCCCAGATTAAAGGCAATGGACACAGTAATATGAAAAGCTCTCTAAGTTGGTGGCTGTACCCTACTGACAACAGATTGGCAATATCTGACAACTGATTGGAGCTAAACTGTCTTGCAAAATGCAAATATACCTATGCAGAAAATTACCGTAAAATCTTTAGGACTGCGGGAAACTTCAAAGCTCATTTGTGCATTCAACTAAAACTTCAGTCTCCCTGTCAGCGGTGCCACGCTGCTCCGTTAGTTATCCTTCTAATTAGAACAGCATGGATGGGGGCACACTGCAGATAATAGCTCAGATGACAAAATTGTACAGGTTAGAGAGCTGGTGTCTAGTTGATCCAGGACAACTTTGATTTACACCCTTTACTTGGCAAATCTTTCCTGTACCAGGAGAAGACCTACCTACTGATATCAGGTAATTTGTGGGGTACTCAGCAGTTGGGGCCAGGGTGGGTGTGACCATTTCTGCTACGTGACTACAGCTGCAGCCACCCTGTTCTCACTTTCAGGTACTGAAGTTCAAGTGTAAAACACTCTGTTCTCCACGTAGACATGAACAAAGGGTGCATGTGCATTAGCAGCACCTGAATCCTAAAATCGGTGGAAATAGGTTACAGTATTTTAGCTGCTTTCTTCACAAGACTTTAATGTAGCAAACCACCTTCAAGGTAAGATTCGTGAGTCATTTCAGAATAATTTAAAGCTGGGGCAAATACAACCTTTGCTTTGCAGATGAAGAAAACTTGTCACAGAGAAGCACGCTTTTCTTTTCCAGGAAAGACTTGAAGAAAATACGTGAAGAAAGAGACTCTTAGGAGAGAAATTCAGGTATAGTTCTTCATATGCCACGTATCAGCAATTAGACAAAAGTGTGACTAACAGTAGCGCTGGTAAAAGGTCTCCCTCACACAGTGTATTTCAGTGTGCTACTCAGTCCTCAGCACTTCAGTAAATGTTGGTCTATCCAAAGAATGCATTTTCTTAAGTAAATGCTTTACCGAATTTGCTCTTCAAAAACACGGGTATTCAGGATTACTTCCTGAGGTTATGGAAATTCCTGCTCAGCTGGCTGGAACTGTTCTAGTTCATACAAGCTGACATCAAGTCCCAAATCTCCAGACTAGTAAAACAGAGTCCCTCACGCTCGTTGTATCGCATCTTCCCTGACAAGAACGGCTCTAGTACTGACTACGCAGGGATGCCATTTAAGTAAGATCCTCACTGTTCCTTAAAACCCAGACTCTCTTAAGATGAAGCTGTTGGAACAATTTTCTGAATCATTAGTTTAGGCAACTATCAATTGCGACTAATACTCTTCCCATTCTTCTCCAGGAAAAGCACTGGCCATCAAAATACAGAGCGATTCCAGCTGCTTCCCTGCCGGGGGAGTACCACCCCGGGGCAATCCCAGTCCTGAGGCGATCCCAGCCACTGGGGTGAGTAAGGCCAGTTTTGGTAAGATGAATTTCAATATCCAGACCGGCGGGTCTATGTCCCGCTGTGTCCTGTCTGTGCTGCCCCAGAGCATGGGAGCTCCAAGAAGCTCCGAACAGAAAAAGGGACACCCCCTCCCAAAAGTTAGCCCTCTGCTAGCAGGCTCGGAGCTGACCACTAACAGTTGCAAAGGCTCCAAATCTGCATTTGCAAT
The DNA here is from genome assembly GCF_963210335.1 of Falco punctatus. NCBI lineage: Eukaryota > Metazoa > Chordata > Aves > Falconiformes > Falconidae > Falco > Falco punctatus. The sequence goes on along the minus strand of NC_137588.1, from coordinate 62,570,068 downwards.
TCCTCATTTAGCTCAGTAATTTTAGCTCATCACATAATCCCTTCTGCTCATTATGTCTGCTGTGTGCAAGGAAAAAAAATTAGCACAAAATTGCTGCCTTATAATCATCTGAGAGGGCTGCTAACCTGACAAGCTGCAGTGGTGGAGAGCATTGTCGGAGCTTTATATTCAAACTAGGAAATAGTAAAATATTATGCAAGTTGTTTGCTTGCAGTTCATGTCAAAGCGAGAGGGCCTGGGCTAACCCTTGGAGAGAAGAAAAGGGAGAATAAATAGATCATCAGCCCCTGCAGAAAATGTCCTGCCAGCGACCGTGGATTTATGAATTCATACGAAGGCACATCTCCACACAGAGCTGAATTGTCTAGTCATTGAAAAGATAAATATTGCAGATGGGTGAATAATTCACTTGTACAAATGTCCACCGAAAACAAATTAACTGGCTTGTGTGTACAGGTAATGTGAAATCGTAATAGTTATTTCACAGAATGTTTGAGAAGGCAGTTTCTAAAATTCATCCAGCCTATCTCAACAAGGACCTAAGCTACCAAAATCTCCAAAAACCAGCTTCAGAGCGGTGTCCAGTGTTAGCTCCCCAGTACCAAAGGGGATGTTAATTAGACCATCATTCTGCACGTGCGGAAGACTAGGGCTATGACAGCTGGCGGTGATCTTTCCAGAAGCAAACACACAGCTGTATTTCACACAGAAATGTCAACACCGACACCTCTTTAAAGTCAGGCTGGAATAGAGGGGATTTAAAAATACAGGCAGGAGGGGTGTTTTCAGCTTGCCCAGGAATTGCTCACACCGTGTCCCCACCACCACAGTGGAAGGATGGAAGATGCTGTGCTGACTCTGTAGGCGTTTATCACCAGCCAGATTAAGTCTATAAAAAGGGGATTATGGGCAGTCCATTTGCAGTACAACACAGACATAAAGCTATAATAAGTTACCGAGATAATGAGGCAGCAGGGCATAAAAACTCCTGCATATAAAGAGAGTTTTCAGAACCAACAATTCACTGCGAAGCACACCTTCCCTGCAAGCGCGGGGAGCAGCTCTTCATAACTGCTTGCACTGTTTCCTCCATCTCATTTAGCGGTATTCCCAGAGGTTGCAAGTGAAAAATATGATTATCCTCTGCCTGGGTGTTTTTCCTCTAAAATCCAATTGCTTTCCCCTCAGCAGTCCCAGCCCCTGCTCAGGACAGGGGAACCAAACCCAGCTCCCCAAACACAACCTCAGCATGGGTTTGAGCCTGATTTTACTAATGACCTAAGGGGGCATGGACCTCCACAAATCTACAAAGAATAATTTGTTTCTCTTAATTCAGCTTGGAAAAGCAGCAAAACACACCAAGGAAGGAGAGCTTTACCCAACAAATTCTTATTCCTGAAGTTTGATCCTACTGTAAGTAACCCTTGAGGAAAATATTGTTTAAAATATTCTGCATAACACAGCACAAGTTTGATCAAAAGAAAATGGGTTGTATCGCTAAAAAATCCCCCTTCCAAAAGAGAGTCACATCCATCTGCTCCCAACCAATATCTGCAGGCATTCACCAGGCTATTCTGGAAATATCCCATTTTATTTTTCCAACCTCCCTTTTTTCTTTCCTGTTGCTCTTTGAATTTGACTTTTCTCTGACCCAAGGAGGAAAGTCCTTAATCAAACTTAGCCTTTGCTAAAGGAGTATTTCTGAGACAGACTTGTGTAAATATACAGTATCTCCATTACCCTCCAATAGCTGTAACATTTTTGGTTTGAAACGTTGCCCCCCCCTGCGGCCTCCCCCATCCTGTTCATCACGGTGACCCACCAAAGGCCCGCAAGACGCTGGTAACAGCAAAGGCATTCCTGGAGTGCGGGGAGCTGCCCGCAACATACTCCAAACGCCGAACAGAAATATTTTATTTTCATGCCAGCCAATATATGAGATGCAGCTACAGGGATTTAAATGTGATACTCAGGCTCATTAGTAAAGCAAGCATAGATAACAAGGATTTACTGAATGTCACTGTCTGACTTGGCCAGCTCTCCCAAAGGGACCATTAAGATGCTAAGGGAGTTTTTTTGTCTGTAGTTTTGGGGGAATTCAGTCTGCGTTCAGGAGTTCCTGCAAGTTCAGTAAAAATACTCAGATATTTGAATTCTGCCTGTCCAAAACTCAGACAAGCAGTACTTCTAGCTGAAGGACTCTTTACAAAATTGGCCAAAGTATTCTTCCTCCATCCTAAAGCCAGCCCGGTGCTGCCCAGCTCCATGCACAGCCAGGATAACCTGGGAAGCCGCTGGTGGCACGGATCCAGGAGTGCCAGCGATGGGCACCGCGCTCTGGGAAAGGCAGGGTGACAGCACAGCTCCCCCGAAAACCAGCTGCTGTCATAAATGGCATGGCCAGCAAGTGGCTCTACACGTCCCCTTACAGACCCCAAACCCACCCCAAACCAACACGGTTCAGCACACGCTGCTGTTACTGACCGCCACCACGTTACGTTGCTGCCAGTGCGGGTCGGTTCACGGCTTAGGTTGCTTTTACACAAATATAATCCCTGAAGGTGGCATTACCTGAATTTTGACAACTGATCAGTGAGATACAAGATTAGCTTGGGGTACAATTCTTCATGGTTTTTTTTCCCCCCAGCACATAAGTACAGATCTTCTCTGTCACTGCAAGTCCAAGTTCATCGGGACTTTGCAAGGTCCTTTTGAACTGTATTTTTATCCTGACCCTTCTCTTTCCTCTGCATTAGTGTAATGTCCAAATGACACAGCATATAAAAGCCGTTTGTGATGCTTCATTAATGAGTCTGCAGCAGATGGAAGGTCCAAATTTTTTTTCCCCTCAAGCCCTGGATGGGCAATGAAGGGGGTTTTTGCACTTGAACTGCAATGTGCTCCTCATTGTCTTTAATCTGCCTTTACAGATCAGTTCAGGAAAGGTTGATATTAAAGAAGTGTTTACTTCAGCTTAGTTCATTAATGTTTATGAAGTGCTGTCATAATACAAAGTGGTGTATGTTTAGTGAGGGTGACTTTAATATTATTGTGGCTTCAACTAATACATAAATAATAACAGGAGAAAGTGCTGTCCAATAACTGTCATTGTGTCTCTATTGCATCTACTTAGAGCTAATTTTCGGCCTTTGATTATATTACGAAACTTTGTTAGCCTCTGTACAAGTAGAACATGATCCACCCTGGTTCTATCCATCTTCTTCAGTCTGCCTAGTATTAACAGGTTTTCAAGGATTTTTAAGGTCAACATCAAGTCCTTTTGGACGTAGGAGCTTAATTCATGGTACAGACAGCAAGGTTTGCATGGAGAGCTACGATCTTTTATTAAACCAGTGAATGCAGTTGGAGAACAAAAAAAGCTTTTAGGCACACAAGCTCTTCTTCAGTCAGAAACTTTGCATTGTGAAGAGCTGCACAGCACAGCTACAACTGCATCACTAGCACATTTGTACAGGGTAAACCTTTAACAGAAACCATTTTATTCCTGAAAAGCAGCCATTTTCTCCCAGAATTGCATTAAAAAGAGAGCAGATTTCTTTATTGCTGTTAGGTCACTGAGGGCACATCTTCACAGTGCCACGGAAGACGGTACAGAGACACTGGAAATAGCATTGACCCAAGGTGGCAAGGACAGCTTGACACGGTGCAAATATCAGCCTGGGTCCCAAATTATATGTCTGTATTGGTGCACTAGTATAATCAGCCTAGCTTTTTATGTGGTTCTTCTGCTCCCGGTTTTAAAATGATCTTGTCCTTTTGGAAGGACAGTTATGCCCTAAATTTGATAGCTGGTAAGGCTGGCGCAGCACCAGCAAGCTTTGCTTTGGGTCAGTGACACAGCCTGGTATCGGTATGGAGCAGAGTGGTTGCACAAGGGCTGTCCATCCAGACTCTGCCATGCTCCTATCTATGGGATAAAAAAAAAAAAAATAAAAAAGTGTTTCCCTTCTATAACACACATCCTCAATCTGAGGTTTCTTCCATCACTGTAAACCTTTGAAGAGTCACCTGACCATTTGTTCATTGGTTAAAGGGCTCCTCAGAAACTTTGCGCTCCTTGTAACTCCCATTTCCAGCTAAATGGATCTTCTGTCGCAGTCACTCGGGGGAAAAAAAAAACAAAACAGTTTTCTGCCTGAACAAGGCTTCCCATCTATCAGGTTAATAGGAGTGTTAGCACATTTCCTAATTATAACTACAAACATTTGTAGGCTTCCTAGTGATGAAAGCTCATTCCATCCCATCACGTTACATCACCTCTGGGCTGTCTGATGAGCCATGTGCAAACCCACCGGGGCGGCAGCAGCGCATCAGCCTGCCCCGTGTAGGGTGCAGCGTGGGCAGCCCCTGGCACGGGGGTCCCGCTCCTCCGGCCGGTCAGCGTATGGATGCCGCGTGCATTGGCAGGGGTGCTGCCGCGGGCACGTTCGCACGGGTGTCACTCCCATATAAAGCTCTTCCCTTGTTCCACTTAATAACTGACACTGTTCCAGGGCAGCCCCTTGTCAGGCTTTTCCAGCCTCAGGCTATGGCGATGAGCTTACAGAGAGAGCAGCGGAGAGGAGTCAGGCTAGAAAAGAAGAGCACTTGCTAGCTTTGAGGCCAGCAAGGAAATACTATAGGGCCCTGAGTCTCTAGTCTATAAATAAAATTTTAAAAAACCCTGATACCAAAGGGACTTGCAATGGGATATGATTCATCTGCGCCATTCAGCTCCAACCAAACACTCAAGTGTATGAAAAACCATAACGTGGCCATAAGCCCACATTCACAGTAAAAGCACAGGCAATGCGCCCCAGCGCACTCCCAGAATGCACATAAGGAGACCTTCAGTAGGAAGAAATACAATTATTTCACTCCCCAGACTTATTCCAGAATTTGCTTAACCTAATAGAAACCCAGCATCGCCGCTGTCACATGCACACCGCTGCACTGCCCCATGCGTGGGCTACAGCCACCGAACAGATTCAGTCGTCAGTTATTTTCAGTGCCTGGCAATAATTGTGTAACACAAACCGCATAATCACCATGTATGCCTTTAAGGTATATATTCTCATGTCTTTCTATAGGATTCGCCCACTTCTCTCTCATTAATACAAACTGAGCTAAATGATTAAAATTAATGTATCAGTTCCAGACTGCCCCATATCCATTAATCTTGTAACAGTAAAAAGTATCTTGAAGAATCCCTATACTGCAGACCTGGAGCAGGGTTTTTAAAGTGCTATTAATAGTATGTACTTATCAAAAAGTAACTAGCTGGCACATACACCTGCACCTTCTTAAAGTTTAATAATTTCAATAACTTTGTTTCAATTTAGCTTTCAAAGTGTTGGAGGAACCTCTCTTATGCGAGCCTTTGCCTGAGGCATTGCACTGGGGAGGAGATGGCCAGACAGGCAAACACCATCAACATTAAAGACATGCAAGCAGCTTAACAGGGTGCCCTCTGTCCCTCCCAAAGCTTACTTGGATTTGTTTTTTTTCCTCCCCCGAAAGCTAGTGCAGCTTCCCTGCAGACAGCACACGGTGCTGCAGCGACTGGCTCACCTGGGATTGCACCAATGCTGGTCATGGTGCCGGTGATGCTGCAGGACCCTGGATCCAGCCACAGCCTTTGGATGAAAGGGACCCCTTGCCTATGCTGGCCTTGCACCCAGCCAGCCGGGCAAGCAAGCTGCTCTGCTGGCTACCAAAAGCAAGTGGGCAGGGCCGGTTATTTAGGTATGGGGGCTGCTTGGGTTCAGGTCCTGAGGGGTCCTGGGTGATCCATTCACTAGCCCTAGAGGTGACTGGGCAAATAAGACATGGTGGTGGCACTACACATGTTTTTGTGCTCTAAACACAGCTTGCAGGAGGTGGAATTTAACTAACTGCTTAGCATCGACCTAACTGTGCTTCCACAGGAGTCTATTCATTCTCATTACTAAGATCAGCGACGCCAGCGCCGAGCCCTTTGAAACAGCCTACTCCAGGTGCTTAGAGAAGCCAGAGCAGGCTTTAGCGCACGTATTTATACAGGTAATGGAAATTTCTCTGCCAAACCTGACTCCTGAATGTCTAATATATATTACAGTCAGGGTCTAATCACTTGCAGCCTGCCCCTGTCCTCTGGCAGGCAATGGGAGGCTCGGCCAAGCTCCTTACAGCTGCAAAGGATCGCACACGGGTGTGGGGAGGGTGGAAACTCGCTTGCCTTTTTTTGTTTGTTGTTTTAAATTAGGGTGCAATTACCTGAGACAAAATTTACAAGATTTGTTCACAGAATCTGTGGGTATATTCTTGAAAGAAAGAATAGCTCAGCAAACACAGGACAGGTTCATTGAGCTACTTCCAAATAGGAGGGAAAAAGGGCAGTAACCAAACCAGTCCATCCAAAATGCTCCATTGAGCTAGGTTGTGTTCTTCAGCTTCTCCCCAAACTAAATCCATTTGTTTCCTACATTTACCACTGACATGCATTGAAAGCGGGATTTTTAATCCCTGAGATACTCTCTATTGCCTACTTTGGTTTTTTTTTGTTTTTTTTTTTTTTTTAGTTGAAAAAAGTCTGACTTGTCTCAGAAATGGTTTGGTTATGTCATGGGAAACTATGATTTCAGGAGCAGATGGAGCAGGGAGCGGGCAATAAGCAGGAAGGTCGGATAGACTCTTAAGAAACAAGGAATCTGTTTTCACGCAAATTCCCTTTAATAAGAAAGGTTGAGAAGAAATCTGAACAGAAAACACCATACATGAAGAGCTGCTCAAAGCTGCTCAAAACATAATTGCTTCTAAATATAATATAATACTGTGAATCTTTTCCAGCAACTGTAAACATTTCCTTAAATATTGTCCTCCCCCCACCCCACAGTATTTCCCACTGACTTTATTAACGTGCTGCATAACCGCCTGAGCTTAGGCAGCATTTGAACAACAAATAGAAGTTACTGGGAGAAGAAGAAAAGTTTTTCGTTGCTAGCAGGTGTTTCTAAGAGGTTTTACAAAGTTTAATTTGGCAGGTTTTTAAGCTGACTCACATTTGTGTGTAATACGGATATCTCTGACACTGCTTTTAGTGTTTTGCATGTACAAATGGGCATGTGCAAGGGGGAGTGCATACCCACAAAATCGCATTTTGCTTCTCAGATGAGAAAAGCTTCTGAATTTCTGAAAGGAAATTACATTAGTATTATCTTTAAACAACTGAGTCCTTCCCATTTTTCTGTTTTCTAAGACATACCAAAATAATAAACTGAGACATTAATTGGGAGAGCACTGGAAATCATCATATACCTTTTGGTCTTTGGAAGCTAAGAACTAAATTGCTGTAATTGGCAGTTTATTAACAGGAAAATTATGCTAAACAGCTTCATGTTGCTGTCAGGAATTATATTTGGTAAGCTATGAAGATGAGGCCCTTGGTGTAACATTTGCATTTTCTCATTTAGAAAGAACAATGATAATAGATGAGCGAAGCATGTACAAATTATATAGCAAAGAACATTTGCATGGTTGTAAAAAGGCTATCTTGATACCAGACCGATTAAACCTGTTATTCATTAAGTTACAGTATAGACTAAGGGGGAAAGGGAAGTAGGGAACACATTAACTTTACTTAGAAGCACAAATAAAATGCAGTCCAGTCCAAACCACTTGAAATTCAAGCAGAGCTAGATTATAATTGGTCCTGATTATATTGCATTTATTATGCAGTGCTAGTATCAAAATTTTTTTCCCTGGTTTGGACAAGGTCTGAAGATGCGATGATGACAACCTCTGTTGTTACCCACATTCAGCTGCCACCTCCCCGAACCATTTGCTTGCTCATGCACTGTTTCTGCCTGGAAAATAGCGAGCCCCATGCATCACGACACAGATGTGAGCAGAGAGGTTACTGACAGAAATCAGCATCACTTAGTCCAGAAACCCCTTTTTTTTTTTTGATGCTTTTCTCTATCACCAATTTCCACTACCTGTCCTGATATCTTAGCAGTGACATTCTGCAGAGAAAGATGACTTTGAATATCACCAATACCTATAAGTGAGGGAGGATAACAGCAAACCAGGAAAAATTGGGTCATTTTGATGCCCCGATGAAAATCAACAGGGACAGCACACTAAGTGACATGGGCTGCCTCTATGAAATCGGGACACAGCGTCCTGCTCTCCATTTGCACATAGCTGCCTTCTCTACCAGGGATCTCTGAAGCACAGAGAGCTCAAATAAGTTATTCAATAACTCCAATGTGTGACTGGTTGGAGGAGAAATTTGTTAGCTTAAATGAAGTGTCATTAGGATTGCAGAAGTCCCTTGTAAAACGGCAGTTCCAGAAATTATCGTTCTGTACCACAGCCTGCAGGCAAGATCCATAAAAAACTGCCCTTCTTGAACAATCGTTATTTATTTACAAAGATGGCCTACGAGAAATCTGTTTAAGGACAAGGGGCTTGTAAAAGTGGAACGGGTAAAGCCACAGAGCAGGAAGAGGAGCTGCAGCAGCAAGGCTGTTCCCATGGCTGTCACAGGGCTGTAGTCCCAGATGTTTGTCTAACCTAGTTTTGAAGTCTTTTAAAATGTATTGCATGGAGAAGGTGATGTCTAGTCTCACAGACCATTCCCATCCTTTCCTGTTTTTAACATTAGAAAAACTGTTCTCCGATGTCTAACCTGGTTCTCCTTCAGTGTAAGCCTGTTGCCTCTTAACATGAGGGTAAACACATTATACCCATCACTTCTGTAGCAGCCTTTTACATCCTTGAAGACACTTAAATTTCTATCCTGGCTTTCTGTCCTTTGCCTTAAGCAATGCCAGCTGAGACCTACTCATCAATTCTGTGGAACTGGCCACTGGTGCCCGTGGGAGAGGGAGCAGCGATTAAATGCTGCTTCTCAGAAATCTTTTCTTGTGGCTCAACATAGGCTCTGTGGTGCACGTGTACACCAGGAGCAGCATCACTGCAGTGTCCACAGCTGCTGTAAGCTGGAGGAGGGACTTTTACAAGGGATACCTTTCCAAGCATTTCTGCTCCGGAGTGTTGTCAGTGTCAGGGAGGGTGCCAGCGCCACACAGCAGCCGCTGTGCTCCGAGCTTGTTTAGCAGAGCGGCCGCAGGCTGCACTCACCGCATGGCTGCAGCGGGGTGAATTATTTACAACCAACAAGGAATCCAGCGGATCTGGCCCCATTCTCCCCTTGTGAAATACCCTCCAGCAGACCGCTGTTTCCTCAAAAATAAGTCACTATTCAATTAGCTTTTGCAACTTCCAGTGACTGGGACTGCCTCAGCCCCTTTGCTCCTTGCTGCTCAGCGCTGGCAGAGTGGTTGGTCTGACTTCAGCACAACACATGCATTATGGATCACGCCTCCTTCCACTACACGATTCAGTGTGTATTACCTTTGTGCGCAACAACTTGCACATAATGATGTAGAGCTCACTTGCCCTGCATAATTATTTCAGAATCCGATACCAACATCTTAATTAGGCCTGACCCCTGGAGTATTTGACTTAACATCACTCGCCAGCTCCAAAATATGGTTACATACACACTGCAAATAAGTAACCTCCTAGCAGCTGTAGCCTCTGTACAATGTCATTCTCCTCTTATAATACAGCCAAGTGCAGAAATCCCTGGGATGCTGCTGCAGCCCCACATCCCCGACTGCCCTACATGGAGCTGCACTCTCATCGCACCCCTGCGTTAGGGCCAAAACTCTGCTTACACTCACAAAAGATAACCTACTTAAACTAGGCTGACTGTAGCAGCATGCTACTCACCTTGGACTCATCACCTAATTATATTCCCAGCAGATTCCCTGAGGAAGATTTCCCAGTTGGCACTGAGCTCCCTGCAGTCACTACGAGCCAGGCTCACAGCTCACTGGGATCCGTTGGCAAGGGCTTCACTCACACCTTTATCTCTAGCAAAGACAGCGAAAGAAGCAGCTGGGGAGCAGTCGAGATCACAGGCTGAGTGTGGACCACATAAAACATCACCACGTTTATAGACATGAAACACTTCATCAGGGAGCGACAGATCGGGTGTGCAAGCAGGGCTGTATCACTGAGCGGCAGGCAGAGGCTGTTCCCTGAAGCATAGCACAATTTTACTCCAAGGAAAGCATCCCATATATTATGCAAAGAATTTACTGTTGGGTTTTTGAAATACTGCATGATAGGAAGAATGAAACACATGTCAGATGTTAGCCCCGACACTTAAAGCACTGCTGGAAGAAATGCAGATAGTGCAGTAGGGAGTGTGATATAAAAGAAGAGTAGACTAGCATCTATATATTACAGTTTAAAAAAAAAAAAAAAAAAACCAAAAAAACAAACAAACAAAAAACCCCAGCTTTTAAATGCACTTTGTTTCACTCTGAAGAACTGAATCCACCCTATAACTGTATAATGTAGTACTCTCATTTTTGAAGCTAAGGCACATAAACAAAACCAAACTCAGCATCCAAAAAATGTCTTAGATTGCTTTGGTAGAATTAGCATTCAACCCAGGGAGCAGATGCAAGCCTGCCTTGCTGGCAAGCTGCAGCACAGCTCCTGGGTCTCCTGCACTTTGGGGAGACCAAGGGAAAAAAGAAGAAGGTTGCCTGCACCCTGCTGCTGGAGTTCAATTGGTTTCCCCTCTCCAGCAGATCGCAGCAGTCAGGAGTTAGGTCCCAGCCCTCACATTGCTCATTCTCTCCCTGGCCGAGGGAGACGGACCGATTCCTTCTGCTGTTTCATCTCCCCCTGAATCCCTCCCTATTACTGTGCTTGTGATAAACTAACCTTCTCTGACGCCGCTAAATTACTGCTGCTGTGACTGAATTACGGCCGGACTCTCACACCATTTGAGGCTGTGGGAGTCCTGCCATTAGTTTCAACAGGTATTTAGTTGCCATTTCACTCCCATGGAAATTCCTCTATTTCCTTATTACACTGAATTACCTGGGAACATAGGGGCTGCGATTCATTTTTTATCTGATGTCCTCTCTCTTGACCCCATAATGTAATGCTTTGTAGAAAAGGCTAAACTGTACGAGACGAGTTCAATAACCACCTTTAACAGGGAAGAGCGTTTCTACACTTGGAAGAGAAGAGTGCACAAACGAAATAGACCCAAATAGCCACAAAGATCTTTTCACAAGCTGAAAAGTAGCCCCAGTTTCAAGTGTTGCAGTCAAAGGGACAGAAGCACCCCTCATTTACTAGACCAAAAGCAAAAAGGCGGGTTTGTTACATTATTGAAAAGACTGTTTGAAAGTCTTCCATTTGCCTAAGTCTTGTACTTTCCTTTATTAATTAACACTTCAGCTATTGGAAGGCTCCACATTAAAGCCCGAGCTGCACACAGAGCACAAATACATTCACGTGCTTGCACACAAAAGTACAATCTTGGTCACTATGGCATAAGTTTAAAAAACCCTTCCTGCATTAGAAAGATGTATTAAATCACATTTTAATTAACTTTATATTAAAACTTGATGATATAAAGATCCTGGAAATAGCCTATGAAGCCTGTTAGTCTCCAGCATAGGACCCCTGGAACTAGTCTGTCTTCTCCAAAGATGACCTGGTCTTAACTGGGCATCCCCAGTGTAAGCTTGGATTGACCCCAGCAGCACACAAGGGCTCTGCCCAGCCCCATTCTGCCCCAGCTGACACCAGTCCTGTCCCAAGCTCCACCAGCCAGAGAACAGAGTAACCCCTCTTGCTTTTCCCATTTTGCCTCTGCCCTGCCGACAGCTTTCCAAGCTGGTGCAGGGTTACAGAAAGGCAAAATCCTGCTGACTCAAGGAAGGAGAGGATTAGGACCTGTGAGTTTTCATTTTATTTTGAATGTTTGCAGAAGACTCTTGCTATAGTTATACTATTTGTGCATGTATTAACCCTGAGAATGGCTGTATAATTAGTTTCTGTCAATAGTAGTAGCTGACGAGCCTGTTCAAATTCACACTGCATTGGTCTTAATGCTTCATATATACACACAGCCCTCTGTCATCCAAAAGGAAAAAAAAAGTTGGCTTCCTCAGAAACTCATATTTAGGAAGCCACACATTGCCGCTGATTCCCAGCTTAGATTTACACAGACTGGTAAAACAAAAGGAGAAGCAACTATATTAAAATGCTTATAGAGTATTTCAGCCCCTCCCACTAAAGCCGAGCAGCGTGCTGCCTTTGCACTGGGAGCCTTAAAAGCTCTGCAGCGGCTTTGCCAGCAGGTTGCAGGAGCTTGCTGTGAGCTCCGACCCAGCTAGCCCCGTCTCGGGTTTGATTTGTGACACTGATCATCCAAGGTTATGGAAATGTGAAATTTTAAAAACACTCTGAAACTATAAAGAATTTAACCACGTCCTTAATTTTACACAGTGTCAGCGCAGGAGATTTAAAAAGCAATAAACAAACTTGTTACTGCAATAGAATTGAAGAGGAATCGTAAACTCACTAAAGTTACAGAGCTAAAATATGGTGTGGAGAATGGACAATGGCAACATTTATTCAATAAAACTCATTTATATGTAAAAGATTGAATAAAAATATATACTATTATGCAGGCACAACAAATTATGTAAGAGAAAAAAAAGAAAAAAGGTCTATGGACAAGATGTTTTATACTGTGCATGGAAACATCATAGCTGTACGGGCAAAGGTGTTAACGTGTCTGCAATCGAGCTCTGAACTGCCAGAGAGGTGATGGGAATTGTGGCACTAGCCATACAAAAGATGACATCTTAATAGTTTTCTGTAATAAGGCAACTGCTAGAGCTACTGCTATTCACTGTTTGTCTCTTTCTCTTGAGATGGAACCACAGTTCTCTATCTGCTTATGAAATCTAAATATCCAAAGACATTTTCTTCAAGAATGATGGCGCATTAATCCTGATGGCTGGGTCAAATTTCAGCCTGGGTAATTGCTTTCTGCTCAGACATAGTTAAACTTATAGTTTTAATTTAAAGATGCTCCTCTACAGACTGTTGCCCGTGCTGTACACTGTTTCTGTATACTTTCAAACAATCTCCACTATGGGAATCAGTATTTTAACATGTTACTCGTGTCCTGCTCGGGTTTACCTTAGCTACTAAAATTAAAAAGACTTTCTCTAATACGAAAGGTCACCTTTACTTCCCCTGCCACAAATCTGGCCCTACTATTTGCAATATCTAAAAATCATTTGTGGATACTATACCAACACAGACCAACAGGTAGAATGCTACAGGTTTTTCTATTCAAATATGTCCCCAGTGTTAATACTGAGACGTAGCTCAGGCTAACAGCGCTGCAACAAATGTTTGGGGAGCGCCCAGACAGGTTTGCAATTGTGTTAACTACCTACCTTGTGGCAATCAATCAATTAACTCAAGGTGAAAAACTAGTGAAGACAAGTCCGCAGATAAGTGTAAACAATCAGGGCTGGACTTGTGGAGAAGAAAGCGAAATTCCATTTCCAGGGCTGTCAGAGGGGTTTAAACAATCACTCAGGAGAAGAGTTTTCTTTTTTTCCCCCCTTTGTTTTTCTTTATTTTCTCCAGGCTGAGGGTTTCTATAGATCTTCTTATTGATCTGAAGTGGCCAGGGGCAGAAAAAAGCCAATTTGGGCTGCATTATCCTGTCTCCCTTCCACTACGGCTTAACACAAAGAGAAATGCCACCCGCACCCCAGAATGAATCTGTGCCAAAGGCTTGTCTCAGAAAGCAGGATTCAAGCCAGGCACTTCAAATCTGAAAGTCAAATGCTCCCGCAACCAGTGGAGGGAGAGATCCTGAACTGGTACCAGCCCATGCACTCCTGCAGTCAGAGGCTCCAGGTGATGCCCACCTGCAAACTGGGAACAACTCCTCGCCCATGCACAAATGGACTCGAGGTCTGCATGCGGTTTGTTGGCTTCCCCCCCACCCCGTCTCCATTTTTTCAATCTGCCAAGGCATTTATTTCCTCTCACTGTCCAGACCCCTATTCCATTATTTGCTAGAGAACTCGAAAACGACAGCCCCGCTGCAGAAGGCGCCGTGGCAGGCTGGGACACACGGCCCCGCAGGCGAGCCAGCGGCTGTGCCCGGATAGGGGATCTGGCATAAAACTGTTTAGTTCTTTGCTTGTAAAGTCTCCGGCAGCAGCCACCAAGGGACCTGCACTTGTCCAATTACATTTAGAAAATACCTCAACATCAGAACATATTTTTTTAAACAGAGAAACTCTGCTTTCTCCCTCCAGCCCTCCCTCCCTCCAATGAGCTCAAGAGCCCTTTTCCAGGACACTGGAATGGAATTTGCCTTCATGAGATGAGTTCAAACATTTTGTGGCCAAGGGGCACTCACCTGCTGCCTTCCAGCTCCCACCAAATCCCAGTGGCAGAGAACATTTTTATGGGAAAGGGTCCCAGATGCCAATGATAGGTGGTACCCAATCCCCACTGAAACAGGGGGTCCGGGGCTGCTTCCCTCTGCACCCCGAATCCAGGAGGAGCTGGAACAAGAAGTGCCATTTATAAACCGTCCCCTACTCGTACCCTACTCAGGGGATCCAGCTTCCCTGCCCCCGGCTCTGCATACATGTAACACAGAGTACCTCAGCGTGGCCATAGCGTCATTCGCGCAATTAAAGCCCCTGGCACAGCCTCCCCTATTTCACCTGCTGTATTGCCGCTGCTCTCTGTTCTTCCTTTAACATACCCACTGATCTTTCCAAGATCTTGGTTGTGTCTCAAAAGCCAGCTGGAGGTGGACTCTTCAAAGACAGTCAAAGAAAAATCGACTTGGGGAAAGTTAACTAAATTTAACTCAAAGAAAAGTTTCCTCTTCAGTTTGGAAGAAAGATCGAGAGCCACGTTATTACAAAGCGACTCTGCCATATTGCAGAGGGCTTATTTCTGGCTTAACACACACACAAGTGAATCTGTTGGCCACAAAGTTGAAACCTGGGAAAAAGAGAAAAATGATCCTCGTAAACGCCTTATTAAATGGGAGGATCATAAGTTGCAAAGTAGAAGATCGGCTTTTTCCTGTATCTGTCTTTAATCACAGCGACTGCATTCATGCTGGAGATGGCAACACGACCGGGTCCATCCGTGTTCAAACAGGAATGACTATAAAAACACCAGACCTACCAGATCAAGAGACACTTCAGTACGAAAGTAAATTCAGATGAACTGAAATCTATAGTAGTACGCTTTGCCCGCTGAGTATTCGCACGTACAAAACCCGACATTCAGGCTCAACCATACATAAATGCCATTGCACAGACAGTCCTGGCAATTTGTTACCAAATTATGATAAAAACTTCTTCTTTTGCAGATACATTTGCAAACACCAGTGTAATTGCTCAGCAGAGTTAAGTGCCCAGGGCAGGAGTTTCGCCACGTGGGAGACCACGGGGTGCTGGTCGGGGGGGGGGGGGGGGGCTTAGGCAACATCCGAGAGGGTCTGTCCCAGAGGCATGTTTAACGGCGTAAATCTCTAGGTTCATACTGGACCTTAAGATAGAAGATACCAGAAACAGGATTACCCCCAAATAATTTCTGCAAACAGAAGAGGCACCCGACAGCTGCACAGTAAGAAACCCCCTGATCTTTGGTCTTGCTGACGTAAATTGCACAGCTTTGGGCTGCATATATTCATGTAGCTTTGGACAAATAATAGGCACTATGGGCCGGTTTTCGTAGCTCTATTTGCTTTAAAATTTAGAGTAATGAATAAACTCTCTGGCACTAATTCTGGAAACTAGAGACTGCCTTATGAGATTATCTGCAGCTCAATAGTCAAGGGACAAGGGAAATAAAAGGATTCACATTACGAATTTTATAATGACTTACTGCTCACTTATCTGAAAAATAGTTGGAGTCATAATTAGCCAGCCTTTTCAGTGCTTTAAGGTGCAGAGATTTCTATCTGCTGCACACCTTAAAATTTGCATTTTAATGGGCTGAAGATGTATATCAGTAATAGCACCAATGGATGCTCTCTTATCACTAGTAATAATACAATATATAGCTTAGGAGACTAACCTATCCACAGTACAGCAGGTTTGATCAATAAAGAGCAAACAGTGAACAAAGCAAGTCAAATATAAATGTCACTGTACTGACACGCCTCTAAACAA
This sequence comes from Falco punctatus, assembly GCF_963210335.1. Lineage (NCBI taxonomy): Eukaryota > Metazoa > Chordata > Aves > Falconiformes > Falconidae > Falco > Falco punctatus. Next base: position 62,553,971 of record NC_137588.1, on the reverse strand, counting down.
CAAAAGCCAGGCTGCAGGTTGAGGTAAAAACATACTAACGCCATGAATGCACGGATGGTTCAGGTAGTTGTGGTAAATACGGGGCTCATTTTCACCTGTGCCATTGTATGAGGAAAGGCTCAGTACAAAATGTAGCTACTTATGGGTGGAGAGCAGCTCATGCATGAACAAATCCTAATAAAGTCCTAAGCATCATCTTAGGGATTTTTTTATATTTTTTTTTAAGAAATGAAAGGCTTGACTGCAAATAAAACAGCGTATTATTCTGGTTCCTATTTATTTTTAATTCTAGACCTGTAATAGAACTAACAGCTGCCAGGGAGGTTTTTTCCCTTCAGCTTTTAAGACAAAACCTAACCTCTCATGACCAGAAAGCAGTATCGCTGCTCTCTCAGTAAAATTTGTACAACCAGAGCAGCAAAGCAGCAGAAGGAAAAGACAAATCTGACGAAAAGCCCCTGGTGAATGACCCAGCATCACTTCCACAGTTCCCTTTGTGTGGCTGACCCAGGAGCAGTGTAAATACCACCCAGCTCTTGGCCTATACAGCACATAACACCATCAGCACTGCCATTTGCCACGGGTGAGCTATCGGTGCTACCGTGCTATATATTCAGCTATTCCTGCTCTGCATTTGATCCAAACAGGACAGCTAGAAATTGTGGCAAATACCCAAGCAGAGAACAGATCAACAACTGCAACGTGCTGGAGAACTCTGAGAAAATCTCTCATCTCCTCTTTCCATCCAACAGAGATGAGAAAGAAAAGGCAAAAACGGAAAACAAACAAAAAAAACCCACCACCAAAAAACCCCACCCCACACAAGTAACAAAACACACACACAAAGGAAAGAGTAAAACAAAGATATAGTCTCAGACTATATGGTCTAAGCCTATAGACTTACTAGTTTCTCCAAGGAAAACATGACAAATGTCAACTATAAGCACACATCATCATTGCTTCTGGCTATGGGTAGCACCCAGATCCAAGTTTCCAAAAGAGTTCAAAGGATTGAAGTGATGCTCCAGAGGTGAGCTACCTTCCTTAGAAAGGGAAATTGCTACTCACAACATTATAATGTTAAATTTCCTTCAGATTTAGGCAAACACCGACATTTAGAAATATAATAATTTATAGAGTTTTATATGTGCCATCCTGATACCAGTTTACCACAGACCTGTTGAAGCAGCTTCTTCCAGCTGGGCACTGACACAGGGAAGAGGGTGAGAGAAGGGGCCGCTGCCGTGCTACAGTAATAGGCGATGGAGGCCTTCTGCCACACAAAGGTCCTCATCTCCAGATGTTATATTCCCCTGACAAAAAGAATTAGAGAAAATGACATATTTTTCTCTTTAAACATCAAAAGAAATATTTAGCTTAGGAAGATAGGATTAAACACGGATTAAGTTCACTGCTGAAACTATCACTCCGTGGCTGGAGGGCACCAGGAGGCTGAGCAGCCTCCTTCTGCTGTGTTCTCCAATGCGCTTCTCAGAAATAATTTCATTTTAGCTCTGCTTAATTGTGCATCAAAACGGTGGGACTGCAAAGGGAGACAGGAGCTGCTTTCTGTCTTCTGAGTCCAGGGAGAACCTGGGTGTCAGCAGCCGACACAAACTTGAACAATGGCAAAACTGCAGAGAAGGAGTAAACTCAGAGGAAGACAAGAGAAAACGTGGAGCTGCTCGCACAGAACCACAAGTATTCTTAGCGAGTGAAGTCTCTGGAGAGGATACAAGCAGCATCTCATATTTTTCATGAGGGCCTGTGGTAAACATTTGTAAATCAAGAGCACATCATTCGACAGCAGAAGGAGTGGATAAAGTTGCTACAGGCTTTCAAACGCCCTGGGTCTGCCAGCAAATGTAAACGACACTTTGAAACATCCAGCACTTTGAGGGGCCTTTGCAACAGCATCGAGTGGCCTCCGAGACAGCGGTGGTGGGCTCCAAGGGCAGGCACAGCCTGGCCTGGAGCCCTGGGGCAAAAAAAAAAAAAAAAAATCATAAAATTATTCCAAGGTCTTGGATTAATGCATTAATTTGCATTATAATGAAAACAAGACACTCCAAGAGAAGCAGGAGAATGAGGGCTAGAGAGAGACAAGGGGAAATATCCACCGCTGCCCGGCGATGCCAGCGTTGACTGCAGTACAGGAGGTTTCGGTTCGAGTGCTGCGATCTGCAAAGCACCAACCCCCCATCAGTGCAATAAATAGTTGCTCTTACAATAATCACAGAAGTGGGACAACGACTGAAGGGCTCGTATCAAATGGGCGATTTCTCTATCAGAAGATTACTTTAATCACTTTAATCAAAAGACCTACCACTTCTCCTCATCAACAATTAGCAGCTTCTCAGAGTATTCCCCAAAGGCAGCTCAGATGCCTCTTATTGACAACTCCAAGGCTGTATGTTACTTGATGCTAGTCATTAAGACAGATTTTCTTGCGAATACAACTTCCTTCATTTAAAACCCATTAATGTTCTGCAGTAATCTTCCATCTTTTATAGTTAGGATAGTCCTTCAAATCTGGAATTAGCTTCTGTTGGCAGCAGCGCGGAGCTGTATCAGTTGTGGGGGGAAAAGGCATCAGTCTTGAAAATGAAGCGAGGGTTTGGGTCTGAGCTGGCCAGGTATCCTCCATCGCTTTGAACTCCTCTAACTGCAACATTTTCCAACAGCTCTTTTCTCAGTGTTGGGCTAGTGTAGAGAAATCATCAAATCAAAGCCAAAAAGGGTGGCATCAGCCTCAACACCCAGGCTGTTGGAGAACAATGGGTCACAGGTGTGGGGAAATTCAGATTTCTTTGGGGAAATGAGACACTCCAGAAGATGTTTGTTTTGGTGTTTTTTTATTTCTTTCAATCTAGAAGTCTCCAAGTTTTAATAAAAAACATACTGACTTTCTCTTCAGAAAACAATCTGCCTTTTGTTTTATATTCTACAGGTTTCATAATCTTATATAGAATCATTTAGGTTGGAAAAGACCCTTAAGATCATCAGGTCCAACCACATGACAGAAGCAATGCAAGTAGTTGATACGGAAAAATTCATGTCAAACATTATCATCTGTATTCACTGACAGGCAAACCTACCTATTTGCTGACTTAATTAATTTGTGTTTGGTTTATATTCTTTGTCTTGGAACTTTGCCTGTTTGGGGGCTGAAACTTCTTTAGTACATTTTCATAATGTAAAACTGTCGAATAAATTGTTTAAAGTTGCTCTGGCATTTCATCTTGGAAAGAAAAGGAGGGAAAAGCCCTAGATATAACAATTTAATTTCAATAGTGTTTAAAAGCATATTTAATGATTTAGATGGAATAAGTAATAAAGAAACTCAGATTTAGGTGGAATAAGCTCACATATCTTAACTTTTGCCAGCTAGCGTTTGTCCTTCCCAGGAAGCCATCAGCCGTAAGTTTCCCAGAGCCATTCAGCCTCCCAGGTGCAGGTGGGTCAGGGATGCTGGGGGCAGGGGGGACACACACGACACACCTGGATGCCATGTTAATGTCCTCAGTCCATGCATGCCCCTCAGCAGTTGACGACAATAGCCTGCTACTGTTAATGAAATTATTTCAACGCTGTCAGTAAGAGAACCTGGTTATAAGCCTGGAGTATCCTGTGGCCTCATTTTACAGCAACCTCCAGCAATGAAAGGTGTTTCTCTTCCATGTTTACCTGGGGGCAGGCATAAAAGGAGACTATAAAGTGCCTCATGATCTACCAGAGGCAGGGAGACCGACTGAAATTTAGGAAGGACATTTTCAAAGGCACAATTCTCGGTCAGGAGCATAGCTGCAATCTGTACCTTTGAATACGTCCCTTGGTGCTTGAAGCTGGGCTCCTAAAGGAAATTCAGCTCCTACCCAACTGATCTGGTCTCCCGAGGACCTGCCAGCTCCCACCACTGTTCCTGCCACCAGCCTGATTTACAGTCACAGAGAAACCCTCTCCATCTACTTCTCTTGCCTGAAGAGATTTTTAAATGCCATTTTACGAACTTCTGAAGCCCGCAGTATGTTTCAAGAGATCGAAAAATCCATGCAAAAAGTTTCCGTCCTGCTCCTTTCCTTTCCACTTTCCTGCACTGCCCCTCATCTCCATTTCTATCTGCCTGGGATTTCTCAGGAATTACACTATTAGGTTATCTCATCTGCCATAGCTCTGGCTCTCCCGGGCAGAATGGGACAGCAGCCCAGTCAGGCACTGGACCCCAGCCACCCACAGCTGGGGTGCCAGGTCAGGGCCATCTAGAGCATCTCAAGTTCAAAAATGATGCAGCAGATTGTAAAATGGTACCTGTTAGAAGTCAAGTGTATAATCTACATTAAACAGGAGAATAATAATTAATTAAAATACACAATTATGGCCTTGCATAGGAAAAGGAAAAAAACTACAGAAAGCAGGTATTTCAGCTGAACTGATGAGTTTACATGGAAAACTTAACTGCTTGAATAAGAGACATCTGGCTGCTCCACGCTGATGCTACAACATTGCCACAGAAACAGGTGAAACTAGGGAATAGCAGGACTGGGTATGAAAAGGCACAAAAGAAACGGGAAGGTGGTCACAAGTACCAGACTTGCACGAAACCTGCATCTTCTCATCGGCTGCCATAGTGGAGAGCTCTGTGTACAAGGCTGACCATGAATTTAAAAGCCAGTTCCTCACCTGTGGTCAATTTTTGGTTGCCTCACCCTTCTCTGTTGAAGATGTACATCCAAAAACTAAGCCACGTTTTTGGTTGTCTGGGAAAACTATAGACCACTCTGATTTAATTGTGCCATTCTTAAGTGAAGCTTTGATTTGTATATATATAATCTGAGAAAATTAAATGTTTTCATCATCCAGCCATACTGAATAGTTAAGACTGCCTGTCCTACTCATTAAATACACAGACGTTTTAAAGTTTGATTAGGGAACTGAAACAAACAGCCCAAATCTCAATAGCACATAGGAAATAAGGTAGCAGAGTTGAACATGCAAGAAGAGTTACTTAAGAACTAAGAGTAACACTGAAAAATAAGAGCCTTATGGAAAAAAACTTCAAATACTGAACAACACGGAGCCACCCAGGGAAGTTTCCCTTTCCTGGTGTTGGTTTTCTCACTGGTGGGAAGGGGGATACAGCTGCCACCTGAGCACAGTCCAGCAGCCAGCCCAGGCAGGGAAAGCAGCTGTCACACCTGCAACAAAACTAAAGTCTTTACACACACCTGCCAAACAAGACATGCTTTCCCCAAGAGAATAACAGCTATTACATAGTTCAGTTTGCGCTTTCTATACTATAGGGGTCCACATGGATGTGGTTGTTGAGATCCCAGCAAGTGTACATCGACAGCCTTTACGGTATTGGATGAAGAATTCCTCACTTCCAGCTCCCACCCCGTGGGTGCACCAAAGCCCAGTGCACACCAGCCTCTCTCGGCACTGGGAAAGGGGCTTTCTGAGCTGCCACCCATGAGCAGTTCAGCCCGACGCAGGCAGAGAGCCTGTGACGTGCGGAATTAGACTCTATAACTCGAAAGTTATAAAGTAGGTATGTTTATTGCGCGCAGATGCACGGGGGATCGCTCCTCCACAAGCGTGCATACCCGAAGTGACGAACCATCCCACATTTATACAATGAAACAAATGAATATTCAATTAGCGCCTATACATATTTGTTACCTAAACCCCGCTTCGTATGTTAATTAGCTTATCAGTCCGTTTCCTGGAATGTGGTGGTCTTGCAGGTTTGTAGGTGATTCATGTTCTTGTGACCATCTAATCTTTTTCAGCAAGGAAAGGTGATTCATGTCCTTGTGACCATCCAATCTTCTCCAGCAAGGAGACTTAGCACTCCCTCCCTCTAGATAGCATTTGAATGTCTCTCATCTTCTCTCATTCTCTTTTAAATAGCCCCTTTTGTTAGAGAAAGAAGGGCAGGCGTCTCCCCTTTGTTAGAGGAAGAGGGGCAGGCGTCTCCTCAAAAACTGTAGTTGTCTCCTCAGAGCTGTGTGCCTATGTGACCAGACACCGCACCCATGACTAGTCACCATACCCACATTTCTGAGTAGACATATACAATCGCAGTCGGTGTTAAGCGTCCCCATTTCACACTATTTCTCCCTATCACCTGGGGCCCAACTCCCACCCACGGCAAATGTTACTGCCCAGGAGAAAATATTGTCTCTGTCTGCAAGTACCGAGAGCTGCAGAAGTGAAACTATTCCCCACCAGCTCCCCCCATACCTGTTCTGAAATCGCAAGATTGCATCAAAAATCTTAAGACTGACTTAAAATATTCAATTCTGAGTTATTTATCTTTGTGATTCAGAGACTTCAATAAATATTTACTTGGTTTGGAGCCATTCCCAACAACCAAGACTGTTAAAAACTGTACTTTAAAATAAGCATGCCTGTTCTTTGGAAGTATTTTCAATTCAACAGCTTGGATTTACATAAATGTATAAAAATTGAGATAATCAAGTGTGAGCCTGGATGCATCTGTGAAATTTTTCTTCCAACATAGGTGAACATCCCCATGAGAGCAGCAGAAAACCTTTCTTAGTCAATACATTTCTTAAAATAGGTCAGCATTCGATAATTTCTACTTCTTTTCTTCAACCTGTCACATTCATTGTCTTGCACAAATGTTCACTAAAATTTGAACATGCACACACAACAAACCACAAGAAAAGCAAAAGTAAAAAAAAAAAAAAGAAAAAAAGAAAAGAAAAGAAATTAAAGGAAAGGCAGAAAGCCAAGCAATATAATTATTTTCCTGTTCAGGATATCATTCAAATACCCCTTTTATTTGCATATGGTGAAATTAAGGGAAAATAAGCCAAACAGCAGAAGGGGACCACTCTTCTATCTTGCTGACCTCAACCCTCTGCAAAATAGCTGCACAGTTTGTACCACCAGTATCTGAGACACTCACAATTTTTGGATTTTGTTCTCTTAATACCACCCCTGACAAACAGAAACGTCCATCCTATTTCAGCTAAAAGCGAACAGACTGACCAGACATGAGGTGTGTGGCTGAGCTAAAAGTTAATCTAAAAATCTTAATCCAAGACCTCTTCTAGTAAACCATCCTTTCATAGGCTCCAGTCACCACGTTTGGGTCTGTAGGATTTAATCCCCACTGAAGCCATCCCATGGATTTCAGTGTTCTCTGGTTACTCCCAAATATCTTCAAAATTTGAATTATAGTTTTGAGATTCACATGTGAGAAGCAGTAACCTGAACACACCCGCAAAGCCAGGTATAAAAGACAGAGAGAAGGAATCTTAATACTTACTAGTGATATGGAGAAATAGTGTGAAATGGGGACGATGGAACACCGACTGTGATTGTATATGTCTACTCAGGAATGTGGGTACGGTGACTAGTCATGGGTGCGGTGTCTGGTCACATAGGCACACAGCTCTGAGGAGACAACTACAGTTTTTGAGGAGACGCCTGCCCCTCTTCCTCTAACAAAGGGGAGACGCCTGTCTTTCTTTCTCTAACAAAGGGGCTATTTAAAAGAGAATGAGAAAAGATGGGAGACATTCAAATGCTATCTAGAGGGAGGGAGTGCTAAGGCTTCTTGCTGGAGAAGATCGGATGGTCACAAGAACATGAATCACCTACAAACCTGCAAGACCACCACATTCCAGGAAACGGACTGATAAGCTAATTAACATACGAAGCGGGGTTTAGGTAACGAATATGTATAGGCGTTAATTGAATATTCATTTGTTTCATTGTATAAATGTGGGATGGTTCGTCACTTCGGGCATGCACGCTTGTGGAGGAGCGATCCCTCGTGCATCTGCGCGCAATAAACATACCTACTTTATAACTTTCGAGTTATAGAGTCTAATTCCGCACGTCACTAGAGCTGTGGTTCTCTGCCTTTAAAACCTTGATTACAACCATCCTTCCTATTTTTATCAGGTCTGCCCTTGGCCACTACAACATCCTGTAAAATTCATGAAGATCTGACCGTCAGACCCTTTGATCACTTGTTCCACCAGGGAACACCCGCAAACCCCCAGGTCAGTTTACCAAGTTACTACCAAAATGCCACAAAACTCCTAAATGAGGTTCTAATGTGCAAAGTTAATAAAATCTTTGATTAGCATTTCAGGGTTAGGGGATTTAAGTAGGAAAGTAAAAAATCTGACAAAGAAGCGCAGCTTTCTTGACCTTTCATAGCAGGGAAAATGCCTGAAGTCTTGACTTCAGACTTCTCCAAGATGATGCAGCAGAACTGGAGCTAAAGGCTTTCTCCTTTAGCTTTTAACCCAAGCTGCTTTTCTTTTCAAAAACAGTTATTTTCCAGTTATTGTTAGGAAAATAAAGATAACTTAGTTTAAGTTACAGCTTTGTAAATTTTCTGTTGACAGGAAAAGCAGCAATGACATCCCACGCGCTGGGGTCCAGACCCTTATTAGGGCTGGCTGAAATGCATCGCTGCCCACTGGAAATGGCCATCGTCTGTGCAGGGTTTTGGTTCCTCACACACATTTCCCGCTGCAGCAGGGACATATCCAGGCAGGATACACGGGGTCACGGTGAGTGGGTGTCTTTTCTTTCTCTATTATTTCTGTTACTATGTGAGGGGAAGAGAGAAAAAGGAAAGAAGTATCAAGTGCAAAGAGGAGATTAAAATCCCATCTGGCTTTCAAATGCCCATTTATATGTGTTTCTCAGACAGACATCCCTCAGTAGCCTTTTTCCATTCAGATGGCGACTTGGAAAGACAGAGCCAGATGGAAAGAGAGGAGATAAATAAATGTGTGTCTCTGTGTGTGACGGTGTTTCATACATTAACAGTTCTTTCAGTGTGCTGTGCCTGGAGCAACTGTTTGTGCAGCATTAAGCATCTGACAGACAAGCCCTGCGCCTCCCAGCCAACACCACCAGCACCTGAGGGGGTAACCCAGGAGCTGCATCTTCCAGCACTGAAGCCCCATCAGCCAGGCTAGCGGCCCTGGCCAGAGATGGTGGAAAAGAAATTATTCTTATGAAATGGAAAATACCTACTTACCCACTTAATACAACAGCTCTGGGGAATACAGAGCAAACTGCAATTCAGGTTAATGGCCACTGGCCCTGCAGTGAAATAAGCACATCGTGCTGTGTCTGTAGTCCATGTGGGCTTTCACTCCAAAGTATTTTTGTCTTACTGTGTCCTACTGGCATAAAGCAACCCCCTCCTCCACCAGTTTTATGAGGGTCTTTAAGTGCACATAATATTCAATGGAATTGCATAGGAAGATGTACATATTAAATATTACATTTACTGATGTGTCTTACAGTATGTGATTAATGGCTTCCTTTTACCTGCCCTAAAAATTACAGAAATTCAGTACAAAAAGCAGCTCAATCCAAGTTCACATTCTACAGGGATTTTTTGGGCTCAGATCCAAAGTAAACTAATGAACAAATGAACTGGAGAAAATTCTAAAAACACACTCTGTGCTGCTTCGGTTGAACCAGGAGAAATCCAGTGACCTGGGAATTAAATTGACGCAATTCAGTTCTTCTTCACGACATACATTTTGTTCGAAGTTAACTGCTTAACCGCTCAAGGGACTTTTCAACTCCAGACTTCAGTGGAAGTAACGTTTCAGCTTTTAAATCATATTAAAAACATAAATTATACATTATAAATATAAGATTTCTAACACTTAATTTAGAACAAGTCCCCAAAGGGGTGGAGATGACATTGCTCAGGCCAAGTGGAGAAGACTCCTGGGGTCTGCTCTGAATTGCCTCTCTGACTTACAGATTGACTTTGGAGCAACTTGCATAGGGCACCCTCCTTACACACCGGTACCAAAAGCTAACCCAAGTCAGGTACACAAGTGTCACTTATCCGCAGTGCCTCTACACCCACTGCTCTGCTTTATGCCCCAAAACATAACCCCCCGGCTTTGATTAGTGTTACATCAGTGTGAACACGTGTCACTTAGCTATAATAGTTAGCTCCTCCACAGGTGGAGTTAAGAGTTTTACCAATGGCAATAAAGCATTTTTATAATAGATGGGACTGCAATATTTATTCCCTACTAAAAATACCTATAGCAGAGAGTATCCATCCTTAACCTGTTACCTTTTCTAGCAAATCACTTATTATCTCGGTTAATAAGTGATTATATATATATATATATATATATCAGACACGCCAGGAGGCGAGGCTCAGAAGCGCTACGTTTCTGCAGTTGAGGGCTTGCAATACAAGGTCTCTAACACTCCAGAGGGACCCATTCTGCATTGAGCCAACTGCCCACGAGCCATCTCCAAAGCCTCACCCCAACAAAGCAGCACGTTATGGAACAAGACTAGAAACCTCAGCTCGTGTGCAGCAGGGTTAAGCTCGGTCCCTACTCGGTGCTGTCAGGTCTTTGCCAGGAGCTGCCACGGACCCAGTAAAATCCTTCATTGGACAAAGACGTGCAAGATACAGCCACGAAGGAGGCCTGAGCCCACCATTTCTGCCACAGCCACGGCAGGGCAGAGATGCCGTAACGCAGCATCACCTGCTCCACCCATGACCCACAGGTGAAGCAGGCTGCTTTCCAGCTGCATCCCCAGCCCTTGGCTTTCTGCATCTCTGGCTGCACACCTTTTTTATTTTTATTTTTTCCCCCACAGTTACCTGGTGTTTGGCAGCTCTCGGGGCTCATATGATTCATACAGCACCTCACTATATAAAAACCCCCAGGACTCACCTTAACTCCTCTGCCTCCAGAAACTGCTCCCTCCTCTCCACTTCCCAAGCATCCCAGGATAGCAGGCTGTAGCTCTATAACAAACTGCTCCAGCCTAAGACAAAGTCACAGCTAACCTTCTTCTCCCTCACTTAAGTTCTAACAAAGGATCTGAGTTCCAGTACACAGCCCTTGAGATCCCTCCTTCCCTTTTATCATGGAGGCTGGTCTCTCCCCACTGCTCCCAGCCCTGATGAGCTCCCTGGCAGCAGCTGCCACCCACGAGCTGCCCATTCAGCCAGGCGCCCACCAAGCCAGAGAGCAGCAGTCAAAAGGACCCACTGATGAGCAAGAGAGACATCTGAAAAGCATAAACCCAATTAGGCATGTAAAAAAATAAAGAAAACTTGTTAGAACTTTTCTAGATGTTTACAGTAACCATTGTGATGGGAAGGGCTTCAGGGGATCTAATGTATTTCTGGGCCTGATAAAACTCCCCAGATCTCATACAGTAGATAAGTACACAGCAATTTCAAAGTTCAGAAGAACTGGTTGATATCAAGCCCCTGCTCTATTTATTTGTTCAGCCAAAAATAAAACAAAGGAAGATAAACCCTGAAGTACCTACTTGAAACATTAATTCCAGCTGAAACTCTGAGTTTTGCAGCTTATGGAAATTATCTTGCACTAATCATCAGTCTTGCTGGTTAAGAAACCCTTCAAGCAAAAACATATTTTTACAGAAACCCCAAAAGCATGTGTTTGCATTGGATTTAGTTGCAGATGGGACTGTGAAAACTTGGTGGAGTGCTCCAGATTTAACTAAATGAGACTGGAAGAGTCTTTCAGAATCAACGTTGTGTTAAGACATGGGAATAAATCATTTAACACTGAAAGTGTAACGTCTGTGTTACTGTATCAGGGAAATAGGAGCTACAAGTATACATCGGTAGTGAAATTATTCAATTATCTGAAATGCATCTCATGACTTTGAGATATTCCACAAAAAATACAGTAGATTTTTATCTGATGATAGGAGTTAGAGATGAAAATAAATTGCTGGTAGATTCTGTTGGTAAACATCCTAGATAAAATGTTAGATGAGATCTTCCCATTTAACCTTGCCCAGCTCCTTACCCAACAGAGAAAAATCATTTAGTAACAGAGGAAATCTCAGAGGTCTCTGATGCAAACTGTAAAAAGTAAATTTGAAAATTAAACATAAGCATTCCAGAAATTATTCAGACCTCTGGACTTCAGGAAGTACCAGCACAGAGTCTATGACCCAGCTGGAAACCCTTCAACCTCACTTTGCCTGGCGAACCCCACCACTGCAACAGGGAAAATGAAAACAAAAAGCTGTGCATTGCAGCAGCCTTAAATCCTCATCAATTTGTTTCCTTTAATTACTTTCTCTTAGCACTCCAATGGGTCAAGGACACCAGCATGCTGCAGCATCGGGGATTCATGCTGTGTTTTCTGAAGAGGAAGAGTAAATGGAAGTAGGTGTTGACATTGCATAAGAAACATGGTATTTCTCAGCAGACCTAATGGGTTATTACACAGGAACAAATGAAAGGTAAACTTTGCTGTGCGAGAGCCTTCTGTCAGCAATGAGGTACAGAAAAGGGAAATGCTCTGGTTTAATTAAAAAAAAAAAAAAAGTCTTGATACAATTTATAAAATCAAATAATAGCCCAAATTGACTGAGGATGTAACTTGATATAATTTCAGCAGTCATGCAGATTTGTAGCAGAAGCGGATTTTCTCAGGCACGTTGGCTGTTAATGAAATACTGCCCATCGAACTCTCCGTGAGCCGCGCGAGCTGGCAAGGCTTTGCGTGTGGGGCAGCCTCAGCCAGCACCCCGGCCTCTCTGCCAGAAAGTCAGCCCAGATGTCAGCGAGGTGGCACAGCACACTGACGCCTGGTCCAAAATGCAGGGACCCAGCAGGAGCAGTTTTCAGCTTCATGAGCTCTACAAATTATTGTCAAGAGGCGGCGACGTTGTAATTCAGCCCTGGATGATGACAGCGTCCCTCTGGCCAGGACAGAGCAGTGGTGGCAGTGGTCACAGTACAGTGGCAACCTCTACTTTTCCACCCTTTGGAAAATTTTATGTATTCGAATATTGCCATCTTTTGGCAAATAAAGCCCCAAACCCTTATGCATTGAGAACAGCTGTCATTACGGCTGGTTTTGGAAGGAGGTTGTTTTATTGTAATGCTAAAGGCCTTGATGAAACACCCCATCAATCCCATCCATGGGCTTGGAGTATTACAATTTACTACCTAGAGAAATGAGATCATTAAACAACCGGATGGGTAGCCTATTAAAACCAAAAAGACAACCACACATTTCAGCCTTCCCCTTCTCCTCCTCCCAATCCCACCCTCCTTTATTTATTTTTTTGGGGGGTGGGTGTGTGTGTGTGGGGGGGAGGTGTCCTTTTTCTTTTCCCAAAGGCACTTCCCCTCACCAAAAGCTATAGAGCAACTCAGTGAAGAAAAACTACCCATGTCACTGTCCCCTGCACAGGGTCCTGCTCTAGCACAGCTCAGAGGACTTTCTGTCTTTGACGTATAGGAAGTCATTTTGCCTTCTGCTCCAGGAAGATTCCAGTGGGACAACAGCTGGGGTGTGTGTGGGGGGTGTTTGTTCTTCTCTTCCCTTGCAGCTGCATTTGAGGAGCAGGGGCTCTGCCCCACACCTCCCCACTGCGAGAGGGCACAGGCTAAAGTGAACATCTGGGTAAAGGAAGAGGAGAAATGCCAGTAAATCCAGCCCAAGCTGCTTTCGATACCCAGGAAGGTCTATGTGTATTTTCTTGGATGGGCAAATCTTTCTTTCCTTCTTCCTTCTTCCACTTGGAACAGAGAAGAAATGATATTTTTATCCCACATTTTTTTCTTGTGCTATTTCACGTCTGGAAGCACACATAACCCTGGCAGGGGAGTGCTGGACCGCATCACATCTTCAGTCTAATCACCTGAGAAAACACACGATGAGCCTGGGAGCCCTCTGGGCGATGCCCCGGCCCCTGCCTGAATCCAGCCCCAAGGCAGGACCCCTTCCCCTTCCACCCCGAGGAGGGTAATCCCACCTCTTCAACCTGTGCTTTATGTCCAGGCAACACCTACAGTCATTAGCAAACTTAAAGAAAAGTGGCACCGATTTTGCAATGGCAAGCATACTTAACATTTTATCCTTGCTCTTTTTTATCCTGTCCCTTGCAATAGTCATTAAATTTATTAAGTGGCTTCTACAAGTGACTCCTCTCACTTCTAAAAACGGCCAGATCATCAGCACAGAATATATATCTAGGTTCAGTCCCTCTTTTCTTATCTTTTCTGACAAACCACTCTCCTTCACAGTTTTATCTATATAATTGATGAGCCACACATGACATAATTTACAGCCCTCTCTAGCAACCTTCTAAACCGTGTACCAGTCATCCCAGGATCACACTCTCTCAACTGGTGCCCTGGCCAGCCCCTATAAACTATTACTATTTTTTTATTCCTTTGGTCTATACAAAACTGCAGTGGAATAACCAAAAACGGGCTTAACTAAGTTTTCAGCCAAAATGGCTAAAAAAAAAAAAAAAAAAAGGAAAAAAGCTACATCTACCAGAATTATCTGTGTTCGTTGTTTACGTACACAAAGGCACAGCTGAGCCTGAGCCATTTGCCTTTGTGCAGGTGAAGGGAATTCAGGACTAACAGACAGAGCATGGAGGAAAAGGATGCTGCTCCTGCTTCTTTTCCCTTTCTCTTAAGGCATGGAAGAGCTTGCATGTATTGCTTTCCCATGAAGAAAGCAGGAGCCGTGTCTCAGAAAGGAAACCCTTCCATCGCATTTCCTAATAGTGCTGTGCAACAGACAAATGAGCAATATCAATTCTTCCACAAAGGGTAGAATACGGCAGTAGACAGAAAGTAGCTCCTGCATAACAGAAGCCATCATTACGGTGACGGCAAGCATGAAAGAGTGCCTTTATGTGGTCTGAGATAGATTACAAGATCACTACAAACTGAGGGAAAATAGTGAGATGGAAAGCCTCTCCCAACAATTACAGGAAAAATACAAGGGCGCACATGCATGCAGAGAGAGAAAAAAACAGAGTGACACAGAGTGTCCTGCGTGCTGGAAATGCTGGATCCAGACGCTCATTCAGGTCACTTTATGAATTCATTTTAATCCAGAGTTTCAGCCTGAGCTTCTGATGTTCAGAGGAGCGAAGCTCACTTTCACCCAGAAAAATGGCAATCGCTGCCTCTGCGGAGTAACACTGAGCGCATAAAGCTTTCCCTTTCCTTCCCGTTGCACTTAGATCATTTTATTAGGAATGTTTTTCTGCTGCAGTAGGCAGGATCCTGGGAAGAGGAGATAAATTCTTTTAATTATTGCGTATCCTGTAGCTCAGCAGCAGGCTGCGGTGGGGCAGCGCTGCAACCTGCAGACATGCAGGCGTGTGCTCAGGCAAAGGCTCAGAGCAGCCTGGGGAAGAAAACCTGATCTCCATCTCTCTGCGAAGGCCACAGCTCCATTCCTGAAAAATGAGAAAGCAGATCCTTTTACTTTTATTTTCCAAGGCTCTGCTGTGTCCTTCAACTTTGTCTTATAGGACTTGCAAGACCCACTGTTTCCTTCAGGCTACCCCCAACATCTTTAAGTATCACTGAAAAAAACCCAAAACCTCAAAACACAACAAGCTGAGAATCAACTTTTGCCCTCCTTTTTCACAGGAATTGCTTAGGAAACGTACCCTGCAGTCAAAGGTGCATGAAGACAGCTCAGAAGAGCAGTGTCATCTGATTTATTTCTGACTTAAACTGGAAAATACATTGTTCTTAGATAAGAAAGTCCTTTTATTTTTAGAAGTGATGTATCAAATATGCATGAATGGGCACATGTCTTTTCCATTGAGTGATTCCAAGTGTAGGGTTTGGCTCAGATACTGCCACCCTCCTTGTTAGACCTTGAAAACAAGCTTTGAAACAAGGGGAGAAGTTCCACAGAAGGAGCTAGAGAGAGCTCAGGAGAAAAATCTGTTGTCAGCAGGAGAGTGTCCTGCACTATAAATGGTCAGAAGGGGTAACGATCAGAAAGATAAATTAATTTTCATGAACTTCCTCCTCCTCCTGCAGAAAATTCCTAACTGAGGAGCTTTTTCCCTGACCACAACATGAAACCTCCAGTGAATGAGCTCATTACCTGAGTGCCACACTGGGACAAGATTTGCCGCATTTTATTTCTTAATAGGCAAGTGCTGACTATTTGCAAATAAGCAGTTAACTGAAAGTGTGAGAATAAAGCTGGCTGGCCACATTTTTCTACTTTTAACGGTGAAGGAAAAAACGTATCTGCTTTTTCCTTCTCTGCAGCATCCAAAATCACAGCCGGCGTCCCTCTTCCCTGCTCACCTCTTCCTCTACACCATTGCTTCAGCCAGGGTCTCCTTAGTGCCTTTGACCCACTGTAATTAACCACCACGGGCTTTGTCATTGCCTTCAACAAGCAGGGAGAGAGGGGGGCTCTGACTTCTGCTCAAGCCTCTTGTAATTACCAACCCACCATATTCCACTGTGTGTGGTTCAGCACAGACTGAAGGAAAATCCCTCATGATCATCTCCGGATATTAGCTGGACATTTTAGGAGATGAAGGTTCTTTTACTGTTTAATTTGATGGCATATATAGAGCAAGTGCATAAGCATTTGCCTGACAGTTTAAAAGCAGGAATTTTGTTTCCTTGCCATTTTTTAATATATCTGCTTCACTACTTTATTATCTGACTTCTAAATTGCCCTTTCAAGCCTTGCAGAAAAATGTGCATAATTGTGATGGATTTTTTTTTAACAAATGCATAATCAAGTCTAGTAAACAAACAAACAAACAACAACAAAAAACCAAACAACAAAAAACCCTAACAAAAACCCCCAAAACCAAAACACCAGGAACAGGCTAACAAGTTCTTCCAGCTATTAATCTAATTTCTATTGACATGAAAAGTCATAAATTAAATTGAAAAGAATAAGTAAGAGGCAGAAGCAAGACATTTACATTTACGTGTCCTTCTTGTTGAACATCAGTACAAGACCTCTGCAAGTGCTGGTCACATGAAAAAGCCATTAAAGGATTTGGTACCGAAGTGGCAAATTCCAGCTCAGTTGTGATAAATGCGTTCAAGTTACTTTGAGCAAGATAAAGCAGAGGAGACCAAAATGATACGATAAGAGTGGCTTTCCTGATGTTTAAATGTTTATGTCACTGGATGCTTGGGACGCTGATATTTATCTCAGGAGCTTAACTATTACCCTGTGCTCTTTAGCTCTTCTTTGAAGTACTCAGTTTAATTGTATGCTAACTTCAGCTGTGCATTTTGCAAATGCTCAGACCAACAGAGCTGCTTCATTCACATCAACACATAGGAAATGGATGAGTACATGGGTATTAAATCTACTTGGGTTTGATTTTCCCCACTTAGAGCTACAAATGAAGTCTAGCTGGAGATGCACTGAAGATCACGCCACTTTTTAAGCTGCGCTACTTCTGTCTGTGATGCTGAGCTCTATCTGAATTTTCCATGCCCCAGTTTACCCATGCGTAAAATCTGCATGATAAAATGGAGGTGTTTGGAAATTAATTGATACTGGTAGAGGCCTGAGAATCTTGAGTAAAAAGGGCTTCAAGAATGTGTAATAGGATCATTAAGTGAAATGCCAGCAGAGATACTAAAAAGCAGGGTCAGGTTTTTCAGGCTATGAGGAAAAGTGGAGGAGGGAGGGCAGAGAGATGAAGACCCTGGAAGAGGATGAAAGTGGAGAAGAGGCAGTGAAACAACCTGTCACACATCGGGAACAGAGTCAGAACAAAGGTCTGAATTATTAAAGCCAATTAGCAACTTAATAAAGAGACAAGTCTTTTAAAATGAAAGGATCAGAATACATTACAAAGGAACTTGAGAGACATTGGTCACCTAAAGGAGAAAACAAATTGTAAGAGAGCACCGGCAAGGCAGATAGCCGCAGAGCTGGAGATAGGGTGAGAGCCGCAGGGGCAGAGCAGGCGGATCACTGCCAGCAGAATGAGGTTTATATTCCATCTGCTTTCTCTTGAGATCTGTTGCCTCCTGAACAAATGAAGATCACGTCCAAGACTTTCCACTTTTAGGCTGTTTTTAGACGTTTAGGGTTTAGGCTGATGTATAACCCAGCAGCCTGGTAGCCAGTAGTTAAAGATCCTTTCCATCTCCACTGCTCTGTAATTCTGGAAACAGATCGGAAAGCTTTCCATAGGGCTGTGCTTAGAGCAGCCTCTGGGAATGTCCTTTACATATTTCACTGAATTGTGACGTTAGAGGGGCTGTTCTGATTCCCTCGGCTTGCTCAATACAAACGTAAAAGAGAAACAAGAAGTCATATTAAATCTTTGTCATACCTATTTCAGTGTTCGAAAGACAAAACTAGTGGTATAGGAGATCATCAGCTTCTTCAAAATGAAAGAAAGAAGGAATACAAAATACACTGGGAAGACAATCCCAAACGGACCTTCTGTGTCAGCTATGGGAGAAAAGAGGTGGAAGAGAAAAACGAGAACAGACTCCACTGTGGCACTGTCAAGTGAAAAGCAGAAAACAAAGACAATATCTCGCCCTGCTGGGCATGGGATTTTTTGAACGTCTTGGTTTTTCTTTTCATAAGCAGTGAGGGTATGTACGTACACACACCCACCTGCAAGCCCGTGGGTGAAGGAGGACGCTCTGCTGCGTGCCTTGGGTAGGGGCTTGCCCAGCACGGGCTCTGAACCAGGCACTCGGGCACCAAAGCGGGACGGTGGAGCCCAGCACCAGCCACCACTGAGGGATCGCTGCCACGTGCCGAATGGAAGAGATGCTCCTCAGCAGCCACAGGACTGCTCCCTCCCTTCTTTCCCTCTCCCCATACAAGTATCCATAGGATTTTCTAGACCGCATAGTTAATTCCACCAGTTTGATAATTACCCTTACAAGAGATACCACAGCAAAACTGCACTTGCTAAATAGGATAAATAGCATATTTTAAAGCAAGAAATCAATAGATCTTTGCTTTCTTTCAGTAACCATCTTGATACCTAGTAATTTTTACAGGCCTTTTTGTCAATATCTGTATGGAGAGAACATTACCTAAATAACATTAAGGGCATTTGTCATTGAGTTTTCTCTAGTGGCAGCTTGACTGTCCTTACCCAGTTCCTCAAAATCCCCAACAGGTGGGAAGCATCACATACTGGTAATACTGCCTCCAAAAGCAACATCAGCAAAACTGCTGTTAAATACTGGGTTTGGTCTCTGGGTTCACATTTCAAGAAGAACATGGAAGTATTGGAAAGGGACTACAAGAAGAACCCAGAGACTACAAGAAGGACTGAGAACGTACTCAGTGGCTGAAAAATAAACCACACCTGATTTATGTGTAAAGCTCATTGAACTGAGCTCATTGAGTTGGCCTAAGGGCAGCACAGAGTAGTAGCAAACACACTCAGACACGGGGGTGTTTAGCATTAGGTAACATTTGACATTAAGGAAAAGGAATAATGACAATTTAGTGTTGGAAACTGGACAAATTCAACTTCAAAAGAAAACATACAGCTTCCTAACGCTGTGCTTCAGAGCTGCAGAGAAAGGCTTTCCTCTCCTCTCACTGCACGACTTGACTTTGTGCTGCTTCTCTCCTGCTCAGCCCTAGCAAGCCAAGCTGAGGGGGGGGTTATGCAGGCTGGTATATTGACATCGGTCTGACAGCAGAGAGGATACGTGCAGCTACTTGGCTTTTTGTCCTTGAGAAGTTGCCGAGAGTTGAAGTTACTTGTTCATTTTTTCAAGAACTAAAATAATTGGGTCACTAAAGTATTGAAACGGGTTATTCATGGAAATACACCAAGGCTGTACAGGCTGAGGTTTCACGTGGATGTTCTAATGGCTCCCCCAGAAAACAATTAGAAGCAATTTCTCTCTTACTTCTATGCAGAAATTGATCTGTTCCCAAGCAGCAGCCAACCAAGCCAAGCTTGACTGGCAGGTAAGTAGAAAATGATTTACGATGGGAAAACATGACACTAATTCTAAGCAAAACCTTGTCTGTCATAATTCAAAGATCATACAGCTACGTCTGAACATGGTACTTACAACTTTCTTGAAGAGTTCAGCTAGCTGTACTCATGCCTCTGTTGAGCTGACACTGATGCTGCATTAAGATGTTGACATCATCATATTTCTAATGATAATACAAATCTCCCCCCTCTGTGAGTATGAGAGCACCATATGGTCAATTAGCTATGCCCAATGCTTGCCCAGCATTATTAGAACTTGCAACCCAGAAATATATATTTTAAATTCTTCCTTGCATTCAAATTAAAAGGTTTTAACATTTTTAAAAAATCAAATGTATGGTTAGCTTATAACTTTTCTTAAGAAATCCTGGGGAAGAAGTGGCATTCAGAGACAAACAAAAAGAAAATTCACTACAAATTTGAGAAAGAGAGAATAAACCCCTTTGAAGCAGGAAGTTTATGTTCATAAGGGTGCACAAGAATATAAATAATTTACTCCTAAAAGTGTATGTTGTAGATTACATAGCCTACAAATGTCTTTGTTTAGGACTCATGACTTCTATTAGTATTAATTACTTTTGCTGGCGACTTTAAATGTATAGTGGCCTTAAACCAAGGGCAATACCTATTAAGTTTAATTACTTTCTCCTTCAGCCTAAGCAATAAAGAAGTATGGTGGAGATCTGGTTATTAACTGAGCGTGGCATCCAAATGAAGACACAGTGCACAATAATTGTATTTGTTGGGCCACAAACTGGTGTTTCTCATTGGTCTCTCCTAGTCCAGGGATGACATGGGCTATAGGCAGACAGTAAAGGTTTTCTTCCCTTGACCTACTTTGGACAAAATCTCATCCTGAGTCACATTTAAGCCCTCATTACTTTCAGCAGAAAGCCCTTGCGTCAAAGGACAAACAAACAGCTCCCCTCCCTGCTTGCAAATCAACCGTCTCAAGTCAGGGCTTCAAATATGCTAAAGGCTTATCTCCTGTATTTTTTGGCTGGTTGGCTGATTTTAAACAAAAGAGGTATCTGCCTAGATACCAGCGTGTTTCATGTTTTTCAGAAGAAAAATGATGTTTTTGCTCGCTTTGAACAATTCCTACCTGCATTTTTACGAAGCTACTGAATTTTGCTCTGAGGATGTGTTTTAGCAACAGGCAAAGTGATGTTGCTGCTGTTTTGTGTCTGTGTGTCCATGTCTTTGAAACTTGCTTAAGTTTATCATTAACTTTGAAATTCCTCTGGAGCTAAGTCACCTTACTAATACATGATGAAAATATGACAGGAAAAAAGAGCTTGTTTTAAAAATGAGCAAAATAGTAAGTGACAAGGGCAAAAGATTGCCCAGCAGCAGGATGACTTCCACGGGGCCAGGGTACCCTGCACGGTCCCGCCACCACCCCCTTCTTTTCTTTAAGCCCTTCTGCACAGATTTCTATGTCATTCCCATCATTTCATTACTGTCTCCAAAATGGCACTCTCTATCATGACAAGCAGCTTTCAGATGGATTTCTTCTTATCTCCCTTTTCACCCGAGAAAAAGTATATTCTGTGGATATTTTAGACTAGGATCCCATAGAGTTTCCTCATTCAAACTAGCCTAGTGATCCCAGGTCATCCCTGGCATAGTTACTGCGACTGATGTACCAAACTTTTACTTTCCAAGTATTCAAAAAAATGATGAAAAAGGAATTTCAAATATTGCAGCTTTCACACTAAGGATATTTGTTTTTCAAAAAATCAAGCACATAACACAGCACATAAAAATGCATCTGCTACTATTTGTCTAATCTTCCCACACAGGCTTAACAATTTGCATGAAATGAGTAGACCAGTGTATGCTAATAAGCATCAAAATGTCTAACTGCCCATTTGCATTCACAGGTACCCAGAACAGCAATCAAGGAACTATTAGTACAAGCTTAAAATAGGAAGGAAATTCCAACTTGATTTTTATGAGTGGCTTTTGACCGTTGGAAGCATCAGGCATGTGCTGAATTCACAAAACAAGGTATGATCCTGGCCTCCGTTTTATAGTCAGCAAATAGATAAATGTGGGTCCTGCTTGCCAGTGTTTATTTACATCAATATAAAATCATACGAAAAGAATCTATACCATTGACCCTGGAGAGAAAGAGTACAGTGACTTGCCTAAATCCCAGACCAAGGGGCGAAGGAACAGTGCTGCAGCACGGCCACCCAGAGGGGACAGTCCCCAACTGCCCCAAGGCTGAGAAGGAGCAGAAGGAGAAGGAGAAGCCAAAGCTCTCAGCAGCCTCCCGGGCAGCCTGGGGGTTATTCAAGATGGAGAAAGTTTACCCACAGACCAGGAGTAAAACTCATCCTTGCGTGGGTTCCGGGGGGGGAGCAAATGTTAATAAAGCAAAACACTCAGCGGCAAAAGGGCAGAAACATTTCCGTGTGCTTTCTGAGATGGGACAAAAATACTGCACTGGCAGTATTTCTCCCTGTACTCAGGAGACTTTTCCCCTGTTTGTGTATCTTCCTTTTATGGTTTAATCAAATAAGAATCAATGCAAAAAGCAGTAAATTCCCTTCCTTATGCTGCCCCCCACATTACTGCCCGTTCTGGCTTAGCTTGGCAGAATAAAGCCCATTTTGTCTGGGGAGATGCTGCGGCAGCGGGCAGCCCATGGAACTGGTGTCCTCCCACAGCGGGCTGAGAAGGCAGCTCACCACCTTGCCACTGCAGCAACACGAAGACCAAAGAGTAAACTGAGTGAAAAAACAAACAAACAAACAAACAAACAAACAAACAAAAACAAAACACAAAAAACCCAGATGATTTTATATATATATATATATATAAAAGACTAAAAAAATATTACGAATGGGGGGAAAAGTGCTGACAAAGAATTTGCTGTGGTATCTATCAACACTGTGGACAAAGAACTAGGAAAATAGGGAGAGTATTTGCAAAATTGTCTTCAGAAACCAAAACCAAGGAGTAATGGTGTGGTCATCGCTGTGCTCACAGAAATCCCCTCAGCCCTAACCTCAGCACGGCGGGCTGTGGAGGATGCTCCTCCGGGAAGGCAGAGGCTGCGGCAGGAATCATTTGGGGCCAGCAAAACTGTGCTTAAAGGGAGGATGTAGGGCTGTTAAACAAGGCATGAGAACCTGGAGAGGCAAGAAAATAACAAGCCACTGGAAAAAAGGCTTTAATTGCTGAAATGCCAAATTACTGTGATCTGACTGATTGTACCAATCGGTGCAGCATAGACTTACTGTCAGCATCAGCCAAAACTTCATAAGAGGATAATTTAATTGCAGATGAAGTCAGAGACACACAAGCGGCTACAAGAAAAACAAGAAGGTTTCAGAGGAGAATTGTGCAGCCATCATCATTAACTTTATTGACATTAAAAAAGCCTTTGATAGGCTTTTTCGACAAAAGTACTTCCAGAAGACAAAGGCTAAATGTGGATTATCTCAGGAGATAGTGAGAAGAATAGCAAACCTTTATGGAGATCCTGACTGGTGTAAGAGGCTCAAAACAGCAACCGGAGCAAGCAAAGCTTTTCCAGTACCGGTGCATTTGTTCACTAGGCAATTACTGGAAGAAGGAAACCCAGAACCCACCATCCTGCAAGCAGCGAGGCAGGCTTCTCATTTTCTGCATACAGGAAAGCAGGTGGCGTTGGGTGATATAGGGGAGGACTGAAAAGAGGTGGGAAAAAAATTTCCATGAAAAGAATGATAAACCAACCCAGGATAACTGTTATTCAAAAGTCAATGGAGAACTCTGAAAGGTTTAACTCCCCTTCTAGTCTAGTAGCAGAAGAAATGAAAACAAGAACAGTAGGAGCAGGCGGAGATATGAACCAGTTAGGCAGGCAGCAGAGTAACAGTCCTCAGCAGTAGGCTGTTGGGCCCTTCTTCTTCCTACCAAACCCATAAACTGTGGATGTATTTGTAGGTAGGAAAGATGAATAATGTCAGAAATGCAGAGTGAAACACACATCAGAAACAACTGGGACCAAGACTCAGTTTTTTTCTGGCTTAAGACAGAAGAATGCCTTTAGATTTAGGCGTGATGGTGCTGAAATAATCACTGGTGGAAGAAATGAAACCATGCAGGGAGCCATTAGAGAAAGCACGGTAATCAGTGGAGGACGAGGACAAGCTCCTGCTTATTTTCCTCTCTACTTTGAGTGTCTCTGATGCATTCTCCTTCCTTGGAAAAGATGACGTTGTAAGTTGTTTTCCTGGCTTTCACATTTCTAATTCACGTGCAACATATAATTTGCTTTTCTTCGGTTTTCCTCACACCATCATCTTCCCAGGCCTCTTTCCCAGCAGTGAGTAACAACCGGTGTTGATCACCTCCTGCTATTTGTAAATGTCTACCTGAGAATATCTCAAATTATCATGATAATTTACTATTGCAAATTAAAATAAAGGTACATTGAGACTGAGAAAGAAATTAAATGCTGCAGTATCCCATCAGGGCACCAAAAAACAACCTGGAAAACAGATTTATGTGTGCAAGCAAGTAGCTCATACAGCAACAGCAGTTTTCACACTGCTCTGAAAGATGCTTTCTTGGAGTACTGGCCTAAATGTGACATTATAAATTATCAAATAATTCTGTAAAAAATTTTTATGCACTTAAATAACATGTATGGCAAAAATCATTAATATGAGATAGAAAGTTCTTCTGAAGAAGTCAGTATTTTTAAAGTATAATTTTAAAAATATGTATTTCTGAGAAGCATATCACAGCCCTCCATTTCCAAGCATAACAGGAGGTTGTAAAACCTCATATTAATTTTCCAGTTCATAGACCTAAAAAGCATGATGTGAGCTCCTGTTCAGGAAAGGTGAGCCTTCCCAGTTTACCTTGGCTTGTCACCATCAACAGCATCATTAATTTAAGCAACACAGGGGCTAATTTAGTTATATCAAGCTTTGTTCATCCAATGCATCACTTACAGCTCCACAGCATATCACCCTCGTTTCAGCCGCGCAGAGGAAGGGCAGAGGAGCGAGCACGCCGCTGTTAGGCATGCAGGAGATGATGGACATACGGTGAGGGTGGTGATGCAGTGCAGCAGAAACAGGCAGTGACAGTGATGTGAGTGCACGTCACACACGGGGCTGAGACACATTTGTTAGCTAATTTGTTAGATTTGTGCTAATCTACTGGCTAAGCTGTGCCTTTTCGGACTTTGATCTCCATTTTCATCTGCTGGTACCCTTCACTGATGTAAATGCTCTTAAATAAAAAACAAAAAACCCATTCCCTTTCTCTCTCACTCTGTTTATACGCATATAGCAACCGTTAAAAAACGTGCAAGGTTTTTACCTCATCCCATCACCAAATATTATGGGTCTTATCAGACGAGAAGAAACGAATGTGCCAGTGGAGGTGTCATTTTGCTGGGCCGTAATGGCTGTACCACATTCTTCAACATTCATCTGCCCGAGGAAAAAAACCTGCCTTATATTTCATGCTGTCCATCTGTTTTTTCGCAGAGGCGATGAACATGGTGCAAAGGCAACCCACGATATAAAACCTGAACTCGAAGTGGCTCAAACACCCATGCCCATGCTGATTACCAACACAAGTATTCAGGTTTGCTAGGACAGTAACGGCATAGCACTGCTCACAGTGGTTTGCTTTTCCAAAACAACTTTTAAAAAAGCTTTTTTCAAAGGCTGGATGTAGAAGAACATGATACGTGCAACTATGTGCAACTACGTGAGCTCTGCTGGGTGACTGTCATGCACAAGCATTTTGCCAAGTCTGCCCAGTCTGCATCACACCATAACTCTCCCCAGGTGGTGTGGGATGCCTTCCCTGACCAAGTACCAGGCTTTTTTAAAACCCAGCCATTTCTGCTCCTTCTTTTGTTGTAGGTATTGTAAGAGAAACAATCCACAACTCTTTTAAGATATTTACTTATCCTTCAGGCATAAAAGTGTTTCAAAAGCAATACCAGCATCTATGTTATCGAATTGCTGCTTGTTTTTGTAAATTAAAGCCATAAAATGTGATACAATGCCCAATTACAATAGTTAGTCATTCCATTATAATCATGTGCTGCTGGCTTAGCTCTTGAACAAATGTATTTTTTTAATACATTTTTGTGACTCTGCTTGTAATTCTAAGTAGACGTGACTCCAAATATTGATTAAAAAGTGTACAGCTTTTGGGATGCTTGTTTGCATTTATTGTAATAACAGTGGTACAGCTATTTGGGATAGAAGAAAACCGTCAAGATATAACAAAAAAAAATCAAGAACTAATGTCAACCAAGGAATGGACTGCTTTGGGGTGCAATTGGAGAGCTCCCACATTCTTTTATAGTCCATGGTGTCTACAGAGGCTGAGCACTCCCCGGCGTGATGTTCTGGTGTGAGCTCAGGTACGGTGGGGCCGATTTTACTGCAAGGGCTGAGCCAACTCCTGCTGCTCCCTCTCCACCCCACCTGCCCCATGGCTTTCTGCTCCCACAAAACAAGCATGTAGCAGCTCCCAGGAGACCACAGTTCACAAATTGGCATATGAAAATTAACGGCTTGCTTTATTTTGTGGGTGGGGATGGGAGGGAGAGCTGTTGCCTGTCAGTGTCTCAGTGTAATTCACTCCAGCACTTGAGTGTTTTTGAAACTGATGCTAGGGCAGACCTTTACAAGCATTTATGTGCCAGATTTGCACTGACTTCACACCTCTAAAACAATGACCCTTGAGAATTATGGAGGCTATATCCAAGCAACTGGCCGGGGCACAGGCTCAAGAGCCTGACATGCTTTTGAAAATCTTAGTCCATAGGTTGGTAATAAAAAGCCATTACAAGCGATGGCTATTTGACGACCATTAAGAAAAGCTTATGGGCCCTACCCAGCACCCGGTGGTCATGCCCCCAGCAGAAAAAGATGTCAATGCACCTTTAGCTGTCTGAAGACCCAGCACACCCTCTCATCCAAACCATGATGCTCTGTGGGGGCAGAGCGGCTCCATGCTTCCTAAACATGGCTTGTGATCAATAAAACATCTATGTTGTTTTAAGTAGCTATAAAAACACTTAGCTGTGACACAGCAAATGAATTTTTTTTAAAATTTTAAAATATCTGGGAAATAGATGCCCCTCACAAATAATGAACTTCACAGGAGGCCAATAAAAAGCTGAAGTATTTAAAAAACAATAAAAATAAAATCCTTAATGTCTCCTAATAAATTATATGTGAGTGAAATTCTGTCGTCAACCACTTTTCTTAAGCCTAGTGTTATCTTTTAGTCAAAATCTCTGCAAGATCAAGGTAAGTGGTTGTCTGGTTTCCACTTTGTTAAAACAAATCTGAATAATATTTTGCCATTGAACAAGTAACAACCACTTTCAGAAAAACGCCTGCATTTCTGCGAGGGTTTGACCCATTACAGTGACATGTCTGTCCAGTTATGTCAGCAGACGTTGGCTTGGCAGTAATGGAAGTAAGTGATCAACATTAGTGAATCTGACAAGTCACGGAACAAAGATGCGAAGTCAGAAGAAATGAATTTTGAACAGATGTGCCCAGGAAGATAAGTGAAACAGTGGAAAGATCAACTACACCCTGCACAAGCCCTGACAGTCCCACAGCATCAACACCTGAGCTTTCCTATAATTTACAATGGAGCATTTTAAATCTTCTCACTTCCACAGATGATAGACCATGCAAATTGTCCTTCCAGGGGAATACTGTGCTTGCTGCTTTCTGTGCCAACAGGAGGAATAGCTTGTGGATGAGCTCAGTACAGTACATCGTATTTGATGATGCATTAAAACTGCCCCATTTTTTAACTGTAGGCATGGTGCTGTGCATACAAAACAACAGGTACCTGGCAATCGTGCTCACCAGTGGCCAGTCGAACAGCTCTCAGCTTGCATACATCAGGAATGAAGTCTCTGAAAACACAGTAGCCACGTGAAAAAATGTATCAGAATAACACACACTCTCCATTTTTTCAGCAATTCAACGTGCTTTTTCTTAACGCCTCACAGAGTACTTTTGTATGATCCTTAAAACTCACAACTTGCTCTTTTGAAACTCATGTAGGCTGAGAAGGGAAAGCAATCCCTTAACAACAACTGCTTGCTAGAAATCAGCCTGGCCGGCTGCTTCACTGGACCGAATTCCCAAACATCCTTCTATTAAAAAATGGAGTTTTTGCATAAAGCAGACCAAGAACAGCTGGGGCAGCCACCAGCTGACTCATGAACAAGGTTCATTGTACTTCAACGCACATGTCACCAGATGTGCTGCAGGCATCATCTGGGGCTCTGCGCGCAGGATAAATCGCGTTTGTGACAAGGATGTTAAGCCTGACCACATATTCAGGGGCTGCTGCTGTGTCAGAAGCCCTGAAGAGGCTGGATTCACGTACAGATTGCCCCAGGTACTTATTGCGCTATATATATCTAGTAGAACTGGGACAAATATTTGCACCAAATACCACATTTCCACGCTAGAGGAGAGTTTCAAAGCTAGAAATGGGACTTCATTAACAGCACCTGATTCCTCTTGAGGGAGAATTGAGAAGTTAATTGCTTTTGTGCCTCCAAATTATCAAACTGATAGTTTTGTTCTGATTGTTGTAAATAGTGATTGCCAGGCAACGAGGACAGGATTTTTCAACAAACCCTAACAATGAAGCTCAGATCCCAAGAATTTTCACTGGAGCTTATGCTCCAGAGTAATTTGAGCAGTTTTGCAAAACCTTATTTCAAAATACATATTACGAGCAGCAACCCAGAAAAAAATGGCTAGTAGCACAAGCACCGTTCCTTTTTCTGCCATACATTTATTAACATTTTGGAGGCTGAGAGGGAGAACTAAACTGAGGACACAAAATAACAGATTTGCACAAATAAGGGTTCAAATGAAATAGGTTTTAGTCACTGTAGGTGGTCATGGTCCTCAGAAAATGCTGAACACTTTCCTTTAGGGGGAAAAAAAGGCCCTCAAAGATGTTACAAGTTGGACAGCTGAAGTAATTATTCATCTAGGAAACTTTAGGCTATTATCTCCAATCATACCTCCAAGGATTGGATGCTGATAATTCACAGTCTTGGAAACGAAATGCTCTGATACGCGACACGAGTGAGGGAGATGAATTACAGAGTTCCCTGATAATGGAAAAATGAGCAGCATGTTGATCATACACACTAAAATTACAAACTTGGTCAGCCTCTGTGTAATGTAGAACACGTAGCAGGGTGTAATAAATAACAGTACATCTAAATTATGCTGTCACATCCCTATAGAAAGTGGGATTGTTGAACTGAATGCTGCCCTTGTGCTCAGAAGACCTGACTCTGGTTCCTGGCACTGGGTAACTCTGGGCAAGTCACTTCTGTACTTTGCTTTGCTTGTCAGGGAGAGTGAGTAAAGGGAAAATGATAACCACTGTGTATCCCACCCTTGCACATGGCCATCACCAGAGTCTCTTATGATACATACTTGCTGTTCTGTAAAGTCCAATATATCCCCCTTTTAATGGAGTCAGCAGGCTCAGACAGCTCCTCTGTGGGCACAGGGCCTGTTTTGGACAAGCAGAGACCAGATGTCCTATACATTTAAAAATACAGCCTCACAGCCATCGTTGGCCACCAGCCAAGACCTGCTATGCACCCTTTTGCCCCTCCTAAAACATGAAGGTTTCATCAAGGCAATGCGTGTTCATTAAAGACCCTCATGTGAAGAAGATGCTCTTTGAGCAGCGCTGCCTAAGCAGGGATTTACAAGTGTGTTTCTGTGCACATCTGTATCATCAATAATACATATGGAAAATACGTATTTCTACGTGGGCTCTGAGCCCTTCCAGGTGCAATTCCATCAGCAGTGGCAGTCACAGCAGATCTCATGTCTTTTTAATTTTGTTCTACTTTATACAAAATGTCCCCTTTGCAGTTTGTGTAAATCCTCCTGACCTGAACTTGGAGGCAACAGCCAGAGTGTGGGAGCAGCAGACACGGTGCAGGATGGGGGAAGACGGGCGATGCTGGCAGCCACAGAGGGCAGAGGAGACAGCCATGGGCAGCAACAAGCCTGGGCAGCAGCCAGAGGGAGACTGCATGCAGCGGGGGTGAACCTGCCCGTTAATGATAAAGACACAGAAAACAGGATATGAAGGCAAAAGAAAATGATCTCATGTAGCATAAGATACTGTACAGCGGTCTGAGAGATGCAGTTGAAAAGCAGAACAAAGCTCAGGAAGAACAGGCGGGAAGGAAAACTAAATAAAGCTGGTTAAAGTGTTACCTACCTGAAAGCAATTAGGAAGCTCTTTGAAGTCCTCAGAGGATTCAAAAGTTCAGGAGAGTTCTGACATAAGGAGCTTGGATTTGGGACCTTTGCTGGAAAAATTAAAATTAACAGCTTCTCCCTCTCTTAAGAAATTAGCTCCTACAAAAATCTGACTGAAAAAAATAAAGCGAACTATAGAACTATATCTCTTGACAGCCAGGTACTTTATGTAGTATATACACAGTACAGCAAAAACAGGTCACATTTAAATTCACACTGCAGGAAAATTGATTATTTTTTTTTTTTAAGATTTACTTTTTCATTGATTTTGCCGATATGCCCTGATACCATTTTGGTCACTTCATCAATAATATTAAAACAAAAAAAGGAAAGGAATACAGGAAGGAAGGACAATTGATTTACTTTATTTCAAAGCCTTCTACTCCAGTGTCTCCTCTGCTGCACGGTGGGCCAAACCCTCCCCTGGGACAAGCCCAGGCACTGAAATTACAAGAGCTATTCCTACCTATACTTGGCCTGATCATGGTCCTTTACATACAAAACGACAAAGCCATGGAAATCATATCAGTGCTAATTTCAGAACTACCCCCAACAGTTGCTACTCAGTTCATTGATTCGCCCTCATGCTACACGACAAACCCAGCCTGACAGCCCGCGATGGGAGAAATCCTCTTCGTTAACCAGCTGTGACAGTGGCACGGGAAGCCTTGCAGCGCTGTTGGCCAACCCTTGAGTCATTGCCACCTTAAAGCATTCCCTCTGGGACATTCCAATCATCCCTTTCCCCAATCATTTTCTTTTCAGAGCAGTCTTTAAGAATTTAGAAACAAGTATAAACAGGGAGAAGTCTAAGAGACGGAGAGCGTTCTCGAAACGAAGGGACAGAGGCAGGGTCCTGCCCCAAATCCTTTCGAACAAGCTGCTTTTGAGAGCTCCTGCTTGGCACGGGCTGTGACGTTACAGCCTCAGGGCTGGAAGGTGCAAGGAGAGCAGCCCCATCCCACGTGGTATTTTCTTTATCATGACCATTTTGATTGCTCAGGAGGCAGATACCAATGTGAGGGATGATGCCGAGAAGTTTACTGAACAGCTCTAATTCACCGGAGAAGTTTTGCTCAAGCCCAGTTCATGTGTGTGGAAATGAAACCCCCAGAAGCCTCAGTCCATTTAACGAGCTCCCCAAAGCCACCTAACAGCCTCCAGCTGCCTCTTGTCTAGGGCACCTGGGTCAGAAAGATAAAACTCTAAAACCCTCATGGGTGCTTGTCATAATAAGCGTGCAGTGAGTTCCCTCAGTGACATGGTGGCATCAGTGAAAGCCCAACAGACACACCGAAAATACCTGCAGAAAATACCTCACCAAAGCTGCAAAAGGCTCCATTCGTTCTCCTCTTACAGTACCAGTTTTGGCTCCCGGGTGGTAAAAAGCTGGCTAAGGCCCTGGCGATGGCGAGTCAAGAGCCACCAAACCCTTGTAGGTGCAGGCGACATTTTGGCTGTCCTCCCCTTGCAATTAGAGCTGCTCCCTCCCCCTTGCTAGAAGAGATCAAGGGACTTTAGGTTACACTTTCCAGGATACAACTCTGTCTTCTCCAGATGTGCCAGACGATCCCTGCTCTGGTATTTTACCTCAGGCCTTTTCCTATGTTTTTTCTAAGGTGGCTGAAAGGCAATCTTGATGTTGTGGTTGAGCTGCTGCCACCCTCAAAGCTCAGAAACCAGATAATTCATTTTCCCTCCAGGTATGTGACCTGCTGCATGGACACAGTTGGAGAAAATTAGATTTGACAAGTGTCAGAAGTGGCTTATGTCACACTCCCCAACGCCAGCCCTCTGCAGCTTCTCCTCCACCACCAGCATTTGAAAGAGCAACAATTTCTCTGGAATTACCAGACAGATAAGTTTATAAAGATGTGCTGCATTCTGCTTGGTCCTGGACTACTTAGCCAGCTGCTAAAGTCGGTCAGGGGCTGACCAGTGCCTCTGCACTGGTTGCATTAGGGAAATCAGAGATTCCATGGCCTGTTCCGATATCTACAGATATCAGATAATATCAGTAGATAACCCTACTGATTTCTGGAGTAGGATTAGATTTGGGGTTAGGGTAGGGTCTTAGGAGCTAGGTGGGCTTGCTGGTTGCACATGTGCTGAGTTAGACTTCACTTAGCTACCAGTTAACCCTACAGTCACATCTGTCCCCTGAGCTTCTAAACAAAGATATGTTCACCAGCTGAAGGGAGAAAAAATAATTTAAAAAAACCCATGAATGTACAGTCTGGTCATACATGGCCAGATCGCACGTCACTGGGTTCCCAGGGCTTCAAAGAAATCTGTATTAAGGTGTTCAGAGGAGATGGCAAAGGCGGCTGCCAAAAATGTGATGGTGATGATGCTGGGGGGCAGGAACCTGGGGACTGCACAGGCTTCAGCCTTCCACATCGCTGTCGAGAGGGAGACATGAGTGAAAGGGCAGTTCTGATAGGAAAGAGTATCTGGGCTCAATCTGCCACTCTAATTAGCCGGTGTATACTTATGAATATACCAAGGGTTCATACATACATAATTAATGTTAGATTGTGCAGATATTTGTCTGTCCATATGCACAAAGCAGGGATAAAGACTCATAATACACATAATTGCTATGTAAGGAGAATGACTAAATGCACATAGTATTTGGGCTGTTCATAATTAATTGCATCACCGCTAAAACTAGCTGGAGGCTTTTCTTCTGCTTAATGGCACATTTACAAGCATTTTTCTACTTACAGCATTGCCCTGTGTAAGACTGGATGGTAAATGTCCAAAAAGTAAAGAAAAAATACGTGACATCCAATACACACATGAGGAAGAATTGGCTCCTCTGAGGCATTTGAACTCATTTTCTAGTCATGTGGATTGGCTACAACAAATTACCCGTAAAAGGAAAATGTTTTCCAACTCAAATAGGATAAATATCAAATAACCAATCTGAAAACACTAGAGGACTCACTGGTTGAAGCAAAGAGTTAAATCTACCCAAGAGTAAAGCTTAAAAACTTCCAGGAAATATTTCTGGGTTATAGGGGTTCAGAATGACAGGCACACAAATAAAAGAAAAAAGAAGAAAAAGTATTTTTTCCTTATTTTGTTCAGACATTTTCATACAATTCACAAAAAAAAAGTATCACTGAGAGCCTTAATCTCTTTTGTTGCCTCACATTATTACCATCTATGATTATCCAGCAGCCTCCACGGGCTTCAGGGCACTTTAAAGACTTAGGAAACCCAGGGCTAAGTCATTGCCAGAGCTGCTACAGAACCTCCCGCTTCACCCCACCCACCAGCCAGCATGCTGCGTCACCAGAGCTGAGACAGCTGGCCACGAAATACGAGGACAAAATGGCCTAATTCCGCAAAACCTGATTATAACCTTTACAAAACGATCCGCCAGCTTCTTTCCACCTTTTAAGGCACTTTGTTTAGTGACGATGCATGGCAAACCCACCACTTTGCAGCATTGCAGACGGCATTGAACCCTTTTCTCACCCCTTCCTTGCAGGACCTTCTGTGCTGGTGAGGTGGGGGTGGTAGTGTTTGCGCGGCTGGCACTGGTGCTGCACCTGCTTTATCCAAACCGAAATATTTCCAGCCTTTCCAACTTCCTGATCGACACCTTATATGTAATAATTTTGTTTCTAGAGTCAAGTACAGACTCCAGAGTTCCTGCATGCTACGTGGTGGTATCACAAAGCAACAAAGGGGCGTTAGAGAAGGGCTTGTAGAAACCATGGCATGCCACCAGCACCTGGCAAAGTACCTAGAAACTACAAACAATTCATGTTAGTGCCAACTAACATGGTGCCAACATGTGAAAAATGAGAAAGCAAACAAATACACTCGTCTGAAACTCTGCCTGAATAAATTCCTTTAACATTACAGATGAAAAGGTCAATGCCCAAAGGCCACAGGCTTAATGGGTTGCTGTAATGTAATTGATACCGTCAGCCCCAGACACACAAAAATCACAGGTCAGATCCCCAAAACATAAAAAAGGATTTACTATCACCAGATTAGGCTTTAATATAATTGAAGGCTTAATTTTAGCCCTCCAGCTTTTAATCTTTTGAAAATAACATTTTCAAGTTCTTTTCCCCAGTACCATGAAGGTTAGAATGTTACTTTCCTTTAAAAATGGAGATGTATTTCTATCATTCCAGCTATAATTACAAATTATAGCCATCTTATAAAAGTATGTCTAATTACTAGTATAATTATTATCAACTGGCATCAAACTAGGCTAAACTGACAAAAGCCACATAGCACTGCTGTCAGAAGAAATAATAATAATAATAAAAAAAACCAAACCACAAAACCAAAATACTTGTCAGGAGATTAATGATAAAATCTCTAGAGCTGGCAACGCTGTCACATAGCTCAAACAACAAAATGCATTCAAATGAAAGTTTGTGCAGACTGCCACAGGATATATAATATGCAGAAAACATTTTTTTTATAAGGGCGCAGGACTGCTTTCTTGTTGACACTAATGCACCAAGAACAGCTGCAGATGGGCAGTAGCATTAATTTTTCATCATTCTCCCCACAGATTTCTGAGGGCTGAGGGTCCAAGGAAGGAGAATAAGTACAGCAGCCACCTATAACGCCAGACCATCCCTCATTCCTGTTTTGCAGCAGTATAAACAGCATCATTGAAATTAATGGGGTTTTACTACATGTACCCAGGAGAAAAGAAAAAAAAAAAAGAAATATAATAACAGAAATAAACAGAAGTGTTTCCCTCATTTAGATGGTGGAGCTTTCAGGCTATTGTGTCTAAAATGGCACAGCCCCACGGTTAAATGCAGGCACAGTGGTGAGAAGCTGCTTCCAAAGATAACATTTATAGTCCTCCGCAACTGGTACAGTGGTACCCAACACATCTCACCGTGTGCCTCATCTTCACGAGAATTAGCCTGCCTGGAGACAGGGTCTGCAGACATGTTCTGGAGTCACCAAGTGCCATTTGAGGTGCTCTGAGCCCTCAGCCACACTCAGTGTCCCAGCAGCATGTCCAAATGGTTGAGCACCTCTGGATGCCAGTGAGAACATGCCCCCGTTGAGCCCAGGTGGCTGCTGGATCTCCGCCTTGCCAAGCCTGCTCATTTGTGACCCATTTCTGCACTAATTCAGCTACAGTGAAATTACACACATCTTTTAAAAAAATAACTTTATCTACTGCTGTGATGATGATCAAGAAGCAACATTAAAACTGTTCTAAATTGACAAAAAGCCACATAGTGGAGTTACAAAAGTGGCAATTTCTAGTGACTAATGGAAACTTACAGGGACTTACGGATCCAGCTTCTCCGACACACGGAGACACGCAGGGAGCCTGAGCCACCCAGAGGGGCAGTGACTGCTGACCCCAGGCTGGGGAATAGGGACGAATGGAGAATCTAGGAATCTCAGACAGATCTTGACTGTGGGAAGAAGCAGAACTCCACACATTTCTGCAGGGTTTCTTCTTCCCTAAAATAGCCCAGAAATTAATGACCTGGTTAATGCCTAATCATTATCTAATTTAATTTCTTTCAAAGATACTTCATTTTATCCCTTTGTTTTTCATAAGCAGTGCTTCCTTGCTGTGCTCTCTAGAGAAGTTACTCCAAATTGCAGACCAGGTGCCAAAGCACTAACAGGGACCTGACCACTACATTCATCTGAAGCAGCAAAGGGGTTTTCTGGTCTTAAAAACGGCCACGATTCAAAACTGCTACAGTTCACAAATTAAATAAATGCAGTTTCTTCTTCAGACTTCCTGATGGGCATTTTTCATTACAGAGGTAGCTAATCATTAATTATAATCTGCCATTTCAGCTCTTATCAGTGTAAAACTTAAGCAAGACTCCAATCCCATGGAATCACCCTGCAATGGGTCCCCCCAGGTACCTCCTGCATGGCCCCTGTTCAGTTACTGGGGGCTTAGACCTCTTGGTGGGGCTTGGGAGACTGACCTGCTGCCCCATTCCAGCAGGGAACAAGGCACAAAAGTGCAGCTAATTCTCCAGGCATTTCATTTAAAGACTATTTCTGTCCTGTTGCTGCAGTGTGACACCTAAGTTTTCAGGGAGGTCCATGAAGTACTCCGAAGGAAATACTCTTGAGAGAAGGGTTTGGCTGCATAGGCTTGAAGAAGACCAAAATACAATGTGATATAAAGAAAGAATAGGTAAATTGGGGGGGGGGGGGGGGGGGGGGGGGGGGGAGGAGAAGGAGAAAGATTAAGTTATGTCTCTTTTAGACAGGAGAGAAGATGAAGGTTTTTTTCACAATATCCAAGGAAGAACTTCTATGATAGTGATGGTTTCAAATAAACTGCTCTATCTCATGGTACTTGAGTGCATCACCCCCAAGCATCTTACACAAGCCAAATCAGACATTAAAGCTTTTCCCAGTCTAAAAATTCTAGATATCTCTTAAGGGAAAAATATTTTGAATGTCAAGAAAGAGAACTATAAAAACTCCAGTTTAAACTACCACCATTTCCTACTTAATATCACCCATTAAAAACATCTGCATCAGGAATTAGGGGTGACCATTATTTTCATGCTGTACACAATTCTGAAGTTTCAGGTCACCATTCCATGGGATGCAATAAATCTTCTGTGGCTGTGAGCAGTTGATATGGTTTATTTTAATGACCACAGTTAAAGGTTTCACGGGA
Organism: Falco punctatus; assembly: GCF_963210335.1. Classification (NCBI taxonomy): domain Eukaryota; kingdom Metazoa; phylum Chordata; class Aves; order Falconiformes; family Falconidae; genus Falco; species Falco punctatus. The sequence goes on along the minus strand of NC_137588.1, from coordinate 62,517,200 downwards.
TCAGGCCACAACCAAATCCCTTTATAATAATTCTTTAGGCTACTGCATAATTTATAGTCCTTATGCACTTTTCATGATCTAATTTACCTTCCTCTTAAAATATTTTGTAAAACCAGTGTTCCATTTATAATGATATATATCCCATTATAAAACATACTCACTACTTTGTTACCAGAATAGCATTTTATGTGTGTAAACCAAAGGGCATTAGCATATGCCAGAATTACTCTCCCAACTCGGTGATATATGGAGCATACAGGAATTATGAGCAATTTGGTTCACACTGTCAAAAATATAAATGCAGCGAGGGTTTAATAGCAGGCCTGCAAATAATGTTTCTTAAGACAAGCAGATTTTTGCAAATGAGATTCCCCAAAAAGAGTAAAATCTAGAAGCGAGGTGAGGAGGGCAGAGGAAGCAGAGCATGGAGCCAGCTATGGCTGTTGATCGTACACAGCCACCCAGAAGGGAGAGCGAGGAAGGCGGACTGCATGGGTTTGCCATCAACATGGCCCCAAGATGTGAGGGAATGAAGAGGCCAAAAAGCTCATGGGAAAAGGTTGCAATTTTTTCGAAGGAAGATCCACCAAGAACAATCATATTAACAAAACCAGGTTTTTTTACACTCCCTAACTAAAATGCCAGAAAGCATTTCTCTCTAAATCTGGCAGTAAATGATCTCTATGGGCTCCTTCAATTCCAGTTATTTCTACCCATTTCAATAGTATTTAACCATATCCAACTTAAACAGGATTTTCTTGACCTTGACACTAAATAATTTTCTCTGCCTAAACCATACTCTACTCTAAAGGCGTATAACGATGGTTCAAGAGGCACTTCAGCATGTGTTATCTACCCCTTGTCTGGCCTTCCCTAAAGGAAACCTCTCACTCACTCAGGCATATAATATACTTTCCTGGTAGGAAAAGTTGTGAAACGTAATTTTCTCATGTTATTCCAGTATGTAAAATACTACACCACCTGCCATGTCATAATTCATTAAAATGACAGGGAGTTGATCAGTATTTCCTTTTGCGAGATCGTGTATGTATGCACTTACATATGGTGGTTGCCTTGCTAGCTGGAGATATTTGTGATACAGTAGTTTTCATTTTTATATTCAAAATCTTGTTTGTTTCCCAAAAATACCCACACAAATCAGGCACTGCAGAGCTAGGCTATATTTACTCCCAGAAATCCAGACTCTGCACCGTATTACCTAAAATATCTATGGGAAGCAAGTATCAACAAGGTCTTAAAAAGTTATTTCCTTTTAATTTATTTCTTCATTTACTTATGCTTCACAACATCAACACTACCTAGCAAAAACACAGCTACGTATTCAAACACTTCCAAATACTTCACAAATATCAATGACTAACTATGATAATGTTGTCACTTAATATTTAACATCGTATCAAAGAACCTGTGCACTTATTCCCATTTTATATATCATGAAAATGAAATACAGGAAATTTTACCAGGTTTCCAATAGCGTTTCTATAATTGAATGTTTGGGCCAGAGTCAAGAATAGAATCCAAATTGCTTCATTTCCAACGTTAGGTTTCAAAAACAGCCACATGTTTTATCTCAGAGCAGTTCTCCTGGCAATTGCCAGTGCCTCTCTCAGGAGTACACGGTCCCTTTACCTATTTTAAAACTGGTGAGAGGAAGATTTTTAGTTTTAAGGGAACTGGATGGAAACATATTTATTTCCTCCCAAAAGGTACGTGCACGTGTTCTTACAGCAAGACTCAGCCTAGCTATTCCCTTCCCTCTTAGGATCTCTGAAAAGCTGTGCTCACTTCAATTTACAGTAGCTTGCACCAATTCAATAACCCCATTCAAACCAATGACAGTGACTATTATCTGTATGCCAGCTGCTTTGATATAACCAAAAGGCTGTACGACAGTAATCCAAGGATACACACTCCGCTAAGTTAGATTTTAGCTACTATAGCCCACCGACTACAAGTCACATTTCTGCATCTCCCAAAGTCATAGATACAGAGAAACACAAATCCCACCTGCAGCTGTGCCACCGAGTAATGATCAGGTTCTTTAAGAGGGATAGCATTTGCCAGTTTTTTTGCTCCTTCTTATAAAAAAAAATATTTTTTTGGAAAAAAAATTTCCTTTAAACCTGCATTTAAAAAGCATCTCGATTTCTGGAGGGTTACTGAACACAAGACAGCATATTGCATTTGGCAGTGATAAAATCAAACTGTCATTGCTACTGGAGACCGAGCACAGCTCATATATATCTTACCTTTTAAGCCCATTCTATCGAAGCTGTAGCACAAATAAAGATGAATAGTATCTCTTTCTAAGCCAGCACAAAAACACCCCTCAATCTAGCATAAACCACACAATACTTATCACCTTTTCACAGGATCCTGTTTAAGCTTATAAATACTTTTTTATTATTTCCAGATTTCACTCAAGATTTTTGGTAAACCCTTTCTACAAACTTTGCTGGTTTAACCTCTCCCTATCAGTTTAAGATTTGTATCAGTTCCTAACAGAGAAGCTACGTGTAACAGACAGATCTGCTGTCAATGCATAGAGGCTCGAGAGCAGCTGCCAGATTGTATATAGAGCCAAGAGCTCTGCGTTGCTGTGTAGTAGGGAAAAGATTTAAGCCACTGAAAATTACTAACAGCTTAAGTCCACCATCCTACTAAACATTAAAAAAAAATGAAATCAGTTTGCTATTATACATTTTTTTTATTTTTTCTATTTCAATCTTCTTAAATAAATAACTCTCACTGTGACAACCTGTACCAGGACTGTAAGAGCGTGGAAGGGATAACTGATCTACCCCTTCGGTCACACTTACCCTGGTCTGCAGCACAGGTGAACTGCTGGTCTTTCTTTTACACTCAAGGTCTAGAGAGGGGAAAAAAGAAGTCCTACATCCATTACTGTGAGTTTTTGCTGATTCTGTACCCAGCTAGATTTTTTTAATCATTTCTTTGGCTTTTCACCAATCTATTAAGCAGAATAAAAGCCAAAGGCCCAGCCAGGAAGACAGGAGATCTGAATGCCACCGGTGCGACATTTCCCCTTGGGCCAACACCCATGAACTATTTAAGTTCTCTTATGGCCTATTTTGGAGGCTTAAAGAGCACATAAGCTTTGCAAGTGCCTTCTGGACAAGACACTGCACAGGCTTTTTCCAAAATAGGATGAGTGGGGGAAAATCATAGTGGGAGAAGCTGGATGACTGCGGTCACCTAGTCTAACCTCCCAAGTCACACTTCCACTTGGTGCAAGAGTAAGAGAAGCCTAAGCATTCTGCAAACTTAAAGATGCCTGAATTCCCATCAAAATCACAGGGAATTAATCATATTACAGACCTCCGATATAGGCAGTCTGTAGGCTGGGCTCAACCATGCAGCAGAACCCTTCAGGAGATAAGGAAGCCCTGAACAAAGCACAGATGGAAGCAGTGCAGGTGTCCATCTCCACTGGGGTGAGGAAAGCTGTTGAGACCTGCATCCACGGAACTGCATCGTATCTTCAGGTCTCTTGAAATCAGAGCTGTGGCTTTGATCTTGTACAGATATTTCTGACCTCTTTGGAGCTGCCCCTCACTCCAGCTGCCAGCAGAGCCCTGCTACCAACTGAGACGCAGCTCTCTCCTCCCCTGGAGGAGTGACTACTTCAGACCACTTCAGCTTTCAGAAAGATAGCTGAACCTCTACAGAAATGTGGTATTTACCCATAACAGCACAACCTGTTTATCCAAACCTGAATGGTAATCTTAAGCAACTGTGTATTGAGTCTCACCAACGGCAAAATCTTGGTGTATTAGTTCTTCATGACAGCTCGATACCAACCCCTAACACCTCTCTGCTACACTTGTGTGCCGGAAAGGAAGCTGCAGGCACAAAACGGGTAAGTCTACAAGTGATTAGTTATTTGCATGGAAATTTATTAGATTTGAAAATGTAAACTTTGCCTGGTGGGCTTTGGAGAAGGAGTGGCATAATTCTAAATCAATACTGAGATTACATTATGTTTTATGGGTTTTTAAAAAATCTCTTCTGTTGCATTTTTTACATGTACATCTTAGAGTTCCTATATATCTTTTCAGCCTCTGTACATGGTTATTTATGTTTATAGGTCGTTTGAGGGAGACATTTCCAATGGAAACTGCAAATATTAGAGCAGGAAATTTAATCTCTTTTGAAGCCAAACAAAATAGAGGAGAAAAAAGTAATGTGTGAGAATGGCTTCCTTACCTGCCAGGCCAGAAGGCTACAGAACATTTAGCTGGCATGGAGGATGCGACAAGGTCAGTTTGTCAAGGGAGCAGACCGTCTTGGTAATCCCTGGTCTAGGAAACGGTGATCAGCTGAGCTTTCTTTTTTGCAAGTTTATTTCCAGTTCGAGAAGGGTTCAAGCTGAATATTCTTCTGTTTGGAGTCCAAACAAGCACTATTATCCATGGTGCAGCCAGCTAGAAAGCAAGCATGAGGTTTTATTAATTGTGATTCAACAGGAGAGAAAAAAAAATCCTACCACTTGCCTACTCCAAATAAGAGAAACAGGTCTGACCACAGCAAGACAGGTATGGGTTGGAAAAGCCTTTGGATTTAGAGACCACTTAGAGGTACACAGGGCTACACCTAGTCCCAAATACATTTGGGTTTTGTATTGGCACAACCCCGGTGGGTGGAGACATCTAAAGTGAATTTTTATTTTAATGTAGCTATTCCAGCTGGTATTTCTCCCAGAAATTTTGGGTTTGCTTGGCTACCACTACTCATTTCTACTTGCACCCACAACTGTAACTGGAACCAACCAACAAGATGTTCTAGTTTAAGCAGGACATAACTGCTTTAAAAAAAAAAATAGTTTCAGCAGAAACTGAAGTGGAAAACCATGTGAGACATGATTTCAATCTCCTTTTTCCTAAGGGTGAAGGAGGAGTGGAGAAGGAAGGAGGGTGGAAGGCAAGAGGAGGGTAGCAAGGAAGTAATGGATGATGGTAGTCGATGAATGCAATCTGTATTTCCCAGAAGTCCATCTCAGAGAACAAAACCTACCAATTACAAATAGTGTGTGTGGAAAATCCCACTCGGTGGTGTGATGCCTCCCATTACTTTCTTATCAAGCCACTCCATCGAGCATCTGCATCTTCTCTCTGCTTTATTGCTGCAAGTTTCATTGCAAATTCTTCACAGTTGTATATACCTACTAAAAAAGGAAAAAAGCCCCAGACTCCCATCTAACTTTTGTTGTTGATAACTCTGGATGGGCTTGATACTGAGAAAGCAGTAAGTCCATGGCAGACTGGCAGCACTGTGTGTATGCAGCCCGTGCTGCCAGGCATTTGTTCTGTCTGGGTAAGAAACAGCTTCTCTCTCATTTCATTTCTGCTTGCATACCAGGAGCTGGATGCATTAAAGGCAAAAGTACCTTTATTACCTGCTCATCTCTCAGTCCCATGTGCATTTGCTTCTCACGGAGGAGAAGATTACCTCTTTCAAGCTGTTCTTTCCCACTTTTGTTCTCTGCTGAGCTACTGCTTGTCAACACGTTTATCCGTTTGCTACTTTCAGCCAAAGAAGAAAAAAAAAACCACCCAAGTTAAAAAAGGAGCAGGAGGAGGAGAAGCTTCACTTTTGGCACTGTATCTGTGTAGCTGAAGAAAGAAACATTATCAGCTGCCAAGTGATCTGATTCTTCAAATAAAGGAATAAATAAAATAAGAGTGTTTGTGTGTATCCGCTCTTCCTGCTGGGATGAGGTGAAACCGCGATGTAGATTTGGCACCTCTCCTGCCTGTGCCAGCTCCATCCGGGATGGCTGCACACTGCACTGTAAATGTAGTGGCTGTTCTGCAGGGCAGAGGTCCCCAGAAGTTCAAGGTCTAGGTCAGGTTTTTAGAAACAACCAAGACCTTGCATGGCTCAGATAGAACAGCTTACAGCCTCAGGAAGACTCTTCTGCACGCCCATTACAGCTTAACCTTCTCTTATCTGTGCAGCATGAGACACACCAAGACTATGGGGAAAACTTGGAATTAGGTTCAAATCCCAAATGGCTTTTATTTGTAGGCAGTTTTGAAAGAGTGGCTTTGCCTTGAGGTTGTCCGACAGATACAAGGAGGTTTTCTTCTAGTTTTCAAAACCCTTTGGAAGCACTGCTGAGTCAGGCTAAGAAACTTCAGCAAAACCAGATATTCAGGCTTCGTATTCACTAATTAACACCAATAATAATTTAGCAGTCCCTTGGCACGACACACTTCTCTCATAATCTGCAGCCTGCACCCGCAGCTCTCCTCTCACAATCTCCCTGTCTTCGGTCTCTTCCCACACTCGTCTCCGTGTTTTTGGTTCTTTTTCCCATCACTGCATGGTACTGACAGGCGCTATGGATGCACTTGAATTTGTTACGTTTTAGACAACCTTGTTAAATCAAAACAAATCACTTCCTACATTCAGAGACCCACTTCACTGAAATAAACAGTGAAGTATTTTCCTGGTATGAATACTGGTAGCCACAGCACTCTCGATGCCATTATTGGAATCAGGAGAAACATACAGGAGCGGTCTCTCTCGCAGCGCTGATGAGCTTCTGCTTACCACACTACAGGGTATCATGAGAATCAGATGAAGAGGAGCTGTTTTGTAAATGGTCCAAAAAAAATATTTTTCCCCCCCCCCCAAGCTTGCATTAGGGTTTCTATGAGTTCATATTTTCACTTTGGCTCACGTGCTCTTAGTTAATTCCAGCTGAGTTATTAATCTTTAATTAAGACCTCTTGGGCAAAAGGAAGAGACAGAGCAAGAACATGTTTAAATAGATAAGAGAAACAAATACAAAGGCTAGGATATTGATCGCTGAGGTTTTAATTAGTTTGATATTGATGGAAATAACGCTTGCAGAATTGGCAAGAATGTGTTCTTTTCTAGAAGGCTGTTCTGGGCTCCTTTCTGGATAGGAACCGTACAGAAGGAGATGGTACACAGCAAAGGATGCTCCAGACACGGTAATAATGAAATGGTGACTTCAGCAGGAGATGGATTGAGCCCTAATTGATGCAACACATGCAGAGAGAGCTGCATATAATTTCAATATTGTCTTGCCAGGCTACCCAACAGACACTGAGCAGACACCAGCATCATCTCCTGTAATGCAATATTTATGAAGAAGTTATATTTTTCAAAGCAGAGTATTTATTGATGTCTTGTGTCTGGCTGAACTTCAGCACGCAGATGTTGTATATATTTCAAGGAGAATGTCAGCTTTATAAAATAGTGCAGAATGTTAACTCTCTCTTTTTAATTAATCTTCAGTTGTTTCCAGTATGCACTGTTCATCATTTTGAACTGTCACCTCTGAAACTCTTATCACAAGAAGGAGAGCTTCTTCCTCAGAGCTAGGTACATTCTCTTTCTACTCTGCTTACTTAGAGTAACTCCGAGCACGTAGGTCAAAATCCATCCTGAGCAGCAAGCCAGCAAAATGCTTACGCACCACTTACCTCCTCCAAATACGGCGTTTTGAGACATAAATGATGAATAGGGCTTGTAGTGACATTCAGTACTGGGGTGATATTCACCCGTTATGATGAATTGGCTACCAGGAGCTCCCGGAGAATTTTCTGTGATGGTTATCACTGGCTGTGCTTCCCTTTCTTGTACTTGATGCATCCCAGCATGAATCCTGGCACAGTTAAGGGATGAGGTCGGGCAGATTTGAATACCCTCTGGACCTTGATCTCTTTGTTCCTTGTTTATGTCAGAAGTATGGTTACCAGAATAGCTGGTATAAAACTTTTTGTAACCCCGATTGCTGCCAAGCAAACCAGGCAGAACATGGAACAAAATATATTACAAATTTCCTCTCTTTCAGTTCTTTTAAACAAACCCAGCTATTTATCCTCCACGGCGCAGAGCTTCAGGGAAGGTCAGGGAGCCCCGGGCAAGTCAATGATAACAGTCAGGTGCGGGGTTCCCGCGCTAAAGGCACGATCCTGTGCTCGATGCAGACATGGACACATTATTAATTCTACCAGGAGTTTTGGTTTCATAGCTGCTATACAGCATTTGACCAAGAGCCAGGTAGAAAATGTAGTAAGTTAAGCTTAAGATTTTCACAGAAGTCCCTTCCACCCTGTATTATTTGCCTGTGTTAATTAATAAACTGTTAAGGTGCCGATGTCTATCCTTCAAAGTATGCACTCAAAATGCTAATAATTCTCTTACATTTCTATGGTTTTAACCTGATAAGGTTCCCAAGGGTTTCCTTCCACCTACTGTCTATCTGCTGAAAGGAGAGGAAGGCTCTTCTCCTCAGTATTTGTGGAACAATACATGGCAGACAAGGAAAACTAAAAGGGACCAGTGAGAAGTTAAATCAGAATGGGTGAAGGGTGTAGGAGCTGTCAGCAGCAAAGTAAAACAATAATTGATTCTTAAAAGCTCAGTGCTACAGTAATAACTGATAATAAAATGTTCTTTTAGTTGTCTCAGTAGTCTAAATTTTAGCTAATCTAGTTTGATTTCAATAGCCTTAAAAATAGAAACTTTAATAGAGTTCAGAATAAGCAACATATTAAACAGTAACATTTATGCATTTGCAAAGATCTGCAGAGGGTGACACAGACTGACATTTAGTCAGTAATTTTCAGCCGAAGATCAGAGAGTACAAACTGATTATGTTGGGAACCTCTGAACCTATCACTGAAATGTAATTAGTTTCCTCTACTTGTGCACCCCCTGTTTTGCCCTCAAGCTAAGGACACCAAAAACCAATTAGCCACCTAACAGCATTCATTGACGAGAAGATTTTAGGGAGGATGAGGGCAACTGCACCTTAGGAGCACCATGGGACACTCAGACAACATCTTAAGGGACATGGGCTGCAACACCCATCACCTGTCCCTAAAGCACCGACTCGTGCAGAAGATACAGCCCTGCTTCTGCAGAGGGGTTGATGTCCGGCACTACCTGGGTAGACTGGTGAAATCTAATTGTATTGCTTGGGTACACATGAAAAATTTTGCAGGATCGATGCCCATGTGCCGAGATATGAATGCATTTCTGGATGTTGCTTAGCAACTCTGTACCTTTGCAGTGTGGACACGCCGACACTACTAATGGTCACAGTATATCCTGGCTCCATCGCACAGGGCTGCTTTGCAGAAGAATAAATACCATTTTCATCTCTGACTGGTTTTTCACATCTCCATAAAAATTCATAAACCCACACATTTTTATGCACCGCATTTCACACAGTTGGGGAAGTTTACAATTCTTTGACTCCAGAGTGAGAAACGAACACCATCTCTAAAAGGGTAATGCAAGTCCGAGGCATTACTCGAAAGATAACGCTGTGCGCTATCGCATATTTACTGTCTTTCAGGAATTTCATGGCAAGCCCTTATGAAAACCCTGCAGCCCGAGCAGCCTGCAACTTCAACCAGGAATTCAAAACCACAGCTCAGTTATTCTGGGCATTGAGCTCGTTCCCAGTGAGAGAGATGCTGCAGGTGAACTCCCATCCTCACTGACATCAGCAGGGCACTGATGGGGTTAACACAGGTGTAATCCTGACCAAAGTTAGCCCCTGGAATTGCAACACAAGGAATTTGTCTGCCATTTCTATCCACTCGGTTGGAATTCATCGATACCTCTTGCAGAAACAGGTAAGAAAATGCTATTTATATGACGACGTATGCTTCCTAGACTTGCATTTTAAAGTTCATTACATTAATCAAATCAAACAAAAAAAAAAGGCCGCAAGTTGCCTTAGGTAAAGAATTTAGGCACTGCCGTGTCACAGCACCTTTTTCCACTCCACTGGCATTCGCCAACCCCACAGACTCTCAGAAGCCTCCTCCACAGAGGCATTTTTTCGAGGATGGACGAGACCAGCCCGGGACTGCGCATCAGAGCCAGTCCTTGCCAGACAAGGCACACCAGGAGCAACTTCCCTCACATTCTGGCCAAAGTTGAATGTCTACCACAGAAGCAAAAACCTGGTATTAAAGGCTAAAACAACACACAGAGCAATCAGGAAAGCATGTCCCCCTCGAGAGAGAAACGTGTCTGCCTGAATTAAGGGTCACTTCATAGCCAGGTCCTGTTTCATTTCATTGCAAAGGCTCGAAACCAGACACAGAACACGGCGTCTTGGTCAGCATCCTCCCTGTCCTCAAAGCACTAAGATGCTTCGGGTATTTTATGGAGTATAGTTTTGTGCATCAAGTAAAAAGTAGCAGCAATGAATTCAAAGGGTTATTTAAGTATTATTGGAGCGGGGTGAGTTGTATTTTTTTTTTTAAAATGACTTGAGCTAGATAGCGAAAAGTGAATAAACTGCACCCTGTGCAACTTTTTGGTAGCAGCTGCTGTTTTCCAGGTGTTGTTTGAAGCGTAGCCCCTCTTCTAATATCATTCTGTGGGAACAGAATGTGGATTAGAAAAGAAATGAAGTTAAAATAAATTTTAAAAAGAGCCTAGGACTTTCTGCTCTCTTCACTCATTAACCCCAGCAGCTAAACAGGAACAAGCCCCCAAACTACTGTCCCTGTCTTCCACTCTAAGGTTAGGTATCAGTTACAAAGGACACTCTGAATACCAATCACACATGAAAACCAAGCACCAACTACTGCTGCAATTAAAATGCCAATGACAAAATCAATTAATTAGAATACCAATTAAAAATTATGAAACAAGCTATTATTAGCTTAGCAATTCTAAGCAGACTACAATTTAAAGTGTGTCTCAAAGCTATAACTTGGAATTCCAGGTAAAACAAAAATATGTATTATTAAAACACCAAAATCAAAACAAATATTTTAACTTCACTGACAAAAAATATTTTTGTTGCATGGAAACATTTTTTTCAAATATATTTACAATTTCTATTTTTTCATTGGATTTTGAAATGTCAATCTTCCGCAGAACAGAAATGCTAAATTACAGATAGTTCCAAGAAATAAGAGCATGCTATGCATACACATTTTGGTGTTAAGACTGACAGTTGCTTTTTCCTAGAAGGCTTGGTGTTCTGCTGCTCTTTTTTTCTGATTTCTTTTTAGTGAAGATTTATATTCATAGCATCCTGCATCTCTGCAGCACTGAAAATACAGATAACACTGGACCAACAAACAATTCCTCATAGCCAAGCCCCTGGATCCAAAAGGTCACTTTTCCAGACACAAGCTGAAACCTCTTGTACCAGTAGAATGCATTTAGTTCGTGTCCTCAGTCCCTTACAGGAGACACGAATAGAAATGTTCAGTGAGCCAGATCATGACGTTAGTGTACATGACCCTTGCTTTTGCTCCACCACCATTTTGGCTGAGATGGGAGTAATTTTCCTCCTGTTCCAGGCTACTGGACAGCTCAGAGGCAAGCTAAGTAGGACAGTGGCACATTTCCATGTTCGCATGCACCCAAGGAAGTCCTGCTCCGCCACCTCTGTATCCGTAAGCCCGTGAATACCAGGAAGCCATTTCTGAAGCCTGATCGCAATGTACACTCACAGGCAGCGATTGCCAAGCCCCCCTTAATACCCCGCTGCTAGTCCTAGAAATTAGTTGTCGTCTTAATAGTTCATTTTATGCTTGCCAAGAGTGCCTTTGACCTCCTTGTCCCTGTTATGCCACTTTTCCCAGCCCTTCTGAATTCCCAGCCACGCACCTGCCCACCAGATACCCCACAGCATCTCACTTTGAGCCATCAGCACCGCCCCAGGTAGTCGGTGTGAAGAGATTTCACAAATGCAATAAATCAGTAATGTTCCAAGAATGAGAAAACTAAATTTTTATTATTTTTTTTTTTTTCGTCTTCATGTACAGGCAGACGTGCAAGGCCGGGTACATGCCATCTGAGTGCAGGTAAGCAAGGGCTTTGGCAAACACAGCAGGAGTCCCGGGTGATGGGGAAACCTCTGCACACCCCTGCCAAGCCCCGGGATGAGCCAAACGTGATGAACACTGCAGTGCGTCAGGTCTCAGCTTGCAGCAGGTGAGCTTGTATCAGCTTAGATGGGGAAAAAGCCCCCGGCAGGGTCATTTAACAATCCAGTAGTTTTATAGGAGGAAAACAGTGCAACTAAGTGTATCCTGGAAAAACGACAGCCCCTTTCTCTTCATTTGCAGTAGCTACAGAAGCATAGGAAGTATACGAAAACAGTTACGCCTGCTTACACACACTGGCTTGGCATAATGTTCGCTATCTCAGAGTGGGACATGCTCTTGCTGGACTGTCCATGGTTAAATAACCAAGTTTTTGCTTTGTTTTTCTATGCTGTAAAAATAAAACCACCTTATTAAAATGAAAACCCCCGATCTAAATTCACTGTGCATAGCAGGGAGTGACAGCTGTACAAAGCATATTAAGATGAGATAGTTGTCCTTCATAAGTTGAAAATTATATTGATATCTATAGACAGGTTTTGTTCATTATGCACTGGGGAATACTCCCTGCTGGTCCCAATGGAGAGCTAAATCCATGAATTTAAGCAGACTCTATTATACCGACAGAAAAATCACATCCCTAACCTTAGATCCCCAGAGATACAATTATTAACCTCTGTGACAACTTTTAAAGAGCAGTTCAGAGGATAGAAAATAGCAGGTTTTGGCCTGTAACGCGGAGCTGAACAGAAAACGATATCCTTGTGTCAGAATGGGATGGATGGGCAGAGCCCCCCCGCCCAGCAAATGGGTCAGCTTCTCCACAGAGTTCAGTGAGGGCTTAAAAGACAATTCTGTGATGCCCTATTGGATTTCCACAGGCCCCACCGATTTAGACCTTTTTAGACGTTGTAAGCCACTTCCATTAGGCTAATAAAGCCCTTCCTAGCACACGTGCAAGGTCTGCACTTATCCTGATGCACTAGAGATGGGAGGGTTTTAAAGCAAAATGATTGTTCCGTATTAGATTTGCATCTTCTGATTTCTTTCTCATGGAGATTAAACCTTCATGCTTTCTTCCCTTTTTGGAATAAAACTTCTCCAGGACATGAGTCCGACTGCAGCACTGCTGCGGTACAGCTGGTGGTAGGACGAGGACAGGAGACCTAAACCCCTCTTCTCAGCTGCAGGAGCCAAAGGCTGAGAGGAAAGCAGCCCACATTGCCCCACGTCAGAGTGGTCGCAACTAAGAATTGGTTCAGTAAAGGGCACCCTGGATTTCTGTAAACGTTTTTATATGAAATGATTCAAGGAGATGTTCCCCCGCCTGCACAAGCACAGGGGGCAGCGGGAGGGAATTCTCCTCGCCTAGCACCTTGTGCTCAGGGATGGGGGAAAAACTTCACGCAGTGGAAAAGGTTCCTTCCTTAATATTTTTGGCTTTTGCTGATTTCATAGTTCTGGATGTTGAGACCTACCTGAGCCCCTCTTTTGTCAGGGACCTGCTGGGGCTGAGAGGGAAGAAACAGATTTATCTTCCCCGTGAACTGATTAAAATTCCTAATTAAGATACTAATTTTTTAAACTTTCCCTTAACTTGTTGGTAAGGGACTGATGGCAGGTGACTTGCTGGGAGCTAATCCTGTGCACAAAGACCACAGGCTTGCGGGACGATGGAGATGCGCAAGCGCATTTGCCACAGCAGCCCACCAAGGCCAGGGGACATGCCTCACCCCCAGCGGCAACATATACAGCTACAGCATCACAGCCACAGCTCCCAAAGATACCTGCTCCGTCACCAGCGAATATGTCACATACAGTGAATTATCACCAGCCCAAGGACGTGAATACAGCTATATTATAGTGACATGAATTCCCAGTTCTTCCAGACCGGTACTCTCAGCCCAACCCTTTAGTGAGTGCAGCTCCAATGCTGCACACAGCATCCTCCATTGCCTCATGGATTCCACCCCCCCCCCACTCCACCTTTTTTTAATTCTTTTTGTTATTTCCTACCCTCCCTTCTCTCTCTTTCCCCAGTGCCCACTCCAGGACAGGCTTGGCTGGCACGTGGCAGCGGCTGCTTCTGTGAATTCAATGAAATCTTTCCTGGCTTCCCCGCTCAAGGTGCCACATCACCACATTAACTTCTCTCCACACCGGGCATTATTCCTAAAACCTGGTTTTATATATTATTTACTATGTCTCCAGTTTTATCGTTGTGTATTGAAACATGCAGGGTTAAACTGAGCAGATAAACAACAACCAAACAGCACCAGCAGCATCCTCATCCTCTTCAAACTGCTACAGGTCTCCTCTACTTATCAAACACAGAAGGGGGGTTGGAGACTTGTTTTAGTTGCTAAGCCACCAAAAAAAAATATTCAAATATCATTTTAACACATTTTTAGATGATTACTCATCTATTTAAACATAAAGTTAGTCCAACGATAAATATGCTAACGTACACATTAAAATTGCACAGTGCAATTTTCTCATTATGCGCAGCAAACATAATTCATACAATGATTGGAGACTAACTATTAAAGAAAAATATTTATTTAATTATAAATAGCAGATCTGTTCATAAGAGGAGACCCTACTCACTAAATAACCTGGGAGCATAATTACTTCAAACACATCCCACGGGACCCATTTCCTCATCCTTGCATGACCTCAGAGAAGATAATGTAAAGAAAATGGACTGTGTGTTTTCCCACAGAAATATAGCCATCCCATTCCTTTCCACTTTCATTCAGCTAATTCTGCTGAGAAAAGCACCCAGATTGCTCAAGATACTGAATAATAATCTGGCAAAATGCCATCTTATCCTGCCTTATTTCTTCCCGGAGCTGATGGATAAAATCATTTGCATCCTTAAGGGTGACCCTCGGTGGGGAGGCAGTGAACGCATTAACACAGCAGGAGTGGCTTGGCCAGAAGAGCTCTGGGTGTGTGGAGCAGTTACGGGTGAGGAACTGGCGTCCCCACGCAGCAGCTGTGAAATCCAGTGACAACAGCCGCAAACGCCAGGTCTGAGCAGGCACCTCTACCCGTGCACAGGGAGGAACCCAGACGTCAAGGACCAGGTCAGCAACCAAGGACGCGAAGGGAAACCTGCACATCACACATCAGAAAGAGCAATTATTTTGAAAGCAGGCTTGAAAAACTGGGTGGAGAACCTTTTCTTTATGGAAGCGTCAATAAATCCTTTCTTCCCTGAGATTACCAAATCTGACCTTGGAGAAAAAAAAGTTTGTACGATAGCTTCAGGTTTTGACAGTAATATCTGTGTGTACAAATGTCAAAATGTAGAGAATTATACAGTCTTACATCAACAATGGTTTGGCCTTCTCGTCGGAAATGCTTTTTGTCCCAAGGCTGCCCTGAAGGTAAGATATTACTGCCACATCCCCACTGAACTGCAGATTAGACAAAAGCCTGTGTTATTGCTCCAGGTCCCTGCTTTGTAGCTCCCTGTTGCTGTGCTGGAAAGCAAAGGAATCACAGAATCATGGAGGTTGGAAAAGACCTTTGAGATCATCGAGTCCAGCCACTAACCCAGCACTGCCAAGCCCACCACTAACCCACGGCCCCAAGCACTGCGCCGACGTGTTTTTTAAACACCTCCAGGGAAGGTGACCCCACCACCTCCCTGGGCAGCCTGTGCCAGTGCTTGACCACCCTTTCCATGAAGAAATCTCTCCTAATACCCCATCTAAACTTCCCCTGGCACAACTTGAGGTTGTTTCCCCTTGTCCTGTAGCTGGTTATCTGAGAGACAAAAGCTCCCGTTGGTCTTCCACCTGGGAATTGGGTTCTTTTGAGAGCACGTGAACTAGAATAATCCCTACCATGACTGACCTGGGAGGAATGCAAGAGCCACTCAGCATTTACACAGACCGTATCAAGTGCTCTAGATCAATGCGCACAGCTGCTTAGCACCTCCCTGGCACATCCCCACCAGCGTGAGTATCCACAGCTGCACAAGTATCCCCAAGAAACTACGGATTGTTGTTACATCTGCCAGTCAACTTCCACAGGAAAGTTTTGCTGCAAGGATGTAGGTGTACCCAGTGGCGCAGCACTCTGCAGCACTGGCTGGCTTTGACAACTTTGCAAATCTCCAGGTTTGATCCTGCAAAGCTTGGCAATATTTTTAGCTGCCTTCAGAGGGGGGAATCTGCAAAGCAGCTCTCCACCTGGCAAGTGACACAGCACTGGGGACTGTACTTGTACAGGCAAAGAGACAAAGGGAATTAAGCAGATTTTAAGACTCGAATTCCAATAAGCAGCCACTCACACCTGGATCGGTACGGTGACATTTCACCTCATGGTGTTGGGGACAGGGTTCCTTTGACCAGCTGAAAGGCACGGAACTGTAGGAGCACAGCAGTTGTGCAACTTGATGTCACACAGCAATCTGGCTCCCCTTCATCAACTCGGTTGTTTCCCATTTATCAGATTAATTAAAGACTGAAATTTGATTTTAATTTCAATTTCACGTTTTAATTTTCAAGAACTATCAGATTTCCCTTATGTTCAGAATATAAAATATGATTATTTATGCAGTCCTGTTTTAATCAAAGACATATAAGAAATATCCAGGAATGTTCTTACTTGTAAATTTAAAAGACCAGAAAAGCATTAAGTACATGGACAAAGCAAAAGCTCAAGTAAAGGAGGAAGATTAGAAGAAAAATGAGTTTATAGTCCCTCATCTAGTGACAAACTGGGGAGATTTTCGAAACAAGGACAGACAAACTGAAGTTACATGCTAAATGTCTTGTTGCAAAGAAATCCTACACTTGTGCTCTAAGTAGGGAAGCTAGCTGGAAGGAAACTGAACATTATCGCGCCTTTCAAAGGATGCCAAGGGGCATTTCCATTGTGGGAAACCGAAACCTGTGGTCTGTGTCTTGGTAATCAGAACAAATTAATGGTAAATGGGCATGGCTGTCATCATCTCACCATCAAAACAGTTCAGCAGCAAGTGTAGGAGAGGGGGAGCAAGGTGAAAGCCTCTCAGCTGGAAGCCCAGATGTTCAGGGACCTCCGTGTGAGATGCTCAGTGTAAAGCCAGGAAGCGCAGTTAAACTGCACCACACCAAACCGACTGCTACAGGATGGCTTTGCAAATATCGATGGTGAAACTGTAGCAAGCAACTCTGACCCCCCAGGAGCAGCGGGAGAAAACATGAATGTGCAGTTAAGACTTACGTATTGCCTTTGAATGGTCAAGGTCCAATTCCAGCTCTACTGTAGTCCTCCACTCTATGTTCAGATAAGGTGTCGGCTCACTCCGTGCCTCAGTGTACCTCCTCTGTAAATTAAAGTCAATAGCATCTTTTTGTCCCAGGTGGTGCGTGGCATACCTGGCCATCAGTGCAAGCTTGTGCCATGCTACCCACCTAGGCAGAAGAAAGTCTGACGTCTGAGCAACAAATGCATGAAACGAGGTACTGGCTAAAGAGGTATAACGTCAAATACTAAAATTGGAATTATTTTCTTCCATGGACAACGCCTGGCTGTCAGCAATATCCTCACTGGGGCCAGCTTGAACCACCATTTATTAGTGCCTAGAAAATCTCCAGCAGAACAACAGCCTGAAAAAGGTGATGGTTTATATCTTTAAGTAGATGGAGTCTCAATTCCTGAAGATGTATCTGAGGAAAACAGCATGGAAGTCTAACCTTTAAACTTCTCTGCCTTGGAGCACCATGTTTGCCAAAGGGGCTTTGACTCGGCTCCCTCATGTGCATGTACAAAACTACTCACCTGTGCATAGTAAATTGGATTTGGGTGTAGTATATCTCATTTGCAAGACAGGATTTCGAGTTTACATTGGAAGATTTTAGTTTCAAAAATAAGAGAAGCAGGAAAGAAGTCAAGAAATAGGGTATTTCAATGCATTAGTGCCTGCAGCAGTTTTTGTTTCAATAAAAATAAAAAAATAAAAAAAAAAGCAAACTAGCACAGCTCATTGATGCAGAAGTGTATAGGTAAATGTCAGTGCAAATAGAATAGAAATCTCTCTTAATATCATTTGATGTGGAAAAAAAACTAGTGATTTTTCTGGCTTGTAACTTCATACAGGTCTGTGATTTTGTGCTGATGTTTGACTCAGGAAATTAAGAGAGAAGATAGCTGCATTTAGAGAGGGTTAATAGACTCACCATAGCTAATGCAGTGAGATGCTGCCAAAACTGTAATAGATGCAGATCATTTAAAATTTGATAGGCTCACTTAAGACCAAAGACAATACATGCGAAAGACAGCTCAACGTTTGCTGAGTAAACAAAATAATGATAGATTGGGCATGTCAGCATAACCCAGGTGGAAATGTGGTTTAAGGGATGTGATGACAGCTCTCTTTCCAGAGAAGCAACTGTTTTCTTTAGAGGTTTGTTTTTGTTACTGGTGGCTTTAGAAATGCTCAGAGCAGGTAAATGGCCACGGAAAGGGGAACAAAACAGCCACGGGTGGGAGGTTCAGGGTGAGCTCGCTGAGATGCCCTGGCTGGTGGTGCACTGGAGGGTCTTCCAGGTGCTATCAGGAAGACCCTGCCTACAACATTCAGGTGCTCCTGCCTTCCAAGAAATCACTTCTTTCCAAAATTACAGATCCTATCAAAATCACCCACAAAACGAGAAGGAAGATTACGATAATCATCATATCCTTCAGGAAACATCACTAGAATAATAAACCACCACAAAACACTGGGTTTACAGTGAGCTAAAGTGCCACCCTACTCCTTAACTCTGTCCCTGTACACAAAATACAACAAAAATGCTATCTGGTGAATTTCTGTCTTGATTTACATTTTGGGCACGTCACTTCTTCTTACTGCTCAACGATCATTGAGTTAAGAGGAAGATTATCCCAGTCCCAGGCACACCGCAGTAAGGTGCAAAGCCTGCAGAGCACTTTGGTAACAGCACTCACTCCGGAGGCTGGGGAACTCCCCTGGTATTTGCCTTCTTTTTTATTTTTTATAATTTTTTTAATTTTTTTTTTTTTTTACACCTTTTCACTTGTGGAAGTCTCCTCACTTCACAGATGGGCATGTCCTAATAGAGTTTGTCTCCATCCAAATTACTCCAGCAATTAATTTCACACCTAAGCAGCTTGGCTAAGAACAGTTTGTTCCCAGCCCCGCTGAGACTCATCTCTGGGTTTATGTCCTTCGCTGAGCCACATGCACGTGCCCTGGGGGTCACAGCCACCATAAACATGACTAAAGGGGGGGGGCCACAGATGAAGAGGCAGCTGTGAACGTGCCCGCCTTGCCCTGGGCAGCTCACCCTGGGGCAAAGCCACTTATATTCTCCATACAGCCTTTTTATCCCCTTTCTAAATGATGGTGAGTGAAAAAGCACCTTCCATGAGCATGACCTAGTACAACTCCTCTCTTCAAAACCTTTCAAACCAGAACGACCTTCGTAAGAAAGATCTTCTGAATTAACTAAAGGGCAACATGAGAACAGGTAAAGTAAACAGCATTACAGCTCTGGATGGACAGTTTCCTTCAGAATTAAGTCAGTCTGTTTCATTAAGCTTAACTCACTTCCAAGGAAAATATTTTTTCAGGGAGCAATGACTGATATAAAATACAAGTCTCCGTCAAAGAGCAAATATAATTATTCAGTACAAGGAGAGAAGAAAGAAGCAATACAACCAGCATTTAATGGCACTGTTACTGAATCAATCCTGAAAGTCTGACAAACTTCAGAAAAATATAACGATATAATAATAAATATTTAAATTATATTATCTATTAAGAATTGAACTCTCAGTCGATGTGTTTATTTCAGGTGTTTTTTCACATCAATATGATTATTGCTTTATATAAATATTTCCAAGTAATAATTTACTGCATAATGCTTCTGTTTGCCCCTCGTATGGCTCAGGCTTCCCTTCCAGGTGGCAGAACAGGGAAAAGGGAAACCATTCCTACCGCTCTTCAGGTGTACAAAGAGCTGAAATTCCCATTTTTTACTCTGCCCCGAAAGGAATACTCTAATGAGAGGAAAATCTGGATTTGCCATGGAAAAATCATCCTGTTGTCCCACAGAAGCTCCTTTCGGGGTGAAATTCTGGCCACGCTGCAGGTAATGGCAGAGCTGCCTTTAACTTCAGCGCAGCCAGAATCCCAGCCTTTATACCTAAACCTGAAGCTCTAAACTACATAGAATGACTTGGTCTTATGAAACTTGAATTATTGTTATTTATTTTTAATGCTTATAACTTCAGTCATTTCTTCAATGTATGTTGATTCAAAACCTGAAATTTCTAACTAATGGCCTACTTACCCTCCATGTTTATTTATGTAAACATAAATCCTCTGTTTTTCCATTCATAGACCACACTTATTTTCCCAGTAACAGTTTCACCTATATCTTTTTGTGAAAATAACAATCCAGTAAAGAGAAAACAGAAAAATATTATTCTGGAAATAGCTTCCATCTCTCAATAGAAAATTTAAATCAATTTGATGCTTCACCTGGAGTAAAATTGGAAATCTCATTTCGTGACATATGGCAAAGCACCTCCAACGCAGCTGGGAACACCCATTCTCACATGACAAATCTGCATAACAGGCTTTGAAAGAGAGCAAACATGTGTCTAAACCAGGGAAATCAAAGCTCCTGACCTCAAAGAAGGCGCACAGCCCCATAAACTCAATAACCCCTACAGTTACCCTCTGCTCTCAGGGGAAAACCTGGGCCCATCGGAGGCATCCATGGGCTTCAGGGACAACTTCTCACTCAAGTCCAAGAGTGGAGCAAGTCCTATGCAAGAAAAGCAGCCTGATCTGTAAGGAACAGAGGATTCGGAGTGGCCAGGCTCATGCAAAAAAAATGGGTTATTAGGGGATAATCAGATATAACCATCAGTGCTCTCCACATTTGGTAACAAACAACATCCACCGTACTTCTAGTATTCACACCATGCACCATTCCTCATCTAAGGATTTCAAAGCAAGATGTGAGCATCACTTAGACCTTTTAATGTAAATTCATGTTATTTTCAATCTACAGACAAACCGAGGCACAGAAGGCACACGCCATGGCTTGCCAAGGTGTTGCTGTTTTCAAAGGCATTACGCACCCCATGATTTAATTACAATAATCAGATTTCCTCTCCTCCAGCCACAGGCTGCAGCTCTGTGCTGCATCGCTTCGCCCACATCCCCATCCAGCTGCGGGACGATGGCCACGGGACTGGGGCCACTGCAGCCGCAGACACTGTCCCCCTGCACGTAGATGCTTGTCCACTGGGTCAGAGCACGCAGCCTTTATGGCACTTACCTGTCATCATTTTATATTTTGTTTAAGGGCATAAGTGTTTGTCCTGGGGAAGAGATCACATCTTTCTCTGCCGTGAAAGCCACAGGGGCAATGCAAGGGGCATGGTTAAGATTTCCTTTAATTCTTATAAACTGAATCCACATAAAGCCAAATCTAATAACCTTGCAATGAAAGCCTGATCTTTGCCATTTTACTTCAAGTAGGAATCTTGAAGATAAAAAAGCTAGCATTTTCTCATTTCCTCGTAAATGTGGTAAGTAGAAGCTACAAGAACAAATCTTTCAAGCACAACGCTGAAATCATAAACATTTCCAAGTCTGTTCTCATTAAATTAGTGCAGTTCTAATTTTCCTCTCAAGTTATACTGACTTCTGCTAAAGCAACAGCCAGGGCCAAACCCAGCTCCACAAATAATCATCTTTCTGAGCAAGATAATTCCCATAATTGTATCATCTTAAAGAGGGAGAAAATCCTATCAGAAATACTTGTCTCAAATTCCACACTTACAAATACAGAAAATACCCCCCTCAAAAAACACACACACAAAAAAAACCCAACAACAAACTAACAAACTACCCACAAAACAAAAGGCAACAGAAATTTATCTAAAGCAGCCAAAGTAAAAGCTGAGTGAGGACCTTGGGGTTTGAACTGCTGGCAGGCACTTTAATTTGAAGACAGTGTAAAACATGTAGAGGAGCCAGGATTCCACCCACAGAGAAATATTAAAAAGTTTCCCTTTTATTATTATGCCTGCCTGTATTGTGGTTTAAAATCCACATAGGGAGTGCCAGAGCTTGTTAGCTGGCTTTAATAGTTGCATTAATAAATCCTATAAACTAATTGTATAGTGACTAAGTTAATTACATTCAAATGAGATAGTATATTTCTCTACAAATATGATAAAGAATTTATAAAGAGATATGCTCCTGTCTGGAAGCCCAGAAATAATAGCCAGCCAGCAACCCAAATCCAGCTGTAATATCTGATTAAATTGATGGCTGTGGGGATAAGCAAACTGCAGCAAAGGCAAGAGATCATGAGAAAATATTAAACTGAATTATTTACACAACAAAATAATGAATGAAAGCAGGGCACAGAGCTTTCCACACGGCCAGCAGTTTAACTTCCAGCCAAAGGTGGGAATTTGATCCTAAACCTCCATTATTTTTTTTAACGGGCAAGGACAAGTATATGACCCTATGTAATAAGAACCATTTTTTCCATTGGTCTTATAAGCAGACCATGAACCTCAGCTCCCATCAAACAGAGGTGATGGTTTGTGTGCCGAGCAAAGAAGGCCACTTTGAAGCTGAAGGTAACTTATGGGTCCCATCCTGCCCTGCAAGCGCCTGCCAGCCCCAGAATCACCCTCCTGGGCCTACTTCTCTGCTAGAATGTATTATTTCTGCCAGACAGCAAGTCCCAAGCGCTCCTCCTCTCTCAGATGAAAACTTTGGGTTACTTTGGGCCAGTGGTCATGTTAAAAAACCTCAGCTAACAAGCCAGCAGCAAGCAAAGTTCCAGGGCACACTGGTGTTTTACCTCCTCTTTGCTGAATCTGGTCATCTTGGCCTAAAGTTAATGGAGAAACTCATCCTGGCAGAGCTGTTGTCACCAAACTCTCACCCCTGCTTAAAGGTGATACAAAAATTCACCATGGCTTTGGTAAGTCGAGACGAGGTCAGGCTGGTTTGGGCAGGGGGGGTGAAAGCACAGCCCGTTGCTCAGCCCAGCATCCCTGGGGAAGGGTGGAAGCCACCCTGGAGCTGCTGAGCCAAGGGTGAAGCTGCAAATGTTTGCTGCGGATGCGGTGAGTCTCTTGGCCAAACACCCAGCATGACTGGAACACCAAAATTAACAATATGGCATGAGAAAAAATGGGGTGTTGGAAAGAGGAACATGAACTTAAGCTCTTAAATCTGTAATTCGGCTCATAAATAAGTTGATTTCAAGACTTCTGAGTATCCAATTAATCAGAGCTAGCTGGAGCTTAGCATTGAGAAAATCAGGTCTTCTACTTAAGATCCTGGCTACAGATTTAGGAGGCTAAGAAGACTTCCATGTCATGCTCTACTTGCGCAGGACTGTTCATAAAATAAATGCCAAAATTCAAGGTTTTAAACACTGTACTCCAATGCAGACTTAAGCACACCTATGGGTAGGAGAGAGAGATGGAGCAGCAACTGAGGTGGCTGCAATTTTGTGGAATATGGGCCACCCTGCCCTGGGTACCCATACTGACAACAGCAATTGCATCTCCAGCAGTGTTATCCCCTTTGCAACTCTCCCCCAAAAAAGTGTTGTCTGAGGCAATTGCTCATTAGCCTTCCCTTTTTGGATAGGCAGAAAAATAATTTTCAATAAAAAATAATTATATAAAAAATATCACTGAGCTATCTGGGACTTGAGCAAAGGCTGCTTCCAAGCACACATCTGGCAAATCGAGTTTGAGTTCAGACATCCGAGTGGATAAAAACCCCAGAAAAATGCATGAAATGAAAATGCTGACAAACCTCTTACTCCAGCAGTATGAATGGGGTTGCTATAATGATAGAAAACTATTGATTGTCAACTACTGTCTCGTTCAATTGATCAGGTCCTGCAAATCTCAGATAACACTCGTGCCATTAGAAGCCAGCATTGTGCTCGCGGTGGCTCTGACTGATTGCTGTGCTATCAGAGCTTTGATCATCTGATAGAACAAGTGTTGGGGAGCTTGGCTATTGATTTGTAGATAAAAATGTTCTGGTACCTTGAGTCCTGTCAATGAAATTCTTTGGATGGAAAATAGCATTGTACTTTAACAGTAGGTCATTTGCTAATTAAGTTAATTTACAGAGAACTTTCTGGGGGAAGAGCTGTTGCATCCACCTACTGACTGGCCACTGGGTAGGTGGCAAGACCTGCTGATGGGGCTGGTCAAGATGCTCTACCTAAGCTAACAGCTCCTTGGACAGGTCTGCATATCTCTAACTTCAAGGTTAAATTTACTCTTGGCTGATCAGCCTATGAAAATCACTATAAAATTTGGACTAATGATGCAGAGGCTTCTCAAGAAGAGACCTGCAGCAGTAAGGTCGGATCCCTGTCACTTCTGTAAGGAAGCTGTATGGTGCTGTACATCGCTGTGCACCTTCCTTTCAAGGCCTACCTGTGTCTGACCCCTTGTGGGACTTCGCTGTTCATACACTAGCCATTTCATCAGAGTGCTCTCAAACCTGCATCCCACTGCCCATAAATCCAATAATTCTCTTTCAGGTTCTGTTGGCTTTGATTAAAAACAGTCCTCCTCTGCAGGCCACTGACAGTGTTAGTCTAATTATACTGCTTATTCATCTCTAGCACTTAAGGATGATGAAATTAGGCCTTATTAGTTGCTAACATTTTAATTCAGTTTATCATAAAGTGATTGGCACGTGGAAATCACAGCCCTACCTGGGATGCATTCAGTCCAGCTGCAGCTCTGCGTGGCAGTAGCACTCAAGGGCAGCTCCCCGATGGGGAGCCTGGATTCAGAGCTGCAAAGCCCAGCACCTGTCTCAGATGCAACCTTTCCCATTACAGTGCAGTTATAACACAAACGGGAATTATTTTCGTCTCCTTACGGTAAACTTTGGATAATATCTGCGGTTCATATCCATCTTTAGAAAAAGGTCCTTGTTTTGTGTTTGTTTGGTTTGGGGTTTTTTTAATTTAACCCATATATGGATTATTCCACTGCTGTTAGGATTTTTAGAGTTCCTATTCACAGACTAAAAGCTCAGAAATTCCCCAAACCTACCCCATTTATGAACCTGTATATCCAAGAAGACTTCATCTAAGACTTTAAACCAATCCGAAGATAATACTTTTAATTCTGTAGCAGCCAAACTAAACACCCGATAAACAAGTTTCCAAAGCACAAAAATGTATTTCAGCATCATTATCGTACTGGAGAATTTGAGGTTTTAAAAGAATAACCGCCATGAGTAGATGACCTTTGTCAGGTTGCCAAAAATGTCTTTTTGGAAAAATACACTTTTATGTTACAACATGGATTTCTTTATGTGAAGAATGTACTTTATATACAATGAGATATAAGAGCAGAGCATACAGAGGAGGTCAAAGTGAAGGACGCCCGGTGACCTGAGAATGGGCTCTCTCCGGGAGAGGACACGTGCGGGGGAACTCTGCGTCCCTGGGTTTGGATGTCCCTCCCCCCGTGCAGATCAAACGAGCTATTTTTAAACTGTGCATGCCAGCGCATCTGTCCTTCGCCCGAAGTCAAAGCAGAGACCTGAAGAGCTGTGATGAAGCTTGGCTTCATTAATGGCTGAGAACGTTTCTCTCTGGCCCGCCTTGAGCTATTTTCTTTGGAGAGAAGAACCATCTCCTGTCGTCCCACTTCGACAAGAGAAAATTTGGGTCACGCAAAGTGGCTCTTGCTACTCCATTTAAATTACAAGAATAAAGACAGCAAAATTGTACATTCCTGTAGACACGTTGCTTTTAGTTTTACCAGCTTATGGCAGGTCTTGAGCACAGATTTGTTTAGAGAAAACACAATATGGCCGGAGTGTGGGAAAATTCAGTAGCATACATTAGTTCCTGAATTTGTTGATTATAACCATAAAAACTTCTGATATTTCTAAGCAAATATGCCACACTAGAGAAAGCAAAAATATTTCTCAATGACATTTTATTCATGGAAAAGATAAGGTCTGATACCACATTTACACCACTTCTCTTAAAAAAAGTAGAGATGGTAAAGTTCAAAAGAAGCTTCTAAGATTCCAAATTATTTTGTACTTTTGTCCTGACCTTTTTTTTTTTTTTTTTTTTCTTTTTAATATGACATTGTTTGCTTTTCACATTAATACTGTTAAAAGGCTTGGCGGAGGTTTACGTTGTAACAACCAGGTTACACAGGTCAGCTGTGTCTGAAGTTTTGTTTTGGGTTTGGGCTGATTACAACCAGCCGGTTTTGGATTGTAGAATGGCAACTGATGGTCTCTGATGTTCATGACCTTTAATACCACCCTGGGGCAGGACTCTGCCGATGGAAGAGGGGGCTCGTCCTGCACAGATGCCCCTGCTCGCCCATGAAACGAGCAGTATCAATAACTGGAGCATCGCTCCCCAGGATGAGCACCTGCTCTTTAACCATCCCCATCCTCATCATCCTCTGCTCTCTTCCTCTCCAGTCTGGCAATGTTTAATATTATATGAAAGCTTGATAATATTGGTGTCACTTTTTACCTTTATTTGAGGTGAATTACTTCAGTTTCACTTATTCTCCTCCTCTGGAGAGGAGTTTTGCTGTAAACAAGTGACTTTTGGACTCTCATTTTGTGAAAGTGTTTTCAGGATCCCAGAGGATATTTTGGATGGTAAAACAAAAGTGATGCTTGAGAAAGGAAAGCCCTCGAATATCGGAGGGCTCGCCATTCATTATTTCAAAGTCTTGAACCTTTTAAAGCAAAAGGAGCATTTAATTCAGAGACCCTATGGGGCTTTTTTATTTTTTTAATATTGCTGAAGTGCTCTGCTACCTTTAGCAACAATAATTTTAAAAAACTCCAGAATATAAAGGCAGCTAAAGCCTCCATTCTGCTAGTAAAATCCAACTGTGGGTTCCTGATTCTACTGAAAAAAAAAAAAAAAAAAAGAGAGAGAGAAGAGACATTTCTCTTCAGGTAGCACCACCCCTTCACTTACGTGACCTTTGCAAAAGTTTAAAACAAATTACAAGGAATCAAGAGCTTAAGGATACCTCTTTGCTGCTCTGAAGTTAGGACAATTGACTAAAACTAAAGGGTATGTTCTTTTCCCATCCTTTCAGAGAAGTTAAGGAGAAAAAAGATTAGTTGTTGTGCTTCTGACGAATGTTTCTGCCAATTTAGTCCTAGAGTAAGCGTGGAAAGAACGTTATACAGTGCACAGAAACCTAAAGCAAAGATGAGAAATTTTGCTTAATTTAGGCATTTACTACATTTTCTTAGACTTTGGTGGAGAAGTGTTTGAGTCCAGAAGATAAGTTAAATACATGCTGCTGGGTGACCACAGCCACATCTGCACTGGTTAGAAAGATTATTCCTTAATTTCTGTTAGCTACAGGGTCTACAAACCAGGAAGAGGTAATAAATCCTTGGGAAAGACAGGCACCAGCGGACTGAGGTGTGCTCTGCCTCCAGACTGCATTCTGCTCAAAGAGCTACAGCCATGTCTGCTCGCCAACCCTACTGCAAAACCCGGGACGTTTCCTAAGCAAAGGCAAGAGCCCTGTCCCAGGAGTGCTGCAAGACAGCAGCCCATGAAAACATTTCCAGCAAAATCGTCTGCACTTACAGCATGCATATGTAAGGGAAATTATATACAAAGAAACAGAAAAGCTTTGCTATTTATATCCAGCTAGTTGGGATTTGAGCACATTTACCATAAGAAGTCCTTTTCCACAAAGCCCTTCAGAGTTTAACCTGGTATGCTCTGTGATATTCCAGCTGTCAAACCAGATCTCCATCAACTTTTTCTTCTTTACTCTTGACCTGAGTTTCTCTAAGAACACTCTTTTAAATTAGATCCCATGAGAAACATGACAGTAAGTTCTGAGTTTCATGATGGTTATAGAAGTTGCCGTTGTTTTCCCACCATTATAGTGATGTTTGAGACGTTGAAGGAGAGGAATCATTTGTTAGTTCTCTTGTTATCTGCTTTCCGCTCACGAAAGGAAACACAGGAGGAAATTTATTGACACCCTTGACTAATAGGGTGTTGCTTTCTTCTGCAAGAATTAATTTATCCTATTACACTAAGACATCATCACACATTTGGAATCTGACTCCATGCCCGGTTGCACCGATTTTGTGCCATGGAGATATCACTTCCCCACGTCACAGATGAAAGTGATGCTCAGGATTTCTTTCATAGATAATATCCTTCTATATAATAATTCTGAGGACATGTCATTAGCTTGTGTCAGGTAGGAAGAAAATGAGGGAGGAGGAAGTTTTTGTTCCATAATGCTGTATTTCAGTCATTTAGTCTTATTGGTTTTGTGCAGTCAAGAATGAAAGATGTAACTTCAGGCTTGCTATTGCTTGGGTTATATATGCACTGGGGAAGAAATGAGAGCAGAAAACCCACAAATCTGCAGTAGTGGGAGCAGAGCCGAGGATCTACATATTTAAAGCTCCTAAATATGCAGACAAGTACTCAAGAGAGGCCCAGGACTAATTCCAAGTTTTTGTCTGTCCCTTTGATCCAGACAGAACATTATTAAATGGACATCTCTCTCTCCCCCTTTCCCCCATCCATCATTCTCAGCTGTAGAGTTTTCCACGCAAATAATTATATGTCCTTAAATACCTTCTTCTACCGACCTTCTCCACTCTACCTATGGTCTGCAATAGTCATTTGCTGAGTTTTGTGCTAACATATAGAGATGTTTTCATGTGGTTTATGGAGCCTGGCACAAAGAGGAGGAAAACATTTAGATTCAGCAGCAGGAATCCAGCCCCGATGCAGGACAGGGGAGACTGACCTTTGCTCAAGTCATTTTGCCCTTTTCTTCATTGCCCAAAACTCACCCTCTCTGTAATTCCATGACTCAGGGTAATTTCACGCGGTCTGCAGACCCTGCACTCTTACACTTTGACACTGGAACATTATGAGCACAATACGTTGCAGCAATAAAAGCCCCACTGAAGATCCAGTTATCCCAGCAAGAAACTGTTTACAGAACTGATATAAATAATAACAGGGCCCAAAGTACTCTTTGGTTGACATTAACTGTGGCTACAGCAGAAGCTTGTCATGGCTGAACAAAAAAGGACGTGTCTTTTCAGCCTAAAAATACTCGGTGCACAGACTCCAGCAAGAGCAAACCACTTCAGTTTCACCACAAATAAAGTCATGTTAGTCACTGCATTTAATGCATCCAGCCCTCAGGGTGATCTCTGTGTTGGCATCAGTCAGATATATTGTTTTATACTAAACATTCATTTGTAAGATGAAAAACACAGCTTTTTTTTAGCAGTGAAGAGAAACTTGTTGATTCCAGCTATTTTGGCAAAGCTCTCCAGCAGGCCCAAAAATCCTACAGCCAGTGCTTAGGATCTGAAAGACTTTGGATGCTCAAGCAAGATTCAGGATGATGCAGCCAGTAGGCATCATAATATCTTGCCAATAATATAGCATGCAACACTGCTTGTGTTACAAAACGCTTCCCAGTGGTTTTCTCCGCCAGTATTTGGAGTATTTAGGGTATTTTGGCCTTTTTGTGAAGATATCATACCAGATATAGGCAAATAAAATACATGCCTCATTTTTGAGGAGAAAAAGTGGCTTTGATCCCTTAAGCTGGCCAATCCCACCAGCATAATAAAGGTAGCAGCATAAATAGGCTTCCCATTAAACCCTGCAGGACACTCTGCAGCCAGGGAGCGGGGTGTGAGTAAAGCGAAGGTATACCTCCCTGAAAATCTGAACGCCAGTTACATTTTGAAAGGGTCACTGGTACTTTACATTAGTTTTCCACTTAGCTTTTGGAGATGACAATTTCAGCGCGGTGCTGACCATTGACTAAAACCAATTTGAACAACACAGGAGTGGGAGTGCTCCATACAAGTGACTGTAATGGCTTTGCCTCATCATTATGCGAGAGCATTTATAGGCAAAGACAATAGCACTAATTCATTCATTCAGAAACAACCCCAGCCCTTCCAAGTATGCAATTAAAATCTTTGTCACTTTATATGGAGCAAAGAACTAGTGTTTTACTGTGTAGTCACCAAGGTGTAACGCATCTTATTTGACTGATTACGGCACTGAAATCCACAAAACAATCAGGATTCATGAATATTTTTGTGGCTATTGACCAGATCTGTGAATTGAATTACTTTGCAAACAGTGAAAAAGCCACCCAAATGATAAGCGAAGATGCTTGATCAAGTCTAAGCGGGGGGGGGGGTGGGCGGTGTGTGTGAGGAGAGATACTGGAAGGACCCTCCTGGGTCACTTTGTCCCCTGAGAGGCACGTAACTGCATCACTTGGGTCAAACATAATTTTAAATTACTTTCATCTTTTACTGTGCCAGCTCCTGCAAAAGCTTCTCAGAACCATGCTGCTCCCAGCTCCCATTAATTTATGGCTTGTCTATACTTGTTTGTTATCACCATGGTTTCAACTTTTAAGTTAAGAGGTTCTTCCCTTACTCTTGCCCCCCATCTATATAGAGCAACCTTCAAAGATTCCACTTTGCTGGGCCAAATAAGCTATGGGTTTGGCTCTTCGAGTTTCATCCTGTATGATACTTTCTCCTACAGAATTATCAAACTCTGCACTTTGCTCTACAGTTTTCTTCAGCTTGAATCCATCCATTTTGACTATGAGGCACCAATGCTGTATTCAGTTCCCTTCCTGATGATTTCCACAAAGACATTAATGCCTCTGTATATATGGAGGAAATATTTCAGCTGTTTAATCTTACAGTACATTTGGTTTTTACACAGCCATACTGTTTTAGTGGTTCATAATCACCCTGTGATCAAACCCCACGCCAGAATCTTTCTCCTCATCAGACATTTCTAGCTGATGAGTTTCTACCTTACAGCGCCAATCCTCGCTGCAAGTCCTTAAGCCCGTAATCAATCTCCCTGGTTTTTAAAAAAATAAATATCAATTTTCCTTCCTTTTCAAATTTATTTTATATCCACGGAAGAGGTAAGCATATCTGCAGGCCTTGTGTGCAATAGTTTTTCACACATGGGAGGGATGCCAATGGCAGGCAGGTTTTATATCTCTGGCACAGACATGCTCCAAGCGTCTCTCACCAGATACTCCAACAGATTACCCTCTCAGATTTTCCTTTCAGAAGTAAAATATTAGCTAGAGATTTCATCTTTCTTACTATTTTTTAATTTAAATGGAGTTAATCATGTCACTTAGTTAAAGGCTATTTTCTCTAGGAAATCTAAAACACAGGTGTAGGGAAAGCACTTCTTCCCTGTGGGTTCAAGGAATGTTGGATACGAAATCCATGAGCTACTACAAGGAATAATTAGGCTTCTTTTTGTATTACCTCTAGTTTTTCCTCTGACAGTATCCACAAAGTTGCCTCCCCATCACAACATCATTCCTACTAACAGCCGTATTCCCATTTCCAAGATTTTTAAGAAAGGCCTGTGAAGACGGTGGCTTTTTTCACTATGCCAGCAGCAACAACTAGTTATCATTACAGACTATGCAAATGAATAATATTTACCATCTGCAGGGCCAGGTTTTTGCCAGTGACATTAAGGTGCTTAGTGACATGAACAGACATTCTTTAAAAGCCCCCACACATATACACCGAGTCTCATTAAAATCAATAGGAGTTACAAGCTTCACCAACCTGCTGGCGTGCTTTTGGAAGACTCATAAGGCACCAACCTAAAAAACCAACCAAACGAAAAATCTGTGACATCTATTCTGAGATACAGTTCAGTACATGAAGAGCTGGAGGGACAGGAGGGGGCGGGGAAGGGGAGAAGAGAGGTTTTAAAAGTTTTTCAATGTGAGTCTCATTGACCTAGCTCCAAATTATCATGGATTTACTTGCTACTCATAGCCTTGACTTCTGTCTTCTTAAAAGAGAATTTTGTCATCCTTGGGAAGGACTCGCAGTACTGCTGCTGGTGAAGGGGCACCAGCTGCAGGGCTTTTATTTCACTAAATCCTCAACTCTAGCCATCCAAAAGCCACACAAATCAAGTAAATCCCCATGTACTCTCCTATTACATGTTCCCACTTCCTCCCTGCATGTCTCCGTTATGGGACAGTGTGGTGGAACCAGGGCTATCATGGAGAGCGCTGCAGTCCATGGAGGAACCTCTGGGGTCCATCACCATCAGCTCATCCCTCTGCCCTGCTCATATTTCAGTGCCGAGCATAAAGCAGGCACTCAGCACCCCTGCGTCAAACCCTGATGGGTATAGTGTGACAAAGGCACTTCGGTGGCAGGCTGGCTCGCTTTCACGTCCAGGCTATTGAAGAGCAGTCGGAACAACAGAAGATAAATAACCAGATGCACGGCCACAGGCGCATGAAGGCATCTCACGTTGAGTTCCGTACTCCAGAATGTATATGGTACTTACTGGATTAAAGACAGGGAACACAGCACCGCTGACAGCTTTTCTTAAATATTGCGAGTGAATTTACTGGGTTCAACTCAGGCAAATGCTTTTAAATGCAGGCACTCACTCAGGCAGCAGAAAGGGAACAGAGGAACAAACCATGCCTTGATCTGCTCCTGGACTAGTGCAGCAAAGCAACAATTTAGCCTCAAAAACATATCTTTTTGTCAATACAAAACCACACAAAACAGAAGGCTCCAAGTTAGGAGGTGGGGATTTTCTTTCAAGGTAGAAAGGTAAAGCTCAGAGGGGAGATAATTTTGGCAGCAAAACCTGAGGAGAGGCAGATTTTGTGTTTTTCTTTGTGAGCGTGAGTGCGAATCGTTTGATATGCAAGTTGAACATACAAAAGAGGACACCGTTCTCCCTGTTATTTCCAGGACAATTAGTGGATGCAAACAGACTCTTTCCCTCCTTCATCTTCCGCTGACCACATGGGAAGCTGGAGACACAAGCCTTGGCTTGGGGTGGGATGAACATCTGGGCTAGTCAGGACAGCTTCAGTGGAGGCTTGCTTTTGCCCAGAGTGTCAAGGAAATAACTTTGCGTCAAGCAAAGAAAACAAAGGGAATTTCTGGAAAAGCTATGCCTCTGCATATTGAACAGATTCATGTAAAATAAACCCAGTTCAAATACTGTTTTTAGTTAACTCTTTTTTTTCTTAACAGAAAAACAAACAACAGTAGCACATGATAGAAAGGAGGAGCAAGAGCCTAACTTGAGCAGCAGACAACGCAACTTGTTTGAGATCCTGAGAAGTTTGTAAAATAAAAAGTTTCTGGAAAGCCTTCACTTTACAAAACACAAGAGCCCCTGCCTGCTCCAGCAACCACCTTGACCATGCCACCAAACACATAGCAAGTTTAGCAATGAGGGATGGCAATTTCGGTTTCACCATATAAAGAACCCTGTCCAGCATAGCTTCTGTGACATATTTTAGAGCTACTTACAGTTCTCAGAAAACATAATTCAGTCTTGGACCCCAGCCCAAAGTCTCCAAGACCTCATCCCAACTCACATCTCACACACCTGTGCCTGAATTGGGGTGCCACCTCCTGTCACATATGAACATTGATATTAAAGAACCTGCCTTTCACCCACCAGATAAAGAATTGCCAGCACAACATCAGACCACCATCTCATTCAAGACAGATATAATTCTGTCTTTCCCCACTCAGCACTGTTGCCTTTTTCTTCCACGACACAGGACGGGAGCTAAGCACAGCTCATCTAACAAAAGATGTATAGAAGAACAGAAAAGGGCAACAACACGTTAACAGCCATACCTGCTCCCTGACACGAGAGCAAACCTTCCTGTCCCTGCAGCATTTATGAGTGCACTTAAACACATGGATCAGGGACTTCTGGTAGCAGCTGAAAGGCCTGTTAGGATCATTGCATCATTTATGAGTGCAACTGAGAATATTAGCTTATTAGCACAGGGTCTTTCTCGTCAGATGAGGCAGAGGCTGTGCTGTCTGTCAAAGCCAATCAGCCTGTACACATCTGCAGGAAAAAAAAAATATCTGTGGATAAATAGATCTAAAAGGTTTCCGTGTGGTGTGGGCTTCTAACCTTTCAGTAATGCCTGAATAATAGTCCTCCATCAGTAACGTCCCAAAAGTCTCCCAGGACATTTGAAGGTGACTTACCTATTATTAAATAGTTGTTATTTGCCCCAGATAAGGCCAATTTAAAAGCCAAACCATAAATGCTCTTTCAACTACTTTGTCTCATTTACCTGAGCAGCCCCACGCCTGAATGCCTGAAGTGGCTTTAGCTGTGGGAGAAGGAAGATGAAGCCTTTTCTGCAGTAAAATCTCAGTCCCCAGCAGCTGTACGACTGCAACCTAATACCTCAGTGCTGCAACACAGATGTATCTGGTGTCTGTGGAGACATGCTGATATATTAATGGCTGGATTTACTTATAAACGAAAGCTATCAGGGGTGGGGACATTACTTTATGGTCTGTTTTGCACTGACTGTAAAGGCTTCCTAATAGATGTCTGGAGCCGCTGGGTATTACTGCAATATACATAATAAATAATAATATATCACTTTAAATGTAAACAGAGGCATTCCACATTGAAGTGCCTTTTCAAGTGTGTTTGAGATGCAGCACTATTATAGTTCACACTTGAGTAGCCTACCCTTGAGGTAACAGAGACATAGATATGAGCTGTGACATTTAAATTAGCAAGAAACATCAAACATAAATAAAAAAGTCATCTTTGGTTGTTTCTGGAAGCTGATCACCCAGCAGTGTGGAGCACCAGACTTTATGTTCTAGGTAAACATATGTGATTTAGTGCAGAAACACTGTAATATTAAACATATTAATGCCTGTTCTCCAAGTTGCTTTCCTTAGACCGTTTCCTGTTCTGCTGAATTGTCATCACAGAGAAAAAATGCCCCAAACTGGGGAAAATTCCTTTTTTTTAGGAGCTGCTGTACACAGCAAAATCACGTCCTTTCACAAAAGTCTGGACAACACTGACAATTTTGTCACTCATGCTTGAAAGCTCAGATTTTTCCCTTGAAAAGACAAGGCCAAACAGGGCTGAAGGGGAACTCGTTACCTGGGGGGTTGATAGAGAGAGGTTGTGACCACTGAACAATTAAAAGTCATTTCACTTTTACAGTTTCATTGGATTTTCTCTGGTATTCCCTCTCGCATCGAGTGCCACTGTAGAAACCCTGGCTCCATTCCCAGGCACTCACTGGTTAGTAGGCTGCATCTCAAAGCATCACCAAGCCGGCTGGACCGAACCAGCAGGTAGCCGGGACAATTCCCACCCTCCTGCCCCTCACTGGTCACACTGCTCTGTCACTCTGGGACCTTGGTGGCTTCATCCAGCAGAAGGGAGAGGTAAAGGGAGGGGGGAAAAAAGGAGCAACACCCCAGCCCCTCCTTGGGTGATGGCATTATTTTTGTCTATAGAGAGAAAAGAGCAAGTGCCTTCTTCGCTGACCCCAGCAACAGCCCCCACCTTCCTGGGCAAGCCCCTCTGATGTCCAGCGGTGTTTGCTCTTCTGCTTTGCTGTTTGGTTGTTGTTTAGTCGGTTGTTTCTTTTCTTACTCATGCAGCCCGATCTGTCCTTATTTCAATTTAAACCTATCCTCTCCAGTCCTATCTACACAAAGACTTTTCAGATGGAAGGTTCTGCTCCACTCTAAGACAACATTCTTCAGGTTTTTGTTTGTAACAGGCTTTTTTCCCCGCACAAAACCTGTCCCCTTGGCCCTCCCCTTACCCACTCCACTCCGTGCGGAGTTTGATGAACTTGCCTAATGTTCTAACACCGGAGCACAATTTTTCAGCTGGTTTTGTGCTTACCCTGTAAATGTTTGCTTATGGTAATGTTATGTGAAACGAGCTGGCTACCCACAAGGTTTGTTGCTGCTATACATGAAAACTGAATGAATTTATCATGACTCCTTGATAATTATTTTTCTTCTTCTTATCTTCTATATGCTTACAAATATGCTGTTCAATTGCTGCACTGCTGGCAGCGAGAGTTAACACACTGGATTAAATAAAAGGTAACAATAGCAGGAATAATTGAACAACAGAGATATATTATACACAAATGTGTAAAAACTATGTTGTATACATACATGTACACTCATACATGTATAGCACCTAGGTAAGCTTAAATATAATGGAGGTGCCTCACACTCTCATCTTATCATGTGTTTGTGGTATTTAATTTAATATACAGGTCATGTCAGCCTAGGCCAGCTGGAAACAGCTTGTCTCGAACTGTGTGGTCCAGCTTTACTCTGTCAGCTCAGCGTACCTAACCTGCTAAAAGTCCTGTAACTCAGGTAGGAAATTCAACCTAGGGAACGAAGAGCAGATTCTTCTTGATCTCCTCTTCAATTCAGAACACAGATCTAAACTGAAATGCTCAGCTGAGGTCTCCATTAGTGCCAAAACAACGTTGTGAACTTTTTTATTGAGAGGAGGAAAAAGTCACGGAAACATTTCTGGGAAGCCGGCAGACGTGGCAGTCCAAGCTGAGACCCAGAAGCCGCCGTAGTGGCTTGGAAGCAAACCTCATCCCAGCTCCCAGGGGCCAGCTTTCAGGATGGATGGATGCACAGGGAAGAAACCAGACAGGCTTGTCTGTTGTCTCTACAGCAATGTGCATTTGTTTATCATGGATCCAAGAACACTCCTCTGGAGACCAGTCACAGCCAATTAAATATGAAATAGGTGAAAGAGGTGAACTAGGACACATTAAGACACGTTAACCCACCAGGTCAGCACCCTATCTGTTTCTCAGTGTGCTTTTGGTAGCTGCCTGGGAAGACTTGAAGGGCTCATCATGGATGATGACATTCATGACCAACCTTTAACTCCCAGCTAAACCTATGTCTCCCACTACCATAAAAATGATAAACACAAGGAAGTTGCAACTTCCTTTTTTTTTCTACTGCATTAATCAGGAACATTTTTCTTGCCCATATCAGTTTGCAAGTTTTCTTTCAACCACTCTCCTTATGCATCTTTTTAAAACTCCTGGTTAGAGATACACACAACTTATCATTGTCAGCTCTGACATTTCCACAGATTTTAAAAAATT
This sequence comes from Falco punctatus, assembly GCF_963210335.1. NCBI lineage: Eukaryota > Metazoa > Chordata > Aves > Falconiformes > Falconidae > Falco > Falco punctatus. The sequence goes on along the minus strand of NC_137588.1, from coordinate 62,480,259 downwards.
TGAGTCAGGACAAAATTTGGCAGGTCCACTAATAAGTAATATTGTTTTCCTTTGAAAAGGCCCAATTCTAATCAACCCACGGCAATATAGTGATTTTTGCATCCATTTGTCCTTGGGAAAAGCTGTATTTTTCTACAAAGAAATTTCATCAGCTTACTGAGAGAATGAAGTTGTTTTTCAATATTCAGTCCTTCCTTCCTGACCACTTGCATTTTAGCCTTACAGTCTTAAGGGGGAGCAAAAAAACTGTATTAATTAATGGGAAACAAGAGTGAGGGCTTTGATTATGGTTAACTGCTTAGGAAAGGTCATCTTCTGACCCAGGAGAGCCTCTGCTCTCCTTTGCTGTGGTCCACTTAAACCTGGCCCAGAGGTGATGTTGGCCACTTCTTGCATGACAAGGTTTTGTTCCTGTTTGTGGGATCTGGAGCTGACACAAGAAATTTGTATCAGAAGATCATCAGATAAAAGAAGTCACGTGAGATTCACTAAAATAAGCAGGGGGAAGGAAGGTTATGTCAGCAGGACACAGTGCTTCAGAACAGCCTGGACTTATCTTTATAGTGAATGTTATCTGTAAGATTGATAAATGTGCGACGGGCTGGAAGGGGGAGAGAGGACAAAGTCATTGTACTGAAAAACTAGGCCTGGCAACAATAAAAACCCCTATAAAATAGTTAAAAACCTAATAGCTCACTAGAGCTTTTTACCAGAGCAAGTCCTCTATGTCCAATAGCTCTCTAAAGGCGTTAGAAAATGAAAGGAGTTTTAATGCACCCCTACATTTCTTTTCTTTCTAGTTCTACAAGAGGTGATGTGGCAATCTAATTATATTGTGTTGTGAACTGGTATTATGTCCTGCAAGCAAAGGTAAGAAGCTTTTTTTATCGTCCCATTATGCAATTGTTGCTACTTTTTACACTTGATTCAGCTTTGGTGCAATAACTCTGTATTGTAGCCTACTCTTTTTTTTTTTTTTCTTTTTTTTTTTTCTCCTTTTCACCATTCATTGTCTCACAGCAATAAAACACGCTGGGCGAACAAAAGCACGTTACGGAGACAGCGTATGAGCGCAGCCATTCATTAATATCTTGCTTTCTCAAAGAGCATGCAAGCCCCAGAGGAACCTGTGGCAAGGTGGTGGGGATGGTTTAGGGACATTTTCTCCTTGTCTTAACGTTAAGAAAAACAAAAGGTTACCTAACTAATAACAGCGGTCACCACCTGAAATACGCATACCAACAGCCCTGGGAACTACCCAGGCAATTGCTGGCAGATGAAGCAAGCCACCACTCAAATCCTATTCTTTTTATATAAAGCCCTCACCCTTTGTCCTTTTCAATTATGTATGGTCATGTTCTTACAATAGCTTCTGCTGTCACTGTGATTTAAAGATAAGGTTTATTTTAAAAGATCATTTGTTTCCAGTGCCAACATAGCTAGTCTACCCAGATAAATAAGTGCACGTTTTTTGAGACCCCCCCTGGATTTCTTTCCTCCTTCCCCACAGCCTGCCACCTCAATCTCTTACTAATCATTTCAAGGCTATTCGGAAGGTAGTCCTTGCATAATTTTTAGCTTAGCATAAAAAACTGCCTAATTGTTATTCATTTGGCTTGGCAGTTATTATACACCGAAGTGACCTCTGCTTCTCCGTTAATTATAGTTTTGTCTATTGGATAAATTGAAGTGAATTAGTTCAGTTTTAACATCTTATCAATAATTTAAACAGCCATTTCAAACAAATAAGATAGGAAGGAAAAAAAGACCCCAAAAAGCCAAAACCAGAACCAACCTTATGCAGAAAAGGCCAACTTCTAAGTGTAAAGCCCCAAGAATTTGTTGATTTAGTAGTGAGGGCAGAGTTTAGTAATAATGCTAAGCGCAGAACAGGTTTTACTTTTCCACGCACTCAGGCCTGTACATTTGCTGTGGAGCAGAAAGAGTTTCGAGGTCTGGTCCCTGCCCGGCGCGGCAGCCCATTAGCTGTGGCTGCCCAAGACACCTGCCTGCCCCGATTACCATCAAAGCCAAGCGGCAGCAGCGGTGCCGGCAGCCCCGGCACAACACCCCTTCCCTCCACGCTCAGCTGCCGCCGAGCAATCGGGCTTCTGCTAGGCCACGCTTAAAACAGAGCTCAGAAATGGCTTTATTCTTAAGCAAGGTCGCGCTTGGGTGAAACACATATACCAGGTTGATGGTATCGTCGAGCCCTGAAGAAACAACATCTCTTTCTTTCTGCTAGGAAACATCAGCCAGAATTTCTTTGCGGTGCAAGGTAGGCAACTGCGCCTGAGAAGATAAGCTCTAGTCATAAAAAATACATACAGCATAAGGTCAGGTTTCATTTTGTTCTGTGATTCATTTTAAGCCTCTGGAGAGGCCATCCAATGTAAAGCCTTCATAGAGAAAATTGCAGGAGGCTACAGCGAAGGGAAGGGGCTAAGCACCGATTTATCCATGTAATTCTATTATACGCAAAAAGAAAGCGCTTTTATTTACAAATTACTTGTAAAGGTGAGCAACGATGACAGAAGATTTGCTATAATGGATAATACTGCTCACCTCATGGAGCCCTAGCAAAGCTCCACCAGCCTGGTGTCCAATGTTGGATGTTGGGTGAAATAGCGGGTGGGAGCATCACCACCTTTCGGTCTTTGCCTTCAGCAATTCCCTATGGCATGAATCCATCTTCTCTCCCCCAGTCCCTCTGACATATCCAGGTTTTATCTCAGTCTTTAGTTTTGTCTGGGTTTAATTGCTAACACAGCTTAATGAAAGCATAAGCCAGTGATGCACAGACCCACTCCCTGCCTCGGACGAGGGCACACACCAAATGTCACACGAGCGTGCCCAAGGTCAGTCCCACCTTGGAGAGATACTATCAGTTCACCACAGCCATCAACAACTCTAAGGTCAAAACACACTGAAAGCACTAGTGTTTATCACTGTCCAGCGTCCTCCCTTTCCTCTTAGCCTCCTACCCTGGCCAATGCTGGCAGAGGCATGCTGTATCCCCAAATCCCCCCTGTGTCATTCTTCAACAATTCTTCAGGGTTTCCCGAACCTGGAATATTTACTCGCAGCTATGGTGCTTCCCTCATCTCACTGAGCAAACTGCTGGACATGAAATGCCAAGACCAGCTGCACAAAACAGAAGAGACGTAACAGAAATACGTATTGACGAGCGGTAATACCACTGGTTGGGTTCAAAGCAATTTGTAAGTAGGAGAAAGCTATTTCTGGCCAGAAAAATAACAGATTTGCAGAACCTTGTTCAATCATTACATTTCTTTTCCTATATACTTAATGTATCTTTCATTCACAAAAATACTTTTTTCCTCCTAACATTTGTCATCCCCAAAGAATATGAAATTAATTTAAAATGCAATCAAGCAGAGCTGTTATGGATGCCTGTTTACTATTTTGGGCAAAATTTCACCTGCTATGATACTGCACATAAAGCAAACCTGCCAAACGTAAAGGGACCTTTTTGCTGCTCTATGAGGAAGGACAGAGCAGTGGCAGACAGAGCCTTAATAATCATAAACTGTTGCCTTGAAAAGTAAACTAAAAGCAGCAATTACAAAACTTAATGTAAGTGTGAGACATTAAGGAACCAGGAAATATCTAAAATATCCGAAATGCAACAAAAAAGCAATCCTGAGAAGAAGTCTGAGTCCTGCTCAATCATAGCGAGGCTTGGAAAGCGAGGAGGACACCCGACGTGCCCCTAAGGAGTTGTCACAAGCCCCAGCCCAGCCCTGCAAACAACCAAGACTATCAGAAGATAAAGAACTTCCAAATGTATTTGTTCTCCACATTTAATATTAATCAAAGAGCATTATGTATTTCATACATCACTTGATTATCCTAGCTGCAGGGAAGAAACGCTGGCTTGATAGAAGCAATGCAAAACAACATACATAAATGTATAAACCAATAATAAAATGAAAAAGCAATCTGTTGATTAAACAGAGGGTCTTTTGAAGCTGGGATTTAGTTTGCAGCAGCGCAGGAAGAGTTAGGTTATTGGAACACCCCGCAAATGTCAAAATAGAGGGTCCTGATCCCACGTGGCAATCCTTGCACTTCACTGTTTATTTTGGTCCCAGAGTTTGGTAGCAGCTTCCCAAACGATGGACCACATCAAAGGCTGCCAGCCCGTGGGCTGGGGCAGGAGCTCTGTACACTGCTCCCAGCTTTGCCTCTCAGTCACCTGGTCACTCACCCCACAGAAGTCACCTCAGGGGTAAGAACATGGAGCATTTGGAGACCTGGACAGAAAAAGTTTGATGTAATTAGGACTTCACTGTTGTTAATAATGTTGAATTTTTATTTATTTTTTTTAAAAACGTTGCTGTTTTCAGCTATTTGCTGTTGTTCCACAGTATGACAAGGAAAATGGAATGTATCTAGTGCTGCAAACACTTCTCCATCACAGCCGTGGGGGGTAAATTGTGCTACTTCTGCGTACTGAGATGACTGATCTCAGCTGTACATGTATCCCTGTATGCTGGGTTTAGAAAACATTTAGTAATGATAACCCTAAAAGAAGCTGCTAATTCTATCACTATAAATGTGTTCAGGACTGAGATCCAGCTGAAGGAGGATCACTTCATTTCTTTCTAACCTTTTGTTATTACTGTGCATGTTTTGTTTATTGGAACTTCATTTGAGATTGACCAAATCCAGAGTTTTCTGGGGCTTACACTGTAGCAACACAAAGTATTAGACAGCATCAACAGACAGGAAAACACTCGCCTTGCCAAACTAAACACTTCTTTGTATGTTTTTTGTAAATGTTTTTTCCTAGATAAGACCTTGTGGTGGTTATTTGTAGATTATACACCAGGTTAGTCGCTGTATTAAGCTAACTCCACTCCATTTGCCCAAGTGTCCCCAAGCACTGTGGGGACCATCAACGGGGAGGAGGGGGGAATGTTGCCTTTTCTTTTGTTATTATTTTGGTTTGTTTTTTCCTAAGTCTGCCTCTCTGGTGGCCTCACACGTCCTGTTACTGTTATAAAGACACAACATCCCATTTCCATCTCACCGGGCAGATCGGGACTGCCCCGGGGAGCTGTGCTGGCCGAACTGCACTGCCCCGCGCTTGTTTATGGCAGGGTTTATGCTCACATATATACCATGTACGCGGAGGGGAACCTTTTGGACAAGGACAGTGTAATTCATTTTGAAAAACATCTTCCTCCTGTCTAAGAGTTCATATAAATTGAAATTCCTCAAGGGAACCAGGCATGATATTTTTCATTTTCTCAGCATCCATACGGTTTATTGTTAGATTTATTCCTTTATTATTATTGATTATATAAGGGCTGAAGACAGGACTGAGTCGGAATCTAAACTTTTTTCTTTTTTCTTTTTTTTGAAATGTAGGTTACATGACAGAGCTATTGATTTTCAAAATAAAAAGCATGCTGAAACCCGAATTTTTCAAACAAATTTTGGAGTGAAGCATGCAGTGCTCATTCACCTGGGTAACACCTGACCCGTCGTTCTTTCTTTATTCAACCCCCGCTGACTTACTGTTTGGGATTCCGGTTTATCTCCCTGCTCCTGCTTGGTTAAACACCATCTAGTGCCACAGCCAAGAATCACACCTTAGAGCAACAAAAAAACCAAACCAAACCAAACAACCCAGCCTTTCTTATATCAGCAATACCTAAGAATTCCAAAAAAATCTTACATTTAACCCTCACAGTGTCGCCCTGGTTGAAAACTGAAGCAGAAGATACTGCCTGACTCGGGGGGAAAATAAAAAAGGATCACAGAAGAGGAGGAAACGGACTTAATACCCCTGCAAACAGGTATGGCTTCAGCCAAAATCACCCTCCTGCACTCAGTCACCTTCAGCCAGCAAGGCCAGGTGGGAGCATTTGTAAATACACAATAGCATTCTCACCTCTACAAGCAGCATTTGATAAGGAGTAAGAGGCACAGCCCGTACCCAACGCCACCCCTGCGCAGGGCAGAACCCCCAGTGCCACAGCACACACACCCCGGCTGCGCTGATGCTCTGGTCATGGAGCCTGGCAGAGGCAGCGTGCCCTGCACCAACGCTACCTTCATTTCCAGAGCCAGCTGTGTAAACTAAATTAGCACCCCTCACTGCTGGCTTGCTGGCTTTAAATATTTTCAAAGCCATCTTATCGGATAGCGTTGCAGGATGTTGCTTTGGGACAGATTACAGCACGCCACAAACACAGGAGATCCGGGAAGAAGGACGTTCTTTTCATCTCCTCGTTACAGAGGGGAATAAGATGCAGCATGTTTAAAATCAGGCTTGTTCTCCAACAATTACAACCTTTTAATATTCCTCTAGCTTAACTCTAGAGATAAATCATCATTATCAACATTCAATAGTTGGCACTGGAAAAGAACAGGGACATTTTTCTTGCTTAGGATGAGCCCTGGAGAGTCGTGATGTGTTCCCTGGCACACAGCCGTGCGCCGTAGCAGTTTTACACCTCACCCGACACGTGTGCCCAGTCCCACTCATTTTTTGAAGGAGCAGGAACCGCAAGACAGCCGCGGTGCTGCTTTCGGCGCTCGGTGATTGAGTGAATCACATCACCCTTCTGACTGATCTCTTCATCACTGTGCTAAGGATAGCGAAGTCTCAGGCTCTGCATTTCACCCGTCACCTGAACAGTTTTTCTCCTGTTTGTGGTGTTTTACCTATTTCATCCTTGGACAGTAACAGAGCTCCCGCCCGCCAGCACCATGCCCACTGGGCTACGCCCCAGGACTGAGCATCTTCCAACACGTGATGACTGTGGCTGGGTGTCAATCACTATGGCTCTACTGATTTCGCTCTAAACTAATTTACATCAGATGAGAATGTGGCCATCACATTCATTAAAAGAAGGTATTTGGGATGCCTGCTCCATAAAGCGATTGGAGCACACAGAGCTTCATCTGAGGTCAGCTGGGTGCTGCAGTAGTTATGGTGTTCATTAAGTCATTGAATATTAATAACAAATTAACACAAACTTTAAATGAGAAGCAAATTTTCACCTTCATATTCTTTTAATGAATTCCATTGTATATATTTTCAAGCCAGCAGTAATCTGACAGAAAATATTTTTCAAATATTTCATTTATTCCATTTCTAGCTATTTTTCCTTCCCAACAACATTCATTCCACCTTTAATTACTGCCCACAGCCACACCTGTTCCTAATATTCAAACAGAAAAATATCACTTGAACACTACAAAGTAGTTTCTCATTTACTTTTTAAACCATTAAGCAACCATCTTTTCCCGCGTACCAGTTTGAAACAGTCCTACAACCCAGGGTCGGGGAAAGTGAAAAAAAACTGCTTCTGCTTTTGGAAAGTAAGGAATCAAATTCACTCCAAATTCCTGTTTCAGCTTCTGCTCCTCTCAACTCCCATCAATCACTTTAAAATAATTGCACTGGGTTTCTAACCTGGAGTTGTGTTGCTCAATAAAGCACAGACAAGTGAGTGCTGCTGGAGAGAGGGGACATTTTAATATCTGGCATGCATGCATGTATGCCTCTGTGTTCCTGTTTTCCTTTGAACAAATGCCGTTATAATTTCTTCAAGGAATCAATAATGTCCATTGCCACAGCACTGCACTGTTTGAGATGCAGATTGCATGGGGAGACTGAAAATTTATTGCATTGTAAACGTAGGCAGAAGGTGGTAGGTAAGCTGTAATTAAAGTTTTGCTGATAATAAAAAATGGGGGAAATAAGCAGACTCCATAGTCAGTAAATGTTAGTACTGCTGCACAATCGCACCATTTTGCAGAGAAAACTGCAGCACTAGGCTTTTTTTCTGCACAATTAGCCTAAGGAAGTGTGGTTTACATTGCAAACCCCCCAAAACGCTGGCATCCCGTGTGCCCTTGTCAAGGCTTGACACCTCCAGAGCCTTTCAAAACTTCGACTCCCAGCTCTTAAATCTCACACTAATTCTTTGAAAATTTGGTCTTATATTTTTTATTCTTGGTACATGCCTTTATCTGGGAAACTAAAATTAAGACTTTTACCATTACAGAACTGATGCTTTTTTTTTTTTTTTTTTTCCCCCCACCTTGTAACAGACCTAGCAGGACACAAGCTGGTGGGTGGTGAGATGCTTAATGAAGAGTCAGCAAACCTGCAAACCTTCCTGCAAGGGTTTCTCTCGCAGAGAGGCACTGGGCTGCCCAGGGGTGCCCGCATCCTTCCTCCCCATGCATGTCTCCGGAGTGCAGAGCTGCCCCTCTGCCTGCTCCAGCAAAGTTTTACATTGTGGCTGACTGTGCAAAAAGATCTAAGGCAAAAAAAAAAAAAAAAAAAAAATTCAAACCTGCTACCCATTTTCTTTTCCTTTCCCCTCCTTTCATGACTTCTTTGATTTTCAGATTTCTGTCCTTGTCCCAGGCTTGGGATTGCTCACTACTAATTATCCAATAAAAATAGAGTTGAAGTATTAAATCTATCCCTAGTTAACCCAATGTCTTTAATAATAAAAGAGATTTTGCACAAGGGATAAATACTGTATCTCATTTTCCCACTCTTACAAGTCTCCTGTCACTCCACACTTATTAATACTGCTACTAATATACTGTTCCCAGTTAGCCACTAAAATAGTTCGGTTATTCCTATTAATTCACCAATCAAATGTGGCTGCACAATGCAATAAAAAAAAGGCTTTGTTGCTGATGGGGTTTATTGGCAGTATCTATTCATCTAATTTGTCAAGAGGTTTTCCCCAGTTTTCTGATACTACAGCCAAAACCACTCCTCTATGGAAACACGATAAGAAAGCGGTGTCTGATCCCATGCCAGATGTCACCGGCTTCTCCCTGGGTACCTGGCAGTGACTGATGGCACTAACAAGTGCCCGGCCCTCCAGGTTAAGGGTGAGTGGATGCTGCAAGAACCTCTTGCCAGAAGAAAAAAACAACTACTTTCTGGTTAAAAATCAGAATGCCTCACTTTCCAAGAAAGACAAGCAGCCTCCCAACAGCAGAATTCACCTGAGCTCCTAAAGGTGTGAAACGCCAGCGCCAGGTGCTGAGGCCACAGAGTCGCAAACACTTGATTTAGTTCTATGGAAGCAAGAACTGGAGAGGACCTCTGCGTTACAAATACTGTCCTTGGCGCACACACACACACAGAGCGAGTGTCTGAATCAAAAAAGCCTACTGAAATTCTACAGCATACCTCCCTGGACAAAGATGCAAAACACTTCCCCACAGTCTGTAACACACCTAAGACTTTACTAAAGTGACTAGTCAAGGTGCCCCAGAAGAAGAGAACAGGAGGATGCTCGAGGTTTTTTCAGCAGCAAAGAATTTGTTAGGTAAAATACTCAGATGGTCCAAAGGAGTGGACCATGATCCACGCTGCAGGCAACGGGGTGATTTCAGACCAGGTAACCTCAAGGAATTTCATGGTTATTTAACCTGAGCGTCTAGCCAGGCTTTGCTGTCCATGGCCCCTGCCTCGCACGCTGCCCACCGTACAGGCGGTAGGTACGCCTGCTCAGCCACTCACAGCAGCATGGGCAGCATCACCTCCTCTAGGGCTCTTTCCTTCCAGTTGCTCTTCCTCCTTGTCAGACAGTGATATTTGATGGGATCTATCAAAAAAGGCAAAGAAACAGCAGTAGGCAGAGGTGCCAGGAAAAGCCCAACACAGTGTGCTTCCCGCTGTGGGGAAGGTTTGGGGTCAAATACCGTAACAGCAAGAATTTAAAAAAGGGGAGCGCTAAGCCCATTAAGGAATTGGGCCAAGATTTTTAAACTGGATAATTTTATGACTTTAGATTCTGAATCCTAATTAATAAGCAGCCAGTGTGACTGTACAACACTGTCCTCTATTGGAAACAGCTTACCAGACCACCTGAAGCACTGCTAGACATCCTCTACCTTAGCTTATGAGAAAAAGCCCAGTTGTTAGTTAGAGCTTAGCACCTCGTGTGATTTGGCTGATGTTGGCTGCGTGGGCTTCCTCAGCCTTATGCATCACCCACAGTTGCTCCAAAGTATCATTGTGCTTTGACTTTACTTTGTGTTTATTTGGTACTGGTAGAAGTAAAAAGGCTTTGCACAAGAGAGCCATTGAATTAATATGAGCAGATTTATTGTGCAGGGTTTATAATCTTTCTTGCACACCAAGCTCAAAATCTCTAATGCATATACTAGGAGAAAGGATCCGACAGAAACACTGCAAGGTGTTCCATAAATATCCCAGTGCCCCTGTAGATGTGGAACCCAGTGACCTTCTGGAAGGGGTGCAATTCATAACTCCACCTACTTGCAGAGATGGGACCCAGGATAAAGCATCATTTTTAGAGCTACTATTTCTGGGACTTCTGGGAATAAAAAGCTGGTTCATGGATGCTACAGAAGAAGGATGACAACTCACGGCTTGCCGGGAGGATAACAGCACAGTGCAACAGCTGGCAGCCAGCTACCCCTTGTACCACCTTACCTCTCGCTCTGAAGAGCTGGGCAGCAAAGGGGTGCTTGCTGCAGCAGGGAGGAGCGAGTCTCTGTGTTAAAGCAAATGAGATGCAGAAGCACAAACGCTGTCTATCTGCTATCATCTCCTCCAAATCTGCACACCCTTCCATCCTTCTTCCTCCTCCTCAAGGAAAGACGACGTTTCCTGACCTTACCACACGGTTTGCCATCCTTCCTCTCATGCATTGCTTTTATAAAACTGTATTTTTTCTCTTTTCAATCTCTAATTTCTTGTTTTCTTCAGGGACATATTTCCACCATAATGGGAGCAGACAGGGAATACTTCCCTCGAAGGCAGGCTGGTTTACCTCTCTAACCGATGCGGTCTGGGGAGGCTCGCAGGGGTCACACATCCACTGCTGGAATAGCCACAGCCCCTTCTCCAAACGGCAACCGCACCAGGGCGTGAGATGGATGGAAATTATGTGACCGCTTTAAGGATCTGGTCTAAAGCAAAGGGACATCTTCCCACTGATGCGTGACCCGGGCCCAGGTGCTTTCTGTCTGAAGAGGGCAGGTACTGTATGTCACCAGTGCCCCATCATCTCTGCCCACTCAATGCCCGTGCCGGTGACACTGTCCTCAGCAAGACTGGCTGCAGCAGAGAGAGTTCACACTTGCTATTGTGAGGGACCTTGCAGTCATCAGTCTCCGAAATTGCTTTCCACGGTGTACAAGAGATATAACAAATGGCTAATTTAATAAAATTGTGTCAGTTCATTCAGCCAGAGAAGCAAGGATAATAGCAGCCAATTCTGGAAAAAATTGGAAGTCACTGGGACATCGTGGGTTCGAACTTCTTCTCATGACGGGAGCAGTGTTGCCCAGGCTTCAGCTGATCCCAGCTTTCTCATCTCCACCCGCTGCACGAGGCACCGTGGCAGAGGGAGAGGAAAAGCCCAGCGGCGCGGCCCCGGGACAGCAGGGAGGCAACGCTCCTAAACAGTGGATTGCAATAGGGATATGAAGCACTGCATAAGTTCCTGTTATGAGGAATTCCTCCATCCTAATACCATTAAGAGCATCCACATCTCAGAACTGATCCCAGCAATCACCAATTCGGGCACTCAGTGTCCCGCTGCTGCTTTCCCTGCTCTCCCTGCTAGAGGTGCCAGTCCTAAACTTACAGGGGACAAACTCCCTCTCTCCAGGCCGGCCCCAGATCTTCACTCCACCAGTGACAGTTTCAGTGTCGGTTTTAATGAACACAAGAACAGGTACACATTCAAAGTGGAGGATACCAGCAAATATGGGACCCCCACAGCAGAGACCTGAAATGGCTCCAGCTGCGGAGCGACCCGGGTGGGAGCATGGGCAGATCTGGCAGCAGAAAGCGTGAGAAGCCCCTGCACAGGTCTGCTGTGCTTCAGGCAAGGACACACACACGCGCACAAACACATTGAATCGAGCGCCACATTACACAAAACAACACTGCCAGCAGGGCAAATTGGATTTTTCCATTGGATGTTATGGATACATAGTCGTCACCACTGCAATAGCGATCAGGGTTGAATCATCAGCTTCCACATTGCCTTAAAGGTGAAACGAAATGTTAAAGGAAAAGTCACTGGCAGAGCCCCTTCCAGCTCCTTTTACCCAAGAATAACTCAGAGAAGCCTGCTACCAAATGAGCAAACAATTTGATCACATAGTCTTGTGGATGCAAGATCTCTAATAGATTTTGAAACAGTCCTCACTCAGTGACCTTTAAACAAACAAGTTGTAGTTATCATGTGTAAATTCATTATTTCCTAAAATGTTTTAATTTTATAATTAGCTTGAACAGACTGCTTGCATTCAATCTAGATTTAGAATGAAGCTGAGTGGTATGGAAGGGATCGTGTGGATGGTGCACGCCAGGTTTCTCCCTTTCTCATTTTGGCTGCACGAGTCAGTCGGGTTTTCCCCAGGTGCCTGCAGCTGCCCCAAGCGTCCTGCTGCCTCCAGGCCTTCTGCAATGCCAGAGCACAGCTCGACCTGGCTTAGCAGTGCTTCCCTCCACCCCAACCCGCTCGAAACTGTGCTGAAGGGACAACAGCCACTGGGCAACGCACCCGCACGAGACGTCACCTCCCTGTGCCAGCAGAGAAAACGCGTGCCAGGAAAAACAAAAGTTTATGATGCCTGTCTGCCTGTGGCGCTTCTCTCTATAGATTTTCTAGTGTTTGTTAGGTTTCCTCCTTCCAGCCAACCATGTCTTCTGATATATTTTCCTGGGAATTTTAAAACCCTCCAGTCCCCTGCCAGGATGCACTTGAAACGGGTCCAAAAGTTGCTGGGGAAGTGGAAGCAGACGGGCAGGCAGGAATCGCAGCAGGGTTTTCCTAGCCCTCCTTCCCAGGGTTTTTTTGTGGGTGTGTCAAAGACTGTTGGGGTTCCCAGGAGAGCCAACTGGAAGTCCCATTGCAGCTGCCCAGGGCACCATTCCTGTTCATAACCCACTCCCACCCCCAAATGTGTTCCTAGGGTGGCTGTTCGAGTTATGACCAAACATGTGGGATGTGTTGAAAATCCACTGCTCCTCCCTGCCCAGATTCCTTCCCACTCCCCTTGGCCAGCTCCCTGCATCATGCTGGGGCGCCCCACTCCTCCCTGAACCCCCTCCCTTCCCCACTGCATTAGGGACCCCGGTGCATCTCTGGGGAGCAGCTGAGATGAAGTCCCTCCTTCCTGAACGCTGCGTGTTTTCTAAAGGAACGCAATACCCAAAGCAAGAGCAAAGCAGCCAGACAGGCATCATCCATCGCTGTCAACACCAGTAAAAGTCAAGCTGGAGTTCTGGGCAGCACCCACTGACCCCAGCAGCATCCCTTTTATCACCTGATTGCTTTGCAAGGAGGGGCTCTCAAGCATCTGATAAGGCACACATAGAAACACAGCTTCCAGATAATGAAGAAAAAAGCCCAACCCAGTCAAATCTGCTAAGTCTGAAAACTTGCAACTTCTTAGTAAAACAGCCTCAAGTCTTCCCAGCTCCTGCCAAACCCTTGGCAGCTGAACACCTGCACACTCCATCTGTCCCTACCTTCGCAGATCACCTCCTACTTCAATCACTTGCCACCAGCCTGTCCCCCACCACTCCCTCCAGATTACTGCTCTCTGCAGCCCCGATGGGACCAAAGCACTCCAGTCTGCACCATCGGATTTCCGACGGAATCTGCTGCAGTGTAACCTTGAAAAAAAAACAAAACAAAACAAAACCAAACACTCGCCAGCAAACTGCTTGTCCCTATTCTTCATGGGTCTGCTTAACTACAAAAGCATGTGCTGCTGTTGGCTTGGCATTTAGGAGGCCTGGATAAAAATTAAAAGCTCCAGCACTGGCAGAAGTTGGAGAAGAGAAGAGGCACCATCAGTGGTGCCCCTGTAATTCCATGCTTATTAAAAATACAAGGGTTTGGGAGGTCTAGACAGGGACAAGAAGAATTGGGCATAGGTGGAAAATGTAACCTCTGATGAGTGACAAGTGAGGTTACACGGATGAATACTAATGAGAGACCTTTGAATAATTCATACTTGGGGTTCAAGGTAAAACGGTTTAACCTGATACCTTAGTAGTTGTGCTATCTTGCTGGCCTCAGGAAAATTATCTCAAAGAACAAGATCTGAACATAACCCAGGTTTTAGATGTTAATTTGTCCAGAGGTATTTAAAAATCAAAGCTCGCTCACAGTCATCTAAAAATTGCCACACAAGCACTGTAGGTCAGACGGCTTTCCTTCAGCGCCAGCCCCACAGCCTTGCCCTGTGCCCGTCAGCACTTGCACCAGCAGAACTTTTCCACATTATGCTTCAGGGAAAACCTGGACCACAAATTCTCACTCAGGTGAAAAAAAAAAAAAAAAATTAGAGGAATTTTGGTCACAATTCTCCAAATGCGAAAGGAAAACACATTTCTTAGGGGAATTTTATTTGTTTTACCATGCTTTTCCCAGGAAGAACCCAGTTTAGAAACTGGGTGCAGTTTCAAAATTTAGGATTACATTTTATCCTGATTCATCTTCTGCCTTGCCAAGTCCTTCACAGCACTCATTTTAAATCTTGAAATAAACTCATCCCTTCAGACAGAGTCCCAATTAACCAGTCCTCCGAGAGAAAGCCCTCTGTTCTTCCAGCAAACAGGAGGAAACCTGGACAAACACCAAAGTTATTTTTAACTGTGCTGTAACATGTTGGTACAAATTCCACTTTCACATATAGCCTTTCAAGTGGTATAAAAAATGACAAGTGATATAAACTGGGAAGCAGCAGCCATTGAGGGCATCAGAAAAAACTCTCTCTCTCTCGCCAGGCAGGAGATAAATCCAACATTACAAATTAGCACCATAAATATTACACACATTTGTGGTGATTTATACACTTATTTTATCTAAGCCAGGCATTTTTGCTTTCTAAAGAGGGAGAAGGATCATGAAAGAATCCCCATCCATAACAGCTGCTGCTGCCCACGTCGGGAACTCTCTGCTCACCCTTTACAATAATGTCACACAGCTATCCAGATCTTTTTTTTTCTGTCGATCAGCACATGCTTATACAAATGTAAATAAATCGGAGGTTTAGCCTAAGGGCGAATCTCATTCAACTCAGTATATCAGTGCTTCTGCTGCACTTCGATATCAGATTTGCAATGCAGCTGATGTATCAAGAAGTTGTAAAACCCAGACACATTTGCCTATGGTTTCCGGGGTTTTTTTATTCTTCCTTCCTCTCCTGCGAACTTCACATCACCTTTCATACTTTATCACTGTGCTGCATAATTTCTATCTCTGCAGAACTGCTGGGCTCACTACAGCGACTAATACAAAATATAAAATATTGCACTGTGCACCCATGCAAAAGGCCAATTTTCATTAATCACATATTCAGAAGAGTCAGTGCTCTGTTGTAATAAAAGCTCAGAAACCAGGGTGTGAGGAAAGCCACGTAAGTTGGAGTTTCACCACATGACACGCTGAAAAAGTTCCCACCAGGAAAAGCTCGGCGCTTCATTTCAGCACAGCCATCAACCGGCTCCTGCTGCTGGTGGGTGCTCTGCACCTGGGTCACAAATAAAGTGCAATAGCAATGAATATCTGTCTCTCTCTAGCCAAACACATCCTCCCTTACTCCCTTACCTGCTGGCTGCAGGGACTCTAAAATTTTGCACGGGAGGTGTTGCAGTAGGCTCCGCAGTGCGCAATGCCATGCCAGCCCACTGAGGGGATGAGCTCTTCCAATCGCCCACCGCACAACAGTAGCTTAGACATGTAGCAAATGATGCTTTTTTGAACATGGTTTAATCCCACCTTGCAAGAGGCAGAAGGGTGAGAAGTACTAACAAAATGCTTCCCAGTCTCTGAAGGCACTGAGCCTCATCAGGAGAGGACCTGGCGCATCCCCAGCTGCCAGCCTGGAGGAACCACATCGCACCAACTTCTGCTCTCACGCTAATGACTGGGTACTCATTAAATATGCCCACACCACTTTATTTGTGCCTTTTCATTTCTGAAGCTTCCAGTCTGGCAGCAGAGGAAGGACAGGCAGGACTTAAGGACAGAGAAATCACAAATTTGCATTTAGCAGGTGCAGGGCAGGATGACCCAAGAAGTCCCTTTGAATCGTTCACAATTTAAAGGTGGGCTTTCCCTGCTAGCACATCCCCAAGTTTCTGCTTACAATATTATATACCAAACTCCAGATGAATAAACCTGCCAGCTCAGGATTCTATCAGTACCCTTCCCAAAAAAAGCCTTCTTGCAAAAAAAAAAAAAAAACAAAAAACAAAAACCACCAACCAAACACAAAACAAACAACCAAACACAAAACCAACTAACCAACAAAACAAGAAACAAACAAACAGCTGCTCAATCACACCTAAATGTCAAGGGACTCCTCTTCCCAGACCCTCTGCGATGCTGTGGGCAGATTTTGAGTTTAATCACGCTGCACATGCCCCCACCTCAGCAGCTCCCCGTGATATCTGAGCCGCAGCAAGAGCTGGATGAGCAGGGAATGGCACCCAAAACCCCACCAGACCCCCCACAGAGCTCACGTGCTCCAGAGCACACCGCCAGCCGAGGGCTGCCAGCCTCCGCACTTGCTGTCCATTCCCAAAAAGAAGTCGTTTCCCAAAAGAAGTCATTTTCCAAAGTGATGGCTTTAACCGAATTCTAAATTTTAATTCTATTTTACGCCGTACTGCAGAAAAGTGGACACTGAAAAATTATCTGACTGGGAGCTTAGCAATAGAAACCCATAAATCATTCTGGCAGTTATATAGTTTTGTGGTGAGGCAGCGCTTCTGGGAGTAGCTGGTAACTGACAGAGGCGCGTGTTTGGCACCGGGCGGTGCGAGGCTTCAGCCAGCGGGTACAGGGACCATCGATTCAACCGCAGCGTCCCGGCCCTCCATTTACAGCCCTTTCCCAAGGGACAGGGAAGCAGGTGTGAAGGGCTGTCACTCCCAAAGGTCATTTTGGGACCCAGTAAAGGATTTAGGGGTTAGGTCCTCTGTGGGAAAAATAATAACAAAAAAGCAAAACTGAAGTCACCGGCAGCAAGAACACAGAGAGATTACTTATTGTTAATTAAATCTGCAGTGAGCACAATGACAGGAAAAAAATGGGAAATTAATTCATTGTCTATATAGCAAATGAAACCAATGGATGTCTGGGGAGTTTCTGACAGCAAAAAGAAAAAATATACCAAAACCCCCATGTGAAGCAGGAAATTAGACTGCTTTTCCAGACTCTACAAGGCCCCATTAGGCAGAACAATTAGCAAATCTTTCAACAGATAAAAATAGAAGAGCTTGTGGTCACACTGCCGCATTTTACTTCAAAAAACACTCGTGTGCGCTAATTGAGTCTTCTGTAGGATTTTGCCAAATGTGTCAGCTCTATCCCCAGCTGGAATAAACTGATGGCGCTCAATGGAGCTGGGACAATATATCCTAGCTTGCCTTTAATGCTACAAACAATGTTTGTTTATGAATAGATCCCTTGTGCCAAAAGATGAGCTGGTTTCGAACTTCTAAAAGATTTTAAGTCTCTTTCAGCTGCGAATCAGGAGGAATGAGTGGGAGAATTTTCTGCAAAGCTACCAAAGCCTGATTTAAAACAGGGAGAACCCAGACACCTAACTCTCAATTTAAGGAGTTGCTTCCTGAAATATTTATTTTCCCAACAAATCAATAGCTACAAATCCGCAAATCCAAATGGGTAAAACTATAGAGGAAAAAGTAGTTTGCTTTGAAGCCACTAAAACATTTGAGTTGTGCAGCTTACATTTAATCCAAAAACATTAAACGCAAGCAGAAATATATCAATACTGAAATTTCTCACAACTACCATTGTATAAAAGAGTGGCTGTGTTTGTCAAATTAACTTGCTTACTAATTACCTACTGTAAAAAAAAAGGGGGGGGGGGGGGGAAGCTAAGCACACGTAGATGTGGAACCATTTCAAGAGGGAGCTGGAAAAAATGTTATTTGAACATTTTGCATATTAATACTGCTCTTACTGTTCTGGCTGCTCTTAGATTTAATTGCAGTGGTTTCAACCACATCAGGATAATCAATCATCACTTTAAAATGTAATTAACTCCTGCAAGAAACTGGTCATGAAGGGAATTAAGAAATTTATTGTCTGAAGCTAAATTTGGGGTTCATAGATTTCTTCTACTTACAGAAATAGTCTAGTACTGGCACGTTATCTTCTAGCTCTGCACGTGTTGCTCGGGTTCTGTTTCTGCTGAGGATGGGGAGGGCTGGACCTTAGCAGGAAACACGGGGTGGAAGGAAGGACATTCTGTGGGTCATTCTGGCTTTTTAAGGTTCAGTGGGGTTTTCAGTGGGGGAGAGAGGGAAGGTGAAGGCAGATTGTCTTTGTTCTCTGGAGCTTTTAATGATTTGTAGAGTATATATTCTGCAAAGATCTTCAAGAGGAAAAGAGGAGTACAAATTTCACTCAGCGATGAAGCTGCTCACGAAGAGGCAGGTCTCACCCTCGCTTGATACAGCAGTGTTTTCTGGCTCGGGGCTTACACACACTCTCCACCAAGCCCCGAGTTTCGAAGCCTGTGCCAGTGTCACCTACTTGATGCACGGCAGGTTCCAGTCGGAGAACTGGGAGTCATTTCCCACCCATCAGGGCAAACCACCAAGCCAGCTAATCTAGTTGCAATAAATATCATCTTTTCACCTGTGGATGGACTACAAATCTAATTATCTATCAAATTCAAAGTACACAGATTTCTAAACCCAACTTGAAGGCCCAGTTCAGTCTTTCTTTCGCAGAAACAAAACTCATGACAAATCAGGTACATAAATCATAGCAACAGGTTCTTATCTGCCAGACAGCATCCTCATCAGCTCCCATTATGCTCTGACATATGATTTGAACGGGAGGTATAAGATAAATATTCACCAGTTTTTTGATTTCATTAAAGAGGTCTTAAAAATACCCTTGATATACACTTTAAACGAGACTGTTGCTTTGCAGCTGCCTGAACTGTGGCATTTACCATGCAAAAAAAAACAATGGAGAGAAACAGCAAAGGGATGGCAAATAAACATTACTGCCTTGCAGCTTTCACTGAACCAGAGGTAGACCAGGCATTAAAGAAAAAAAAAAAAAAAAAAAAAAAAAAAGGAAAAAAAAACCCAACAACCCACAATTGAAAATATCTTTGTCTTAAAGAGTTTCTCTCAAAGCAGCAGCTCACTGAAAGCTTCTCTTGCTCTCGCTTGCAGGCACAGCCATGTCACGATATGGTTGGCCCCAGCCAGGACGATGCCCATGAGAAATCTCAGGCGAAAAGAGCAGCAGCTCTGGTTCCAGCTATGTGCCATGGCCAGAGGAGGGCTGCAAAGCCCTCCCAACAGGGCAGGGGTCTCGGGACCTGCTGCTACAGAGCAGCCCAGCCTCCCCATTTTCCATGTTAGCTTACGAACAGCCACACTAGTTACACAGAGATTTTATAACAGATGGAGCAACCAGCTGGAAGTTAGATACTACTTTCCCTATAGCTGGACACATACAGAGCTCTATTAAATTTTAAATTTTAATCAGAGAATGTCAAGTTCAAAATTAGACTTAAGCCTCTGATTTTAAGGTTTGGGGAATGAAATATATTATCAGTCATAAATGCCCTTTATTTGAAGGAGAGGGAGCGTCATTCCTGTTTTAAAAAGCAGGCACACAGGCAAGTCGTTTCTCCTCTATCCCTCACAAAACACTGCAGGGAAAGATTGGAAGTAGGATATCTCACAGCCAGGCCAACTCAATGATTTTTCAAAAATAAAAAAAAAAAAAAAAAAAAAAAAAAGCCACCCTACCAAAGGCTTGTATATGTGAAACTTTAATAATAACAAGTGTAACTTAAAACAATGTTCCTGCTGCTGACAAGTCTTTACTGTAAGTGCTGACGCACTCTCATCTAATGCCAGACCAGAGAAACACGCCACTCAGACCCCCAGCCCACAAGGCTGCTGGACCCCCAATGCCTCCCCCTTTCACGTGAGCCTTTACCCCCCAATTACTGCTGTGTAATTACAGGCCACCCACCACAGCTGCGGTAAGAGCACAGGGCAGATCCTGAGCCATACCCCGCATGTGCTGGGGATGCAGCGATTCTGGGGGGATGCAGCGATTCTGGGGGCATGCACTCAGAGTGATGGGCAGGTGGAGATGGGGCTAACACCCCTCCTGCAGCACTCACACGGCTTTGTGAAGACAAGGATGGAGACTTCAAACCTGCTGTGTCCATCTCTGGTCATGAGGGCTGCACGGGTTTATAGCTTGTTTTATAACCATCATTAGCCATTGCTGCCCTACATAGGATTTCTTCATCTGTTTTTACTACATACGATACTGGGATTTTAAGAATTCCTTCTCAGACAATTTTCACACTTGAGGAGAAGCATAGAACTGCGTGTAATTGAACATTTAAGCAGAACACTGATACTAAAATGCGAATACTTCACTTCAGAAAGTGCCAGGAAAGGAAAGTGCCTTCCAAGGACCGTGGGGGTCAGTGGTGCAAGCTTCCCCAGCTTCCTCCTCTGCTCGGAGAGGCTGCCCACCCCTGAGGTGTGCGCAACATCAAGGGATTCAAAAGTGCAATACAAGAAGTCCTCATACATTTATTTCTGTTAAAGAGATTCTTTCCACCTAGCAATGCTAAGATCCAGACTGCCATAAAGAGAACTCTGATTCCATTTGAAAACCTAGGATTTTTATTTTTTTTTTAAGGTTGGAATCTGTAAAACAGAAGAGATCAGACCGAGATCTGTAGAACACTGTCACTTCTGCTTTAATCTTTGCCTCTTTCCTGCCATAACTAGAGAGGCACCCAAGATGCCGAGGTTTCATTTGAATTACTACACCGTGCATTTCAGCAGAGGGGGATTCAGCCTCCTGTCTCAGACCTGTTGCAGACAGAGCCCAAACCACAGAGCACCAACACACACCCAGGCATCAAAGCACAGTGCCGGAGGGAGAAGGGAATATCTGTATCAGCTGGCCCTGCACAGACCCAGCTTTTCTAAAACAGGGAGGAAACAAAGGGGAAGCATCACAGAATTGATAAATGCAACTTCCCACCTCTCCCAAGAGGAACCTGGGTCTGAGCTTTGGTGCTTGTCATGGTGCAGAGCGGGTACTTGCACACTTGTGTCAGCATTGATTTGAGACGAGGATTAAGCCAAATGAGCAATTACAGCCTGCTACTGGGGCACAACCTGCCCTGCCAGTGGGCTGGATCAATAACAAAGCCTGCACTCTTTGGAGAAGATACCTAGGCACTTATTTTGGTACGCTCAGTATAAATAAGGAGAAAGATCTTCAGCTTTCTGCCTCCCAGCTTAAATAACCCTGACAGCCTAAGAAAAGGAGGGGTAAGTGGCCAGTATCTCTATATAGACAAGCAGGTGGCTGTTCCTGGCAATGAGTCATCACCTCGGCCCCTGGGCAAACCCTTCCAGCAGGCTGCAGCCATCCAACCGGAGAGACTGCTGTGGGGTGGGATTCCGGCCGGGACAGACTACTGTCTTCATTAGAACCAGAAGAGTTATAGTCTGAGTGATGGGGTTTGGTAGGTTTGTCAAGTCCTAGCTCCGCTTGCCGCATCCAAAATACACGCGGGATACCCGGGTAGCATCAGACACATAAGAAACATCCCTGTGACATTGCACAGGCGGACGTAGCCTTTATAGATAAAATAATCGCAGCTCTCCACACAACAGAGTATCTACTAGGCAGGACCAGGGGACCGTGTGGGGGCTACAGAAACTCAAAAATGCCGCCCCGAGCCCTGAGGAAGCCCCTCCTCAGCCTGTCAAGCCCCATCGGTCCGTCGCCTTCAGGATCTGGCAAACAGATGCCACACACGTGTCCATCCAACAGGTCACGTGCTCCAATAACGAACTGGTTGGCCATGAAACAATCAAAGGCTGTGTTGTACAACACAACTGTGGTTGGATTTTTACTACACAGATAAATAGATTGAGATAGGACCCACCTCAATACTTACTTATAGTTTTAGCATAAAAGTTAACAACGAATACTGTTCTAAATTTACACAGTCTGTCTTCCAGTTCATCAGTGAAAGGCAAGGATGCAATTTATAATTACTCATACATTACATTTATTGCTAATAAAATGGGTATTTTTTTTTTATTTTCACTTCTCACTTAGTGAAGGCTTTGATGATTGAAAGAACCGTTTATAACAAAACCTGTCATTTAACCTCAGAACACACAATCCTCATATCTTGAAAATCCTATTTAAAAAAAAAAAAAAAAAAACAAAAACAAACAAAAAAACAACCAACCCAAAACCCAACAAACTGAGGAATGAGGTTAAGCTGTCACCTCTCCCTACCCTCCACACCATTAAGCAAGCAGACAGTCTCGGGTCACTCCACCTCTCGACAGCTCTTCTCTCCTACCTGTTTACCTGTTTTGCCAGCAAAAGCCCTCCTTCAGTACCCAAGGGGCTGGGGGGTGGGGGGGTGGGGGTGGGGGGGTGCAGGTTATTTGAGCACAGCACGCATACCAGTCTGCTTTCCTATTCATCACACCCTGGCATGAAATCTCCTGATAGTTTTGTTTGGTTTTTTTCATTTGTCCATAGACTCAAAAAAACATGGAAAGCCTGAAAGGGAGATCGGGAAAGGTTAATTGGTTTCGTTGACCATCTGTTTGTGCTGTGGATAAACGCTGAGAATAATGTGTAACAAATGGCATCTACAAGGATTAAATAAATCAATTCTGGGGATTAAAAATAACGTGTGGACTGGGTTAATGGAGCAGGAGCCAGTGTAACAAAATCAGCCTTACTGAGCATTAGTTTGTGACCTTTTGGGGATAGAGAACCAAGTTTTCCCAGGAAAACTGAGGTGGAATAGGAAAATAAAATAATTAGGTGGCCAAGTAAATCTTGAGCAAATGTCTGGAGGAGTACACATGGAGGACAGAGAGTGGTCCCACATGATTCCAAAAAGTAGCAGCAAGCCTGCAATTTCTTCTGGCTTTTTATTTTCTCTTTATCCCATCCCATGTTGAAGCAGTACTTTAAGAACTCCTATACTGATAAAGTCAACATTTTTAGAGTTTAGTGCTACTTTCCCCCTCTTTTCTTATGCTTTCCTTTCAGTTCTAGAAGAGTTCAATGAACCTCACTGGATATGGCTCCATCCCACTGCAGATCATGATCCTTGTAAATTGGGGTCACCCAGATGTTTCTTGAAACAGAACTTTGATTTGATAGCCCACGATGTATTTGAACTACTGGACAACAGGAACTGTTCAGAAGTGTCTAAATAACCTGAACTGATACGTGCCCCCTTTCAAAGGCAACGAACCGTTTAGGAACTGTCATAAAACCTTTGGTGAATTGTAGTTATCTTTATCTGTAGGTATCCACCAGCAGCTGTAGAAACTACACCTCTGGGAGAAGAAAAAAAACCAAACCACAAAAAACCCACAAAACCCAAAAAACAAACACAAAAAAACCACCCACCAGCAAACCCCACCTCTAACATGTTTAAATCTCATATCTTAAATTCCATTGAAAGGTACATAGCTCAGTGCCAGGAAGAGATAAACAGAAGACTGTGAAAGTTGCAGCATCTTCCAAACGGTGGAGAACAAGGTGGCTTTTTGACTTAAAGGCCATTTTTAAACATCTTTGGGATGCCTTGTCTGTTTAAACCAATTATGCACAATCAGTACATTACATTAGCTGTATAGAACCCGTGGAAAGTGTCCCAAACCACTACAGAAAAATCAACAGATGGAATTATTTTATCTTTCTTCCAGTGAAATTGCCAGACTGCTGGCTGTTGCAGAAATAACACCACGCTGCTTTGTGTATAGATCTTTCTTGCCACGAGCAAGATCAGCCCTTCCTTACTTACAGCATCCTGCAGGTGTTACTTTAACAATACCATAAAGGCATGCTTGAATTCTTGTTTAATTAGCAGAATAGGGACATGCACCACCAGCCCTCTGGATATGCAGGCATGAAAACTGCTCAAGAATAGCTCCTCAACAGAAAATCCTCTGCAGGAGTAGCTCATTTTAAGTTTTGCCTCAAAAGCTTATTGAAGCTCAGTCAAATTTCACACCAAAATGAGTGGAAAGAAAGCCTGGGCTCCATTAGCCTTGTTCCAGGTCACATTTCTGGTGTGCTAGTGAGTGCCACAAAAATCCCTTCTATTCTAACTCCACGATGATACCACATAGACAGCTGTAATCAGCCCCACGGGACGTGACACAAACATAACAGGAGAAAATGAAGTAAAGTGGAATGCATCTTCAGAGAATGGCATTTCTCTTGAGCTTCCTCAGGATTTACAGTTGGTATGAATGACTGCAGTCTTAGAGTTAAAATTTATTCACATAGAAGGAATCTTAGAAAATTAAAAGGAGGAAATAATTCAAACATATTAGAAAAATCTCAAGGAAAATCAACAAGCAAAAATCCTAAGGGGAAAGAGAAGGAAGTTTATACTGACAGGATTCATATTAGAGCGCTTTCAAGCCTATTATTTTAGCCAAACTCCCATTGCTAATGCAGATAGAGGAAAAAGCTCAGCAGAGATGGATGTGCTGCCAGAACCACAGATGAGTTACAACAGCTCTTAAAATACGTCCTGTTTCCTTGTAATAGCCTGTCTGTTCCTGCACCCAAAAACACTGAGTCACAGCACTGGGGTGGGGAGCAGAAGAGACCTGGCTGCTCCCCTCGGAATTTCATTTTCAAAATCATAAATATCACTCAGAAGGAATAATATTTTCATATGAATTATGTACAACGAGTCACGTAAATTTGAGGTTTTCATCAGAAGGCTTCGTAAGGCGAGTTCAAGCACAGTGGGAACTAGGTGTAACATCTTGCTAAAAAAACCCCACATGGTAGCATACGCGCAAGGCGCTGTACATCCTAAACATCCTTGAGAGGGAAAAGATAATCTGCACAGGGAGGAACGAGCCATTTATTTCAAATGAAAGAAGCCCTGGATTTCAGAACTTTGCCTAATTTTATTTTTTTGTAATGAGATTTAAAAATAAAGGTTGATCTCAAAAAGATTTTGGTAAACTGCTTGGATGAAAGCTGTAGCCTTCAGCATGTACGCATAGACAGCAATAGCAAAAAAAAAAAAAAAAAAAAATAGCCCTCCAGAATGGGCCAAACTTGGTACGAAGTGATTGTACTAGTTTTGTTAGGGCTACGAGGCACTGTGGGATAGGTTTCCTCACTAAAAAGGATGGAAGAGTATTGGAAACACAACATTCACATGGGAACCTGCTGAGATGGTTTGGTACATTGTCAGATGGTTGATTCAAGTTCAGCAGGTTTTGTTCAAAAAAATAAATAAATAAAAATATTTTGCTCAATATATTCATATTTCCAGAAAATTCTGGAGCAGTCCTTGAAAACACTAACATGAAAAGATGAATTTGATAAAAGGTACTTTACAAGTTTGTGACAAGGTTAGCCCGCCGATACAACTGTATCAAGAACCATTAGCTCAGAAATATGTACAAATAGACAGTGAACACGTTCTAAACATAGACAATGATTGATGATTAATGATCACTTTATTAGATGTGACAGTAGCTAATGCAGTGTCTCTAGCTCACACATTGCTCACAACAAAATTCCACTGTAAACATGAGGAAAAATAACTGCATGTTGCCTGGTTTCATGATTTTGCCCTTGAGAGCACTGCGCTCGCAGGGCATCTCTACAGCCTTACAGGACCCACCAGGGACCAGCAGCCCAAGGGAAAGCTTCGTTCTACCAAACCACTTCTGTCATTTTTCCTACAAAATTTCCTACCCACAGCCCAAGGACAGCCCCTGTGACAAACAGCCCAGATGGGCTCAGCCGCATGCTGCACCTAGGCAAGTCCTTATTGCCCACAAGTAACAAAATGGACCCTACTACCACCACCACCCCCCCACTGCTGCTTGGAGCTCATAAGTAAGAGAACATCCATAGCAGTAGCTTCAGAGTAACCTTGATAGCACCCCAGCTTCTCCTGCACATCCAGAGATCCATCACACCCTGCTCGTGTGCCGCAGCACTCTCCAGACTATCAAGCTGCAACAATGCCTTTTACCGTCTCGTACCAACGTACTCTTCATGCCAGTCCTTCTGCTGCCTTCTCCTCATCTCACCTCATCCAGAGCATATGTTCTCTCTCCTCTTGCTTCTTCCTCGGCTCTCAACCACTTCACAGAACCAGCCACACCTGCACCTTACCTACACCAGCCAACCCGCCACTCCTGAATCCAACCACAGCTGTATGTTATCAATGCTAACTAACCCAGCTTCATTCTTCTACACTCGTGCACTGAAATCTACACCCCATCATGTTGGGGTCTCTTTATTCCTTGTGCAAAGTTGTGCCAGAATTATTGATCCCAGGATTAGCTGTAACTTTTGGAAACTGTATTTCTCAATAGCACTCATAAAAGTGAGTGAATAGGATCTCGAAGGACTAGAAACCTGAGAAACCCACCATAATGTAGAGTC
This sequence comes from Falco punctatus, assembly GCF_963210335.1. Taxonomy (NCBI): domain Eukaryota; kingdom Metazoa; phylum Chordata; class Aves; order Falconiformes; family Falconidae; genus Falco; species Falco punctatus. Next base: position 62,453,728 of record NC_137588.1, on the reverse strand, counting down.
CAACTTTAAGCGTATATATAAATGCATTGCTTTTAAAACTGATGGCATCCTTTTGCCCTAGCCCACTCAATGAATCAGTGGAATTTTTGCCTCCAGAAACGGAGCTTGGCCCTGACTTTCTGGTGTTTCAAGAGTTCCTTGAACCATCTACCTGAAGACCAGTCTTCCATTTTTAACAAACGGTAAGAATAGAAGTTGTGCTTTAAACCCAGGAATTTAAATCAGCCAGTTCCACAATATACACTGGGAAAACCTCTAGCTGTGCATGACACTCCACATAGCCTGTTGAAAACAAACTGTCGGTGCAGATCCGTACTCGAGCTGCAGTAAGAAGACGAAATAAAACTACATAACCAAAAGTGGTAGATTTTTCTTAGGAATTGAAATAAATAAACTCTGATAGAAAACACTGTATCTTAGATCCCTTTAAACAAATTCCGGAGGATTTATTATTTATTTTTGTTAAGAGTGGAACAACTTAGAAAGAAATGTCACATTCAGTTCCAGTAAGCTGTAACTTGCAAAGAAGGATCACGGCTGATCATCCCATCTCAGGTAAACTGCAGGTGTGAATTATGAGAGGGGACTCACCTTTTTCACTTACCTGGAGAACTTAATCGTTGGATGTTAAGTGTGCTAATGTTTGATGGGACCTCGCAAAGCAGCACATGTTTGCCTGGATTCTGCACTCCAGTTAACTCTCTAATTGCCATCACATTAACCACTCTCTCCCTGCTTTTGCAGCTGCAGGATAACACTTGCCAGAATGCGTAAATTATTCAGAGGCCTCTTAATGCGAAGATAAACTGTCAGCCTTAGCATTTGCACCAGATGATACAGCAAAACCTCTAAGGATCCCCATTTTAACACATCTCTGGTCTGATTCATTCTTATTTACACAATAGCTTAAACTTCTCTGCCCTCATTGAATTGGTTTTCCTGATACTTAAGGATATCGTTCAGGAAGCCTCAAGGCACATGGCCACCTCTTAAGTAAAGACCTATTTTTGATCTGAACGTTTATACTCTGAGTGTTGGAATAATCATCACACTTGTGTTTATCCCAACTAGAACCAGCAGTATTACATGCCACAAACCCGCTATCACCCACCTACTCCATCCGCTTGCTTACTTCTTGGCATACCCACATCACCCAGAACCACAGATACGGGTTAACATCTCCCAGCCTCATCCTCTCTTGATACAAAAGCTGGGACCAGCAGAGCCCTACAGGAATAGACCAAATTTCCCAATTCCCCTGCATGCCAATGGAAGTCAAAGACCATCTTTCCTTTTTACAGTCTTGAATTTATTTTTTATTTCCTCTTTTACCCTTTAGAAACATGACCACTCCACTAGAAAACTACGTAGAAATATCCACGAGGTTTGAATTAGCAAACTGATGTTCATGAGGTTTAATCACGGGCTCCCAAACATTCAGATTTTGCAGCAAGAGGAAATAAACTGCTTCTGGAGCATGGAAATTGCCAGCCCAGTCATTTCCAGTAGGAGTTATTCCAAAAATTATCTTCAGAAATTTGTTTTTCTCTCTTGGCAATTACACAGCTCCTATATATTTCACCTACAATTTATCAAAGTTAAATAAAGACATATTTTACATCTGTTGCCTATAAACAGAGCTAGTTACATGTCACTGTCATGCCATCTTGAGTTATTTCAAAACAAAGCTTTTACCACTAAGCCGTTCCACAGTGGCACTACATATCCAAAATAAGCCCTTCCCTGTCAAATCCTAACAAAATAAATTTAGGGCACAAATGGAGCTTCCCGAGTTCCTTGGATTCATGAATGGAGGCATGTGTCTTGTTTAGCAGACCTGTGTTCAGATCTGCCAGGTGAAGTCTCCTTCCTAACCACCAAGAAGGACAAGCCCTTTTAGAAACCCCTTTCATAGAACTTCTTGGTTTTCAGTCGGCTTGTACACTGGCCTTTGGGATTTGGAGCACGCTGGATGCAGGAGCAGGCTGGCATTTCAGTTAGTGAGATAAAACCTGATTTAGCCAGAGAACCTGTCCACTTTCAATCACCATACTGAGTCACAGATGCGAGCTGCAATCTTGACACCTGTGTTTGGCATCAGGTTGGTTAATTTTGCTTTAGAATCCCACCCCCTCCACCCTTTTTTTCTTTCTCATCTCCTTTAATTTCTCTGAGCCCAGGGAACAACACTTGGATGGCAGCGTTGGCTGCAAGCCTACAACAGTAAAATCTATCGGGGTTCTTCATTTCCTGGGCATAATTTTTCTTTATTCCTTTCTATTAGATGAACTCTGTTTGTACCTCACCTCACTCATGAACACAACACTCCTCTGGCCAGACACGACAAGCGACCTGACTTTGGTAACAATCACTTAACAGTTTTGCAAACTTCTGAAGGATGCTAGAGATTAAAAGTAAGTTTAATTCCTCAGGACCGCTTCTTAAGCCATGCCAAACCCATCACCAAATTATCCGAGAGAAGAGTAAAAACAGAAGCTGCAAAACCTATTTCAACTTCCACCAAGTCAGGACGCAACAGGAGGTAGAAACAGCCCACGACGAGCCACAGCAGCAGGCACATGTCCACAGAGACTCACCCACCCTCTGAGACACCCAAACACAGGACTCAAGTGTAAGTTTGCAAAAGAAACATTTTTTTTCTGAAGTAGAGCACAGGGCCCAGGGGAGGGGAACTGGAGATGGCATCGCAGGGAGCTAAGCAGGTCCAAAGCCCAGGTTTAGGTAGCCTGGGGATAACACTAAATCCATACTCCTTACACGACCCCTGGCTGAGGCAACCGCTGCCCATGGAGGGATGGGGAGGAGTGGCAGGGATTAAAAACAGCTACTTCCAATTTTCAGGTTCCCATAAAACTGCTCTTCAGAGGTCCAGGGTAAACTGTGTCCAGAAGGGGCCTCTCCGGGGTGGCATTCTCAGGCTCACACCGAGTCGTGTTTAGGTAGTAGCAACATTTGTTTAAACCTGAGTTTCCAAAGTAATTTCTTTCAATAAAACTTCAATCCATGTAAAACAAAGATTTAAATATTCTGCCTACAGATCACATTGTGAAACAAAAAACACATTTATCTTGCATAATGAAGTTTTTTAAAAAAAATTCTATTTCTATCTCCCACTGAGAAGAGATTTCATACACCCTTTCCACATATGTCAAAAATCGTGAAAGGATGGGGATTTTTTTTTATCCTGTGTATTATTAAACATAATAGTCAGCCACCTCTAGAACCCATCATTGATTGAGATAAATGAAGCTATTTAAAAAAAAAAAAAAAGAACTAATGAAGTCTCTTTGGTGCCTCTGAAACTCGGCAGTAAAGATAAATGAGAAACAATTTCTTGATATCCATTATTTTAAATTACAGATATCAGCCCTGATGCTGTTCTCAAGGTTTATTGAATTTTCATAGAATATCATCAGCTTCTACATTCTGCACGTGTAATTGAAACCCCAGACCAACGCATTTTCCTCTGGTGTCAAGCTTAAAGCGCGGAGATGATCCCCTCTGCCACCCCCGGACCACACAGGAGGCTGAGGGCCACCCCAGCCGATGCCACCCCACAGAGCTGTGGGGACATCAGGCGGGGGAGCGTCACCCCTGCTCTCATGTCCCTCTGCCAGCCCAAGCACCTGGCAGTTCCCACCATAGGTTTACCCTTGTCACAAACTTTCACCGAATTAGCTCCTATTTAACTCAGCATCGGTTTAAGTAGCCAGTATTGCCAATATTTATGGATTACTGGGGAGGGAAAAAATAAAAAATAAATAAATGTACAGGTCAGGGCCTCAAAATTACATTACTGGCTCTAAATTCAAATGATTTGTCTTTTGCTTGCTCTGCAATTCACCCGGTGCTCTTTCTGCTCTCCTCAAAAGTCAATAAATAGGCACAAATCAGAGGCTCCTCTCCTCAAACCCGGGATGTACACATCAAAGCAACGCCAAAGGACTCAATATTTCCAGGTGGCCAGGCTCTGCCCATGAAGGCTGTTGGGGTTGAGGATGTCCCCAGGATGGGCTTCCCACTCGCAGCCCCCCCACCCCAAGATGGGCACTGTCACCCTGTGCCTCCTCCTGCTGCCCAAAGCTCCCACTCAGGCGTAATAGTATCACTGGCCATGTAATTCAAAATAGAGACCCTAATTCAATGCAGGCAGAACCCACTGAGTCATTCCAGGTCCCCTTTCCTTTGTAATTGCCGAGAAGAGCTGGCAAGCAGCGTGCAGGACAGGGGTCTCTGCCTCACACCCACCAAGGGCTGGTCTGGGGACAACAGAGATGCAGTTACATCCTTACCTTGCCAGTGCCCTGCTGCTTCCCGGGAGGGGCAAACCACAACGGCTCCTGCTGCTGCCCTCAGCCTACAAGCATCCTTGTTTTTCCTCCTCTGTATTGTAGACACGGAGCAAGACTTGCAAATATCTCAGCAATTGGGAGAAAGTTAATGACACAGCAGGAGGATGCTGTTAGATTCGTCTCTTAGGGTTTTAGTATTTGCTTTATTACATTGGTATGGGGGTAGCAGAGCTGCTACTGGGTAATTTAAATTTAATCATTTATTTTGACACTTTTAACTAGAATGCCAAAAATACCTGCAACTGAGAAGCAGCACTTTATTGTACACCTCCATAAATCTACATTACAAAAAACACTCTTCTTCAGTCTACTTTGATTTATCTTCAAGCAAAAGCTATCCAGAATTGCATAACGGAACATAATACTACTTACATTTAATATGGCATTTTATCTATAAACTGGAAAAGGATCTAAACCTCATTATTATAATCTCTAAAAACATTGAATTTTGAAGTTCACAGCATTTTACAAGGTCTTGAGAAGTAGGAACTTAATCAGGGCAAGGCTAAGGTTCAGGGGTCTACCATAAGGGGTATTTTGGATCTAAAAGCCTTTTACGTGGTAGAAAACAAAATGTTCTATTAAATGTAACCCATTCCTTAATATTGTTCATTATTCTGCTAAATCTGTCTGAAGTCTTTAAAGTGATAGTTGCAATGGTTTATTTGGTTTTGTTGGTTTTTTTAAATCCTTGCACACTCAGCTGGGTATCTGCTGCTTCTTGCGTAGCCTTCCCAAAGCTCATCTCATTTTGGAAGGTAAACCCTGGATAGAGGTTTCTTTAGTTTCTTAAGCTCAAAGTGCCTTGCAGAAGGCTGGTGCTCTGAACTGCTGACAGCTGTTTCATCTTCTGTCTTAATTACACAGGCTACTTACAGATCTTAAATGAGATAAAGTAAAGCAGCACCTTTCCGAGCGATTCCTGCTCCAACAGCTAACAAAAGCAGCCCACTGTGACCAGGCTTTCTGTTGTTCCCAGTGACTCCACCACCTGTAGACCCGTACCCGGGAGCTCTGGGTGCATGCTGCCATAGCTTTAGTGACTTCTAGCGCTGCACGCCCAGACAGGCAGGGCAGGAAAATGTGGCATTCAGCACACCCAGCCCACGTGTACTCCAGAATTTAAAAGATGTTAGGGCTGTAATAGCAGGGTCTGTGTGGGGACGGACAGTGAGAGGACAGTATGGTTGGACTTTATGATCTCCAAGGTCTTTTTCAACCGAAATGATTCTATGATTCTACACGGGCAGCTCACTTCAGGTGTTTGCTCAAGGTCCGTTGCTGGAAGGAGCCTCAACAAGGAATTAGCCACTAATGTATTTTATGATAAACAAATCCCTTCGGCACTCATCTTCAGCCTCCTGTTTTAGTGGGTGGCACAGGCTGCTCTCCCATTTCTGCAGCGCTCTGAGCTGGAAGCACGCACTGGCTGTGTACGCTCAGACATGGCGCATCGTACTTGGCTTCTCCCCACAGCCGCCTCTAGGGAAGGCTTCATCCAGCCACCCCTCCACAGCACTCACAGCTCTGCAAAACTGTCTCTTTATACTGGACTGTTCTCTAGTAGCTTAGTCCCAAAACACTGAAAATGATCTTGAAAACAAATGTGCTTATATACACTAGGTGGACTTCCAAAAGTTTCACGAGTTAAAAAAAAAATAAATAAAACATACGCACGCACACAAAAAACCAAAACAAAACCCAAACAAAACAAAAAACAACAAAAAAAATTTCCCAAATTCCACACACATTACATTCAATCTGCAGGGCTACTTTTGTAAAAATTGTCATAGCTTTCTATATTATAAAGAATTCACATGAGGAAGAAGTAGGATTTGTACCAGTCTGGCAGTTTTACGGCCGCAGAAGAAAGCTAAATTGTCTGTGTTTCAGTGATAACCTTGTCAGTGAATTGGTTAATGTACTAAGGAAAAGAAATCAGTAAATGAGAGTTTGTAACCTCCTGCCTGATCAGGAGGCGGCTATTAAAGATGCATCTGCTGGAGATGCACGAGGCGGGAAGCACTGAACCAGCTCGACATTCAAGCAGAGGAGCTCTCACCCCGCCGCAGGAAATTCAAGTGCTTCCAGCACTGGAGGGACCCATTGACTTCACTCTATGGGTTGCCTGTACTTATAAGCACTTTATCAAGAGACTTGCTTTATTCCATACCCTCCTTTTTTAAGTTTTTAGTTATTAAAGAGCCATGTGATTTTTCTGAGTCCAGTGATGTAATCAGGAAAAAACAGTGCTGAACAGCGGCGCTGTGCCCGCAGTGCACATCACCCAGGGGTGCTTCAGCAAGCGCTCAACTTGAGAGGAGGCAGGAGCACCAGGAAAGCCACAGGCCCAGAGCAGACACCCCTCCTAACTCAGCAGGGTCCTGGGGTGGCCACCCTGAAAATCCCTTGCTACTGGCAACAGGGACACCCGGCGTTTCACACACCCTGTCCCCTGCCACCCCGGGGTTATTCCCACCAGACAAACAAAGCACCCCAATGTAAAGCGAGAAGACTGTTGACACGCACTGGGGAAGGAAGGGAGAACACTACTTTTTCTACTGCAGCTTGCAAGTTCAACAGCCCCACGCTCCCTGCAGCACAGGTCGGTGCGGTCCAGCCGGCTGGGGATCTGTGCTCCACACCCCCTGGGCATCACAGTGAGCAGCAAACGCACTGCTGAGACATCCAACACCCATCAAAAGCTTCCTGTTGACTTCAGTGGGCTTTAATTAAACATACATGATACTATAAGAAAATACAAAAACCCACCCTAGACTTTGCTAGATTTAAAAATAATAAAATAAGATTAAACTGTATTTTAAGGATGAACAGAAGAAGGAAGCTAAAAATTAATAAATAATGATGGATCTATTAAATATTGTTATCAGATTATAATATGTTATTCCATGTTACAGTATCTTCAGAATTCCAGCTGTTTGAAACTGTGCCATGAATAGACATCAATATAAATAAATCCAAACCCAGCAATCAACAGCTGAATTTCTTCCTAGACCATTTAGAACTAAGTAATTAGGAGAGAGACACAATTTAGGGCAGATGGAGAAGGATCTCAAAATATCTGTCCCCATTAAGAGATTTTGTATTTCCATCCCAGGAACAAAATATATCAGGCCACGTCCTTGGCTGGTATAATGTGATGCTGTCTCATTGATTTCAATAAAGTACAGCAGCTTAAAGACTCTGGGCCCTTTGGCATAATCCTTTCATTTAAACTCAGTATATCAAAATAAACTCCACGATTTCTGTAGAGTCGCAGATCGGCCTTTGGGTAAGCTAGAGGAAAGCCAGGAATTCTCTATCAGAGGGATTATCACTGCCTCGTAATTCATAAGTTATCCCCAGGATGGAGATTTTAGCATGATCTGCAGAGAGCAGGGAACTTCCCCTCTCCAGTTCTTCCTTTTCCAGGTGCACGTTGGCCCCACAACCATGTGCTGCTGCCCCTGGCATCCAGCAAACACCCACCTGCTTTCCTGGAAGCTCCATCTCCCCTGTCTTCACTCCCAGTTTCTCCCCCAGAGCGTGGCCTCACAGAGGAGTCAAATTCTGACGTTTTTTTCTGGATCTATGTTTCTCCAGATCCTTACCCATGATATATCACAGCTAATCAAGCTGCTGCCTGCCTCCTATGGCTCTTCTGAGAAGTTATTACCCTTCCCATTCATCACCGAGTCAAGTTAATTCAGGCAATCTTCCTGATCCATGGTCTTGCACACTCAATTGCGATATTTCATGTGATATGATATTTCTCTATAATAATAGTTTCACCCTTTGAAGATTCAGATAAAGGACACCAAGACATTTTCAGTAATTAGCATTACAGTAAGATTCAACATCCCATCTTGGTAGCCAGGAAGGGTAGAGCTGCTCCAGCGGCACCGCCTTTGACACCTGGTGGTTAAAGGGGCACGCAGAGGGGAAACAAATCAGAATTTCTATTTGGGTTCTCTTTTTTTCAAGTGTTTTGAACCTGAGCTATAAACACATTGACTGTTTTGTTTTCCAGAAATGTTGCCTGCAATGAAGGCAGGGCTGGGAAGACTGCAGGAATCTAATCCAGCTTTCCGTGCAGGCTGGGGAAGGTCAGCTCACCCCACACATCCTTTGATTTCTCCACAGATAGGGTGGGGGGAGCAAGGAGAGAGAGCTGCTCTTTTTTTTCCACTGAAAGAGAAAGGGGGGGGGGGGGGGGGGGGAAGAAAAGAAAAAAAACAAACCACAGCACTCGAGCACTGTTGGTGCTCAAATCTTTTTAAATCAACCAAGAAGCTCAACGTTTTTCAGAAGGTATGTTCTGTGCTTTAATATTTGGATTAAATGCATTTAGGGGGAAAATCACTAATATTCAAAAGCTTTTAAAAGAAGCTAATGGAAGGAAACGTAGGCTTCTTGATCTGTCTAGGAAAAGAAACAGTCTCCAAATCCATTTGCAGTGATGCAAAATTTTCCACTCACAGTGATGCAGAACAGCAAGGCTTTAAGTCCTACGGAAATCTGAACATGCTACAAAACTGCATTTGGAAAAAAACATGGAGATGTTTTCGAGAGTAGGTAAGCAACTCGAGAGTATGAGTTGCAGTCTTTGATAAGCATGTACTCACTTGAATTTTAAAAAAAATCAGAACAGATCTTTTAGCAAAAGTCAAGAAACATCTGAGTGTCTGAAAACGATGCATCCAAGTGAATAGCAGCTGATGGGATGCTTTCAGAAAACACTGTGACGCTTAACATCCTGCCCTAACACCCTTGTGCTTAAAACACACATTGGAGACTACAGGGAGTGAAGTTACATGGACGTGCTGAAAATTATACACGTGAGAATTATAAGGAGAGATCGTATCTGGGCAAAAACTCAATTAATCATGACAACAGGTAAGAGGAGAATAACTGGGAAGAATCAGAGATTAATTACATGCCGGTTTCCTGCCCCCTGCCCACCCCCAGCATTTCCTCCTTCTTCAAATATCATCAGTTTGCCTCTGCAGGGCTGGAGAAAGAGAGACACACCAATGAAAAGAGATTTATATCTGAGCCAGCAAATAAAACAGACTCTCTGGCATGCACTGGAACTGCAAGAACTTGCCCCAGCTCGACTATTTGCAGACATTGGCTCTGTTAAAAGAGTGATGCTGATGGAAGCAATGCAGGAAATCACCTCCCGGATCCGAGCGTGAAACATTACTTTTGTAAATTACAAAAGGACACAGTGGCTAATAGGATCAGGACCTGGCATGCAACAGAAGAGGAGAAAGGACAAATGACTGATGTCTCATATAAAGTGCAGTTTTGTTTGCTCTTCACCACCTGAAGGCAGCTAGCTGCTTCACAATATTGCCTGCATTTATAAGGTCACAGGGTTCTCTCCTAACACGGTTACAAGAGCACAATCGCCATTAATTTCAATAGAAGTTTCAAACATGCAGCAGCAGCAAAATAAGGTCTTAAAATTCCACGTCCTGCAAGATATTTATTGTTCTAGAGGGTGAAATCCACTGCAACATGCAGTTACTGCTAAAGGCCAAGATGAGAAAAAGAGATTCTGCTTCATCTAGCAAAATAGGTAGGAATGTAAGCTGTACTTTAGTATTGAATACTGGGTTTAGAGAAGGTGAGCATTACACAGTGTTGAAATAAACTCACCTGACCTAAAAATCACATTTTCTTTAGACTGTATTTTCCATCACTCCCTCTGGACAGCTATCCAGAACAGCTTCCTTCCCAGCATCACTGTCCAGGTAACAGGCTCTGCTTGGCACTTCCCTAATGATGCCAAAGTACCCAGTTAAAAACGTGCAGGATTAACTGGTCTGTGGCTCTTGCACAATGCCCTGTTTAGCTGGAAACCATGACATCAGGAAGATTTAATGCAGTGAAATAACAACAAGCAGTACCTCTGACAACTTGGAAGCCCAAGACGCATGGCCATAGCCTCCCCCTCCACTTGCAGGGCAAAATAGAAAATAAACATTTTAGGTTTCTCACTTCTGTGCTGTATAAGTAATTAAGCACTGTGCTCTTAACACTGGACTGGGAAACATGATTCAAAAGCAAGCAAAGTCATAGTGTACTACCTCTTAAATGTGTTATTTGGACCAATTAACATATATTACGACTTTCAGTTACTGTTTCAGAAAGGAGGATTTTTTTACTGTAAACCGTTTAATCTGCTACTTTCAATTCCACACCAGCACTAATTTCCTTTTTTAGGTATTTTGCATAAAAACCCAAAACATCAAGCATTTGCTTGAGATCCATTGCTAGGGAGAACAGGCAGGTACCCCTGCAACAGTCACCTCCAAGTTTATACCTTTTCCCTGAGGTACTCACAGGTTTGCTGTGCACCCTTCCTACAGCTGCCAGCACCCGGCCACAAGAAATTAAAAACATCTTTGTGCTTTAAGTCAGAAAGAGCACTTAAACTGAAACAAGTGTCTGATGTTTCATTGCGATGAAGCATTTCTTTCTTTGAAGTGTTCGTATGTGTTCCTGAGAGCAGACAGGAGAAGGGAGAAGGGAAGGAGAGGCTGAAAGTGTGCTTCTGTCGCAGAGCTCAGTGATACCCATGGGAAAAGGTGAAAGCGTGTCTGCTCCCCAGCCAGCCAACCTCACAGCGATCCAGCAGCAGGAATCAGAGTTCAGAGCACAGCACCAGCACGTGTGCAAGGAGAGGCTCATCTTCATTGCTCCGAAGCACCCCAAAAGCACCATAATGCCTCAGTAGAGATACAGGGGGGTCACTGGATGGAGCAAAGGTGCTGCTAAAAAAAGTCAAGAGCACAAAGCTTTTTTGTCCTTCTTAGGAAGGTCTGTGGACCACATTACTCCAACTTCCCATATGCTCAGAACCCTTAAAGAGCAGACGTGGGTACATACGATCTCATGATGCAGCTGCACCAAACAAAAAGAAAGAAAGTAGGTCGGATGCATCTACCGCTAATAAAGAGCCAGCTAAGCTACGAGTGCCTGCAGTCACATACCAAGATATCACCTGCAGCGCAGAAGCCAGAGCTGCTGTCGGTGGTGACAGCCCGGGAAGATGGATTTGGGGACTTCCACTTCAGAGGGGAGAGAAAAGCAGCTGCTATGTGCCGGCTGCACAGCCACAGCCCGGATCAACTGCGGCATTTAATCTTCTCCAAGTACAGCTGCTACTAGCACTGCGCTGGTATTTAAGATTAGGGTAACAGTCAGGAGCACCACTCAACCAACATTTTGTCCCAGGAAATTCACTTACTTTCTTTTATTATTTTCTTTCTTTTCCCCATGAAAGACCATCGCGGTGAAAAACACAACTAACTTAGCCACATATACAACAGCGCATTTAATTGGTGACAAAAGAAGATAAATGACTTTATTTCCTGCCACATCTCCAAACGCATTCGCACCCAGATACTGCAGCAAGCGGTAACAGCAATGGAATAAACCGTCTCTGTGGCAGGTTCAGTTTGTCCGTATTGAGGGTTTCATCTAGTACAACATCGAAGTACAACCTGAGCCCATCCACACACCTACACTGCCACTGGAGAAGGAAAGCGGCAGTAGGCACAGCAGATCTTGCTTTAACCTACCAGCAAGGTACCGGCTACAATGAAGTTGAGGCTGCACAAACCTGGGCTGCGCAGATAAACGAGCGCTTGTGCACTGGGAGGGCTCGCGGTACCGAACCCCAGGATCCCGCAGCATCCCTGGCATTCAGGATGGGGCTGTGGAGGTCCAGCTTAACTCGAAGCAATCGCATCCTCAGCTGAGGCATCACACTGTGTTACTCAGCAGTGGCAGTAGGCAAATCCATCGACACACCCCAAATCGATAGATTTGCTACTGCCAGTCCTGACTAACACAGCTGAATCAATCTGAGATACTCCATTTGGGAATCAAATGGGATATTTCCATGCAGAGGGTCATACAAATAACAGCTGGCTGCCAATTATCCCCAGCTTACTCCCCACAAAAGTCAATGGAAAGGTTTCCAGCCATCAATAATGAAGTTTAAAACAGGGCCAGCTGGAACTGGAATGATGCAGTGCACTGAGAAATCCCAACCCAGCCAAACCAAACCCCAGATGAAGGGTTTGTTATTGCCAGTGGGGCATAACAAAAGTTGTCAAAGACAACGAAAATACAAAATTCAAATAGACTGCCTGCTTCCCTGTACACATGAAAATCACTCCAGCTCCATTATTAATGCACTTGGGCTCATTTGTCAAGACTTTCACAAAAATGAGTTCAAAACTAAGAAAACCTCCAGCATTTTTATGATAATGCTGGTAAGTCTGTGGGATGGAAGATTAGGCTGCACACTGTGCTTCTCCCCAGCAAATCCCTCCTCACCATTTTAGATAATTTTAAATCAAAATGAAAAGAAAAATGAGCTGTTTAAAGCATCAGTAAACAAACAAAGGCCTCTTACTAGTAGGACTTTATCCTCAATTTATGCCACTTTTATATTTTGTTTTATATGAAAATGTAGTGCCTTTAGCCCTCCAACTCCACTACTGCTGCTTTTAACACTTCTACCCATTCAGACAATCATTTATTTACCATTTCCGTTTTTGTTTTCAGTTTGAGATGAATGTATTCTGTTATCAGTTATTTATTTAGGATTTCAGTAAATTGATTTTTCCCTTATATGTGCACTGCACAGCTAAAACATTCACACAGACGAATCCCATTCTGTTCATTTGTTTGATTTTCTCTTCCCATCTGAGTTTCCAAGTTCCTCCCTCCACACCTGGCAGCTCCTCTGCAGCACGGGCTGTGCACGGTGCCTGGTGCCACGCAACACCCATCCAATCTTTCAGCTGTAGCAACAAGGGAGGTAGAAGAACTTAAGCCTGCACACAACAGTGCCGATATTGCGGCTCTAACAGCCCTGGGGTGCCCAGAGCACTCAAACAGCCCCACACAGCCCACGTCCCCAGCAGTTTGCCCAGACCAGGTCTTCTGCCTTGGTTTGAATCTGCCCCAAAAGCTGAAAGGTCATAGAATCACAGAACAGTTTGGGTTGGAAGGGACCTTAAAGACCACCCAGCCCACCCCCTGCCACAGGCAGGGACACCGGCCACCAGCCCAGGCTGCCCCCAGCCCCGTCCAGCCTGGCCTCGGGCACTGCCAGGGATGGGGCACCCACAGCTGCTCGGGGCAGACTGTCCCAGTGTCTCAATTAAATATATATATTAAAAAGTTGGAAGGTATTACCCCTGAGCCCCACAAAATCTGCCCTTTATTGGCCTGCAGGAAAGTAACAAAGTGCTGTGTTGCTGGCTCTTGCTCTACCCATTACAAACACAAACACGTATGTGCTCGTCTCTGCTTTTGTCTCCCCAAGCCTGGCACGTACCCGAGGGACCATGAGGAGAGAGGTTTGCATGGCATGCTGCAGGGGGGAAAATAAGTGCGTTAAGGAAATGGTGTAATAAATCGATACCTGTCATGGAAAGGTGCCCACAGAAACAAACTGCACATGAACAGACTGTTTCAGCCAGTTTTACAAAACTCACCCCAAAGTGATAGAAAATGAGACAGAGATGGGCAAATTACAAAGCAAAAAACTGGAATGCAAATGCCCTGACACAGTTCTTCACCCAAATTCTCCTCTGTATTTTCTTTACAGTCGTAGAAGACCTTGAGGAAGGGCCATTCTTTTTCTTTTATCAGTTCCCACACAGGGTCAGGCAGGGAAGTTTCCCCAGCTCAGTCTGTACCAGCTTGCTGAAGGCAGCAGAGACCCCAGGCAGCTGATGGGAGCCCAAGCCAAAAAACACTTTTAAAACTTTTTTTTCTCCATCACCAAGTTGAAAACCAGAAAGAATGGCACGCAAGAAACACACGGCACGCACACATCGCACCAGGTGAGGGAAGCCTTGATGTTGCTCACCGCCCTGCCACAGCACAGGGTGTAAATGCACACCCACCGCCCAGCTGAAGCACCACGGTCCCGGGAAGCCAACGGCACAAAACGCGCTCGCCAAAGTGGTAAGTCACTGGAAAAATCCCCTCCGCGATTTTCCCCGTTGAAGAGCTTAAGTCTCTTTGTTCTGTTTTAATGGAGTAATTTATCACCCGATTCCTTTTAAAAGTAACTAATATAGATAGATTAGATAGTAAGACGTGATACATAAAGAATAATAGTCCATTATTAATAATAAGTTTCCAATATATTATAATTTTGTGTGATTGATTAGAAAGTCCGTTGTTTTACTCTAACATCTTTTTAAAGACTTCTCAATATCAGTTCAAGATTAAAAAGTTAAAGGAAGCTTAATCATCAGTTCTGAACGTAACTCAGAAGAGTATCAATTTTGGAAGCACTTGAAATTGTAATCTGGGTTCTTGAACGCCAAAAGGGGAGCATTTTCTTCACCCCTGTTTCAGTATCACTGCATCCCAATTGTTCAGTCAATAAAAAACAAAAGTATTTCCCAAAGAACAGAAGAAAGAATCAGTTGATGAGTTAAGCAGGTGGGACTGATCCAGCTGCTTGTGAAATTACAATTTCTTCATTACTCTTTAATGAGCAGCATCCCTCCATTCTCCATTAACTTCAGTGGAGATGCACTCTTGCAGAAGGCCAAGAATCTAGTTTATAGATTCTTTCTATAGATTTCTGAAGCATACATTCAATCAGGATCTAAGTAGCATTCCTTCCCCAGCACAGAAGCACCTGTGCATCAGTGAACCACAGTCACGAAACATGGGAACAATGAGAAGTGAGTCCAGAAAAGAAAGAGGAGAGAAAAAAATTAGAAAAAAAAAAAAAAAAAAAAAAAAAAAAAAGTAAAAGATTGTCTTAATAGATTTATTTGCACCAAAATCTAATTACTCCGCCTACAACACAGCTAAAGTCCACAGCCACACTTTACTTTTCCAGGGTCCTACAGAAAGTTATTTATTATACTGCAATAAGTCAGTTAACCTCTGTGACATGTCAGCCCAGATATTCAGCACATGCTGCCCGTCTGTGTGAAGAACCTTGCAGCAATTTCTGCTTCCAGACACAGATATCATGAATAAATTCAGCCCCAGTGTAGTTCTAATGACCTTGATTAAACCTGAAGGAAATTGGCTCTCCAGTGAGACTAAACATGTATTACAAGAAATATTTTTTAACCTCTATTCTAATTCAGACACTTTTAAATTTCAGCCTGAAAACCATCTCAAATGTCTTTCATGAATGATAATTCAGTGGGATAACACTGCAAAACCAATCCTGCACCTGGGCACGATTATCTCTCTTGAAAAGGACAATTTCAACCAACAACTTGCCATAAGAGTCTAAGCTGTAAATCACAGAGCAGTCAGAGTTTGAGGTCAGAAACTTTGGGTAAATGGTTTCTATGATGAGTAGCACTAGCCTGACTGCAGGCATCTCCTGCCCTCTCCGGAGAGGGGCTCGGAGGCACTGAGCTACACCCCCCCACCGGGCTACCGAGGGGGCAAGGATGGTCTCCAGCCAAAATGCCGACGAGCAGATCCCTTCTCCTTCCCACTCGGCAGGGGTGAGGAGCGGATCTTCCCAAGCGCCTGGTGCTTGCACACACACGCTCAGAGACACCACCCAGGGCAACGGCAGAAAATGAGTTCATGTTTCAAACGATGAAATTAATACACTGGCAATAGAATATGCAATTTCCGTGTTTATTGCCTTTCAAGTCAATCCCATTGCCAGAGGTTGTCATTTTAACAACAGCGAGAAAATTAATTTGACAGAATTTTAAAGTGGCCCTGTTAAGTCACAGGGTCCTCTCAGCTCCACTGCTGTATCCCAGAAAAAGACAAGCCCTTTCATTTTCCAGCCTTTCCATCCTTTTCCATCCCCTCTCTGGCTGCAGCCCCTTTCCCTGGACACTCAGGGAACAGGGACAAGTGGACCTGTGCCAAAAACAGGCTTTCAGGACGGAAAGCCCAAAAGCGCTTGAAAAAAATTTAAAATAAAAATTTCCTTTTCATCATGATAATCTACCAGATTTCTCTTCTGTCAAAGAACAAACACAAATGTTGTTTGCAGTCAGAATGTCTTTTTTAGTTCCTCTGATTTAAAAGAAAAATCTATATACTGACTAACTTTACTCTCAGATCATACTTTTTGGAGCCAAAGGGAAAAACACTTTGTTTTGGAAATGTCAAAATGAGATGCACATTATTATAATGAGACATATATTATAAATGATACATTAAATATTTCAACACTCCCTACTTCGGCATTAATTCACAATTCATCTGAGACTAACTTCACTCTGGAACAGCATAGCAGAGATCTATACAACCCGTCTGTACGCACAGATCAGCATCACAGCACCTCTTTCAATATTAACACCCACTTCAGTCAACCCGAAAACGTGCCAGCAGCAAACGAGTCCAAACCACTGCTCAGCTGCTACAGAGGCTCCGTGTCTGCCCGCCGTGCCCAGCCTGGGCACCCGTCAGCAGCTGTCAGAAGAAAGGCACAGCTGGACAAGAGCACCGTGCCTCAAATCGATGGCTGGACAGGGGACTGCCCTTCCCTTTCCCGTACGGGCACGGATTATGTTCCCACCATTGCAATCAGCAAGGAGAAAAGAAAAGGCGCATTTGGACAACAAACACCTGCTGAGGAACAGGATGGGCCTAATCAATAGTCAAGCACAAAATTATCTCAGCAGATTTCTGCTTATTTCCATAGAAAATGCAGATTCTGCAAACCTCAAATAAATAAATAAATAAATAAAGCAAGTTTTGCCAGCCTGGTGGGGAGGGGGTTCTGGACCACCCGTTCTGCTGCCCTGGCACCGGCAGGCTCTGCTCAGCGCTGCTCAGGCTCGCAATCTAACATCAAAGCTGCTGTGCAAAAAAAGAAAAAACCCCAACAAAACCAAACATAAAACTACCAAAAAACAGAGATGAAAGCTTCATTCTGAAGAAAACATCCTGCAACCTTTCTGGCCTGAATCAAGCAGATTACATCTGGGCTTTATTCTGCTCTCAGTCACACCCGTGGCAACTCAGAGCAATTTGGCCAAGTCATTAGCCATAGCCATATGCTAAGCAGGGCTTCTCCTCCTGCTGCCTTCTTTCAAGTTGTCTTGATAGATACTGGTTCAGTCCTGTTTATGACTTTGTTTTCTTTTTCTAAACTACTGTAGCTTCTGATTTAATGTCATTTCCCCCTACAAGCAGCACAATCCTGCTCAACATTTACTGATATTTCCCTATATCTAAAATAGAAAATACAAATGTTTCAGAAACTTGGTTTGATTATTATTGATAACAAAGATGAGGGAGGTTTTCTAGAAACAACCAATGAGTTGAAAGCCATCACTAGGGTTGATGATTTTACTCACCTGACTCCATTCTCTATGCACAAAGCATCGGCAGCAACCACCAACAGCAGCGATGCCCATCTTTCACGTGCTGCAGTTGCAAACACCGCCCCAGCCCAGCTGCAAATGTCCTGGAGCTGCATTCAGTCAGAGCTCAGGCTTCTCCTCCTTCCTATTGGGGTTCTATTCAGCAACCAAAACCTGAATGCATCCATGTTCAGACCAGAAAACTCCATCTTGAGCAATACTTGAGATACAAGGCTATATTTTTCCTGCTGCTACTCACGTTCAATGTGCATTTGTATCAACCTATTTCTCTTCATTACAAAAACAATAAAACCCAAACACTGACAGAGCCAAGAGCAGGGGGGTGCAGTTCCTTATCAGAAGTTGGGCTTGGCCATAATGCTATTCATATGAAATCTGATATGAAACCTCCTGGGTGTCATGATGTTCTTTATATTACAGTAAATTCAATACATTAAGGATGCAGAAAAACCTCATTTGGGACTGCAAAGCAGCCAAGAGTCCTTGCAGATTCCCCAGGAGCCAGGAGAACAGCAAATCACAGCAGCTCTCCCAAGCGGTGCAGAAGTAAAATAATCCCGTGTACCAGCACCAGCATCTGTCTGAGGCAGCGCAAAGCACTTTACAAACTTTGATCAATGTAAACCTTACAAATCTCTCTTGTTTTACAGCTGGTTTATCGTTACCGTTTCTCACAGAGGAGAAGCAAGGCGCAGAGGTCTGCAGCATTGCACAGCTGGACGTAGCATCGCCTGTTCCAGCCACACCACTCTCCGTGGGGACCCAGGAGTGCAGCCAGGCTGAGGGGGTGCTGAGTGGTGCAGAGCTCCTGCAACACCTGCTCTAGCTCCATGTACCTTTCATCTTTGCAGGGCCAGCAAGATCCCCCATGTAGGCAGAACACTGCTTTGCAGAGCAGCTTAAGACCACAACAGTCCCACCCCGGGACCCTCCTGACTAACACCAGCAGAGCAGGTGTGAGGACATGCAGCCTCTGTTACCAAAGACCTAAGCAAAAAAAACATGCAGATCTCCACCTGCATTTTCACTATCTGTACACAACAGGCTTCTAAAAAACTTTCCACAGTGCACAGGAGCCTGGACTGCCTCCTTGCTCCCAGCCAGGAGCATCTGTCCTGGTCCCCTGCACCTGTGTCCCAGAGGGAGCGGGGTAGAGGACCCCATCACCCTGTTACCCACGCTGCTGCAATGCTCAACAGCACTGCGCTCACAATAGCTCTGGTGTTCTGGATTTGCTCATCTTAGCGAGTATTAGGGACCCCAGGCAAGAGGCTTATAGACAGAACAGCAAGCACAGGACTGGCTGAGCCAAGAGCCCACCACAGGTTTCCTTAAATCATCTGGCTTTTCTGAGGCTTTACATGCCAGCCAAATGCCAGCCATCTCCCCTCCTCATTTCATCTACAAGCAGAGAGGCTGCATCTGCCTCCCCCCAGGTCTCCGCTGTATTGGGGAGCACCAGTGCTCAGCACCTCACTGCTGGTGGGGAGGGGGTCCCCCCACCCAGGGACTCCCAGCAGCTGCTGGAGCCACCGCAGAGATGGCTTTGGCTACAAGTGTTTTCTTAATGCGCTCTATTTCTTTGCAGATAGACAACTCCTCTGCACAGGAGCCCCTGGGAAGGGGCTCAGCCAGGGAAGCGCCCCAGAACACCCCAGCAGGAGGGAGTCACCCCTTTGTGGGCTCAGCACACGGTGTCAGCACAGACCCCAGCATCCTCCTTGGCTGCAGGTACCAACCTGCTGAGCCAGATAACTGTTAGCTCCGCTTTCAGCTTGGCACAAAGAAAGTAGAATGCCTCTCTAAGGAGATGTCATGAAATCCCTGGACACTGCTATCGTTTTGTTTTAGAATACCGGGACAAGATTTATTTCTTATTCCACTCCAGCAGCAAAGAGAGCGCATATGTATTTCACACATTCAGCTGTCATGGGCCAGTTGGACCAGTTATACACCACGATCACACGTTTCAGGGAATTTGTGTGCTACCAACATCATCGTTTCGGATGCCACACAGCACAGACCACATTTGGTACGTGGCGGGGAGAGGGGGAAATGCTATTAGTTCAGAAGACTCTTGCCTCAGAAGAAAATTTTGCATATTTTCAGCTGTTTCCATCCTCAGACAGAGTCCTGAAGAAATGGACGCACCATTCACCGAGGGCTCGGAGGCCACCGAAACCTGGCGCGCTCAGGCAGCGGGTGCCACCGCCAACAGCTGTCCACGAAGAACGCTTTGCCTCCACTTGCCAAACATTCAAAGGCAAGGAGAGCTGTCAAAAGCATCCCAGCTGAGCACAACTGCCATCATTATCTACAAGGAGACACAGAGGAGGGAGAAAGCTTCTTTGATTTCTTTGAGGCTTATTTATTCCAAAGGAAATGTTATCAGAAAGGACAAATCTTTGAGCCAGGAAGAGCAGCTCCCTCCCTCTACTTCCACCCCCCACATAGAGCTCTTCTCTGGACTGTAATACACCAAGATTCAGAGCAAGATCTTAAACCCCTGCATGCTGCTGCTCAAGCAACAGACAGTCCCTGCCTCAAATCCAAGCTGTTTCGTTTTTATGTGCTCTAAAGGGAAAGTGATGTTAATACCCCAGTGCCCAGGTCGCTGGGACAGGAGAGCTACACTGTGAGCGCGGGGCAGGTTCCCATAATTTCATGTTTCCATCAAAGCGCTTGTTCCTCTCAGCACAGACTGAAAATCAGGCTCAGAAGCTGAAGTTTTCCCATTTGTTCTGGCATTGCTCTATACCTGCACAGAATAAAACGCTGGGGAGGCAGGCCCAGGGCAGCTGCTGCTCCAGAGCAGGGAACCACGTCTGGGACCCAGCCTAGGAGGAGCAGGGGTGCACCATGGGCCAGGGTGAGTCAGGTTCAGCACATTTAACACATAGGGATCAAAAAAACAACCACTAACAAAGGAACCTGATTTCTGGTCGTTGTACCCATTGCATTGCATGAGCTGCGTAAGAAACAGAGATAAGCAGAGAGCTGTGCTATGTGCAAGTCCTTCCCAGCATGGCCAGGTCCGAGGCAGTCCCCTAGGATCCCTCCAGGAGGATTCTGACCGCCCGCCATGCACTGCAGGACACACAACAGGTCCTCTCTGCAGGATTCATCACTCCTGCAATCCTCCTTCAGCCTCAGCCCAAAGCCACCTGCTCCAAACACAGCTGCTTGCGGAGGCGCTGCCAAGGTCTTCCCTGCACTGTGCTTCGCTCTGCCGTGCAATGCTGCATCCGCAGCAGGGGCAGCCCAAGGCACAGAGAGGAATTATCCCAGGGACAATGGTGGCCATTGCTCTTAGATATTTGTTTACTGCCCAGGGTGAGCTGCTCTCCAAAGGACCCCCATCACACCTCTTAATCAGAGGAAGCCAGAGTAGAGGAGGACCAACTGCAGATACCATACACACATCCCGAGAATCCCTGCCAAACTGCTGAAGATGCCTGTGACAGAAGGAATAGAATTTTCTCATGCAATTCGGAGGTGGGAAGGGGGGAAATAAAAGCAGAGTTTTGTTACCCTCCACTAACCCTGATCCAGCTCAGAGCAGCAATCTCACTACATTTTATTGTGCATCTCTGAGTCCTGACATGCATTCATGGTGCCAAAGGGAAAGAGCAGCATACTCTGAATGAGGAAAAGCTTCAAGGTAAACGATGGGTGCTAAAAAGAAGAAAAGGACATACTGGCCATGATACCCCCACAGCTGCTCATCCCCTGCTTCCCCATCCTCTCTCTCCGCTACCCACTTATTTGCTAAGCTTGTGGGGACTGAGTGTTTGCCCACCTCTATCCCTCCCAAGTCCAGAGTGGTCAGCAGATTCCAGGGTTGTTAGGGATAGGGGAGGAAATGAGAGACATTTCATAAGCCTCTTTTGTCTTAGAAACCACTTTAAGAACTGTGGTACCACACACAACACACTGCAACTGTGCCAACATCACAGCCATAGGCTCCCCGAATACTGCAAATTACTATTAAATACTGCAACACCCACCCCTGGAACCCTGCGGAACAGCAACACGCAGCTAGTAGCACAATCCTGGAATCCACCTACAATACTCCTACAAGCTGTTGCCTGAATACATATCAGAACACCCCAATTTTGATTGCTTACATCTGATATATTCAGGGTTATAATACATCAGCTAGTCAAACTGGCAATGGGAATGGACATGCTTTGGATGCTGCACAGGTCGGGTAAGGCGCCATGAGCATCCCGCCAGGGCTGCTGCCCGTGCTTTGATGGAGTTGTTTTCCTGGAGAACATCTATGCCTGAAAAACTGAAACCCTCTGCAGCAATACATCCATCCTGAACAAACAGAAAAAGTCAAAGAGAAATGTGGACAATCCCCCCTGCGTTCTGAAATGCAAACCCTTTTATTTTACCTGCTATTTCTATTAATTTCATTTCAAATTTTGTATCATGCTGAAATATTAACTTTGTTCTGCTTATATATGTTTAATTTACTATAATATGTTTCCAAGTAATTGAAATAAAATATTTTATCATATTAAAACTTCAGAATTACAGAAAGGCAATAATTCAGTCTTACTGAAATAATAAAAAGTTGTGAATAATTCACATACTTTTCATCAGTAATTTTCTTTCTTCACATAGTTTTATCTTTTCATTCCAATTCTAGGTGAAAAGCATTGAAATGACAGAATTTCCCACCAAAAGAAGATTTCAGCTTCTGACTGGGTCAAGCCCTTGACAGAAAATTTATCTTGCGCTAATTTATAAGGCAGGAAAAAACCAGAAACTGGATGCAAGTGAGCAATTATTTGCATCTTTGAGGCTTTCTGTGTGCTCAGTGCAATTTCAAAACATTCATTTGTTCAGCAATTGGAGCAGGGGGCTATTGTCAGACCCCCACCACAGGAGGATTCAAAAATCATGCTTTTTTGCTAAATGCTTGTCACTGGAATAGCCTCCATCAAATTATCCACCGCTTCCACAGACTGAGCAATGCCCTTAGTAAAAGCAGAAAACACGCACAGGGCCGGTAGCAGAAATCATTGTTAAGGTGCAGAACTCCATCCCTAAGTCAGGAACTTAAATTTGTCTGGAAAAAACATTAATTGGATTGTGTCCCAGTGGCACAACCAGAGCCCCAGCACTGCCTTGCACCTGCCAGCAGCAGGCTCAGCACCAGCATCCCGGGTGGGGAAGTGAGATGCACCCCTCGTTTAAACCCAGCCCCAAAGATAGGCAGGACCCCCCCCGAGACACCAGCTCTCCTGATCGCCCACCACCTGCCCAGCCCTCTGGCACCCACCAAACCAAGTCCTGGTGTTGAACATCTGAACATCATTTGGGGTTCTTGTCCAAAATTAATTTGTCTCAATACATTACTGGATACGAGTCAGCTTGGAGAAATGCAATGTGTTTGTAGTTCCATACTTTCCTTTGGCATAAAAAGCTCCACTTTTCAGTCACTCACCCTTGCCTGCCCTGCTAAAGCATTTTACAGCTGAAATACCTCTTGCTCAAGGTTTTGCATGAGTCATTAACGAGGACCTTCTCACATCAGGTGGTTTTGCTTATTTTGGTGTTAAAAACCCACGCTTTGCAGCGGGGGAGTAATTTCTGCAGCGCAAACCAAGTCAGGAGCCTCTGAACTGTACCATTCTTACAAAAAAAAAAAAAAAATACATTTTTTGCCACATTTATTATTTATTAACAGGACAAGTCCCAGTCCAGTAGTACAAGGTAAACGCATGGGAATAATGGCAGAGAATGGAGTTGAGGAAAAAAATGGTTCCAACACAAGGAGGATGCAAAGGAGAGCTCAAGATTCTGTCTGCACTCTGCATCCTTCTGGAGCATGCCTGTTATCTCACAGCTAGAGGGTTCTCTGCCACAGACACACCTCTACCAGGACGTGATGAGTGACGATGCACCTTGCAAAGCAGTGTTGCACGCTTACTTGCCTTCCTCCTATCCTCAAAATTATAGTCAAAGCCCGGGGGAAAAAGGTAAAGGGGCTATGAAGTTTTGTACCAAACAAATCACCTGAGGGACTTTACATTACATTATCTAGGAATTAGAAGTAAAACTGAGAAATACTTTTAGGCTGGTCCCATTACCCGTTGCAAGGGAATTGATCCTTGCAACAAATCAATAAGGTCCAACTTTACCAGGACTGGGACAAATGACACCCCATCCTAGCAGGTCCCAAGGAAAGAGCTGCATCAGCCAGCCACCAGCCCCTCACTTACTGAGCCATTTGAAATTTCTCATTTTATTACTATTTGTTTTTCCCCCCCCCTTTATCAATAAAGAAGACTCATCTAGAAGCGAGGCACATATCCAGGAACATCCACAACAGGTTACCTCAGCAGCAAAACCACCAGCTCTAAAGCGAATGTCTTGATGACCTAACGCATTACAGAGCTTGCTGTGTAATAATGCCCTGTATAAATAACAAACTGCAAAGATCATTAAAGCCAATCAGAAATATAGATTAGCCCATAAAATCTCTTTAATGTCTCCAGTATTCTGATATAGGGAAAGAGCAACCCCAGTCAGCAGGCAGAGCAGGCACTCATCAGCAACGGTGGGTTTTCAGCATCTCCATGGCTGAGGTTTGCTTCCACCTTATCGCTGCAATTTTTCACATGGTAGTCCTCCACAAGGAGAGGTGAAGTTGCTGATCACGGCCATACTTCTGCCATAGGCTCCCCAAAAGGCCAGACCCAGCCCAGCTACTCTGCCAGTCCCAGCCTCAGCACCTTGGTCCCATTTTGTGACCCCACCAGCCCAGCCAGGCAGCACCACAGGGACTTTGCTCACCCCTCCTGGGGTGCATATGGAGCAGGCGACTGTTACGGGCACACTGCTCTCTTCGGTGATTCCAAGTCATAGATACAGAAGCAAAGTTTTCATGATAAAGCATTCCTTTAGCAAAAATCTCAATCAGCTGGGGCAAAAAGCAGCTGCTTCTCATGTTCTCCACAACAGGCAGCCAAGGGACTCCACGTTCCTACGTGGCTATTCCTACTTGCCCAGCTGAGATCACATATGCTCATTTTCTGCTTTGCATAGAAGTGCTTCATGATTCTCTACCACGTCTGATATTTGTGTTTACAGTATTTCCTAATTAAATTTTATTTACTTCAGTCGACCTACAAAAAGATAATTACATTTTTTCTTTAACTAGATGCATTTACCATGCCAATATGGCATTACGCATGCAAGGAAGATAGATGGGAGAACAGGTGAGGAATAACTCACCTACATAGGTATTTTCCAAATCATCTTCTACATGCACAAAGCCTACGAATATTAACAGATGGCATATAGCTCCTGTTGAAAGGCAGACACCAAATCCCAGCCCAAAGGGCCATGTTTGTGGTCTGACTTCCCATTTCACAGCACAGCGATCTTTAAAACCTGGCAAACTAGATTCTGTGCTCATATATTCTCTAGATGAAGAACAGGGTCAGCTTGTCTACCGCCTTTTAAAACAGATGTGCTAGCAAGGAGGCTGAAACAAGAATCTTTCACACATTTTACCTTGCAGAAGATCAGACAATTTTAAGTCATGTTGTATATGTTAATAAAAGCAATTCCTTAAGTTGCTGTTTAATATAAGAAGTGCCTGGTACAGCAAGTAAATACAGCAATTAATATTAGCTATAACCTTACTGCAACAATTTTTCTTAAAGAATTTTTTTTTAAGATCCACAACTTGTGCTGAAAGCACATTTACATTTTATTACCCCTAAATGCTTAACTACCATAACTAATGCTTGATTAATAAATAGTTATCTACCGCTGCTACTTTAAACCTCGCAATTTATATGCAATTCTCTCTCACCATTGAGTATTGCTCCTTCTTAAGCAATAACATAGGAAGAAAAGGATCAAAATAAGGAAAACAGGTTTAATTCATAGTATCTCATAAGCCACAGTTTATTGTTCTAGCCAAGCTCATTAAATGCCAGGTAAAGCTATAAAGTTTATAGGTCTATTTAAAAGTGAAATTGGGGAACAAAAATTTCAGTATGTTCACGTGGCCAGTCTTCCAAATTGCAAATCTCTGCTGGACACATCCATTTCAGAGACTTCTCGAAGGCAGCAGAAAGTTCTCAATGCTGCTGGGGTATCCTGATCCCAGCCACCTTCAGCACCTAGAATCAACCTCCAAATGACGAGGGGTGGGGGTGGGGGTTTGGGGATTTTTTTTTTATTGTTGTTGGTTTGTAATTGTTGGGGTTCTTTAAATAATCAGGCACTATTTTTCCCTTTCTTTATTAATAATTTATTGAACATGCTAGTATCTATGCCAGTATCTCACTGAGTTTGTAGCTATTGAAACATGAAGGCTTTTGGACTAATTTGAATTAAAATGAAACCTCATGGATAATATTTGTTTGCTTCCAGGCTTTCACAATGGAGCCTTCAGGAAGAAAGAAAAAAAAAAAAGGGGGGG
Source organism: Falco punctatus (assembly GCF_963210335.1). NCBI lineage: Eukaryota > Metazoa > Chordata > Aves > Falconiformes > Falconidae > Falco > Falco punctatus. The sequence goes on along the minus strand of NC_137588.1, from coordinate 62,427,533 downwards.
GGGGAGAAAAAAAAAAAGGAAAAGAAAAATTGCAAAAGAAAATATGAATTGGACTTCAAAGCTGTGAAAAACAGACTCTGGCTAGAGGCCTTACCTGGGGTGGCTACTTTTTCAAATGCAAATATCTAAGACATTTAAGTATGGATGAAGCAGACCTCAGGTGCTTTCTCTTGCTTCAAATGTTCTCTCCCGAAAATTCATTTCCTAAACTCTTGTGCCTTTCAGGTGCCAGCTGATTTAGCAGCTCCAGCTTGCTTTTCTTGGAGATAAGTGATGCTCAGGCTGGGAGCTGCAGCACCATTCCCAAGAACCAGCCCTGTTTGCTCTTCACCTTGATGCTTGTGGTGGTCCACAAAGCCCAGGGAGGTAAGCAGTTTTCCATGGCCCTGATCCTGCATGCTGTACCAGATGTCGTTGTTAAATAAGTTTCCAATTAAAATTTTTTCAGCAGAACTGCACTGCTGGATCCGGTAATGCGACAGTAGAAACCCAGTAAGCAGCAGAATTAAGAAATCTTCCAGTTTGGCTGGTTTTAAAGGAAAACAGCACAGTCAATGGAAATCTCAAAGTGGAGCCAAAAGGAGGAAAGCAGAACTGACAGCTAAGAATCAGCTTTTGCTCTGGTTTTTCAAGACATCAACAAAGGTTACAACCTGCTGCATAGCAGCTGTGGACAGAGCTGTCATTTTGGATTTAATTTTGTAACATCTGCTTTTGAATTAGGAAGACTTCAAAACTGATTAGGAACAGGCTTTTCTTCTGCAAATGCTTATAACAAGAAATGCTATCTCACAAGCCATACAGCCTTATAACCCTTTGGCTAGCTCTAGAGATACATTAAAAAAAAAAAAAAATCCACCCCCATAATCACAGCCTTTTTATCTTGGCAGGTCCTACCCAAGTGCTCAGTAGTCTGAATTTTCCACTGCTATCAATAGTGTTAACAACTAATACTCGGTAATTTTTCAGAACTCCTTTCAAGCCTTTCGGGAACTTACTTGAATGAAATATTAACAGGAAAAGTGTTCTGAAGTACTAATAAATTTGTCTCTCTCCAGCCTCTAACGGAGATGAAGAGCTTTACAGCAAATTTTCAAGTTCTCTTTTGGTCCTGCAGGTCTGCGGGATGTCGGTCGGTAATAGCATCCCTCAGGCCAGCAGCCCAACCGCACCAACCCCCTGCAAGCAATAGGATCACCAGGACAGTCCTTCCACCATCGCAGGTCACAGCATCCTCCATCCCCATGTCCACGGATACCCTTGCTTTGTGTTTAAGCAGTCAGCCACTTCTCAAAGACAAGCAGTCAGGTTGATAAATGTGTTTAGCTGCCTAAAGATGCAGAAAAGCACCCAGGGAGAGCTGTGGAAATCCTTTAAGTGAGTAACTCCAATTTAATCTCTTGTCTGCATGCATAACCCCCCCATGAATGCTACGCATCTGGCAGCGGAACTGGTCTGAAACCAAGCAAAACAGAACGTTTCTGCTTATGCAAAGTGTTGCCTTTCTACTGCAGGGCACCTTTTTTCAAGGTTAAAAAAGCAGCCGGCAGCTCCATATCAGGCAATGCACCTTCGGTCAGCAGCATGCAATAATAGAGACCATCCATTCCCCATAGACAAGAGCGCAACGCTAAGGTGTCTGCACATTTAATTGAGATTATGGTGGGAATTAATTATAAGATTAACAATCTCCTAAAGTGATATGACAGAGCAATACCCATAACTGCAGTACAAGTTTGATAGACTATGAGATCATAAAAAAAAAAAAAGTGCTATTGAAGTTCATGTGAATGAAAAGAAAGTGATATGTGACACTCCTGGAATGAGGCGGTCATAAAGTATGTTTGTATGGCCCCAAAAATTCTTCTTAGTTCAAAAATGTAAGAGATATTTCAAAATGTGTACCAAAAAAGGAGAGTGAGATTGATCCCAGGCAGGCAGCACCAAGAACAGACGTGGCAAGCTAATCCTACAGCAGCAGTGGCAGAAGGATGAAAAATTAAGAAATCAAATTGCTCATTGTTTGTGTTGGTTGCCTGTTTTAATCCAGTTATTAATGAGTTATTATGCTGCAAAATTCGAGGGGATAAAAATCCATTACAGGTCTTCTCTATACCCTGCTCTGAGTAGACTTTGTCTAAAAGAACCGTATTTTAATTTATTTGCCAGATGTTTTCAATACGGTCCTTTAATACAACATTGTGTTGAGAATTTCAGACTGAAAGCCGGGTTTGCTGCACTGTTTCTATTTTTCAGTTTTTCAGCTCTTCTGCCTACACAAATGAAACAACACACCAAGGGAAGGCAGCCCATCCATATAAAGCATTAATAAACTTTTCATAATAAAACATTTCTCCAGGCATCAAATCATGCCCTCACTAAGGACACTGGAGTTTTACCATTAGCTTCAGCAGAACCAAGACATAGTCTCCAGCTATGTATTTCATATAAATTACATTGCTATTAGACTTGACTCCAACAGAAATTACATTCATACAAGCTCCAATCCAATAGTCATAACCTCCAAAACACTTCCAAATATTTTCTTCTTGCTTCGACTCCCATGCGCAGAGGGTTTTTTCCCCTCTTTCAGTACTACAGCGATTAAGACAAATTACCGAGATTCATTTTTCTTCTTTTAGGCTTACATCAGGAATTGCATACATCAGGTGTATTTTAAAAGCAAAACTTTATTTTTCCAAACCTGGCAGCTACAGACACCAGCCGCAGCACGGTGCACAGACACACGAACCCACAGTCCCAGAGCTGCACCAGGGAGGTCGGGCTCAGCCTGGAGCCTCCCTGCTTGACAGTAGCTGAGCACATCATCAACTGGTTTGATATCAAGGAGGTAAGGCTCCTGCTTCAAAAGAAGGGCTAAGAAGCTCACATAATAAATCCTACTTCAGTTCTGCCTGCATGCCAGGGCACCCAGCTTTCCCCTCCCCAAGCGGGTGCCTTGGCTGTGCCCCACTCACAGGCAGCGGGGGGAAGCCAGAGCTCCAGCAAACGTCAATGTTGAGATTTATAAATCGGTACAAACTTCTGCATCCTACAAAGCACACAAGTCCACCCACGTTGAACACAGCAGCCACAGCTTGTCCAAGGCAACAGCCGCCTACACTACCTCTGGTCTAAGCCACCATCCAATACACCTCAACTTCAGCCTAAGAAACATCCCAGACTGTTGAAACCAGCCACGCAGAGGTTTTGGGAGACCAAGGAGCATGTGTAGCCTCTCCTGACAGAGCTTGAAAGCCAAAAAATATTTTTAAATGGTTTTAATTGGATGGAATGATAGGTCTATCCAAACAGAGAAACCCAGAGCCATGACCAGGATCTTCCAGGACTGCCTCCCATCTCTCTGATGCTGCCTGGTACCAACCTGTCCAGCTCATAGTCCAAAACTCATAAGCAGTTTTGGGTGAGGTACTTTTTAAACTGCATTTTCCTCATGAATTGTTACTTGTAGGTGAATTCTCTCCCCCTGCCAAGCTTCAATATCTCCTTTCACCACAAAACAAACCCTCCAATCTGTTATTCTGAGTTTATATCCAACTTATTTTAAGAAAATTACATCTGGAAAAGAATGAAAGTAAGCTGCCCAGCAATGCAGAATTCAGCTTTCCGAGTATGAAATTCAGTTTTATTTTGCATTTCTAAATCCCACTTTCCTAAACCTCTGTTGTCCCAAAGTCAGCCAAGACCATGTTCCAGACACCCCCAATATCAAATGGGCATTCATCAAGTAACCCACAGAAAGCAGGGAGGCAGGCAGTGCATCTATATTGCAGGATGCTGTCGTTATCCAAAGCAGCCTTAAACAAGATAATAAGTGCTAAAAATGGTGAATTAATTTATGTTAGTGTCCCTGCTTTACCAGCTAGACAGGTCATTTAAAGCTGTTGTGAACATTTTTACACCACGCTGCAGACAGCAGTAGAGACATTTTCAAAACTCATCCTGTAAAGCAGTACATTCTAATTATTATTTGTTTTGTCTTCTGTTTAGGGCTTTACCCATTAAGTGGTGGAAAATCAGGAGGATATATGCAATAGTTATTCTTTTGTCTTCTTTGCTATTAAATTCCTTTTCTAGCTTATGTCAATGTGTAAGTAATTGTGCCAACACGTAAGTATTTATGTGCCTGACCAAAAAGCACATTAAAAAAATAAACAACACTAGTTGTTTAGATGCCAACTAGAGACGCTGTGGTCTGCAGACATTTTACTGCTATTTACAGGCAAAGGGGCATGTCATTTCTTCGGCTTTTTTGATACCCTGCCCCCCTCTTCGATTCCCTGTGTTCCCACAGCTGACAGCCCCTTAGTGCCACAATCTCTGGCTCCCCAGGGCTTTTCTGTAACTCAGCAAAGGCACCTTTATTCTGCGTCACAGGCCTGGTTATGCTAACATGCACGCAAACTGCAGACGATCTAGATTATCAGCACAGCCTTCCTCCCCCCGCTCCCCCTCTGCCCCTTGCAGAGGCGACGCTGGGACCCACGGACAAGCTAGACATCGCCTTTGCTGTCCCAGCACCTGGCGCACGCACCGAGCAAACAAGACAACAAATCGTCTTTGGAAGTTTCTTGCCTACACAGCTCAAAGGCACCAACCGGGGCAACCTGCAGACTCCACCAAAAGCCAGATCCTTGTTTCCCCTCCGAAGGCCGCCTTGCTCTCTCATGCGGGACATACCTTTTTGTGCAATGTGCCCCTGGGGGCTGCGGTGATGGGTTAGCCAATTATACAGAGAGAAGAGGAATTTGATGAATGGATCATTTTTGGTGCACTCTGCACTTTTGACTCATAAATTCCACAGAAAACAAGGTAAATGGAGCATAACTTATTAATGAACAGAGCCCTAAATATCAAATGATCTGCTGTGAATCATCAGCTGGAATTGTAGAGCCTTCATATCACACTAGTTATAGCATGCTGCAGCGCTTCAGCAATGGACAAACTCCGCAGCCCGGCGGTAAGTCTTACAAGATAATCTAGGAAATAACATCCCGCTTTATTTAAAGCCCAGTACAGTGAGAAGCTTGCCAGACCTTCAAACTGTGACCTCCAGAGAGGGTGATCTTGCAAGACTCACCTTGCATTACAAGCCTGAAAGCACCATTAAGACCATGATGAATGGGGAGCCTTGTGAGAGGCGCACACACACCCTAAATCCCACCAGGAAGCTGGGGGGAATTCGGACAGCTCCGAAAAGGGACTCCAGTGAGGTCTCTGTACAGTGAGGTAACTTGGGAGCAAGAGCTTCTCATACTGCATCACTTCTACCCCTCCACAGATAGATAAAAATAGACAATCCTACCAGGTTTGCAAGTCCACCAAAATCCAGATTAAGCCTGAAGCACCACACTGACTATTCCAAGAGCACACCTCAGGGCAAGGTAAAGAACATAATGGACCTCCATTTTCTACTTTTCTAAAAGTTATTTTTTTTAAGAGTTGAAAAAGCGCAAAAGAACAAGAGAAAAACCATACACCTAGGCACTTCTGCTGAAATTATCCCTATCTGCGCGAGGACCGTGGGTACATAGATGAGTGTGAGCGTACACACACGTCCATTCACTGACCATTTACCAGTCACAATGAAATACCTGGTCTGGGCATTTCCCTCATCACTGTTCTGGTTCGAGCTGACTAGCTGGTTCCTATGCTGCTTCTTTCACAGTGCAATCTCTTAGCATCTCTGGATCTTCTGGAGTTCTCTTTTCTGCCATTTTCCAATTTTCTTTCCCACCTAATTTTTTCTTAAGTGTTCTGAAGCATTTGGCTACAGCTCCGCCTCCTAGTACTGAGCTCCAGTTACCCGTGTGCTGTAGAAATATCTTCAAAGAAAGTTTTTTGTTTGCTTGTATTGACAGAAGTAATCATAACAAAGAGTGCTCACTTACTTTCTAAACGCCATTTCTTCCTGTGTATGAATATGTCATCTTTCAACTGTCAACCCTCTAAATAGGCCTGAAGTGAGTTTCTCCTGCAAATGCATCTCTTCTTGCAGCAATATCCTCTCTGCATTCTCCTTTCCTTCCTACCCGTGTGCACATCATCTCGTTCAAATAAACCATCTGCCAAAATTTCCAACCAGCAGATAGCAATTAGAACATAAAAGCAAAATAAACTACCACTGCTTGATGCTGTGCCATAGGCAGGGTAGTCAGTAAAAAGTTACTTCATCTGAAGTAGATATTTGAAATATATTGCTATAAGATCATTTTTCTGAAAGCTCCGCGACCACCCTCATCAACCACCTGTAAGGCTTCAGCTGCACCTGCCAGGCAGAGCAAGTTTCTGGAGACTGTTACACAAAAATAACTAGACAGTTCATTTTAATCCGACTTGAAAAGCAACAAACTGAAAAAAAAAAAGAAATAAAACATTTACCATGGAAATCAACAGAAAGAAATATATTTCTACCAGCAAGATGGGAACTCCTATCGAATGGAGCTGGGAATTCTCTTCCTGAGCCAACAAGGGAACACCGTTACTCCGGCAAACCTGTATTTCCCCTGTACTGATATAAAGGCGTATTATTAACTAGTAATTAAAAATGTGAAAGATAAACCAGCAAAGGGAATTAAGAGATCAGCAGCAATTAACTCTGTCTACAGGAGACCCTTTACAGCCTGACTTTGCTATTTTCATAACAACACTGATTTGAGGCAGATCTTCCTAGAGATACCGCCACTGCTAAGAGGAAAAAGGTCCTGCTCCTTTTGTCAGCTTCAAGTGAATATTTCATAGGTGGCCTGAGATAACACATGCTGTTTACTTAGCTAGCATATGACAAATAAGCAAGATTTGCTGCTAATTCCCAATACCGATGTGCTGAAAGTGTTTCCTGCTGGAAACAGAAGGCAGCAGGGTAAGGCTGAAGTTACCCATCTACTTGACTAATGCGTACTGCTTGCTTTGGCACCCCCTGCCACGACTGTCCCCGCCATCGGCAGCGTCACCCTGACAGAAAGGAAAATAGTGTTAATGCATTAAATTGAACAGCGAAATTACATGGGCTGCCTCTCCGAGACAAAGTGTATTAACTACTGATAAATTCCACTTCTCTTCAAAATTAGAATTAAAAAGTCACTAGCCAATACCTGCAGAAAACAAATTACATCCCTAGAGCTATCCAGCACCTGTGCTTTGTCCACAGATGCCACTGAGAGCCAGAGCCACGAGCAAGAAACTAGATATCATGAGCAGCTCTCTGACTTACAGAGGGGAAGCAGAGACTCAGGGAGACAAAGTACTCCCAACCCCAGCCAAGAAACCTCTTTTCACATCACCTATTTCCCTCAAATCCATCCCTCTTCTTACACCTAAAGGAGAAATAGACTCGTTCAGTGTATATATTAAAAAAAAAAAAAAAGATAGAATATCAAGAAGAAGAAAAACCCAAACAAAACCAAAACCCCAAAAAACAACTGATCTTATCACAAGTGATCAATCATCTTAAAAATCTCTTCGGAGGTGCTAAATTATCAGAGAGAGCACCAGGAACAATTTACTGTCTCTCCTCATGTATATTTTGGTGATTTTGGGAGCAGTCAGGTATACCAAGATACATCTTCCTGGTCTGCTCCAAGGGTTGTCTTCATTCTTCATTTGCTAGATCATGTTGAAAGCAGAAAAATGCAGATTTCCATGGCAGCAGCAGGTGCTACCTGAATAGATCAGGGCTGATGAGAGCACTCCTAAGGGGGAGAACACTGTGTTCCCCCCGACTTCCCTCCAACATTGTCAAAGGCTTTGCACAGCACCACTCAACACCTCTGTCCTGGTACAAACACAACAAATAAACTCTGAAAAAGCAAAATTTTTTTTCTTCCCCTTTTTGTATTTAGAATAATGGCTTTTCAACAAGCTAAATGGGAAACCCATTAATGTGTTTCCATGGGCAAAGCTGGAGAACGCTGTAAATTGCCTTGCTTAATGGACTTGGGAATTCAGTTAGCCATTCAGAAATTCCAGACCTTTAAGTGAGGCTGAATCAAATGGTCTAGTCCTCAGGAAGCGAGCACACACGGTTTTGCAGCTCTGTGGGTATCATTATTTATGTCTGTTGAATTTGATGGAGCAAATGCCTTTTGGAATGGGGGAGCAGCTGCATCCACCGTCCCTCCAGCAGGAAAGCACTGACAACCCCCGCACCCCAAGCAACTCTGCGGCCTTGCCGTCCTTCAGGGCTCCACGTAATTTCAATCAGCACAGGAAAACTAGTAATCGAAAGGACCCGTGGGCATCCGCATCTGGCTCTAAGTGTGCTGTAATGACCAACAGCTTGAGTGGGTTGTTTTGTAGGGTTTTTTTAAGATATTCAAAAGAAAATCAACTCATTAGACTGTTTTCCCTGCCACGGGCAGTGACAGCCCAGGAGGAGGTAGAGGAGAGGCAGTTGCCCACGCCGTGCCACCACCTCCCATGCCTGCAGAGCTGCTGCCAAGCCCAGGAGCCTGATTAGAGCAGATTGTGTTGGGTTTGGGGGTGCAACCTTTGCAAAGGAGCAGCCACCGGCATTCAGCACCTCTCACCGTGCTGTGAGCTGTGTTTGCCCAGGAGGAGAAAGCCCAGGCGAGAGCCTGGTCCCCAGCCCAGGCTGGCAGAGGAGCACAGCCCTGGCCACACTCATCCCCTGCTCCGGGCAGCATCTGTCACTGGCTTGCACACATGAGCTGCAGGTGAAAAATTCAGCCTGATGGCTCTGGTGTTCAGAACAAAGCAGAGTCCAAAGGTGAGGCTCTTCTTTCTATTGCAACTTACTTACCCCACTTATTTATTTTTTAAAAAACATAAAAGTTTAAATAATAGCACTGGCGTGGTCATTCTGGCTGGGACTGGCTGCCAGCCCGTGTTAGGATATTCTGACCTCGGGACACATTAGATGAGGGTATGACCCGGTGTCTGGGGGGCTGCTTCCCCATCCCCTTGAGTTGCTGCTTGATATGCTGAGACATAAGGCAAGATTTAATATCACATAGTACCTCTGCCTCACCGTGGGGCAGCCAGGCACACACAGCTCTTAGCCCATCAGATCCTGACTGTGACCATGTAGCAAATAAATACACCAAGGGGGCACACAGCCTGCCCGCGGCAGGGGGGCTGCCTCCAGACCCAGCACTACCTGAGCCCTCCCTCACCGAGACCTCGGGATCCCACAGCCAGTGCAGGAAAAGCAAGGACGTTTTGTTCTGCACGCACGAATCCTATGAAGGCAGGACTATAAGCAAACGAGGAAGAAGCCATAGGTGAACTAATGTCCTTTGCAATTTATGTAGAGCATAAAATACACCAGAGAGCACAGGTTCCAGGTCTGATCACTGCTAATTTACAGAAATGTGCAAACATGGGTACACACACACCCCGATGCCAATAATAAAACATTCATCTCCACAGCTGGGACCTAAAGCAGAACTAAAACATACTGAATATACTTAATTCTTTTCCCTCCTGTGTACCTCACCTGCTCAGAGGACTTTTTTTTCCCCCCACTCAAAATTGAAATGAGAAAAAAATAAAAACACAAATCACTTGTAGGATTAGACCCTGAAAACCAGATTCCAGCTGGGAGCTCAGGCACCTGCAGAGCAGTATTTATAAATGAAAGCACTGACATGACTTTAAATACAGTATCGTCAGAAACTTAATTATACAGCAGCAAGTCTCTAATTAGAAGTCACAGAGCAATATATTGGCTTTGTCATGTGATTTGACACTCTCCAAACTGCTTTCCCAGGGTTGTTTGTGTCATCTGTCTTGGGTTTGAGCAGTGGTGTTTGTTTGCAGGCTGCGGTGGGATTAGCCCTATTTATCTTCATGGGCTTTGTTTCCTCGAACACGGGCTGTTAGCACGGATTTCTTGCAGCGCGCCAGGAGAAGCCTGGACTTTGCTTCTCCCAGGCCAGCAGCATGTTTGCACTGGCCCAGGCAGGGTATTGTGGACACCCAAAAAAAGCTCCATCACGTTCAGGCTGGCACATGTACATCCCACCAGCGGGATGAGCTCAGCAACACCAGCTTTGCCCCAGAACCGTGCTCCAGCGCCTCCATGTCTCATGGCATGAAGTCCCTCTTGCCTCTGCAAGCGCAGGCTGAATAACGTTTGCCAGAGATTGGCAAGAAGAAAAACACGTTGAAGAGAAATGGGTTGTTTAATGGCATTACAGGGCCTGGGGAGCTCATTTTTTCCTCCCGATTACATTTTTGTGTGCTCACGCCCCATATTCCTTGTTTTCGTTCTACTTCATTAAAGATACTCTTCAGTAGCTTCTCCATTTTGCCTGTCTTGGGGCTGCAGATCTTGACCCGAGAGATCCTGTGGCACCTCTGCAACACCAAGACTAAGAATAGGCGTAAACTGAGCTCTGTTTGGTTGGGATTTACCATCCGGCTCCTGATCACGCACGTAACACTCATACTCTCAGTCTGTCCTCCTCAGCCTGGTACCCTCCACGCTTTGGTTTGGAGGATGTCTCCTCCTCCGGCTTCTTAACAGTTGGAGCCCTTGTCCTCACCTTCCTATCCCTTAACAGCTGGGTTTTTTGAAGATGATGTTCTCATAGCTACATGTTGTGGGAGGCTGTGTCTGATAAAAGCTGGTCTAAAATAAGCTGTTTGGGTGCTTTTTAAAATATCAGAAATCAAACAGCGGGGAATCACAGCTGGGTACATGCAGTGCCGCTGCAGAACGACGCTGCAATAAAACCAGTCCTAGTCCTGTTGGGGTGAAAATAAGTTCTGGTTCACTTCTCCCCCGTGGGAACCCACACAGCAAGCAGGAGGTGGGATGCAGGAGAGGCAGGGGTGTGTGTGTGAAAGGAAATGTTTAGAGGGAAGGAAGCCCGTGCTGAGGAAACATCTACTTATGATAAATCAGCCTGAAAGTTTTAGAAGCCATGTAGTTTCACACTGAAATGTTAAATTAGTGCCTGTAATTAAAATCAAATATTCTGTAAAAGTGTAAAGTGTTATTATTTCAAACTTAAAAAAAAAAAAAAAGTGTTTCTAGAGAAACACTCTGAAGAAATTACTTGAAGAACTAAAGGTACATGTCTTTTGTTTTCCACATAGTCATGTTTTCATTTGACTGAATTTCTGCAGGTACAGTATTGCAGATTCTTCCTCCTCCTTGGGACACTTTCTTGGCTGCTGAAATGCTGCCTCAAAATACAGACACCAGCTTGTGAAGAGTTATTTCAGTTTCAAAGTCTGATTCTTTCTCTAAACTGAATGAGTATGATTTAAACACTAGTTGTGTTCCCCTGACTTGTGTATTTTTTTAACCCAGGTATCCTGTCGGAGTCAGTAGATACAAGTAGACAAGTAGATAAAAGTATTCCAGGTTGGGTGCCACAGCTGAAAAATAAATTTATTGTATCCCATATTTCTGTCTCTGTCACACCATGTGTTTCCAGGGCTTCCCAACTAATTGAAGGAAAGACAAAATAACACTAATCGCTATTGTGTCATGCTTGCATTTCATCCTCTGGCTGCTTACCCTGACGCACCTCTTGCCTGGGATGCCCTCCCCCACATTACATCCCTGTCTGCCCATCCTTCCCCTCCCGTCCTGCTCACCCTGCTGCGGAGGTGCCATAGGGTGTCTCCGGTCGGGATCCAGCTGTGCTAGCTTCGCTCCTGCTATTCCTGTAACACCTGGAGGCTGGTATCTGCAGCACCAAATTTTGAAGCAGAGATTACAGAACTGTAATTACTTGAGCTGGAAGCTTCCAGCCCAACTGATTTGTCCTGTCATTTAAAAATCTACTTGTTTCCAAACACAGTCGGGAGAGATATAAACACGCAACCCTCTGGCACGGGTCCAGCCAGCACTGACGGCGCTGTGCCGCACACGGCATCACAAGAGAGATTTTCCACGGCTAAAAAAAGATAACAGTGAAATTGATATTATATCTTAAACCAGGGCTTGTGAGAAGCTGAGACAATAAATCCACTCCACTTGAGATAGCCTGAAGAAAGGCAACCTTTTCCCTATCGTTTATAACCCAGAAGGCTGAAATGAGCACCCAATCCAATTACGTTATATTTTTATTTACCTAATCTAGCAGCAGATGGCCTTTAAATTTTCCTAATTTTGGAGATGTGCTCAGGCAGAACTGGCAGCGCTGCTCACATCCCCCACAGGGAGGGGTTTGATGACAGCCCCGCGCAAGCCGTCACTCGGTTATTGCCTTTCCAGGCCTCCACTCATCAGACCCTTCCCTTGTAATTAGATACATATATTTTCTTTGTCTTCCCATTGGATTATGAGGTATTTAAGGCAGGTATCATCTTTTTGAGCTATGGTTGTACAGTATCTAACACAAGCAGAGCCTAACCCTTGGCTGGAGCTCCTAATCACCACGGTAATGAAAATATTTCATTTTCAGTTGTAAATTGAAGAGTTGGTTCTCAATTAGCAGGGATAACCAAAGGATAAATACATGAAGTGTAGCAAAAATATGGCTAAAAAGGCATGTGATTTAGACTGAATACAATATGTTTTTATAGTTTATGTATGAAATTAAATTATTGAATGAAGCCACGCTCCCTTTGGTGTGTCAGCTCTATCGACCATGTGCCAGTGAAAAGGCTCAAGTTCACAGATTCAACTGGAAATATTTCATTTTTCTTCCTTTTTTTCTCCAGTTCTTTAGGAATATTTTTGGGTGGGATCCCCTGCCTTGCTCCAAGAGGAAACTCTCTCCAGCCAAGGACAGGTCAGAAACACCCCTGCCATCAGCTGCAGCATCTTCCAGCAGCTTAAACCACCCATATCATTGCAGCTCACACTAACCGCCCACCTAACACTGGGCAGAAAACACTGCATACCCCTATGGAAACACGGCAACAACATTTGCTCACAATTCACTAAAGTTATTTTAAGCTTCATTTTCTTAATTGGGTGTAGAGCAGAAGTGCCTCTGGAGGCCAAGGATGAACATTTTCTCCATTTAATGGTGGTTACAGCTGAACAAGTCACAAACTCCCCATGGGCCCGAATCCCACTGATCCAGTTGTACCTGAACACCATAACTCAGCACTGAATTATTCCCAGCCTCTATCAGTGCAGAGGTGAGAATCTGTCTCCGTTTCTTTCCAACTCCATCTCCTTAGTAAACACCCTCACAAAGTGCATTTGAAAAAGAGGGAAAATGACCCAATCCATGGACAGATGGTGGCATAGGAGCATTGCATCTTCCCCCCAATGCATCGATTTCCTTTGCCAGTCCTTGCTGCACAGCAGACAATGAAGCACTGATACAAGTGGCCAGCAAACAGCCCGAGAAATTGGGAATGAGTGGTGCAACTGGAAAAGCACACAGTCCAGGAAAACACAAGGAGAGAAAGCCAAGGCTCTGAAAGGTGTTGGCTTGGCGGTTCTGTTTTTCTCTCCCTGTTTAGCAGGTGTCAGATAGAAACAGTTGGAATTCAGGAAAAAATTATCCAAAACTAACGCCTGTGCACATTTTCTCTCGCACAGAAGCAAACACCAGCTGTTCCAGCACTTCTTGGATGGGAGACATGCTGGTAATGGAGCAAACATCTCGTCCTGGCCCCTGCTTGAGCCCGAGCCTTCCCCTTGCCTCGTTTTACCCATCGACTGCATCCCACTGCTCTTTTGCAGAAGCAACCCTTCCAGGCTATTGCACCATGCACCACAAAACACCAAGGCCTGAGGGCACTTGGTGGGCTGGCAGCTGCGGAAGGCAGGCTCCATCGCCTGCGATGCAGGGCCCCCACCCTCGGGTCCGGGGACCGCTCCCCCCCTTGGACAGCGGCAGGGGCACACACAGCCACACGCCAGCCCACCCAGCCTCTCCGACACCACAGCAATTTTCTGAAACACTGTCATTTTGTGGGAGGGTAGAGGGGCTGCTCTTTGCTCCCACCTTCTCAGCTCCACTGGCATTAGCATCACCAGAGCCTGAAAAGCTTCACCATCCACCAGTGCTGGCAATGCCATGTCTCCCAGTGAGGCTTAAAGCCATCTCAGCAGCCTGAGCCTGCGGCTGGCTCGTCCAGCCTCCAGCAGGAGGGCTCACGACAGCCTGCAACTACTGAAATTCAGTCAACAGCAAGAAGAAAAATTTGTATTATTTATCAAATGTCAATCAGAACTTAGTTTTGCAGATAAAAGCTACAGAATGTGTTCTGGAGCAAATTTGGGAATGCTCCTGGAATATCATCTTGACATAGGGACCGGAGGTAAAGTGAAAAAAGTAATAGTTTATTAAATCAGCTGTTTAAAAAATAATAAAAAAAAAATAAAAATACAGCACACAAAAGGGTCTTGAACTGCTAGCTGACCAAGAGGGAATAAGAAACAAAGGTTTTAAAGAAACCTTATTTGGATGTTTATGTGCAAATGTGAAGATGAATTCCTGTCTGTTCAGACCTATACAACACCAGGAGTGTAATTTCTGAGTTATTTCATCCTTACCGTTCACGTCAATGAATTTACATGGCTGTAGCAGCTACAGAAAACTTCACAAAGCAAATAACTGGTGCCTCTAGAAATGTAACATCCACCCTGACATGACCGCGTGCAGCTGGACTGTGGCAGGAGGTGGGCTGCGTTGCTGCCAACATGAAATAACGCAGCGCCTCCCGTGCAGCATCCCGTGGGCACAGCTGAGGGGTCACCTCCCGGGTACCAGCTTCCCGAGGTGGTGGGGTAAGGAAGTGCCCTCTGTGCACTAAGCCTCTAGATCTCCTTCCATCTTCAGGAACAAACCCCAGAAGCCTTTCAGCAACACGAGGAGCTCATTTATTGCAAGAAAACCTGATCTGTAACTGAGCCACGAGGTACCAGAGGAGCTGGCTATCCTCATCTTTCAGCACTTTGACAAGCCTCATCTTATCCCCACATAAAAGGATTCCCTACACATCCGAGTGCCGTGTTCCAGGCAGCCTTCCCTACCCAAGGCAGCGGTTTAATCTTCCCTTATCTCGACAGACTGGATTGAAAGAGGTAATCCCCTGGATGTCAGGCAACCTCCTTACAGATGTGCCGAGACCCTTCCCATCCCACAGAGGTTTGGGTGCCCATTAAACCCTCGGACCGCTGCAAACACTTGTGAGCCCAGCCCGGCTGTAACAGCCACTGGTGAGGGGACACGCTCACCCTCCAGCGCGGTCTGCAGAGCCCAGGCACCTCCAGGGTTGCTCAGCTGAGCTGCTGAGGATAAGCAAGTTCATCCTTTCCCCCCTGCCTCTCCTCTGCCCCACAGAGCCTGATTGAATCGAAGTACCCTTACAAGTAAAACACAGACTTCAACAAATCCGTATTTGCATAAACCTGTGATTTTGCGAACCACAAAATGTGATATAAATTACTCTGAGACATTTTCCCCTTTTCTTTGCCTTTTAGCAGAGCAAAATATGATTTACATTCAGTTTGCAGGCAAATCAAGTGAAATGCTTAATTATAAATAGTACTTGTAAATATAATCCTTTCAGCTGGAGTATTTGCATAGTGAAAATGAGAGAGACCTTAATAATGATTTCAGTTACAAAACTTAATTAGACCTGTTTCTCATTCTGGTTCAGGCCCTGTGCGATGCTGTGGTGTAAACGTACACTTACTCGATGGCACCATGACACACGCCAGAACAGACCGTCAGTGGGTGCAAGGCGCCCATGCCCACCGGCTGCGGGGACATTACAACTCGCACTAGCTGAGTATCTATCCCCAAATAGATACAAGTGGTTCCTAGCAAAAATGAAAATTAGGCCCATTATTTTTATTTATGGAGAGCCGAAATACACACTTTCTAAAGCCAAGCCTGCATTCAGCAGATGAAATATTTGTATAACTTGCCACCAAGGTTATGGAAGGCTGGAGGAGAATGTGTATCAATGTTGATAGGATTTTTTTCCCCAGATATATTTACCAGTATAGATCATCTTCTACAGGTAATAGGGTACAAGATATTATTTTTATGCTTGGTCTAATTGCTCAGACATCATGAGGTGCTACCAAGTTGGAAAGCACTAACTGTGACCAATCAAGCTGCAGCCTTGAGGCCACCAAAAAAACTGCTAAAGGGTACAATGCTGGAACTAGAGATTAAAGATGACATTTAAGAGGCAAGACGACTCCATGATGAAAAGCTGAAAACATTTCAATCAGAAGAGATGGGGTTTTTACTACATCTACTGTCCCAGGGCTGGGCCATCCAAGGGAATTTGAAGTGCAAATGACAAAAAAGAAAAGAAAAAGAAAAGGAAAATTTTTTTTTTTTTTTTTACACCTACCTTTTTTTAAAAATTATTTTTTAAAATTAACTTTTGAGATTCTATCTGGTTTTGAGAGTTCATTCCTCCTCCATGCTCTTTGGGTGAATCCCTCTGCCGTCACAACTCAATGCACGATAATGAATGCAGTATCATACACAGAATTATTCTGACATCACACTGAGAATAAATAGAAACGGTGTTTGCATGAATTCTCTTAAAAAATAAGAGGCTGTCATGGTTTAACGTGGAAGCAGCTAAACACCACACAGGTGCTCGCTCACTCCTCCCCCTCCCCGGTAACATGGGGGAGGGAATCGGGGGGGGCGGGGGAAGTAAAATTTGCAAGTTAAGATAAAGGCAGCTTAATAGGACAGAAAAGAAGGGAAAATAATAATAATGATGAAAAAATAGAATATACAAAACAAGTGACGCACAACGCAGTTGCTTACCACCCACCAACCGCAGCAGCCCCAGCCAGCTTCCCCCGGTTTACGTATGGAGTATGACACCACGTGGTGTGGGACATCCATGTCCCATGTGGGACATCCCGTTGGGATCAGCCATCCTGGCTGTGTCTCCTCCCAGCCTCTGCTGCCCCCCAGCCTGCTCGCTGGTGGGGTGGGGCGAGAGGCTGGTAAGTCTTTGATTTGGGTCAGCACTGCTCAGCTACAGCTGAGCCATCCCTGCGTTACCCTAAATCCCAAACACAGCACTATAACAGCTACTAGGAAGAAAATTAACTCTATCCCAGCCAAAACCAGGACAATATCCACCCCTTATTCTATACCATTTACATCATGCCCAGGCCCCACACTTGCCAATACATCCTAACTAATCACCATCACCTTTCCTGTCTTTTGATATACACACAGAGATATTGTTCCCTCAGCCTGTGGACCATCCCTCTGAAGTGTCCATTGAGTTCGTTCGGTCCAGGACTTTGGGCCCCACCTGCCACAGCAGTCCTTCAGGGCAGGAGAGAGAGTGCACGGCGCTGGGTCGTTGCATGCTGAAGCCAGTTCGGGTTCCATCACAGCTGCACTTGTCCAGTTCTGTCATCACTGTACTTTGCCCCATTTGATCAAAATTCAGTCTTCACTAACCTGGGTAATTTTTACTGTAGTGCCATTGATATGGCAATAAAGCAATTGCCCAGATGACTTTGCTGGGGAAGACAGTCTGGATTATTCCTGCTTCAGGCATTTTTTAATATATATATATTTTTTTTTTTGTTTTTTTTTTTTTTACATGCACTACAAGGGTTTCATCCCTTTCTGTAGCACATGAAAGTTTTAATTGGCCAGGGCCAGCTTCATTGGCAGGTCCCCTAGCATTTACTAACCAGGTGACTTTTGCTAAACATGCATCCCCATGTTTAAATATATTTTCAATTATTTTTTAATTATATTAATTATAAATTAAATTAAAACAACTCATACCCATTGCTCTCAGTGTACAGTCCATTGTGTCATTCAATTTTCCCAAAGCCTGGTTCGTAACTGGGGATGTGATATACCCACCCGATGCCATGTGCTTTGGACCAGGTGTCTATGAGGTTGTTTCAGAACTGAGTCCCACTGCCTGACCCAATTCTTTCTGGGGTACCATGTCACCAGAAGACTTGCTTTTTGAGGCCCAGGATAGCGTTGCAGGCAGTGGCATGGGGCACAGGATATGTTTCCAGCCATCTGGTGATTGCTTCCACCATTATAAGCACACAGTGCTTGCCTTGGTGGGCTTGATATAATCCGTCTGCCAGATTGCCCCATATTTATATCTCAGCCATCGTCTTCCATACCAGAGAGGCTTAACGGTTCGGCTTGCTTGATTGCAGCACTTCTCGCATTCACAGATAATCTGTGAAATAGTGTCCATGGTCAAGTTCACCTCTTCATCATGACCCCACCTATATTGTGCATCTCTTCCTTGATGACCTGAGGTGGCGTGGACCCATCAGGCTATAAATACTTCACCCTTATGTTTCCAGTCCAGATCCACCTGAGCCACTTAGCAGCCTGATCCACCTGCTGGTTGTTTTGCTGTTCTTCAGTGGCCCAGCTCTTGGTTACATGAGCATCGACATCATGTACTTTTACAACCAGGTTCTCTACCCAGGCAGCAATACCTTGCCATAATTCAGAGCCCAGATAGGTTTACCTCTGCACTGCCAGCTGGTCCGCTTCCATTGCTGTGGCCAACCACACACAGCATTTGCCACCATCCGTGAGCCAGCATAGAAATAAAGTACTGGCCATTTTCCCATTCCACAATTGCTAAAGCCAGATGGATAGCTTTCACCTCCACAAGGTGACTCGATTCACCCCTCCTTCAGCAGTTTCTGTGACTTGTCACATGGGACTCCACACAGCAGCTTTCCAACAAAACAACCCAACTCATTAGTGAGCAGGGCACATTACTTCTCATTTTCTGGTAGCTCATTACACAGTGGGGTCTCTTCAGCATGCATCACCTCCTCTTCTTGCAATATTCTGAAGTCTTTGCCCTCTGGCCAGTCCATGATCACTTCCAAGATTCCTGGGTGACTAGGGTTTTGTATTTGATCCTGTTGCATGATCAGCATGACCCACTTACTCCACATAGCACCAGTTGCACAATGCGTAGCAGGAACTGTCCCTTTGAACACCCAGCCCAGCACCGGCAGGCGGGGTGCCAGGAAGAGCTGTGCCTCAGTACCAACCACTTCCAAAGCAGCTCAAACCCCTTCACATGCTGCCAATGTTTCTTTTAGTATAGGAAAGTACAGGGGTCTTCGAAGTGTGTCATGAAAACTTACAAGAGATGGTGGAACAGAAACTACAAAAAGTTTTGAGTTTTGGGGTTGTTTTTTTTTTGATTGTTGCACTCCTGCCCCCAAAGCCCAGGAATTCAACCAGGGTCAATATGACTTTCAATTTATTTCCAGGGACACTCAAGCACACCAGAAAATCCATCTAGGCAAGTAGCTTCACCTGGGAGTACACAGATACTTCAAAGTTTGAAGACCAAACCTCCACCCTTTTCCCTAATAAAACCAGTAATGATGGAATCCAGACTAAGAGAAGGATCTCAGGCTACAACTGGGTAGTCCAAATGGCCTGGGATTAGAAAGAAGTTTGTATCCCACTAGGCAACAAGTGCTGTCTCAATCTTACCAAGTCAGGCACAGCTCCCTGAATGCTCCTTTCCACCACCTCTGAAATGTCAGAGCTGTACGTGACTTAGCCATCAGCAGAGGGGAGAACCCCAGCCCCGATAGCATTTAGAGTCCAAAGGATTAACCCCACCATGAGCAATGCCTTGGGAACCTCTTCCTTGTGTTTAAGAAGAGGCGTTTTAGATTTACACCAAAGGAGTTGAGGTGTACGGATGTTGGTGCCGTGCTAAAGCCTACAATACTAAATAGCACGTGAAAGAGGATTGAAGATGCACTGAATCAGAGATACCTCGTGATTTCACAAGATCCAAGACAACTCTAACCAATGAAGCCAAACTGCACCCAACATTTACAGCAAAGCAAACAAACTCAGGGTCGGCTCCAGGTTCAGACGCACCAATGCAGCTATTCAGTCAGTGAGGGGGTTGCCCCGAAAAGCAGCCGGCAGCACCTACGTGCAGATTTTGCCCCCAGCCCTTGGTTAAACAAAGGAGCAATGTACTATCTTAAAGCCAGCTGCCAAAGTGAGCGTCACGTAGCTGTCAGGCTTGGGAGCTTTGCTGAAGCAGGGACTAATACCTGTCGGCTTGGACAGACTTTCAACACCTCATAAAATCAGCTTCGGATACACATTACTGCTTTAGAAAACAGGAAGAGAAAAAACACAGGCAACAAATACTATGTTATAAAAGAAAAAAAGTTATTTCTGTCCATTAGACCAATATATTTGTTAAATAGCCAGATGAGGACAGCAAAGGTAAACAGAGACATTTGATGTGCTGATTTTTAAGTTGGGGGGGGGGGGGGGGGGGAATAATCTACTACGCAGCGATTACACAGTTGGTTAACTTGAGGGAGAAAGTTCATGTTTTTATTAAGAAAAAGGAATGCAATTAGAACTTTGGCATGAAACAATTTATCCCACACTGGGTATTTCTTTCTCTTTGTCAGTTTAATGCCTCAAAATTATTTATCTTATTATTTATCACTATGTTTGTTTTTGAAGGACATCTTTTTGTGCCTTCGAGACACTTTATTCATTAGATCTCTTGAGTTCATGTCCTATTTCATTATGTTTTAATCTTTACAGTTGTTAATTTGCATTTCATTTCCTGTTATAGCAAAACATTAATGACAAAAAAATTATTGTAAATATTAATACAAGTCAACTGATAATCATCCAAGGAAGCATTCTGCAGCAATAACAATTACCTATAGCTAAGGCAGAAAACAGCAATTCAAGTAGTTACAGAGATGAAAACACTTCAAGTTGAGGGCACAGCACCTCAGAAGTGCAGACTGGGCCATCACAAGACAACAGTTATAATTAACAACAACTTGCTTAAAAAAAAAAAAAAAAAAAAAAAATAGAGAGAGAGAAACTGCCTGGAGAAAGAGCAAGACCTGTCTGGTAACCAGGTAACTAAAGCCCGTCAGAAGTTGGGCTACTTTATCCTCTCTGCAACAACTGTTAAGTACAAGCAACTGTTTGACCAATACCACGACCGTGACACTAGCCTACAGAAACATGGAAAACAGTAAATTGAACAAAAAAAAAAAAAAAAAAAAACTACACCAGAAAAACCATTAAACCAGGCAGGTCAGGCTTCCCCCTCCACACACCACCTTTGCCACTAGCTCCCTGACTCCTCGCACTGTACCACAGCAAGTTCAGTTTTCATTTCAGGAAAGACTTACTCAGTTTAAACAAAGAAAATCCTTTCAACTTACTCAGCTCGAGACCATCATCCTGCAGGCTCAGAGCTTTGCTTTTGCTGCCCTAGGCCAGCTCACCAGCAGGCTGCTCTGCAGGGACAGGTCAGAAGAAACCAGCTGCAAATCACCTTCCCCATCTCCAGAAGAACTGCCTTGGCTCAAATGGATCATGTCATTTTGGAGGAGGATAATTACCCTCGTTAGATAAATACAAGGCAGGCTTGTAAATGCACATTAGTTTTAATAGAAGAAAGCACTCAGTGACTCAAAACGTGTGAGTAGAGAGCCCCAGCCTTGCCTGGCTCCCTAATTAACCTCCTGCAGGCACACAATGTGCTGCGGAGGAGTTGTAAGGGAAGAGAGCTGCAGGAGTTGCTCATTAAAAAACCTTCACAAAAGAGAAAAGGGAAGCTTAGGAACTAGCATTTGAACTTACTCCTTTGTAACTCTGCTTGTTGGCCTCAGACAAAGTCCCCATTTTATCCCCCAGAGGACCCCATAAACCATATTTCCTGGCTTGGTTATTATTATGTGTCCCCAACATGTGGCTATGTATCAGTAAGGAAACCATCACCATGGAGCATCAACAGCTGGGTGTTGAGCAGAGCCTATAAAAGCCTGGTCCAGGCATTCAGAGTCTAATTCCTCACACTTCTTGTGCTTTTGTAAAAGCTCCTCCAAGCTGGACCAAATTGCCCATCTAAAGCCACTTCTCCCAGCCCCTGCAGCTCCTGTCCGTCTATCACAGCAACCTGCTCTCCTAGACACGCTGTGTGCCAGCAAAGCATGAAAGCTATATGGGCTTAACACTCTTAAAAAAATAAATTAGGCTCTTTCCTTCATTATTTTCTTCTCCAGTTCCTCGGCTTTTCTGTGTTTCCACAACCGCTTTGGTAGGGATCAGCCTCCATCACCCACGCAGGGCTGGGGGACTCAGCAGCTGCTTTCACTTGCAGCAATCAACCCAAGGAGCTGCCATTAAGGGACAATGCCTTAACTAAGTTTCTGAGGATCTTACAGGGTTGATCCTTGCAGTCAAAAATTAAGAACTTCAACCTGGAAAAGTAGAGCCTTTCTTGATGAGAGATCTGAGATAATTTATCACTAACTTACAAAAGCCTTGGAGCTAACCTTTTAGATAAGCACAGTCCTTACGGAATTCCCTCTTGCAGGAGCAGGAATCTGTTTCACAGGGTCTTCAAAATTAAAGTAATTCTATTAATTTTTCCTGCTATATCTGGGAGGAAGAGAGGGTGGAGATGGGCAAGGAAGAAGTCCTGCTGGCCTGCAAACCCATGGAGAAGACCTGCTGTGCTCTGCCAACACTGCAATTTCCCAAAGAATTGGAAGAAACAGTGCTGACCCAACAGGAATAAGAGCGATCTCCCATCAGGAGAGCATGCTGTAACTTCAAAGAAGGAATGATTGCCAGCCATGCGGAAAAAACTGGTGCTAATGAATTCATATAACGAAGCACCCAGGAACAAACTGGAATTTTGCAGTTGCCAGTTTCCTGCTGAGCAAAGTCAGTCTCATGCCTGCCACCTCCCTACAGATAGTATTCCCCTCCCAAAAATCAGGACCCATACCCAGCACATCTTCTCGGTGTGCTGCCTTCCCCCAGCACTTGTTGCTCAGTGCTACAGCCTGCACCCAGCATTGTCACCCACCTTTGCTTCCACCAGCCTTATCCTGGGGGACGCCGCGTGTGGGAAGAGTCTCAGCAGCTTTAGTGAATTTTCACATCCCCTAAAACAAATCCTCTGCTTCTCTCCAGAGGAAGAGGCCAAATGCTGCTCTCGCTATGTAAAGTCTAAAGCAACCTTTTTACAGTCACTTGAGTTTTGCTGCGTTTTAGACTGATGTAGCTGGAAGCAGGGAGGCTTTAGCTGACAGAAAGTTTGGCAGAGACATCCCAGATTCTGCAGCAGCTGCTCTGATTCACAGGTGAGAAAAACACACAAGAAAAGTTGGATCAAAAAGGCAAATGTATTGAAAGGGATGAAGCAAGAATTGAAATAACAGAAGCACCCATCCAAGGTTTAGGCAGAAGACAACAGTCCCATCCCTGCTTTATGATCTCTAATCCAAGATGAGTTAATTCCTCTCCTCCCTCCTCCCAAGCCCGTTTAAGAAAATCTGGCACAGGGATGATTTTGTAGCATCATGCAGAGACACAGCACTGAGCAGGCAGCCAAGGCCCCCGCTCTGACCAGCTTAAACGTAAAGCAAACACACCATACCCGCCTTAATCAGCCTCCTTTTTTCTTTCTTCCTGCCTTTTTTCCTCCCCATCAAATCTATTTCCATGGATCCTGAAAAGCTTGGCAACAGCTTAGGTTTTTAAGCTGTTGAGACCACTGCCAATCCTTCTTATCCCCCTTCTCCCTTTCTTTCCTGCTGGACCCAAATCCATCCCCGTCTGGCTCTTGCCACTTGCCTTGCTGTTAGCTGCAGGCTCACCAAAATTACTTTCCTGGGCTTAGCAGAGCCCTGGACCAGGGCTCCGGAACACTATAGGACTGTCAACTAGAACAGATTTCTGCAGTCATAACTTCGGTGACAAAAAGCACCTATTTTATAATCACCAATAAATTCTCCTTTCTTACTATTCACAGACTGTCATGACACTCTCCCAGTGCAGAATTTTACCCACTCAGTAGTCTTCTCTACTCAGGGTTAAATTCGAAGTGGTGCAGAAAAATTAATTCCCTTGGGGCCATCTCCCCTTTAAGCTGGGGGGATGCTGCCCGTGCTCTCCAGCAGGTGATGTGGCCACCGAGGTGGGAGGAAGCAGCTGCAGTTCCCTCCCCATCAGTAACAGCCAAGCACATGGCTTGACTTTGGCTCCCGAAATGATCATTAGTAATGATGCATCAAAAGTTTGTGATGAGTGAATGATAAAAGTAAACAGGACACAGTAATAATCAGGCTTTATTTATAGCTAGGTACAACACCCCTGTTGTCAATTTTACAAAGTGACTTTGAAGGAACTTTTTAAAGGGGATATCGAGAACATTTTCCCCCTCCCACTTGCAAACAACCGTAACTGTTATTGATAGCATTTCTAAAATGGCAGGTACAGAGAAACAGAGACTTATTTTGTGTCAAAATTGTTTTATGGTGCCATATTTTTCCCTTGTTTAAGGCAGCACCACTCATTTACAACATTAAACAACGTGATTTATGTACTTTAGCAGAGCTTACTACATTTAAATGTTTTAGGCATTTCATTTTTACAACATACCTTGTTCCAATATAATCAATGTGCTTTTTTCTGGGGCTGTGATAGCAATGCAGTTTGTGGTTTATAGCAAAATCAATATAAGAATTAATGGGTGACGAACAAAGTAAATTGTAAAAAGTACAGAGAGGTTGGGAGATCTCCCCTTTGCTACATCGATTCCATTAGCATTAGCCTGCCCACTTGTACACAGTTTCATATTTGATAAGCAAGCGGCAGGCTTCATATTCTGCAGAAGACAAAATGGATGAAGTTCAGCACTGAAACAGCTATGCAAAAGTCATTGAGGTTAAAGCAAGGATGGAGACGAGCCAAGGTGGATGCTGAAACACGATGCACTTTAGAAGCAGCAGCCATAAACATCAGATGGTCACGAACGGTGCCACTCTGACTTTTATTAAAGGCTGTGATACTTGAGAGATTACATTCTTGGCTGTTTCATACTCCTGGGTTATATGGGTTTTAATTAATTCCAAAAAAATGATGAGAAGAGAATGCTACTCCCAAGTTTTCTTGCTAGCAGATGAAAAGCAACTTTTTTTTTTTTAAATGCATGCAACCTAGATTTCTTGTCAGAAACATAAACAGGGAGGAGCTCTGGCAAGCTACAAGCAATGCAATCTGGAAAACGTTTTCTCTTTCCTTTGCCCTCTTTTCATTCCTGAATTTTACTCTTACTCTTGACAAGGGTACGTGTACTAGGGACTAGAAAGACCCCCCTCAAACTGTTTCTAGAGCCTATTTCCCCACTGGAGACTCCTGGCAAAGCCAACGTAATGCTTTCCCATGCACCAGGAGAGAGAACAGGTCGCAGCACCTTGTATCTGCCACAGCTGGTGTCCCCTGAGAGCAGGCAGCGAGGTGCCTCTTGTCCAGTGCAGGGTGCCAGGCTGTGACCAGCACCCCCTGCACAAGTGACACCAAGCAAGGGACGGGCTCACAGCTCCTGTGCTCATCTTGAGTGCCCTTCTATCTTTGCATCGCTCTGCACTGCCAGCAGCGCGGGCATGCTCCTACCGCCACGGCCGTGGCTTCGTCTGTGAAATACAGGCTGCTCCCTGCAACACTCATACATGCTCATTTATGGAAAACTAACAGATTTGGATCAAATGTGTTTGCAGACACCTTTCCAAGTGTCCAGTTAACTCTAATTATTACTTAGCACACATGCATATTTCTGTTTTGCAGCCTGTATCAACAAATTGCAATGATGACCTTCCACACTTAGAAGTATGTATGATCATTCTTATTCTGAATAACAGATTAGATGCATCTGTTCATTTTGCTACATTACTTTTCAAAGCTATGACCCAATAAGGCAATTACTGTTCAAATCAGGCTCTAGATATCTTTCACAGCCAACAGTAAAGCATTCTGGGGTGCTGTAGCATCTGTTACTATTCTCATCTTCTCCCTTTCCTTTGGGAACATCCTTTTCATTTCCATAACCATCAACAGGTTTTAATAGAATCCAGCAAAGAGCTCCAAGAATGGTAGTCATGACATACATTTTCTGCAAGAATATTATCCTCCAAATGTTCAAAATCATCTTTACATGGCACCTTTTGTTCCCTCTTTGTTATTGGAAGTCTGAAAGTTTATTGCTCTTCGGGATGTACTTGGAGCAAAAGAATTTAATTACATTCTATTTCAAAACAAATTGTTGATACAAACTCGAAGTGTCAGTAATTAGATAATTTCACAGTGCACATTCCATTATCACTGTCATATTTAATGACTGTTTATTTGAAGAGTCCTTCTTGCATTGCAGCTACCCCAGTACTAAATATAATAATAGATGGTGTGATTGGTAAGGTTCAGTCATTGCTCTCATATTTAAAGTAACAAGCTCTAGAGGAATTTCTACTCAAATGCAGATATTTAGATGGCAAGGATTAAAATGATGGCCTTAATGAAATTGGTGATAAAATACTCATTGACTTCCCAGGGTTTAAATATAATCAGTTCCTTGCAAGTAAAGATGATTAGTGACATAAACGAAGTATTAAATAAACAGTTATTATGAGCTCTAGCCTGATGTCGAGTGTCAAAAGGGCTAATACAGAAAGACCCTATTTATTAATTTATGGCGCCCTTAACCCAATTAAAATCATGTGCTACATACACCAAACCTGCAGAGCAGCACTCCGCAGAAAGCTTACCAACAGCAACCCCGATCTCCGCGAGTCCGGCCCGTTTCCATGCCTACCATGGAGGCAGCGGCGGTGGGAGCAGGAGTCTTCCACCACATCCACCTTCCACCAGTTCCAGCACGGGCAGGGACAGGGCAGAGCCTGCCACCTCCTTGGGAAGGGTGCCGGTACACAGCGTGAGCCGCTGCTGGGCAGGGGTCCCACTCCCCCTCCTTGCTCCTGAGCTTCCCACCTACTGCAGCCCTAAAATCCCCGGGATTTGGGGTTATTATGCCATGAACTTCCACCAGTTTATTCCCAGAGCAAAGCACAAAAAATTCTGTGGCGTTTTCTAAGTTAACAGAGGGAGAATTTTTAAATTGTTTCATTTTCTGCTTTTTCTGGTGTTTTTTAAGAGAGCAACATACGCAGATAATATAATGAATTTTTTATGATTCTATTAAAATACTGCATAATTATCCATCCATGGTTTTGTCATAACTGATTTTGATTCCTTTTTAAGTTGTTGACAATTTAGATACACAGAGCTCTGCTTAAACCACGCACCACCAAGCATAGTGATTGCCGATCTCATCGCATAGGATTTTACGATTCTAGTGTTATTCAGTAAGGCATGGACCACATTTAAGCTTGCTTAGCGAGGCTGCTCTGAGGAAGCACTAGCTGAAGTATCCATCAACATGCAGTGATCTCAGCCCCTAGCAGCTGGAGCATTCAAAGGAAAGTGAGCATCATTATGGGCAAGATATTAAAGATGGTTAGCTTTCAGCACACTCAGCTTAGCAAAGTCTTGGGTTAATAGAATTTTCTGTTAAAAAAAATATAATAATCCTGCTTTACTGGTGAAGCGGTACACTACATCTGGAAATTAGAGGAAGCTCCATAAAAGGTTTTTGGCTTAGTCCACTTACTGTGATGGAGGAGGAGCCAAGGTCTGTATCTTAAACGGACTGATTGAAGGAACGTGTTACTATTTATTAAGAGTGAGGTGCCTTTAATGACCATTAAGAAACACAGACGAGGGAAACACCCTCTACATTTTCAGACATAGCTCTCCAAAATGCATTAAGAGACTTTTTGCCCAACATGCCAAGAATTATCCTTTTTATTTTAAATTAGGCATTAATTTGAGCAAAAGAGCTAACTTGCTTATATTTCTGGTCAGTGGAAAACATAATGCCGGGTTATAGTGATGTGGGGGATAGAGGCTCAGCTCCTTAGTACAGAGGCAGCCATTGTCCCAGCACGACCACAGCACCGCAACGTGTTCAGAAATGCCCTTGCTTTTCCCATGCCTTTTGGCTTTGTTTTGGCTTGCTGCGTGGCCAAGAGCGCGCGCTGCAGCCAGTCCATCTTAGATGCCAGCTAATAACCCACATGTTACCAGCAAAAACATGTAATAACCAACTTCTCTCCCTGGTTTTACCTGAGCAACACCTTTGCTTCACCACTGGTTGTTGCAGTACTTTGAGAGATTTGGCATCTCTGAGGTTTGACCCCAAGATCAAGTTCATGTGAGGCTGGTCAAGGGATTCAGAAGTGGCTGGGCAGGGGGTAATGAAGGCAGGCAGAAAGCACACTGTCATAACCCTCACTTCCTTAAAAAACAATAGGCCTGCAAGAAAAAAGGATTAAAATATAAAATACGTAGAGGAACATTACAGTAACAGCTATCCGAATACGCAGGACATCATCTGCAGCCTCCTTTTCCCTTAAGTAAAGAAACTGTCAGATAATGGCCAAATAAATCAGTCAGCGTTATCAGCCACGGCTGCTGCCCATGCCTGTGAAGTGCAGCGTAAGCTCTGCTCCAAGACTTATGAAGCACTCCAAAATTCAGATTGTTCTCCATGAGGCATGCTGAGATCTGGATATCATATTTCACTTTTTAATTAAAATATATTTTTCACTCCCCATCTACAGAAGGAAAAACAACATAAAAGTAATTGAGACTTCACGTTTCACATGTCAAATCATGATAGCTTTTCTTATTCACTGGCATGCCAAATAAGTACTTATAACAAGATTCACCATCAAAAGCAAGCACCCTCCTTTCCAAGGGTGACGGAATCAGGCTTAGATAAAATAGGAACCAGCTCATGCTCAAAATGAATCCCGATGTCAGGCTGCTGCACCTTTGCAAAGTCCTTCATCTCTAAAACCTGCCATACTTCATTATAGTATATGGTGAAATGCACCAGCCTCTCCAGGCATTTCACAAAAATTACCTACTAAAGCAGACAGTATTCAGAAATTAATGCCTTTAGTACCCATGAGCAGGACTGAGCCATATATCGCAGGCTGTAATTTCAAGGTCTCATTCATCCCTCCCTGGTATCAAGTTGTAGCCTTTTTGCAGAGAGCTTTTATTTCTATGGGCTTCTCTTCCACTAATACAGCGTTAAAAGGAAAAAGCATAAAAAGCAAATAAAGGGAAGAGAAGAGAATATTTCCTGCTCTCAGAAGGCACCACAGGTTGGAAGGGATATGAAGCCACGGGACATGTCCCCAGTGATGGGGAGCTGCGAGTGTCCGACGGCTGGGGACCTGTGGCACAGGAGGGTTGTGGTCCTCAGGGGAATGGACTTCATGGTGGCCTGACTGGAAAACAAGGTTTAAATTTCCCTTTTATACAAATACATAAACAACATTAAAAATGAAGCTTCAACACGTGTGTTTACTCTTATGGGGATCTTTAATGACCCTTCTAGTCCTGGGGTGGTGGGAACTCTGCTGCCCTGGGATCATCTTAGCTTTTAAAACAGGCAGTACATAACTTACTGTAACTTAAAATGTACCTGCCTCTGCCATGATGCCTTGTCAGCTGCAGGGTGATTTGGCAATATACGCTATGCAAACTTAGAAAATACGGGACTGAGTGGTGCAGAAATAATGATTAGTGTAGTAAGGTTGGGAAGAAACCCAAGTTGAGGAATGCCGAATTTGCCCATTACCTCAGCTTAAGAGAGCACTTTCAAGCCTAAACAATTAATTTTCTGGAGGTTTTCTGTACTTCCCTGAAGATCAGAGCACGAGCATGAGCTCCCAACACCAACCCAATTTACCCTCCACGACAGCTTTTCAATTAGTCTAGGTAGAGCAGGTACAGAAAACACAGCACTTAGATTAACCTATAAACCTTGGCAAAACTTTTCAAAAACAAATAATGAGTAAAGGAGTGCTCTTGTACCACATCTAAGACATTAGAAACCTTTTCAATTACTGACACTTAATTTTCTTATTATTTTCATTGGTTAGTTCCACCTCACTTTGGATCCATTCTTCTTTTTCAACATTAAATCTGTTTAGTTCAGAGCCATGATCTGATCGTGCCTAAGGTCTGTGGATAGCTGGGACATCAGTCACAAAAGAAAAAGTTATTAGAAACCCCACGTTTAGCATGCTCTGTCTCATACCTACTGAAAGATTGTTACAGTAAATGCAAAACCAATGTGGCCTGACACTGGTGAAAGTTAGAAGACTAGGAGACATAAAACGCATGAGTTATTTTTTACATTAGGTAGCAAACTGAGTTCTCCTTTAACCACTTAATTACCTTTGCCTGACAGGAAAAAACATTGCTATGAAAATTAGTATTATCTTTATTATGGATGTGTCCCTGAAGATGCTGATGCACTGACTTATATATCCACGCACGGGGCCTGGAAGCAATGAAATAATTCTACCTTGTGAGCAGATGCAAAGGTTTTGTACCATCGCCAAGGATTTATTACGTAGTTTAACGGTCATTACTTAGCATCATCTGCCTCTTTATATATTCTCTATCACCATACCCATTTTCGTCTTTCAGCCTTATTATCTTATGTATATGAACAAAGAATATAAAAAGGTGACGGGTAGCGGGAATATAAACCAGCTCTAACTGGCCACAGGCAAGGCAAGCTCAGCTCCCCTGAGCAGAACCGCCTCAGCGTAAAGTGCATGGAGTGTATGACACAATTTCAGCGCAGTGCCCAAGGGAAGGACAACCTGATGCTTGAAGCTAAGCAGGATCTACCTTGCCTTACTTTGTCAGTACTTTTAGACACTTACACACTCCACCCGTTAAACAAGGACAGTATCACTGCCATTCTGCCAAGCCCCAGCTCAGGGCCTCTGCAAGCTTCTTTTTTTTATGAAGTAGACATTACTGATGTCATCTGGGCAAAGCATTTGTATTTTCACATGCTGGTCCTGGAGCACAGCAAAGACCAACACAGTGCACGTCTCCCCTCTCTTGGAGGCTCCACAGCTGATGCTGCTAGGCAGGAATGTGAGGGGGGGGGGGAGGAAAAAAAAATCTCCTTATTACTGCTGAGATTGCAGGTCCCTCTGCTCAAAGCTGTGCACAGCAGAGGAAATAGCAGCGTGCAGGACATCGGCCCTAAACAAGCTGTTTGCTTCAGCACTGAGATAAAGAAATGGTCAGAACTATCTCTGGTAACATCTGTTGCCACTGTATGTAGAATAAATCATTAATAATTCAGAGGAGCAGGCTAGGTATCACCATGTTAGCAGTCACCTACACATGCACAAGATATCCTCGACCAGTATTCGCTTGTCCAGTATCCCCTCCACCCAAACACTCTGCAGCTAGTTTTAAAGATTTGTTGCCCCCTACCCATTTCAAAAATTATATGGTATTTCTGTTGCTTTTAGACATATTAACAGCAACTTTTAAAATTCTGGGTCTTGTAGTTCACCTAATTACAGTTTTTACATTGTTTTGAATGCAGCCTTCTTACAGTTACCCATAGATCTTCAGAAAATATATCAGAAACAGCTGTTGGGAAAATACGTGACCTTTGCAAACTTTTCTACTCCCAACAGATTGCAGCGTGTTGGCAAGAGCAAAAATGACATGAAAGTCTTCAGCTTCGCTGCAGCGGCAGAGGGGGTTGTTCTCTAGCACTGTGATGCTCCTGGCAAATACAAACACCACGGGATGACCAGTGGCATGTATGTCTGTTTGGGGTTGTCTCTTCATTTTTTTTTGCATGGTCCAAAATTTATCTAGTCTATAATTCATAACATTCAACAGCAATCATGCAGAAAAATGTCCAAAAATTTTAATATGCAAAAATACTGAAACAAACAACTAAGAAAAGCCTTTGACCTCCTCTGCCCAAGTAATACGTTAGCTCAAAAGCTACTGACTAGCTACTCACTGTGATTAAATTCCACAGTGCATTGACATTTGAACACTTGGGTTGCATTCAGTTTAACCCACTTAGTTTCCTTCCAAAAAATAAATCCTTAAATTGATGCCATGCCCTAAGAGAAACTTGCATTAGGCTATAATCATAGTAACATTAAAGCCTACTTTCAGAAAGGTAGAATTCCCAGCACCAGGGGACGTACCCTAATTTACACTGCACCAAACAACAGGGACTCTGAACTGAGATGTTGAAGATAAAAGAAAAACAAAACAAAACAAAACACAGCGTTGATGGGGAAAGATGTTCACTGAACTGACTGTAGGGGCCACTAAGCCTGGTTACAAAGGCTTGCACAGGCTGCATGTGCATCCCTACACGTCCCTACAGATACATGAAGTCATGTTGGAGCCACCAGCAGCTGGCTGGGTGGGAAGGATGAGCCATGAAAACCCAGCTGCAAAATCAGGATCTGAAATTACTGATGAAGGTTTCCACCCAAAGCCTATTATCATAGGGTTAAAGAATATAAAATGCAATTTCTTTCACACATTTAAGCATGTAACCGCCTTAATTTACAAGTCAAATGTGTGGAAGTGATACCTCGAGAACACTTCACTCCAAGCATCACAGTGACCACCTAGGAAAAGGGAGGAGCAGTCTGGGAACCCTGTCAAAACCTGGGTGTCAGATACGTCCTTCTCAAAGCAGGCTTGTCAGAAAGCAGCCAGTTACCTTCCACCTCCCATCACCAAGCTGGAGTAACGATACTGGTACATTTTAATTTTACTAGTTCTTATTTTTCAATGAATTTCCAGACCGTGCTCCACGTGGACTACAATCCTTCCTTGGTGTAGGATGTTCACAAGCAACAAAGAACAGTCAGACTGAATTTCTTCAAAAGCTTTGAGATTTGGGGCAGCAGAAATAAAGACTCCTTCTGAATTCCATATAATATCACCATGAGTGATAAAATACAGCCAAGAGCTCTTGGGCAGAGAGCCCTCTGCTCTGCTGCAGGCACCTCCATCCCCCGTGCACAGATCTTCCTCTCCCTTTCAGGGTCAGTCTGACAGAGCTTCAAGTTAGCACGAAAAGAGCTGTTTATTCCATGTGAGAAAACACACACACATTTAATATAATAGATCTCGTTTCATTGAAAAGCCATTTAAAAGGTGTGTTATTATTTGCAGGCTGACTTTCCTTTTTTTCTACTTGTCATTTCACTTACTGAAAAAATAACCCCTGTCTATCTTAGGTACATAGCTTCGAGTGACATTTTCCTGCTAACACTGGGGAGCCCACACATAAGGGTGGATGCGAGGTTACAAGATTTCCTTCCCCAGCTGAATTCATAAAATGCAACTTTGCTGAAATGTCAACAGAGCAATGCTAAAAACAGGTTCAGGGAACTCCTGCTCTGCACAGTATTGAGTGTTTCCATGTCTGCAGGGAAAACCTTTAGCTGCACAAAAGGCTTTGAAATTTGCTTGCAAAGACCATTTTACCAAAGAGTCTCTGCAGGGCCAGCAAGGTGGGTGAGAGCTTTGTGAAGAAGCAGACACCAGCACCTCCTAAACCCATCACACTCCTTACACTGCAACACTGTGGACCAAATGCTCGCACAGAGCAGTACGGCAGCATGCCAGGGGCTGCAGTCACCTGTAAAACAAACTGGGTTCGTCGGGAATCCACGTGAATCTTCCTGAGAAAAACAGAGGTAAAGATCTTATCAACCAAAAGGAAATTCCCAGTGTGCCAGTCCTCAGGGGAAGACAAAGTGGCAGAGATGTGCCACAAAGCCCAGAACAAATGCAGGAAAATCCCACATGGGTGGCTGCACAGAGATGATCTCTGATTATTTACATTCATGTATTTTGAAAAAGGAGAATCTTTGCTGAGGAGCCTCAAAATAAGACAGAAGCCCCTGTTTTAGGGACAGTCTGTGGGTTAATGAAGAGAGACTTGCAGCCCTTTTCCAAACCACTGCAGCACCATCTCCACCAAGCTCTGACTCAGGCCCTTCCTGCGCTACCTAAACCCACCTTGAAGCCCACCTGGAATCACATGGAGTAGCAATAACCCTCCAGTGATGCAGCACCAGCCCAAGAGCCCTTACATTGCCCTTCCTCTAAAAAACACATGGTTGGGAACAGGACACCTCTTCCTTTTGCAATTCATTTGAATTTTTTAATTCAGTGCTGCTGCGGAAAGGCAAACGCAACCTCCGTTACCACCCATGGTGGTGTTTTCCTATTGCCTGTAGGATCCCTACAGCCATGGACTTTGGTCCTTTGTTATCACCGGGTGCTGGTGTGCCCGTAAGCTGGTTGTTCCCCTGGCTCTGCCGGGCATCCTTCTCTCCAAAACCCACAGGCACAGCTGAAGTTCAGCCTGTGACAGCAAGTTCTCACATTGTGACCTGGGTCACTGTTGAGCCTATCGCATTAGAACCGAAATAAAAAGGGGAAAAACCAGAGATTAATCTGAAATAAAAGCATAACTAAATGACGTGTGAAAACTAAATTGCCGTATCACAGCTTAGTGCCCAGCCCAGATCTGGGTATTATCAGCATTTATGCTACAACAAGCCATTGACTCATCAGCGGCGTGACAGCTAACTGCTCTGCTGACAAGTATAAATCTATTCCACCACTATTTTGTATTATTAATTAGGAGAAGGGGGAGCTGCATTTGTGGCACATACAAGTGGCTCATCTACTGCCTAATGTGAAAGGTTTTATTTGGCTTGAAAAATCATCTGTTTAAATTGTGCATCAAGGTCATAACACATGGGTAGTTTCATTCACCATGGCATTTTGATGGTGGCTGTGCAAGTTGTGAGCTTATACGCCACATCATTATTTCGCACACATCAACCAGAGAAGCAAATAAACTTTTGATTCATAATGGGAACACAATGGAAGCAAGCTGAAAGCCTGCCTTGAAGAGCTCTAATTAAAGGTATTAGGAGTTAAGGTACAAGCTTGCAGGGGGATAATATAAATCTATGCAGCCTCTACAGAAATATTTATCGCTATCCCCAATATTGCTACCTGGGTATATATGTGATCAATATTCAGTATCACCTCCACTTTACCTGAAGTCTGTGCAATATGCTAAATTAGCTTTTTCTATTACCGTATCAAAGGTATGTTTGAAATTGAACATCACTGTAATTTAGCTGAAATTACAGGCAGACCAGGTCTGTCTTGATCAGTTTGCAAACTCTTCTACATTAATCATATTAAAGACATTGCAGATGAACAAATCAGCAGTGCAGGCAGAAAACTGGCTGCCTTGGAGAAAGTCCTCACATGCTGCTGACACTGGATACACAGGGATGCCTATCTGCTGCTGCAGGTAGCTGTGGGCCATGCTAGCAGCTCGCCACCATGGAATCACAGAATGGTTTGGGTTGGAAGGGACCTTAAAGGTCACCTAGTTCCAACCCACCACCACCACTCCGCCATGGGCAGGGACACCTCAAAGCCCTGTCCAACCTGGCCTTGAACAGCTACAGGCCCATCCCCTGCCCCAGTCTCCCACCACCCAGCAGTGCTTCACCATCACCAACAACATCCCTCGTCACCGAAGCATCACCCAGATGCTAACAGCTGGTGGCATTACACCCACACTAAATGTTTTGGCCTGATTTGAAAACAGCATGATTTCCCCCAGATCATGCAGCAATTATTTTTTCCAGATATCTCGCAGCAGCTGAAGATGCGTGGCATTGTGCAGCTGGCTTCAGGCACGCAGGGGGGCTGGCTAGCTCCCACCCCATGCACCGGCATCCCCAACAGCAGGGGTGTGGGTGGCTGGAAAAGCCAGCAGCAGGAGCTTCCATGCGTCCAGCTGAACTCAAGAAGCATCGACCCTGGAAGGATGAGGTAGATACATCTGATGCCCTTTCTGACCCCAGCGGGTGTTTGGCTCCTGGTTCTGTTCTTTGCTAAGAACAGGAGCTCTTGTCTTTGTCTTCTCCAGCACCTCCACCCCTTGCTGCCCCCCTCCCGTTTGGCCTCAGACATTTATTGTTCGGTAGCACTTTCTCTTTTTTCTTTCAGTGACTTCCTTTTGCTCAGGATCTTTCTTTCTGATTTTGACAATCTTTAAATTATGTCCCTAAAATAAACCTCACAATCAGCAATATATAAATTATAATTTCCTTCTCCACATGCTTCAACTATTATCTTAATCAAGCAATCATGTCACTTCACATATAGCCCCTCATTATCCGAGTCGTGCCCTGTTTGTATTATATCATCCTTACCTGATGGCACACCAAACCATCCGGCAAATCCTCAGAGCTAATGTGATACTGCGTTAATATATTCCAGTTCTTTGGTGCTCCAAGAACTGATTTCTGTGTAGAGCAATGCCCATTAGATGATGCCCAGGTGATAAGGTGGCTTTCTTTACACGTCCAACACATTATCTGACCTTTTAAACAAGACCTAAAAGAAGGAAAGTATCACTCTGCTAAATACCAAGTGACCTAGGGTACCACCCGATCTTTAAAAGGAAGCTCTAAAATCAAAAGGTCTTTGCTGGGACCGCTTGCACAAGTGAAACTGGCAACATTTGGACAGTCGTTGAAGACATTTCAAAAAGTGTAAGTTTTCCATGGGATGACAATGCGTTTGCCTGGGACGTGGTCCTTCAGCTCAGAAGTACCCTGAGCACCAGGCACAGAACACCTGACCGATACAACGCAGACTCCTGCTTCTGCAATCGCATCCGACCACTCAGCCAGCAGCAGAGCCGGTGACATTTTTCCACACAACCACTGCCCAGGAAGAACGTTTCTAACATGGAAACACCCCATTTGTATGCTCAGAGCCAGCCCACCCAACACCTGGCCTCCCTCTATGCATTATTAACGAGCAGCATCAGTCTCCAGTTTTCAGTCAGCTAATTTGTTCCCACAATCATGACTCCAAATATCACTCGAATAATTCAGCAAGTTATTTTAACTGTAGTTAGATAAGCCCGTTAGCCATCATAAATTTAAATAAATTATCCTTTTCTCACACATGGAAGTGAGAAGGCAGAGCACCTTGTCGGGTGAGATGTACCACTCTGCATCTTAGGTAGCACGTACGGTGCCTGGTGACTCAGATCTGCATGGAGGTGTGCCCCAAAGAGCTGCTCTCTGGTCTGCATCAGGGAGATGGGAGACAGCCCCAGCCACCAGCCCTGCTGCCGTGCCAGGGGACATCTGGGTCACCATGAGCACCTCAGACAGCAGCTGTAAGATCTGTGTCAACAAATGTCCTGAGTTGAATGATGGATGTACCCCAAAGATGGAGATGCTTGGCTTGGTCCTCCCCTCAGGAGCTATAGAGTTTTGTTCAGACACCTTATGTCCTTCACAGAAGCCAAACACCACCTTCTCTCCCTCGCTTCATTCCTTTGAAAAAGCAATTTTACAGTAACTCATGATTTCAGGTATATATCCTCCCTTAGGCTTCTCATTGCAGGATCACATTCAGCGCTTTGAAATTCTTCCTTCTCCCACACCTTTGAGAAACAACAAGGTGTGCTGCTGCCAGCGCCCTGGGGCTACGAAAGGAGAGGTATGGCCAGGCAGTGTTCTGTCACCGTCACTGCTTGCTTTGATCACAGGGACTCACCTTGCTCTAGGGAAGAGGAATACCTCCATGTGACCCCAAGTTTCTTCATGCCTGTAAGGATCAGCCTCCCCCAGCAGAAACCAACAGGAGACGACACGATACTGGAAAAAAAAAAAAAAAAAAAGGCAATGTACAAACAACCCACCCGAAGCAGCTGCTGGAAGCACCGATTTTCATAAAAGTAACCTCAGTGGTAAGTGACACTCTGCAGATGTAAATCGTTTCTGGCTTTCAACATGCCGCACGAGGAATACCCTTGTGCTGACACATGGAGTCATGTGAGGGGATGTCACAACAAGCTAGCAACAGATTTTTGCAGAAACACCACAAAGCTGTTGTCTTTGTCACAGCAGGAAGACAGCAAACAACTGTAAATAATATATAGGAAATCTAATTTTAGTAGGCAGAGAAAAGAAATTACAATACCAGTCTTACTTTAAATTGCTGGTAAGAGGTTTAGTGCAAGGGTTGTAGCTGAAAGTGCAGACATTTAACTGGGCGTTAACAGACTGAGGTTTATAATTAACAGGAGGAAACATTGCAAAGGATGTCAAACCTTGGGTTTTCTGGGACTAAGACACTTGCTGACTATTAGCGATTAGGATCAGATATTGAGAGGCAGAAGCAGATTATGTCACACCTGCCTATGACGGGGCTCTTACAGCATCTGGTATCCACCACCATACGAAGCACAGGTATCAGATTCAACAAGGGCTGGAGTGGAGTCACTCGGGCAGTTTTTAACATCCTTGCCTCCACACTGATGCCATTACCTATGGGTGAAAGATGTGCAGCTCCTTAACATCACAGATCTAAAGAAATAGTTTTAAATTAAATTGGTACAAGTATAAAAGGAGCTTGCTTTCAAATATTGCTTAGGAAGCGCAGAGAATAAAAAGGTATTTTTCAGTCTAGTTGTCCAATTCCTTTTTTAAAAAAAAGGAACAAAGGATATGAAATGTCTGTGAAAGGGAGCCAGCCCATGGGTTGGGATTATTCTGATTTCTGAAGCAAACATAGAATGTCAACTGCCTCGTATCTGTAGGCTACACAGACAGATTCAATAACCTGAAAAATGATGGACTTTTTCCTTCTCATTCATTGCTACATACAATACGTGGCAGATATACATTCACATCAGTCATTGCAGTCATTTATTTTCTTTAGCATCTCTTTCCAAGGGGATAGCAGAGGGGTCTGCCTCCTCAGCCAGGGGCATCTCTGTGGTCAGCACAGTGCCCTGCCCAGAGCTCCAAATGCCAAAGCGGGGCTTTACGGCCCCTGGCGCTGGGTGATCTCAGGCAGCTTCCAATGAAAATAAAAGCCAACATCACACTTAGCCTAGCTGGAAAGAACTCTTAGACTTCTGTGAAAACAGGAATTGTGCAAGGGATTGCCCAGCCACAGCCACCCTACAGACACAGGGGCACAGGAATGCTCGCAGATGCTTTCTAATCCATCCCAGTAACTCTCATGTTCCCAGCCCATTTTTTGTCCTCCCCTGAATGCCTTTTCCCTGCCCCTGTGTCATCACCTTCCAGCTCCCGCCTTTGCTATTCCATTCTGACTCAGGTCTGTCCTTCCCTAAATTCTCCTGCTTGCTCTCCCACCCTTTCTCATCCATAACTTTCTGTCCCAAGACACGTCAGTTCCCTCCACCTGCCCCAGGAGAGCTGAGAAGTGGGACAACATTTTTGACCTTGTCCTCCGTTTCAGCACCCACTTTATCCTTCCACTCTACCTAACGCTACTCACCGCTGTGTTTAATGTTGCTGACATACCACATCTTCGCCCTCCTTAGACACTGGATCCAAAGCTTTTCCTTCGTTCCCACCGTGCAGAAGGCAGAGGTACCCCAAAGGTGCAAGCAGCTTTGTTAGGAAGCCCCATCACACCCTAGGGACAGTAATAGGGCTGAAATACAGTGTCCGCGTCCTCACACAGTAGTCAGCAGGTGGAAGCAGGAGTTGAGGTTTTACCCCAACCCCACCATGGACTTACTTAACAGAGAACGTCCTTTGAATCTAAAATGAATTGCAGACCCTGCCTGACTGTTGCAAGACTCAGTTAATAAATATTAGTGAAACGCAGAGATCCCTGGATGCAAACTGTAGTGGAGGTGTAGACTGCCACGTTTCATTAATTTCTTATTATCTTATAAGGGCTTCACTGGAGCCTAGAGGACTGCATGAATAGTGCATGAATCTGAAGAGCTTCGCTGTCATCCTCACCTTCAAATTGAAAATGTGGCTTGGGGGAACCAGGACCTGCAGGATCCCTTGGCTGGGGATCGACAACGCACCTGGGAGCTGACCCCATCCATTGGGAAGGGGCTGGGCTCTCATACCCTTTGGGGGTTCGGCACAATGTAAACCACATTTCATTGAGAGGCAAACCCTTCCCGAAGTTGGAGCGAGCATGCTGGAGTGAGGCAGGCAAGTGATGGACTGTGCAGGTAAAGCAGGGGTGGTCACACACAAGGTAGGAGGTGGCAGGAGAGAAAAGATGTTGCTTTTTAGAGGATATTCCAGTAGGCAGCAAAGCAGCCACTGTCCCGCACCTCCAGTCACTCCAGCACCCATAAGAGATTCCTTCCAGCTTCTTGCTGAGAAAGAAAGGCTCCTGGCTACCAGAGGAAAGCACTAAAGTTGGGGTTTTCCTCTTCTAGGAAGCTCGCTCCGCTTACAGATCAGATGGGATTTGGTAGGAAACACAACATTGCCACAACTGGTGATGCATCACTGAGCAATTAAGTGATCTCTGTTATTGCTTTACAGGGGCTTTCCAATGATTCTTCTAATCAGCGCAAGGTAATTAATTTGTTTGTAAGCAATTCACTGTGTTATTTTAAAGGAAAATTGTACCTCTTTTGTTTAGGTCAGCAGTTTGAAAGTTCATATGGCTGAAACATAGGAACATCTCTCACCAGCAGAGATTGTAGCAACCAGATTCTGAAAACAACATTTTAAATCACTATTGGTGTTCGTTTTATAAGGATAATAGTACTGGTACCAGCTAATTTGCTAAGACAGACAGTGCTATTGTAATATTTGCACGAGAGTGCAAGGAGCCCTGTGTGTCAGCCATGCAACCTCACTTTCCCAGCAGCACCAGCACAGCTCTGGTACCCAAACCCACACCGACACACGCTCCGCACCTCTTGTGTTTTACAGCTGAAGCCCAACTACCTGGATAGTGCAGGTCTCCAGCTGACCCCAGCAAGAATGCTGGGCAGTGTGTGAACACCACCAAAACACATATTTTGGCTTTGGCTGATCTTGGCACTGTACATTTTCTCGCTTGTAATTTAAAATTTTATTGTGTCAGAGATACTCTGCTACTTAGTCCTAAATACAGCCTGACTCCTACCCCTCTGCTCTCAGTCGGTGATCTGAAAGGACAGGCAAGGCTTTAGAAACCATCATGAATATGCCAGCTGCTACCCAGGGATGGAGCCTGTAATTCTTGGGCATCCCTTACCTCAAGCCCTCGATGCAGTTAACTAAACTAGTTGATGCTGTGGCTCCGAAGAAATACTGCTATGGGAGCAAAACTATCCGGTGTGTCAGGCCGATGGTCTCTGAGGCTTACACAGCAGACCCAGTGCAACTCCCACCAGCGAGGAGGCAATGAAAACAATGGTTTGAATTGCTTTCACAGCACACACAGTGCAGCTGCCTTTCTTCCAGCTGGCAGAGAGCATCAACCCCAAGAGAAAGCATCCCCCCGTGGCACTATCCAGCCTGGCTCCAGAGCCCTTCAGTCCACTCCAGCGACTTTACATTGACTTTGGCACACGTGGGGTGAACTCGATGCAGTTTGCTTTCCCAGCCGACATTGAAATAACTTTGCAGCAAGCAACCCACAGGCACCTCGTGCTCCATTTACCTCCCCCGAAACAGAAAGACTGTGCAAAGCACTTTTCTCCATCCAAACATATCATGGAGATGCAGTAAGCATCTTTGCTTCCTAATTGAAATCATACATCACTTACTTAAGTGATACTAAATCAGACGCAAACACCACTGGCAATTCAAGCATTAATAACTAGTTCCCTGCTCCAGAGACAACAGGTCCTCTGCCAGCATAAACCTCGTGGCTTCCCGTGAAGCCGGCCCCAGACGTGCTCCTGCCATCCTGTCCCACATCACCACTGCCATGCACGTCGGTCCCACAAGCAAGTCTTTGCTTCAGTTGTCATATGCATTTCCATTTTAGCAGCTCAGTGTAACAGGCAGGTTGCATTTTGCAGCAATGGCACCTGTGTTGGAGAACAGCCACCACCTCTCCTCGTTCCCCCCAAGAGCATTTTGCCCCACGTCTCTCCCTCGGTCGGCAGTCGGTGCTGGCAGTGGCTGCAGCTGAGCCCTGCCTCCTGAGGGGCAGAGGAACGGGGCAATGGCATATCTCTGCTGGCTCTTCCCCAGGGCCGTGGGCTGCGAGACCCCCTCCTGCCCACCCTAGGGCAGAGCAGACCGAGGCCACCCCGATCAATCACCTCAGAGAGGCAGAGGCAGCCCAGCCCAGCAGCCTCGTGCAGGGGACAGAGCGCTCCCCGCTCCCTGTCCCGCACCAGCCTCAGCTCCACAAGTCACATCACCTCTAAGGCAACTTTGACTCATGGGAGCCATTCAAGTTATTTTTATCCAGGCCAATGATCTGACCCACAGCTATTAGAAGCAACAATTGATTTTATTTCATTATTAAAAAAAAAAAAAAAAGACGACACATTTTACATTGGAATTTTAACTCCACTTGTGGTGAAAAAACTCTTTTGAGAGAATCAAACAAGCTCTAACTCAGCTTTTAATACGCCACTTTTCGTGCATCTCCTGGACCTCTCCTGTAATGATTCTCCCTCACCGCTGCTTTCAACAGATCCAAGTTCCTACTCCACACAAAAGCTCCACAGCTTTAAACACGAAGAAAAGATCATCTCGGTCCCATAAGAAGCTTTTGTATTGCTTTCTCCATTAATTCGACTTCTTATACCCCAGCAAAAAGGGGAGCCCTGCACGTGGTTATGAATGTAGCCGAGCCAATATGCCACAAGTAATTAATTTAACAAACTTTTCCTCCTCAAAGAGACCTAATCCCCCAGCCGGCCAGCTCGGACCTTGGCTGGCGCTGCTGGCAGAGCTGCTGGTGGGAAATGGAGAGTTAACGCCACGGAGCTCTCTTGTCTCTCTCTCTGTTAAGATCTGCTAATAAAGACGCCTATTTAGTTTACCTGTCCTGTGTGGCTCTCCTCTGCTCAAGCCCCATGTCATTAATAATAAGAGTTATTATGAATAATCTCTGTCAATTAACTAATCTACAAGACTATTCAAATGGCCTGATGAGCTGCAATGTAATTTGCTCGTTACCGAGCCCACTCGACTGTTGTGCCCCTGTGCCAGAAGAAAACCCGCTGCCTGACTTCGCCTCTGCCTCAGAAACAAGGCAGCTTTTCCCTTACTTTGATTTTCATTTCCCATTCAGCTATTAGAAGAAACCCATTCATCAAAGCTATAGGTTTTCCCTCTGAAAACCTTCAGCATTTAAAAGCTTTTGACTGAAATATAACATATTAATGGAAGTGGTGATTGCACAGCCCTCTGCTGACCTTCCATAGGCTGAAATTGCTTATTTTGCTAAATTTATTTGCTACCCATTTATCAATCTAAATCTAAGGTGGTTTTTAAAGGTCATAAACCAAACAGCCACTGAAATATGATTAAAGAATATGGAAATAAATTACAAACTCATAATGTTATCCCTTCCTGTGACTTAGTGGCAGAAGCTCAGATGACGCATGGGAACTTGTGTAACGTCTTGTGTATTTGGGGATTCATCTACCTGCGGAGGGTGGCTCCAGCTCTGTGAACTGGCAGGGCACCACGCTGTGCCTGCTGAGCGGGGGCTGCGGGAGGCGAGCTGCGGGCCAGCAGCAGCCTAAGGAAAGGCTTTAACTTTCCTGAGAGGCAAAAGTCTCTCCTTGGTGACCAGAGAGCTTTATTAACGAGGGTTAATGCTTTGCTGAGGAGTTACCTCCCGTTGAATAAGCAGCACAGGCGTTACCACGCGCAGTTCCTGGGCTGCCTCCAAAATAATTAATGGAGCATTAAACTGCCTTAACACTGCAGGATTAGCACCGAACCCAGTGAAGGTTATCGGAAAAATGAGCGCATCTGTGTATCTTCTGCCTGGAGGACAGAAGGAAAGGTGAATCTTAACATGAAGGTTTGAGGCACATGGAGCAGATTTGGTTACAGTAAAATAACGGGGTTTGGGAAGAACTCTGTGGCAAACGCCAAGGAGGAGGGGCTCGGGGCAGAAGGAGCAGCAGCAAGCTGCCCCACACAAGCTGCTCGAGGAGCGTCGGCAGGTCTTAAACAGCACTGATTAGGGAGCAATTGGAGAGAAGCACAACAGCAGCGGCCACGCTCTCTTTGCCAGCTGCCGCCCAGCCGCCATCCATCGGGTGATCTGACCACCGGCTCCGGAGGGCGAGGGGCAGCGCGGGGGTCTGTGCCCAGGGCCAGGCATGGCACAGGGCTTCTCCAGACCCAGCCAGACCAAGGAATCCCTCAGGCCCACACAGGCAAAGCTGAAATCTCCTTCTCCAAGATGTATTAAAAGTAACTGGCAAATGATATTGGCTGAAAAAAACAAGCTGCCTGCTCAGAATTAGGCATTAATTCCTACATGTCATTGAAACAATTTTGACTTTATTACCAGAAGCTTCAGAGAA
Organism: Falco punctatus; assembly: GCF_963210335.1. Lineage (NCBI taxonomy): Eukaryota > Metazoa > Chordata > Aves > Falconiformes > Falconidae > Falco > Falco punctatus. Next base: position 62,383,481 of record NC_137588.1, on the reverse strand, counting down.
ACGACTGCGCAGTCACTGGTGAATTTTAATTCTTGATGAACCTGTAATTGCTTTGCCCGGCAGACTCTGGTAAGTGCACAGGCAAATGTCTGCTTCCCTGCAAAAATCAAACACCAGCTCCAGAAACACGGTGCCATTTTTGCTCGATATCAATCAATTTCCCAGGGAACATTTTTCCATGTAACAAAAAAGAAATTTTTTTTTGTTAAAAAGCAGATCTACAAAGAAAGACCTCCAGATCTCTCTGGCAGGAGTATTGCAGGTAACGCTAGCGAATGATGCAGCCTGAGGTGCAAAATACGCACAGCGCAGTTCCCGAGCTGTGATCACTTGTAGCTGTTGGGTTTGGTGCCTTTTTTCTCTAGTCTAAATTGATTAATGAATTATTAATAAAAGAGAGACGTGCATAGCAGAGAGACACTGTTTTATAAAGACCTCTTTAGAGACAACAGGATGAAGATAAAAATAAGCAAGGCAGTAAAGAGGCAAGATGAAAGCAACCAGCAGCCTTGAGAGTGTATTATAAGTAACAATAAACCCAACAGATGAACAAGAAGGCAAGCTACTGCCTGACACAACCCCTGCAAGGGTGCTGCATAGATGGATTGTTGAAAAAAAATATGTGTACCCAATACAATATTACAGTTAGAAATATAACCTTGCACACCAGACCAGTAAATATTAAAAATGTGCACGCATGCAATCTCAGGATTGCTTTCTCTCTGGATTTGCTCCAAGGCAAAGGATCCAAAGATAAAACAGAGTGTGAAAGATGTCTTACAGCAATTAAGAAAAACAACAGGGCTTGTGACTTGGCTAGAAAAAAAAAAAATCCAGCTTTTCCCCTCCGTTTCATCTAAATAAGCAGTTCAGCAAAAGCCAGTGCAGCTCCTGCTTGCCTGAGCTTTGGGGAAGCTTTCTGCTCGCCTGCAGCACCCCGCAAGGTGATCCCTCTCCTCTGCTGATCCCCTGGCACGTAGCAAGGACTGGAGGTAACATGTCAGCCTGCCCCATAGTCTAACACTCTGAAAAGGATTTTCTCTGCTGTCTGTTTTCGCTAAATTTGTAGGAATATCATCCCTTCAAAGTCTCGACTGTTAGAAAATAGGGTTAAAACACATTAACAGGTTCGGAAGTTGCAAGATTTAAGGATCCACCCTCACATAAGCATGTACCCTGGCAGCCTGATAACACAAGTGCCATTTCTTTAGGAAACCAAGCTAAAAAAATAAATTGGTCCATGCTGTGACCTGTATCACTTCTGCCAACTTTTAGCCAGTTTTTAATTCTACACTCTGCAAATCCAAACTCTACAGAGGCTATTCTGGGCTTCAGGAATTGGAAAAGGATCGGATGTCAGGCAATTGATTGTACTGACACAGATCCAGAGGAATGCTTCGGTGGATCAGACCCAACTTTCATAAGATATTTCAGCAATTTCTCCAAGTCCAATTAGCAACTGATGCGTAATACATTGAGAAAGCTTGCAGTTACAGAGTGTTTTCCTATTAACACTCTTATTACCTGCAGAGTTTGAGATATTGTCAGCTTAAAATCAATTGTAAAAAACTATATCCAAAATAAGGGTCAAAAGAATGAATGAATAGGCATAAAGAGCATTTTACGGCTGTCCATAATAGAGCTGCAGCAATAAAAAATAAGTGAATTAGAAAGAATACACAGCCATTCTGAGTTATATGATCACAAAATTGTGTCTTGATTGACTCTTTGCCTTAATGCTTGCATTGGCTGGCACAGTTGGATCACAGAATTTCCTTTGAATATATTAACATTTATTTAAAAAATGATCAATTTTGAAGTTATGAAATGCCTCTCTAATTTACTACAGCGCAATTTACTGCTAGGGAGGCAACCAGTTTTCCAGACAAACACCCTGGGAGTTCACTCTGGCGTGTCATTTTTTTCAAGAAAATTATTTGTTTGAGTTTTATAATAATGCTTCTGGGTGGTAGCTGGGGGAGATGGTGGAGGTTCGGCAGAAAGATGGTAGTGGCTGTAAGGATCACACTGTTTCTTAACCCCAGCTCTATAAATAAAATAAAAAGAGATTATTCCACTGTGAAAGCTGCATACAAGAAAGAATCTGACAGCAATAATTTTAAGTCATTTTTGAGACTGTCACACAGATAAATTAGGGGTTAATCCTGACCTCATAGGCATGCTTGGGGGAGACATTCAAAATAAGGATGTTTTCTTTCTGTTAAGTACCTGTAATGATCATGAGATGAACCAGACACAGATGTAGAGCATCCTGTGCCTCCAAGTCCTGTCCAGCTGGTCCAAAACAAAATAAAAAGTCCGTAAGTCTCCACCCTACCAGCCACCTGAGTGTCCTCCTACCACCAAGTGTGTTTGGGGCTCAGCTAGATGAGTGACAGCTGTAGGTCGAGATCCACACGGTACGCGTTTCTTTTGATTCCTGCACAACTGGAATTACAGGAATTCCTAAGGCTCCTGACTAAAGCAGCAGATAGGGTGTTTATTTGGTAACGCACCTTCTTCCAACTGAAATAATAGCCTCATCAATTAAACATACATCTTCAGAAAATACAAGTTTCCAAGACAAAAGATCTTCTACCTCACTGCTGGGATTTTCCAAGCTGCCAGGGATTCAATTGCCAAGATCTCGGTAGGAACTGAAAAAATCAATTATTGACGTTGCAATCTGGTGCTTACAACAAAGCTGTTCACCTTGCTGGAGATCTGGCAGCCAGAGGAAGCGCTCAACAGCTCTGAGAAACATCTGGATGGGGAGCTCTGATCACAGCACCCCGCTTCCAGCAGCCCCAAGAGACACCACCCGGCCAAGAGGGCACAGGGGGGAGTCGGCTGGATGTAAGGATCTCTCCAAACCACACGCTTTCCATTTAATATCAGTAAGCAACTTGCAACGCGTTTGGCTCCCGATTGTAACTATCCCAGTTGTCTCGTTAAACATTTTGTGTTCGTTTGGAGACTCAGCTTTAGTGTATGTTGCTACTAATTGCCTTACTCCTCAGCTGTGCAACAACAAACCTCCCTGAAACAGTTTCCTGTTAGCACCAGACAGGGATTAACTAATGAGCCAAAAACTAAGATTTCCTTGAGATAATATTACGTAGATAATTAAAAAGCTACATCCAAGAAGGACAAGCTTTTTCTTAGCTGAGCTCCAGCTTTTGGCTTGGTTATTCCCCAGTCACACACTTTCTTTCCCTCTGCCATGTCTGAGGCATAACAAATCATTGAAATTGGACATGCATCCAACTAAGTAACAAAATATTATTGGTCTTATCTTCAGGGGTCAAGAAGAACACTTACCTACTTCATTTACCTATAAACAAATACCTAACCTGAAATACCGATCAGTCACTAGGTGCTCACCCAGTGGGATGCGATGCCACGTACGGACCTTTTGGTGTAACCAACCAACAGTGTGCAAACTGGCTGTAAGGCAAAGAGGAGCGGGGACAGAGTCCCTTCCCTGGCAGGGCCCCTACTTTGCTTAACAATTAGTCCGCAGTTCAAACAGTTCAATAACTCAGAGAGAGAGGTGAGAAAAGATTGGGGGGGGGTGGGTGGGGTGGGGGAGAAGAAAAAAAGAAGGGGAGAAAAAAGAAGGGGAAAAAAGGTGCAGAAAGTTAGAAAGAAAGTAAAGGAAAAGCAGCAGAAGTGTTTAAACTGTCTCTGAAGCTATCATGCTGCCAACTTAAGAACTTTTTATGGGTGTAAGAGCATCAACTTGTGCAGCTGGAATGTCTATGGCCACACTCAATACAGCATGTATGACAGAGTGAGGTTGCAAAAGCACCTGATAAAAACATCATCGGTACCAGCAAGGCAGGAGCTTCTATTAGATCCTGGCATCTAACCAAGCCTCTCCTGGAGCGGAGCTACAGATGGAGACTATAAACACCAGCAACCATCACCACCGCCTGCAGCAGCATGGCTTTCCCCTTGAACAAGCCTGGAAGTTAAATGCACAATCCTTCTTGCTATTCTAGCAAGTGATGAGCTTGAGCTGCAATAGCAACAGAATATGCTAACTTATTTTGAGAAAGTGTCAAGCAATAGAAAAATCTGTGTAATTGCAAGCAGGAGCAGAATGGAGCGAGGAAATGAGACTGGCTGTGGCCATCTGCTCCACAGAGGTGATGGTGTGGCCTGGGCAGGCACATGCCATGGAGGAGGTAGCAATCCTGCCCTGGGAGAGAGAGGGATGGTTGGTAAGGCATCCCTCCAAGGCTGGAATTAAAATAGGCAATTAAAAGCTAAATCATTATGCTGTAACCTAACAGGTATTACTCAGAAGTGAATGAGAAAATGATTGAACTGGACCACTAATAAGCATCAGCGAGGCTGTCACTGTCCGACCGCAAAGCCTGAAATCCATGAGAGACTGTTCTCGGACTCCAAGCGCGTTTGGGATTAGGCATGGCCTCTTCGTGCATTCGCTCACATTGTAGAGCCGTGAATCCAATTTCACAGACCACACTAACTCTTTGAAAGGAACTTGTCCGTATGTTCTTTACACCAGCTTCTGCGCTGATCCCTTTGCAACAGCACTCATTTTGTTTCCCAGATTCACGAGGTTCAGAAACTGGAGCTCAGGAAACATGCTAACCCGATTCAAACAGATCAAGAAACGTCTTCCCAGATAACATATTAATATCTTTTTCCATCATAGAAATCACTAGCACACATCCATAAGATATCAGCACATGTCCACAGACAGGTCTGAGCATCAGGCTTCCTTCAAAGAAGGACAATCAAAAAGCTCTCCTGGCTCGCATCAAACTCACTCTTTCACTGTATTTGATAATACTTGTTCTTTATGCACAGACAGGAGACGAGGAAAGCAAGGTATTATCTCATTACTGACACTGATCACAGTTCAGGCACTAAATCCTGCCTAAGAGAACATGCATCAAAATATTCATAACTTGATTGCATGAGAAGAAACCGTTATCAGCCTGCAGCGCGGAGAGGCGGCGTCCTGCGACATTCGGGAGACGACGACCAGAGCGTGCCCTTCAAGTTTTATGACTGAGGCCAAAATTTGCCAGCATTTCATTATGATCTTATTAATATTATGAGATCGGGGAAGAGTGTGGCAAGAGGCAGAATAGAATTTTTATTATTATTATCATTATTGTTATTATTATTATTTCAGCCATATACCCATAACAAATCAGCTCTGTTATGTCCCCGGGCTTTCTCTTTGGCTTCCCTAATCTCATTGCTACTACATAACCTCCAGCTGGCTTTAAATCTGACTGCCATGTGCGACTTCCCTATTTAAATCTCCTTGCTTTTTATCGGCTTCATTTTTTAAGTATATAATTTACATTTCGTTCCCAGTGGATATAATAAAATGTCCAAGTGAGTCATTCTCATTGTCTCGCCACAACATGAGGAAATCCCAAATGATGTGATTTCTTCTTCACTCAGCCTTGAGTTACGGGGGACAGTAAAAGCCAGCTTAGCCTGGCTGCATCAGAAGTTGGAGCACTCGAGACTGTTTTGTCCTAAATAGATCAGGGACTGCGGGTTGTCATGGGTTTGCATCTATTCACATCTTGGATATTGGGCATTTTTCCACTAGAACAAGGCACAGATTTCTAGCCCATCCTCTTGGCTGCTACCTCACTGGGGTAACTTCTTGCCCCAAAGCATGGCCAAAACCTCTGCCTGTCCTTGCCCAAACATGAGCACCAACATTTCCCAATGCCTGGCAATAAGGAATTGAGTAATCCTTCTCCTTCCCTTTCCCTCTGGCTAAAAAAGGAGCAATGAATCTCCTGGTATAAGCCACTGTTGGCAAATTATATCTGTTTTCCAGCAATTATGGGATAAAACAGATTCATTCAGTAAATCCAACCACTTTCTATCCAGACCCCCACACCGCAGCTCTTCAGTTGAGAGCCACCACTGTGGAGCAGGGACCTGTCATGGCAGTTTCGGGCTGCCTTTCCAAAAAGCCCCAAATTTGGGAAGCAAACAAGGCCAGCCTGCCCCACACCTGACCAACCAGGGCCAAGAGAGGTCAGAACACAAGGGGTTCGCCCAACTTCTGGGGAGGTCCTGGCAGAAGTCCTTCATGGGAGATGTTAAGAGACCCATCAGCTGTGCCAGCAAGGAAGAAGATGCTGTAAATTGCTGTCTGTCCTTGATGTGAATCCTCCCAGGTACAGGAAAAGGTGTCCAACTTAATGTCCCAGAGACCGCAGAACAGGCAAAACTGCCTCAACAGCCAGGTTCCTTTCCTGCGTCATATTTTCAGAGCATTATTCCTAACAGACTCCATGAAATCTCTGGCACATCTTGAATACAAAACCTGTGATTTCACATGGGAAAGGAGCGATGAGATGTCATTCGTACAGGAGAAAGACATTTGACGACATCAGTCGTGCACCCTGCCTCCCCGAGTGAACCCTGTCACTTCAAAGAATTGTTGAGAAGAGGCTTCTGAAGACGACATGTTCACGGTTCCCACCACACTGCAAGCCTTGTCCAGCCTGGATTTAGATTAGCACCAGCACACACTCAAGCCCTGCTCCTCAGAGAAGAGCATCAAACCAGTACACACACTGCAGCTGTGAACTGGAACCAGCTACAACACAGCAGCCTCTGTGGGGCAACGTGTTCCTGAACTTCGTAATCTTGGGAAATCTGATAGTTTGGGTGGGAGTTTACCCCTAGGATTTAATTCTTCGTTGCCCTGTGAAGCTGTGCAGCCATTTACATACATGTCAAACACACACCAGACAGATGTGAGGACTTGCTGCTGCGGCTGCAAAGCCCCATGACAAATTCAACCATTTAAAAGTTCCTAACACCTGGGTTTTGTTAAGTTTTCTGGTAGCACGGCTTTTAAAACTCTGCTACTACATGCTGGGGTATGATTAAAGTGTTTGGTTTTCCATGGTAACATTACCCATCTATAATCTTGTTCCTTAGCGAGATCTGAGCCAACCGTACTAGTAATTTCCTTTAATAATAAGTCTTCAGGAATAACTCTGCCCTTTAAACCTGAAATCCAAGGCAACATGTGATTGACAGATATCACGGCTTTCAGCTAATTGAATATTCCGAATGCTCAGCTGTGGCAGAGTTTTTGAAGGAAATAATTGCAGATGCCAGGCTCCCTGGGGCAGTTCTGCCATCACCTGAAGGTCTGCCGCAGCCCAGGGGTGACTCTGCCGGGTGGTGGGGCTGCTCCCCCCATCTAACTGGAGGGAAATGGAACTCCACCCTCAATTGCACAAAGCAATTAAGCATGCTGTGCTAATTAGTTACAGCAAGGATGATCTTCTAGACAAGGAACATGCAATTCCTTGTAAATGACACTGCCATGGAAGTGTTAATTTTCTTTTAAGAGCAAGCTGCCTGGGTATAAATCAGATGCTGCAGCCACCCCAAAATACAAATTGCCACGCAAAGATCACAGTTGAAGGCAGGGAGAGCGAAGTGCTGCAATATTTTGCACAGACTAGATAGCCTTGTAACACTCATGAGATGTATCACAGAGATGCACTGTGCCATATCAGCTTAACTTTTTTTTTTTTTTTTAATGGTGTGAAAGCATGTTCAGTACATCACAGCTCTGAGCCGGGTTTAGGACTTTGGACAGTGCTGTAATAAAATTATTTGCAGGGAACTATAGAACTGCAAAGGAAAGGCACATTGCCACTTTGCAAGTGTCATAGAGGATGAGCTCTTCTGCAGTTTGTCACAAGTTCAGCCCTGCTGCTGTCACTGCTGCTCTTCAGGAGGGAATGCCTTTGTATATCTTTTCAAGTACCTCTGTATTTTCAAACACCTTTGTATTGGAAAGCCCACCTCCAGCACAGATGATCTGTTACAATAAATCTCAACCAAATCAAGTGTGCTGCCAACAGGAGCTGGAAGGTGTCCATGTTCTTATTGCACGCACACGCTACATATCCCATTGCTATTGTTCAGTAATAAATGTATTCATAGCTCATACCAGTTCCCTGCCTCGGATTCAGATAGTGTTACAGCCAGAGAAGACACCTGTGTGGACTGGAAAACACATACCTAATATAACAGTCTCTCTCCACCTCTGTAATACAGAAGAAGTCAAGTGTTATGCACAATTCCGCTGCAAAGATCTCATCTGCTCTAGGGCCTCCAGGTCAGCCGTAACCCGGGGTCTCCCAGGGCTCAGCAAATCCTTGGGCTGAGCTTTGAACAACAGGCTCCCGGGAAAGGGAAAGGAAGGGAAAGAAAAAAGGCAAAAGTTGAGTTCCTGAAGGAAAAAAAAAATAAAAAAGGCTTTACAACATTTGCAAAACTAAACCCATTCATTCAGCAATTGAGCCCTGGGAAAGTTTTAGCCGCTCTGCGCAGAAGGAAGTATTTACATCTTTTAGTCGCAGGATGCAGGTGGTGATATTCTGGAGAAGATTACAAACATATTGTAGGCATCTTGCAATTTTATTGCTGTGTTATTTTAAGTAGATCTAGGTACATGGCAGCACACCCAAGCCCAGATGGCCGTCATTAGGCACAGAAGTTGGAAATAACCCCTTAAAGGCAGCTGCACTGACAGGATCAGGCTGTGGTCCCAGCCCTCACACCCCCCCAGGACCACGCCAGGCTGCCTTCCAGGCAGGGTCACCATCCCGCAGCTTAACGAGGGTGCGTGGATCAGTCCTGCAGGCACAGGAAGGCTCATCTTTCTGTTTGGCATCAAATAAAATACAAGTCGCGGCATGTGTGTTAATGAACACACACATCACTGGCAGGGCTACTGCATAATTTATCACCACAAATACCGTCTATCTCCAGAGTTTTCATAATTCTCATATCTTTATAAATAAAGTGTTAGCCTGCCTAAAAAAGGGAAAGACAAAAGTTCAAATGCAAGCCATAAAATGCAGTAAAATAAAGAAAACAGTAACTGGAGAGGAAGGGATTCAACTGTAATTTTGCAGCTTTCAAATGCCACATGTTCCTGAAATTCTAAGTTTTGTAGCAATTCTACTCAGCACACGGGGTCTGAATCATGCCCTGAGTGCAGAAGAGGAGGGAAGCTCTACTATTAGACTGCAACCGAGACACACTTTAGCTGTGATTACGTAAAGCCAAGTGCAACGTTCCCCACTTTTTGGTACACTTTGCAGCATTAGAGGCTCAAAAACTTCTTTACAATTATAAATGTTGTGAGTTAAGGGTTCTCATTTTTCTGTACAACACCTGCATACTTCCACATGCAACTGTAGTACCTGAGTATTTATTGCAGCTACAATAACTTTGAAAACTGTTGGCTCTTGCACTTTTCTTTTGGCCAAAACTCTGCTAGAAGCAACAGGCTTTTGTGTATCTTCAATAGAGGAAAATATCTGAGGGTTTGCTTTTTCTTCCTTTTTTTTTTTTTGAGGTTTGATGGTAAAAGGTGCTATGTTACACATATCATTTTTGTAATGAAGACCTCTATCTGACCAGTGACTCCCACAACAAATGGTAAATGCTTGTATAAAAATCTGTAAATGTCCCACTTGCCAAACAGAAGAAATTGTGACATTCAAATATTCTCACCCAAGAGCAAAAAGACAGTCTTCAGCAGACCAGAAGGGAAACAAGCAGATTACACCCCCAGAGACAGGAGAATATGCTTGGAAAAGCTTTTAAGTATCTCAAAAGCAAAGGGTTATTTGAAAACCAGCATGCCCGTTGGACATCTTGACGTGAACATGCTGGTTCCATCAATACCTCTATAGCAAATATTTCAAGATAATCTTGTCCCGAAATAGAAAAACTACCTACTATATTTGAATGCTGCCATCACCGTTGGGTTCCTAACAGAGTACTAAGGTTCAGCATGATCACACTGGTGGAGCTGTGTAATCCTGGGGCTGGGGGAAAATACAACCGGGCTTCGGAGGGTGGTGACATTCTGGGGGGGTCACTGGTACAGCATAAGCACCCCCAAAGTCATCTGCTTGTTGAGTACTGATGCAAGAGCTACCTGGCCATCTCCTGCTCTGAGCACCAATGTGGCTCCATCTTCCCAAGAAGGCTTCCCCAATTTGAAGAGGAACACAGCCAAGCCCTTCCCTGAGCCAACAGGGCATCTTCAGCCATGCCTTGCAGCAAATGCCGCAAATAGAAGAGAAAGGCTTGTTTACTTTTAGAGAAGCGGCATCTTTTTGCTCCTCTCATAGGCAGCAGCTCCCACCCATACCCCTAACGGGGCATCCCTCCTCTTGGCAAGGTCTCAGCAAAGCTGCAGTCACAAGCCCTGGAGATGGGAGGAAACCACATTCTCCCAGCTCTCAAACCAGGGCCAAGCAGCCAAACCACCCCCTGGTTTTCTGCATTTTCTTTTATTTTATCACACTTTGCTCCTCACCCTCAGTGGAGCCTCCTGCAGAAACCACTGATGTTAATCCCAGAAGTGATTTAAAGAGAGGGGGAGAAAGCTCTGTAAACCCAAACAAGAATGAGACCATCTGGCAAAAAAGCAGCAAAGCCTGTTAAAAGCCCACTTTGCCCTTCCTGCAACTCCAGCACAAGCTGTCAGTGGCATTTCAATAGGAACAGGTTTCATTTACAGTGCTGCACGCAGTGCTCTGTTTAATTTAGGCGCTTTTTTTCCCCCCCTTCAATACTTGAAGCTGGTGGGATTGCTTACGAAGTCAGGTATAATCCAGCTTGAGTAACAGCATCAGAGCCTGGACTATCATGTCTAAAGTCTGAGCCCTCAATTACCCAAGCATCTGTTTGCAGTTCAGTGTACAGAAGGAATTAAACAGCACTCAATGCAACAAGGAGCTGAGCAGAAATACTCAGACTTGTTCAATCTTGCTGTGTTCCTGGCACTAAACTCTTCCTGCAATAGTCACCCACACTCTTGGCCTGCCTTTCGAGCACAGCCTGTCTCGGGTTAGTTGGTAGCACCACCGCTAGATCGGCGGAGAGCTTTGGTAGGGCCTTTACTCATTACCACTATTAATATCAGGACCTGAGAAGCTTTATGTGACCTTTGGGTCATAGAATATCTCAAGGTAGAAGGGACCATAAGGACCACCGAGTCCAACTCCCTGCTCCTCGCAGGGCTACCTAAAACATTCCCAACCTTACCATGGGAAAGAAGCACCACGTCACTCCTGCATCCATCACTGGATGGAAAACAGAGAAGCCTAAAGAAGCTACAATGCTTTTATTAAATGAATAAATGAAATTAATTAATTTCAGTCCAAAACTTCTAAGGATATTCAGTTTATGCAGAGAAGATTCAAATATTTAGGACAAGCACTAGAATAATCATGAGTCACCATCCAACATCACTCCGGTGCTGCTGCTGAACCGCCACTTCTTAAACTATGTGTCATCTCCAAACTATCCCAAAGTCTCACTGGCATATTTTTAATAAGAAACCATTTCTGCTGCTGATATTTCCACCTCTGGATCCTGCTTTATGGTTTAGAACTGGCATGTTACAAAGAAATAAAGCTGGAACTCAACCAGGAGGCGTGGTGGGAGCCATGGTGGTCATTTTCCTTTTAATAGTTCTTATTAACCTTTGTTAGGAAATCAATCACATTAATCTTGGGAAAAGAGGCGTGTTAATGACTGCACCAATTTAGTGGGTGTTTTATCTTTCATATTCAATTTTATTTTTTGCAGGAGCATAAAAAGGAATAGTATCAAGGACTAACAGGCTTCGGAGGTACATCAGACTCCTCTGAACATCAGCAAAGCTCTGCTCTGAGCACTCCCTCTTGGGAGTTACCACTGATTTTAAGAGAAGTTAATTGCTGCTGTAAACATGAACATGAATCTCCAGTACAGGGTTGGCTTTAGTCACTCTGGGACTGGGGTTTCTGAGGACAGGGGATGGGAGACCCTTTCCTGCTCTCAGCAATCACACACTGAATGCATCACCTGAGCATCTTCTGCCGCCTTCAGAAGGGTTCGTATGGCCTCTGATGGCTCAGAGCCATCGGGGACCCACACAGAGCAGGGCAAGGCTGGAAGGCAAAAGGATGGCTCTTGGGTACCACAGGTGACGTGCAGTTCCTGCAGTGCTGCTCGTTGGTCTGGGCTCTTTTCCAGCACCAGGCACTGCATTTCCTTTAGCGCTGGGGAAGGAAGGAGGGACGGACTCAACTGGAGATCACCCAAGGTACAGCAGCTGTTGAATAGCTGGGGAATCGTTATGTCTCTCCCAGACGGAGAAATGTTTCTTCCCTGTTCTGAGTGAGTCTGCCACATCTTCTAAGACACATTATGGCCCAACATTGCAGCTCCACAGGCATTAGCAGTTCCCGTATGACAACTGCACATGTGTGTAATTGGAAGAAGAAACGGCTAAGCAAGTAATTAGGCAAGCAAACTATTTACAGATATAAAATAACCACTTTTCAGATACCAAGTTCAACAAAGAAATGGGTAGTAGCAGCATCCATGTAATTAATCTATTAACTAGTGTTTTGGAAATGTATTTCTAAATCTGTATTTACTCAAGCATGTAGCAATCATTCGTATATTGCTCTGGAAAGGGTTAGATGCTGTCAGGTAAAATTCATCATATTATAATCCCATAATTAGCAACATTTTTTTCTTTGTATTTATTTCTGTTACCATGCAGTAACATTTAGGGAGAGTGGTGCCTTTCTTTTTGATTGTTTTCCTATTGCACAATAATGGGAATGTATGTCGAGTTGAGAAAACAGACTTGTTTTGCCCAAGGTTAGAGAAGATCTCTGTGATTTTCAAAGTTGGAGGTTATTTTGCTCAGTCCCACAGAAGTAAAGACTTTTTCTATTCATATAAACATACTCTTACAGCTCAGGTGGATTAATACGTAAGAGCTCATGATGTTAGAGACCCACATTTTTCAGGAGAAAAAAAAAAAAAAAAAGGTCTGGGGATGCAGTGAAAGAAGAACATAGAATCATTTAGGTTGGAAAAGACCCTTAAGATCAAGTCCAACACACTCAAAGGAAAAAAACTCCATTTCCAGAGGGTTTTTTAATTTAAAAGAAAAAAAAAAAAAAAAGTGGGTAAGCACCCCTCCATATCGCTGCTGCCCTGGCACAGAACAGCAGCTCAGTTCACCTGCTCCTTACCAGCAGCACTTGCCTCCCAAGCGGGGGGGTCCCGGAGCATCATCCCACCACATCGGCACCCACAGGCGCCACCAGCACCCGCTAGCCCAGGGCTGCGCTCGGGCGATGGGTGCAGCCCTGGCCCCCTCCTCCCCCAGCAAGCCTGAGGGATCACACCGGCTGTCTCACCGCGTCAGCTTGTGTCTGAAGGGATCCCAACGCCGATTTCTGAACTTATTTTGCATTTTTTCCATTATTTTTTTTTCCTGACTGGAAGGCTGCGTTGCATGGCGCAGTCACACTCCCCCCTGCTGGCTGCTTCTCCGAAAGCAGGACAGCATCAGGAAAAGCGGGGGGAAATAAATTATTTTAATACCTAAACTGATGATTATTTTTCTTCTGGGTATTACTTAGAGAAAAGTTGTCCTCAGCAATGACAGTTTCACAGCACCAGCAAGGTAAGCTTGCTCACCAGTTAAAATACCTTCTTCTGCTTGCCTCGACATGCAATTCTTTCTGTTAATACAACTTCAATTAACGCTTTACCTGCTCGCCCAGCAGCCGAGGCCGGGCAGGGAGCAGGCAGCGCTCCAGGCCAGCGCCATGGATGACAGAAGGATCCTTTTGCTCTCACAGCCACCACCTGCCCAGCAGCAGAATGCTTCTCATTTGTACTGTGATACCCATAATATTCACACTGAAATGAGACAGGATGAGTGTAGGGCTTTCCTGGGGTGGGCAGATAAAGAAATCACCCAGTGTTTTGTCCTGACATTCTCTTAAAAATCAGCTCCTTCTGCAAACCAGTCCCATGCAGACCAAGGCTGACGTGGAAGGACCAACCTTGCTTCTGAGACTGCCTGTTAACGTGCATCCACAGACAGGCCACTGAACCCACACTTCCCAGCTTCTCCTGCGCACCCAGGGCTCAGGATCCTGGGACCCTCCAACATGGATGGTCAGGAAACCTCTCGAATCAGCAAAACCCCATTAAACCTGCCGCACTGGCACGTGACTGCGAGGGAATCGGGAGTCAGGCATGCGCATCCAACCTCCTGCAATCTCTTGACTTCCAGAATGAGCAATCATGCATGGAGCTGACAAAAGGAGCAAGTTTGGATTCCTACAATGTCACATTCAAGATCATACTCTCAGCTGTGCCATTCACGCAGAAGAGCCCGTCCCACCAGCTTCAGCCACAAACAGTTGGAATTTGCAGTATATAAAGTATACATAGCTGCTCCAGGGCTTTCCACCACTTCCAGAGCCAGTGTGATATTGGGACTCTCAAATCTTTACATCTCACTACTCTCCAGAAGGACCTTCTTCACTCAGCCCCAGGCAGGAAAGGAGATCCCAGACAGGCACATCTGCACAGCCCGTAGCTGACAATGCAGCAAGCTTTTTGGTCAAAGCTCACCACCACCTAAACACCCCATCACAAACCACGCAGCCACCACAAAGGACTCAACATGCTGCCACCTCCCCTGGAGTTACCGAGCCACGTGGGAGCACACCGCAGGCACCGCTGCACACAGTTCTACACCTTTATTAAGCCAAACAACAAAGAGCCCAAAAGAAGGCTGCCTCTCAAACCGCCCCAACACTGCTAAGATAGCGTGTCACAGAGCCTTTCCGTCATTTTGCGGTACGACCCAGCCCAAACCCTTTGTACTCCGACAGGATCAAGGACAGTTTTCCTTCTCTGGGAAGCACCTATTTAAATGCAGAGGATTTTTCCCATAAATGATACTGAAAACATGACATCACTGCTTGGATGATTGTGGCTTAATTTCCACACTATGCCATAACACCCTTTACTTCCACCTTCTTTCCCTCCCCAAAGTGGAACACAATTCTCCCTTTCCTGAACATCTGGTATTCCAGCTGTTGGGATTCACAGGCAGCATGCATTAGAAATTAAAATCTATTCTAGATTAGCTTGTAGAACTTGTCAGCTAATACCAAAAAGACAGTTTTTAAATGTTGAAAACACTTTGCATCTTTATAAAGAATAATCAGCTGTTCCTTGCTGGACTGACTGCAGCTCAAGAACAGCCACCCTGCTATAATTTAATCTGGAAATTTAACAGAACTATTAAGAATAAGCATGAGTTATCCTTAAAAAATGCATCCTAAAGTGAGTCATCACAGCCAATTGTAATGCAAAAACTATGCCATGTAGGTACTTTTGAAAGTTTTATTCACTGTCCCCCACCCGCAAATAAATGCAGGGACAAAAAGGACTTCCATCAGTCACAAGTCACCATGTGACACTGGCAGACAAAAGGCAATAAATTGCTAAAAAAATTATCCAACATGACTCCACTGCCTTGCAGCACCAGCTGATAATAAGCATCATCTTTGTGATCAACAAATGCAAAAGTCTCCCAACTCACAGTATCTGAATTTGAAATATTTCAGCATGCTTGGTACATCTGTGAACCTGAACCTCAGTTCTTAACCCCATCAGCTTCCTTAAATAGCTTAATCGCATCTGTTTCAACATTGTTTACAGAATGGCACGAAGTGATTAAATCTGGTTTCACTTAATCTTTAATAAAACCTCAAGAAGTCCACCTCAATAAGGATAACAAGACCTTTGTATTTTGATTTTAATAAAGATGGGAAATTGCCAGGATTAGTGATTTTAAGTGTTAATAACTTCACAAGGCAATAGACCTTGTAATTAAAAATAAGTTTAAGGGGGCTGCTAAATGATTTTGATATGATTTAAGGACCAATTACAGAAAAGATGTCATTCTTCCCTTTCTAATTAAATATATTGGAAACAGTGAAGCTGAGAAGTTCTGATGTTATCCATTTTTTATTACAGCGAGGACATTCATATGCTCTGTATCAGAAAAGTTTAACAAAAAAACAGTATAAGGACTCGTCTTTAAAGGACACTTGATTGTAAAAGAAAAGGTGTAAGAATGATGTTATTAGTTCTGCTGCTTTGTGGCAGCTGGGATATATGGCCTTGAAGATTACTGCTCTATCAGCCTTACATCAGGATTTAGCACTCCCATAAAGCTACTCAGCTTTGTAGGAGCACGAAATGCAGCTTCAGTTCGGATTTGGGGCAGGAGGGGGAAGCACCAGGCAGGCGCTGCGGCAGGGACCATGCACACAGCACCACCGCAACGGGGCGGCACCACCCCTTCACCTCCCCACTCAGGGATTTCCCTCCAAGAAGACTACCACAAAACAACCACCCAAACCAAAAGAAACCTCAAATCCTCAGGCTGACCTGGCCTCTCAGCAACAAAAACGCTATGCAGCAACCAGCCGCTCCCCCCGGACTCTACAAGGTAAAACAGTCTTCTTTGGGTTTGGTTTCACAAGACAGCTTAGTAACAGCTTTACAACAAACCAAATCAAGAGTTTGCCGCTACTGGACGGGGAACATCTCCATCTCTCCTAAACATTCCCATCACTTGCCTTGAGCCAGCTCTGGCACTGGCCTGGCTGCACAGTGCCGTGGTTTAACCCCGGCTGGCAACTCAGCCCCCAGCACCGCTCGCTCACTCCCCCGTGGCGGGATGGGGGGAGCATTGGAAGGGTAAAAGTGACAAAACTCACTCGGGGGCTGAGATCAGGACAGTTCAACAGGCAAAGCAAAAGCCGCACAGGCAGAGCGAAGCGAGGAACCCGTTCACCGCTCCCCAGGGCAGCGGGTGCTCAGCCATGCCCAGGGCAGCGGGGCTCCATCCTGCCTAACAGGGACCGGGGAAGACAAACGCCACCACTCCGAACGTCCCCCCTTCCTTCTCCTTCCCCAGCTCTACGTGCTGAGCACGAGGCTCATGGCAGGGGACATCCCTGGGGTCAGGCGGGGTCAGCTGTCCCGGCCGTGCCCCCTCCCAGCTCCTTGTGCCCCCCAGCCCGCTCGCTGGCGCGTGGGGTGAGGAGCAGCAGAGCCCTTGGCTCTGTGTAAGCCCCGCTCAGCAGGGACTGAGCAGCCCTGTGTTACCAGCACCCTCCCCAGCACAAACCCAAACCAGCCCCGTAGCAGCTACTGGGAACACAATTAACTGTCCCAGCCAAAACCAGCACAGTGGTAAGCCAGCTCAGTGCCCCAAATAACTGCAAATCAAACCAGGAAAAGCAGAAAGATTAAAAAAGAAAGAGGAATTTTTACAGTGTTAGAACCTACTTACCTTCCCGAGCAGGGCAGAGTGGCAAGAGCTGACACCTCAGGGTATCAGGCACTCAGCACCCCAACCTGCAGGGCCATCCCACCACCCCTTACAGCCTCCATCTCCCCAGCAGCAAACTGGGAGGTCCTGCTCCTTGCTCCTTCCCTTCCAGAGCAAGAACAGCTGCTGCTCACCCTGCCCCCCACCGCAGCCCGGGCAGCACCTGCCTCCAGGTCTAGGCAGACGACTGAGGCCCCAACAAGTTCCAGCTGACACCCAGATTTCTCCTTGCTCTGCATACCAGCCCTTCACAGACAATAAATCTAACAAAATCTCACCCCCTGTGGCTCATGGCAGTTTCCTAAACTGACCGTGACCTGGAAAACCCCTGACCAAGGTTTTGCCCACCTTGGCCTGCAGCTGTGCAGCTCCCCGTTACGAAACTCAACAAAGATTTCCCAAGCCTGAGTCACAGCTGCAAAAGCATCCCCCTTCTCCTTCTAATATTAACAGTAGTCTGTGCTAGAGCCACAAAAACATCCCTTTTCCTTTTCTAATATTTTTGTAGCATTTAAATTTATTTAAGAGATACCACATTTTTCATCTCCACATTGCAAATTAATTTCCTGTAACTCAAACCACCCTGCTTAGATAAACCATTCTCTATTCACCCTGTACACAACTGAGCCGTGGCCAAGGACAGTTGACTTAGCTGAATAATATGCACTGGTGCTAAATGAAAATTAAACTATAAATATTTTAAAATACCTGACTTCCCAGATAGTAAAAGTGAAATGTATAATTTGTTTAAACTATCCTATTCATTCTTTCTTTCCTCATTTCACAAAACCCAACCACTAACAAGAACCTACATAAATAGAGCTTCAACTTTCATCTTGAGAAGTTTAATCAGAAAGCTCTTCAGGAATATTTTATTCCTTTTATCAGAATATTGATGGAACTCATAATTCACCTTAATGTGAGAAAGTTTCCTTTCTTCAGTAAAGAAACTCATCAAGACATTTCTTGTTGGTAAGATCTGACATAAATCTGCTTGCTTTTTCCTCTATTTGATCTCAGCACTTTATGAATTTTTTTGATTGCCTGCTCTTAATTTTCCACAAGCAAATTCAATTAAAGAAATTAAAAACCAGTGCTCAATTCTGATTACCTCATCAGCAAATGGCTCTTTTATTGCACAACAGATGACATATGCCCCACTCTCCCGGTGCTGCTGCAGCTCTTATAAAACTGGATCATGAGAAATTTTTCCCTCTTTACCAGTACTATTAGGAAACAACTACTCAACTCAGCAAGACACTTACCCAGTTCAGGGAACAATCCAAGGGCTACTGCGAATGAAAAAATATCCGGGGGGGGGGAGGAAGTGGCAAAGTCATTGCATGCATTTCAAATCTTCATCTGCACAAGGGCACAGTCCCTTTTTTACAATACCAAGATGACAAAATGACACACAAGTGTGCTGGAGAAGCAATTTAGCACAGCGTTAACAGGGTGGAGGTGATAGTTTTCTCTATTTTCTAGCTTTGTTTCCGGTATCACCTCACTACAAGTGACGGTGAGCGAGTATACACCATGTCACGCAGACTGGATGGCAAGACGTCTTTGGTAACAGGCTGATTATTTAGCATCCACCCTTTCAGGACACAAATAACCAGCATTAATTGGTATTGCAGCCTCTATGCTGTGCAGCCATTATTAGCTGAATGCTGGAGCAGATCAGCAGCAGACAGGTGTTAAGAATAATGATATTCCACAAACATCATTACCCAAATTAATTCGCTTAGATGCATCCACAAACTTTCTGCTTCGGTATGACCAAACGTACCTCTTGGGGCAACTTGCTACAATGGCTGTCAACCTGATGGAGAAAGTTTCACCCCTGGTATTTAAAACACATCAGCATCCTAGAAGAGAATCCACTCAGACAATTCCCCAAAAGAAACCCACTGTTTAAAGAACTTCAAGGATTTCAAATCTATGTTAATTCTCTGTGAATTTAAAAACATTACTTTCAAATAAACTGCCCTTAGTACCATTAGTAAAGAGCCCTTACCAAAAAATATTTGCATAAATATTTCTAAGAACTTTTTCTTATTTGTGAGATAAAGAGGATGTGTGCAATATCTAGAGCAAGCAAAGAGTAACTGCTCAACTTAGGTGCTTGGAGTGAAGTACCCAGGGTGAGGCAAAGTGGCACTCTGCTCAAGAAGACGCGCGTGCAAGCTGTGATTTCATGACCTCAAACATCAGCTAACAACTCAAAAAATATCTCAGTACTGATACAACTATAGAGCAAAAGGCTCAAGGTATGATTTCCTCCTCTAAGGTAGCCTCATGCAAGAGAATCTTCAAAGACAGCTAAATGGACTTTTCAAAAAAAAATTTATTAACATCTGCATTACAGCCAAAGTGAGTTGCAGTCCACTAGGTCTAAATACTGTCAGGTGCAGCTAATGAATACTAAATCTGTGGGACAGGTATTGTCACAGCACAGCTGAACAGAAGAGCATTTTAAAATGTGATGACTGCAAAACAAACTGCAAAGAAACAGGTTTAGTAACCAAGCTGACGTGAGGCTTTTGAGCCTTCCCTAAAAACTCACAGAGAGATGTTGCTATTAGCTGTGTGCACTCCTCCAGCAAAAGTTACTGGGTTTTAAAAGAGTGGGTTTGTTGGAAAGAACAGCTCAAAAGCTGGAAAGCTAATAAATTTCTCTCCCTACAGACAGTCTTTTCAAAAGGACAAACAATTTTAGGGAGGACAAGGAAATGCAAGATTCTTCCACCAACATATTAATATATAGTCTTCAAGAGGACACTGTTACTCATGCAGAAAGCCTGGAAGAAAAACATTTAAACTGGTTTGATTCAGCTAGTTGAACTGTGTTTCAAGAGCTCTGGAAGACACCCAAGATGGAATAAGGTAACACATCTATGAACTCCAGAAACCAACAAAATACACTTTATCTCTACTGATTTAAAGTCAGTCAACGTTAATTTTCTGCATTTTTAAAACACTATTCTGGTTTTGTCGTCAAGTGGCTAAATATGTAACATCTGCCTTGATGGCCTAATTCACTGGATGGAAGGGACAATTTTGAAATTATTTGAAAGAAAACTTTTAAAGTGGGTATCGCTGTACTTCTGTGCAGTCAGGCACTTTCAGTTCCTCAGTCAGTGCCTGTGTAAGGCCAGTGGTACTAAGCTGAAACACAAGTGTTCTGCAAAGTGTGAACATACAATTCTTTACCGTCAAAATCACTACACTTTATGAACAGTATTTCAGGAGAAAGCTACTGAACTTCTTGGATGCGAAAACATTAGCCACCTCCTCCAATTCCAGTGCTTCAACATCCTAAATACTTTTGCAAAGTAATCTCTCCCTTTGGATCTTAACCACAACAGTGTTACGCTTTAATGTGGGTATGTTCAGGTAAGAGTTTCAAGTATTTTCCACAAGAATTATTAATTCTACAACTTAAGTAACAAATTACTTGTTACACAACTCAGCAATTCCTACAGCTTAGAAGATTTCATTTAAGCCTTGCTATGTAGCTTACATGCCATTTAACAGATGCATAAAACAAAATTCCATGCACCCCTACATAGAGCTAATTTCATCAGTAACAGAAAAGGTGGTTTTGAACTGGTTGTACAATCGCAAGCAGAAGCAAGCTCTTTATCGTAAGGTACTGTATAAAAGCAGTGAAACGGTTAAGATAAACACAAGCTTATTATCGTCATTTATTTTAAAAACCTTATTCAAAATATTACGTGATACAAGTCCAAATATGTTAAAAATTACTGCAAGAAAAGAGTTTGGGGGTATTTTGTTTGTGCTTTACTTCTTGTGGTTGTGAAAATAATGCATTTAACAGTAGGATTTAGAACTTTTAGCACTTGATTTGTAAGATCACATCATGCCTTCAGATTCCACATGCCAACAGCTGTAAAGTTGATTTTTCAAAATGTTACATAACCACTTGAATACCAAGTCATTAATTATGGGGTTCTGATCCAGCACTATTTACATATTTATCAGTCTGAAAACTAAATCACAAATACAATGTACAGAAAACTAAGATTTTATATTTTACAACTCATGAAAACATAAATAATGGAAGTACAAAAGACAATGTAAAAAATACCCTACTGTACCAGTAACTTGATTTACACTAATGCATAATGTCTGTCAAAAATTAAAGAGTGCACTGTCCACAGACTGGCAGTCCCACACACCATTACTTCCATCTGCCTGTTACCTGGGTCAGAATAACAACAAAATAAATTATTCTCACATTTTCAGGCCTCTTCCATTTATAATACAGCAAACCACATAACCGTTTCCCATCTGTCTTAAAATTCCACAGAAAGCTTTGATGTATTGAAAGCCTGTCAACTATATATATTTCAGTAGGATTATTCAACAAGGCTTATTTTCCATTCGTTAATTTTAAAGACAATGAAGTAGTCATAAATATCATTAGAGAAAAAACATGGACAGACATGAAGCTGCATACCTTTACAAAGATCTTGAACGTTTTAAGGAAATATATGGTATATAACTTATGAAATAAAATGGGTTATACGTAATTATTTTCAAATTATTTACTGCATGAACACACACAGAAATTATGAAATTGCCACACTAGCTATTCTGCCTAAAATAGGATCAAATTATGCAACAAATCAGAACCAAAAAAACCAAGATGCAGCATCAGGATTTAAGCACAGAAAAAAGTAATTATATTTTAAGTTTGCAATACAGTGGGATTTATGAGCCACATAAGTGATTAGCAAAGAGATCATTAATTTGATTTAGTGATGCCAAAGTCATTAATTTATTAGACCTAAAATATTTTATGCTTATTTTTTGTATTACCGCTATTACGACTGCTCCAGACAGAAGGGATGATGCTTAATGAATGGAAAGAGCACTGATTATTAAACTCAGCAAGTTTACAGTTGATACAAAACCTGACCAAAGTAGCAAACAGATGTATCATGCCCTTGATCTTCCATGAGATTTAATCTCAAAAACATCCAGGTCAAAGAGAGTACATCTCATTTCAGCACAAGCAGCATATTTAGAATACCTGAATATCATTACATGACTAGGCAGGCAAAGAGTGTTAAGTTCAGCAAACTCAAATCACAGTGCTTTCAAAATACATAGTCATTAGTTATTTTCAGGGAAGGCATTGCTTCATTAACATTTTGATCTAAACGATGATATTCTACTGTCCTGGAGCACAGGCCATCCCTCCATCTTCGGCTCTGGACCAATAAGAAGATCTGAAAGAAAAAGCAGCCGATTTACGTAATGCTATGGAGAAACATTTTGGTTGTGAAAGGCAGCTTAACAGTTCTATTGATACCTTTTCCACCCCTTGACACTGGCAATGGCATTACTGTTGCTCTAAAACACGGCACTGGCAGTCAACCATTTCCATACCATCCTTGCCATCAAGTCACTTACCAGCAACCTCAGTTGCAGTTTGGCAAAACATGGCATTCAACCCGTAACTCTTCTAGCAGATGATGTGTGCAGCTTCAGAAGCACTGCATATACAGGCTATTAAATTATCTCCAGATGGTGACATTTTTTAGTTTATTCATCTTGCCTATTCTGGCATTTCAACCTTGTTAAAAATAACTGTATTACTGGTGCTGGAACAAAGGCAACAGAAGCAGCAATACTGGAATGTGATAAACTGTTCCTTCATTACAGCTCAGTGCCCCCTTCAGGAGTATCAGCAGAGCAAGAACAGTTAAAGGGGCTATATGATAAACTACAGCACTCAAGTAACCAGTTTTAAATGTCTATTATCTTCACCCTATTTAGCCTCCTTTCTTACTGACATTATCAAAGAATCCACTTTACTAGACAGCGCAACTATACGGGCAAAAGGGGAAATGGGACAATATAAGTGGGCAGAAGGAAAGAAGGAGGCAAACCTAAACCAATTTGTTGCCTCATGCAAATACACGCCACTATCTACATACTTAAAAAGTACTAGTGTATTTTCTGCTCCCCAAATTATTTTTAAGTGCTAAAAAGTAATACCAACAGACAGCTTTTCAATTACTCAAATGATACTACAAGCATTACTTCATTTATGTAGCAAAGAAAAGGCATTTTTTAATCATTCATTTGAACTTCGCTCAAAAGTAAAATTTTCAAGTGTAACAGTCTTCAACACTTTCCCCTATAAAAAACTGGCAATGTGCGTTCCAGATAGGCCACTGCACTATATAAAGCAGAAGTTTGGAGGGTTTTTAGCTCCGTTCTTTTCAGAGCCCCCCAAATCCTCGACCAAATCAGTGCACTCCACAAGAATAAACCCTACATTTTCCTCTTATCTAAAAACTAACCTATTTGTTGGTGGGGTTTTTTTGCTTAATTGCAAATTTGAGCATGCATCTGTACTGGGTCTGGCTGGGCTGGAGTTAATTTCCTATGCTAGCAGTACATTTCGACACAACACTAATCAGGCTACTTTTGAGATAACCAAGATTTAGGTTGTACTGAAGAAACAGCTACCTGAAAACACTAACTTGGACCTTCTCTATGTAAAACTACAGAGTGTTAAACATTTCCTAAAAGTCTGTAATTAAGTTCTCAGAATATCTATGATACAAAGACCACCTTAAAGTGAGTACTTATTACAAGGATTATCACAGTTAGAATAAGAACATTCCCATGTCATTTGGGATTAAACCTTCCCCAATGTGCTGTTTATAATCCTGCACAGAAACAAAATTAATCAGCCACCTTCACTCCACTTGGGTCAGGCCTCATTTATAGAGCTTATGCTGTATACTGCCAGTGCCCATTAATGCACTGACTGATCACTGATGTTATCAATTAACTGATTTTCTAGCCTAAAATGTTTGACTCAAGTTAATTTTCACCATGCAGATAAAAATGACAATCATGATCTGCATATTAGTACCACAACAAGACTAAAAGGTCAAAGATTTCATTCTCCAAAAAGCCAAGTTCCTCTTATTAAAAAAAAGTGTAAAAGGCAATACAATTTCATTTTACAAACTGTTTCTCTCAACTTTTCACAGCACACCTACCTTCCTCTTATTGTGATAGGTGACATAAACAACAGCTACTAAGAAAGCAACTACAACCAGATGAAAAAAGAAATGGCCGTCTTCTTCTTCTTCTTCTTCCAACCCTGTGACAGAAACTTCTTTTATCTTCTCATCAAGGGTCTTGATATCCTCATTGTAATTACTAATGGTGTCAGAGTCATCATCTTCTGGCATGTCTAGAAGATCTGGGTTGTATCTGGAATTTGAAGTCATTTCATAAGGACCATAATCATCTCCTCCATCTGACTCTATAGTTTCTTTTATGATGGGTGGTGAACTATTTACTGTGTCTTTCAAATCTGTAAGAAGATCCTCTTCCTCAATTTTAGTATCTTCAGAAGCGTCAACATCCATTTGAGATATTGGACTAGCAGTCACCGCATGAGAAAGAACATACGGTGGAGAATCACCTTTTGCTGTAGATGGTTTTACTGCAGTCACCGGATTGATTTTAGCTGTTGTTGGAACCACCTCTTTTTTTGTTGGGCTTGCCTCTTTTTCTGTTGGGATTACACTCTGCAAGCTGTCTGTCAAATTTTGGGATCTACTTAGTGTTTCATTCTCACTTTTAGACGAAATATTTTTCTCAAGCATCTCCACTTTCACAGAATCTGAGAAAAGGATGAGAAACAGTCAATACTACGCACAAGGCACTAACTTCTCTTGTGATATTTCAGCTATAAATAAAAATTATTGCAAGGCATTGACTTCACAGACAAGAAGTCATACGATGAACAGGGCATATTTCACACTGCAAACTTTTTAGACTTCATATGCAGACATACACACTCCTGTACTTTGGCAATTTCAAAAGGTAAGTCCTGAGTGGGACAAGAATTAAAGCTTGGAAGCACATGTGTTCTAGGTTAGTAAACTAGAGTGTCTCTGAAAAATTTAGCATGCATAATTTCCAGACTCAGAACTTCAGAAACATGTCCTCCCTCCCTCTATGGATTTATGAACTCTTGTAGAATCATATGTGATTAGTCTTTTCTCCATCATTAAACTCTCCCACAGAATTTACTGAAATCTACAGAGGAAGAAGTTCTCAGTAAGGCTACTCCTGCAGTTACACGTTTTTAATCTTTCACCATTACTTATTTCACCAACAAAAAATGAGAATATGCTACAATGTCCCCTTCAGTCAGGACACAACGTCCCAGCATCTTTTCCCAGGCAATTATTTTTATTGCATTTGTACACACAGAAAAAGATTTCCATCCTTATGTTAACTCAAATGAAACTACCGAATCACAGCTTAAAAAACAAAGCTGAAGAAAGGACAATCTGACTGCACATGCTCCTGTAGGAAAGCCTTTTGCTGGCAGCAAATTATTGTAATGAAGTCAGCAGCACTGCTATGTAACAGTGCACCCTCAGGCAAATTCAGAATCTCTCCAATGCTAGCATGGCTTTGCAGAATCTACATAAAAACCAAGGTGAGCATTAAAACCACATGCAGGGCCCATCATCGCTGCCCTCTACCCCAAGGAAAGTAAAAAAAAAGCAGGGGGAGGTTATAAATAGCCAATGATTTTTTAAACCTAAAAAAAATAGCAAAGAGCAAACTATTCATGTTTACAGCATGTCACATCCAGTTTCAAATCACGGAGCACCTTAAAAACGAAGAACACATTTTAGACTTTCAGTATACATTGTAATTTAAATAGTGGAACCATACTTACCTTGTATTTTGGCATGCCAAACTTTTTAAAATTTTTATTTTAAAAAAGTAACAATACTTTCATTAAGCACTCCCAAGGAGCTCCCTGGTTCACTGGAAATTTACAGATTCTAGAAATGAAGCATTCAACCGCTTGTGTCAAATTACTCATAAGTAAAATATTGTACAGGGGACACTGAATCATGTTATTCATGAAACATATTTACAGAGGATCAGTTACAACAGACTTCTTGTATACATGGTACACTTTTCCAGTATGAATTACCCTTTAACCAACTGTGAAACAGAGGAGACTCGACTAATCCCATATGAACTAGACATTATGGTGCCTCTCTGCTAAAGTCTGAAGTCAGCTGCTTTACATTTAACACTGTTGAGGTTGTTGAAGAAACTACTAGTCTGAATTACCATATCAACATTAACTTGTTCAGTTCTTGTACAGGACAGGTTTAGAGAATTCTTATCTCCCCTCAGGAGTCAAGCCAGCAAATTGCATACATGGAGATAAATATAAGGAAAGGTATCTGCAAGATAGTTTAGCATTTTTAACTAGCTGGCATGATATGAGTGAGGTAGGTAAACCTCATTGCTACCCTCACCAAACACACCAAAAGTACTCAAAAGTAATAGCTAAACTGTCTGAAATACAAACAAGCATATTTTTCCAGAGAAACACACTTCATGTATCCTTACACTTCAAATTATTCTTAAACTCATTTTAACATGAAAGCTTTAGAAGGGTATGTGCTTAAATGCAAGGGACTCCCACTAACTAATGCTGCAGCTTCAGAATGAGAAATAATGATTTCCTATTATTCCTAAAAGAAGTTATTTTTTGTTTTAATAGGAGCAGCAAGTTTAGCAACTACATTACAACTGATTTATATCTACCCAAAATTATTTGGCATTATAAACGGTGGTTGCACTGTTTATAGTTACACAACACTGTCAGATGATGTTGGACATAGATGCCTGGACTCCAGAGATGCCTCAGCTTCAGAAATAGGTATCAACGTTCAATCATGGTGACAGAACTAACAACGCAGTCCTGTGAGTAAACGCTGTAGATAAAAACATCCCATCGGGTCAAAATTCACTTCCAGGTAAAGTTGCTTTTTAGAAAGCACGCTATTCCATGATTTTTGTAGTTAAAAACTCCTGGTTTCCTACAGGTTTGTCCCCCACATCCTTAACCTCTTCCTTCATTACTACCGACCAATTAGTCGAGGTGAGGGGCAACACCAGCAGAGCTGGTTTGGATATACTTACTGACAAGCAAGAGAGGAACGCACGCCTCAAATCAGCTCCCTTCATGTCCTTAAATAATTCCCTTTCTTTTCACTACCCAACCAATACTCCACCTAAAATAAGGAGGAACTCACTGCACCTAAAATATCTATTTCTTATTAGCATGCGGTTTTAGTTGGTCTGTAGGTTGAAGGGATGCAGAAGGAAAATGGACTTAGCGAAGAGTCAACTCATAAAAAAACATCAACAGATTTTCTCAGGGCAGGGGGGAGGCTAAAACCAGACACCCAACTAGAATAATTAGAAAAGACTATTTAGTCTGATGAGTGAAGTAGTCAGCTAAACTGATTTTCACAGACCAAACCCAGGCGAGCGCCTGGCCGCCAAGGAGCAGCACTTTAAACGGCGCTCCCTCCAGCCAGCCTGCCGCCAAGTCCCTCAGAAAAACAAGAGAACAGCCGGCCGAGACCGGCTCCCGAGGCCGGCCGGCCCGGGCTTGCCCTGCACATGGCCGAGGCGGGCAGGGCGGCCGCCGGCGAGCAGGGTGTCCCGGCGGGCCCCGCCGGCGGCCGCAGACACCTTTAGGCCCAAAACCACTGGAGACGAGGCCGGTGAGAGACCGGCGCGCCGGCCGCGCAGCGCCCACAGACCCCCACCCACCCAGGCAGCCCGCCAGGGCCCGGTCCGCCCCCCGCCGCGCTCACCGGAGGCGTCCTGGCCGCGGGCCGCCAGGGCCCAGCCGCAGAGCAGCAGAAGGCAGAGAACGCGGCCCGCCGGGACGCCCCGCTCACCGGCGGCCGCCATCTTGCCAGGCACCCTCCACCGACGTGGCGCTGGCCCCGCCTCCCGGCGCTGGGCGGGAAGGCGGGAGCTGCGCGCCGGCGGGGCGGTGGCCGCGCATGCGCCTGGGCGGGAAGGGCGGGAGAGCGCCTCACAGGAGCTGAGGGGAGCGCGGCGGCGCGGGCTGGCATGGCGTCGTGAGGCGCGCTGGTAGCGCGGCCTGACAGAAAATGGGGGGGTTTCCGTCTCCTTCCTTGAGACGGAGATTGGTGTTAAGGCTTGAAGCCTCCCCACAGAGCCATTGCCCTGGGAAACCGTTCACCAGCGTCTGCATGCTGCGTGACAGGGCTTCATGCTGTGGCACTCACAGAATGCTATTTGGCAGAATTAGATAGATCCAGGAAAAAAGCTTGCTCGTTCTTACCCTCAGTGAGGCGTTTCAGGCTCCAGGAGAGGGCTTGAAGCTGATCACCAGAGCACAATTTCCAAAACGCAAGATGCCTCAAGCATGAGAAAACCCAGAGCAATGGCTTCAAAGGCTCATGGGGATGCTGAGGGAGCACAGGACGCACACAGCATACAGGAACGTAAACCTGTTGTAGGCATGTGCCACATTACTGCAAGCTGGTTGTATATGGTGCGTTTTGATCAGTGAAGGCTAATTGCCTACTTCTCCCTAGACCTTAGGTTAAATATCTAAGGCATAGTAGGAAGTACTCAGGAATAGCTTGTGGTTCAAGGGAAGGTGGCCAGCGTTGCACAATCTGCAGCTGTTGCTGAGGCAGATACACAGCCTCACAATGTCGTAACGCCATTGCCTCACCAGGCACATCCTCCTGTACCACAGCCTCTTGCTGTCTGCGTGCCACCCACATTGACTGCTTACATACAAGAAAATAACAGGCTTAATGAAAAGCCACTGAAGTTTATCCCAACTGATAGCTGTTCATTGCTCGCGCCTATTCATTTACAGAACGATAATTCAGCTTAGTGAATTCTGCAGTGAAAGAAAGATAAACAAGTCATGTTATCTTGTTTCCTTTGTGAGCTAAACACATGCAGATGTGCAGTTGTCAGAGCTTAGCGAGCATTAAGAACGTGGCCATGTCTGGAACTTGTATCTCTGAAGTTTTTTATTTGTGTGGTACAAAACATGCACTAAGATGCTGCCAGTCTGCTTCTGGAACAAAGAACTAATATGAAATTGTCTTCACAATTAATACAAAGACAAAGTAAAAGGTGGCGTTTCAATATTTTATTCAAGTTGGGTTTGGGTTTTTTATCCATTTTTAGCAGTGTCAAGTACAGCATTTTGGGGTCTAGTTCCACACAAAATGGAAGACTGTCTAAAAATGTACCCATTTAGTCGCTAAAAAAAAGTGGTAATAAAACAAAACTCCATTTGAAATTTAGTGATACAACTATGTGATTGCAGTTACAAAGACTCTTCCCTGATTATGGTCCTGTCTTACAAGCATTCCAGTCAGTGCAAGGGAAAGGAACCACAACACAGGACAGGCAGGATTGGCTGAGTCACATCAAACCTCCTCTGCAACGCACTTAGACGAGGTGGACAACCTAAAGCATTCTGGAGACAGCTGTAGGTGTAAGATAACCAAAGACGACAAACCATTCATGAAATACCTATCTAAGAAAAAGAAAAATTAAAAAAAAAAAATCCCTTTTTCAGACAAGTTTGCACATCCCATCATGAATTGAAACCTTAAGGTTGGAACATTCTGCTTATAAAATTTACAGTACAATATAGTGATCTGCAATTCTTAACAACTCAGTTTCTTACCACATCAACGTATTCCCTGTGCAGTCAATGTGTTAGTAAAGGTAATCAATACCTTCCTCCTTCCTACCACATGGCAGCTGACAGATATGATGGGCAGTAACATTCAAAAGAAAAGAAAAAAAGCCTGGAATTGGGAATTTTTTAATGCTTTTGTCTCCATTTCTTTAACAACATCATTTTTAAAGCTTAGCTGTCTTTAACCAGGACTAACAGGACTGATACTGAGCAATACTTGCATCCCAGACAAAACATTGAAAGGTACACTATATTCTGAAGGTAGCTATGCTGTATTTTCAAATTAGTGATTGCAGAATCACTCCTTATGCTTCAAATTCCAATCCTAGACCAAGTTTGTGACCACCTGCATTGACGTTCTTGCCATCCAACAAAGCTGACAACGTCAGTTTGATACCTGTGAAATAGAGAAAAGTGAAAGAAAAGACAACTCTTAAAACCTGGACTGAGCTTTATGTTCAGCAAATGCAGTCTGTGTTAACTGCTTTAATTTACTGGCTAACAAGGGTAATGTCATTTGGTGGCTAGCCTTGTAAGGATTGGGTGTTTTAAAACAATGTGCAGGTAAGAAATCTTTCTGAATTACAGAAGTTATAATAAACCATGGTGATAGATTCTGCTTTTTATCACTCCAAATAATTAAAGCTGAGTCCGTTCACTGCTGCTGGTCTACTGATTAGATCCAGTGTTATGAAAAACTGTGACCTTGATACATACCCACCTTTCTAAAACACTTTAAAATCTAGGTATGAAAAGGCCCAAGCCCTGTCTACTGTAGTACCTCATTTCAGTCTGCTTGGTATTCTGGCAACAGATTTACATCAAAATAATTTTACAGCAGTAAGACTGTCCTCATCCTGGGCCAGGGGACCTTGAGAAAGTCACATTTTTAAGCAAAACAAACTCAGTAACAGGAAGCCTCTGAAAGTACTAAAAATGCATTTACTTATCTGTGAAACACCCAATTGTAGATAAATTTTGTGCCAACATAAAAGAGTATCTGACTGGTCAGTGGATGGCGGTCTGATAATTCTGCTTCCAGCAGACATCCAAAATTGACAGAGCAGTCCCTGGAAAAGTTCATCACTGGCTTGCCAAGCAGAGCAGCAGCAAACTTACAAAATCAGTCACATTTTGTCAACAGAAAAACTCTTATGTATTTCAAGATAAAAAAGTATCACTTCATTGATCCTGAATTTCTTCTGCATAGACCTACCTGGCTTTAAAGTCTGAGTGTAGCCTAATCCGATCAGACTGGAGTTGTTCACTTTAGCCTTAAAGGGAAAAAATACCATATGTAAATAACTCAGTATCTTTCTTCAAAGTCCTTCCCACTTGAAAATTGAGTAACACCTTTTCAGCATGTAAAGGATTTCATGTTTTAGATCACAAAAAAACCTAGAGTTAATTCTGCCGTAACACAAATCCAGAATCTCAACAAATTTACAGTCACTATAGAAAATAATGTGTTTATTAACGTCGGGTTTAATTTTTTCAAGACTTACATGAAAAAAATCTCAAAACAGTGCCCAACCATAAAACATTCTGTGTTGCTTTTAAAGAAAATCCAATAGTTGCGCTCTCGTGCTGCCATACACAAGACAAATAGATACACATGCCAACTGCGCACAATCGAAAACTGAACTGCATCAAAACCATACTTCATGATTTAAAATTGCTTCACATTTCCAGTATGAGAGCCCATTCTTAAGATGCTTATAAATGTACATGCATAGCACTCACAGAAAAAGAGGCATCTGGGTCAATCTGATACTTGGCTGCTATTCCAAAGCGAGTGTTGCTATTACCGGCTGTCCAAGCAAGATTAACGGCAGTTTCCAGTTTATCATTCACCTTCTGGTAAATGGAGCCTCCAAACTCCGTTCCATCATTCCTGGAAGGAATGCATTAGTCTAGTTTTAGACTGCACCCCAAAACAGTAATCTCTTTTTTTCCAGTAAGATCTGTATTTGTAGAACATTCACTTACACCTCATTTAATATCTCTGTACCAACTAAGATAGAGACATTAGGCCAGACTGGTTATGAAGTCGTTTTTAAGTACTTAAATTCATTAATGGTTACTGTATTTCAACAAACAACTTATGAAGCTGAAAAAAAGCCATGACAAACTGTCAAAAATAGACCAGTGATGACAGCTTCCAAATCTCCCTCCTTTGTAGAATGGCAGTCTTTGTAGTGAAGAGATTTATTCTTCCGAGCATACCTCTGAAATAATTATTTTTCCCAGACATCATCTCCCAAGTGCCCTGAAAGGGCTGCACCCTGCTCACAGAGCCTCAGCAGTCATCCTAAGACTGCCTCGCCAGCATGCTTTTACCAGACACAGATGGACCATACCAGAAGGGAAGATGCCAATTTAATGTCCAAGTCTATTGGCTTTTGCAAATGAATACCATTTGCAATTGTCCTTATGGTACATCTGGACTGTTGATGTCTGTACTAGAAACTGAAATGAAACTAGTTTTACTTTGCAGAGAGCACTGGCCAACAGCTGAACGAAGACAGCCTTCTAGCACTGCTACCGAGTAGTACAGCTTCCAGTTACTACTGACACCAATGTCACACAGGGAATAAAGTCTGGTAAATAAAATGCAAAACGTTAGAGCATGCAGATCATAAAAATAAGAGCAAAAGACTTCTAAAAGCCTTACACTCCTTGTAAACCAGTGAGCATCTGAATATCCATTTTTGTTTATTTTCTTAAAAGAGGATATAAACTACTGCACAAAATGGGCTTTGAACCACAGGAAGGCTTCTACAAATAAAATACTTGTGAATATTTCTAAACTATGAAATAATCTGCTTCCAATTATTAGAGTATACCAAACCTTCAGTGATTAAAAAAAGGGGCAGATTCAGAATCTTTCCATTTTCACCCCTTTGGCCTGATGTTCCTGAGTTCACAACAGTTGCAGAAACAGTAGTGATATGCCTATTTAAAAGTTCAAGCAATAGCAGCAGGCTTTTATATTGTTAGAGCAATTCTTCCAGAAAAACACTACAATACTTACTTCAGATAAGACTGAAGCTCACACATAACTGCATGTGCTTGGCTCTCAAGAAAAGGAGGGATTAAAAAGGACTGAGGAGAGCTGGTTATACAGGCAGATTTTGTGCAAGGTTCCCACACAGCTCTGTCTTGACCTGCAACATTAGGGGGGGCGGTCTGAGCTATGCTTAAAAAATTAGGAAAGGCATATTTAAAACTAGAAATTATCCAGCCCTACCTCCCTTTAATTGTTATTATTATTAAAAAATAATAATAAAGTCAAACCTCTTTTTAATTCTAATAGTAATAATAGCACTTTTCAGATGTAGATTTTAAAAAAAAACCCAAAAACATTATCCCCCTATGAAAATTAATATATCAAGGCACCATCAAGGAAAGCAACTTGCTGAAGTCCCCAGCTGGTCTGTGTAATGTCAGGAACAAACTACAATGCTTCAGGCCCCACCTAGTTAAATTATCAACCCTGCCACAGCGTTCCCGTGAAACACTGAACTGTCCAGCTATAACCCAGCAGGCTAGCGATGGGCGTTCCCTACACAGCTGCTTCTGGGATTATATAAACACTGACACATTTCAAAGCTGAAACGTCAAATACCTAACTGATCTATTAATATCAATAAATACGATTTCTATTCATATCACACATTTATGGTTTTGCCTGTCAATTGGTGGAGTACGAGTATTAAATAGAGAAGGTGTCCTCCTGAAGTTTATTTATCATCCACATACAGTAATAGCAACCTAAGAAACAGACCCTCAGGAATCCAAGGAGCCATACAGTAAGATCTGAGCTCCTGCCGCTGTTATAAAGTTAAATTCGGCTGTTGCTTCAATCAAGAGTAATAACAATTACAGCATTTTATTAGCAAAAGCCAATAATCCACTGTTTTGAAAGTCTACAGTGTAACAAAGTTGAAAGTCATTACGCTTGAAGAAATAACTCCTGAGTGAAGGGGGGACCCCGAATATTGTTTTGATTAAACAATTTTGATGAAATTCTGCCCACATTTTCGTGCTTTGGCAATCCTTCAAACATACTGTCTGGGCTGTGAAAGTCCAATTGTTCTGTAAGGCAGTGTGAGCTTCCTAAACCACATGTCTGCAAAACAGCATGAAACAGAACAGAAAGCCTTTGAAGAAGCAGCTCCAGGAAGGCAGAACAGTTGTTCAGCCCCCAAATGGGAACAGCCCGCAATAGCTCTGCTACATGCAAAATATCCAATTACCCAGTGGAATGGGAAAGGGGGAGGGGGGGGGGACACGGGGGGGGCAGGGGGGCAGGGGCGGGGGGAATGGATTAGGGATTGTCTAATCTTTAAAATCTGTCTTCCCCAAAGGCATAAATTGCTTTTTTAAGAGGAACAGGAGACAGAGAAATAAAGGTTTTCATGGAATTTGGTCCTGGTTTCCCACTGTTCATACATTCAGAAAGGACAAATGCTTGTGTAAATTGATTATTTAGTTGTAACACTACAACCATATGCCTTCCAGTATTAAAACAAACCCAGTTCTTATTTCTTCCAATCATTCCCTTTTGCTTATTCTCATTCATCCTCTGATTAACTCATCCACAGATAAAACCACCATTTTTGTTTGAGTTTGACCTGTGCAAATGGAAGGTATTGCTTTTATTTCACAAAGAATATTTTTATAACCCACCTCTTCTATTATTCACCTAATAGATTCTAACAACCCTTATCTGTTAGAAAGACAGACACTGGATGCTTGGGTGCTTAGTGTGTTCCAGTTCCTTCCATTGTGCACTCCCTCACCCACATATTTCAAAGAAAAGCTAATGGAGCTAAGAAAATGTAGCTTCCCATCTTAAATGCAGAAGTAATTTCAAATCCACCATTCCCTCTTGCACTACTGCTGAACCTCTGTCCCTTTCATTGTGCTAGTAAGTAGCAAAACCCTTTCAAATTCCTTTGTAATGCCCGTCTGCCAATACTTACACATTAGTATGAAGCTGGAATTCATCAGTCTTATAGCCAACAGCAAAGTTGCTCTGGGTTACTCTAGACTTTGTTGTCTCAAAAGTCATTTGGTAACCTGCCAGCCACCCCTCGTAGCCAACCACCAGGGCTCCACGTATCGAAGGACCAGCAATATCGAAATCCATGTCACAGCCGATGTTGATGTGTTCCCTTTTGTACCCTGTCTTAACTTTAGCACTCTTTTTCCTAAGGAGAAAAGAAAGAATCTCTTATCTTTGAAAAGCTACATTCATAGGTAGCAATTCAATCAAATCAGTTGCTTTAATTCAGTGTAACAGTTCTTGAAAACAAAGTCTAACCTCCAGAGAGCAACATGGTATGTCACCTTACCTTTCACGTCTGCAGAACCCTAATTCAGCTACAGTGAATTATTTGCAATCAAGCAATAAAATGTGGCACAGTGCCCCAAAAAACACTCCTGGGCTGCGCTCTGAAAAGCAGCAGCACAATAAACCAGACGGGAGGTGACAAAAACAAATCCTCATCTCCAACTAATCTGATGGTTTTGGAAGGTTGGCAGGTGCGGGTAAGGAACGGAAAGTTTCAGGTTTGCCATAGAAAGCCAACAGTGGTTGGCCTGTGCCAAACAACTTTTAAACAATCCTAATGAACTCGGTAATTTCATTTACTGTGACAGATGTCAAGAAATCACTACTTTGTCTCCAGCTTCCTGAGGGAAAGTCTCTGCTGCTAAGGAAGCAGTCTGCTTCAGTGGCTCTGACATCCTCTTTTCTCCTTAGGATGCTTTATGAAGTGTAATGGTTACAGCCATTAGCAAGGCTGCCAGGTTAATACAGAAATAAACTTTCCGGAGTCACTTGTTTCTTTTTATACTACTGGCCAGAACAGTGTTTTCTCAAGTGTCTTCAGGTTGGTTTACATCAAGGGTGCAGACCCTCGCAAGGCAAGACAGTTGCGTCCAATATATTCAGCTACTCTTATTTAAGATGTCTTTCTTCTCTTTTTACTTTCCAAGTGTCTTCTGCCTTTGACCAAATCTTTTACTGAAATCTTTCTGAAAAAGTCAGGCTAATCTGAAATTGCAAATCAACCTTTTTTCTTTTTTATTTCGTTAAGAATCCTACCAGTTAAGAAATAATTATCAACAAACACTAGAGATCATTCTGGTTAACAAACACACAAAAATATGTAGTTAATCTAGAATTACAAGTGCACTGGAACCAGTTGACAATCCAGGACACGAAATCTAAGACAGGGTGAAACCTCCACTGGGACTGTAACCCCAGCAGCCTGCAGTGCAGCGTGCTGCTCTGGGAAGCTAATGTGCAGAATATTTTGACTCACTGGCAGCACTGCTTGCAAAAAGATAATCAGGGGAAAAAAATAAACCAACAACTAGACCTACAGCTGCTGCTTAATCCCTCTGGCCCACATAAAGTGTGGCGTCCAGTCGCCCTGTCAGAAATACTTACATACCATCAAGGCACGCTGCGGCCAGCAAGAATTCAATGATAAATTCAGCTCGGGAGAAGAGCCCAATTACTGTTTTGAACTATTAGAGCCGTGACCACCTGGCTCCCCAAGCTTGTTAAGCTCTGCATTACAGCTGACTTGTTTAGTGCTTTTATTCAGACAGTAGCTCATCCTTTGACGCAGCCAGAAATACACAACAGGAGTGCAAACAAAACCTTTTCTTCACACCCTAATTCTGATTGAAATTTTCAAGTTTCTGTATGTGAAAGTCTGCTTGCTATAGCTTAGGATTAAAAGGGGATTGTTAATACTAAGATTTAAATCAGATGTACATGATTTCATCACACACAGGCTGATTATTAACCCTCTTGATATCTTAGGACAGGAGTAAATAAGTAAGACAGCATTCCGGGAAACTTAAAATAAAAAAAAAATGCCTTTGTCACTTAAGCTTACTCACTTCTTACCCAGTATTAGGAGAGAAGGAGGAGTCAAAGGTCAGCTTCAGGCCACGTGCAAGCTGAACAGAAAAGAAATTCACTGGTTGGATTTATAATTGGAGATTGCCATTAAGTGAATTTGCAGATTACCTCTTCTGAGCCAATAATTACCTGATCTTCAAGAGTAATCTCAGTGCCTAGCGTGTTGTCAGTGTTCCACTTTTCTGTGAACATCAATCCATATTCCACCCATTTGTATTTTGTTTCCAAACTACCACTAACTTTGCTCGTTTCTGAGTTTGCTGAACCTGAGCTTGTAAACTCCTAAAAGGAAAAAAAAATATATATATACATATACACACACACATTTTATATATATACACGTGTATATATTTGCAAATAGATATATATTTACATGCAGGCAAATACTTACACTTGTAGAATATATCAGTCATTACAATTTGGGGTATTTTTCAATACTGCAGAGTTCTCAGAAGATTTAAGTTTGCTAGTCATTAACATCAACGCACTCTTGCCCCCCCAAAATGTCAACGTCAGGGAGAAAAAGCAGGGAATGGATACGGGACAGGAAGGTGGACAACTCTTGCCACCAGCGTCACACAGACTAAGGTGCTATACCAGCTAGATCTGTGAATCAGCATGCAAGTCTGCAAACACTTTGCAGAGGTATTCTGAATGCACTTTAATACACAGTTACATTGCAGCTATCCTTGTTCAGTGACTTTTAAGAAAAAAGTGCAGCACATTTAGAAACCAGCATATTTGTATTTCTGCTCGTTCGATCCAGTAAAGCAAGAGGGAGACACTGACACTTCCTCCAAGCACAGGCCACGGCGGTGGCCTCAGATAACATCATTTTCATAGTAAGCAATTACCACGGCTGCAAAGGAGCCCTTCGCTGTATTTTCTACTCTGATTTGTGCAAAGTCTTGTATATTATAGAACAAATAAATGCAAAGTAACTTGCAAGATTATAATACAGCTAAAAAATGATAAGGGGGGAGTAAGTGATACATATTTAACTTTTAAAAAGCAATATACAATAAACACAAGAACATTGCAGTGTTTTGGATTTGTTTCCAAAATATTTGTTTCCAAACTCACCAGTCCATTTTCAGATTTTGTTTTCAAGTCAAGTTTTATTAATCCAAAACCTAGAAGATAAGTAAAAAATTTATATTTAATTTGAAAAGCATTTCCAAGTTACTTCATAAAACTCCCTTCTAAATCACCTTGAACTACTAAAAAAATTAACTAAGGG
The DNA here is from genome assembly GCF_963210335.1 of Falco punctatus. Classification (NCBI taxonomy): domain Eukaryota; kingdom Metazoa; phylum Chordata; class Aves; order Falconiformes; family Falconidae; genus Falco; species Falco punctatus. The sequence goes on along the minus strand of NC_137588.1, from coordinate 62,345,416 downwards.
TACAGTTGTCAAACCATGTGTTTTTATGAAGCAGATTATGCAGTTTATACTTACTTAAGATAGCACTTGACTGATTAATCCTACTGACCTCAGCAATATAATTGGGACCAAATTAGTTAATAATGTCTTCATTCACACTGAGCAGCATTCTGTTCATAAGCAGACTACTGACACCAGTGATCTTATTCATGATACAAGGAAACAGTCAAAATAAAACACACAATTTTATATTTCCAAACAGACAGCAGTCCTATGGGGAACAGAAGAATTCTCTGCAAAGAAAAGTAAGCTACCCTCCCTTTCCAGACCGCAAGGGCAATGTGAAGCTGTGATAGAAAATTCCCTGGATTTTAATGGAAATTATTGGAATATTTATCAGGGGAAAGTAGTAAAATCCTAACAGTTTCACGAAGTAAGTAGATAGTGAAAGACCAGATTTATTTTGGCTTTATTTACCATATCCCTTGGTGAAAACATCTCTGGCGGATTTGCCAAGATCAGCGTAAGCAGGTGGAACAGCCATTTTCTAGGGGGAAGAAAAAAAAAAAGGGACATTACAGTGTTCAGAAATTTAATTCATGTATGTAACAAGAAACTTACGCCCATTTCAGCCAGTTTTATTTTCTATCCACCATCTATTAATTAAATACAGCCTGAAGAAAGTAGCTATAGCAAATAGTGTAATTTGATTTTGTTCATTAGCCAGGAGAAGCAATTACCATGCACTTGCCACTGAGGATGAGGAACAGGTTGCTGAACAAATATGTGTTTTAGAGAAAGAAACTGTCTACGCTTTTCCAAAGACTTAACTGTTGTTCCCTTATCAGTGTTAACTGCATCAACAACTTCATTTTTTTAAAGGCATTTCTCAGGAACATTTATCTCGTTTTTTCCATGGATCTACACATTCTGATGCATAGCATTAGGGCCCCAAGTCATCCACTCAGGAAATCTATCTGGGACAAGCATCTAGCATCACGAGCATCTCTCTCCCCCTAATTCAGAGCAGCAAACGGGTAACACTTGTGTTAGCAAAATGGACAAACAGTCATTCTTCTGCTTCACTCTTCTTTGACTTTACTACTGCTGTTAATGGGTTAAGAAGTCTCCTTAGACATTGACCTTTAAGTGTTTTTCTGTTCATCAACTGGGAAAAAAATGAGCTTGCTGAGAAAAATTAAGGCTGAATGGATGCTATGCTGTGAAGTCAGGCAGTCAGGAGGGTAGCCACAACCCCGCTGCAGCAGCCAAACCCAGACCAGAGTTCCCTGCAAAGCCCAGAGCGAGGCACCAGCGTGCACGCTGCAGGGGCAGCTTTCTCCACCACGTTTTGTTCGGTAGGGATGCCCACATTGCCACGTAGGTCCTCACTTTCCCATCTGCAGCAGGCCCTGACCATTCTTAGTTCAGTGGCCTCCTGAAAGAGACAGGAATGGATCCCATTTTCTCAGCCACTGAGAAAACCATCTTATCATATACAGAGAAGAAAACAGGATCCCAAGAGGAACAAAGCAACCACATCTACTTTCTTATCCAAGTGTGGTCATTTGTTCTAGGGAAGCAATGTCAAACAATCTGAAATGGTGTACACCTTCTGTCATTATAGGCAAGATTTCATAATTTTAAAAAAGCAAAGGAGATAAATCACACTTATAAAGCTGGTCCTCTCGATACCAGACGTTGCACCAAAATTCCATACTCCCAAACTTTCCGCTTATGCAAAAGTAATAAGCAGTTTATTATACAGGCATGCAAATGCTTAAAAAATATCCTGCCAATCCTTCCTCCAACCTACTCAATGTCAGCAGAAAACTATTCCTTTGAACCACAAACAAAACAGCTAGCTCTGAGCATGAGGGGGCTCTTAGCAGGCTTTTGGCTGTCAGCTTGGGTGCAGTTCTCTGGGCAAGCACACCGCCCCACGAACGCCAGATAGGGAGTTTCAGCAGTCACTCAACGCCTCAGGCACTCAATCCAACAAGTTGTTGCCTGTTAAAGCAGGATATAGCTATTGCATAAATGAAGAATCCCTATCCTAGAGGGAACAAAACAAATCTGGTGGCTAAATACAAGCAAACAGTCTTCTCAGAACACAAATAAAGTAGGATACGAAGGTGCATACTATGATGTAGTTTCAGTGGCAGAGACTACCTGGAAGCATGTCATCTCTTTCCAGTTATAGTTCAGTAATAAGATGCAGCCCCAAATACATAAGCAGCTAAACAGTTAATTTAAAAAAAAAAAAAAAAAAAAAAAAAGCAGGGGGGGGAAGTATTCCATATTCCAAAGCAGTTTCAGGTGCTTATATTAGACCTAAATGTCTCTCTCCATTTTTTTGTACAAACATGAAAGCAGGGATTTACTGTTTATACACAAAACCAGCCTTTAGGAAAACAAAAACCAAAAAAACCCCAAACAAACAAAAAAAAACCCCACAGCATACGCATAAAAAAATACCAAGTATTAAAAGATTTCTTTACCTAATTCCTCTGCTCCTTGTTCAAGTCACTAGAAGCAGAGGACCATGCCTTGCTTGGGGATCATCCCTTAAAGTCAGAGCCAAGGCAGCACTTAGGAGAGGGATGGCAGAATTCACAGAGGGCTGTATGTGTTCAGGAAACACTTCTTCCTGGCCAGAGCAGCTCGGTCTCATGAGAACCCTCTGATGGGTATTTCCATTTGGCATCATCAGAAATTAAAAACGTTAAAAATCCCTACACTTGAAAATCAAACAAGCATTACTTTGGAAGAAAATGACTGCTCTGCCAGCTACACTACGGGATCCACCAGATCTATTTTATCAACAGGCCCTTTTGAGTCACTTCATCAAATCAAAATATTTTCTTGAAAACTGAATACTGTGTACTTTTGGTTTGGATTTTGTAGGTTATGTGTTTCCCTTATCCAAGCCCACGAAGCCAAGTTTTGCTCCCGCTGACACGTGTGTATCCCCACCGGCTGTGGCCGAGCTGTGACAGGCTGCTCCGCTGCTGAGCCTGGGCCATGGCCGTGGAACAGTGGGAGACGTCAAGATCTCCACTTAGGCAATTACTATAATTAGGGGACAATATTGAAAGCCAAATCCCTGTCGGTTGTAAGGCAAATCATGTAATGCACACAGAGCGTGGTGTTTAAAATTGCTGAGTGTGGAAATGACTACGAACTATGTACCTGGCGGTTAACCTTGCTGTTGTCAGCCAGAGCAAAAATAATTATTTCTGTTTGCACTGGCTAATTGGAAGCCTCTTGTTTAACAGATGGAAAGGAAAACTGATTACATCCTGTGCAAGTGCAGGTTGTAAGACAAGCATGCTTAACAGGGATTCAAACTCTTAAAGGATCAAGGAATGGCCGTGGCCAAGTGCCCTTGCTTTTCACCAGTGGAACCCCAGCACATTAACTCAGATTAGTTGGGACTGAAATGCATTCAGTGCTTTTATCCTTGTCCAACTGTGCAAATAGCTCAGTGACTACGCACCTCAATACCCACACAAAGCAGGCCATGCAGAACATACCTAACACGTTCTAAGTTGGAAAATACCTTGAAATACTGTAGTGAAAGTCATGACTGAAAAAAAACCTGAGCTGAGGAGTTAGCTCCAGGTGCTGCTGCAAGCACAGCCTCCACAAATGCCTCATTGGAACTGCCACGGGGAGAAAATAGGAAGTTTCCTTTGGAGCTGCAGGACCCAAGAGCCAACCCTAATGATGATTTCATTTAAAGACAAACACGTCCAGCAGGCCAAATTTGAATATTTTCCAGTGTCACAGATGGCAAAGTTTTCACCCTATGATGCAGTTCTGGGCAATTAAATCAAAATTAGCCTAACAAGCAGCAAATCCCCAGGGGGTGCCCTTGGCAAATATAAGGACTGGCTGCCGACAAATGAAAACTTACCTCTGCTCGGTAACTCTCTTACGTGCCCAAGTTAAAGTTTCCCTAACACTGACTTATCAACTTCATGATATTTACATGAGGGAAAGGAGTAATATAAAAATTTAAGATAAGAACAAAGTCCACAATAAGAACAAAATTCCCATGAAACACAATGGGAGTCTATCAGATGCAAGGCTAAGAAAATAAAAAGGTTGGATTTAACCTTACTCTAGCCATATTTTTTCCTAATAAATTTGAATCCGTGTACCATTTCTTGATGGTAACAGCCGATCCGAACAGTCCAGCTCCCCATCTCCACAAGCAGTACCCCTGAAAGGACGGTAACTGCAGAGCTGACACATAACAGCTGCCGGGGACACCGGCATGAGGGCTGGGAGGGACTGACTGCATCGGGTCATGAGATCAGGTACAGTCTGTCTGCAAGAGGAAAAACGTACACGAGGCTCTCTTGCCTCAAGATAAAAAAAAAAAAAAACCCGATTAATTTATTTCTCATTTACGTCCTTAATTTTTTTAAAGAAAAAAATATTCCTTGGTATGAAGCAACTTTTAAGCACCTTTCTGGAACCCCAGCCTGTGCAGTGTCATTTCACAACCAACATATGTTGTATCAATAAACAGACCACGAAGGAAGGTGCTTTTGCTCTGGGGAAAAACAGGGCGCAGCTCTCTCCGTGTACCATGACAGGCTTGCTGGGGTCACCAGGTCCGCACGGCACCCATGTCCCTGTCCCACCGTCCAACATCCCGGGCTGCCAGGTGAGCACGGTGCTGGCTCCACAGTTTGGGTTTTATGATCCAGATCACAAATCCATTCATGTCGTGACTACAGTCTGCTTTGAGTCAGGTTCAGAAGCCTAATTGTGATGAGATTTAGAGACACGCATAACTGTAAATACATGAGTAGTCTCACTGAGGTCAAACGTCAAGCTCGGCACATGCATGAGTCTTTTGAGAAGCCAGTATAAGCATGGAATTTGTAAATACCCTGCATTGTGGGACACAGTATTTAACAAGACTTTTTGCCCTAACTTGCTCCTGTGCCAACATCATGTAATTCATGCCCTAATTATGACCCAAAATACAGGACTCTGGAATCCACAATCTCTTTCATGCAGGCATTAGTAAACCCATGCAGCATCCCTCTGACACTTGCCAGATCACAGCCTTCCTACCGCAGCTTTGCTTTTGAACTACGTACATGATGGAGCAGATTTTGTTTCTAAAGATTGGTTTATGCAGTATCTCTGCAGCCAATAAATATACAGAGGAGATAAACCCCTTAAAAGCAAATGTAAATATTATTATTTAGTCTATACTAATATTTATGGAATTAAAGAAAAAGCCTGCTCTTAATTGTATGCCTATAAATTAAGAATGGCAATGCTGCATGGCAACCCCTTATTAAACTATCACATATAAGTATCAATTAAACAAAGTTGGGGGATATTGCAGCGTGCTGTAGCTACTGTAGTTCCCAAAACTGCAAGGGAAGAACAAAGAACTACATACCCTATATGTTAAATTAAACATTTGCGCTAATTACCTGTTTCTTTCAAACACCTGCAGAGGAGGGGGTGAGCAGCACTGCTGTCCCACCCTGCGCCACCACCACAGCGTGGGGGCAAGGCTGGCACACGCCCCAGCAGAGCGCTCAAGAAGGGACATGTCCCTCGCTCCCAGCCCCGCTGCAGGAACACCCAGCACCAGATCAATGGGGATGACTAATTAAAACGGCGTGTTGTCTTCCAGCGCAGTCTGACAGCTTGCCCCCCTCACACAGAAGACAAGCACCCACCGCACTGGAGCTCAGTGACGGAGGCGGTTGGATGGGTTTTACTCTACCTGCAGCAGATGCCAAATGCCAAGAGGGCCTGAGCTGTGTTCCTGACTGCATCCCACAGACAGCCCCGGCTGGGGACACCGCTCCCACTGCCATGGCAACCGACAGCGATGTCCCACACACCATCGCACCCCAAAAAAAGAAAAGGTGCAGACTGTGGCTCAGCATGAACCTTCAACGGAGAGTGATGGGTGGAGGCATTATTCTGGGATGTCTTTTCAATAGTGCAAATGCCTTTTTCTGCAGGAATTCTGACGAAATTTTGTAGATGAAATGCCATGAGGCAGGTGATTATTCAACCATCCAGTGCACCGAACAAAACAAACTGCAACACGCTTCTGACCCTCCTAGACCATCTGAGAAATGAGATGGGATATGTTTTAACCGGTACCACTATAAATACTCCCACTGTAATATCCCCCAGAGAAATGGCCCTGCGCTGGTCAGTAGGGATGAGTCAGCTCCACTTTGTTTTCAGAAAATGTTGTTACTATTTTTTTTATTTTTTTTTTTAAAAATGCCTGAAGATGGAATAAGTCTTTCACCCTCCAGCAAGAGTCGTTCCTGTTGAGGGCTGTGACGAGGCAGAATGGAGGCAGCTGCACCGCTGCTGCGGCCGCACTGTGCTCCTGGCTTGGTTTGGGAGTGGAAAACCAAGTCCTCACGATTTTTAAACTGACATTATTCCCCCCTGCTCCAAGAGAAGAGCTACATCGTGAGAACAAGCACGACAAAACAAAACAAAAATCAGTTTGGCTGCCTGGAGTCGTTTTTTTGGTGCACAGAGTTACAGAGCCACAGAACGGTTTGGGCTGGAAGGGGCCTTAAGGACCACGCAGTTCCAGCCCCTTGCCACGGGCAGGGCCACCGGCCACCAGCCCAGGTTGCCCCCAGCCCCGTCCAGCCTGGCCTTGCCAAGATGAATTTGCCAACCTGCCAAAACGCCACCCGACTGCGTCCAGGTGTGGTGGAAGGGATGGATGCCAGCGCCACAGCCATGCCGGACCCGGCCAGGCACGGCCATCCGCCACCTTCGACCCTGGGAACGTCAAGGGCGATCCCCACCGGCGCCAGCCTTCCTGCAGCCCCCCGCCCGCCTTTAACCCCCCCGGCGGGGGCAGCGCCCGGCTGGATGGCGATGCACGCTCGGCACCGCGATGGCACGGCGGGGCGAGGCGGCTGCGGGGCAGCACCAACTCCCGGCCACCCTGCCATGCCCCCCCGCCACCCTGCCGTGTCACCGCCACCCTGCCGACCCCCCCGCCGCGGAAACAGGCCCCAGTTCCGTAACGGCCAAGCATTATGTAAGCGGCCAGTCCCCCCCACCCCGACGTGCCCGTGGATCGCGGCACCCCCCCGCCCCGGCCCGCCGCGCATCCCCCGCCCCAGCCCCACGGCTCGCAGAGGGCGGCCCGGGGGCGATGCACCCCCCAGCGCCCGCCCTACCGGTCCCGCCGCGGCGCCCGCAGCCCGCCCCGCACTGCCGGTGCCGCCTGGGCCTCCTCCGGCGGCTGCTGCCCCTGCCCGGCGCCTCCCCGGGCTCTGCGGCGGCTGCTGCGTGACGGCGGGCGGGGACCGGCGGGTGGGGACGGGCGGGCAGGGGGCGGGCGGCGGGGCGGGCCTTGCCGCCGCACCGGGGCTGGGCCGCTCTTCCCGAGCGGCTGCCGGAGCTGCGAGCCCAGACCCCGCTGGGCCCGGTGCGCAGCACCCACGGGGTGCCCCGGATCCCAGCCCCGGGCACGGCACCCCCGGGATGACCTCGCTCCCAGCCCCGGGCACGGCACCCACGGGGTGACCCCGCTCCCACCCCCGGGGTATAGCACCCCAGGGGTGACCCCGCTCCCGGCCGCGAGGGCAGCACCCGCGGGGTGACCCCGCTCCCAGGCCCGGGCACAGCATCCCCGTGGGGCCCTCGCTCCCAGCCTCGGGGTATAGCACCCCCGGGGTGACCCCGCTCCCAGCCCAGGGGCACAGTACCCCCGGCACGCCCCAACTCCCAGCTCTGCAGCGACCCCCACGCCTCCAGCCCCCCTGGGTACCAGCACTCATCCTCCCCTCCGGCAGAAACTCCCTGCATAGATGCAATTAGTTAAATTAGAATTACCTAGGCTTAGCGCAATTCTATCTCCCCGGCTTGTTAAAATTCTCATTCCCAGTATCTCGGTTGAGTCAAGAGTGGCGAGAGAGGAGGAGGGGAGTGTGGGGGGCAAGTTTGCGCAGATGAAGCCACGAGTGATGGTGAGGGTCCCAAGGAGCTGTGGGCAGGAAGGCTCCCCAGGCGAGGACCACCCACGGGGTGCAGAGGTGCTCCCCCGAAGAAGGGGTTTTACATCTCCCACGGCTCCTGCTCAGAGCCAGAGTCAGCCCACGCAGCTTACAGGGAACTTGGAGCTGAGTCGGGAATAACATTTTCCCGGTGACAAAGGTCACTGCTATCAGAGGCAGCAGAGCCTGAGGCTGGGCCGCTTTCAAGGTGAGATATAAAACCAGCCCTTGGCTGGTGGAGGCTCCTGGAGTGCTCGGGGCATCACCCCCAAGATAAACAGGAGCATCATCCCACCCAGAAAACTGCTGGTGGCCTTGATAGTCACCCTTCTGGCCTGGGCATCCAGGGGAGACTTGTGTCAGAAAAAGAAATCATTGCTAACAGCTCACATCCCACCCACGTGAAGTCTTATTTAGCTTTATTTAATTATTTATTTATTAAATAATTCTTTCTTTCCTACTCTTCCTCCCTCGTGCAGGGGGAAGGGATGGCGAGAGATGGTTTCCCGGCTTGTGCCCTCGCCTGGCTCATGCCTTTGCTTTCCCAGCATCTCCCCACCAAGGCAGCACTCCCTGTGCCCACAGCCACTGGGTGCCCCAGCACCCCCGGCCACCCAGGCCAGAGTCACCCTCCTCAGAAACACGACTGGAACACGCACACACACTGTACCGGTGAACTCTGAATCAGGGTTCAAACTAAACAAACCTTGTGAAGGACTTCATGTTGAACAGAAACATGTAATTGAAGAGGTGTGAGAGGTTAAGTGAGGTCTCTGGCATTTCTTGGCATTCCTGATGTGGCAGGGAAAAGGGTTGCATATAGCCACACGCAGACCTTGCAAACGCAGTGGTGGCAGCAAAGGCTGAAGTGATTGTGCCTGATAAAATAAAATAAACCCTAAAACAAAGTGCACAGCCTGCCACCAGGATAGGAACCCATGGAAACGAGGTCTCTTTCAAGTTTGGAGACTGACTTCTAACCACAGTCATTTCGTTGATCCAGCTTCCGAGGCAACCCTACAAGCATGGGTTCTGTAACCAGAGCACAGGGTAAAGAGTCAGCTTTGGGAAGCCTCTCAGCTCTCCCGCTCGCAGCAGCCCATGCCTTCCCTCTTCCCCTGTGTTCTGGGGCTTGTTGGAGCCTACTCAGGGCTGGCTTCACTCCCATCCCATGAAAAGACCTACCCCAGCAAAAACAGCGGGGCAGCTTTCTGCTGGGGCACATGGAGCCCCATCACCCCAGCGCCAGAAGAGCAAGGGAGGAGAGGGGGCTGCCAGCACAGAGGCCAGTCCCCGGTGGGGAGCAGGAGCACGGGGTATCCCCACCATCCCTTTGGCTCAGCCACAGGGCACACTTTCATCCAAGCAGCAATTCCTCACCCTGCCCCCTGCCAGAGCGCGACCCCAGCTCTCTGCCCTCTGCAAAGGTGCATCACATGATAACGAGTGCAATGTATAGAGCTCTGCCTCCCTGCCTTGCTCCCTCCCCTGGCATCATCCCTGCTGCTGCCTCATCTTCTCAAATACATTATTTTATTACCTCCAAGCATTAAAAGTTCTTTTAGTGCCTGCAGGCATGCAGGGATTTCAGCCTGTTCCCTACAGCCTTTCTCTAGCTCAGGAGATTTTCACACCACGAAGGACTTGCAGTGTGGCCAGAGCCGTGCGTGGGCTGAGATCCATCGCAGCCAGCCTGTGGCATGACCAGCCTGCTGCCTGCCTGGTCCTGTTGCAGGTGCTGACGGAGGTGGGGGGCCAGGCGGCTCATGGGATGTCCCCTCTGCTGTGGGCACAGGGAAACATGCGGCTGGCACCTGCAGCAGCAGTAACAAGGCAGCAGCTGAGCCCTGACCGTGTTATTTTGAAAATCCATCTTGCGCACTTACTATTTACCCCGCTTTTGACTTTTCTGGTTTTCCTCCTTCAGGGCTTTCACTCCCGGCAGTCTCTGAGCCTTTTCCCTCCACCAGCAAGACCAAGAAGAAACAATCCAGACCCCTGGCCCCACACTCAGCCCTTCCAGCCCCACGGGCACGCTCAGGGTGCTCAGGGGCTCCTTGGAAGGGTGCCATGGGTTGGGATTAATTTTCACAAGCTGCCTCTGCAGTAGAGGCTGAGGCGATGCCGCAGGTGGGCTAAGAACGAGATGTTTAATACCTGCGCAGAGATAATTTTTCATTCCTTTCTGGAGCATGAATCTACCAAAAGATGGCAGCAAATCTCCTCGTATGGAGCTGGGCATCGGCGTCATCTGCTCTGTCGGGCTGTGCTTTATACGGGCTGTGAGCTGTAGATTATCCTGTCGAGTGCCAGATGAACTGAAGGATTACACTAGATGGTCTCAAGGGAAACAATCTGTGCTTGTAACTTCGGTTTACATTTTAAAGACTCCCTCAACTGTATAAGAAATCACCAAAATGCTCCAAGTGTCAGTTCTCTCTTCTGTTTGGGCAGCCCATGGGTTTTGGTAATGCTACACCTTCCTTTATTTTACCAGGTGAAATTGGTATAATGGAAATGGAGTAAAAGGGAATCCATCATAATAGATTTAACAAATAATAATGCCTCACATAGTTCAGATACAAGGTCCATCTAAATGTTCCTTGCCATCACAAGCTTTAGGTCTCGAGCACTCAAGAGAGGCTTGTTTAACACCAGTTTGCTGGAAAATCTGGAACTGCCCCACCCTTTGTTATATAAATCTGCGTGTCAGCCAAAGGATTATTTTTAAGCTGTGTCCTATATCACTAATGGATATGGCCTTCACCCCGGGTCTGATACTGTTTCATACCAATTGCACTGGGAATAAATTAAAGTCACTAGCGTTTTGCTGCAGGTACCAACACCACCAGGTTCCAGCCGTGGGGCTGGGCTCCCCGCCGGCTCTGCCCTGGACTCCTGCTGGTGGGGCACAGCTCTACGCCTGTTTTGCACAGCAGTTTGTGGTAGGAAAGTGGGAGACACGGGAGGATCAGCCCTTTGCATTTCAAAGTATGCTTCTGATTCAATTCCTTCATAAAATGGCATCAGTAAATACTATTTTCATTAATCGCTTTTATATAGCTAAACTATGCAAAACTGTCATTTCCTCCCAAAATAACCTAGCTGCCTAAAATGAAGCTGTGAGAAAAAATTGCCCTGCTGTTCATTTGCAGCTTGTGAATTTTACATGAACAGCTAGGTCTAATTCAGCCTCAGCTTCACTCATATCATGTAACATGTTTGAACAGCTGAAAAACTCATCAGCCATAGATCCAAGATGTATTTGTTTGGGAGAGTTTGATTTGGCCCTCTTTAATAACAAGAATGTTTTCAGCTTGTTAACTTGCAAGGAATTAATTCATAATCAGTGAAGAACATGCTGATGGAATGATAAAATAAGCGCAGACGCCTCGCTGTTCAGCATCACGCTATCTAAACACATCTTCATGCCTCTTACACTTATAAACTCAAAGCAGGTTTTGTTGCTCAGAGGCAAGCCCTTGCTGCCTGCTGTTCCCAGGTCAGAGGATAGGCTGTTTCCACCACAGAAAACATTACAGCGGGGATGCTCACACAGGTCCAGTGCTCCATGGGGCATCTGTGTATCATAATAAACAATTTCTACCTTGACCAGTGTAAATGGGCTGCTTCTGGTCTCTAAGAATGAACACAAGCAGCTATTTGCCACCATCAGCCCAGCCAAGTATCTGTGGGCATCAGTAAAAAAGCACTTGTGGGGGGTTGCAGGGCTGCATGGCTTCACCCCTCACCCCGAGCATGGCACTGCTGCTGGCTGGGACCCGGGAGCCACGGGCAGGCACCACAGGCACAGACCCCTGTGCTGCGCCAGCTGCAGCGGAGCCGGGATGTGCCCAGCACCCTCACCGCCAGCCCTGCTCCACAGCCCTCACACCCGCGAGCGTCACTGCTCCCTCCTTCCCTGGGCTCTCAAGATCACAGGATCATAGAACAGTTTGGGTTGTAAGAAACCTTAAAGACCACCCAGTTCCAACCTCCCACCACAGGCAGGGACACCAGCCACCAGCCCAGGCTGCCCCCAGCCCCGTCCAGCCTGGCCTCGGGCACTGCCAGGGATGGGGCACCCACAGCTGCTCTGGGCAGCCCGTGCCAGCGCCTCGCCGCCCTCACGGGGAAGGATTTCCTCCTAACATCTTGTCTAAACCTCCCCTCTTTCAGCTTAAAGCCATCCCCTTCATCCCATCACTACATGCCCTTGTAAAAAGTCTGTCCCCATCTTTCTTATAAGCCCTCTGTAGGCACTGGAAGCTGCTGTAAGGTCCCCCTGTAGCCTTCTCTCCCCCAGGCTGAACAACCCCAAGTCTCTCAGCCTGTCCTCATCGGAAAGGGGGTCCAGCCTCTGACCGTCTCCGTGGCCTTCTCTGGACTTGTTCCAACAGGTCCACATCCTTCCTATGCTGGGGCCCCCAGAGCTGAACTCCTTAAACTTCTTAAAAATGGTTGAGTGGTTTAAACTGGTTATTTTCACAAAACGGAGTATGGGCCAGCTAATGGTGCAAGTTTTCCTTGAGGATCCGTAACGTCTGGGAGAAGCAGCCGGGACAGGCAGGCTGTGGGTACCCTAGGGCAAGCACAGGGGAGGGGGACAAGCAGGTTCAAATGTGGCTGTGCAGTGGCAGGGATTCTGGATGACCAGCAGAGATGGCTCAGGCTGGAAAGGTCACTAGTTGTTTCCATCTGTCCAGTCCACCACCTGCTTGGAATTTCCAGCCGCTGCTCAGCTACTTAATCAAGATATGGACCCACAGTAGTCATATTCTGCCCTAGCAAGATAAACCCAGCCCAGAGCCTAGTTTTGCCCAGCACACCAGGCTCAGTCCTTCCTGATGCTGAGAAAACCACCATAGCTGGTAACGAAGAAAAGAGATGTAATGAATTGAATTCTGTGGATGGATGCTGTGAGGATCAGCACATCTCTGGCACGATGGAGCCCAGTTCAGGCTCTCTCCTGGCTGCACCTAAGTACCCTTCATCAACCCAGCAGGGGAAGTCCACTGAGAGAATAAAACCCAGTTCAAAGCACAGGAGAAAGGCTTATTTTCGTATTTCTGAAGTAGCACCCAGGAGGCTGACCAGCGATGGGCATCCCTGATCGGTGTGCTACCCCAGCATCGTGCCGTGCAGTCTGCAGTGGGCTTGGGGTTAGCAGGGGTGGGGGGCATGGGGGTGTTACAAGCCCAGAAAGGGCTGTATTGATTTTTAAGGAAGAAAGCCAAAAAGCAGAAAACAAAAGGGAACGGCAATAAAAGCTAAACTCCCCCAGCTTCTTTTGATCTTGAAGAATAACAAAGAGATTGACCTGACATTATTACGCCCCTCGCTCACTCCCTTTGGGTTATGTTTTCATTTCCTGTAACCAGCAATGATCAAAGCCAAGAGCTTTTCCATCACTGTATATTTTTCTTCTCACCCTGAACAAAAGTTGCAAAGGCTGCAACGCTTTCTCTCGTGCCTGTCCTGGACCAGTAATCTGCTTCAAACAGAGCTGTTTGCAGGAGCACAAGCTCCCGTGGTCTCAGTAACCTCATCTCCACACTGCAGAGGCAAACCTGCACCTCCCCAGACAGGTACGCACCCTCAGCCTTGGGTGCGGGCTGTCAAAACAGATATCATGGCTTTTACAACTTGTTTGGGGAGAGCTGGAAACTTAATATGTCAGATGAGGCTGGCTGGAGCAGTTGTCTCTGAGGACAGAGCACGAATTATATCAGTAACCATGGGGAAGTGGTGAGTGACTCAGAGGCATCAAGTATGCCATCATTGCAAGGAGCTGTGACTGCAGGTGCCAAAGAGATCTTCAAAGAAGAAAGGAGGAAAGAAGTTAAAGTCATGCCCTTACAGCATACGGTTTTTTCTGCAGATGTTAAAGGATGTGGCAGCGTTCTTCGTCTCTCAGGGAAAGGAAAAATCAAAATGAAAGTTTTCACAGGCCACAGTATTTTCTAAATATACATGATTATCTTGTCTTGAGACCAAAGTTAGAGAAGCGGCAAAGATATGGTATGTAAGATAAATAGGTGATAAACATAGGCCAAGCAAAATGTTATTTGTAGGCTATTTAAATCTAGGAAGCATTGGCATTAATTTGGCACATAAGTATTCCTCATTGTGGTTACAGAGCTGCAAACACAATTATTAGCAATACAGTATAACGCTTCTCTTACTTGCCCAGCACCAGACTGCTGAACAGAATTGGAAGAGAAATGATTCATCAAATAAGGTACAAGCAGTGGGCATGACAGAAGCTGGCCCCTAGATTAGAGATTTTTCTGGCCACTGGCTACTGAACCTATTTGCAAAGCAGAGCGCAAATAACCTTTCCAGCCTCACCAGGAAACATGTTTGCAATGAAGAGGGAACACAGAGACACGAAGCACCTTGTGGTGAGACCAGCCCATCCCCATGGGGCTGGATCGCAGAGGGGGTCAGGTGCAGTCAGGTGGGTCACTCTGCAGGCACCGTCCCAAAACGCAACCTCAAAGCTGATGGCCAGAGCCACTGAACACAGCTTGCACCTCTCTGCCGGGTGTTCCCAGGCAAGAACGTGGTCAGAAAAATTAAGATATCTGGCATCCAACGTTGAAAACTGGCTCAAGAGAAACCAGCCCTCATACATTCAATCAGCAGATATCAAAACTGCAATCGTGGCTCATCCATGGGGCATTTACCAGGGAGCTGCGGTGATGGATGAGAGATTCAGGGAAGGAAGAATCTGCCAAGGCTCGCCGCTGACTGCCGCTGTTGGCACAGCAGCAGGTTTTACAGCCATGTAAAATGTTCGAGGAAAATCCACCTTGGCAAACAAGAACTGCTGGAGCTAAGAGGATGCTTGTTTTTGTCATCTTTGCAAATGAAGTTTAAGCACTAGAACACTGCTGGAAGCAAACAGGGGCTTGGCAGCAAAATATTCATGCTGGATTGACATTTGCAAAAAAAATAAAATTTGCAAGTGGTTCAGCTCTATTTAAGTGATTATTTAATCAAGTCATATTTAGGATGCCTGACTGAATAATCCTGCAAATACACTGTGGCTGATGAGCACATGTTTTTAGTTTTGTTTTATTTAAAAAAAAAACGTGTTATATTTTTTCTGTTTCTTCTGTGCAGTTAAACCAAATGCATGAGATCAAATGTAAATGTGGCTGGGTTATGGGTGCACATCCCCAGCTTTAAATGCAGCTGTAGTTTCAGTATCCTCTAGAACAGGACACATAGGTTTAGACTTCAGGTCTTTAAATTCCTTCAGATAAAACTGAGTATATAAATGAGATCTTCTCTAAGCATTGTCACAAATTGTCCCTGCTGTTGCTGAGTGGACATGACTGTGATTAGCACTGAAGAGGATGGTGGGAACTACCATCAGACTTAGACAGCAGAATAATTTTACCTGTTTAGTGTAATAAGCAGCATTCATTAAATTACTGGGTGTCCTAAATAAGAGGTACACCCATATAGAAGGGTGTGCACAGGGTTTCTATTGGAGTATATATTATTTTATATACAGCTTTGCCATTTGAGCTACTTCTTCCTAAGGCAGCAAGGAATATCTCTGGTTCAGGAAAGAACAGCCTGTACCAATGAGTTGCATTTTTCAGTTTTCTTCCCACAGAGCCCTGCAGAGAAGCAAAGCACACACAGAGGGGACCAGAGATGCCCAGTGGGTCCTCCTCAACTCCCCAAAGCTTTAGACCCGCCCTGGGTGTTATACAGGAATAGCCAGAGTTCATTTCAATTCCGCAACACACGGGTTTTTCTCTTCAAAAAACTCAAAATATTAGGACTGGCCAACAACTGACCGGCAAGAATAGTAGGGATGTAATACTAGAAACTCGAGGGGAAGGATTACATGGTCAGGAGCCTGCAAGCAAAAAGACCTTTCACAGTCCTTTGAGCAACTCCTGGCATCAGATTAAAGCTGGGTATCAAGTGCACTTGTAACCCCATCCCTTGCAGGAACAGAACTGCATTAGCACAAGACAAATTGCCATTCGCAATTGAGGCTGGGGGCTGCTCTGGGGAAGAGGGTGGGTGTTGTTTTTTTCTGGAAGATGAAAGAAGATGGCTCAGCTGCAAAGGGGTATTCCTCAGAGGGCACAGATCCTGCTGTCGGGGGAGCAGGCTGTGCCACGTTGCTGAAAAAGTCTGTCCCCACATCTGCTCCAGGCTCCTCTGAAAGGGGCTTTTTATGGTCATTACAATTCACACCTTCCAGCCAAGGATCGCACGCAAAGTGCTGGCTGGGAGCTTTCCTTTCCAGCCTGCTTTATGTTTATGAAAGCACCTGAAAAAAGGATTCATTCTTAAAGAAATATTTTCTAGAGCTGGTGATGAGTGTTGCTGGTTGCCTTGGGGTCACCCCACCGAGCCTTGCAGGGTGGATCAGTGGGTGGCTCAAGCCAAGAATCCTTAAAATTTCTGGTTTGGTGTTTATATAAAAATAAAGGCAGGTGCAAGGTGCAAATGCTGCAAAATGATGGCGCAAAAGATTTTGCATATTAGGTCTATGTGGGAGAGGTGAGGAGGGCTTCCCTTCCATGTTGGAGGGAAGATCAGAGCAAAACCTCCACCTCCTTGCTCAGATGTAGATGAGAAAATAGTTCAGAAGCTTCACTACACTAAGCTGAGCTCAGGGCAGCCTTTTCGTGGATCCCAACGGAGTTTGGAGCAGACATTTTTTCCCGAACACAAGCCAAAGCATTACCCGATGTCTGGCACTTCGTGCTGAGGCTGGGAGCAGCCCATCTCCCGGGGATGCTGGCCTTGAGAGAGAGCTCGGCAGAGATTTGTTTCCCTTTCTGCATCCAGCCTGGATTAAGTCCAGCACGCAGGACAGTAAGAGCTGCCTGCAGAGCATCCTGTAAGGATGTGGGTTTCTTTTTTGGAAGAAATTCTGCTCTTTGATCTACTCCACCTAAGAGAAGGAAAGGGCAATTTTCCTCTCAGCCCTGAGAAACATCAGTCACAGTGTGGAAATACAGTTAGATTATTGTGAAAGAATAAGGCAGAAGCTGACAATAAACACTGACTCCATACACACACGTGCACGTACTCATCAGTCTATTTCATTGATTATAATTAGCGCTACCAATTTCTATTCTTTTTTGATCAAAGGAGTTTATTTCTGTCTGTCCAAAAGCCTCTTTTTGATCTTTGGTTTTAAACTTTGATTGAAAGCTCTAGTGACAGGAATTCCTCCATGAGTTCACCACACCAAGCCCTGAACAAGGCACCTAATAAACAGAATAGCTCCTCTCAGCGGACGCGGCAGAGGTCCCATTGAGCAGCAGATGTTAACACCAGCCTGGGGGCAGTTTTGGAGCACTTTTGACACTTGGTTTCAGCCACTTCAGGCCATAACTCTGATGCACATCACCCCTGTAGTGACAGCGGAGGGACAGATGTCCCAGAGGAAGGGGACCAGCTGCTGAGGGCCACGCAGTGGGACAGCCACCACCCTGTCCCCTGCCGCCACCGCCCGTTAGACCACTGCTATTCTGCACTTTTAGACTTCACTCGCCAATATTTTTGGAGGCAGTTATTTATACAAAAACAGAATTCATAAGATATGCTAAAAGAAAATCCTTATAAAGATAAAGCATTTGTTTTATTTATTATATGGTATTTCTTGGGCTTATGTTTAGTGCTTGCAAAAGAAGGGAGAGTACCTGCCCTACCCTGCTCCATCCCTACGATGGAGAGAGCAGGAGCAGGAGGTGGCAGAGCCACGCCAGAAAGCAGAACAATATTTAATGGGGCTACAGGGCAGGTCTGGGTGTGTTGTATCTACTCCGACAGCAGAAGCAGCCACAGAAGTATAAAAAAAAAAAAAAAAAAAAAAATTAATGCTGAGGGAAGAAACCTCACTGCCTGGCTTAATCTCTGCTAGTCAGGCAAGAGCAGCTCGCACGTGCCATCTAGTGATGCTGATATTTCATATATCGAGTTCCCTGAGCAGGATCAACAATATTCAGAAAGGCTTGAGGGTCTGTAGTCTCGAGGATGGCCACCAGCGAGGCTGCGCAGGCAGCCACGTCCGACAGCCCCAGGCTGCCAGCACAGCCCTCCGTGTGGACGGGCTTAGGAGCGACATGAACCCAGACCCCGCAAAAAAAACCAAACCAAATTTCCCAAATATAGTAGCAAGGCTTGCATTCACATCTACACACTCTTCCATGCAAGCATACAAAAAAATACACCTGGCAAAACTAGAATCACTAAATATCTAAGAACTAAATAAATTTAACTATTCTATAACCAGACTAACTAGTAGCTAGGAACTAAATAGCACAGAAGGCACCAATGCTTAAATCTGAAGAAAACCAAAGATTTTTTTAAGAGCGTGTTAATCAAAGATGGTCTGGGACCATTATCCAGGGGCAGCACATACATGCGGATCAAAGCCTCAGGGCTGCGTAGGATTTATAAGGGCAAAGTAAGAAAAGCAGCAACCAACCAGCAGACACTGGGATTACCATTTTAATTACTGGAAGTGGGTTTGAAGGGCAAGGACTGAAGGAGGATGTGGGAATAACCATTAAAGAAAAAAAAGGAACATGTCTTGTGCCAATACGCTTGCTGCTGCATTTGTCACTTGGACGCAGAACGAGTTATGCAGTTTCCCATCCAGGCTGGGGAGGAGGTGGGCAGGGAGATGCCGTGGAGCCAGCAGCCTCTCCCGTGCTGATGGGCTTGAGACCATATTATGTCACAGCAACAAGGGATGGAGAACCATGGCACTCGTTGCTAAGTGCTGGCAAAGAAGCTCTTCCTCAAAAGCTTATTAAAAATAAAAAATAAAAAAATCCCAATGGGACAAGCAACATGCTCCAGAGCACCTAACAGCACAAAAAACAAACCAAGAAGGTCAGGGCAGAGAGTGACTACATAGGAGGGCAGGCTCCAGTGTGTTTTGGGGTGGATATCAGAGGGGTGCAAATCCAGCTGCCACCTTGAGACATTTGCTCAGACCTGAATCCATGGCCAGGCTGGGCAGTGTTACTTGAAGAAGTAAAACTGTGCTGAGGGCACAGCCCAGGGCTCTTTTGATCCCAAAACCTCATTAGGTGCAGACAAAGTGCTTGTGTTGAGCTTTAATCTGTCCAAACAAGTTCCCATATTTACCTATAACTGCATTGTTTTTCAGGCTCCCACATGCTGTCCTCTATTGCAGGATACTTTCAACCTCCACCGAGGCAGTTACATCTACTCAGGATTGTTGTAGCCCACCTACTACTCCAAGAAACACCTTCTCCAAGCGCAAGGCACAGGGAGAAGAATGGATCAGCATTTTCCTTCGCTGCAGGCAGTGCTCAGCCTTGGCACCCTGAGAAGGAAAGCTGCTCTGCAAGACGTGCCTCCAGCCACCTTGAGGGGTTAGCTCTTGGGGACAGGACCCAACTCTTCCCTTGGCTGTTTCAAATTCTGCAGCTTGCTGAGACCTTACCTGAAACCTGGAAGACACCCCCAGATTCTTCCTAAAACATTTAATGCCCTGCTCCTTCAGTAATAAGATGAACAGTTCTACTCGCTTTCAGCCCCCAAACGGTTGCCCTTTTCCCTGAAAGAACTGAAGATTTTATCTCTCGTTTCCCTACACACCTACTCCTACTTTTCTTTAAGTTTATCCCTGAAAGCCCTGAATTCCTCTTTCTCGCTTTTCATGGCCTGCAGCTTTTCTTTTAACATTAAGAGCATTGTTTCTGGCAAGACATTAAGGGGCTCATCAGCTGCCAACCTGAAAGCCCTAAATATCCCATTTGCATTCATATTTTGATAGCCCCTCCATCTCTGCTGCGATGGTGTCTCTCCCTCTCCAAAAGGCTGGCTGTCTCTATCCTTTTGGCCCAGGCTGGGATCACACCTTTCCTCTTTCCACCAGAGATGACTCCAGCCGTGACAGTTGCCCGCTCGGTGAGGAACAGGGGATATTGCCTGGCTTGGTCTTCAGGAGCCTTACTTTCTTCTGCCTCAGGTGTCTTCCCTTGCAGAAATCTCATCTCCTGGTGAAAAGCTTGGCGTCCCCATAAAACTGCAAGTTTGGGGAGGTGTTGGTAGGCTGCTCGTGAACTCAGAGAGGGTTTCTTTTTCCTTCTGTATGTTCCCGTGAATGTGCTGCCTGTTTCCAGCAGCAGCTGGTGCTCCCCAGAGGGCTGTACAGCAGGGTGCCTTCAGCATCACTCTCCGAGTCAGCTGCAAGGTTTTAAATACATCAACCACATTACAGCCTGGCATGGCCTGGCTGGCTCCACATCCACAAACACCCACCACTTGTGGAGCAGAATATTGCTCAACTGTCTTCACCTGCAGGCCACATCTCTCAACAGATGTGCCTCCAGCAGCGCTGTTGCCTGGCTCCTTTCCCTCCCACCCAGTTCAGAGCTTCCCCCTGCAGCTCCAGCAGTCCTCTCCCTGGTTTCCACCACCACACATGTCCCAGCCTAAGATTTGTCACAGCAGGAAGAAAAAAAAAAAAGAAAAAAAAAGTCTCAGTCTGCCTTTGTTTCCGAGTTATAGGAAATGCTTTAAAGCAGGCAAAACCAGACCTCCAGTGGAGTGTGAAGTGGGATGAAGCAAGAACAACTCCCAGAACTTGTGATTGCCCGCTGATATTTTTATGTCACCAGATTTTATTAGGTCTTGTCCCCTTATAAATCAATTTCAGGACTTCAGCAAGAAGATTTGAAATATGAAGTGGAAGAAGGTGATTAAGAGCAGCCATAAAAAAAAATGAGCAGAGCTATCATAAATTATGGGCAGCACCATATATCCTGCCAATTAACACTCTGGGGAGAAAAATATCACTTGGTTTTAGCTCTCCTGCATCCCTTGAGGAGATCGGTTGTCACAGCTCTCCCTCAATAAGTTCTTCATAGATGGAGGCATGAGTTAAATTAATTTGTTCCCATTTTAGGACCAGTAGGATTTGCACTGCCAGCTGCCCACATTTGACGGGTATCCCCGTAGCTGCTGTGAGTTTAACCTCATAATTCAGAGATGACAAGTTAGAAATTCCCCTAAGAGTAAAACTCAACGTTCATCACTTCCAAAGCCATGGATGGTGTTTCCCAGGTTGCAAGCTCTTCCTTGTTCGAGTCTGCAGCGTGCAGGGCAACCAGGGGGGAGAAAGACTAAATTCACTTTTCTTTTTTCTTCATATTATTGTGGAAAAGGCACCTCCTGAGCCTAGCTTTGGAGATGGGCACCAACACCAGCCCTCATGCCCTAGCCTTCCTGGAAGGTGCCCTGTTCACAGGCTCTCACAGATCATCTGCAGCAGTGGCTGGCCACGAACATGTGCAGTGCACATACGTTACCGTTTAAACCCCAAAGTGGAAACAGGTTGTGAACGTTCCTGGTACAGATCACACACAAGGCTTCTTCTTTAAATCAAAGTTTGACCTAGTTTAGGTCTTCCTTTCTCTTTCTTTTAGTTCCTTGGGCTGAAATGAGCTCTTCTGGAGCGGCCCAGTGAAGCGGAGGCTGCCCTGTTCCTCCCATCCCACTATCCTTTCCATCCAGCTCAAAGCCTCAAGCTATGGAGCTGGCTCTGCCACATCTCCAGCCCCGACTCCTCACACCTCTGCCCACACTCAGCAGTCATTAAGCCAGACACTAAGCCACAAGCACAGCCCGGCATGAGACCAAGCAGCTGAACAGCTGGCAAGACCCACCCAAAATCTATCCCAAAACTTCTCCGAGCCGTACAACCAGGAAAGCATCAAAGCCAAGGCGCAGAGCTCTGGAGCCTCTCAGACCCAAGCAGGCCACAGGAGAAATGATGCCACACTGTCTTCTTGAAAGAGGAATCACACTCTTCGCGTGGGCAAGGAGCACATGGTGGAAGCAGCTATTGCAGTGTGCTGTGCTGTGCTGTACGGCAGGCTGGGGCGAAAGTCACGTTCACAACTGTTTTCAGGAATGGTGTCCTCTTAAAGAGACTAAAAGCTTTTAGCTTTAGGGCAATGAGTTGAGGTTTTTTGGTTTGGTGTTGGGGTTTTTTTTGGTTGGCGTGTTGGGGGTTTTTTGTTTGGGGTTTTTTTGGTTTGTGTTAGTTGGTTTTTAAGCCTGACTAAGCAGAAATAATTCGTTTAAAAGATGGCTGCTCACTGGGTTTCTTCAAAAAAGGCAGCACTGTCCATGCAGAGTTCCCTTAAAAACCTCAGATCTCTCCAGCCCCTGAACACAATTGTTGCATGGGCGAAGCTCACCTTTGGCCAAGCTGCCAGCCCCAGCGGCGTGAGCTGGGTGGCAGCGTCACTGGATCCAAACCCTGCTCTGTGACCAAGCAAGCAGCCGGTGCTGGCAGGGCTGGAGGAGGTCGAGCAGCAAAGCTGAAGCACTGCTTGCCCGTACCCTTGCCATTATAGTAGAGTTGGTTGTTTTATTCTGGGTCAGTGACAGTCCCACAAGATTTAAAGGCCCTTTTGTTCAGCCTCTCAGAAAAAAAAACAAAAATTATTTAATGGCAGCCTCCCAAATTTCCCCAATCTCATAGAGACTCACAAACATCCTCTAATACCTCTGAAATAAGGGAAATCAATCATAAAATCCTCCTCCTTCACTGTACTAGAAAGGACACGAAAGCAATTTCTCCCTCTAGCTCTTTGCTGGCCTCAGCTATTTCCAAGCAGGAGTGGCGATGGGGCGAGCCAGGCTGGGACAGACACAGCCCGGTATGGAGGGACGGCTCCTGCACAGGGACACCAACCAGCTCTGGCAAGGTGCCTCCGTATTGCACAGCAGCACCACAGAGGGTTACTTATTTGCCTGTTTTTTTTAAGTTTTCCTCTCTTAGGAGCAACATTAATGCCATACCAAAACCTGAAGTGCATGCAGCTACTTCTGACACTGGTAAAACCCAACCCTGCAGTTCTTTGAACATGTGCCTGGCATCTTCCTGAAGCACTTGCTCTACATCTTCCTCCTACTCTTCCTTTTGCTTCTGTAAATTCAAATTAACTACTTAGAGGAGTTATCTGCTTTTCTGTGCTTAACAGTAATATAATCTCTAATGAAATGGCAAAAAAGCTTCACAGATCAACTGTGTTTTCAGGTCTGTGACATCTACCACATACCTTATTCATAAAACAAATCCGTGTCTCCCTTTAAACTAGCTTGTGAATTGCTGAGGCCTTTTTATACTACCTTAGTCAGATTAGAGATCTTAATTGAAACTTAAATGGTACATGGTCTTTGCAGGCTGTAGGAGCTAATGAGCAGTTTCCATTCAATTTGATCAAGAAATATTTAAGCAGAGCTGGACAAAACCAGTCTTTACAGAATCATGGCTGTGTGTCAGGCTACAGCTGCTTCACCCGACTCAAAACATGCGTGCTAGCAGGAAGATGACAAGAGCTCCTTTTTCACTGTCTTTCACACCCCACCCCACCCCACCCATCTCTTGTCATCTCTGCATCTATACCTTGCAACAGCCAGAGTACTCCTGGCGGTGGGTACATGGGCTTGAACCGCAACCAGACATCCCAAATCCATTGCAAATTACTGCTGTTGTAATAAAAGCTTCTGCTGGGTTTCCTGGCATTGCCAGGGTCTGCTTGTGGTACTTGGCACATGTTCACCAGCTGGGACATAGCCACTGCATCACCTGCTTTCTGCACTGATAGGATGTAGGTCTCGTTGCCCTTTTCTGATGAGTCATGCGCTTCGTAATAAATGTCAAGAGCTACCAGCTCATCGTATGACTTCTGGTAAGCCATTTACCTTCTTTCTAAAGGTAGCACCTACCAGCATGGCACTGACAGGGGCCAAGTGGTTCAACTCCTCAGTGTGTGTGAAAGGCTCACATAGGAAAAAGTACAGGGCCAAGAACCGGGCACCGCTGCAGAGGGACTTGCTTTGGTTTGATCTTTGCAGCATCCGTCAGTGGGATAACACCGGCTTCACCGGGTCTCTGCCCTGGGCAAAGCCAGGGCTCCATGGTTCATGCCCAAGGGTGGCACAAAGTATCAACTCCACCACCACCTCCTGGGCTGCCCCTTTGCCCCTCGATGCCAAAATCGCACATGACAGCCAGGAAAGAGAAGGGCTTTGCAGCTCCAAGTGATAGGCACGGGTACCCCATACCCCTCCGAGCAGTGGCAGCGTGAGATACTCTCCATTGTGATCCCCTACCACTGCTGCTTTTGCAGCTGCTAGACATAAGTAAAATACCCAGTTGCACCATCACAAAACCTGCTTCCCAGATGCACTGGGCACAGTGAGGGACCTTTTACGTTCTCCCAAGTCAGCAGTCTGCTGCTGTTAGCACTGTGGTCTACCCAATGCTGTTTGCTCCGTTACAAGCAAGCAGTTTGCATAGATGGTGCACATGGCCTTAAACATCCATATGTGTTATAGAAACATTTGGACTAATTAGCAAAATCCACATCAGAAAGTGCAAGTTCCTGCTATCCCTCCCGTTTCATTATGAGTACAAGATCAAGAGGTTAGAGACCAGCCTTTCAAAGGTTACCAGCACTTAAATACTTTGGCAATCTGGCCCTGAGCAGTTAACGTGAGGCTGTGCAGCAGCTGTGTCAGAGCCAGGATCCTCTCAGGAAGAGATCTGCTGCAAATACTGGTTTTGTTCTTACAGACACAACCCTCCTATGCCTTCAGTAGCAAGCTCATTTGCTGATATACAGAGAGGTAACCGTAGCAGGGAGCAGAACAAGGTCACACAGTCTAAGAAAATCAGATTTGATCTTCTGAATACACCCTAGAAGTGCAACCAACCCATTTCCACTGCTCCAACAGTCTTACTCAAAGCTCAGGCAGGGCCAGAGTAAGGCATTTTGAACAAGAAGGGTATGATCTTTTTAGACATTTCTACGGAGGTACTTCCGCAGGTTGGAAACACGCGATACCACAAAAGCCATGAAGTGCCCTTATGTACAATGGAAGAACTATTCCCATGAGAAGACCGTAGGTGTGCGTGTTGCTGAGCCCAGGCATGTCTTCTAGGTCAAGCAGTGGGTGTTATTCCCTGTCCAGTAAAGGTATCACATGCTCATACCAGCCTTCAACTGTGTACGTGGCAGTTCTGCCTATCCTATCAACTGACCACTTATGAAAAAAAGTTAAAGTAACAGCAGAGGGACACTTTTGGACCCTACTCTCATGCACAGAAGTGGCAGAGGAGAACTTGTGCAGGTCTGGTTTTACAGACACAAGTGGGAAGCTGGGTTTGCCAAAGAAAATCACTTTGCTTCTCCAAAAGAATTTTCACGTGAGGTTGGCCATCAGTCTCAGCTCAAAGTACAGCTCCAGGGGTGTGTTATGCTGGCACGGTGACGATCTCCTTGCCAGGTTACTTGGTATTCAGGATCTTGGAGAGGGGAGCAAAGCTACCCACTATTTCCTAAAGAAAAATGTAAAGGGTCATTTTGTTCTGATGTTTCAGTATTGGCTTTCGAGACATGCATTAGGAAATACAGGCTCCTACAGAATTGTTTTTAAACTGTGCAGTTCGCCCGATTTGTGAAAGGATTTTGGATCTGCTGCCTAGTGAGACAGACGAGCTTTCTTCTGCATCTCTGTCACCTTGCCAGAGCCTGGGAGCTTCCACAGACACCAGCACAGAATCGGCATCCCCTGGTGGGTTGTTCCTGAGATCCTGATCCTGCCACACAGCTACTTTGATCCTCGTCAGTGTGTTCCTTAAAGCTTGTAAGTACAGCTGAACACTGGATAAAGCGTAGCAGTGGACATTACTGTCATTTTAAGCCATTTTCCTTATGAAAGATTCTTTCACAGGTATCCTTAAAAATTACATTTAGGCAATTCTCAATAAGACCTCTATAAATTCCTGGTTACTTGCTCTTTGCTGACTTTCTCACTACCAATAATTATCATGGTTTGCCCGCCTTCCAGCAGAACCTTTCTTACTTTCCTAATTAAAATTCTTTTGTGGCCATCATCTAAGAACTCATAATCCAGAAAACTCAAGCCATTGCACAAACCAGATCCAGCTCATACCTAATGTAAGCCCATTGCAATAGAGTCAACAGTTACACCCAAAACCAAAGAACCAAAGCCTGTGAAGAGCTCCTGGGCTCCTCCAGCCTGCCTTTCTCCCACTGGGATTACTCTCTAGCAAACCTCCCTGAGATTCATAGCAATGTAGTTTTCAAGATCTCGTTTCCAAGGGCACATCCTGTTATTTCATCTGTAGTTTGCTTCTCCCCACCCTTAACTGCTGCTCCACACACTGTGCTAATGAATAATGGTGGCATCCCAAATGCTGAACCCCTTCAGCATCGTAAGCCGTGACCACCTTAAGCATCGCTTTGGCTAAGCTTGCTGTATTTGGCTGGTTTAACCTTTCTTCTCCAACACCCCAAAAATTTTTGCCCTTCTCACAACTTTTAATTAGCCAAGGAAAAACTCCAAACCCCAGTGATGCCCAAACCTGAACACAGCCACTGATGAGGAATACGTAACATCATGTGGTAGTGGGTAATACCATGAAAATGCCCATTTGTCTGGATAACTGAGATTCATTCCAAAATCATGCCTAACATGGAAACTAACACGCCACCCCAATGCCAATTATTAGCTTCAAAGGCAGCAGCACAGACTAATGCTGTAGACAGATAATATCAGACATCCCTATATTAAAGCAAACACAAATGATTTAATTTCATTTCAGATTCACCTGGAAAATTCTGGCTCTCCCATTTATTGTGCTGGTCCCCACGTGTCATGGGAATGGCAGCCGCTGTGTTTGCCCATCCTACCTCCATCCCAGCTGCCACCGCTGCCTGTTTGCTGACCTGGGCTGGTGGCACCACGCCTTGGCCAACTGTCAAGTCTGTCACCACAGCACACACTAATAGCAGGTACTGGCTGTATTAAGGTGAAATTAGGACTCTTGGGGAGAATTTAATCATGAACTTCAGGTATTAAAAGAGAAAAACCGAACTGGCCTCTCACCTGGGTTACAACAGAGTTGTCATCTGATTGGTATTAATACAACAAGTATCAAAGAAGTTAAAATTTTATTTGGGCTGTACAGTGAAGTTGCACGATGTCTTCTGGTTCAATCCATTTTTAACAAGGCATTTTATTTTTCAGTTTAGTAGCATTTCAGTAGCTCTCAGGAAGCCTTAACTAGCTTGTTTCATGGAATAACATGTTGCAACACATGCTGGCTGCATGGTGGATGACAGGCAGTCTATACTGACTAATCCATGTGGGTCCCGTTGGAGAAACCACTCAGGTCAATGGGAATTGTCCAAACTGGAACCAGCTGCTTGTGCAAGCTTTTATATTGGCCTGGATCATTTCAAGAATTAACTTGCACTTGCTTTACCTCGTGTCAGAGGATCTGCTCTTCTCCCAAATACTTGTGTTTCTGGGTCCTGTTCTGTGAAGAAATCATTCAGGGAATTATCCCAGCCCTCAGCATCCCACAGTGAGTTACACAGGATGATGAGGAACAGATAGACCGTGCTGGAGTCCCACACCACATGGATTGTGTGGAAATGCAAGGAATGAGTATAGTGCAGTTAAAAGAGAATATCTGCATAATGCATATTTACCTTTAATTGCCAAGAATAAATTCCATGAATGTTTTTATGCGCCTTTTTTCCAAGGTTTCTGGCTTGAGTTCTTTACAAAGTGACTGTAGGTCTTTCAGCACAATCCTGAGCATCTGGTTTCATTCATTAAACAGTTTGCTTCCTCATAGGATAAAAACAAACCTGGTAGTTGACATATCTGTGCAGAGCGAGAGCAATGCCAAGCCATCGTCAAAGCTACTGCAGTTTGAAGTTGGATCTAGACCTGACAAAATACCCCACAAGCTTTTCTCCTCTTCCCTCAGCTAAGAGCTGATCCCTCTGACAGCAGCCGCTGCTGTGCCGCCAGCATCAGAGATCTGAAAGTGCAAATGCACGGGCAGCTCCAACAGGGCGCAGACAGAGGGGCAACAACTCCATAAACTCATGCCTCAGCCAGTCACTGCCTGGCTGCCAGAACACTGGTTGTAAGAAACCCTTGTGCGACGGGGATGAAAGCGGTGCTGAGCTATAAAAACATTACAAGGCTTATATAAAGTGATACAAAAACGTGGAGTTTTGTTTATATTCTCCCCTGACAAATCCTGTTGAATTCTATAGGACTCAATGATCCTTATTCATGTGATGGTTATAAAACCAGCAGAAACTTTGTAGTTCTATTAAATTCTACAGTTCCCTCCAATACTTGCGTGTCAGAGGGACTCTCGAGGGTGTGAACTGGACATCAGAAGTGGCCAAAGTCTCTGGATGCCTCTCTTCATGTGATATAAATCTTTAGCTATAAGGGCTCTCTAGCAATTCCCTCTGCAATTCACGGTCAGACAGAGTCAGCGCAGGGTCTGCATTTCACTTAAGTCCCCCTTAAAGTGTGAAGAGTATTGCTCCAGACTTCGGCAAAGCAGCCAATTTCGCTCCGACAGAGGTAACACCACCAGCTAAGGCATATCCAATGCATTGCCTAGCCCAGCCCGTGGAGTAACTGGTGACTGTTTCCCCACTTCTCCCAAGCTATGTGAACTGCTATTTCCATCGCTAACCTAATTTTGTTCCATCAGTTTCACAGCCATTTGCCTTGGCTTAATCCAAATGTTTTGGACAGAGTTTTTAGAGGACCCTCAAGGAATTACCCAGCCTTATCCCTTGGACTGATTCTAGCAGGGATGCATAAGGGGAGTATTTCCATTGTGGGGAGCTCGCTCCATTAAGTCCCCATGAAATGCCAAGCCTAAATGCTTAAGTCCACCACTGGGAATAGTCACCGAGACAGCAAATTGTGTTCCCGTGTTTCAGGATAAGAGCAGAACGCATTTTCAGCTCATCATGCTGAGCTTTATACCAGACACTGAAACCCAGAAATACCTACTCCTAAAGAGGGGGCAGGAGTGTGTCATGTAACGTGTTCTCCCAGTGGGAAACAACGTGGATTTACAATCCAAAGGCACCCATAAATTGCTCAGAAATAAATCATCCACAGAACCGATTTAGCGGACAGTGTGGAACAAGGAACACTGTGCAGAGGATTGACAGAAGCCGACTCAGGCTCCTGCCTTGTGCCTCCTCCCGGGGACAGACTGGGGAGCATGCAGCGGGTCTGGCACCCGGGGGCACGCACCCCCCGCCACAGGGCACGCCGGCCCGTGCACGGCTGTGGCACAGCTCGCTCCTGCCTTGGAGCAAGAGCAACCAGAGGAGACAGCTGCCTGCTTTCAGACACGCTTGGATGTCCAGTGCAGACATGCCCAAGCCCTGCCCCAGTGCAGGACCAAGCACCACGGACCTGTGCCCAGTCTTGCAGCAGCCCAGGTGATGATCCCATCCAGGATGGCTGCAGTCCAAGCAGCCCACTTTCTTTCCTCCCTCCCCTCTTTTTTAATTTCCCAGTAAATTGCTGGGAAGTCTTCTTTAAAAGAGATCAAGCCCATGCAGATTATTTTTAAACAAACATTTGGCAAAAGGCTGGACTGCAGCTTAACTGATGAGCAGAGAATTGGTCAGTATGAAAATTCTGTCTCCAAGCACTGGGGGGACAATGGAGGGGGTCGTTGTCGTCATCCCCCATTCACAAATGCTGTAGCAAGAAAGCTCTTTAAAAACACGACAAAGAAGAACATTTGAATGATTTTCCTTATTTTTTGAACTTTCAGAAATCAATGGGGAGAATGGATCATGTTTTTTCTGCCCTTGGTTTTTTTTGCTCAGTCCCGACTGATCCACAGGGCACCATTACACATGTTGTTTTACGTGATCCAAACTTAAAAGTCATATTTCTGTCACCCAGTGGCAGAGAGCAGCCCCTTGTACTCCCAGCGGCCAGCTGAAAGCAGGCCACAGCAAAACACAACTCTTAACACATCTTTTGACAGAAAGGTTTGTTACATGAACTCCAAAGCACATGAAAACATTTTGCCTTCGCAGATCTCAGCGGGAGTTGTCTTATTTTTGTTTTCACATCATAAAATTCTGCCAATTATTTCTAAATAGAAAATGAGCCCAATTAGGGGAATGAGAAAGGAGGAACCCAAAGACTGACACATATGAGTTTGACCCGTGCTGTCAGAACTTGCATTTAATGGGTTTAGGTCCATTACCCATTTGTGCAAGTCCTAACCAAGCCCGTCATGCTCCAGCTCTCCAGGAGATGTACCACAGCTCTGCAGTAATAAGATGTCAACTAAAACCAAGCCAAAGCCCCAAACTTCCCTTCACAAAAGATATAAAAAAACAGATTCTACAGAACACCTGGCTAAAAAGATTATACCTCTTCGCCTTTCTCTTGGGGAGGGAAGGCAAAATTTTAAGTCATGGTTTCTCTATAGGTCAACACAAAAAACACACCAGCGAGAAGAATCAGAAGCTTGGAAGCAAGTATCTGAGTAGGTGTCCAATTCATCTTTTGGACAGTCAGCAGAAAAGGTAAGTGGATTTTTCCCCATGCACTAAACATGGTTTATTATGCTGGGCGTAAACGATTGCTACAGCGAGAGATCAAAGCCTGACGCATTGTGCAGAGGCATTAACTGAAGGCTTACCATACCTGCCATAAGATGTGAAACCAAGTTCCTGTGGTCAGTGGAGACCTCATGACCTCTCACAAGAGTTGACCACAGCATCCTGGTGAAATACCAATAAGTTAATTACATTTTGGCTTTAAGAATCCTCTGCTGTGTGAACAGACTAAGGGAACCTCTTCTGCAAGGTCCAGAGAGCCCCACCAACCCTTGTTGGCACTTGGCATTCGGTGAGGAACAGTGCAAGGGGTAGGTATCGGAGCCCAGCTCATTAGGAGCTATTTAAGCCAACCTGTAGGTGGATTTGGACCTTACAGGAACAAAGCTGCCACTGAGGATCAATACCCCCCGCCTGCTCGGCGAGCACGAGTTCCCCCTTCCATGCCCCGACACCCCTGGCGCGGAGGAGCCTACCTGTAGATAAACCGACCTCCATTTGCTGCCTTTTAATCAGGGCTCAGCTTGCTAAATATTGTGATTGGCAATGCCCCAAAAGTAGGTTTCCTGAATACAGACGCTTTTTTTAAAGTGCGACAACGAAGGGAAAACGAACGGCGAGCTCTGCCTTTGAAGCTGAGATTTCAAGGCAAATAAATATGAATGTGCTATCAATGGTGTTAAGATGCACATTCCTCCCAAACACCACGGCAACGGCCCTCCCCTGTTTTCCAGGTCCATGTGCGTGTGCTGCCCGGGCATGGGTCCCGTCCCCTCCCCACGCTGATGCACAGCACCTTTCCCAGGCGAGGAGAGGGGGCAGGAGGTGGCCCTGGTGAAGCCAACAGCTTTATCACTGATTTCACAGGGTTCCACCTAACATGCTGCAAAGCCTCAGCGTTGACAGCACAATATAAAGTTAGTCGAGGCCAACAATTTTGCTGTGTTTGCATACACCCCACTCTGGCTGAAGAGAAACTGTATGTATACCCTGGGGGAAAGACCTGGCATTTAGTGTTTTGGCCCATTAAGACAAACTGCTAACCACTTATCTGACCCTGGCCCCAGGGAGACACCAGTAACTCTCCCCTATAAAAGATCTTTACAGAATTATTTACCTTCCTCAGTAACAGTTTTATGAATCCCTGTACTTTTCCCCTCACCGTTAAAGATACGCTAATGCCAGAAATGTATTGCTGCTCCATAGAGATAGATATGCTACTACAATCACATCTAATAATTAAAAAAAAAAAAAAAAAAAAAAAAAAGAAATCATAGGTTCCAGCTCTCTGTCCTGTAGGTCATATATACAATACAGCATAAAATTCACAATAGCTCAGCTCTTATAACTTAATTCAAGTTTTGACCAGAACTCACACAATTCTTTCAGTAGTTTGGATCAAGTTCTCATAGAAGGAGCTAGTAGGTACCTCAAGGAAGCTATCCGTTTGCTATTTCACTATGCTTCATTAGCTCCAAGCTCCAGACAAGCAGTAATGACAGATTTCAAAAAATTAAGAAAAAACAAAAAAAGCCCAACAGTTAGCGTAATTGGTCTAAAAGTAGTAGTTTTCGTTTTCTGTTCTTTGTGAGGGTTATGCTCTTGGTTTTTTTCAGATGTGGTTACCTTCATTTTTCTTAGAACGGCTCCTTGTTTGCCCTCTCTCCCCTGCTCACAGGGCACTTGCTAACTGGAGAGGCAGACGGGCAGGGGAAGGTATCTTTTCAATTTAAAAATAAGAGACTGCAAAGCCCCATGAAGTTTCCAGTGCTACAGACAAGACGCGAGCAGCGGCGCTATTTGAGGTCACAAGGCTGTTTTAGGCTGGAGCAGGGTAGCACACGGGCCCCTCGACAGCATTTCACACGGGGATGATGCTCTCCCCGTGGAGGGGACCTGACCACGTCGCTTCTTGCCTTCCCGGAGCTGAGACCTTTCAGTCCTTCAGCTGCACGGACAGACGCTGGGAGGAGGAGAAGTTACAGAGTTCGGCCCAAGCGATGGAGCCAGAGGGCACCTTGCAAGCAGCTGGGTTCCCTGGGGCTTTGCCCGGTGTCTGTGGGAGAGGCAGAGCCAGCTGGCCTGACCAGCCCAGGCTTTGCTTTTGCAACAGAGCTGATCGCCCTATTCCTTCTCGATGCACACACTGCGGGCCACCCGTGACTCACAACCAAAGAAAACTCAAACCAAAGCTGCACATGGGGAAGAAACGCCTAAAAGTTACATTATTATGTAAAGTGAGTAGGATCTACAGTGCTGAAAATCATTTCTGAGAAACCCACAATACTAGGCAGAGTGCCACAACCCTCATCCTGCTTATTGTCCCTTCTCAGCCTTGGCAAGGGAAATTACTGCTTTGATTTATGGGTCCATTGGTTGCTTTCCTGCATGGAAACAACCCTGTAAAAATCAGGGCACTGTCATGCAGTCAGTGGTGTCACCCTCCAGCACAGGAGCAGCTGTGAACACGTCACCCACCCGCGGGACATCACAGAAACCCACTAAGGGCTGTCGAGGATACAGCAAGGGGGAAGAAACCCAGGATGAACCCACAGCATTGCTCATCTTGAATTTTTTAGCATTAGACAGGAAAGTGAGAGCTGGTCTTTGATCACGAGAAGTCGATGTTTTGTGCCAGAGGGGATGGCACAGAGACCTGAGCAGTAAGTAGGGGGTGTCTTCACTGTGCGTTTCCTTTGTGCAGCAAACCACTAAATAACATAATCACAGCTGTACAATTAACACACCCACCCACCCACCCCTGCTGTGCTATTGTCAGAGATTATTTTGGCTGGTCACAACTCACAGCATTTCCACTTCGCAATAAGCTGAACCTTCCCGAGCACAAAACTCTCCCACAACTGTTCCTCCTGCACGGAGACCCCCCCTCCCCCAGCCCCCCAGAGGCACCTTACCGTGGAACTCCTCCTTGGCCAGCCAGGCTGAGTCGCTCCCTAGCAGGGGCAGGGGTAAAGCTGCCAGATAAAGCTGCCATCGCACCTGCAGGCTTTTAACTGCCAAACTGGTCACTTCAGTACTGGCAGGTGGGAGAAAGGAGTGACCGTGGGCAAACGCCAGGGAGGACAACGCAGCAGCTGCCCCCACCAGCCAGCAGCGAGGTGCCACTAGATGGTGACAATGCCCACAGAAATTGAACTACCCAGGAGGGAACCCCATCTCCAGTGTGAGGCCGCTGTGCACTGAAGGCATTATTTGGAAATAAAAGGTTAGCACTTCTTGTTTGTAAAGAATGAGAATTAATTTAGTCGGTGTTATGGTCAAAAGCACCGGGAGGCGGCGGCGGTTATAGAGAGGTGAGTGAATTCACCTGCTTGGTGTACGTGTGAAATGAGCTATCTCGGTGTGGCCCACATCAGAAACAGATAAACTCCATTTATCTTCATTTCCCCATGCGGCTCCACTGCATCTCTGGTGACCTCGGGCTTAGATCAAGTGTAATCTGGGCTGTGGGATTCACACCATTGGGTCATTCCCAAATTGAGCTGATAATCTTCCACCGGGCAACCTCAGCTGCTCTGCCCTTGTCCCCAGCGCAGGAGCCCACGTGTAAGAGCTATCACTGCTCACCTGCCTGGATAGTGCCCTTGTGCTGCTTTTCATAGAACCACAGAACAGTTTGGGTTGGAAGGGACCTTGAAGACCACCCAGTCCCACCCCCCTGCCATGGGCAGGGACACCGGCCACCAGCCCAGGTTGCCCCCAGCCCCATCCAGCCCCTTGGGCACTGCCAGGGATGGGGCACCCACAGCTGCTCTGGGCAGCCCGTGCCAGCGCCTCGCCGCCCTCACAGAGCAGAGTTTCTTCCCAATATCTAATCCAAACTTCCCCCCTTTCACCTTACAGCCATCCTCCCTTGTCCCTCACCACCTGCCCTTGTAAAAAGCCCCTCCCCGGCTTTCTTTTGCATCACACATTCCTGTTTCAAGCTATTGGTTTACAGCACATTCAAAGCAACATTTCAGCAGGACTCTGGCAGTCCATTAAATAATGATGAATTCAGTAAAAAAAGGTGGTTACAGATAATCCATAAAATCTGTAAGCACCAGTGCTGATAAGCAGGAATTGGATGGTAACTGGTTACCAGTTTGCTCCCTGTGCAAGCACTGGCATTAGGGGATGCTTTATGCCTGCGAAAGCTCCTTAGCCACCTCCTGGAAGTCAGAGTTGTGCGAAAACGAACAGGTTCGCTCACCTATTTCACCTACCAGCGTGACACTGTAAGACCCTGGATTTGTCTTTCATTCTGTATTAATCACCTAGATGATGCCTTCAAGAAAATGTAAGTTTTCCAATGAGTAGCGGAGAAACTTTTTCCTGGCATTTAATAATCTTTGTCATCTCTGATCAAATGAAATTAAGGGCTCATTTACATCTGGCTGGTTATCTTGTTACTGTAGCTCTTTCATCCAAAACACCCGCTAAAACATGAGAAGGAGCCCAACTTGAAAAAAAAAAAAACCCAAACCACAATACCCAGATTCTTAAAAAATCTATATGCATGTTGTGACCTGCTGTTTATTAGACTTGTGCTAGCTCTCGGCTTGCTGCAGCGCAACGCTGAGCAAGGCTGAAGCCATCACCATCGTTACCGCTGAGCAGACAGCAAATCCACTTTTTTTTAATTCTGTTAAATAATGCCACAACGGTGATGGAAAGAGGGGAACTGCTGGAAAGAACAGAGAGCTTGCAGAAACAGTGACGAGATTTGCAAAAGTATGGTAAATAAATAATCTTTCAAAGGTGGAAAGATAAAAAACCTGTGGGTAATTCTGAAAAATAAGAAGACTATTAACATGTAATTAATATCTGACTTCGGGCTTTGTTTGGCTCTCCTTAAGCCAGCAGAAACATCCTCGTCTCCCCCAAGCAGCAGCGCCATGGATCAGGTGGGCACTGCAGGCCAGGGCTCCGCAGTCACACACTGCAGAGCAGAGCTGCTGTCAAGCCCAGCATCGGCACAAATCCTGAGCAAACCCGACCACTCAGGCCACTAGTGCAAACCACGCTCAGTCACTAGTAGCAGAATAGCATTCCTGTAGTGATGGAGTACCTCTGCTGCCCAACTGTCCAAAGGATAAACAATTACAAAAACACCATTTAAGAGTGTGTAGAAAGAAAAGGACATCTTCCGTGATGTGGCAAACAGCTGGCAAGGGTATCTGCCAAGCATCTTCACCATCCTTTTTGGGGGATGCTGCAAATGCCATTGCCCAGCTTCAGTTTTCTGTTTTGCTGAGCAGAGTTCTCACCGAGGTGCACACAGACGGGTGTCACTGCGCAGACCGAGATATTCCCACTGCAAATCCCCTTTGCTTAAAGATAGGACTAATTTTACTCATTTCTAAACAAAGCTTCATCTCTTTATTTGAAAATAACTCATTTCTAAATGGGAAAAAAAAAAGCCAGTGAATATTAAAAAAAATAATAATAATAATCAGGTTTCAGTTTTACAGTGAGTGTGAAATACCCAATTCTGACACTTTTCACTTTTCCTATATGTTGCATTTATTTGCACAGCTCTCCTCTTAGCCAGGCCAGCAAGTGACTGCAAACTCAAGGTTTCACCCCTTCCAAGACCACATAAACCCTGAGAGCAGGAGCCTCAGCACTGGGGTACCCTCCTTGGCATTAGCTGGGAGACCCAGAGCTCTCCTGAGGGGACATCTGGCAGGGGTGGGTCCCTGCACAGGGATGGAGGGTGCTCCGGGGGAGCCCCTGAGGGTGGAGGTGTCCTCAGCTACCGACAATTCCTCTAGTGGAACCACAGACCAAGCTGTGGGCAGCATGGCTGTGGGAAAAATGCCATGTTAGAAGGTGCAAATAAAAAATATTCTTCTGCAAAGTGATGCTCTGGCTTTTTCCCAGTTGTACAGAGATTTTTGTGAAAACCAGTCCGCTCATGTACACAACCACCCACTCTCACCTTGGAAAACAAAGACAGCAAAGAAATTCAGAAAGAAAAGAAAATTGTTTTGTGTTCCCATCATGGGACCTCGGTGTGGGGAGTTTCTCTGCTATAATATTTTGCCTGTGTTCCCTGCTCGGCCCAGCCTGGGGCACGCCGTGGGCCGTGGGGCTGGGAGGGGGGAGGCAGGGCGAGAGGCACGCATCCCGAGCCGTGGTTCCCTGGGCAGGGTCTCCCCATCGCCCCCCGTTCTCTCTGCGCTCTTCTGCGGCTCCTAGACCTTGGCAAATTGTCTGGTTGCTAGAGGTGCCACCTGAGCCTGCCAACTGTCGGTGCAAACCTCACAGCAGCTTCAAAACCTGAAGGGAAAACATCGTCCCAACTTACAGGTGGGGAATTAGCGCTTGGGGTCAAGGCTGCACCCCCTTCGCGGAGAAGCTGGGGTGGAAAGGAGCTGGTGTCCTCAGGGGTAGCAGCCAAGCGGGGGCCAAGCAGACACCTCATGGAGGCAACCAGAGCTTTGGGGAAAATACCTTTAGTCTTTCAAGATTAAAGGCAGGGTTTCAGGAAGAGCGAGCAGGCACTCAGCGCCTGCCGCTCCCCAGCGCGGCCCGCAACGAGCCGGGCACAAGGTGGTTCCCCCGGCAGGGCCGAGCCGCGGCCGCGGAGCCCCGCCGTGCGCTGGGGTGTCAGACGGGGAGGCGGCCATGGGAGGTGCGTGGCCATGCAGCCCATTCCCACCGCAGTGCAGTAACCAAAGTGCTTAAAAACAAACTGCCTGTGGTTAGTTAAATGGAAAATATGCAAGATTGTTCCCTTCCCTGGTACGTGTTTGCCCTGAACCCAGCTCTGCAGCTGGGGCCAAGCTGTTCCCGTGTCACCTTCGGCAGGGCAGGAGAGGGCCCCGTGCCTCCCCATCACCCTTTCGTGCCCATCTCCCAGGGACGTGCATGAATGAAGAGGTTTTGCGATTTTTATTGCAACTAATAATACCCATGGTAGACTCCAAAACTCCCTCCAGGACCACCCTGGGGCTAGGCGGCCGCAGGAGAAGCCTTGTCCCCCATCAGTTCAATGGAGTGCAAACTTCTCTGGTCTGGAGAAAACTGCTTTCCATAGTGGCCCAAGCTCACCCGCGACAACAAGAGGGCTTCGTTATTGTAACCCGTGCCTCCAAGGTGACAATTACTTCTCCAGACCTATGAAAAACAAAAATCATTTGAATATTTCATCATATAAACAACCTGATTCTCAAGCCTGGGCTCGGTTATTCCATCTCGAAACAGATGTGCGGTGGAAGATGACAAAGCAAAGGAAAGGGACCACCAAACAAATGCTTTCTACAAGCACAGAATATATCTAGGTCTCATTGAAATAAACTGCTGTATCCCAGCAGTGAGCACTGCAAACTGTCAATGATTTCCATGTTTCCCCGACTTTCTGGCACACATATGGAAATACGTTGTTATAAAACATAAGCAAAAATTTCAGACTAATTAAAGGGATTTTTATCTGGTTAAAATCATATCTTGTGTGGGGTTTTTATTTTTTAAAACAGGCATCTCCTTGCCTGTGTGTTCTGAATAGCGTCTTAGATTATTAAAGCAGAAAGAAGCTTCACAAAGCTAATTTACACCACGCTGTTATTGTCTGTTTATTTTTGCATGTCTCCCAGTACAGTCTAGTCAGCCCTCCCTTTCTTCACCAGCGCTTTCTAATCAATGGCATTTTCAGACTCTCTTGCCCGAAAGCAGGAGACAGGATGGTTCAGTGGTTAGGGCACTAGACAGAAATACTCCCTGCTGCCAGCGTCCCGTGGGATCCTGGGCAAGGCGCTCACCCGCTCTTTGTCTCTGCTCCCCATCTGTAAAGCACACCATCTTCCCAACTCACGGGGCTGGCCCAAAGCGCACAGCGTTTTATTTGAGTGGGGTAATGAGGTACAGACTCAGCTTATGTCTGCCTCCCTGCATGCCACCACCGTTTATCAAGAAAAGCTACAAAACGATTGATGGGAGGTGTACGTTGTAATTGTAGGCAGTAACGCAGCTGTAGGTAAGGCATATGACTTTGAAGAAAGGAGATACATGAAAGCGTGCAAGGGCGCTTCAGTCCCTGGGGTGGAATGTAAATACTGGCTTTCCGGGCAAACACCCTGCTCCAAAATTGGAGTAACTTTGTTCAGGCATAAATACCGTGCTTTAAATAGCACGGCAGTGCCTTATCTTCCTATCTCGACTATTAAGGAACCCTTTGTTTTTCAGCAGACTGCCACTGGCCCCAGCGGAGTGTGGCGGCCGGGTATTAGCCCCCACGGCGCCTGGCACAGCAGCAAGGGATGCTCGTCCTGCTCCAGGGAGACCCCTGCATGTCGCAGACAGCCTGGCCAGCAGTGGCTGGAGCTGCACAGGAGAACACCTGGGAGCTGGAAGGGAAGGCAGGGCCACCTGCTCCCCCACCGCACGTCTTAGACCCAGGTTACGGCCGCGAAGCCGGGCAGCAGCCCTGCAGCCTCCCAGGAGCACATCCCAACGCAGCCACACAGCACGGGGCAGGTGCCACGCAAG
Source organism: Falco punctatus (assembly GCF_963210335.1). Taxonomy (NCBI): domain Eukaryota; kingdom Metazoa; phylum Chordata; class Aves; order Falconiformes; family Falconidae; genus Falco; species Falco punctatus. The sequence continues at coordinate 62,306,430 of NC_137588.1, read as the reverse complement.
CACCAGCCCAGGTCCCTCTCTGAGCTCCCTCAGGGGCTTCAGGGTCCCCGGAAAATCACTTTTTGTCACCCTGTGGAGTCTGAGAAACTAAGCAAAGGCTCTTGGTTATCATTCTTGAGCAGAATCTGGAAAACATGTGATTTAATTCAAACAGCCGGTCTCTTCGCCCTCTGTAAAATACTACAGGTAGCTTGAACAAAAAGGGTATTGGTATAGAGTTTTCCATTTCAAACAGGTAAAATCCAGCTCAAGACCAAAAGAATTGCCAACATAAATGAGGTTGTGGTACCAAGTTAGCTCCTTCTCTGGCGAACTCAGCACCAGGACACAGCTGAGCCCGCTGCGGCTCTGGCTGTGCTAACGGGGAGGGGACCTGAGACAACCACCCGTGTCTGGGGCTCACCAGTAAGACCACTGCCCAGGCAGGGTGGTAGGCTGGGCCCTGGCAAGGTAACCGTGTAATGACCCGGGGGAAAGCCTGAAGCATTGTTACAAACAGTGAGTTTTTGTAACAACCGAATTCCCAAGGCTTGGCCGTGCTGGTGGGAGCTGAGTTTGGTGGCACACCCACCGCACGCCGCATCGGGTCGGTAAGCTACACCGCTCTCTGGGGTGTGATGCTACATTCTCCATAGGCCTGTTTCATCAGTTTAAAACCCTCCATACATCCAAATGTTCATCACAACTGCTATGGATGCTGGGTTGCACAAGCATATGTTCCTAATGCACGTGTGAATCACCAGCAAGGTGAACCCATTTGTTTCCTAAGTATTATGGGGTGATTAAGTTTCCTGTTTGTAACAGAATCCATGAAAAAGCAATAGAATTTTCTGTTTTCTTCCACATACACAGGCTGGTAGCAATAATCTATCATTCAATTACTGGGAAGCTTTCATAACTGTAAAACACATACCACTGTATGCGTACTGGTAACAGTAATACCTACAATTACTGAGTAAAGCCCAGTTTGCCTTAAAACAGTAGTTGACTATAATTAGTTATACTTACCTAATTGCAGCTCATCACACCCCTGACTAAGCGGAGATCAGCAGCACTTTCATGAACATACCTCTGAATGCAGTGGTGCACATGGAGCAGGCATTGCCTTGGGGGAACGTGAGCACCAAGGACTAACCCATTTAATCAGCACCCAGATGACGCCAGCCCCGAGTCAGCCCACCTCCTGCCACCCTGTAACGTCGCCCTGCGGCCAGGGAAGCCCCGCCAGCCACATCTACAGGACCCACGTTCATGCACCAAGATCTTCAGTCAGGCTCAGTGCCCGGGGAATCGCGGTCAGTAGGTGAAGATCCTATGGATAACACGGGGCGTCCACCGAGTGGACACGTACAGATGTTTCATAAAGCAGAAGGCAAATAATTAAGACCTTGTCAATGGTTTAATACTCATTTCTGATACGAGCTGCTGATCTGACCCACAGGTACTTATTCATTCAGCAGGACATAACAGCACATACTTGACTTTAGCCATGTACACTATGTACATGTTTCTTTTCTGAATCAGGCTTATAAGTAGTCCATACCTGGAATTGATTATTTTTTTCCACTGAAGTTTTGTGAAATATTACGAGTTAGAAAGAAAGTTTGAAAGGAAATATTTCTTTTATTGAATGCAAATAATTCCTTTCCTCTTGCTACTGGTCTACAGGCATTTAAGGCAGAGATGGGCTGAGGGAGCAAGAGGTGAAGGTCTTCCCAGGTCTGCAGCTGATCAACAGGGCTACACAAACAGCACAGCAGTGCCATTTTCTGGGAGCCTTGATATGTCAGGTCTTAGGTGAAGAGCTTGGTTACCATAAATGGCTACTGGGAAAAATGAAAAAAAAAAAAAAAAATCAAAATTAATCATTTGGGCAGAAACCTGCTGGAAACAGAGAAATAAAGAGCAAACAAAGCCTATTACTGGAATGGCCAGTGTGGTTCTGCAGGTGGCTGGTGGTTCACAAAGGCCATTTTAGCCGGTGTCCTGCGGGGCAGCCCCGCCATACCGGCCGTCACACGCTCCCCTGCCCCGCTCAGGACCAAGAGGTTCCATGACCTTCTCTGCCTCTCCATCTTGTGAGTCTGTACCATCATTTCAGCATGTATCACTCACAGTCGGTATTATTAGTCATCGTAATATTATCCAGCTGCTTGTTGTTTTTATAAAAAATAATAATAAAAAAAGACAACTATCATATTTAACTTTATGAACATTTTGCTGTAACAAGACTTTACCAGATGTTCTGCCCCTTGATTATGCATGCCACAAAAGCGTGTTTTATAATGACATAAATACAAAGCAAGATGAAAGTCATGGAAATGCCTGTGTGTTCTTTTCTTAACACAGCTGCATTTGAGACGGTTTTTACATCTGTCAAGCATAAATCAAACAGGGAAAAAAAATCCTCGGGACCAGCCCATTCCTTGACAGAGTCAGTGTTTTCTGTCACAAACATTGGTCCACATCAAGGATTAATCTCCATTATAAACTTCCACTTCCCACTTTCATGGGGAGATTAAGTTCAACGTTACTAAAGCATTTCCAAGTCTGGACTGGGAAGTGTTGAGAGTTTCAGATTGACTACATTTATTGATCAGCGTTACGAAAGGTAAGTAATGAGCACTGCTTAAGGGAGATGCCCGTCAGCTATAATTCCTAATTTCTATTCCCAGCAGTGCCAAAACATACAGCAGTGGCTATGGCCAAATCTTTGACCTGGGCAAGAGAGTTTTTTGTGGTTTTTGGGGGGACATCTTAATTAATTAATAGTTGAGACACTAAGATGAAACTTCCTTATTGGTAAATATGAATATTTATTCTGTTTAAACATTTCACATGACACCACTGGGGCACTGGCAAGCAGGATATCATATAAATGACAAACAGGCTGAAGTGATAAAGTGTTACTGTGTAAGCATAAAATATAGCGGTACCAGGAGAAAGAGTACCCAGCTTTTTTCTGACGTTTCCCAAGCAAAGCACTCTCTGTGGCAAGCCCTTGGCTGCACGTTACCTATATCCTGTATGAATGAATTTCTTTTTTGTGTGATTGTTCAAAGCCAGTATGTCCGTTTCTATAGAAGCACCCACAGGATCACTGAAAACCACATATTCAGCTCTTGTTAATGTCAGCAATGACGTACCAGAGCAAGTACTTGTTTGTCCTGAAGAAATACAGGACTTCCACTGCTCGAGTGCGAGCCTGCTGCCGAACGCCTGTTCAGAAAAAAAAAAGAAAAGAAAAGAAAAAAGAAAAAAAAAGTTGTTGACATGAGAGGAAAAACCAGGTTTCCTGTTTGAACTCTGACAGGTACTGGAAGATATGAGTAACATCAAATCTTGGTCTGCTCTAAAGGCAGTCTGTGGTCAGGGGGTTCTCACATTTGTTTGTGTGGAACAGCTTTGAATTGTTTGCAGATACCGCGCAGAAGAAACTCAGAGATCTTTATCGGGGCGCAGGACCTGTTATGAAATACATGCATTTGTGAACAGGTTACAGGAGATCAAAACGGCTCCAGATGATATGCCTCACATGCTGTAAAATGTGGTAGATGCTCCCGAGATACCTCCGAAAATATCACATGTCGCAGCGTTGTCGAGTACAGGCAGTGGCCACCTTTATTTCCATTTCTCACTCTGCGGCAGGCGAAAGGAGTTTGGGGGATTTTTTTCCAGATCATTCTTGTTTCTTTTTTTTTTTTTTGACTGCTCAGATTAAAACTTTCCTTCGTTATGATTTTCACTAACAGAACTACCCAAACAATTGCAAAGGAAACTAGATGCTGGAGAAAATGGCTTAAGACACCCTGGTTTGCGCCGGCTGCGTGCCATGCTCTCCCCTGCGGTGATGCTGCCGGGCGGGTGGGGGGTCATGTCGGCACAGCTGCCTGCATCTCCTCTGGGCTGCACAGCCCGACAGGGAAACCTGCAGCAAGGAGAGCCAGGATGGGTCCCGCACGAGCGGTGCAGACCGTTCTGCAGCAGGAGGGAAAGCAGACAGACCGGGATGGGAACCGTGCCGGCAGACCCCTCAGCGAGCCGAGGGGACAGGGCCAGACGGTGACACCCCGCCCAGCTCTAAGAGGTGCTGGTGAGAGCTGCACCATTTGTAAGAGGCTTCCCAAAGTGCTCTGCCAAAGCAGTTGACCAAAATCCCAGCTGGAAGCCTCTTTCCCTGGCAGCACAGCCGGCCAGCCAACAGCGCGCTGCTTCCTCCCATCTCAAAGATCAGCCCCTACAAACCTGTGGACAATGTCTAAGAGGTTTGTCAGACACCGTGCGAGGAGCTCAGCCGCCCCCAGACCAGCGACTCACCCTCCAGCCCAGGTCTCCCGGTGCGATGTGAATCACAGAGTCACAGCGGGGCCAGGGCGGCCAGGGGCCGCTGGAGCTCACCCCACCCCCCGCTGCAGCAGCTCTCCTAGAGCAGGACCCACCACGTCCAGGCGGGTTTGAATGTCTCCAGAGAAGGAGACCCCCCAGCCTCGCTGGGCAGCCCGTGCCAGGGCTCCGTCACCCGCAGGGCAGGGAAGTTCTTCCTCACGTGGAGCTGGAACTTCTCGTGATGCGGTTTGTGCCCGTTGCCCCTTGTCCTGTCGCTGGGCACCACTGGAAGGGGCCTGGCCCCGTCCTGCTGGCACTGGCCCTGAAGATATATAAATAAAGGGCTCCAAGGGCCCTGCTTGGTCCCTTCCTTGTGACCAGCACATCTCCAACTCCGGCACCCAATCTGCACTCACATGCTTGTGATGCCTTCTCCTTTCGACCACCCCAACGTTGCATCACGGTGCCTTTGTATACACAAAACTAAGCCTCAATTTTCTTTACACTCTATTGCAAAACATCTTTTTCAAAACTCTATTAAAAGGCCTCCCCGAGCTCTGCTACTCCCAAGTCATGTCAGGAGATACAGCTAGTTCACAGCTCCATGGTGCAGTAAGTGAATTCCCTACAGCGGCTTCAGCTCATCCATCCAGCAGAGCTCTCCTCAAAGCTGCGGGTCCCAAATTCACACCATCAACGCTCTCACAGCCCAAACTGAGTCCACACGAGGAGCTTCCACCAAAACCAGAGGCAGGTCTGCATGCCCACCTGATGAAAGGGGACAGTCCTCCAGGAGCAACACTCTTCTTGGAGAGCATCGACACCTTGATCCATTACCATGAAACCACCATGCCAAGATACCACCAGGAGTTTATTGGAACTTCTCCTCTGGGCTGTGCCCTGCGCAGTGACGGGGGTCCCCAGCTGATGGGGGACAGTGCTCAGCACCACACAGGGTCAGACCTTCAAAACCATCAATTTTAGAGCTACTTGCACATCACTAACCTCAAACCTGCAGCTGATGAGACAGCGGCAGTGAGCTCCTCTCAAAACACTCGTGGCCCCTCAGAGCTGAAGGCTTTGCCTCCTTACAGGCTGCAGACTCAGGCGCAGGAATGGGTCACAGCTACGGAGACTCACCAAAGGCAACGCTGTACAGATCTGTTACTGTTTGATTCTGCCTGCACTCATGGATTTGGGGTTTATTTTAATTTTTCCAACTGATGTGTGAGTCTCCTCTGCTATAGTGAACGCTCACGGAAAGCAAGTTTTCATTTTGCAGGCTGTAATACACATGGAAGTAAAGTGAAAATTAAAACCATTCAATCAAGGAACAGAACAATTCCCTACAACAGGGCTAGCCAGTGGCAGCTGAATAACAGTTAGGATTTCCGATCTGGGCTAGTCATAAATTCACTTAGCTTGCAAAAGCCTTTCTTCAGCTACTTGTAATAACTAGCAAGTTCAAAGCAGGAAAAAAGCTGCAGGTTCCCCAGACAGCTGATGCACAGCTCAGCCCCTCAGAGCACACGGCTGGAGGAACAGAAACTCAGCAAATAATTACCCCCTTAAAATATTAGGTATTGTGTTTGTTTTCATTTCTGAGCTAGAACCCTTTCAGATTCATTATTTTCTATACTAATTTTTGTAAATTTAGTGAAGTGTTTTTTTCCTCACAGGTCTGGATGGATTTTGCCAGCTGGATTTAGCTGGTGGTTGCAGTGCAGCTGACACAAATGCAGTATTAACAATATGTTCCCAATGGTCTGATACCGAAATCCCCCTGAAATGACTGGGACCTAAGTAAGTAGTTAACTCAGTAGCTGTGCTTAAGAGCTTTCCTGACTCAGGGCTATAAATCACAAGAGAAAGCTGGAGGAATCCTCATGTCACTGAAATCATTGCCCAGTCACCACTTATTTGAGGATATCAGGATTAAGCCATTAACTTTTTTGTAGTAATTCATACCAATGTCATTAGAAATGGACTTGTATAATTTAAAAATGCATAAAGTAAAACCTAATGATATCAAGAATAAGAAAACCCAGTAGATTCATAACTGAAAATAATATTGAATTAATTCAGTATTACATGACACAGCAGTGGAAAAAAAATTAAAAACAGGGGCACTGGCTGCTCATGTACAGCACTACAGCATCATAAACTTACCAGAGTGAAGGGTTTAACTGAATACTAATCTATAGCAATTTTTTTAATAACTTTCAAAGTGAAACTGCTTAAAATAGCACATAACAGATCTGTGTTCCTTTGTCTTCAAGTATTGCTGTGAATTGTGACATTCAAAGTGCTGTCCCGGTTGTTGCTGTCTTGTTTTAGCAAATAATAAGGCCAGGTGTGCTCATACTCCTTGTAGATTTTGAATAATAATGGACAATCAAGAAGATAATCAAATTTAAGCAAGAGATAAGAAAGCCAGATTAATTCAATTATTAAATATTATTTCTGTTCATTACATTAATTTGTTACAATTTCATTAAAGCATTTTCCCTTTTTAATTAACTCTTCATGCTTAAGTGCTGCTACCAAATGTTTTGATTCTTATTGGAATAAAATAATTACAAGGAATAGTCCTCTTGATCTTATTTAAATTTTTTTCTTTTCAACTTCTCCTTTTAGTTTGGATTTTGAGACAGTTAATAAGATGCAATAGGGCTCTGAGTGCTCTGAGCAAAAGCTTCATTTATTATATCCAGACGTTCCTGGTAACAAACACGCCATCCAGCCCTGCTCTGTAAATCCCACTGGAATTCCAGACGTCAGGTGCCACACGCTGTACGTGACTCCAGCTCTGAATTAATATTTATCAGCAATATTACCCGATTTTACATTATCAAATAGGACACACAGAGGCTGAGAATCAAAATAGCGTGTTGGCTTGTTAAGAAGAAGAAGAAAAAAAAGCATTTTTAACAAAGCAACTGCTTTTCAAAGTGTCTAAATATTTTTGTCTTTTTCTCTTTCTCTTTTTTTTTTTTTTTTAATTCTATACTTTCAGAATATATAACCACAAGCATTTGAGCAAACTAGAGAAAAGAAACTGTTGGTAATTTTCTGTAAGTTTCAAAAGCCAGCAGGATATACATGCCATTTTATGTTTCTATCTATAGAGACCTGCAGGCAAACGTACAGTGGAACAAAGATAGACATCTAGATATATTTGTACCTGCCGTTTGGGTGCCTATATGGAGATAGATTCTTAATTAGATAAGTAAACAATGGAAACTTTTAAAGTTCTCCATTTGAGTGTACTGAACTCTGTATTTCTTTTGCTTCTTTAGTAATAATTTTTGCTCTGCTTTCCGTGCATTACAGCTGATCACAGCGCATCCAGCACTGCCGGTACACGGCACAGCACTGTGGGCTTCTGGACCCAGCTTTGGCCCGCACTAAACAACCAAACACATCCAAGTGAAATAATTATCTTTGATTCAAATATTTCTTTGGCATTTAACATATTTTTTTTTTTTTAGCAGAAAAATAATTTCTGAACTACCGAGGCAATTGCAACGTGAAAGACCTCAAGCAGAACTAAAGCAGCAAGCTAAAATTTGAGAAATGTGGGTTTATAATAGGTGCAATAACCAGGGTCCCACATGGGACCTTCGGTGAGGAATGGACCTCCCGGAGCAGTGCTGCTCCTGCTCCCCCTTGGCCATCCCCCCTTTCTCACTGCTACCAAAGGAATATTCAGCAAAGTCGGGATCATTCTCCAATGAATTCTAGATGGGAAAAGTCAAACATTTTCCAAACCTGGGGAAAACAGATACCAGATCACAAACCACACACACCCAGTCTGTTTCTTTCTTTTTTTTGCCTCTCCCCATCTGTTATTACCGTGCTGCTGCTGTGACCCAGCCCCAGGCTCGTTGCCAGTAACCAGCAATAGCCGTTGCTGCTGCAAGATGCTTGAATACAGAACTCAGCTTATATACCATGAAACCAACAGCCACAGTCAGGTTAGATGTTTTCACCCGTAGTTTGGCTGGACATTGTCATCGCTTGTCCCCATGGCTTTGGGGATCACGTCCCTGTCAGCCCAGAGGACAGGTGGGGTTTGCCCCAGATCCCAGAACTGATCAGGTTAAGCCTGCAGTGATGATGCTTCTCTAACACACCTAATGCCTCAGTTTACAATGAACCAAGCACACATTTCGGGGGAAGAGAGACTGTATCATCGGCTAGCAGGGATCACTAAAGCTCTGGAGAGTTCAGCAGGACTGTGACTACGCACACAAGATTCAGTTCAGACCACAGGACCTGATTCAGAAGCCCATGAGATCCATGCGCTGGGTTCCCAGCACTGCTGGAAGAGCCATTCAAGTGTCTGCAGAAATCAATCACTTCTAGCAAACTGAAAAGCAATTTGCTTATTTTTATTAAACTTGCTTTTCCCATATACTGGCAAGGCTTTAAGGAAGCAAAGATATAAAACAGAAATATTTAAGAGAACATTCATTAATTTGTAATAGCTACAACATTGTGTGTTTCAAAACCCCATGTCTCTGGGAATCATGTGTTAAATATTCATCCCAATACTTACGCAATTCCAAAGAGGATATATATTTCTTCGCAAGCAAACTTTAAAAATTAATGAAGTGAAATAAATAAATCCAATAATATCCAGATGATGACTGACTAACTTTGCTCTCTTAAAGAAATCCGATGGCTTCAAGAGCCTTCTCCTCCCCTGACAGCCAATAGAGTTCCATTTTAACTATAGTTGATGGTTTCTTAGTCCTTGTAACAAAGGATTAAAATGTACAATTTTGATAATAAAACCTGTCTGTAAAACCAGAATGTGAACCAGGCATCAATTAATAGGCTGAAGGCTTTTCCAAATTTATCACTCCATTCTCCAACAAACTTCCCCCAGGTGCCCAGGTGCAGGAAGGGCTGGATGGCAGTGAGTTTGGGAAAGGAAAAAAAAAAAGATATTCCTGGAGAACTGCCCCAAAAAGGGTATGTGATCTAAAAGACAAAAGTCAGCAACTTACCAGTGGGTAAATAAAAAATAAAAATAAAATTTAAAAAGTAAAAAACCTAAAATCTAGTGATAAGCAAAGCCCAGTGACAATGCTAAAATGCCCCCCGGTGCCTGGTGCAGTGACATTGCTGTGGTACGGGGAGTTTATCAGCTCCTTAACCCAAGTGTTCCTGGAGGTTTGGGGCACTGCTCAGAATCCTCAGTACTTTTTGGATGTCTAAAATAGCCTCCAAGTACAGGACATAAAATCTAACATACAGCTAGGTGCACAAGTAACAAGGTCAGATCCTTTAGTATAGCATACAGGTATGTTTCATCTTACGCGAATTTGGAGTGTTCACTAGAAGTGAAAGTTGGCACTGAGATGAGGCTAGCTCAGTATCTCCTGCTCATATCTTCAAACTTCATGTGAGCTATAAAAGCTGCATAGATTTTGTGACAATCCCTCACTTTATTTTATTCTAGGCTGGAGGGAGGTAAAAAGGAGGGAAAGAAAGCAAAAAGATTAATAAAGAAATAAAATCCTTGCTCTTAATAGGAGAAAAATAAAGCAAAAGGATTCATAAAGGGATAATAAAGAAAATCCTTGCTCTTAAGAGCAAAAGATAATTCTTGGGTTGCAAATGTCACTTTTCAGTTGATGAATTTCTCGCTCCCACCAAATGTTTCTTTGATTTTTCACTTTCAGGGTCTGTGTTGTATAAATATTTTATTTTTGACCACAACAGAGGCCGCTCATAACCCATTTATGTGTTCCTGGGGCTCCTATTGATGCCATTTCAGGATTCTCTATAGCATTTCGTGCTAATTTTATCAGTATCAGTTTTATCCCACCTATTGTGTGGCTGGTAAACTTGAAAGCACTGCATGACATCCAACACTAGGAAATCACCACGGAATTTTGCCTTCAGATTTCAACACTAACTCTTCAGTAGCTAGAAATCCAGGCTCAGAGCAATAATTCTGTTCCTGCCACACAATGTAAGTATCCAAGTGGTTGTAAGTACTGCTATTTTTAGCTCATACAAAGCTTCAGCTTCCCCAAACCAAAAAAAAAAAAAAAGGCAGAAATGAATGAGAATCATCTGCAAAGCGTGTGTTCAAATCATCTACAATACTCCAAGTGTGTTTGTTCTAAGTGGTTTTTGGGACTCAGGATTATTCCAGTTTTCTGGTTAAAATCCACATCAGCTTCATACACCAGGGTGGTACAACTTCACTTTTTTAGCTTTCTGGCTATGATCCAGCTCCCAGCCACACTTCTTTCTTGGGCCACCTGAACTTACCTCGATTTTCTCCTTTCAATCCTGATTCTCACTTGGTCATGGCCATGACCACTGAACCGAGTACCCAGACCCAAATCATGCCTTACCCGTAAGTTGCTCTCTACAGTACAGGATTTCCCAGACAGTATTGTGCAAATGCATATGCGCATTGTAAAAAAAACTCCTCTGAATGCAAACTTTCCTAAACCCTTTGATGACAGCAATAGAAAGTGGGACTGCAAGTGCTGATGCAATGCCACTTACTTGCATTTCTCATTATTATAACAAGCAGGCAGTCTACAGGCTCTAGAAACCAAACAGCAGCCAGGGACCAATTCTCCTCCAGTTGCTACCCTGCTGCTGATAAAATGTTATGGCATAGACAAACTCTGCCCCCGGACTTTTATATAGACACTTGTACACATGCAGGCCCACAAAAGGCACTGACATCACTGCTTTTAATAGCAATTAGCATGTCAAGACAGGAGGCAGAGTATTTATCTGTTTGAGAAAAATGCTGCATCCAACCAGCAACATCACAGCACCTTTATTTGAACAGGAGCAAAATACACAAGCAAAGAGGAGAACAGGAAAGATGCTGCGTGGCGTTGGGTCCCAAAGACACACAGACCCACAGCTCCATCATCCCTGCTGCTGCTGCTGGAGCTGCTGCTCCTGCACTGAAGGCAGCTGGGCAGTTTTCCCCGCAACAAAAGGAGATGTGCTCACTACCCAGACAGGAGAAAGTAAAATTTCAAAGAAGAAACCCTAAAATGTGGCAAGGGTGGTACACACCACCTGGAGTTTCAGAAAGCTAGCAGTTTGTTTGGTTCATTTTTTCTACATTTGTTGTATTTCTGTTTTGGTTTTATTCTGTTCCACCTCCTTTCTCTCTTTCAGGTCCTGTGTTACCATTATTACTTAACTGGAAAGGGCTTTCTTTAAACATTTCCAAGTAGCCTTTGGAAGGATATCTTTCTACAGCCCTCAGAGTTTCTACCGAAATTATTTTCCTCTCCTATCTTAACAATCTTTTTGGTTCAACAGTATACTTTATCTTTCTGTGCTCTTCTTTTTCAACAGCCCTCCACACGACCATGAGGTACCAGTCAGAGAGTTTCCATTGACTTCACTGAGCTTCTGTTCACACTTCACGTTCAAAAGTTTTCTGCCCCTTCTCATCTTCAGATCCCTTTACCGCAATGCTTCCTACCCACACAGAAACTAGTTTGTATGAGCTGGAAATCTCATGAGACTGTGGCTCTCAGGTTGTTTCCAGTTCCCAAAGGTGGCAATGTTTTTTGCCCTCAAGGGGTTTTAGTAACTCCCATTCTGAACTGGCTACAAACAGAATTTTTCAGACATAAAAAGTCCTCAGATCTGGTCAGATTTAGATTTTAAAAAACGAGGGTACTCAGCCACTTTCAGACCTATCGATTTCAGAAAGTTTGAGTGATTCTTCAGCATGGATGCCAAAGTGGCTGCCCATTGCCAGGTACCTGGGTATCCAGCCGCACCCAGAAGGTGAACACCAACAACGCATTATCAAGTTGATTCACCAGAGATCTGCAGGGAAGTCTCAGATCCAATTCTGTTCAGTGTTTTCCCTAAAATCAGGGATGACAAAACAGAAAGGGCACATTTAGTTTTGCAGATGATGGGAATGTGGAAGCCATTGCAAACATATCAGAGAACAGGACTGAAGTTTAACATGATCTTTACAATAGAAATAAAAATGGATTACGTTCAACATGGACAAGTATCATAAATGAAAGGAGTAAGCACTAATACGCACCTGCAAATGTGCCTTGTGAAAAGATTATAGTGAACAGGCATCTATAATTGCAGGCTGTTTCCAAAAGAGTGAATATGCAATATTTGCTGTAGAATACACAACAAAATGCATCAGCTGTGTGCAGTATCAGCGTGGCCTCAGCTGTTCCACTGAACCGCTTTGCGCCTTCAACTTCAAGAAGGATATGGAGCAGTTGGAGAGAGTGCAAAAGCCAAAGAGAAGAATGACCAGACAACATGGAAATACAGCCTATGGGAGATGACTAAGAAAACTGAGGTTGCTGAGCTCAGAGAATGGGCCACCAGCAAGGGAACAACACAATCACAGTCCCTAAAAGGCATCCAAACAAGAAAATAGTTTACTGGGCACATCCACAGATGATAGTGAAGAGGATGGACTTAAATTTTGGCAAGAAAGATTCAGGTTAGATGTTCAAGGAAACCCTCTAGTGAAAAGAAAGCACTGGAATAGGCTGACTGGAGAAGCTATGGAGCTCCCATCATGGGAAGTCTTTAAAAGCAGATTAAAAAGCTTTTCACTGCAATGGCAAAGGTAGTTTTTCCTGTAGTGGTTCAGGGGATGGGCCAGAAGACTTGAGAAGTCCTTTCCTTGCTTATTAAACAGCTAGCTATGGTTAGGTTCTCTGGGAAGATCAAAGCGAACCCTTAACCAAGCACAATGCAACTGCAGATTCATGGATGTTGTAATGATACAATTTTCTGGATTTTTAAACCCTCAACAACAGTTAGTGGCCAACCTTGCCCAGAAAGTCCACACAGATGATGCAATTCCACTCTGCTGACAGAGGTCTATGGTGGGAACAGGGAAGAGTCCACCTTGACTGCTTTTCACTTGCAGATCCAGAGTTCTCCAGAAACTGGCTTGGCTTGAGTGAGAAGGATGGAGCTCCAGCACTTTTCCATGACACACTTGAGCTCGTATTTTCTTTCTTAGTCTTTGTCTAACAACAACAAAAATAAAAGCATTGTCAGATCTCTCTGCTTTTCTGCCATCCTGTTTTCATTCCCACCCACCATCTGGCTGTTCCTTACCCTTCTCCCACCACCCTCAGAGCTCTTCCATCAACATAACATCTGGGCATCAACAAGAACATTAGGATTTTGCCTATTATGGAGAGGTCATTTCTGAGATCAGCCTTCCCAAGCACTAAGAGAAAAGAAGAAATGAAGCAGGAAAAAGATGAGTAACAGCAACTGACACATGGGCAGCAGAACCGGACATTCTTTGAGCAAAGCGAGTCCCAGGAGTTCCTGCCTTCCACCCCATCCCTCCTTTATGCTCTCCTCAGCATTGGTCAAGGCAAAGGTAAACAACCAACAGAACATCCTGCACTTCAACCAGGAGCAAGACGTTGCAATCATAAACTCTGGGCCAAATCCTCACGTTATGCTGATGATTTATCCCAAAGGAGGGTCTGGCCACCCTGGCTTATTGTTCACACACGCTGTGTGCATGAGGTTCACTCAGATTTTGCTCCCTTGACTAGCTTGATATTTACTTATACAATTATTTTATGTAGACTTATTGTTCAAGCCTTTTCTTCTGTTCTTGTAAAGATTAACTTTTTAGAAAGATGTTCAGCTGGCAAAACAGTTTGAAATACAATTCTCTGGTGGTCTATTTTCAGAAAGGAGACACTTGATGGTCACTATATTTCACTACTAGCATTTAGTGGTTTTAAAAGTTGTTTTCTCTTCTGCATATTAACATAATTTGTTTACTATAAAAAGACTCCTAAACATATATTTGTACAATCTTCCTTGTCCATTACAGAATGAAACCTGAATGTTATATCAAAGAGGCTGAGGCAAAGTCTAGTCTCAAAATGTTCTTACCCAAAACCAACTCCACTTGCAGACTCTAACTGCTTATTTTCCAGATAAGCTCAAAAGCCTTTAAAACAACAACACAGGCACGTACACCACACCCCATCAGAAATGCATCACATTCTGTTATTGTTGCAAGAAATATCATGATAAGAATCCCAGTGCACAGGAGACAGACTCGCCAAAAGCACAGACTCTGGTCTTCTGCACTCAGCAGACAATATCAGTGGAGAATAAATAGTGACTTTAAAAGCAAGTTACACGACTTACAGCTGTGCTTCAAACACTGCTCCTGCTTTCTGCTCCTGCCCGCAAAAAAGCAGGCAGGCAAAGATCTCAGACACTAGAGGACTCTTCAGGAAAAGGATTTTTAAGAGATCAGGAAAAACTGTCCTCTTCCCTCATCAGTCATGCTTGCCACTGATGTTTTATTCTGGGTAGACATTTAACTGCAAGTACTATTTGACATGCCACACTCCCATCTGCAGAGGATATGATTACACGGTGGGGCAGGGCATTCTCTGGTTGTGACAGCTTCCCTAGCTGAGAAAGCAGGATCAGCCAGGTCTGCCCACAAAACGTGACCTCTGTGGGTTGCGTGTACATGGGCAGGAGAGAGAAGAGTGCCAGCAAGGCAGCACGAGCAGTGCAGAAATCATCATAAAATAATATCGATAAATAAGAAGTAGCTCAGAGCAGAGCTAGCAAAATAATGAAGAGCCTGAGGGAATGGATTGTAGAGGGAAGATTAGAGGAATTGCTTATGTATATCTTTGACCAAAGGAAACAGTCCAGGGATATCTGACAGCTATCCAGTTCACCAAGGGGAGGGAAGCATTTGGGGTAGGATAGGGTGGGTAACTGGGAGCAATTATAGGAAACTGAATAAAAAGAAATTTATTCTTCTCAACATGAGGAAAGAAAATTAAAGAAGAAAATTAGAATATGAAATACTTGGGGGGAAAAGGGTCATTTGTAGAAACTCCTTCATGGAGCATTCAAAAGCAAGCACGATAAAGCCCTAATAAATATTTGGCGAGGAGAATCATCTTTTGTGAAGTAGGGAAATTGTCTAGGTGACCCGCTAACACTTTGCCAGCTCCAAGATCTTGCGCTCTATTTATACCTGACCACATCATGGGATGCAATGCAATAAAATCTAACACACCCACTTTTAGGGGAGCCTTTTCTTGGTAACTCTGTTTCCACGTGGCCAGTCTTTGATGCAGCTCCACAGACTCAAGCTGTTGTCATGTTCCAGGGCACTTGACCACTACTACTAGGGACAGCAACGGCCGAGTATAAGCAGCGTTACTCTGAATAGCAACCAAAGAGCCGCCAGATGCTGCCCACCCCCTAGAAGGCAGAACTCTGGAGCAACACGTGCCACTAGGTTATTCTCCTTGTGCCAGAGGTTACATCTATGACACAAACACAAACACAATAGTCTTGCCCCGACATTTGTTTCAATAAACACTGGAAGAGCTTCCCAAAGCCTGTTGCAGATTGTTATGAAGACTAACCAAACCACTGAACTATTATACAAATGATCTTCCAGGCCTTCATTATTACGGGCACTACTGGACAATAACAAGACTCTGAGGGGCTTCCACAATCGCACAGTCTTGTTTGGCATCCCAGAGGCTTCTGGCTCCATCTCTTCTATTGAAACACACCAGAACCAGTCCAGCTCTGAGTGAATTGCAAGACACTGTGGGGTTAAAAACAAGCATTGCATCAAGATTAAATACATCTGTTATGAAAACCTTCTGTGTTTTGCATACATGATTCAATAAAGAGTCTTAGGAGGATAATTGTTTTGCCCAGGTTAATAACCAGAATTTTCTTTATTTTTTTTTTTTATTTTATTACTCTTCAGAATAATGTTTAAGGTAAACAACTCATAATTGTGCAAGAATTGAATTAAGTGGAATGTTCTATCCTGAGCGCCTGTTCCTGGACATTATGTTCTATTACCAAAAATCACCCTTGCTTTAGGAAGTTCAGTTTATATTCCAAGAAGCTAAAGCAGACAATGCATGCGTGTAAAAAAATGTTTACAAGACTGGAAATGAAGTCCTGAATATCAGAGGCGATGTCCAAGCACGAATTCGGTTGGTGCAAGCTCAGAACTCACCGAGGGCACCACCCGAACCAGGGGGCTGCGCTTCGCCCCTCGGTGGCCGGAGGCGGGCGCGGCTCCTGCACCCCGCCGAGCAGAGCGCTCCGGCAGCCAGCAGCGCCCCCGCCACAGTTTGAACCCCCCGCCCACCCCGGGGAGCCGTCACACGCTTGGCCCCGGTAGCAGCCGTGGGAACCGAGCGGTGACGGGCGGCAGGGTCGCTCCGAAAGGCAGAAGCCGACCACCGGCGCGTCCCGCAGCCCCGCAGCGCGGCGCGCCCTCCCCGCCAGAGGCAGCGCCCGCCGCCGCCGCCAGAGGGCGCCACAGCGCCCCCCGCCGCACGCAGCCCCCGCGGCCGGGACCCGGCGGGCAGCGGCACCCACGGGCGGCACAGCCGCGGGCGGCCCGGGTGGCCATCAGCCAGCGAGCCCACACAGCCCGGGCTGTGCCACTCGTGGCGGCTGCAGCCCTCGGGCTGGCCCCAGCTCGCTCCTTCACAGCCTGCCGCTGTGGCTCGAACGCTCGAATTCGGTGTCTGCAGTGAAGCGGGATGGTGTTTAAGCCCTGAAATAAAGAGCCGTGTTGGAGGGGGCAGGGGGGGACAGTGCTTCAGGACTTGCAGGTGAGCTTGGGTGCTTCTGTCCCTAGGTGGTATGGGGGATGTGAAATGCCTGATAGAAAGACAAGCTTGAAAATTACGCTCAAATAAGGAACAAGATGCATTGATGTCAACATTAGTCCCACTTGAAGCCCAAGACCCGAAACAGTAACGCTCAAAATTCCCATCCCGTTGAGGTGACTAAGCGAACACACAGCCAAAGCCCCCCACTCCAGGACAAAGCATCTCCGAGCCCCGCTCATATCTGAGCCTTCGACAGCCGTGACACAGATTGTTATTATTTCCTGAAAGCTTTGTTCAGGGGAGTCATCAAATACACTTACCAGATCAGGTACTGGCAGTATATATTCCCTTTTCCATGGAAGAATTCAGAAGTTCGGACATTGGTTCAGGATGCTGGGAGCATAGGGCCACAGCTCTGGTTTGCACAGGCAGTGTCCCAGCTGGCACGCAGGTCTGATGGGCAACACAAGGCTGCACGCGAACCCTGCTCTTGATGTTTTTCCCTTAACTAGTACGGAGTATTTCTAGAGTGAGTGGACTGGAGAAAGGGAACAGGAGTGTGTGGCTCTGGGATAAGACTCTCATTCCTGTTTAGTCACCTTGGAGGTTTAAAGAAAGAACATTTCTCCCAACAGAAAATAGCTGCAAAGTGATTTAACCTCTAATGACTCTGAACTGAAGGGCTCCAACACCCCTTCCTGTGCTCAGGGAAAACTGCCGTTTTGCAAAAGCCCAATCCATCGCAAGTGTTGCTGGAGAAGTCCTGCAAGTTTCAGCCCTTCTGCACAGACAGGCTGAACTTTGCCTACTCGGCAAATCCTGCCAAGCAGAGGTGTTAAATCACTACCTTAAACCCCATGTCGCAATATTCCCCATCCTTGCTCAATTGCCACCTGACCTCAGGGACTTCTGGAGCCTGCCGATGCCTTGCTCGTCAAATTTCGCTTGCCCCAGAACTTGAATGACACAAGAAGGTCGCCAGCAGTGCTCTCGAGAGACCCATTTCCAAACCATGTTTTGTTAAGGGTAATTAGTCAAGTAGCCATAAGGGATGAGAAAGATAACTGGGAATGCCAGTCCAAGCTGAGAGTGACCACTAGTCAGCATTGCAGCCTTCCGACAGAAAACACATTGTTTTCTGCTATGTGGACAAACAGGTTGGACTAATTACCACATATAATCATTATTATTTATGTTCTACAGACATCAGAGTTTTGTCTTTAAATTAATTTGGGGGGGGGGGGGGGGATCACAAAGCTGAATAATCCCTTTAATTATACGCTTAAAAATCCTGAATGGAAGAAATTAGGAGACACAAAGGAACAAACATAAACTAATTATTCCTTGTTTTGCAGCTAACGTATTTCTATGGTAACCACTATGGTCTTCGAAGAAATTAAATGATTTTTTAAAATCAGTTCATCAGGAAAGTCACCCAGTAAAGCCACAAAACAAAAATCTTTCAAATAAGTCTAGAGATGAAGGAGAAGAGCATGCATGTTCCCAGCTGTTGATCATTAGAGCTATGAAACTGCATTTTCATTAAAACCACCAAGTAGATTCTCTCTTACATGTTGTTGTGGGGAGCTTGGCGGGTATGTGCATGGGCACGCAGGCACACATGTATGTGTGTACATAGAAGAGAGGAGAGACAACTTTCACCTCTTCCATATACCACGTGTCAATATGGCAAGGCAAACAGGAGACAAGAATGTATGTTTTGTAATAGCTGCGCTTTCTGCTCACACATGCTTTTTTTTTGAGATTGAAGGCTTCCAACCCGATTCTTAAACAACCTCAGTTTTGCTATGAGACTTCAAGTAGGTTGTGAAGTGTTGATTTACATGTGGAGTGTCCCAGCTCTGTCTCTCCAGTACATGGAGAAGCATGTCAGGTAGGCAAAAAAAAGGTGTACAATTTTGGTAGGTCAACAACACATGGAACGTGGCGCAGCGTTCAGTAAAGACCAAGTTTACACATTTTTGCCCTTGAAATGTAGCACATTAATCTAAACCATTCACTTAAAACCGAAACCAGCTTGTCACCAGCTTCATATTATTAAACTTTAGCTCAGGGGGTGCATTGCCAGAGGAGTAATTCAAGCAGAATGGTCCACAAAGCAGGCAGATTCTGGCTCTCTGGGAGGTTCACTTCTTCAGGCTGTGCAGCAAAAAGGCAGTTCATGCAAACATGCCTTGCTCTTCTTTTGACCACACCACCAAAACCAATGGTTTCCCCCTGTCACATCTGTGGCCACGCTGGCAGCTACAGATAAAGAAGTTAACTGAGCAGGCTCGGATGAAGGGATCCTCAGGTTACAGTTAAGAGGAAAGCCCCTGCAGTTGAAGCTGTGGAACAAGGTTCAAACTTTTTCACAGAATTCAATTCTTTTTTTCCTCCCTTTGGGCTCCACTTGGTACTTTTACCATCACACTGTTGGATGTCTACCTTCCTTCAGTGCCATGATCAAAACAGGAACTTCACTGCAGAAAACTGTAAATTGAATGCTGTACGTGATCTGCCTCTCTATGCTGGAATGAGTTATCACAAACAGAAAAAATGCCAAGAAACTTCAGTGCCAGCAGGGACTAAAAGGGCACACAGCTCTCTGCTGTATAGCTTTCTACGTAACAGCCATCATCAGCTTTACCAGTTCTCTCGGATGGTTTTTGCCACAGCTTTGTAAGGACATAAAGACATGTTGCAATCCAAGGCACCATCCAGCAAGACATTCGTTCCTACCTTTGGTTAACATAAGACTATTAGTATTCTTAATAATAGCAATAACATCTCCTATTAAGACATCCTGCTAGCTTCAGAGAACAGGTTTCTATTTTCCTCAGGTTCAAATTTTAGAAGGTTCTGGGGACTATATAAACATGTGAGATAGAAACACACAAGAGAACCATATAGATTATTTGCTGAAAGCTTGGGGTGGGTGTTTAGATCCAAATATCCTGCTGTACTGAAGTCGTTGCCCTGGACTTTCACAGCTCTGCAGAACAAAGTGCAGCACAAGAATATCAGGGGTCTGGATGGGCTGCTGCCAAAAAGAACTTTCCCATCTACTTTGCTGGGGGACAGCAAACTTGGGACAGAGAGGTTTACTGAGAGCAACGAGCGCCGAGCATCAAATGCTATCAGGACTGGGGAAAGGCAACGAGGATACGTGTACAGCCCTGTCTGGCACCTCACCGCAGGAGTTGAAACTTGCTCCCATTTGTTGCAGGATGCCTCAGCTGTCTGTGCCATGCTAGCTGTGCCCCCGTTCTGCATCTGCTCTGGCAAATCTTTGTGCCCACTGCCTTGTTTAGAAAAAACTGTAGTGGTGAAATGCTCATTTTGCATTTGTAATAACAGTTTTCTTCAAAAGATAAAGGAGCTTTTCACACACTGAAATATATCTCTAAAGTCAAGCTGGTTCACATCCCATTTTTCTTTTTCGTTAATCCAGCAAAAATAGCAAACACTACATGCCAATTTGCATCACTCTTCTAAACAGACAAAAGAGGTAAAAAATGTTCATGGGGGGTTTTTTGGCTCTTGATTCTACAAAGCACTTAAGCAGGAGCTTAATTTACTGCAGGTAAGTAGTATGTGTGACTCCAGTGGGATTATGTATCTGATTAAAGAATAAAAGTGATTGTCTCTATAGACCAATGCGATGATTTATTCCTCCTTGAGTACCAGATGGATCCTCATAGTCTCTTTGATAAACTCATGCAGCACAAAACATTACATAATCCAGCCTATGAAACCACATACACACTCTACTGGAAATCTATATCCAGATATGTATTATCACTATTCAAGTATTTAATTTCTATTACATTTCCTAGTTAAATAAAATCCTTGATTTTTTCAGAACTTCAGCCCTCATAAAAGCAACCACTCACGTTTTCTGACAAAGTCTTGACAAATTCTAGACAAAACTAAAAACCCCCAAACCCCACTTATCAGGTCAGATCCCTTTAACAGGACAAGTCTTTGAGACCCTGGAAAAATAACTTAAGGCATTTAGAAGAACACAAAAATTTTTTTAGGCCAGCTATAGGATATTGGAGTTGCCTTTCTTGATAGTTGGTGCTTTGGACACATGATTCTTTATCTGCACTTTAGGGACCCTTATTCACTACTCAATCTTAGTGCATCCATCAGAGGTATGATTTAATGGCCTTCACAGCAAACAGTGACCCTACAGGAAGAATAAATGAGTACGTGTTGTTAGCTGAAGGCGAAGGCATGTTTTGCACACATGATGTCACTCTTGCAACTCAGGAAGAACTAATTGCTTGGCTTGTTGTAAAGTCTCATACTCGTTGGGTTCACTTGCAAATTATAGTCGTCTGGAGAGCTACAGTATGTCATCAGCACACAACAATGTTGTCTGAAGCGTAATTAATATCTGTCTTTCTTTTCAAGTTCCTTATTTACCCTCTTTCCCCCATGACAAATATGTTAATGACCTCTCCAAAACCCACAAGTTGTCATTTTCAAAGAGCCCCCGTCTCTCTGCCTTGAGCTGAACAGTTTAGACTAAATCACGGTGAGCCTGTTCTTGCCCCCATTAAAGCTATTGAGGGTTTTGTCAGTGACTTCAGTGTAAGCAAACTCTCACAGGCTGTAATGAGAGCAGGACCACAGACCTATTTTGCTTTGCACCTTCAGCCAGAGGAGGAAGAAAAAAAAAAAAAAAAAAAAAGGGCAAAAAAACCCACACCAAACAAACAATAGGCAGGGATTGCCTTACAATTTTGCAGAATTTTGAGTTGAATCAGGTGTCCAGAACAACATAAGGATAGTCAAACCATCCAGTCTTATGGGCTGCAAAGTTTGTGCTGGATTGCAGGGTCCTAAAAGGCTACTTATTTTGCCTTTAGTTTTGATTTTGAGAATGAGGTTTATATCTCTGAGGTTATCTTCAGCAATATTATCTCTTTACCTAATTCTCTTTTGAATACTTATCGGCAAAAAGTTAAATACTGCTCCGAGTTTGATATTGTTGCATGTGAAAATAAACATAAAGATGATGTGTATCAGTTGCAGCAATAACTGTCGTGGTAGCCCAGACCATTACCAGGGAACATTTTGATGCCAGCTTATGAAGCACCACTCATACAAGGAACTGGATAATTCTGAATGTGGGCCCATTTTTGTATGTGTGTCTTTAAAAATGAGTCAGGTTTACAAATAACAAATGCATTTATGCTAAAAACAGAAATAGGATCTCCTATAATTAATTACCCACATCTATATTCTACTTTCCTTTTTTATTAAAAAAATCCCCCTGATTAAATCATCTGCCATGCAGCAGAAACCTCTGTACAACAACAACAAAAAAGTATTATTTCCACTACTACATAGCTGTTACTTTCAGATGTGAATAAAGCATTTCCCTTTCCAAGATTTAAACACATGGCAAGTCCCCATGATGTATTTATCAAGTTTTCACATGTTTCTATCCTTCCGCAATTAGCAAAGTAGATCTTCTGGAATTTTTACCATATTACTAATGTGAATGTACTTGCAGGTAGGAAGCTATGAGATATAAATTTCTTCTTTCGCACGTAGTGCTGTGAAGTAGAGGTTGACACCCTTTTTTTTTTTTTTTTTTTTCCCCAAAATACCTGGCCGTATCCAGATTCCAGCATCAGCTGATACTTAGTGCACCTCTTCTATCAATCTAGAACACCTTGCAGACCCTCTTGGGACCACAACTGCAAGCAGATACTCAGCTATAACTCCAGCACTGCCTCAGTAGCATTACAGCCACAGCAGTAGTGGCGCATTTGAGAGCGAACACGGTGTCCGAGGGACACTGCAAGGTTTGTGTGCCGCTGTGCCCTCAGCTAAGTAGGGGTAAATTTTGCCTTGACTGGAGTGCCTTTTTCCAAGCACCTTTTCCCCCCATCAGGAGCATTATACCATCCTATGAGGTTTCCAACGAGAGCACCGAGGCCAGTCTTTCAACAGGGATTTGCAAATCCAGACTATTTTGTAAATGCAAAAAGCACACAGAGCCCACATCTGCCCCTTACAGTGAAGGCTGATACAGCCTCAGTCCTGCTGACCAGCGGAGGAAGGAAGCTCATGGTCTGCAAGCACTAAAGTACAGTAGTCTACAAGCCATCTGCCATTTACCTTTTTAAAATGCTTTTATGTTACATAGGTAGAGCGGCAGAACGGGAGCACAGAATATAAACATTGCTGAATGACAGGAAAAGTCTGTTTCAGCAGGAATGTTTTTTTACTGACCCATATTGATTCTCATTCCACCATGGTTTAGATATGTTTCTTCAGCATTATGTATAATGACGAATAAATTCATCATTTAATAAAGATAACCCCTCTGCATTTAAAAGCATGTGTAAGTTCCTAAAGTCTCCCAGGCAAGTGCAGTGGATTTTAATGATCTTCTCTTCTAACAATAAATGGACAGCTCTTAGAATAGGGGCTATGATTCAGGGTTCTTGGGTTCTGGTCTTCGTTTTGCAATAGCATCACTGCCAAGCTACATTTGACACCTCTGTGCCTCAGCTTGCCTAGCTCATAAGTGGGCCCAGCAACACCTCTGTCACATGGCGTTAAAAGGTCTAGTTAATTGCTGCTCATAAATCATATTGACAGCCTTGAAAAAGAGAAATATATATATATGCAAAGTAGTTTTGATGTTGTAATAGAACTGCATTACTTTCAGATGCAGTGTTTAAAATTAAATTCTTAGGAGATTCATACCTCTTGTATCACTTTGCTACCATTAACATTAAGGATTACTTCCAGAATATTCAAAACCTAGGTACAATATTTATGCAATTCAAGGCTACACTACTTGTGACACTCATAGGGGAAGATACTGGAATAGGAACGACTTTCTCTACCCATCTCCCATTGAAGTGGAGTGAGTTTTACATTCATTTCAAGGGCTGTGGGACCCAAATCTAGTCACCATTCCTAATCAGCCTTGAAAAGCAATGCTGCCACTTTACGAGACACAAATCCTACATTTAATAGCTCAGTTACAAACAAACGCTTCACCTCCCTCCTCTTAACTAGTACATTGAGTGGCTGGAGGATTTTAAATTAGGCACCTTCACTTTGTGAAGTGTTTTGAGATCTGCCATGTATATAGTGTTAAGATTGCCATTTTCACTTTGATTCCTTACACATACACACACCGGCCATGAATTTCTTGTGGACTACAGCTGCTTTGCGGACAAGCAGCAGATAAGGGGTTCAGGAATGAATACGGTACCTTTCATGGTATCACACACACAAATGTAATTTGAAGTAGCAGAAATAGGATCAAGCGATGAAGTATGGATTAGATGAGTAATTCCCTATTTAGATTTTAATATTTTCAAAGCCTCAGTTTTCCTTTTGCCCATTTCCAATCCACGTCCAGAATTCAACAGAATCCAGTAAAGCTGTCTTTATTTGGGCTTTTGTCTCAATTTCATTTCAAAGTTACAGCCAAAGTAGATAATTTCAGTGCCTCTTCCATGTTGCAGTGAAGTGGCACGAAAAGCAATAAAGATTCACAGATGGAGGTGCCTATAGCACCATGACTCCATTCCTACACATCTCTCCCACCGCTCCCGCAGGCTGAACACTCCCTGTGCTCCAGGCAGACAGTGTAGGCGACCACAAGTGGACCTTTGGAGAAGAGAAAACTTGAATCCCTGCTGAGCTGTTCTATCCTGGTATGATTTCTAACCACACAACTACGACAAAATCCCAGACGATGAGACCTTTAGAGACTCATCCTTCACCCCTACCCAGGGCACCAGGGAACGCAAGCTCCTTCCCAGAGCAGCTTGCTCAGTCTGTCCAACAACTCATGTCACCAAACAGGCAGGTGAAAGTTTAGTCTTTTATTTAACAGTGTCAGATCGAACAATTTCTGGTTCTTTTCACAGACTGGGTGTGCTTTGCCTAGAAAACCTGAGGTTTGCTGTGAGGCTTTTTTTTCTTAAATCTTATACATGGGAAAATAAAGTAAAATTACTAACAAGCTGAAATATTTAGCATGCTTCACACAATGAATCTGATGTCTTGGCGATAGTATGGCAACTTGCCTTTGGTGCTGAATTTCAGCTTAACAGAAAATGTAAGGACATCTTAACATTTTAGTAGCTACCTACCATCATATGAAGAAATTACAAATTATTCTCGTAGCTTGAGTTATTTCTTGCTTGGAATCAAGAGAAGCAGCAGATATACTAGATTGCCTAAATTCTGACCCAAATCCGAAGCAACCAGGTTTTACAAGAAGGGGCCTGGACACTGAATAGATCCATCTATGTGCTAGAGAATGTAAATAGGGAGACAGGTAATATAAATAATACATGACTGCAGGATCCGGCCATCATTTGGGGGCAGAACGCTGAAACTGTAATTGCTCTTGCAATGAATAGCTGATGAATGAAAACAATTAGTCATTTTATTTAAGCTGTTGTTAGTTCTGCCAACACAAGTTTACAAAAGTCATTAGTCAGACTGCACACAGAAAGTAAAAAAAAAAAAAAAAAAAAAAGATTCAATTAAAAAAAATAATCATGAGATTTAAAAAGCCCCAAAAGTAATAAAGATGTTCAGGTTATCTCTTCCTTTCTGGCTGGGACTTCAGGGCCCTTTTTCCCTGCAAGGTTTTCTTTGGAGTCCTGAAAATAGAATTTTTTGTATCGGGTTTTTTTTTTTTTAACAGGACAGAAAGAAAGCCAAACCTTGGGACTGCAGGAGCAAGGACTTCATAGATTCTCACAAGACTCGGGATAAAATTTGGAGCGTGGGAGCCGTGCAGGAGCAGGCACAGGCCGTCAGGGAGCAAGGCACAGTGTCCGCCATGGCACGGCCTCCGTGGCATGGCCTCCTGCGGCAGCTGCCGCCAGCCACGCCACCCGCCACACTGCAATTCAGCAGCCCGCTGGACATGGAAGGAGGCCAACACAAGCACCGTAGGGGCAGCAGGAGGGGGAGAGGCTGGCTCGGCTCACCCCGCAGCAGGACGGAGGGGCATGGCTGTCCCTGGGCCTCCCCCTCCGCTGGCCCTGCAGGGACAGGTGGCTCCTCAGCAAGAGCCAGCCTCCCAGCGAGTGCCCACAGCCCTGCCAGCCAACCCTGCAGCACCAAAACCAGCAAGAAATACCTTGCTTTTCTGCATTTAACCTTCTCAGGTTTAAAGGCTTTGAGAAACAGGGCCGCCACGAGACACTGTATTTGCGGTCTTCCTCCCAACCTGGCCATCAGCCATTTTGCCTTCCTGCTGAGGGGGTGGTGGGCACTGCCCCGGAGGGGAAGGGTGGCCATTTCGCCAGCCTCAGCCCCCGCCAGGCCCTGCGAGATGGCAGTGCCCCCGCCAGAGCCCGCGCGGCTGTGGGCAGCCTGCCCAAGGCAGGTCATGCCTGGTACTCAAGCCCCACAAGACTCGTCTGGAGTTGGCAGAGGGCTGCTGCCATGTCATGGCCACAGCTAGTGCGAGGCTTGCCCCAGACCCCATCCAGAGCCTCCTAATCCAAGACAAAAATATTGACTGCAAAGAGCAAACAGACATTTTTAGCCCCAAATACTCGGTGCCGGAGAAGGCAGAGCAAGGAGTGTGGGGGAACAGGAGAGCCGTGCCTTGGAGCCAGCATGGGTCTTGGCATACCAGCTGCCTCCCCACTGCTGAGGGGCTTTCAGCATTAGGAATGAGAATCAGGTGGAAACTTTGTGCTTTCCAATACCTTAAAACAAAGAGGGTTAAGACTTTTCCCCTTTCCTGGGGACTTAAAGTAGTGGTTCCGGGTTTGCCTCGCAGCTATTCATGGCATCAAAAGCATGCTCATGAGATCATAACGAGCTGTAGCAATAACACCAGTTGAAGAAGAGCATGTGCTTCTTATTATCACTTCTAAAAAAAGCCATGAATGTACCCACCCAGACATTTTGAAATGCTGAAGTACCACTGACAGAAAGATGGGAAACAAAGCACATGACCAGATTCTGGTGGAGGTTGTAAGGGACCACATCCCAAACATTGTCTGGATACAGGCATGCATTTATTACCCACAAGGAAGGAAAACTGCCTCATAGCATATACTTCTATTATATTAGACAAGATGATCTTGATGTATCTCAAGATGGTCAACTCTCTGTGATTTATCACCTCTATCGCCCTGGATGCCCCAGTCTCCATTATTTTCACCTCTGTATTTAGTATATTTAGTACTAGAGAGTCATTGTGCTCATGTTTTCCTAAAAAATATGGTGTCTTGCTACAAAATACATCAAGACTGAACAGTTACTGACATTCCCAGCAAAACCTGCACAGAACACAGAAGTCTTCTTGCTCCTCTTTAGCAAGGTTGGTGTGCTTCATCAGGGCAGGTACGCAGTGGTTACAGCTGCTGCTAATAATACTGTAGCTTCTCTTTGGCTAAATGGGATGTACACACCTGAAGGGAAAACAGCCAAAGCTTTTAGAAACCTCTTCTGTCTTCGCTTATGACACTTATTTGTAAAAAAACTGCCATAGCACGTGGTCACACTCTACGCAAGAAAACACCAAACTCCTGCTCTTTAACACCCACTAAGGAGAAACACCATCACAGACTGAGCCCAGAGGCATAGTCAAAGAGGCATTGCAAAATTGCATAGCCAGTGACATCAACACCTGTGAGCATTACAGCTCTCTATAGCAGATACATGCTTGAATGTGACAGATGCCAGGCAGAAACGGAACTGACTTGTTTAGCAGATTACAAATTGGACTGATAAGAAACAGATACAGGTCAATAATCCGAAAACAAAATGGCCTTTTGAAGGAAAGAATTTAACTCACGTTTAACTCTGGCTGGCTTAAGTACACAAGTCAGAATTTTATTGCACTTTAAATGCTATTTCATATGAAAAACAATATATTGTACAGAACCCAGCAAGGTTCACCAGAGAGCTCTGGAGATGCTGTGCTATTATTAGAAATGAACAAACTCAACTTCCCCTTGCTTTATAGTGATGTGTTCCAATATCATTGTTGGAAGCGAAGCTAAGAAATTTAGTTCCTGGTTAACTTTGTACAAGAAACATCTAGACTTCACTTTTCCAATGTGTAAAATGGAAGTACTTGCATACCTTCACTGCAAAGTACCTAAAAGGCAGTGGGTGTAAAGTGCTGGAATAGACCTTCACATCATGGATGTACAATCAAGGGAAAAAACTCCAAGACTTAGACCAAGGCCTTGGCACATGGTGAGGATGATATAGTTCATTATAAGAGAGAATACTGGGAACCAGTTGTTCATTCAGCAATTAAAACTGCTGCTGAGGAAGAGGTTATTTCTCCACATCCATTAAGAATCACAGCCTGGATGCAGTTTGTATTCACTATACTATGAGGCATTCACGATCTCCTTGGCCCACACGCACACGTTCTTTTTGTGCTTTCATTCAACGTGCCTCAAACCTTCATAGCCTAGATTATTTTTTTAAGCAAAAGTTAAACAGAAATTAGAGTGGAAAGTTTAATGTGTTCAATGGTCATAAAAAGAAGTCTCTGATAGAGTCTAAACAGACTAATTAATAGGTAAATGCAATTAATGATCCTTTGCTTCAGCTAGACCACCTCAGATATCACAACAAATATCTTCTTTAAAGATGCTTCAGATTGTTCCATCTGCTTTCTAAATGGTACGCCGTGCTCAAGAAAGTCACTTTATAGGTTATTCCCCTGGCTGCATTTCCATATGCCATATGCTTAGGAGCCTTTCTGCAGTCCTTCTGAGTGAATCCCTGCGAATCTCTTTCGCCTGCTTGGTTCTCCCGGAAGCAGCGTTGAATCTCCTCAGCAGTGTTTTAATTGGCACTGCGAGAACATGCTGTCATCACTCCCCTTCATTTTCTAATGTATCTTTCCAAAATCATAATGCCTACTTCTCTAATTACTTTATTTGGCAACCTGAAAATAAGGGTAATTACAGTGCTCACTATTAGCTTGTAAGAAGGACAGAGGACCAGATCATTTAGAGGAAGGAAAAAAAATCAGACCAGTAGGTCCTGATTGTACTCATATGGGAGTCTCCAGAGGAAACGTGTCATTGCCCATGAAGTATTACTGGCAACTTTGGGAGCAAATTTCCCTTAGACCAATACTGAACCAATACTCCAGCATGACAACAGGGGCACAGTAACTCTGGATATGCTATATTCCCAAACGAGATGTTGAACAAATGTCTTTACCACATGTGGTCATTAAAGATTTGATGTCGAGATGAAAGGTGCTAACCTTGGAAACCTGGCCAGACTCCAACATGGGTAATTACATTCTGCCTCCCTAAGCAGTTCTCTGTGGAGTTTCAGCTGGACCTTTCAGATCTTAAACCGTTATGTAGCCTTGCTGTGAGTGGCTTAAGAAAAAGACTTTGTTTGATCACTGTGACAACTCACTGATATTCTGCATCAACAACTCGTATTATGAAGCCGCAATCTTAGAGCAGTAACAAATCATGTCACAGAAAAACTATTCCAGTTACTGTGCGTTGCCGCAGCCCTTTCACACGTGAGTAGCCCTAGGAATGCTGCTGTGGAGATAACTGTTGTGGGATGGACCTTTTGAAAACAAAACAAAACAAAAAAAAAAGAAAAAAGAGATTGTCTTTTCACTCACAGTGTCTGCCTTGGAAAAAACACACATGTACAGGCTGGGGTTGCTGTTTTACTGGAATTGTTAAAGTTTGTATTGTGTCATTGTTTCTCATAGAAGCAATCCGGCTTGGATCTGTGAGCTATGGGGAAATTTTGCAGAGTCTTGTAATGCCATTACCAAGTGTAAGCATGGCATTTGTAGCCTGGCCACTGGATGCTACCAGCACATTAAATACTGTAGCACTGAGACCTGCTCTGCAAGCAGAGCATTTAAAATGCCAGACACTCTTCCTGAGGAAGGTTCCCTAGAGGCAGTATCTACATTGCTGGGCAGATGCTCCCTGCAATCCTTGTCCCTGGGTACACACCCTTGCCCCACACCGTTGCTGTTTCAGGAGGAGATCTGCCTGCACAGCCCTCCCTGACGCGCACTACTTCCCTTTGTAAGGAAGCCAGGGCATGCCTGGGATGGGAGCAGAGCTGCACGCCAAGAGGTCCCTAGTCGGTACGGGCTGGGGACCAAGGCAGTGGGAAATCATGAACTGCAGCTGCTGATACCACAGCGGGCAAGCAGAAAGCAGCCCTGAGAATATTTTATGCAAGTTTCCCAAGTGTTAACAAGGTTCTTGTCATTACCATCCTCATTATTACCACTATGCATCTTTTCCTTACAAAAGGGAATCATATTTTAGCTCAAGCAGACACTATTCCTGAGAGTCCCATACTGAACAACATTGGCTCCATGCAAAACCCCGATGCAGGGCTTCACTGAAGTCTGTCATGCGAGCAATTTAAATGCAAGTGACTTCAAGGACTGCAAACTCAGACACAGCATAGGAAATGGTAGTAAAATGTGTTGACCATCTTATGAATATGAAAGTAGAAATAAATCCTTATTTATGTAAAACATCCCGAGCCTACCCGATCTTGTATTGATTGCCATGCTATCTTAGATATATTCATTTCAGAAGACCTTTGATAATACTGTGCAATAACCAGAGCCAACGATGATCTCCTTTCAACGTTAAGTTTCTGACACCGTGAAGAGCAGCATAGATAGTCTGCAGAAATTTTCCCAGTGCTCAACATGCAACTTATCAAATTCCCTTCAAGCAGCGTTCACCACACCCATGCAAATAATTTATTCTTCCCCACAGAAGCTTTGTATTTGATCACAATGACAACTTACTGCTGCTGCTCTGTATCAAATTCAGTACCAGCTTCAAACCTCAGAGCAATAGCTAAGTCACATAGAGGAAAGTTACTGAGGTGAACATCCATTCCCACAGTCCTTCCCACAATCACACCTCATGAACTCAGTAAGATTTAGTTATGTCAGCAAGGTCTGCAGAACCAAGACCATGCTTCTGGGGAAAAAAAAAAAAAATAGTAAAAGAGTTGTTAATCCTGAAAAGGATTAACACATTGGAAGATAAGCAAATGTCTAGCTTGAGATTATTGTTACAAGAAAGGCACTTTGATTATAAACTACATTTTTATCATTTAGGAGTCACCTGTCCTGCAAATACACATGCACTAATTTGTCTATTAAATCCCTGGAAAATCACAAACAGGTTTTAGAATCTGCTGATTGGTATAAGTAGTCTGTCAGAAAAGATTTAGCAAATAAAAGAAATGCAAAATACTGAAACGTACCTAGAGGACAGTCTCCTGGCTGAGTAGGATTGCAGGCTGAGACCCAAGTAGCTGGTAATTTGGGATGGAACGGCTTCTACAAATCAATCAGAACAGAAAGCCAACATCACACAAGCTACGCATTTACCAGGCAGTGTCTGACAGCAAGAAACAAGCTACAGCATAGAAAATTTCTGTGTATTTTAAGCCTCCATCCCAAACTGACTCCTCATACAATTCATCTGCAGGCTGTAATTTACTAAACCCATCTGTTGTTCCTGCAGCTTGCTTTCTGGAAATGCTGCATTTCAAGGGTCTGCTTGTTAGAGAAGGTCAAAGAGTAAAGCAGGCCCTTTCATTTTAAGTGACTTGAAAGAAAAGGAAAGGAAATTTATATTTAGAAATAGCAATGATTAACTAGGGGAAATATATTAAAGTATTAAAATAAACGGCATAGAATAGCTCTTACTTCCAATTAGGTTGACTTTACTTCAAGAAAAATATTTATATACAAATATAAAAAGCTGGGGAATGCTAACCTACACTAAGATGAAAGCATCACATAACATAATTCATGTTTAGCCATTAAAACAGACTATCACATTTTTAAGTACTTTTTCTTCTTGTCCTTATAAAGTCTCTGCTTCTGTACTTTCTTCTCTAGTCTCCAAAACTTTTGGCCACTTCTGTTTATCTGTTACCAAGCTACCTATTGCAACTGCACACCTTCCACATCTCCATAGCCTTCAGAAACACATCATCTGCTACTACTGCATTGTTCCTGGATCCACACACATCATGAGCAGACAACTAACGGATTCACCACCGAATTAGGGACACAAACTCCCATACACATCAGTCCAAAACTGAGGGTCTCAACAGCTGAAGCCTGGACCAGAATCCATCAAAATGTATCCTGGGCTCCTGGCTGTATTCAGGGCTTCTGTTATCAGCCCACTTGTTGGACAAGATAAGGAACACCAAAGCCACGTTAAAAAAAAAAAAAAAAAAAAAAAAAACCACCACACAAAAGGGAGTTGCGTGTAACTCCTGAGCATACCCCAAGATCAGCAAAGTGCTGGGGGCACAGCACAGAGCCACACAAGGCAGCTTAAGCCAGCCCTGAAACCCAAAGGTATGCCTACAGCCCCTGCAGACAGACACAGGCTTGTTGTAAATGAGCAAGCTCACATAACGCCGGTGTTGCAGCCATCGTCAGGAGAAAGGAGGGAGCTGTGAGACCTCCACCTAAATACTGAGCAGCTGGTGCTGTGGTTGCCCAGGTGTTCGCTTCCAGCTAACTAGTTAAAGGTGCATCACAACCAGCTACAGTCCTGCTTCAGGGCTGTGGTATAGAGCATGGTCAAAGCCTTGAAGGGGGCAATAACTGTCAACACACAAAGCAATTACTGAGGGAAAACACAATTAATATAGCTGAACTGTGGCCACGAGATTGGAATCACCATCTGTATGAGTGCAAAAATCTCCCAGGACCCTTACGGCATAAGTAGTCAGGCTTTCAGTCTGAAAAAACTTCCTAAGTTTGAGTGTACTAACATCATGCAAGAACACCAGTTCAGTCCTGACTCACAAGAACCCGTGTCACCTACTGAGTCACCAAAACCATCCCTTGCAGCGTGGGTTTCCTTGGAGTCCCCTTTGTAAGCCCTGCTTAAGCCTGACGCTGTTTTGCCTGTAAGATTTAACATGATGGGAGTCAAAAGCCACGTGATGCAATGAGCTGCGTAGTCTGTTTGTTTTCTTAGGGGCTCTCCCTCCCTTCCCCCCTATGCAACCCTACCAAAGGCCCTTTGTCTAAGGAGCAGAATAAGGAGCATAACAGAGTGTTTGCATTTACTTATGGAAGAGCTGCTCCAGCAACTCCTCTCGAGCCTCTGAAGTCAGCTCCAGTACAGTTATTTGGCCTAAGTTCATCTAAACTAAATGGGCTGACTTGGTTCAAGTATATTGCACAACCAAATGATAAAAATGGGGGGAAGGCAGGAGGGGGGGTGACTAGTGATGACACATGTATTTAACACTGCATGTCTCCTCTTTCCAGATTAGGAGGAGCTGTCAAGCTTCAGTCTGTACACATGCCAACAGCGGATGTCGGCACATATACAACACTTTTCAGAACAACATACTGTTGAAACATGTAGTTCAACTCAAAGGCACCCCTTCTGTTCAGCAAGCCCCAAACAACTCTGAGAATTGTCTGGCTTAATACGGTAGGATTTGTAGCACAGCTTTTAATGCTGCTTTAATCTGGTTTCTTTGTAGCCACTTCAGAAGTGCAAGGAAGTAGGTAGGAGCAACCATTCTGTTCTTCGCACAAGGTCCCCCACATCCATTTGAGCTAGGGGAAGTGATGAAACTGTTGGCAAGAGGGAAATGGCAAGGATAAAGGGGGTGGCATAAACGACGCAGGAATACAAGCCTCCCTTCCGCTTTTACCTTTCCTCACTTTTCTTTCATTTTTCACTCTGAAGTACAAAGAAGTATGATGCTGACAAGCTCACCCTGGCTTGTCAGTGTGTCTCAAGAAAGTCATCAGTAAAGATCTGAAAGAAATAATATCTGCAAAATAAATAAAAATCTATTCCAAGCAGTAAATTGAAGTGTTCTGCATTCATTAGCAGAAAGCCTTGCCTTGCTGAATTCAGATTTGTAAGTATGTTCGGTTCTTTCCTCCTTTTCCTTTCAATAATTGTGGTGTGAACATTTATAAATTCAGCATTCCCCTCCTAGTCCCATGTTCTTTTCCCTGCTTCATTTTTCCCCTTAACTCTTCAGTTATTTTTCTTCTTTCTCACAGCAGGCAACAATATTAAACTAAAAAAAAAGTTCAGAAGAAAAAAAAAACAACTAGTAAGTGCAGAGAAAGACACCCTTTGCCATGGGTCTGGCGTGATGCTGTGTGTATCAGAAGCGGTCAGTATGCCCCACATGATATGGGTGGCTTTTAGACACTGGAATAATTTTCCTTTGGCCACCTTATTCTACCACCATTATCTTGACAATTCCCTTTTAGTCTCACTTCTCACCAGCTGTTTCCATTTCTTTCCCCCTTTCTTTCTGCACAGCTCTGGCACTGGGAAGGAGGTGATCAGGCTGCAGAGACTCAGGGAGGGCTTCCTGCCATGGGCCTCAAATGCATGTTCGTGTAAGGCAAGAGACTGCTGCAGCCTCCGGCTCTGCTCTGCAGAAGTCTGATGTGCTAATGTGGGCATCACAGAAAGAGCTGCAGCCAAGGTTGTCACAATAATCCTAAACTCTTTTCACTTTTCCCCAGCAGCACCAGCCCCACAGGTACCTCTCAGCAAAGCAGCCTCTAGTTTGAGTCTGGGTCCTTTCACTGCCCTCTTGAGCATCCAGAGACAGCAGCTCTCCATTCAGATGTCCCAGGTCGCGGCAACTAAAACCAGGTTCAGCCTGTCACTCAGTTCAGCAGTTCATTGCTGCCATCCAGCCCTGTTATCAGCATGATACTCATTCAGATCTATCTAACCCAGTTTTTTTGAAATTATTTTTGTTAGTCCGGCTTTAACAATCAGGCTGTCTTTCAGAAACTGGCTCGTTTGGACAGAACCAGGCTGGGAGTGCCTACGTGTGGAATTACGCTGCCCTGTCTGATGGAGTGCAGTCACATTCGGTGCAAGATGTGCAAGAAGGGAAGAAGTAGTTGGAAGCTGGTTCTGGGTAACAACCTCTTAACCAGGCTCAGCTGCAGCCTGGATAGCATGTCTGAGCAGGGCCTGAGCTAAAAGAACAATATTTGGATTTCTCCTGTACTTTGTTCCATCCAATGTACAAACAGGAATTCCAGCACAAAGTGTACTTTATATGAATTGTACCAAATGTACAGCAAGGGGCTACTTCTATTGGCTTGTAAGGATTTTGTTACAATGGAAAGCACGCTGTCAAAGAAAAAAGGTACCCAGCACTTTTGTTTGGTAAAAATAAAGTTTTATGGACCCGAAAATCAACATCGTTTTCCCTGTGGTTTATGGAAAAACGGTTGTGGAAGCAATGAGTGTGATTCTGCAAATCCGTCTTCATAGGTCCTTTTAATTTAGAGGCATGACTCATCAGAGCAGGGACTACTTGGATGATTGTATGACCACAGGATGCAGCCCTGGAAAAGTGTTTTTGTAAACAAATAAACATGCTCCTTCCTGTTTGAAACTCAGATCTTTCAGCATTGGGCAAGCGCCTGAGAACCTGACAGTGAAAGTAATAAGAAATATTAAACACAATGCCAGTTTCTTGGTCCAGTTCCAACAGCAAGAGGTGAACAAAACACATCGACTGAAAAATAGGTATCTTTTAAAGTCCTTTAGTAATCTGAACTGTTACTTGTATCAGGAACAAAGAAAAGACTTAAGTGAAAATGGCCTGAAGAGACGGTCTTACAACTTGACAAAAATTGAAGGAGCGGGTATCTTCCAAACAAAGGATAAACCAAAAACTGCTCTGGGAGATTTTGCGATGGCTTGTGCCATATGTGCAGGGAGTTATCCAAAGAGCCCAGTCTCCTCCAAAATGGATTTCACACTCTAGCTCCTGACATCTGATAAAGGCTTCGAGAGAGATTATCCTCTTTTCCTGGAGAAAGCAGGATGTTGGCCCCAGTCAGCAGACTGCAGTGCCTTCGCTACTTGCTTCCCAAGGGGGAAAAAGGGAGTCTCCAGTCCTAACAGCTGGAAACGTTTCCAGAAAAGCATGTAGACATTCAAAAGCAACCTAAATATTGCAACGTCAGGGAGTCAATTTTCTGTTGGTATTTTAAAAGCAATCTTTTGGCAGCAGCCAGTGAATCCTTTAAGTACATTTAGATCAATGCACGAAGTCAAATAAACACTTAAAATGGTGCAAGATTAAGATGGGCAGAGTGAATCGAGTAGGGAAATGGCTGAGTGACTGCTTGACCTTTTTTTCTGTCGCAGACCAACAAAACTGGAGCATGCTCCACACCAACGCAAAATGTTGCTTTACCCGGGCGCACGTGAGTGAAGGAAAGGCAAGGTAGAAAGAACATGAGATTTTGCCCTTGCCTTAGCTGGGTTGAGATGTTTCAATTGCAAATGATAAATCTATTTTACCTATTAGAGCTTGTCTAGACTAAGGAAATGTTCCTGCTATGACTATGCTGAGGTAATTACACCAGTGTAAACCCCTTTGGGCAAAACAGAGCTTTCAGTGGCCTGATTTACTCTGGTCACTTGCCAGGATTAGTTCAGCTGGTACCAGCCTATCCTCCAGGAGCTCCTGCTCCCAGCTGGAACCCTGCACTGGAGTGTTCATCCTTCTCATCCCAAACATCGGCGCTGCCAATCTATCAATCAAACCATCATTATGGGATGATCATGCAAATGTTTTTCTCCAAAGAACGGTAAATATTTAGAGGGTTCCTCTGTTAGTAGAAAATCGGTTAATTGGCTACAAAAACTCATGCTATAATAAATCTGTTTTTAAATTGAAGCATACTTTGATTTGTGTATGGCTATCAGGGAAACGTATTTGCTGCAAATACAATGAAATAGGAAGGCAGATGTACAGTGTTCAACGTTCCAGGGATAGACGTGTCTCTTACCCACATAAAATGAACTTGTACGAGAGGATGAAATGTGTCTAAAGAGAGTAAAATGGGATCTACTTCAAACTGATTCTATTAAATGAACAAAAAAAATGAGAAAACCAAATAAATTAAATAAATCCAAGTGCTTCACTCTGAAGCCCCGTTTAAAGAACAGAAGGTGAAACCCTAGCCTAAGAGAAGTTAGTGGCAACATTTACACTGACATTAAAAGAGAGGCTTCACTTAATGTGTGTTGGGAAGCCACATAATGCACGGTGCGTAGCGCAGTGCAAAAACATGTGCTGAGTTTCACACACAGCATTCAGAGAACACACTGATAAATGCAGGGTGAGGAACAGACGGACTGACAGACAGACAGACTTGGTTATAATTTAATCTGGTGTACTCTTACCTGCAGGTGTTACAGTTAAAATGGTCTAAAAATTTATTATACAACTTTAATTCTAAACAGTTACTGGAAGAACAGTTAGAAACTCTAATAGTGAAACAAACATGCTCCTTTAACAGTCTCCTTATTTTAAAAACAAAAAATTAAAAAAAGGAGGGGGGAAAAAAGTATGTTTGAAGCAGAAAGATGACATCAGAAAAGTTCCTCAATTCACAGATGGCTGCACCTTTCAAAAAAAATTAAAATAGGAACCCTAGATTGATTTAATCACCCATACAAGCGAAAAAACGTAATGAAGATATTTAGTGCCAAATTGGTTTCTTGGGACCTTTTCCATGTAAATAATACAAATCAAACCTTGAAGTTCAGTGCAGATAGGATCTGACAAGTAAGCCAGGCTTTTTGTTTTACTTTGATCAAGCTCCAGAAATATTTTATCCAAGGTAAAGTTGTTTTTAAGTGTTTTCCATTTCAGTTTTTAATTTTGGATATTCACCATATAGGAAACTTGCTTATAATGCTTAAAACATGAGTCTGGCTGAACTGACTCACAGCACCAAACATAAAGATTTCCTTATATTTGCTCCTAAGAGTGAAAACATAAAGAGCTCCCAATGTGACATGGGATCAATTTCAACTCACTCTTTTATTTTTAATGGTACAGTGAGCATGGGCAACCCGAGTTGAATATTTCTAAACATCAAGTCAAGCCAACTTCAATGTTTTTAGCACTGTCCCACTTCTCATAGGTGTGTTGGTGAATAATATTTTTGAAAATAATCAGATAGATAGGCCTTTGTTTTCTAAGCGATTCCCCAAATTCCCCACATGCTGCCATTCCCTCAGGATGCCATCTGGGAGCAACAGTGCCTTCTCTTGGAAGAAAATCTCCACGTTAGGCTTATTCTGATTCTTTAGTATTTTACTTTTAAAGATTCTGTTTGTTAAAAACAAAAATTAAAAAAAAATTAAAAAAAAATTTTACTCCATTCTAAAACCAGGATGAAGATTCTGCAGTTCAGAAAACTATGTATATATAAAAAAGTGATCTTGTTCAAAAATTTCAGCATTGTGTACCTGAAAAAGGATTTAGGCACCTTGCTGTAGGCATCCAGCTTTCAGAAATCCAGCTCCTGTGAATAATGTAAAATCCTCTGGATTCTCTTACTCTCACAAATTGCTATGTTGTATATTTAGAATTAACAGGGGCCCTTTTCTCTTTTCACTCAAATATATGGTGTAAGGTTAATGAAAATAAGATGGAATTTTTATTTTGGGTCTTAAATATAATATTATTAAATGTGCCCACCAGAAATGTAGGATAAAATATTTGTTCTGCTTGAAGATTATGTGATATTTGTATTCTAAGCCTCACCACAGTGGGTTTCTTTAAATAGAAGCTATACTTTACTCCTAAATTGCTTAAGGCAAAGGAAGCAGAGATGATGTTTTTATGAATGTTTAAATGCAAATGGAACTGAGAGTGAATGCTATGCTAGCTAACATCAAAGGCTCACCAAAGTCTCTGCATTAATGAGGCTCTTTGTTTCCTGGATCACAGATTACAACAGGTTTCCAACTCATTGCCAAGGCTTTATCTCCATTTGGGAGGGCTGTAAATCTCAGACGATTTTTTTCACATGCAAAACAAGAGGATCATCTGAAAGAGGGAAAAAAAATCTTAAAGTAGCAAATATTTCATTCAAATTATTATTACTCAAAGTGGCTGCAGCTTATTTTATTTTTGTGATGTTTAAAAGAATGGAAATTTGCAATCGGAGTTTCCTATGGGGTAGCCCGCTCATTCATCTGGATGGGAGAGCTGAGCAGGGGAAATAGCCACCGGCACCCTTTCCCTCGCCCACCGCCCTCAGCCCCGCACACCCTGCGCCCCCGAAATCAGAACAATAATTCTATGTCATGCAAAATCAGCAATTAGCAGAAAGACGGATTTTGCTTCATTTAAATATATTCAGTACTTTTCAAAGTGGCTCCAACGAGTTCTTCTCCTCCCCAAAAAGTAATGAGATTATATCCCTAGTAATAATACCCTCATTAACAAGAAAAATAGGGACCGAGATTTTTAGCTTCCTATTCAAGGGCTGAATGTGACAATATGTAGTATATTGGGTCATAAAAAACAATTTACATGGCGTCATTACAGTCTGTAGAAAAGTCTCCAGGACCCAGGGCTATCTTATGCAATCTTAATTAAGGAAAATAAATATCGGTGTGTTGTTTTAAGCTACCGGAGACATGCACAGGACCTGTCGTATGTGATCAGAAGAGATGGGGAGTTTCCTTTTCCATGGGAACTGCTTAAAAAAAAAAAAAAAACAACCCACACTCCGACGCCGACACAGAAGTGTCTAGTGTCTTCGAAATTGGCTGCGAAGATGGTAATTTCGTGTTTCCTGACCCTCGGGGCCGGTGAGGAAAACTAATAATTTTCTGCGATCCGACGTCACGTCTGCGCGTCCGGAGGGGCCGGGGCTGAGCGCGCGGGGTGCGGGGTGCGGGGTGCAGGGTGCGGGGCGAGGGGTGAGGGGAGCGGAGTGAGGGGAGCGGGGTGCGGGGGCTCCGCTCGGCACCCGGGGCACCCGCAGCCGGGGGGCGCAACCGCCCGGGGCGCACACGCGTGTGCTGCTGTGTGCTGCTGTGCGCGCACACGTGTGTGCTGGTGTGAGCCGCTAGGGGCACGCACACACGTGCTGGTGTGTGTCTGCGCGCACACGTGCATGTGCTGGTGCGTTTCGGTGCGCGCACGGACCGTATGTGCTGATGATGTATCTGTGTGCACACACGTGTATGCTCTGATGTGTCCTTGTGCACGCATGCATGTGTTGATGTGTGTCTGCATGCACACATACGTGTGCTGATATGTGTGTCTGCATGCACATATACACATCATGATGTGTGTCTGTCTGTGCACACGTAAATGTGTTGATGTATCTGTGTGCACACACATGTATGCACTGATATGTGTTGGTGTGCACACATGCATGTGCTGATGTGTGCCTGCATGCACATGTACACATCCTGATGTGTGCCTCTGTGCACATGTACACATGCTGATGTGTCTCAGCATTTGCAAACATATATGTGTTGATGGGCCTTTGTGTATGCACACACATGTGCTGATGTATCTCAGTGTGTGCACACATATATGTGCTGATGTGTGCCTGCAGCTCTGTGTCCAGACTTCAGTCCTCTGCAGGGCTCATGTGTACCAGATGTGTAGCTGTGTGCTGATGTGTGTGCACAACTGTCTGTGTAGCTAGATGTAGAACAGACACACGTAGGGATGTGCATGGGGCTTCGCAGATGTAGACGGGTGCTGATGCACAATACAGGTGCGTGCACACAGAGCTATATGTGGACATGTGGGAAGATGCATGCATGCAGCTCTGTGTGTGCAAATGAGCACCTACAGACATGCAAGTGCAGATGTGGGCTTGTGGATGTGTGTGCAGCTGAGTATGTGCACAAATGTGTGCACACAGGTGTGTGCAGATAGGCGTGCACACAGGTGTGTGTGCACAGGTGTGTGTGTGCACAGCTGAGTGTGCTCACAGCTGCGTGGTGTGCAGCTGAGTGTGCACACAGGTGTGTGCATGCACGCGCAGGTGTGTGCATGCACAGATGTGCATGTACATATCTGGGCACAGGTGTGTGAGCGCATGCAGGTGTGTGCACGCGTGGGCACAGGTGTGGCCACAGCTGCGCAGGCAGAGACGCGTGTGCATACACGTGTGTGTGCAGATGTGCGCGCACAGCCGGGGGGCTGCACCGACACACTCCCCCGTCCTGCCCCAGCTGCCCACCCTCGGGCCACCAACCGCCGGGAAGGGGTCCCCCCCTACAGCGCGGCGGCAGAGGGGCGACGGGGACCGTGGCGTGCTGGCGGTGCTTTTAAGGCCGGCACTTGGCGGCGGAGTGCGTGTGCCCTGTGTGTGCGTGTGTGTGCGCGCGCGCGTGCATGTGCGTGTGTGTGTGCGTGTGCGTGTTCTCTGTGTGCGTGTATGTGCGTGTGTGTGTGTGTGCATGTGCGTGTGCGCCCGCCCCCGGCCCCTCCCCGCAGCTGCCAATCACCCGGCGGCGCTTTGATGTCGGCAGCCCTTGGCCGCCGCGCCGCCGTGCTCGCACACAGGCACCGGGCGCTCCGTGCCTTTGGCTGCCGCCGGCGCCCGCTGCTCCCAGGGAAACTTTCCGGGGCTCGGAGCGGGGCGGGGGGGGCGGCGGCGGCCCGGGGGGGCCCGTGGAGCCCGGCATCCCGCGACTGCCCGCCCGCAGCCTGCCGAGCCCCCCGCGAGCCACCGGGAGGGAGGGAGGGAGGGGGGGGGGAGGTTTAAGAAGGAAAAACATTTTTTTTTTTTTTTTTAAAGGAAGGATTTAAAAGGAATTTGGAAAAGGGGAGACAGAATTACGGGAAAAAGTTTAAAAGTTAAAAAGTAAAGGAGCAAAAAAAACTTCGCAAAGAAAAATTTCAAGAGGCAGCAAATTTATTTTTTTCAAGAGGAAAAAAAAATTGAGGGAGAAAAAAATATATATATAATTGCGAAGGGCTTGATCCGGGCGGCGGAGAACAATACTCGCCGGGAAAGTTGCTGCGCGGCTCGGGAGGGAGCGGCGGGAGGAAAATGCCGCAGCTGGGCAGCGGCGGCGGGGACGACCTGGGGGCCACGGACGAGATGCTGGCCTTCAAGGACGAGGGCGAGCAGGAGGAGAAGATCCCCGAGAACGCCTTCACGGAGCGCGACCTGGCCGACCTCAAGTCCTCGCTGGTGAACGAGTCGGAGGGAAGCGGCAGCCCGGCCGCCGCCGCCGCCGATGCCGAGGTGAGCCCGGCCGCCCCGGCCGCCCCCGCCGCCCCCACGCCCCCCCCGCGCCCCCCGCCCCGCCACCCCGCGCTGCCCGTCTCTCTCCCCCCGTGCAGGCCATCCGGCGGGCGCAGGATCCGCAGCGGGTGTATCAGGAGAAGCTCCCGGACCACATGGATGATGGTTAGTCGCTCTGTGTGTGTGTGTGTCCCGTCCCCTGCCCCTCATCCCCGCTGCCTGCTGGCCTGCCCCGGCCAAGCGGTGAGTGTCCCCGGGGTGAGTGAACCCCCCTGCCCCCCCCCCCTCCCCCCCGCACCCCCGGAGGGAGGGATGCCGGCCTGGCTGCCACAGCAGCCCCCCCGGGAAGGCTGCCTATGCCGGCAGCCGAGCTTCCCAGTGCCCCCCTGCCGTGAAGACCCCGCACCGCCCAGCACCCTCTCTGAGGAGCATGGGGCAAAGAGACTCCCGAAACACCCAGCAGCCTCTTCGGGCCCCCCGACAGGCAGAGGAATCACCTGTTGTAGGGCAACTCTTGACGGGGAGCTTTTGATTTTAGCAGGTATGAAGCATCAGGACCCAGGGATGTATAAAGGATCTGCGTATTCTGGCTACCCTTTCCTAATGCTCTCAGATCCTTATCTGCCAAATGGATCTATGTCACCTCTGGTGAGTTCACCCCCTCCTTACAGAGAAGTTTCATGGCCTTTCTCACTGCTGAAGTATGTTGCAGTTATCGTGCAGGCACCTACACATGCTTTTTTCCCCTGACAAATTGCAGCCTGGATTCTAAAATGCCTGGGCGCTCTTCTGTCCAAGCCAAGCGAGGAGTGGGAAGGGAGAAAGATGCTCGGCACCAGTGCCTGCTTTGCTCCCAGTTTGCTGGAGGAGTGCCTTTCCAGTCTCCCCATCCTCTAGGTTTGCCTTCACTCCTCCAGCAACCAAATCCTAACGCTTCCTGTAAGAATGCCCCTTCCTTTTTCTGGGTCACGGGCTTTCGAGGGGAGCAGCTTCTGGTGTTTGCGTTCAGGGACGTGTCCTGCAGCTTAACTTCAGTTCGGCGTTAATCTGCTTGTAAAATGGCCTGCCTTCGGTTAGGGCTGTGTTGGGGATGATGGCCCAGAAAGTGGATGTTGTGCTTCTAAAATGGAAATAGAGGTTTTTAGGAAAAGGCTTAATGCTGCTGGATGACTATTCCCATTTTCTTCCTGTAAAGTTTTCCCCTCTCAAGTCAAATCAGCTTTAGTAATTGTGTATATTCTAATGCTTCTAAGTTTTACTATCTGAACAATTAAACTAAAGGCTTCTCTACTAAAGCTATCTTTTCCCATTACCATCTCTATCAGAATTTCAGAAAATAATGTGATGACATTGCAGCAGACAGACAGTGCTCATATCGCTCCTGGGGAGCCGGCATTGCTGCATTCATTTCAAATGTTGTTCTGCATTTGCAGTCCGTGAATGAGAACAAGAACATCATTTTGTTTATCTCAGTTTAAACTTTTAGCCTTTAAAGGGATAAGGTTTAAAAGAATATATAATACTGTCCTTAATTTCAGTCATTTGTTCACTGGAGGGGTAGGATGTTAAGCTGGTGTCGTGAAAAATCGATGGATTGTGGGATATCGAACTCAAAGTGTGATGAAATATTGTCCATGGGAATCGGTGTCGTACCCTCCTGCCCGATGCCGCTGGCCTGGGCGGCAGGAGGAGGCAGGTCCCTCTGTGAGCCTGCCCGTACCCCAGCACAGCCCTTCTCGGAGGAGCCGATTTCCCCGGCTGCAGAC
Source organism: Falco punctatus (assembly GCF_963210335.1). Taxonomy (NCBI): domain Eukaryota; kingdom Metazoa; phylum Chordata; class Aves; order Falconiformes; family Falconidae; genus Falco; species Falco punctatus. The sequence continues at coordinate 62,262,601 of NC_137588.1, read as the reverse complement.
TCTTGTAACTTTGCTGAAGTCAGTTTGCAGATACTGAGGATCTGTCCCTACATTTTGAAGTCTTCCTTCAGTTTACAGCAAGAAAAGATGCGCTTGCAAGGCAGGGCCAGTGTATGTTGTTGTAACCCAAACACGCATTCCTTCTGTTTCTTCACACCTTGCTTCCCTTTGTCCAGGTACCAGGTATCCCCCTCGCCCTCCTAAAATACTAAGCTATTCTCTTCCTTATAAATTTTAAATCGTATTAAATTTGTCTCTGTTTAAACGCGTTTAGGTTGCTCCCTGGTATAGAATCTGTCTAAGTTCAGACTTCCATTAGCCCAGCAACTATTTGTTGTAGTAGAAGTATTTCTTTTAATCTTAAACCCTTACTAGATGGGCAGCAAAGTGCAATAGTCTATTAATTAGCAATTAAGCTAAAAAGTAGATGGTGGTTTGTGAATCACCTTTCCCCTTGATAATGTAATAAAAACCAAGTGATTACTGTTGGAGCAACAGACAGGAGTAAATAGACTGTGCAGAACTCAAAGGGGAGAAAACTTAAGTAGCAGGGAAGGAACGATCCCAGCCTCTTGACAGCCACAGAGATCATCCGCTGCCTCAACCAGCTTTACTTAGGCCTGTTCAGATCCTGTGGTGGTTTATGTTGCGTGACTTAAAAAGCTGATTTGATGCTTTCAGCTAAAAAAATTCTTGCTGAACAGACTTCTGCAGATAAACGCTGGCCTTTTGGCTTTTCGAGTTGGTACCATAGCTGTTCCAATATATCGTTCTGGGCAATTTTGTCTTGTATTTATTTTGACTATGCAAAGGTTATCACAGTCAATTATGTATTGCTCTCATATAGATTTATTGCTATTGTGTATGTTACATAAAGTGCGGGCTATAATCTGGTGGCTGCTTCCAATAACTGAGGAGGTCAGATCTGTGACTGAAGATTGCAGATACTTAACCATCCATAAAAGTGTGTTTAATTAACACTTTAGCACAAGTAGACTTGGAGAGGAGGGTTGTGTGAGTGAATGGGATTGTGTATCACAGTCATGTGTGTGCCTGGTAGTGGAGATTGTATTTTGGTTAATGAGGCTTCCTGGAAACAGTTGTTTGCAGCTAAGATTAATTTCAGAATCTTAAAAAAAAAAAAAAAATTAAAAAATTAACCCAGGAGTGCTTTGGCAAGCTCTCAGGGCTTTATATTTACCTGATTGGAAAATAAAATACAGCTGCCTGAGAGCCAAAGGGCAGCCAGCACTTAGGCTGCAGGTTGAACCCCCACCCTGCGACGCTCCGTAAAACCACATTTTTTTTTTTTCTGCGGGCTCCTTCCGAACCCCGGCAGGGTGCTGCGAGCAGTGCTGGAGCCAGCCCGGAGCGCCTGCTTGGGTGGGTGTGTCATTACCGGTGTGTTGCTTTCCTTTTTCCTTTCTTATTTTCTCAGCAGCATCACTTCTGTTTTGTCTCCCTCAAGGTGGTTGTAGCCTGCTAACTGTTACGCTGCTCACCCCAGCATCCTGCTATGCTCCCCACATCTCCCCACTAAAGTTGTCTTTTTTTTTTTTTTTTTTAACCAAAGCACACCCACTTGTGTTATTTACATGCTCTAATGTCGCTCCAGAGCAATGCACTGAACATGTCTGGGTACCTGACATCATCAGCAGCGCCAAGCATAGCTGATGTCCCCCACAAGCAGCAGGATGTGGCAAGAGCCCCCCCGCAGCAGGCAGATCCTGGCCGTTTGGCTGGGTGGCCCACCTCTGCTGCAGGTGGCAAACACAGCTTTAGGCTAATTCAGCGGGAGTGATGCTGGTTTGAGCATGTACAAGTAGCCTGGACTGGCAGGTGAGCTATCAAAGAGAGAAAGGAGGGCTGGGGGTGGCCGGGGCATGTAGGCAGAGGCTCTCCTGGAGCTGGGGACAAGGCTGAGCCCGGGTGTCTCGTGTTTTGGAAGTGTGCTGTGAACCCCTGTCGGCTGGCCAGGGACACTCTGTCAAGTGTGTTAAGAGCGTCTCGGTGCAGACTGTACATGCCTCTGAAATCACGAAGTTTTGCACCAGGAGAACCGTTTCTCACCCGGCTCTCAGGTGTCACATGCGTGGTGGTTCATGACTCTGCTTTGACTCTCCTGGCTTTTCCCAAGGTGGGGTATTTGGGATTTGCTGGTTAAAAATCAGCAAGAAACTTCCACAGGACAGTAACAAGTTGAGGAACTGTTTTTCTAAATGAAATATAAAATCATAAAACTATATCCTTTTTTAAATAGTACAAATGACTTTAAATCAAATTAAGGTACATCCTTAGTAAGAACATCAGCCTTTTAGGTGGTTACAAACATTAGAGGTCAGACATGGTCAAACATGTTAACACTTTGATCAGATTAAAATATTTTTCTTGCTACAGTTGTATAATTGAGTTTAGACCCGAGGGGGTTTTCTGAACATTGTTATGTCTTGTACCATGTGGTAGTTAAATGGTAGAAGGAGCACTTACAAGTTCCTTTACGTTCCTTTTGTAAATAGGTTTATAAAATAGGGGAGTGAGCTGTGCTGTGTGTAAGGCACAAGCTCTCCCCACCCCAGTCGATGTGAGAGCCCCAGGGAGAGCTCTCTGCACCTTCGGCACACCTTTGGTGCGTGTAGTGAGCGTGTGAGCTGTCTGAAGGCAGAATTAGAATGTTCTGCGTATAAAGCTGAAGTGCTGGACTTTCTGTCTGTGGGAGAAACAGAGGTTCAAGAGCCTCTATTTCTTTGGAAAACAGACACTACCTCATTTTCTTAATTATTGAGTTGTCTAACCAGAGCTCACGTAGGAGCAGGATGGTGGTGGTACGTTCCCAAGCTCCGCACATTTGAGGTCCCTGAATGAGACAGCAGGGCTAGCAAATAATGCTGGTGTTCAGAGCCTGGTCCCTGTGGTTGGCCAGGCTCCTTGGGCTTGGTTCCTGTTCAGAGAGTTCGAAATATCCCCTTGGGCAGGGCAGGATGAAAGTGCTTTTACTGCTGGCCTGGGGCCACAGGTCCCAAATGTCTAATATGAGGTCAAAAAGCATGGAGCTGAAAGTCTCCTGCTGCCTTTCACCGGACAGAAGCTGAAGCAGCAGCAGCTGAGCCCTGGGACACGGCTACTTCTGCTGCAGCCCCCTTCCCCGAAGGCTGCTCCATCCCTTTGCGGGAGGAGGCTGTTGCCCCCGCAGCAGTTGGTGGAAGGAAATCTGCAGCTCAGCTGCTTCTGTTTAGAGGTCTTTCTGTCCTAGCTTGCACTGTCAGGGCAGTAGTTTAGTGTTGCTTTTTCCTCCGTCGAGTTCTGATCCTGTTGAAACCAGTGGGAAAACTCCCTGGAGTTGCCATGTGATGGGATTTGTTGCTGTGCTGCTGCATCCCCCTCCAGATGTTGTGCATGGAGGGAGGGCAGCTGCAAGTGAGCAGTGCTCTGTGCGTTCCCAGCAGTGCCTGCTGCTGTGGGAGAGCAGCATCACCAGCAGCATCCCAGCCAGGTTCCCTGGCAGAAGGGCTTGTGCTATGGGACCTCACCAGGACAGTACTCTGTCCCCATAAATTGTTACGTTCCTGGCAGAAAGCGTTAGGAGTGCGGTGGCTGCTGATGGATGTCCTGGCAGGCAGACAGATGAGTAATTTCTTCCCTCCTGACAAGAGCGAATCCACTTCTTCCAGCTCTTCTACCTGGCTTGAAATAGGATAATGGTGAAAATAATGTTTTAATATAAAACATAATGTTGGATAGGTGGATGTACCAAGGCACAGGGCTTCCGAGGTCATTTATTGCATGTCTGATTCAGCCTTGGTTCCCCCCCAAGGAAAATTCTTGTGTTAATTTCTGAGTTCATATCACACCCTCAATTTTGAAGCAGAACTTCCCTTTGAAATAAATTAGAGAGTTCTGTTTAAGAAGCAGTGACATGATACAGCACTGCCTGTGTGTGGTCTAATACAACCTTATTTTTAAAATTGTTTGGAATGAAAAAAAGAGAAAGAAAAATGTCACAGGGAAACAAAAGCAAGTTTTATGTAAATCCATGCATGTGAATGAGTGTGCACGTGATTCAGATGGTCCAACGATATCTACTGTCCCACTGGGATTCCTTTGCAGGCTACCCTGGAACTGGCTTCCCAAGCACGGGATGCTTTGTTGGTGGGGAGTTGCTACGAGATATGTATGATAAAGGCACTGTTCCTGCAAGCTTCCAACTGTTGCTGTTTGTGAAAAGTTATTAGCTCAACCAGTTGAGAATTTGGAGAGAAAAGCAAAAACCGAACATCAACCCAAGCTCCCAAAGCTCATCCATGTTAATGATTAATATATTTGGAATTTTAACTCTTGGAAGAACAAAGTGATTTGGGGGTGAGCAGCACACGACATGTCCAAGATGAAAGAACAGAGCTAGTCTGGTATCCAAAGCTTTAACTGAGAGGAGCAAGGAGTGGTGAGGAGGCAGCGAGGAGCTCTGCAACACGCTCATGTGTCGCCTCACAGCTTGCAGTCCCTCTCCTGCCATAACTATTAAATTCCTGCGTTCAGGTGGGAACTCTGACAAATCCGTACAGTCAGGTGTGCTGGCGTTTGCTGTTCCAAGGTACCAAGTAACAACACGTGTTCCTGTGACTAAACAGACATTGCCAACTCCGTAGGGATGACTCTCTTGCCTGCTCTCGTAGACAATCTGTGAAGAGCCAGATCCTAATCACAGGATGGATCCCTCGCTATCTGTAGCGTGATCTGCAAGTGAATCAGGTTTTCAGGATACGAGTGGTGTGAGCTGCATGCCGAAGATTGCGATCTGGTCTGGTCTGCATGTGTCTGTGTATACATGATAGGATGGTCATTGGTAGAGCACAATCAAGTGCTGAGAAACATCAACTGTTTTGAGGAAACATCTACAGCTTGCCACTAATTTCACACCTGTAGTTCTTTGTCAGCCCTTTGGCCAGGAGTGGTTAAGCAAGGCCAGATTTAGTCGTCATTCTGTATGGGTTGGCCTTTGATCCCCCTCACTAATTTACCATAGAGAAGGTGAAGGAAGGACCTGTGCGTCTGTGAGCATCCTGTACGCTCACAGGGAGGCTGTGCTGGACAGGGCAGATAAGCATGTGCTGCTGTTCAGTTACTAAAATTTCCTGCACCATGTGTGAGCCACAAATTCCTCAAGAAATCCTCAAGGATTGTCTTCTGCCTGTTGCATTGATGTGAAGAGGGACTAGATGCCAGACATCCCCAGCACTGTCCTCTTGGAGAGGGCATTGCCACTGCGGGAGCTTCTCTCCATCCCACCCCACTGATGGGCTGCCTGCAGCCATCACCTAACGCCTCTCTTCTTGTTTGCTGCTCGCTTCCTTGGTTTCCCATGCCTTTGCCACTCCAGCTCACTGCTCTTGGTGCCAGAAGATGGCTTACATCAGCATCTCTCCCAGCCTGATGTATACATGCTCTTACCTCATCATTTACCAATGGTGGGTGGAGGGCACAGAAATAGGAGGGTAGGTACAAGTTGCTTCCTGAACTCTTTGCAGAGCCACTGCGGCAGGGAAAGCTGCTCAGCCTGACCAAATCCCAGGCTGGTGCCAAGCTGGGACGTGTGAGTTCCGTTCCCCCCCCCCCCCCCCCCCCCCCCCCAAGACTTTTTCATGTGCTATTCTTCCAAATCTCCCTTTAAAAAATAAGCTATAACACGATACTTGCTCATTAGCCTCTGTGTCTGGAGGATGAAACAAAGGTTTGGTAGGAGGACGGGTGACTCAGAGGGTTGGTAACAGGATACAGAGCTGTTCATTTCCTACTTTCCAGTTTTAATCCAGCTGAATCAGTAAAGGCCAAATGCCTGTTCCGTCTGCCAGTTTGTCCAGCAGCCTGTCCGGGAGGGCATGGCTCCCTCCAGCCCCCAGGCAGGGCGAGCGTTTCATGGTGTGAATGATGAGATGTCCTGGGAACCTGCAAAGTCTGTACCAAACCCTCTGTGAATGTCATCTGAGGTCTTCGTTCTCATCGTGGGACTGCCAGTTCAGCACATGCTGCTGGCTCACAAACCCACCTACTTCATTTCTTAAAGGAACAGATTGCAACAATGTACGCCTCTGAGTCTTGATTATGGCAGGATTTTTTTTCTTGGTCACCTCCCAATGATCTCGGACAAAGAGCTCTCTCACCTTTACCTCCTTACAGAGAATTTATCACTGCTCCATCCTGTGATGCTTTCTCTGAATTTTTTTGTCTTTGGGTCTTTATAGTGACCATTCCCAAAGTTATGAAGGACTATTCCACCACCACTGCCTCTGTGAAGTGGTCAATACTGAGGATGAGGAGGGTTAGTAAAGCCTGACAGAATTAGCAGTACCCATCCAGAGCATCCTGCTGGCTGGAGGTGCTGGGCAAGAGGTCACCAAGGTGGCTTTAAACCACTGCTCCTCTCCCGTCCGCTGTGTCTGTGCTAAACCCAGCTCAGCTGCAAAAAGAATCTGGTTCATTGTGTTTCATGGGGTCCCAAAATTAGTATTTTGTTAAACAAAACAATAAACTCAACAATGCTGTGGTAAGTTTTTGAAACCAAAGTAAAGCTGGATACTAGAGTCTAGAGCACTTTTCCCCTCCGGTTATAACAACTTTACATTTGATTAAATGATAGGCAAAAAAAAAAAAAAGTCTCAACAGTATCTCCTTTGTTCCATTGAGAATCTGGAACTATAATATACAAAGTACATGCCTGCCTTGAAGAGCTACACAGTAATCATGGATTGACCAAAAAAAGACTTTTTTTTTTTTTTTTTTTTTTAACTGATTCAACTTGTATGCTGTATGTTGAATTTGTTTTCTGCTGTGGTTTGCTCTGAGGAATAGCATACACGAGCATAAACAGAGGCTCTCCTCTGATGAGACATACACAAAAGTAAAATGTGAAAGCCCGAGATCATAAGGCACGCTTGACTTGGCACCAGGGGGATGCAATTATAAACACGCTTGTGGAAGAAGTGCTGGGGAGATACTCTTCCCCAGCACACTGCTCAGAAAGGATCAGAAATGTGGAATTTTTATTCTAACTGTGAGGAGATGGCACTGTGGAGGTTGCTTTCATGTTTAGGAAATAAACCATCGTAAGATCTACCACATGAAAATTTGTTGTTCTTAGCACAGAGAGGCTGATGAGTTGGTTCTCGTTATGTGCCGCAGCCCTGGAGTTACTGGCGCGGGAGCGGAGATAGTGAGGAGGAGTTGTCATCTCCGACAAACCTCGCTTTGTCTGACTTTGCCCTAAAAGAAGAAAGGCCGATTCTAACGTGGGAGACAGTGCACAACCCCTGACACCAGCATACCCGAGGTCGAAATTCGGCCTTTGAGCTTTGGCTTCCTGCTATAACTTACGGAGTGTGGCATTGCCAGCTTTGAAATCCGACCGTCCAAAGGGATGTGCGGATTCAGAAATCCAGGTGACGTTTTGCGGGATCACATCGTGCTGTGCTTAGTATTCCTTTGGGACAGCCAGTGCTGTCACATAGGATAAATTAAAATATGCATAGTAAACCTAAATCCAAAACAGAAGCAATAATATAAAATAAGATTTTTTTTTTAAAAAAAAAAAAGACCCAAACCTTTTTGTTTAACTTTCTCTGATACAAAGCAATTTCTCCAGGACTGTACACCATATGAAACACATTATAAATGCTCTTGTAAAATCCACATCATTATACCACATGAAAGGCTGGGTCCTAAAAATAGCCGTTCAGAGAGGATGCAGGCTAGTAGCAATTTCGGTGATCATGAAATAGTTGTGTTGACATCTCTATGCATGCACACCCACAGAAAGCTTTGACTTTTGAATATTCTTAGCAACATTTGTGCTTTATGGAATTTTCCACGTTCTGGTCCCATGAATAGTCCCTTGCACAGTGGTGTTCTTGTCTGATCTTATCCCCATGTTTCTAACCCTGATTTTATTGAGAAAATGGGTAATTATTTTGTTTTTGGTTTTATGTGAAACTCTTTCCTTGCTGTCAGTATGACAGCAGTTGACAGTATCAGTTGTAATTTTGCTGTCTTCTATCAACGGGAATATTTTCTTTTTCCTTCAATAGACACACACATCCCTGATACTTTGGAGGGCTAACTGTCAATATGTAAACCTAGAGCATTAGATAACACAAAGAGCTGCCACGTCTACCCAGCCCTTGTATCTGTTGTGGTATTCAAAAGAAAGTACATGAAATCTGCAGTAATTATACAGTAATGTATCCACAACAAAAAATTTTCTTCCTCGTCCCAGCGATCAGAACTTGGCTTTTGTTTTGAAGTACGAAAGGATGCAGCCTCCTGGCTTTGGTGTGTTTGCAGCAAAGCCCTGGCTGGGATAAACTGCCATAGCTCTGGGACAGACAACAGAGTCCTGCCAACTGATATCGCACGAGATCTTTTTGAAGAGCTCATCAGATTTTATTTTATTGCTGTTGTGTTTCAGTTTTAGCTTGTTATTTGTTTGAAATCATTACTATAGGGATGGTTTTCTAAAAGACGTTTGAATCTTCAGTGCTGATCTCTGCCTGCATTTTTCTAAGTAGAGCTGGTGATGCTGGAGATGTACACCTTCAGACTTGAGGATGGATGTCTGCAGGTTGCGGTTTAAGCCTGTGTGTGGCCCCTCTAAAGCCAGTTGGAAACTGTCTATTTCCTCAAAATAAGTTTGCTTTGGGAATTGGAACAAAATCTTTGGAGATAGCGAGTGAAATAATAGGGTGTTGAAGAAAATGACATTGCTTCTTAAATAGCTGGCATGAAAATCATTCAGTCTGAAGTTTCATTCAAATCAGATGTAGCTGTGGTTGTGATGGGGCAGGACACAAACTCTTCAAGCAGTGCAGCTCAGAGTGATTTACTGCCAGACTTAGAGTTGCTCTCCGGCTTTAGTTTTAGTGTAAGGGCGGCTCTTGTCCCTTGTCCAGATCTGGCGTCCTTTTGCAATGGAAACAGGCTCTCAAGTGTTCAGATCAATCGGTTGAATTCTTGCAAAGTTGTTAGCGACTTTGGAGAATGAAATGCTGTAAAATTGCATGAGAGAAGCATGTTTGCTGTTGCAGATTTAGCTCCCTAAAACAGCTGGACCAGGGAACACGGGAACACCTTGACAATGCAATAATTTTAACTAAACATCATAGAGAAAATGCATTCATTCCTACACGCACTCGGCAGTAATGTAAGGATATATTTCCAACTAAGTGCTAAGAAATTTTGGCTCATGTTAGCATATGTGCTCTGTATAATACAACAGATACTGCTGTTCAGAAAAAGCTAAAAAGTTCTTAATACTTCTGCCTTGAATTTAACATCATGCCTAAGCCCTTTTGTGTTCTCCATAATTAATGTAATGGATAAAACCAGGGTTATATCTGGCAATGTAAGATTTTTACTAATCTGGTGAACTCCGCTTTTCCTGCTAAGAGCAGAATTCAGGTGAAAACACCAAATGTGTGCTGGCTGGGACTTCTGGCAGCACTTGAACACAAGAGCTGTTGTAGAGAAAATTTAAATTCTTCACTCAAGACAACAGAAAATTACTTAGTATGTTAGTGCCAGTTGCTTGGTTACTGGCATTTACTGGAAATAGTATATAACTACATGTGTATATTTAAACTTCGCAAAATACAATGTTTTAGAATTACAATATACTATTTGTACTGATCTGGTACGTGGATCTGCATATAAATGCATACTGGGGGATGAGGCAGGCTGCAGTGAATCCCTGAAAGATCAGCTCCCATATCCAAAAGCATCACGCTTCATCCAAATTCTCTTCTAAAACCAGTGCCATGGTAAATGTCAGACTCCCGGGCGGGTATGTTGCTGTTTGCTGTGGGTGGGAGCTGCCTCTCTCCTCCCTGCGCCCCGGGAGTTCGTTTGATACAGAGCCGAGCGATCCTCTTACTGGAGAGCACCAGGTGCCGTGTCAGACGCATGTAAATAGCCAACAAAATAGGCATTAGTAGCGCCAGTTGTTTATGTGTTAACACAGGATGTTCTCAAAATCAGGTAAGAAGTGAGGCATGTTACCAAGTTTTATAGCAGAGGAACCGGATAGTCTTGTAACTGCCGTGCAGGGCTGCAGTGGAGGAAGCGTGGTTTTATCCCAGCTTCTGCTCCCAGTCCCCCAGGAGTTTGTTTTTCTGTGACTCAGTTTCCCCCAGGAGCGTTTTGAAGCTTTATCATTTCATGTATAAGCCATGTTTGGAGAGCACTGCAGGGAAAGCCACACTAATACTGGAAAAAACCCCGAAAAATCCAGCACAGGCTGCTGTGAGAGGGGGTGTTTCAGAAACGATCAGAGAAGGACTAGCCAAAAAAAGTAAGCTGTGCTGCTTATTAGACCATTTACTTCAAGATATTAAACAAATTGCAATTTCATAATCTTTTAGCAAAGTGCAGGTGGCCCTAAAACCACAACTCCTTCAAGGCGATTGGCATCCTTTCTCGCTTTAAAAACAAATCGACTTTTCAGCCCAAATGGTAATTTCATACAGCGGCATTAGTTGGATGGGAACGATGGTCGGACGGTCCAACACGTTGTCTCAAATAGACATGCTGCACCAAACCGCGCTACTACACTGAGGATAGAATGTCATTTCTTATTTACTGACTTGTAATATGCTGATGAGAACAACCTCCACTATTGCACGGCATAGTTTTTGGACACATGTACCAAACCCCTGGATGCATAATTCAAATTCCTTGTCATGAAGAATGAGTCTATTTATCTTGGAACCTTTTTCACTTAAACAGTAATCTCTAGGAAATCATTTGTTAACAGTAGTTAGCTGCCAGTTTGTCAGTTAATGGCTTGAGGCGAAGTCAAAAGTGAATGAAATCTTTTCCAGGAGATGCTGCTGTCGCATGTGGTGCAGAAAGGTTTATAACAGAAAGCATTAGAGGAGGCGGTCAGATGAGTTCAGTCCAACTTTTAGAAACACAAGGAAACTCGGCATGACAGGGCAGAGATGACCGTTTTGCTAACTCATCCATTTGTAAAATATTAAAGCCATCAATTGTGCCCGTGTCAACTTCTAAGCCTAAATTCTCCTTACTGGAGGCTCCAGGTGTGTGTGTGGGTGCCAAAACCACGTGTGGTCACGGTGGCTGGGGCTCTGCCTTGTGCTCTGTGCATCCCTGCATCCCGGGCATCCCTTCATCGCAGGCATCCCGGGCATCTCTGCATTGCAGGCACCCCAGGCATCTCCCCATCCCAGGTGTGGGGGCAGCCGGGCAGGAGAGCCATGGTGCAGCACCCCCAGCTCACCTGGGGTGCTGTGGGGGGGTGTCTGCTGGAGCGGAGAGTCCTCCAGCTCTCAGACATTATTGTTTCTCTATAAAAGTCTAGCAGTGAGTTTCAGTTAGGTAATGAGAGTTATCTGATTTCTCTTTAATCTGAGCAGCATCACTACGGTGCGATAACTTCGAATCACTGTTTATCTTGTGCTCAGTGCTGCAGGGAGAAAAGTGGAAAGAATGGGTGAAAATTCATTGGAAAAAGAGCTGAGAAAAGTCATCCTAGTCTACACCAAATCCCTCCTTCTTGCAGCGGGAGCGGGTGAGAAATAACTGCCCCAAGTAGAAACTCTCCTACGAAGCCACAAAATCCAGCTGAAGTAAATACCACTTCCCTGCAGCATTATCTCCCACTCTGTGCTGTCTGCCCACAGAGGATGGTAGGGTGTAGGAACTGGCAGGGGATTAATGGCAGCCTGGTTCATAAAAAACTCTGCTGCCAGAAGGACGTGGGACCCAGACAGAAGTAAAGAGGGGCTGGTTCTCTCTGCAGATGCCCCCAAGTGCTATTTGTCTGAGAGCAGATTTTCCCACAGATCTTTGGCCTTCATATTATTTGAAGAACCCCCTCTGCAGCTGCAATCCTTCCCTCCCCCGAGGGAAAAACAGGGTGGTAACTTTGTGAACTGAATGGTGTGGAGGTTTAGGAGTACTGCCATGGGAGGGGAAGATTTGGCTCATTAGCATGGAACATTATGTTGCCAGGAACAGAGTTTTGGGGCAGAACTAATAACATGGAAGCAGATGCAGTCAGCTTTTATTAAACTGGTTTGTAGATGACTTTAAATAGGCAACATCTTGTATCTGGGGCTTTCCTTGCAAAAGGCAGAATGGCAGACCCCAGCAGCAGAGCCTGGCTTAGATGCTGGCTAAGGAGTACAGAGAAGCCAACCAAATCTCTGGATGAAAGGAAAAATTTCTCCCAAATGTATTTAAAAAAAAAAAAAAACAACAACAAACTAACAAAAGATTTTGTGGTTGTGTTATATTCTTTAAATTCCTACAGTCCACACATCTCACTTTGAGCAAGGAACAGCTGTAGACTGGTAGAGTTTATAGTCTGAAGGACCCAACGTTATATCATCTCCTTTTTATCATGGTGTATCATCTCTGCTATGCCATGGACTCCTGAATTTCACTCAGTTACCCCAATAGCTGGACACATCATTAAATGCTTGACAGCGCATTACAGGTAGGGATGAATAAAATTAATCTCCAGGCCAAGTTTCGGAGCTCCCTTCAACTACCCTTTCCATAGCACTGATTAACTCTGTAACGCTTATCTGCATCGGTGATGGTCAGATGCCATTTCCTGACACATGGCATTCCATGGCCACCGGTAATGACGGGTTGAACTCACTCTGTAATTGTCTTACCCGAGTACACAGGTTGGAATGACCATCAGCCAAATACAAATTTCCCACCTCAGCCAGCTACCAGAATCGAGCAAGGCTGTTGATACCTCTGAGAAGTCACCACAAAGACCATCCATCCATCTGCCAGACCCAGCAGTGACTATTGCTGTGCATCCTTACAATGTCTTTCTGGTCCTTCCACCACCTCTGTGCAGCCTGGACTAACCGTCTGGCTTTCATGCGGGTGTTGGGAACGACCAGCCCTGACGGCGCCACCGAACCTGCAAATCTCTGTAGAGGTTCACGCTGGATTTCTTGACTTCTCTGTAGATGTCCGTTAGCTACCACCTCCTTCTTCACCGGCTCCAACCACCGTTTCATAGAGCAAAGAGCACTGTCCAGAAATTCTTTCCCTGCTCCATGCATCCAGGAGGACAGCCTGGCGCATGCACCAGGCCTTCAGGGCTGTGCTCATCCCAGGCTGGCTGAATAAGGCACAAAGAATCCCATCTGAATGCTGTACTCTGTCCTACCTTTGTTGTGCAATACTTTTTTTCTCAGGCAGTTTCTAATCTGGAGATTTTCTGGGATCTGTACATGGCATGAAGGGAAGTCTCCTCATCACCTCAGGTTCTGTCTTTCAGTACCAAGTGTTTAAGACATAATTCTAGGCGTCCGGGGCCTGCTTTCTTTTTGTGTCTCCTTTGCTGTTGCTTTCATTTACTAACATGTTGAACTTCAAAGTCTATTCTTTCTCCTTCCTAATTTTTATGGAAAAAATGGTCTGAACCCCATTTGCATTTCCTCCCTGAGGATACTGGCAATCCTTAATCCTATATATTAAAGAATCTCAGTTTTCCCAGCAGCCTTTTATACTGGGACTACTATTCCAGTCTGTTTTCTCCTTGAAATTCTCTCCTGTGGTTCAAAATTGCTCTTCATGGTGCCCCTGACCACTGTCACTTTCTGTTACGAGCTATTTGCATGGGTGTTTGATCACTTTTAAGTCCTTTTCCCTTCCCATCCCGTCCTTCGCAGGTAATTTGTCAAGGTTTCGTGCTCCCTTTGTGGCGGTAGGTGCCTGTTTGCCCGCGGTGGCTGGCGTGCCGGGCCGTGTGCTGTGCCAGCTGCCGATCTCCAGGGTCCTGCTGCAATAACTATTTTTCGAGCCAAGATATAGCAGGATGAAAGTAAATAGGGTGAATAAGTGGATGCTAGTTTATTCAGGGTGATTTTAATTTCACACCGATGGGCTCCATCTTCCAGGTGAGGACATGGCTCCCAGTGACTGCTGTCATTTACCTGCTTGAGAGGCGATTGCTGTCCTTCCCCGGCTGCCATGCCGGATGGCACTTGGGGAACCCTGCCTGCCTGTCCCTTGTCCCTCTCCCTGCTTCCACCCAGGGACTGCGGTGATTCCCCGTTTGTTCCCCAGCTCTCAGGAGCTGTGGGAAGTAGGTAGGATGCTGGCTTGGCTGGCCATGCGGATCCAGGGATTTAGATCACGCAAGCCCAGTGTTCTCTCCTACAAGTCATTCTCAACGATGTACTTGGGTAATTAGCATGTGCATAAACACTTTGTAATCTTGTGATCACGGCTTGCAGATTAGCTCTTTTGCCAGCTTTGCGATTTCTTTGCCAGTTTTAGTTTTAATTGCAAATCCATTACTGCCAGCTCCTTGCATATTGTAGCAATAGGCAAATTAAAACACTTGGACACAGTTGGGCGGGTTTCAGTTAAGAAATTAATTGTTACTGCCAACCAGTGCTTTTTAATGTGAGGGTGGCATTTGAGCTTGTTTTTGAGGGCATAATCTCCAAGACTTTCTTTTTTCCCTTCTCCTCCCCCCCTCCCCAGACTGCGTTGCCCTGTTGAGCAGCTCCACAGATGGCATGAAGCAAATGCTTGCCTCTTTGATCTCCTAGTCAAGAAATTTGGAAGTCATTCTGAATTTATGAGAATCCTGTCTGAAATAAATCTGTCTGTGCGCAGGGCCACACTAAGTCAACCCAGAGCTGCAGGCATGGCTCACCTGAACCTCCTGGGGAAGCGCAGGATTACATCCCACAAGAGCATCGTGTGATGCTGTAGCGATAAAGAGAAACTTCATGCATATTGTTGAACATGAAAAAGTCTAGACAATCTACAATTTACCAGTCGGGGTAATTGGCTAAAGGCTTAATCCACCCTGATAATCCAGTAATGGTATTGTTGGCAGGACACTGATGTGAATATCACTCAGCAGTGCTGGCAGCCGCAGTCTCCTGTGATTGCTGCCATTCCCAGTTCCCTTTCCACAGTCGTTAGGGCTGACAGGAAATTTTCAGAGTTCTGCAAACTTCTTGTATTTGGTATTTTTCAAAAACTGCCTGTGCTCGGTTGATTCAGTTGTAGTTTTACACTCTGTTTGTTGAATAGCTAACATTTTTCACCAGGTCAGAATTTTCACAAAAACATTCATCAAAAACATCGTTTCTTTCCCTGGTGTACTTTTTTTCCCTGATGTATTTTTCACATAGCCCTTTCCAGCCTCCCCAATGCTCCTGTTGCACAGCCTCCCATCGCCCTTCAATACAAATACCATCTGGTTTTGCAGTGGACCTGTGCCAACGCTGTAAGCCACCTTGTGTGTCACCTCCAAACCTGGTGGCATTCACTGAGACTTCGGTGGCATTGCTCTGCATGAGCCCTCACGTGCCACCAGCGTGGCACAGACGCTGCTGGGGCACTTCTGAGGTCAATGAGCTGAGCAGGGCTTCTGAAACACACTTCCCATTTTGCAGGGATATTTTTAATGTATGTCCATTTGCTCCGTGGGGACAAAGGAGGGGGAGCTGGGGCTCACAGGGTGTAGCAGCAGCAGGTGCAGGGGAGGACAGAGGGACAAGTGCCCCCTCCAGATGTGAGTCTCCCACCACCACAGTGTTTCATCCCTGCGTGCTGCCTTCCGTGGCTTGTTGATGTGTTAGAGCATGGCTGGGCTTTGCACACAGGCTGTCTAAACTATTGTCTAATTGTGCATGAAGCCCGTTGATAGAATCACTTTTCCCACTCCTGTTACTTTATTCCCTTCAACTCATTCCCTCCATTTACCGTATTAAAAGGGGTTGTTTTCACCTGGCTTCACAGCTCAAGGGCTCTGCTCTTATAAGCCTGTACAGCACCAAACAGAAATAAATCCTGCCAGGTACTGGACTCTCCAGAACTTTATTTATAATAGCGTCATATTTGCTCACTGAGAAGCCACTTGCTTGTTTCTGATTGCTTGCACGTTTAGTCCAGAGACTAAGAGCCAAGTTAGTTTTTCCTTTTTGTGCATCACCACCGAATCATGCCCTGAGTATTGTCTGTACAACTCCCCTGCCTTCGGTGAGGTTGTGGACAGGTAATTGATCGGAGCTCAGCAAACTATTCCCCTCATGACCAAAGCAGAAACACCCTGGGAATTACTTTTCAGCAATGGGATTGACTCTGCACTACCAGCAGAAGTAAAAACCCTATATATAATGATATAGATAAACTTATTTTGGTCACTGAGACCAGCTGAGATGGCTGCGAATCCTTCACACCATTTTTAAAGCAGCTTGTAGTGGCTTTTTTGAACATTGTTTGGTGGGTGGTTTTTTTCTGCTGGGAAAACAATGGAAGAAGCACAGTTCCGCTGCAAACAAAACCTGAACATGCTCTAACTCACATGCGAAATATCAAAGAGCGCTTATTCCGTACACATTACCACCCTTCCGTTTTACAGCAAACACCTTGTCACGGCTGAGAGACTTTGGGAAAACTATATATAGTGTATTGGGACGAATGTCACCCTTGTAATTATCCCATAGGTCTGGCTCCACGATGTTGTGGCTAACAAATCCAACTTTAATTGTTCGTGATCTCTATCGGAGCAGACATCGGGTTTGAGTTCAGCCAGTACAGAGTCAGGAGGAATAAACACAAACCTACAGTAAGATCAAAGCAGCAGAGAGGTGCACATGTGCTAATAATAATAGCTTATGAAAGCTCATATTTTCCTTCAACAACATCCTGTCATTTGTGTATTAGCTTTGAAAAGGGTAAAAAAAAAAAAAAAAAAAAAAAAATTCAGTGTAATTTACTTCAGCAAAAAATGAGATAAGACAGATACTTGATTGCACCAGCTCGTGTGTGGTTTGCTGCGAGGGTTGTACATGCACCGCGTCCTCCAGTGCATGTGTGATTCGAGTGTGCAGAGGCTGAGCTGGCTGTGACTGAAGTACCATTGTTATCTGATTTTTATATACAGTCTGTGACAATGTGATGAGGAAGGAGGATGAGGTAAACAGTCTCAAAGTCGGTAACCGCATCCACACCTGGTGCACCTCGATTAAATGTCTGTAAACAGTTTGTATAGAGGGAGGTTACGGCCAGGCTGAGGATGCCTAACGGCTCCTAGCCACCCAGGCAAGCACAGGGAGAGAAACACAGAGTCTGGGGGATGGCGTTTCTGTTAGGGTGGAATCCTCCTGGGGGATTAAAATCGGGATTTCACCCTTCCGCGGCTGTAGGTGGCTCCGCAGTCGGCTTTCCGGGCAGTGTGTGGGACGAGCGGAGCGTGGCTGGGGTGACCCTACCCGGGGAGGCTCTTCGTGCCAGCTCGGCCATAGCGGCTCAGACAACACTGATTTCCCCTCTGCATGATGTGACCTCCTTAGGAAGCACTGGTCAGCCCTCAAAACTGGGCACAGCACTGACCATTTCCTCTGTCCTCTTACTGCAAATTTTCACTATCAGCTTTTTAATCTAGTACAGTGGCTTGAATCTCCGGCGCGGTTTTGATTTGCCCGGCACTGGGACGCCCGGCCGGCTGCCGGGATCGGGACCCGAGAAACCGCAGGAGGGGAGCCGTGATGGGTGATGCTGGCCACTGGGAAGGAGACGGCGTGTGTTTTGAACTCGTCTTTCACGTTGCATGCTGTGGTTGTTGACGTTCAGTTTATGCCTGTAGTTCTCTCTGCAAGCAGGAAAGGGGTTGGGGTTTTGGTGAAGGGGAGGAAGGCTGACAATAAAAGATGACGAAGTGGCCTACTAAGTACCGAAGATGAGCTGGCTGAGGAAGGAGAAGGCTGTTTAGGAAGAAAACCGCAGGCAAGAGGACAAACAGGAGCAGGTACAGGCACGGCTGCAGACTTTCTGCTCTCTGCGCAGGCGCTGCGTCTTTAGGTACGGCTGGCTCCCTGGCAAGGTGTGACGATGGCCATAGGGCGATAGTAACAGCGAGCAATCGCTGCGCTGGGAAGGCGTTTTTCAGGGTTGCGAGGCTGAGCTAGAGTCTATCCAAAGTCTGCGGCGGCTGAATCGCAGCATACAGGGACTCGTTAAGAAAGTGGAGCAAATAATAATGATCCATCTGTTTAATGCAGCTGAAAGGCGTACTTCAAAGATAGTGTTATCCTAAAAAAGCCCAAGTATAGAGGGGAATAGGCTTGATCACGGCTTCCAAGTTTTGATGGTGGCGTTGTAAGTAGGTCAGCAAACGGTAATATTTAAATTAACTCCTCTTTCTGGCAACTAGATTGGAATGTAGGTCTGGAAATGGGTAGATGTAGATTCTCTTCCCAGCTCTGCCACTCTTGACAAGTCACTTCATCTCCTCGTGCCTCAGGGAAGAATACAGCTTTGGGCTCTGCCCAGTAATCATCAGCCAAATGCTTCCCCACCTATCTAAAGGGTTTTAGAATATGTGATTGAAAAGTGCAAAGTGTTATTAACATTGAATTAATGTCTGCCATTACAATATGTAATAGAGTATTTCTGCACACACCCCATTTCCTCCTGCTCGACTGTTTTGTCAGGCGAGTCCAAGTGTTTACCAGCTTTATAGCTGGCCTAAAAAAAGCCAGCAAGCTGTAGCTGCTGGTAGCTAGTGGAGCTGCTGGGCTTGTTTTCTGGAAGGGTATTTCGGTGGCAGGAGCTGGCAGCAGAGCAGAGCCGCCGGCACGCAGCCGTGGCCCCGGTTTTCAGCAGCAGGGTTGGGGTGGCCGGGCTGCCCCATCGCCAGCCGCCCCGGAGCTGCCGAGCCCACCCCGTGTGAAGCCTGCACGCCCGTAGCACCCTACCGGAAGGCAAGGTGCCTTGGCCGCAGGGTGCACGGTGGGGTGCAGATGTGCCACGCTTCCTGCGGGGGTGGAGAGGACCAGGCTGGTCTGAAAGCAGGGGGGATGCGCTGCCGGAGCACCTCCCTTCGCCTCTTCTCTGGGAGCTGAGAGTTGCAGCCCTCCCACCACCTTGCACATCATCAGCCAACGGCAGCATCCGCGCTCACCCATGGCAGTGCAACAACACCTTGCGCAAATGGCTTTAATTTCTACCTCTAAATATATTGATTTTCTCTATGCAAATAGCCGCTGCATGTTTGTTGACCTACAGCTGTATTTAAGGATACAAACCCAGACCTTTCAAGGCAGCATTCCTCTTTTTTTGGCGTCTGCTCATCCCATCAGACAGAAGTTCCCTGCCTGCCTGTTGCTCTCGCCCACCGGCACTTAGTTCACACACTGGCGCTCAGCAGCCCTGCCTCCCTTCTCATTATCGCACCCTGCGCAGACATTTCACTTCTTTTCTAAAATACCTTAGCGCATGGTGTGGGTTACTGTCTAGACTGCATCACTCAAACCAAATGTATGCACCAATATAATATATTATTAGGGCTCACTAAAAGTAAAGAACAAACTACATTTCTTTGTTCACTCCTTAATTGTTTGTTCATTAGCTCGCTTGCTGATTCATAAAATACGAAAACCTCCAATAGGGTATCTAGTCACTAGTGCAAATTAGCTAGTTTCTAATGTACATAAATAAATTAGAGCCCTGCATTTACAATGTGCCTTTACTACAAGTGCTGCGCAGAAGTGCTTTATCTCATCAGGAAAGAATTGGATCTGCTGCTGTGCACGCAAAGCGACAAGTAAAGGCAGAGGCCGGGAGTGCTGTGTCCCACACTTGCAAAACACGCTAGTGGCAAAAATTATCTCTGTGCTGGTGGGTAATCTGTTTTCTTTAGCTTCGAAGGTGGAATGTGACATCCTTGGATGCCTCCCTACCTTTGCAGCTAGGGCTGGATGTTCAGCTGGTGTGAGCTGACATGGGCATGGTCTGTGTACTGTCAGCAGCTGGGAAAGCCC